>NC_052533.1:1308596-2617192 GCF_016699485.2 Gallus gallus | reverse complement strand
CTGTAGGAAAGAGTAGATACAGCTCTGACATACGTGGTGGGGATGGGTTGGGGTTGGACGTGATGATCTTAAAGGTCTTCTTCAACTTGAATGATTCTACAAAGGCAGCATCACCTCCAAGTGAAGATTGGCACCTTGGTGACACATCTCCTTATAGCAAGGCCTCAGTATGCTCTCAGAAATGGAGTCAGCAAGTTTGCTGCTTACACAAGAAGTGACTTATAGCCAGCAGTTATATTGTTTTCAGTACCCCCCCAGAGCAATAGACCCCAGAAAACCTCAAGAGATGCTAAAGGTGAGATTAATGGCCTTGTACCTTAAAGCACAAATACAGCTCAATCAAGGTGCTCAGGGATGTCCTTGTACACTGCACTGGAGTTGGACAAGATGGCCTTTAAGTCTCCCTCCAACAAAAACAGTTCCATGACTCAGCATCCCATAGTGCTGAGTTCATTAAATACAACCACCAAAACAGACAGAGGACCACAGCTTTACACTGCTGCTGCAGGCAATTGAGTCAGAAAAACTAAACGTAATGCAGGACTACATCAGCAAACATCCACGTTCTCATTGCATGCACCTCACAGCCAAGCTTGAAGACGACTGGAGTCTGAAGGGCAGCACAGGGACACGGCAGCACTGACAGCAAAGCAGCAACATCCATAATGGTATATGCTTCAGTGGGGGAAGCAGCATCCCTCCATCCTTCCCTTCAGGAAGCAGAGCTAAGACATTTAGGGTCAGGATGATGGAAAAAGATTGATGATGTTTCCCTCTGTTGTTCAGAGGGGAATGTTGTTTATCTGTAATCAACACTGGTAGGATTCCCCTCTGCCTCCCAGCACACACATCATCCAATGGGTAAAACCCATGTGAAAATCCCTGTCCTGCTCAACTCTCTCCAAAGTGAGCATTACCTTCCATAGTTATAAAGGCAATTTCTCATTCAAGTTTCAGGGAAAAGGAGATTGAGCACTTTTGCCACCACAGCTCACCTTCAAGAGGAAACGTGCTGCTGGTGAAGCCCTGCTATTCTATCCAGCAGAGGAAAACCCATGCAGCCCACTGCCCTGCATTTAAGTGAAAAAGCAAAGAGGTTGGTTATTCACCTCTACAGCACTCTGTCCAGGCACTGTGAGACACTGACACAGCACAGGAGCTGGTTCACACATTAGCCTGGCAATGTGCATGCAGCTCCGACTCTGAGAGGCTGACTGTATTCACCATCTGTAAGGGGACGCTCCAGCAAGGCTAATAGGAATGAATTCAGCACAGGAATGCAAAGTGGGGTGGTTAAACCACATCAGCTCTGAAGGACAGCCTCTGCACTGGGCTCTGAAGTGCTCTTAATTCAGTTTAGCCTGATTTGCACTGAAATCAAGTGTGTTAAAGTGAATTAAGGCTCTTTAATCCCCAAGGAGAGCGTTTCCACCGGGGCTAGTTAAGAGTAATTGAACTAATCCACTTTAAAAGTCAGTTCGGATTAGTTGTGCTAAGTGGCTGTGCAGATGAGGCCGGGGAGCACGGACTGTCTGGAGCATGCAATAACCACATCAATCTGCCTCTGGGAGGACAGCTACAGCCACGCTGTTTTGCTTTGCAAAGGCTGGGAGTGCTCCAAGACACTCAAACAAGGCTACTGTAATAGAAACGTCTACTTGTGCTTGACAGGTGCCATCTGGTTGCAAGCAGAGGCATTTTCCACGTGTATTTTCTCTGCGTGCCACATATGCAGGGTATGGCCAAAGGGATGCTGTTTTTACAGGCAGCTGAGGGGACCGGGCTGGTGCTCCAAGATGTTTTGGCACCTCTCATCCAGGCCACGCTCAGAGCTCACTAACAGTGGCCATCCCACCCTCCTGTCCCATCAGAAGACACATGATGGGCTCAGCAGAGGATCAAACCCATCTCCACCCCCATACTAACAGCTACAGGCGGCTGCCTTCCCATCTGATCCTCACCATCCACCCCATCCTATGAGGAGGTACACTTCACACCCCCAGATTTTCAACAGCTTGGAGCAAAACGACTTCAGCCCCCCAAGAGAAGCAGGGAAGGTGAGAAAGGACAACCGCCTCCTATTACCCCTTTGCTGCTGGGGGCAGAAGCACCAGCCCAGACTCCATGCAAATTCTGCCTTTCTAGGAAAGCAATGAACCCCTGCTTGATCCCAACCCGTTCTTCCCCCAGCTAAGAATAATCCCCCCAGCTGCTGTTTGATTTACACATTGCCATGGACGCACAGTGTTTTTAATCGGGTAGATATACAGGGGGAGAGGGAGCAAGCCTGCGTGTGCTCGTTCTAGTTAATGTTTCCTGTGTGGTTCAAGCTGTTATGCCTCCAGGTATGTTTATTTCACTACTTCAGCAAACCAGCAGACTTTTTAATGGAACTGTTGATATTTTTCCTGGCTGCTGCTCCTCCTGGAGAGGCGAGGCAGTGTACGAACAGAGTTCATTCCTCACCCCAGCCTGGAGCTGCGCTGCTCCTCCTGGGACTGCGGGGAATTGAAGGTTTCCATTGCACTGGTCAGATTTCTTCCTTTGCCAGCCTTCAAGTTTTAGATACACAAACAGAGGCGCTCAGGCAGCTGACAGTAGTAAGAGCAACGCGCTGCCGGTGCTCTATGCAAGGGCAGCAGCTGCACAGAATCCATTCATGCATCCCCCAGAGCCTTGTAGGGAGAAGACAGTGGGTGCAACTTCACCCCTAAAATGAAGCCTCAGCTACAAGGCTTGTTTCAGAGACAGATCTTTCAGGCTGAAGCTGGGGGTTTTCCTGCTTCTTAGAAATTCAGAGGTCACCAAGCAAACAGCGGATTCCCCATACATTTTTCGTGGCACCTCCTTTAACGCTGCAATAGAAGGAGTAACCTCAGTCTCAGAAGGTTCTGCTTCATCAGGCACTTAAACACCTGTATTCCTTATCAGAGAATCGTTAAGGTTGGAAAGAGCCTTAAGGTCATCTTATCCAGCCGTCAAACTATGTCTGTGACCACCCTAGACCACACCTCTCAGTGCCACATCTCCATGGTTCTTGAACACCTCCAGGGATGGTGACCCCACCACCTACCAGGGCAGCCTGATCCAATGCCTGACCACTCTTTCTGAAAAGAAGTTTTTCCTAATATCCAACCTGAGCCACACCCCCCCAACCCAGAGCAACTTAAGGCCATTACCTCATGTCTTACCAAATGCATGGTCCATAGCCCAGCAGCCTTCAGGGGTCTTGAGAACAGCCCAGCTACCCAAGAGACACACACCAAGTCCCTGACTCTGTTCAGAGACTCTTCCCTCAGTAACAGTCCTGATATACAAGCTGGAATACCCTGAGCACCCTTTAGGCACATGCCCAAAACCATGCAGGTGATGGGAGCACAGACATCATCCATGGAGTAATAAATCACACAAAGTCTCCGAATACGTCCAGATGGATCAGAGACCAGTTGGAAATGCTTAATTTGGGTCACTTGGAAGATAACAGTGTAAGCAGACCCACACAAGCACCTGTTTGGATAAGGCTACCATCTGCCCCATGCTGGGGTCTGATCAGCAGCAGATGAAGCACGACGTCGTGCAGAGCAGCCCAGCAGCCTCACAGCACCCATCACTGGAGCAGGTGGGGTCAGCACCTACCCCCCAAACTCATGCTAAGCCTCTCGATTTTCTCAAGTCAACGTGAGACAAGCCAGAAGATGGATACAGCCACCAGGGATGCAACACAGCCATGCTAATAAGCCATAGGAAGCATCAGATCTTTGCTTCACCTCTGGCCTGTCAGAAGAGCTTGCTAACCACAGACAGGGAAATAGCTCCCTGCTAGCTCCCAGCAGAAGATCTATCTTTGGCAGGAGCTGAAAACACCCCTGCCCCCCTCCCACTTTTGCTTACAGAAAGGCCCAGAGATGCAGAAAGAGCTGTGCTATTAGTTTGCCAGGTATTTCAAGATCTCACCTTACACCGGGAGAGGATTAGGGCAAGGAAAGAATTTTGTCAAGATTAAGCAAAACAAGTCAGTTCTGTTAAATAAAGTATCAGTTTTGGTCAACTGTCCCCAGAGGGGTTTGGGCTTCAAGATTGGGTTTCTTGGAGGAGGAGATGGGCAGCCGGGCTTACAGCAGCCTGAAAGCTGAACTCTGAGTTGTGCCACCCCACCACCACCAATGGCTCTGGGAGAGGTCTGCATAGCCAACACCACTAAGATAGGGCAAAAAGGATTTGCCCATGCTGGGGGCATCCTAAATGCAGCAACACTCAGCTGTTTCCCAGCTGGCCACATATGAGGGAGCAGCTCCACATCTATCTATCTGTCTTAGGAGGGATGCTAGAAGTCACTGCTGAGGAAATTGAAAGAGGTACCCCCTGGTTGGCTTGAGGTGCTTATGTCTGAGAACTGAGCTAAGCATTATCAACACAGAGGCCTCCAAGCTTAGCCAAGCTCATGAGTTAAGTGGAAGCACTTCTTTTTGTTGTTGTTTTGCTTGCCAAGTACTTTGCAGTGCCCTCACCCAAGCTTCCCATTGCTTAGGGTCCATACAAAACATGACTTGTGTACATGTAATCACAAGACTATGAAATTCAAGCAAGATTTCATGGAACCATTAAGGTTTGAAAAGACCTCTGAGATCCCCAAGTCCATCCCCAACCCACCATGCCCACTATGTCCCTCAGTGCCACACCTCCAAGGTTCTTAAACACCTCTAGGAACAGTAACTCCATCTCCCTGGCAGCCTGTGCTAACGTTGCCTCTTCCTGAGAAGTTTTTCCTAACATCCAACCTGATAATTGCAGAAGCAGAACCAACTTCTCCAATTTGGAGCAGAAGTGCAGGTATGTCCCCCAGGGCTGCCTGACGTCTATTGCAATAGAAAGCATAAGTATACCAAATAAGATATATATAATCAATCTGCAGAGAGAGATATTGCAATGAGGATATTAAAAGGTCTGAGCAGACCATAACAAAGCCACACAGTGCAACCAACTCAGCAGAGCTGAGCACAGAGCAAGATCTACACCGGGAATTAGCTGTGAGCAGCCTGTCAGCACCACTTCTCAGTAACCAGCTGGGGAGCCTATGAAAGATGGCAGCAAACAAGCCATGAGCAACATGCCAGGCCAATACACATCACATTGGAGCAGGCACTCCTGTAACACCAACCAAAGCCAAGCCTACAAGAGGGGTCAGCCAGCGAGCACCAGCACACTCCCACACACCTGTTAGCAGCGTCCCCCCCACGTGCAGGGATGGAGAAGCTGTCACCTAACGCTGACTGATGGCAGCAGGGAGCACAGAGCACTTGGTGGAGGTGCAGTTTAATGGGTAACCACTCACTTTGAGAGGAGGTTGGGGCAGGTATATTTCTGAAGACACAGGAGAGCCCATCGAAGCCAATGCTGATGCTTTCGGAGAAGATTTGGGAGCAGTTCATTGACAAGAACTTGGGGTGCTCAAGAAACAGAAGCTGGAAATCCAGTGTCAACCATAGACACTAAGCATAAAGGTAATTTAACTCATCTGGGAAACATCTCACCTAATCACATATGTCCTCACCCAGAGGACATTCAAGAAATACCATCATTTATATCACAGTGCTTTTGTTCTTCTTTTTTCCTTCCATCCTTATAGTCTAGCAGAATTAAGAAGACAAAGAGGAGATGGTTCCTTAAGCCATGAGCTGACCTTCCCCAGAAGGACACGGTCTTGGAAACAGAAGCTCTTGACCCTACCTGCTCTGGGAAGCTGCTCTACAGTTTGGTCTCAGAGGTTTCCCAACAGCAGATCAAGGCCCTGGCTCAGCACCTGCCCATTCCTCCCAGCACCTCCTCAGCCAGAGAACAGGGCCATCTGACATGGTTTTAAGCTAAGCTCAGAGATTCCTATGTGCATCTCAGTACATCATTCGCTTCTAGAGGAAATCACATGTTGCCATACAACACGAGAAACTACCTCCTGCTATGCACATCATACGGCCCATTATGCTGCTTCAGTCTCTGGAGCACTCTGAGCAGTTTTTCCAAGAAAGGAAACTTTTACTGCCATTGTGAAAATTGCCTGGCTGTCCAATTAATGCTATTTTAATGAGCTAGGCCAGACGAATCTGCTCATAAAACTCATGCCAGCTCCCATACTTTATGACATCTCATCAACATGAGCTGCACGCTCCATGCTACCTTCCAGCCAGCACAGACTCAGCATTAATGTGGGATACTGTTGAGTCTGCATGTTCTACAGAGGGTGTACCAAAGTGCTGTTTTGCTCTACGTTCTTCCCAAAGGAAGAGTTTAAGGTTTTGTTTTTTGTTTTTGTTTTTAAAAACCCATCACCCACCTTCAGCAGCTCAACCAGCAAATATTCCCCCTCCATCCTACAGGAGAAGGATTTAAGGTCACAAACAGACTGAAGACCACACAGCACATTCAGGAGCTGTTTGATCCATTAGAAACAGCACAAAAAAAAAAAAAAGAAAACCTATTCTGTTATTTTGTTCTGTTGCAAAGAACTCTATCAGCTAAAGCAAATCCCCTACCTGCTGTGTTTGACCATGTAGTCACAAAATACTCCCTGTTCCACTTAGCGCACTGCAAACACACATTACAATAAAATGCAAAGCTTACCGAGCTGATAAACTTCATGAGTGTATTTTATGACAGTATCTTAAGAGATAAGGCTCATTAGCACTTTACAGCCACAATGTGAGGGAACCTTAAAATCCACGGTTAAACAGGGAGAAAGAAGGGGAAAACTTGAAACCAGGTGTCAAAGAAAGGTCCTAAAGGGTTAACCCTTTCCACCCAGCACCACCATTTCTGGCCCCTCCCCAGCTCAGCCAGCATTTGTCCAGGTCCTGCAGCAAGGACAGCAGTCCCCCATCAGCATTTCCCAGCACAAGCTGCTGTTCTCTTCTGCTTAAGAGCTGCCCAGATGGAGAAACCAATAGTATTGATATGCCACAAGCCCCTGGAGAGATTTTCTGGCTGCCCAGTAAGGGCTGTTTCTTACACTGGGGATCGAGAGGCCTGGCACGGTGCACCCAGAAGCCAGGAACATCAGAGCTCTTGGATTACTTCTACACCACACACCTTTGGGAAAACACTGAGAATCTGGCAGGTTGCTGCCTGTCAGGGCTGGGAATAAGGATCAATGTGCACTTCAGCATGAACTCCCCAAGTGCCATCCCACCATAGCGCTGGCTCCAAGAGATAGCTGCAGTTGTATGGTTGGGCATGAAGAGTCTTCACATTCAGCAGATGAAAGACGATGTTGTGCTTCAAGTCCTCTCCCATCAAATACACCAAACATTGGGGTGGAGCTGTCCCAGTAGTACTCTACAGACCTCAAGTGATCTGAGATCTAACCCACATGCTGAAGATACCATGGTGCCCCATGTCATCGGAGCAGAGGATCCACATGGACCTTCTCCCAGGAGAAGTCCTCACACCTCTGGTAGTCTGACCTACTGATCAACACTCAAGATGCTTCTTCCATAAGGATACTCCAATGAGAACTCTTCAAATGCTCCTCAAGCTACAAAGATTCCTTCCAACCTAAAACTCCTCTTAAGAAGAGGGATTCACAGGGATGGAAGTGGGAGACAGCACAGTCAGAAGATGCTCTCACTTCTGAGCTGAGCTTTCTGGGCCCCACCAGCCCTCTGCAGCTCTGCACCAGGAACCACCTCGTGCAGTGGGAGCACTGGTGATGCTCTGCAGTTCAGTACCACCTCTGGTGCTCTGGCCTCTCCACACACACAAATACCTTAGTTCAGCATGTCTTCTGCTTTGGCTTTTCCAACATTAAAAAAATAATAAAAGAGCCATTAATTATCAGCATTTCATTAAGAAAAACACCATGAAAACATTACCATCACCTACTTAAATGGGAGGAGCATCCCCCAGATAGGGTCATCTTCTCTAAGAGAAAATTATATCAACGAGCAGAGAGGATTAAACAGACAAAAAAAGCAAAACCTGACAAAGCCCAGCTCAGTCAGAATGATTCAAGCCAAGGAGCATCCCATTGGATTCCCCATGCCATCTCCCACACCTTCACTTAGCCCTCCCCCTTGCCAATCCCACAACTTAATTCAATTACCTACCACTGAATAAGCCTTAAGGCAATTCTCATTACCCCGTGATAAAGCACAAGGCCTTTAATTATTAAACACTCATGGGCTTTTTGTGTTGGGGTTGTGGGGCTGGACTCGCTTTTATTGTTGTTAGCGGCTTCCAGAAAGCAAGTTAATCATTGACCAGGCCTTTCACCAAGCGACCAGAGTCCTATAGATCCCTGGTCTCCAGTTCTGCATCAGCAGGCACACTAGGGGAAGTCAATGGCTGCCTCCTGCTTTGCCAAGTACACATTTAATCCTTAACGAGCCATCCTCTCCCCCAGGAGTCATCTGCAGCATTGGTTTCCCAGCCAAAACACGCAGTATTTGGGCACTGGCTATGTACAACACTTACCCTCGTGCTCAGTTCAGAAAATGGCCCTGGTACATCCTTCCAGAGAAGGGGAGCTGAGGTTGTTATCCTCACATCTCAAACAGGGTGAATCCAATGCATGAGTCCAATACCTACTAAACCAGTGTGGCAAAAATCCTGCTCCATCCTCTGCTTGCACTGCAGGCAGCTTCCAGGTTCCCTCATATAATGTAGAACCATGCTGCATGTTCCTGGGCTTGTTATCACCCTTACAGCCCTTTCCAGTAGTCCCAGTGCCACTTTCAAGTATCTACAAAGCAAATGCTTCTTCTGGGCACGAGGTTTTTTGTCCTCAAAGAAACAACCTTCAGGTTGAAGAGTCAGAACAACTTCTCTTCTGAAAGAGCAGTGATGCATCAGCACAGGCTGCTCTGGGAGTGGTGGAATCACCACTGATGGACATGGCCAGTGGCATGGTAGGGGTAGGCTGAGGCTGGACTTGGAGATCTTAGAAGTCTCTCCCAACCTTCATGATTCTGTGACAACTCACACAGCTCTAAAGGAGCAGGGAAAGCAGCCAAGCCCACCCTCCCTACAACAAGCAAAACCAGAAATTCAGCACTGCAAACCCAACACCACCATCACAGAAAAAGCAGACCAACTCCTTGCAGTGGGAGGCGGGATGGCCCTCCAGCCTTCCCATGCTCCAGCTGTGTCTGACAGCTGCATTCCTCTCTCCCTGCCCCAGCCCAGGTTTTGTTGTTGGGCTGTGCTGTGAACCAGCTGCTCTGTCTCAGCCACGTCAGGGACAGCCAGCATGTCTGGAAAGCACAGCACGGCGGTCTGGCTCCGGGTGGCTTCCCAGGAATTCATAGCACTCAGAGCTGCAGGGTGGGTGCGTGGCCCCACACTACCATCAAGTGACAGGTAGAGAAATTCTTGGCATGCGGCAGCCATGTGAATACCTCCTCCTCTGGAGATATTCAAGGCCCATCTGGATGCTTTCCTGTGCAACCTGCAGTAGTGAGGGGGTTGGACTGGGATGGGTCTCCAGAGGTCCCTTCCAACGCCTACAATTCTGTGTCAGCAGGCTGAGGCAGCACCCACAGGCTTCATCTCATTGGAGGTGGCATTCCAGCTGATGCCATGCACTTGCAGTGACCCTATTGAGAAGCTCATGCTAGCTCACACCCCCAAAAGCCATTCCATCAGGATAGTCACCAGCACATGAATGTCCATCCAGTTCACTATTCATGGGTTTTGGTTGTGAACTGAAGAGCACATCCCACTTCATCAAATCATTAAGGTCAGAAAAGGCTACAAAGATCACCAAATTCAACTGCCCACCTACACCAATGTTGTCCGCTAACCATGTCCCCCAGTACCACATCTCCATGGTTCTCCAACACCTTCAGAGACAGTGACCCCATCACCTCCTTGGGCAGGCTGTGCCACTGCATCACCATTCTAAGGAGTTTTCCATAACATCCAACCTCAGCTTCCCCAGTGCAACTTCAGGCCATCACTTCTCATCCTGTTGCTGTTACCTGGGAGCAGAGGCCAACCCCCACCTCACTACAGCCACCTTTCAGGGAGCTGCAGAGAGCAATGAGGACCCCCCCTGAGCCTCCTCTTTTCCAGATCAAACAATCCCAACTTCCTTAACCACTCTTCAGAAGACACCCCCTGTCCCCAGCAGCACCCATAGCTCAGGCATCAGTCCTGCACCCACCATAGGCAACAATAGCACTGCACACGTCTTGCACCAAAAAACCCCACCGTGCAGTACAGAACCCACTCTCAGTAGCAATGCATTGGTAAATTAGGGCAAGCTATGCTCCCCTCCCTCCCTCCCTCTCCCCCACGCAAGCATTTCAGGGTTCCTGTTGCCTGCGTGCAGGGTACGGATCAGTTACATTTATGAAGAACATTGCAATCTGTCAATATAAACACTATGTAAGCATGAGCCACTGGTAACATTACTACTGTCTTGACAAGTGTTTGCAGAGGGGGCAGAGCTGCCCGGTTCCTTCTGAGGCCAGAGGAAAGCAGAGCAAACCCAGAGCTGCAGAAAGCAACGCTTCCAGCTAAAAAGGGAGGAAAAAAAAAAAAAAAGGGTATAACAAAATAGAGCCAGGCTGTAAATCAGAACACCCAGAAAGAAATAGAAGGGATTTGATTTATGGCCCCAACAGGTTGCAAGCTCAGAGCCACGGAGCAGACGGCTCAGGAAGGCAGCGAGCTCCTTTCCAGCTCCCCATCCTGCACACGCACTGGGATGAAGTCAATCAACCCTCCTGTCACCCCAGCACAGCTGATCTTGTCATCTGCCACCTCCAAAGCCCACAGCCCCCAGCCCATAAAGGGAGGGACCCACACCCAGCACAGGAGAAGCAGGAAGGGGAGGAAAGTGAAATGCAATGCTTTCCCAGGGATCCCAGCAGTCTGAGGCTGCTCCAAGCAATCCCCATCAGCCTGCTGTACTGCGGTGGAAATTAGCTTTAAGGCAGCCCAGCTGCAGAGGAGAAGGCTGAGTATTGAAGCAGGCAGTGCACTGAAACAAGCAGATCTCAGATGGGCTTCTCTCCAGGCAGTGCTTCCCCTACTGGGTCAGCATAGACAGCACACCCCATACATGCCCCTATCCTGAAATGCACCCCTACTACCATCAAGCACCTCAGTGGGCAACATTAGACCTGCACAAGGCAGCTCCTGTATAGTTTTCCAGACATGCTTTCTCCTCTACAGGATCAGATAAGGCTTCGGAGACACTACATCACATGCCCAAAGCCAGTCCCTCCCTTCCTGCTGCTTTGCCAGAGGTTTGGGCTAACGGGTCCCTTCTGAACAGGTGCCTACAGGGACTCATTCTGCTCCGAGCATCAGCAGCACTATAGCTTTGCTGTACTCGAGGTCTGAGTCATCCTCCAGCACACCCCAACCAGGCAGCCTCCAGCTACAGCACATCTGCCCCCCAGCATTGCAGACAGGCACAACCACACACTGACACAGTCTCCTTATCACGTAGCCATGCCTGATTTCTGTCCCTGTGCACTAATTCCCTGGCAGGCCACACATACATTTGGAGACACTGAATTCTTTCCCTGAAATAAGACGTTGGGGATGGGGAAAGGAAGAGATCACCTACAGCTGTCCCTGTTCCCCCATCAGACTGCAGAACCAAGCAGCCACAGTGCGACATCTGCCCACTGCCTCTACTGCCAGGGATGCTGACACACAGAGCAGGGAGTCCAGCAGGTCACTGAAGCATCGTGGTGGCTCCGGTGACACTTTGGATGGAGCATCTCTTCCCATGCCTGGAAGCGGGGCTGGGATCATTAAGCCCACTTTAGTATTCCAGTCCCTGCACAAACGAAGGGTGGTGCATGCAATTTTCACATCATTTTTTAAGGAAAGAAAAACTAATAGTGAGAAGATTCACATTGGAATAAACACCTGGAGCAGATCCTCCATGCACATGGCCACTTCTCTCTAAGCAGCAGCACAGCCGGAAGGTTGAACGCCAACGACCACATGGCACCTGCAGAAGCACATACCCCACCAGGGGTATTCCCCCACATCCTCAACAAGGGGGGGATCTCTGGGAAGGCCAAAGATCAGCAGCAGATGCTGCTCACAGCCACAGCGGAGGAGCAGAGAGCAGCACGCTTTGCATAAGCAAACCTCCCTGCACCGCAGCAGCCTCAGAGCCCATCTGGCCAAGCACACATCTGGCAGCATCCCCTCTCCCCTCCTTACTGCCAACAAGGGAGTCTCAAACCAGAAACAGCAGCTGTCCTGGGGCCCGGGGAATTACCCAGAGCATTCAGGGCATCAGACCCTGCAATGCGCTGCACTCTCAAGTTCAAACCTGCACCAGCCCCACGAGGCCAAGAAGCAAAATCCTAGAAGCCAAGTGACTGGAAGGAGTTACCTGCTGCACTCCAGCAGATACCAGCACTGCTCGGATTAATGGGAAACTTACAGCCAAGCTCCTTACGAGCCCCAGTCAGTCCCTGAGGCACAGTACAGCCGTGCAGTGCTGGTGGTCTCCGGCAGATACACGAGCTGTGGTGGGGGAAAAGGGCTTTTCCCAAAAACCTGCATGCACAGAACAGGCGGTTTCCTCGCAAATGCAGCCCCAGTGGCAGGAAGTGAAGCAGTTCTCGAGTTGGAAAGAGAAGATGTGAAGTAGCGCTGTTGGGAAAAGCCTGCCAGACCACAAGCAATGGACAGGCTTCGACACCGGGATTTGTTTTACTGGAAAGGAGTGGGGGGAAAACCTCAAGACATTCCCTGGGGCCGGTCCAGTGGCTCCTACCAGCGGTCACAACGCAACATCCTATAGAGAAGCAAGCAGTACCGTTCTTCCAGGGAAAAACAGGGTTAACGAGCTGCTCGCATCCCACACCCCAACCATTACGGAGCACCACCACCCATTTGGGGTAGGAACTTTGAGACACACCGTACAGACACCCCAAAAAGCAAAGAGGCGCGGACAGCACGCTGAAAGCCAGCAGACCCTTCGCTGAGAGGGGGATGGGGAAGAGCTCAAGTTCTGCAAAGCAGTAAAACGAAGGGATTAGTGGGTTTTTATGGGGTTTTATAGGGGTTTACGGACTTTCCCAGCGCAGCCCCGGGCCCGGAGCGCGGATCCACCTGCGCAGCGCGCAGCGGGCGCGGAGTTATGGCGCCCCCTGCCGGCCGCCCGGCCGCGCACAGGTGAGCGCTGCGGGCAGCGGGATGCGGCGGCTCCGCGCCCAACGCGGGGAGACCCCCCCCGGCTTTTTGGGAGGCAAACATCGGGGCAGGATGGGGCCAGCAGGACGAGGATAGCAGCGTGGGTCCCCCGGTAATAAAATAAGTTACCAGCCCCACAGGAGCGATGGTGGGACCAATGGGTCTGTCAGCACCTGTGCTCAAAGCAGAAGGAAGGAGAAGTTGAAAGCGGGAGGAAAAATAAGTTTTTCGGGTGTTTTCTCTGTTCTGGGAGCACGGCAGCATCCGGGAAGAGCCGCCTGCCCCGCTGCAGAGTGGGTGCTGCCTCCGTGCCGACCTCGGCGGGGCCGGTTGGAACGAGGGGGCAGCGAGAGGGGATGAGGCGGTAGTGCTGAGCGCCCGGGGACCCTCCGGGGAACGCTGTCAGCGCGGGTGGAGGGGATGCGCGGCACTTCCCGGCAGCAAGCAGCATCCTCGGGGCGAGCAAGGTGCAAGATACCCTTCGGCAAAATAACAGTCATTAAAACAAACAAAAAAAAAAAAAAAAAGCGAGGGGTGCAGACTTCGGCCGCCGGGCACCTACCCGAAGTAGGCGGCGGAGGGCCGCGGGGTGCAGGCGAGCAGCCCTAGAAGCGCGCAGGAGGAGAGCCATCCCAGCAGGACGTGTCCATCCAGCATCTTGCAGCGGCGCCGGCGCTGCTCATCTCGTTCCCCCGCCGCGCCCGCTGCAGCCCCGCCGCCCGCGCCGCCTCTTATAGCGCGGCCGGAGGAGCGCGGCCGGCCGGCGGCGGGGCGGGGAGGGGAGGGGCCAAAGCAGACGGGAGGGGCCATTGGGACGGAGGGAGAGGGCCAAGGGGGGCGGGGGGCGGGGCCTGGAGGAAGGAGGCGGGGCTTATGGCGGAGGGGCGGAGGGGGAGGCGGTGAGGAGACGCCCACTCCGCTTCTAGGGGCGGGAGGAGGGCGGGGAGGGGACGGGTTGGGTGTCCGTAGGCTGTGTGGGGTTGGGGGTGCTGCGGGTGGGGGTGTTGTGCAAGGGGGTGGGTGTGCAAGGGCCGAGTGTGCCGCATCTGGGCAGGTGTGCAAGGGGTGAGCAGTCATTCAAGGGGTGAGCGGTCGTGCAAGGGACGGGTGTGCCACGAGTGGGGTGTTGTGCAAGGGGATGGGTGTGCAAGGGCTGAGTGCGCTGCGTCTGGGCAGGTGTGCAAGGGGTGAGCGGTCGTGCAAGGGTGGGAGTGCCACGAGTTGGGTGTTGTGCAAGGGGGTGGGTGGGTGAGCGATGGGTGTGCAAGGGGCAAGTGTGCAAGAGGTGAGAGGTTGTGCAAGGGTTGGGTGTGCAAATGGCAGGTGGGACAGGGCAAAGCAGGTGTGCAAGTTCCAGTTGTGCAAGGGGTGGGCAGTTGGTATGTGTGCAAGGACCTGATGTGCTGACACTGGGCTGCTATGGCAGAGCCTTGTGCAAGGCCTGTGTGTGCCGCATCTGGGCAGTTGTGCAAGGGCTCAGTGTGAGAGAGCCAGGCAGCTGTGCAAGAGCCAGCTGTGCAAGGGCTGAGCAGCTGTGCAAAGGCCAGGCAGCTGTGCAAGGGGTCAGTGTGCAAGGCTGGCCAGCTGTGCAAAAATGCTCTTGCAAGCTCTAGACACTTGTGCAAGGGCTATAAATACAAGGGCTAAGCAAACCTGCAAGGTTATCCGTGCACAAGGGCCGACTGGGGCATGCAGAGGGTGAGCAGCGTGGTTGGGAAGCAGTTAATGCCTGAAATGTCAGCCCTTGGAACTGCACGTGGTGGCAGTGCTGCACTCAACGTCACTCTCACCGTCACGCTCAGCTCACACCTCCGGCACCTGGCAGCAGCTGAGAACAAAAAGGGTTTCCTCCCCAGCGTGTGCGTGTGTGTGTGTCACGCTGCTGAGCCACCCCACGTCCCCGCAGCGATGGGCATAGGGCCATGAAGCCCTGAGCAGAGCTGTGCCCAGCAGGTGACACCCATGTGCTGGACAGAGCCTCGGGTAACCTCCAAGAGCAGCCCGTAATGCACCACCCCAAACACTGCACATCCATATGCTGGGTTTGAGGTGTCCCATTGCAGCTCAGCGCCCCAGTGGGTACAAGCCATGCTGGCAGGAGCATTGCTCTGTTGGATCTGCACGGTGCCATGGGGCAAGGGGGTATCTCAGTCCCCTCATTGCGATGCTCAAGGCAAAGTGGCTCCTGCATCTTTGTACAGGTTCTGGATGGGAAATGGCTTTCAGGCTCAGCAGGCAGCAATACTGCATTAAAGCCCCATCTAGAGGCCTTTCCTCAAGGAGAGTCTGGGAGGCAGCAACCAGATATGGGGTCACGATGGGTGTCCCCATGCTCCCACCTTAGCTTCTCCAGCATAGGTACGTAGGACATGATAACAGCAATATAGGAAGGGGTGATGACCATGGATATATATAGCATCAGGAGGCTTTGCCTGAGTGTTCCCCTGTTGGAAAAGTGTAAGAGTCACCCTTCGTGCACATCCTTCAGAAGCTGGGGTGCCCGCATGGGGAGAAGGGGAAGGAAACTCCAGTTCCTCCAGGCAGAGGTGTAGGGACAGTTCCTGGAACGGCAGAGCAGCCCTTGGCCTTACTCATTTCCTCTGCCCACAGCAGGTCGGGGCGATGCACCGCGACGTGAGTGACACTTTCCAAAGTGAGACAGCACTGAAAATAGTCCACGCTTCTGCTTTCAGCAGAAAGGGGAAGGCTAAGGATGCTGAAGTCGCCGTGGATGCAGTGCTGGCTGACCACGTTCCGGTGCAGCATCCTTCCAGGACCGTGTGATGGCTTTCCAGGACCTGTGGTGGTTCCCAGGGAGGGGAAAAAGCCGGGTGCTTCTGCTCTGTATGGGTGGCCTTGGTGGGTGTCCGCAGAGCCACCGACAGCAGAGGGCAGTGCCACATCGTCACAGTCGGGATGCGTTTGGTGCTTTGCTGTTATATTTCCAGGATGGAGGGATGCAGCCAAGTCTGATGGGTTTAGTGGCAGTTTCACAGGGCAGCAGAAAACAGTGCTGTTGGCAACGTGGTGAGGTCTTCTTTAGGGTCGGAAGAAGATCTTGGGCACAATGAGAGTGCTGGGCAAGGAGGTGGTCGCTGTTGCTGTTTTTGTGTTGGTATCAGCAGCAGATATGTGTTTTAGGAAGAGTTTATGAAACTGAGGGAGACTGAGTTTTTACAGGATCTGGTAGCGATGGGACAAGGGGGAACAGTTTTGAACTAAAAGAGGGGAGATTTCTGTTAGACGTTAGGGGAAAATTCATTACTCAGGGGGCAGTGAAGCACTGGCACTGCTGCCCAGAGAGCTGTGCATGCCCCATTCCTATGCTCAAGGCCAAGTTGGATGGGTGCTGGGCACCCTGATCTGGTGGGGAGCAACCAGCCCATGGCAGGGGGTTGGAACTGGATGATCTTTGAGGTCCCTTCCAATCCAAGCCATTCTATGATTCTAACCCCTCCATCTGACTCGCAGGATCCAGATCCCAACACTGGGGCCTGATGACCCACCACTGGGGCCAGCCCTTCCTCCCATCCCACGGGTGACACTGCCCTTTGACAGTCAAGGCAGCCAAGGCAACTGTGGCCTCCCCATCAGGCTTCCCGGGCACATCAGAGCACAGGGCATCTGCAGGGTGATTTCAGGTTTTCCTGCTCCATGACTCAGCTCTTGAGTGGCTCAGACTGTACCCGTTGCTCCGGAGGCTTCCCTACCCCAGAAGAGACCTTACCACCATCCTTGCTAGGATTTTAGAAGGAAACTTGGCTTCCCTTACGGCTTGGCGTTCCCCTCCCTATGGCTCTGCGTGCTTTTCCCTGTCCATCCTCCACACTGCAAGAGGCGAGGACATTTGAACAGCTCTCCCAGGTTTTGCTGCATGAATCGAAGCTCTCCAGCGTGGTGCCTCCAGCTCAGCGGGGTGGTTGAGTCATAGAGGGAAGGAAAATACCCATGAGGTCATCTCGTTCATCCCTCGCTGCCAGTTCTGCATGGGTTCCCCACCAGATAGTTGGCACCTGCTCCCAGACCAGAGTAACTCAAGCAAGGCAGCAAGAGGTGGGGACCTCACCGGGCTCTGTGAGAAGCCTTCAGCTGTGTTTCCTTCCTCAGTTTCCTTAATTAGAAGTGGGCCTGGCATTTATCTGCCATCCGGATACGGTCTGAAATAACAGACAAGAGCTGGGCTCACCGCCTGCCCACGGGTTTTTGGTTATTCCACTATCCCTGGGACCACACCGTGCAATTTCCAGTTACTCTTTTTTCACCATCACGTGGATTTCCAGGGTGTTTCCTCGCTCTGAGTGATCACACGTGGGCTCAGGGCCAGGATCTCACTTCTTTTCCACTGGGCAGCTGGCATCACCCTGGGGACAGCCCTGAACTTCAGCAACGCATTGATTTGTGTTTGTTGTATTTGTTGCACTGCGTTGTGTTTTTCCTCTTGTGTTGGTTGTGTTGTGCCTTGTTGTGTTGTGTTTGTTTTGCCTTGTTGTGTTGTGTTTGTTGTGTTGTGTTGCTTTGTGTTTGTTGTGTTGAGCTTTTTATGTTGTGTTGTGTTTGTTGTGTTGCTTTGTGTTTGTTGTGTTTGTTGTGTTGCGTTGCTTTGTGTTTGTTGTGTTGCGTTGCTTTGTGTTTGTTGTGTTGTGTTTGTGTTTTATTGTGTTTGTTGTGTTGTGTTGCTTTGTTCTTTGTGTTGTGCTGTATTGTATCTGTTGTGTTATTCTGTTTGTTTTGTTGTGTTGTATTGCTTTGCATTTGTTGTGTTGTGTTGCATTGCTTTGTGTTTGTTGTGTTTGTTGTGTTTGTTGTGTTGTTTGTTGAGTTGTGTTGCTTTATATCTGTTGTTTATGTTGTTTTGTTGTGTCATTTTGTTGTGTTGTGTCTATTGTGTTGTGTTGCTCTGTTGTCTTTGTTGTGTTGTGTTGTGTTGTGTTGCTTTGTGTTTGTTGTGTTGCTTTGTGTTGTGTTGTACCTGCCAGTACCCAGCTCTCCAGGGCCAACTTTTTTTAGAGGGCAGAGATGTGGTTCAAATATGCCCATTGTTTCCATTGGGAACCAGTCTGAGAGCATCCCCCTGGGCTCTGGGTAGTGCAAATCACTGCAAACAAGGAGCAGCTGGAACTGGTAGCTCCTGCCTGGCGTGTCCCCAAGCTCTCCAAGAGAAGAAAAGGCTCTAAACCAACTGCAATCTGTTACTTTGGAGCTATTGAAGGCAAAAAGCAAAGAAGAGCCTGTCATGCCATAGCTTCCCATAGAGGGCAGAGATGCAGGGACACAGTGATGCCGTAAGTCTGCGTGTCCCCAAGTTATAGGAGGTGGGGCCACCAGCTTTGCCCCCTGAGATCCATCTGCCATTGGGTCCATGATAGACTAGCCCATTGAGCTGTACCTGCTGAGGTTTTGTTCATTCTTCTCTGATTCTACCCTAAAATGAGCTGGTCTGATGGAAACACTCAGAATCAGGACAGGGCAGACCCCAAGCAGAGCCCCTTACCAAACCTCAACAAGCAACAGGATTCTCTAACCCTCACTGCCATCAGAGATCCCTTCTCTTAACTGATTACAGGATCCCTTTTAAAATACTTTGAATGAGGCTCAACCACCAGGTCCCCAGGCACCCGTTAGATGGCAGCTATAGTCCACCCAGGCTGGATGGGGCTTTGAGCAACTTGATCTAGAGCGAGGTATCCCTGCCTATAGCAGGGGGTCGGAGCTAGATGATCTTAAAGGCCCCTTCAAATCCAATCCATTCTATGATGCTATGATTTTGAGTGTGAGCTCTTACTCCTGGCCCAAGGTGACAGGCTCACGCAGTTCCTTTCTGAGCATTGCCAGCTCTCGATAGAGTCCGACAATCTCATAAGACATGTCCACAAGGGGCCTCAGGAGGTCATCTGGTCCAGGGCCACTCCACAGTAGGATCAGCTCCTCTTTTTTAACTTCTATTTGTATTTATTTTTTAGCTCTCACACATATGGTCTGGTTTTTGGGCAGTCCTGTGTGGAGGCAGGAGTTGGACTCGTGGTCCTCACATTTCTCTTCCGACTGGGGTTATGCTATGACTCTATGGTTATGTTATCCAGTTGTGCCACCAGGAGAAAAAAAAAAAAAGAGGAAACTTCAATAAAAACACCACAGAACTGCATCTTATGCAAAAAGGGTGATCTTTGGGAACATTCACCTCTTTTCCCCTAATTTTAAGCTACTGCTGGTGTGTTCAGCTAAAGGAAGCTCCAAGCTCATCGCCTTTCTCTATGGAGGGAGCTCAGCTGCTGAACACTTTCTCCTAGAGGTGTATGAGCATTGCATGAATTGAGTCATAGAATCACTAAGGTTGGAAAAGGCCTCTAAGATCCCCAAGTCCAACCCCAACCCACCCCTCCATGCCCACTGACCACGTCCCTCAGTGCCACATGTCTATGGTTCCTGAACTCCTCCAGGGACAGTGACTCCATCACCTCCCTGTGCCAATCTGATAGTGGTGATAACCCTACGTATGTTTTCATGTATACTGTTCCTGAGTTGTGCTATGATCTTGCAAAGGTTTTTCTTTTTAAGTGCATTAGTAACATTAATGTAAATCCCTCTGAGTAAACCCAAACAACTTATCCTCAACATGGGCACCTTTCTGTTGTGATTTCATGGAGAATCATGGACTTCATAGTCTGGGCCAGAGTGACTTTGAATGCAATTAGTCCCAATGCAAAGTAAAGCCCCATTGTCTTTATGTCAATCAGACATGCTAGGAATGAATGTTTTTGTTAGACAAAGCTGCAGGAGGTATTCTTTAGGGCTGAAGGAGTAGTGTCAGACAAGCAGGGATTCTTTTCACATTCTGCTTGATCCTATGCTGTAAAACACAGTGATTTACCAGCCAGTACTTGAGGGTGTTTACTGATAGTTTGCTTCCTTAGGAAAATCAACAGCCAGATAGAAGAGAGGGACCTGAATCCATACAGAGTGGAGAGAGAGTCCCCTGGCTGAGCTCAGCAGCTCTTTTTAGCTTGCTGATAATGCTAGATAACCGTAGAATGGTTTGGAAGGGACCTTGCAGCCCATCCAGCCCCAGTCCCTGCCATGAGCATGCTAGATAGGCTGCCCAGGGCTCCATTCAGCCTGGCTTTGATCACCTTCTGGATGTTCCTAACATCCTACCCATTCCAAATCTCCCCTCTTTTACTTTAAAGCCATTCCCCCTTATCCTACCACTATCAGTCTGTGTAAAAAATGGTGCGTGTAGTGCCATCCCTGATCAGCCCCTGGCCGTGGGGGTGAGCTGGTTGTGGAGATGCTAGAGGTGGAAGGGGAGTGACAGGAGGTGGGAAATTGGAAAACTTGAGGTTGTGATTGAACAGGGAAAGGCCTTAGGGGAACTCGTGGTTCAGTGGGGGTTACTGTGAGGGCAGAGTTCAGGAAACTGCCTTCAGATCCATAGGAGACCTCATTAGCTCTGCTCCTTTAAAACTTTCTGTTTACCTCATCCTTAGGGTGACAGTGTCCCTGGGATAACCTATTCCTCTATCTTTAAGGTCACACACCTTACCACTGTATTGTAGGGATGGATGCCAATGACCAGGGATATGCACAAGTCAAGGGTCTTTGACCTTGAACATATATTAACTGTGCAAGAGTCCTGAGAGGGAAAGGGAGAGAGACAACAGTGTGGGGAAAAAGGGGGAAAGGAGAAAGAAAAAAGGGTGAGAGAGAGAGAAGGGAGAAGAAGCTGCATTTGTGGAGCCCAACAGGACCTTGTTTGTGTGTCCTGGCAGTAGTCACTGCTGTCCCCTCAGAGGGAGGTGTTGAGAAATGTGTACACCCTCCTGAGTGGAAATCCCATGGAATCCTGGAGCATTTTCAGCTGAAGTTTTGTAATACGTGGTGTCCACATTTTCTAACCATACCTGTCACGTTGCCATCCACAATGAGATATTTCAAGTTCCTCTAAATAACTGCTGCCTTTGTTTTATCATCATTATCATCATCATCATCATCACCATCATCATCATCATCCTTTTATTTGTTCCTAGTTTCCGGTCACCATCTCATTTGTTATTTTTTCCTTGCTGGTAAAGGACAAGCCATAGCATCTGCTTTTCCTGGACTGCCCTTATACACGGGGCCAGATGTGGCCAGGATGGGATGGTATGTGTTGAGTGTCAGTGAGTGGTCATGGGAAGGAAGGAAAGAACAGTGCATGTGTAGGTGGATGGGGCTGGAGAAGCTCGTTTGGATCCAGTTCTCTCCACTGCCTTCACTGTGGATGGATACAGGATGCTAGTTCATTTTTTTAACATGACAAAGAACAAGACCCAACAACAGTGAATGAAAAGTAGATCTGGATAGTGTGATAGTATGTGTTTTCTTTTTTTCTCTTTTTCCTTTTCTTTTTCCTTTCATTTCCCTTTCCCTTTTCTTTTTCCCTGTCTTTTTCTTCTTTTTCTATTTCTAATTTTTTGGTAATAGATATTGAATTTTCCAGAAATGGAAATTCTGGAACAGAGGAGGGGAGTGGAGGGGCAGGGGAAGAGGAGAGGAGGAGAGGAGAGGGGAGGGAAGGGGAGGAGAGGAGAGGAGAGGAGAGGGGAGGAGAGGGGAGGGAAGGGGAGGAGAGGAGAGGAGAGGAGAGGAGAGGAGAGGAGAGGAGAGGAGAGGAGAGGAGAGGAGAGGAGAGGAGAGGAGAGGAGAGGAGAGGAGAGGAGAGGAGAGGAGAGGAGAGGAGAGGAGAGGAGAGGAGAGGAGAGGAGAGGAGAGGAGAGGAGAGGAGAGGAGAGGAGAGGTGAAGGCAAGGAATATGTTTCTGCGATGGTCTCTGGACTTCCTTCTGTCCCCACTTTCAAATCCTCTTTTCTGGGGTTCAGGATCCCTACCTTCACCTCTCTTCACCTCACACCGAGGCTGCTTGAATTTTGTGGAGAGGTGCCAAGAGCATGATGCAAAACCACTCACTACCTGTGCTTGAGTTGAGATGGCTCAGAACAGTAGAATACCACTAGGATGTTTACCAGCGGGTCATTTCCCAAGTCCTGCAGCACGGCCACCTCTTCATGCCATGCAGGTTAGCCAGCAAACCCATCTTATTGAGTGCTGAAGCAGAAGGAATCCTGCCGTGAGATCTGGCAACCCGTCAGCTGCAAAACAGCCAGAAACAAACTGAGCAAAAATATTTTTGTAGTTACAGTATCAAGCCCACCCATTGAACCTGCGTCGGGTATTTTCCAGCACTGCAGAAATTCTCTTTGCTTTTATTTTTAGATGAAGGGTGATTTCGGTCATGTTATTTCACTTTTTGGACATTTCATGCTAATAAAAGGGTTTTATTTGATGATGTTTAGTTTTCTTTTAAAGATTAGTGAAACAGGCTTATGATTTATTGAGGCAACTGAAATGTCATTGTCTTGAAGGTTGTTGTCTGTCTGGTCTTCAGTTGGACTTGGGCATGAAAAGAGTGACAGATTTTGGCTCATGAGCCCCCAGTTGGAAAAAGTTTCCCATCAGAGAGTCTCCAGTCCCATGATCTATGGGAGCATTTGGAAAGAGAACTCAAGCTCAGAAGTCAGCATAGTGGTCATGGGTCTGGTCAGCCATGGTGTTACTGAACGGGTATTGGGCAAAATGCAGAATCAATATTGGTAGGACCCAACCACCTCCATCCAGAGATCTCCAGACAAGTGTCCTGTGTCTGCTGGTGGGCACCTCAGGCATCCAGGTGGCTCTGGAAGGAATGATGTAGGAGTGAAGGGAGACCTGTGTCTTCTGCAGCTGCAGGGCATCTCAAACAGCACTAAATGACCGTGTCTGGACACTTGAATCCCACCTCGCTGACTGCACTGTGTATTTTCATTGTCTGTATAGGGAGCTTGGACACCCAGGTTGCTTGTAAAGACTTAAATGTTCCTAGGGTTAGAACTGTCTAAGTAGAGTAAAGGATCATGTATGCTATGCTACCTATCAGCTGCTAGTCCGGCTCTCTGCCTGCTTGTTCAGTGTTTAATACCTCCCTGCACAGCCAGAATGATGAAATAATCATTTTGCAATTTGCCAGCTGCTGCTCAGGCTCTTGCTAACCTTATTCCAGCCCACCACATCTCTGAAATCCTTTACCACTTCTTTCCATCTAGAGTAGCAGGCAGAATAAAAAATGCCAGCTCTCAATAGGTAACTCACTCCTGGGGAAAATGTGAATATCAGTACTGAGCTCGCTGGTGCAGCTGGGGTGGTCTCCAAATACAGCCGTTGCCATGGCTCAGGGCTGAACTGTGTAACGCCCTCATATTTAGGCATTCAGCTATCACTGATTGTGGGACACTATCGTGATAAACAGACCTCCAGAATTGGCCCCAAATCTACCAGCTGATATATATTTGGACAATATGATTTCCATTCTGTCCTCGAATGAGACTCACTGAGTTTTGTGTACATGTCTACAGTGTAGATGTCTCCATCAGAAATAGACTAGGCTTCTGGTACAGCTATTGGAGATCTACTTAATACACACAATGGGGCCTAGAAGGCAATTCTTCTCCTTTACACATCTAAGCTCTCATTTTAGTCAGTGTAGATCCAGTCTGCACAGTCCATATGTGGAAATGAGTTATTTACTACAAGTAACTTAGGCCATTTGAGAGCGTGTGACACCGAGACCTATCAAACAGCTCTCAGATACCTTTGAGAATCCCATATGCAGTTCTGCCTTTGGGGAACTTTCTGTTTCACTATTCCATGAGAGGTATCTCATTTGACAAATGTGCAGCTTGCAGAACACCCACCCATTCCACATCCCTGTACTAACCTGAAGAAAATGTCACAGCGTTTGGTATCTGTGTCTCATCGTGACTTTGACGTCCTGATGGATCAGATTCCCCCATCATACCATCACATCACAATTTTTCCTTCTCTTTAGAATGTAGAGAAGTGGAGATTTAGTACCCTGAATTTCTATCAGCATCCCCATGGAAAATGATGGGCAATTAGTACTGGATAATCCATACAGCGAAAACAAAAAGTGATGGTTGGACTAGGAATACATATAAAGGCAAGGTACACAATGCAGGGATTAATTAGCACTGATAGGCTAGAAAGGAACGATTAGTTCTGCCCCATGCAAGAACTGAAGGGTGCTTCACCAGTGCCTCCCACTGAGCAAATCTGTGTGCCACAGTGGCTACGGAGCTCAGGCATTGCAATTCTGCATCCCCAGCAAAGCAACACGCAGACAGATGGCATAGAAAAGCAACGGTGAAGGATGAATGGCAGCTATTAAGCCTCCTGGGGTTTGATAGAGAGCATGGATTTGGGCAGGATTCCTTTCCAAGGTCAACACAATGCCCATGAAAATGCTGGGGGGACCGGCCTTGGGTTCACGCTTGGCCACATGAGAGTCCGAACTGAGCCATTCCATTGCAATATCTGCACGGCACTGGCAAGATGGACAAGTCAGGGTGCTTTCTGTATAGGACCCATTGTTCAGCAAATCAGAGAGCCTTCCTCTGTGGTTAATGGGTCAGCAAATTCTGTTGCTTTAATGGTTAATCATCTACTTGCATTGTTCAACGAGTAAACCCGTGCAGATAATGCTCTGTACCTACAGTTCATGTGACAGGCTTCCCAGCTGCGAGCAGGAAAAGTGTTTGGTGCTGGGAGAACAGCAGAGAGGAGGAATGCTAAGCTCCAAACTACTGGAAACATCTGGAGCAGTAACATGCATAAATACGTATCTATGTCCACCTACAACCATACCTGTGTGCACATGCAAAATTGTGTGCATGAACAGACACACAGACACAGGTCCACATAAAAAGGGTTCAGTCCCAGACCATTTGACAGCTATTAGATGGCTGCCAGATATCACAGAAATGACTACATGTTGCCAGGCACAACTGACTCCAGCATCCTTTATGCACCAAGTCAGGCTGAGGGCCAACATGTAGTCTCACTAGTACCTCTCATTCCTTTTGCACAGGCACCATACAGCTCCACACTTCTGGATTCCCAATTCACACATCGCACCCCTGCATCGTATGCTGTCTGCATAGATCCGGCAAAGACTGTTTGGACCTCAGAGTCAGGTAGCCAAATTCTACTCACAAATATCCTTGATTTGCTGCTGTCATTTTGAAGGTGTCTTTTGCTCTGACATCTTCAGAACAGTGAATTCTTTGAGTCTCAGGAGCACTGGAGTCATCCAGGTGAGAAGTTAGATGCTGCAGAGGTCAAAGCAGGAGTTTCTGGGTCCAAATTTCGGATTTACTACATTCAGACAGTCAAGCCACATAATTACGTTTTGACCTAAAAATCTCTTTTTCTGTGGCACTGACAAATGGGCAATTCAGGTTGCTGAGAGTAATGGGGATTTCAGTCTGATCTACTCTAATTCGACGAGTGTTAGTTTTATGTCTGGTCTAAACTGTGCATCCAGCCCCACTTTCTCAAGATGGTCACTACCAGAGCATGACTGGTGTCGTCTCAAGACAGGTATCTCTAAGAGGGGATGGAAGGAATAGCCAACCTTTAGTATGCTGGGGTTATGCCCTCTATAAATGCCATTAATACATTCCCGTCTCCCTCAGTAGGATGCAGTGACTTTTGTATACGGTAAATCACACAACCAGGCAACCTAAGACTGGGTAAGCATTTTACTACCAGATGAAAATAGCCACATCTCAAACAATAGCAGCCCACAGGCCAGACGAAGGGCTCCCCACGGCAGCCTTGAAATGCTTATGACTCAATACACTCAATACACTTCAAGTCCACTTAGGAACAACCGCCTTGACTTTGTGTCATCATCTAGGGTAGTAAGAGGTAATAGGAGAATGGTCTACAAACACTTTGAGTGTTTGTTCCTCCCAGCGGATACTTGTCACTTGGGAAGTACTTTCAGTCTTCCAGGGCACAGATGGGTGGCTTTGAAGTCAAGGTCTACTTCCTGACTGGAGAGGCACCGACACCTCAGCCTTGCCGGGTTCTTTTGTCATCAATGAACACTGTGATGGATGATGGGGAGAGGTCATGGCCATGAGGTTAGAGGATCAGCAGTGGAAGTTAGACCCTGTCTCCAGAGACAAAATGGGCTTAAATCCTAAAAACAGTGGGCAGCCTTTATTTTCTCTGCAAGGAAATAGATTCAGACTTCTGGCCTAAGATGGCGTGGATCTTTTTGCCTTGGTTTCACATAGAGCTTCCTCCACTTGTCCTTGTGCTACAGGCATCTCCATTTTGAGGGTAGTCTGTGGGACAGAGCCCACAGCCTTGCTGATGCAGATGAGCCTTCTGCCTTGACCGAAATAGCCAATCCCATAAAATTAAAGGTAACAAAGACGTAGACCTGCCCTCTGGTTTCGCTCAGTGACCATGAAGCAGTGCCCTACATCCTATATCCTATATTCCAGGATTTGTCCTGTTAATATGTATAAAAACTCAGGACCCTCTACTCATCTCAAGGTAGGAATCTGTACTTTCTTCCTAGCAAAAATAAGCCTTGACCTGTCTCAGGCTTTCTATACTCATGGGAGTATAGAATCATAGAATCGTTTGAGTTGGAAGGGACATTTAAAGGTCATCTAGTCCAACAGATTGACTCCTCCAGAGAGGAGACAGCAACTGATTTGAAGAGAGGTCTCAAGTAAAGCCCTGTGACGGGCAATGGAAGGAATGGACTTGTTATACGACAAGGAAGGAGATGGGGTCAGTGTATCCACCGTTGAGAAAGGGAAAGAATAAGCTCATCTAGATGCGAGGAAACAAAGAGCTCTGAATGCAGTAACACAGGCTGAAGTTAAACATTAGTGTGACCTGTCTGCAGACCCAGCAGCAGCACTGACCAGGCTGCAGTGGGAATGGGTCACTTATAGAACACCAGACTGGCCTCCCCAGCCAGGGACCTCAGGACATCCAGCAAAGCATTCTGGTGCCCAGGGAGCTACAATTCCCCTGCTCACCAAGGTGAATAAATCAGTTGAACAAAGAATATTTTACTCAAAGGAGAAAAGGAAAAACTCCCCCAAAAATGCCCAACAAGAACATTGCAATGTGATGCAAATGACCAGGTCTCTCCCCAACCACTCTTCTCTTTCTTCCAGACCCAAGTTGTTTTCCAGCTAAAGAAAAGCATCAGAATTCAAACATCCATTTCTTTACAGTGTCATTTCTCTTCCCAATGTGATTGTTGTAGAAATAACTTGGATCAAGCTACCCGGACACTGATTTTCGGTGATTCCCCTTCTGAATGTCAATCACTCTCCCATAACAAATGGTTTTATATTAAAACTTCCTGAGTGCTCCACATGAGCTCTGTATGGCCAGAGGCAAGCCTGGCAAGAGCCCAGGGCTGCTCGTTCATAGCTAGCCAGGAGACTGCTGGTCACAGAGCTCTCACCCAGGAAAATCATGCTGAGATGGAGACCCACCTTCATCTCCCAGTCACCAGATATTCACCAGCTTGGCTGTTCTTCTGAACCAAGCTTTGGGGTCTCTAACTGAGCAGATATCTGAACTCCCATTACTGAGCTCCACATCCATGGAGATCTGATCAGTGATACTGTGGGGTGGTTTGGTCATGCACATACTCTCTGAGTCTCTTGCTCATGCCAGGGGGAGCAGCATGGACCAATGTCAGTGAAAGGGGCTCAGCTACCACGGCATTTTCAACAAGGACATGAGCAATCAGTCAGATATGTTTGGCAGACAGTCAGTGACTGCTTTTCTTCATCTTACTTGAATTGACTGGATTCAGCACAGCATTTTGGGGGGATCTTTATGGGACCCAGTGGCTTTCAAGTGATGGATTAGCTTGCACACCACTGTCTGATACTCCCATGCAAAGCAAATTTTGACCTTGGAAAGAGCCACTAAACAGACTCTTCGTTGTTCTGCATTTGCATCCTTCCATGTCTGCCAGGGATGCTAAGGGAGCTCTGATCACTATTTCTCCAGTTAATTTTTTCTGTCCATCTTCTGGTTTTTGTAGATCAATGCCAGCTTCCAAAGAGAAGCTAGTAGGAAAATGTTCTGCCGTATGCACTGTGGATGCTGCACATGCTGTCCTATTTCTTTACGTTGTTCAGAAAGAGCCACACAGCACTGGGCATGTACACAAGTCACACACTGGGTGGTTTGCTTCGAAACATTTGCCCAAGCTTTTCGTTTTTGCATGAAATTAATTTGTGTGTATATCTAAGGATCAGAGAATGTATGTTTAGGTCAATCAGTATGTAATTGCTGGAATTACCTTACACTTTCTAACCCATTTCTGGGGAAAATGTAGTTTTCCTGAGAACCACATTTAATGATGTAGAACTGGTCAGTTTGGGGCAGCCAACCTGTCTGGAGGGGGGATGTCATGCAGATGTCTGGATATGCTTTGTGCCATTCTGCTTGTCTTCAAACTAAGAGAACCTGCTCTGGTCTGTTCTATATAGTGGCAGAGGTATTGCTCAGGCCTCAGGTTGTTGGGCAAAGATGAATTCAGGACAAAACACAACATCCCTAAATGACTGTGGGGGTTCACGTGTGATGTGGTGGCCTCTCTCTGGGGTACAGGATTCACCCCAGGTTCCTCCCGCAGCACATTCCCCATCACCTACATGCCCTCACTTCCTCTGTCCTGATGCTAAACCTGAAAGTGGAGCAAGAGGGGTGAGGGGCTCTGCTCTTCCCCCTCACCTTACAGAGATGGTGGCACCAGATCAAAGAGACAGGACCTGCCTGTCCTGTGCCAGGACCCCCTGGGGATGGAGGGGAGCACATAGCTGTCAGCACACGAGGGCATTTTGGCACCTGCAGCTGTGTGTGTGTGAGCATGCAAACCACTCCTGGCCTGTAAATCATTGTCAGCATTCACACATATTAGGCCATAGTTCAGGGACTAACCAATGAAGCATCCACTCTCAAATACGCCGTTGCACCCCTGATTTACGAGCAGACGCAGCACAGCACTCCCAAGGCAGTTCCTCGTGCAAGTTCAGGGGGGTATGGAGAAATGAGAAGTTTTTTGGAGATCCAGGAGGGGAAAATAAATACAGTTTTGTCACGTTCAGGTGCTTTGCACGTGGAAGATACTGATTTCACCACCGGTCAAAGAAATGACAGAGTACACCTACAGCACTGACCAAGAGTGAGACCAAATGGCTGTCAACACCCATTGGACTACTTGGCCACTACATGACTGTGCCCTCACGCTTGTGGTTTGTATGGGAAAGACACAGTAAAGCTTGGAGCACCACAGACCATCAGCAGTTATCTGCTGGGAGATTTTGTGCTTCTTAAGCACAGTGTTGATCGTTAATGTGAGCTGGAGCCGGGTAAACAGCATCATCAATGGAAAACACAAAGATCACCGTGGTCAGCTTGCATAAGCCTTTCTAAATCCCCTTGTTAAGCTTTTTATCAGCCCAGGGACTCTCTTTCCTCCAACCCTACATTCTTTCTGTGTCCCAGGTCCACGCTGAACAAGTGTTTCCCATCCACCCATCTCATCCATCCCATCCATCTCCCCACAACATCTGTCCCCCCAACAACATCTGTCATCACCCCTCCCTCAGCCACACACCTCCTGAGATCCTTCCCAACCTAAGATGTACTCTGTGGCTCTGTGGTTAGTGTGGAGCTTACCCCAGCTCAAACAGGGTTACGGCAGGGTTTCCATTCACCACAAGGAAGGCAGGAAAAGGCTGGAGTGGGTCTCCCAGTTACAGTGAAAACAATGGGTATTTTCTCCCTGAAAAACCCAAGACTTGAATATTCAGAGTGAGAGTGGGTAGGTTTGTCCTTATTTTGGGCAGCCAGGAAGACTTTTACTTTCAGATGTTGGAATGGTTACACTGAAATCTGACCTTTCCCTGTTCTGAAGGAACAAATGCTCTTTATCCTCTAAGAAAGGATGGTCCTTCATCTGAACATTTAACTAAACCTGTGCTCTGCAGATGTTTCCAGAGGCTTATGGTATGCATGCAATGCATAATAGGTGCACGCTATATGTAAATGATGTATCTGTGCAGGTCTGAGCAATGTCATTTTGAAAATGCTATTAGTGAGAGGTAAACCAATGAGTGATCCAAAATTGTTTTCAACTCCTGCTGTTGATGAATGGCTTTCTGTGAAAGCCTGGTCTTAGCCCTTGAGCAACACCATCTCATCGCACTGTAGGCAATGGAGACTCCCTGGGCCCTCTTGTCCAGCTGAACTTTCCTTTCTGATGTAGGGATTTCTGAACAAAAATAGTGATGCTGTTAATGGGCACAAGGCTGGAAACAGAAATGCTTTGACAAGTGTGACTACCAACAGCCTTGTGCAAAATATAGGACTAGTGGTACTGCATTAAAATTGAGCTGATTGGGCTATTCTATGATGTCTTTTTCTCGCAGGGCATAAGTAATAATTCTAAGTTTCAGGGAATGAAACCCACTCACCAAATGGTAGCCAGCAGGCCAAGGCAAGTCAGAGCACCACTCTCATCAAATTGATTATTGCATCGTGTTTAAGGACAATTAATCTGCAGGAAAACTCTGCTGTGGGTGTCTTTGTTTAATCAGCAGGAAAACTCTGCTGTGGGTATCTTTGTTTCTCTCTTTTGCGTGTTGAGGTTTTAGTGCACATGGGAGTGAAAATGACTGCTGAACCTGGAACAAAAGAGGAATTCCTGTCTCCCTCTCAAATTGGTGTTTCTCCATTTCGTCCCCCAGATGTGGGGACTTTCCACCATTCTGATGGATCCACTGCTGCTGCTAAATGCTGCTCTGGGAGTCCCGTGATTCACTGCTGCACAGAGGAAGAGCAGCTGATGACCTCTTCAAAGCGCTTTGAGTCACTGCATTATTAATAGCTTCATTTTCTCAGGCCTGTATCACTGAAGGTGGAGAGTTCAGGGAAACAATGGATGGACAGACTGCCTTCAGCACTGGTGGGTATGGAAGGTGCTGGGAAAAGCTCAGTGCTGTTCACCCCTGGGGTCCCCTGCTTTGGAAGATAAGGAAAGCCCCAGGCCTCCTCTGAGGAACCGGTGCTCCAGGCTTTATTGGGATATCCAACAGGCTTTTACTATGTAAAAGAAGTGGAATAGTAGGACACTTTCTCCTGCACATCTTCTGCTCTTTTGCTAAGGGTTGAAGGTGGCCCCAGACACAGAGCTTTCCCCAGGACAGCATTCCATAACCACAGCCATAGGAAGCCTTCATCCCAGGAACTCGGGAACCACCTTTCAGTGAGCACTTGTTGAACTTGCTCTGCAAGACTATAGGTGGTAGATGTGGCAATGGCACCATCTATTGGCTATAAGGGAGATCTCAACACAGAGATCATGAAATATGATGATATAATATGGAAATATTCATCTACTGATGGATAACTGACCCTGCACATAGCAGGGGGGTTGAAACTAGATGATCACTGCGGTCCTTTTCAAGCCAGGCCATTCTATGATTCCATCCTATAACAGTCCTCAGTCTTCTGCTTTTTCCATGGTCCCACCATTTGCTGGAATAAACACATCCATACTGTACAGCTCCAGTGGTTACAAGCGTAGAGAGAAAGAGAAATCAGCCCAAAAAATTGACCTTGCTAGATGTAATACAATTATTTCAGTGCTTTTCTGCGTAAGACAGAGCATTGAGATGAGGCAGTGAAATGGTACAGGAAATAGAGTAAGAGTAAGAGTAAGAGTAAGAGTAAGAATAAGAATAAGAATAAGAATAAGAATAAGAATAAGAATGAGAATGAGAATGAGAATAAGAATAAGAATGAGAATGAGAATGAGAATGAGAATGAGAATAAGAATAAGAATAAGAATAAGAATAAGAATAAGAGTAAAAATAAGAGACAGCTTTTCAGCACATCCATAAGGCAAGGAATGCCATGGCCTTGGTGGAGCTGGAGTGGGGAGGACGGGGTTAAAGCCATCCCAGCCATCCCAGCAGAGTCACCAACACCCATAGCACTCCACTGCCTAGCCATAGAGGCAGAGAGTCCCGGGTGGATTTGGCAAGAGCTGAGAATGGGAGCAACAGAGCATGTCAATTGGTATGCTGGGTTGTATTGGCAACACAGCTGTCAGCCATCAGCCAGGCCAGGAAAGCTGCCCCTCTCCTCCTCAGTCTGCTTGGCACAGCCCCTCACCCCAGCATCGCTTGTCCTTTAGTCCACCTTGGGACGTGGGAATCTGGGATGTGAGGCATTTGTTATGCAGAAGATGAGGATGTTCAGAAGCTGGATAAAGCTACACAACAAGCCAGCAACCCATGAGGCCCCTGGGAGCACCTTCGGGATGGGTTTTATCCCAGGTAGAAGAGTGTGAGCTGTGGCTTATAGGGATGCACCTGTCCCCATGCGATGCTCCATGGAGAAGCAGTGCCATCTTCTGGCAGATGAGACCTTTCCCAACCAGCTCCAGCAGGCGGGCAGCGCTCTGAAGGAGACCCATCCATGTGTAGCATCAGTTTCCAAGATCACTTCAGGCATGGAGAGAGCCTCTAGAAGATGTTCCAGCATGGTTTGTATTGCCAGCACACTTTTGCTTCATATTACAGTTGGTTTTTTTTGGCTAGGTTCTACACAAAAGTAGACCCCATCTGGGAGAGCTGGAAATCTACTCCTTTTCCTCACCACTGCAGTATGAGGTGATTGTGGTGTGCTGTATGAGCTCCATTTTTGGATTCTCAGAGACAATACAGCATAGAGAGATAACACAGACCCTCTTCAAATGTCACCATGAATGATCCAGGGCGCAGTAGTAACTTCATTCCTATTTTGTTTATGCACTGTTTTGAGAGTGAGGCTGAAATTTGGGGGTTGAGAAGTGGCTTGGGACCATCCTAAAGCAACTAACTCATCACGAAATGCTAGGATGAATTGCTGGGAAGCAGACCCTTTAAATCACAGTCCTTCCGAGCAGTGGGCTCTCCTTACACTGAAGAAGATGCAATAATCAATTCATCTGATGACTTTAACAGTCTGCTGAGTGATGCTGTTGGATGCAGCTATGTGAATCGCCTATGGGTCGTGAAAGCATAGAATCATTGGGTCACTAAGTCTGGAAAAGACCTCTAAGATCAACTACTCCAACTGTCCACCTACCAGCAGCATTGCCCAGGCAAAGCTTGATCCAAAAGGACAACAGTAGGAGCTGGAAAGGCAATAGGTGCCTGAATAGGGATCTATTTGGATGTGCTCATATATTCTGTTGTGCCAGAAATTTGTGGAGCTGAAATACAGCCCAGATTTTCTCAAGCTAATCCAAGCTCCCATCGGCAGTCCCTATTAAGGACACTTTACCGGAGCTCATATTCCCTTTCTACATGCCCAAGAAGAAGAAAACCAATGGGCAATGATACTTTCTCCTGATGCAAACCTAACCTAACATCTCAAGTACCTACCTGGGTGTAGGGGCTTTGAGGCTGACGGGTCTCCTCCATTCCCACGTCCTTCGTTATTGCCCCCAAAGTCATTTTCCTGGAGCTGTGAGCTCTCCCATGGGCACTAGATGGCAGTGGCTGTTTGCATTCTGCGGACCGAGCGAGGTGAGGGGCACCTGAGGATGAGAAGAAATCGCAGCGCCGCCTTGAAGCAAGGGTGAGCTGCAGGGATGGATGGTGACTGGTAACCCGCTGTCTAGTGAGACTGAGCTCCTTCGGATTCTCTGTGGCACAGGAGATATAGGGCTCAACCATTCCTGACCTCTTAGCTCTCTTTCTGCAGTGCAGGAATTGCATGCAAAGCTGTGGAGAGCACCGTGGCTGGTGTCGACCAAGACCCACCTTGAGAATCCCCCAAACATTGTCTTACACGAAGAGCAAGGGAGGTTGCAGAGCATTTTACTAGTGATTCTCCTTTTACACTGTAAATCCCATATTTATAGTCACATTCTGGACCAATAGTAGGGAATTATCGCTTAAAAGCTTGCAGTGCTGTCCCAGTCACTGCGTGAGATGCAGTTGCATTTCTGAAGCCCATAAGGGAATTTTTGGCAGCACACCATTTATCAGCAGAACTCACTGCTGCAAAGCACTGAGGGAAGGCAACAGCCAATAATTTATTCCAATACCAAAATGAATTGCATATTTTTATGCATTACAAAAACATGAGCAGTGTAAAGCACTGTCATTCCAGGGCAGAAAGCATCCTGTTATGGCTGCATGTGAGTGGGTGATCTCCCACACAGTCATTCCCAAGAAGACCATTTAATTGGGCACAGTTTGTAGCTGGCTATCAAATGAAGCAGACAACTAATCTGATCAATCATGGTTGGCCCACCAGTTGCACTCTCACCACTTTATTTACCTCCTGAGGTAGAAAAGCTTTGGGTGATACAGAGAAACCTTGGGGAATCCAGGCCTTGGGATACAGAGGAACCTTTTTCTCTCTGGTTAACCACCACTCTGATGTATTTGGAGAACCAGAACCATACCTGATGATGGCATTTTGTCTTTCTGTTTGAACACAGAGCATGGGTGGAGGCTGTGCATGTCCTTTCCCTCATGCCTGTCCTCCACCTGATGGCTGCCCCATCTCTTTCCATCTCCACAAGGTCTCTACATCTCTATGGCTTTCCTCAGTGACATCAGTTGTCACTGTCACTGAGAGCTGCTGAGAAAACCTCAGAGAGTCCAAGCTTTAAAAAGTCATCAGGTTCTAAACAGCTGTTCTGAATAACAACCTTTCACTATCACACAGAGTAAGGCTGTAGTGGTGGTTTTAGGGGTCTACCCTCAGGTTGGATATTAGGAACAATTTCTTCTATGAAGGAGTGGTCAGGCACTGGAATGGACTATCCAAGGAGGTGGTGGAGTCACTGTCCTTGGAGGTGTTCAAGAAACATTTAGATGTTGTACTAAGGGACATGGATTAGTGGGGAAATATTGGTCATAGGTGGACGGTTGGACTGGATGACCTTAGAGGCCTTTTCCAACTTTGGTGATTCTATGATTCTACCAACAAGGAGAAAATGTGCTTCACAATGTGGGTCCCAAAATGGCGACACACCTTTGTATCCAAATCCGACCAGGGAATAAAATGTTATCATTAAAAACAAAACACAAAAGGGATTGGCTGATTTGCTTTTGAGGATCTTCTAACTGCATGCGAGGTTGACATGCCAGGCAGGCGTAGGACAGTGAGAGATCATTTGTGATGGGGATTTTTCATTTGGAGCATAACATCCCTTGATATTCTACAACTACCCCTTGTGGTCCATGGATGTTCATATTTTGGCACAGTGAGCGTGTGGGGCAAAAAAAAACCCAAGAAATTTATTTGCAAATTCACCTCCATTTAAGTCTGCTTTTACTGGCTTTAATTATGTGGCTTTTATTCCGTTGGCTTGGTACCATGACTTAGAACAAATTAGAGCTCCCTGGCTGATTCCTATCCTGTTCATGATGTTGAGCATCTCTTACTCACCACCTCTCAGCAATGGAATCCTGATATTTTTAATCTGCTCCTCTTCTTCCCTCTCCCTCACACTCCTTCTTTAATTTTGATAGCGAGTGGTTGGGACATGAGTACTCCAAGCCCTATTTTCACTTGCTTTCTAGATATACTCTGACTCCCCTTCTCTGTTGTTTTATTGTTGTTGCCTTTTGTTTTGTTTTATATTGTTGTGTTTATCTGGCTTTGCTCTGTTTGTCCACCAAGGGCACCAGCTTTACTCGGAGTGGTGGCAGTCCATGCATGGTGACCATCAGTGTAGGTTTTTCAGTGGTATCAGATGGATACGAGCATTAAACCTGAAGGCTGCTCGTCCTGTTTGCCTGATGCCCACCAAGCCCTGCTCAGCCTAAACCATCACTACGTTTGTACCACTTCGATGCCACATCCATAAACAGTGCTCTAACCAAAATGCTTGACTTGGACAGCTCTTCCTTCCTCCACCTCCTTTAAACAGGAATTGGTGTTTTTCTTCCTGCCCAGATGCCTCTACCTTTCCCCTTCCCTGTTCTTCCCATCTCTTCATTTTCCATCTCCCTCAGCAGAGTTCAACACTTTCTTCCTAATTTTGTTGGTTTTTTTTCTTCTGGGTTGAGCTGCTCAGTGGTTCCTCCATGGTACCTGGACCCTGAGAAATCCAGCCCATATCTCACGGTCCTTGGTGTTGCAGTAACCACACAGTTTAAAGGAGGTGACAGGCTGCTACTTTACATCCAAGATGATGCAGAAAGCTTGAAAATGCTGGACCTTTTTTACCCTTTTTTTACCCTTTGCTTGTTGTTGTCCGCAGTCCCAGGAAAGAGATGTGGAGTTGCATCTCTTGAAGGGCGCCAACAGCGATTAACAGCAGGGACTGAGCAGAGCTGGCACTGCTCCATCACATTCCTCATGATGGACAACAGCATGGAAATGGCTATCGGTCAAAGTAGGTTCAAATGAAGACATGTGGTGCTTGATGGTGCAAAGCTCATGGGAGAATATTTACTCCAGCCATCCAAGGCAATGCTATGTTTCTGACACACAAATCCAAGAGACCTTTCCTCTTCTTTCCTACCATTATAAGAGGAAAGTATTAACCTTCTCTTGTCACCCACATCTCACTTAAAAAGCTGCTTACATCCATTCTTCAGCTGTAACCTTACACTGGGAAGTACCCCTGCTAGTTTTAAACAAGGTCATTGGGTCCTTTGCTTCAGGGCATTTTCCAATCACTTAGCTGAGATGAGAACACTGTTGTGTCAACCACCCTGAAACTCTCTGTCCCTTGTATCCTAGGGAGCTCCAGGCTTTGTCAGGCTTCAAGACAGTGCAGACCATCTATTTTTAAAGTTAAAACTAGGAAGAAACTCATGACTCCACGTGTTGGATTCCTTAAAACCTTACAAGTTCTGGGAGGAGAAAACAGAAGCAGAAAGAGCTGAATCCTGGTGTCTGGAGAGTCAGTGGTTCATCACTCAATGTATGCTGCATGTACAAGCTCAGACTTGTGCAGCTTTAGCTCTGAGGAGTACACTGAGGGAAAGAAGGAGGAAGCATAACCAGAGAGGACTGAAATCATCTGCAGGGCTTTCCTTGATGGCAGCTTAAGGTCCCAGTCCTCAAGCAGGTGCTGATGCAAGGCAGCATTGCCACCACGTCTCAGGGCTGGGAGCAGAGCCATCCCTTTGCTGGGAACTGCAGGGTTGGGAAATGATGAGCCAAATACTTCCAGAAAAGTCAGGCTTCTGAACCACTGCAAATCTCCCTAAAATTGTAGAGATATCACCCACCATGGGGACACAGCCATAGGGTACCTCTGTCCTCCTGGCCTCTCATCCCTGGGATGTGCTGCCCCAAGTCAGTGAGTCAGGGCCACAAGGAGCCAAGAGGAGCCCCACAGCTCCCTAAAAAGAGAAATGATGTGTAGTGCACTGCAGCCTCCAGATTTGAGCATATGCTAGCAGATTAAGATGTGTTTCCAGATGCTGGATAAACTCATCCATGGTGCAACACCAGCAGGCCAGTGGCATACAAGTGACCCAGTCCCCTGTGGAGACCTAAGCACTTTTTCTACCTGACTTGGTTGCAGAGAAAGAACATAAACCCTTTTTCATGGTGGAAAAAAAAAATTTGCACAGCTGCCAATGGGGCCAAGCCCTGCAGTTTTCATACCCTTCTTACTCTGCAGAGCCAATGGGATTTCTGGGTAGGATCGAAGCCAAGCAGGGCTGTTAGGAGGCAGAGTTCTCCAAGCCCTGAGATTTCCTTGCCATTCCCATGAAAAAATCAACTCCAGCAGAGTCCAGCTCTGCACTCTTGCTGAATCCAGCCAAATGCAACCCACATTAAGGGAGTTGCTCTACATTCATATTGAAAAGTTGGTGCTTGCCAACCTTACGTGCCTTCGAGTTCTTGTTTTAAACTCCTGAGCAGTGGCCTGAGGAAAGGATTGTGTTAAGGAATATGTTCATACAGTGCCTGGCACTGGGGGGTTCTGGCTCATGACTGGGGTTTGCAAGTGCTCTTGCAAGACTTGTAAAGGGCTGCAGTGCATTTGATGTCTGGTTTCCTTGGGAAACTTGGTTTAGCTGATTATGTTGTACGTCTCCATCCGCTCATTTCCTCCCCTCCAACTTCTGAACCCCTCAGCCAATCCCAGCCAAATTTGGCAGAAAGATGAAAGTTTCAGAGAGATTAAGTTGTATGAAAATAAGTGTACAGGTAAGGAAGAAAGACCTTATTACTGCGTTTCCCCTCCTTTCCCCCTGGGAGAAACGGACTGCAATGTGAACTCAACATTTATTTGCCACCCGAGAACCCGTGTAGGAAGGAGGAAGGCAGAGGGGACACCAAGCACCTCTATAGGACCATTTCCCACTGAACTACTTGCTGTGTAGGCCATGTCACTTCATGTCCAGAGCTTGGAAACAACTTTTAAAGTGGTGTGAAGAATGGGAGAGCCCAGGCTTGATCTGCAAATGTGAGGCTGAGAGCAAATTAGAGCAATACAGCCTCACGTAGAGTTGCCCTTCCATCCTTACTGCACCCAACGCACAACCCCATATAAGATCACAGCCATTCCTCACCGAAACCACCCCACATGTATTGCAGACCCACACACCCATCTTCAGTCTTCACTAACACTTGTGATAGAGCAAAACGGGCACAAGCATCTCACCACAAACCCAAACCCTAGCTTTTGGCCCCATTTTGCCAGGTGACCTTGGAGTTGGGCAAGAAACCATCTGCAGGTGTCACTCCTGCACGATGAGTGAAGTCACCAGAAGAAAGTCCGGGACAGGTGGCCACCCAGCAACTACATTAAGACATCATAACTTGGACTAATTTGTAAACAGGCTGAAAGAACATCCACCCTCCCTCGAAGGGGAAGAAATGTCTCTTTAAAGCCTGGGGATATGACCTCTTGTCCTCTCTGTTTATAAGAGGGAGGGAAAAAAAAAAGAAAGGAGGGAGAAAGAGAGAGAAAGTCAGACTTGTTGCCGTGTTAAAGCCTCCCCCCCACCATCAGCTTTTGTGATGAAAATGGTAAGAGACACTCTCCAGGCACTGTTTTTCTCCCTTTGTCATTCAAGCTCTGCAAGGGAGAGCTCCTTTCTGTTTATTTCCCAACTTGGAGCCCTTGTCAACACCTCTCTTGGCTGAGGTTTTAGCACGTTGGTGGGGTTTTGGTGGGGCTTTTTGTCCTTTTTTTTTTTTTTTTTTTTAACTGGCTCATCCAAATCTGCCTATTCTTCTTCTTTCCCTGAGCTCGGGAAGGTCTTTCCTTCCCATTGATTGGCAATAAAGCTTTATGTTGTGGCACCTGTGTCTCGTGGTGCAGAAACACCAGGCAACCCCCTGCACACCCTTTTCCTATGAGGGCAATTTTTGGTATCCATGACTCCAAACCTCATCCCCATTCTCCCCCTCTTCTCACACTGCACAGGGCTGGCAGTACCCACTGCAACACCACCCATCATTTCCGTAACCACTTTGCCATCGTGGTATTTCACACTGAGCTGTCTGAAAATAAATCTGACATCAAACCAGTAAGCAATCCAACGGCCTTGATGCTCTTCACTTTTAAAGCACATCACAAAGGAGTTTGGAAACTTCCCACCGGGACACCACTGCAATGCTGGGCATTAGAGGAGATGCTCCCAGGCTTTCACACTGCACCCTACTTACTGCTTTTAATGTATCTTAATTAGCCTTACTCCATGCCCAAGGAGAAGTCACTCCAGTCTGGGTAGTTTTTCAGTCCTGTACTTGTCAGCAGCACAGAGTAATCCCTGTTTAAGATGCGTATTGATTTGCAAGCACGAGGCTAAATCCCAGTGCTCATCCAGATAGCATCACTGTGTTTCTAAGAGTGGCATCAGGAGTGCATTCACAGAGGGTTAAAACTCTGTTTCCAATTTGAATTTCTTTTATTTTCTCCTGCAGGGGGAGTGAGGAGTGTGCCAGGCCCTTCTAAAAGAGGTTGCTTGAATGGTTCTTAAGAATGTGATTAGAAAACTGCAGCATCACTGATTCGAGGCTTTAGTAAATAACTGTTTCTGTTACTGATCTTTCTGTTTCACCAATGCTTGAGATCCTTACTTTTTTTTTTTTTCTTATTCAAATGTATATCCCCAAAACTCACTTCTGTAAAGAGGAATTGCATGGAGCAAAGTAAAGACGTAATTTTAAAGCCAGTCCTTATCCTGAGGGTGATTTTAGTGGGAATCTTTTCTCCAAAGCCCTGTTCTGCTCCTATGGTTCTCCTCTGAGAGCTGTATTATTGAAATTCTGGACTGATTCAGACTGGAGAAGAGGAGGTTCAGGGGAGACCTTATTGCTTCCTACAACTCCCTGAAAGGAGGGTGTAGTGAGGTGGGTGTCAGCATCTGCTCCTGGGTAACAGCAACCCAGCAAGAGGAATGGCCTCAGGTTGCGCCAGGGGAGGTTCTGATTGGGTATCAGGAACAATTTTGGCTCTGAAAGAGCAGTGATGCAGTGGCACAGCTGCCCAGGGAGGTGGTGGGATCACCATCCCTGGAGGTGTCAGAACCATGGAGATGTGGCACTGAGGGACGTGGTCAGTGGGCATGGTGGGATGGGCTGGGGTTGGACGTGTGGATCTTAGTGGTCTTTTCCAGCTTTAAAGATTCGATGATTCTATGATTCGTAGCGATGTTTGTTGCAGTACTGACAGTTAATGGTGAGAATCATGTTGCTTGACTTTAACTTTCTAGAACTGGGCATGTGGCTATCTGGGCTGTCTCTGTGTATAATGAATGGTGGCTGCAGGAGACAAGGACCCCCAAAGGCCATTTGATTATACTCACTGGAGGAATTTCACTTCCACAGCCAAGAGCTCCCTTTGCATTTGTACTATTCACAAGTTGCAGTCACCTTTTGGATGATGAGACTTTGATGTCTCCAGAAAGGGATGCAGGACCATCCACCCCCAAGACCCTAAAATGTTCTGTCAATTAAAGTGGTTAATAGAAATTTATTATTACTCCCTCAGGAGTGTTCATTTACCATCATCTAAGCCTGCATCACCCTACGAAAGGTTATTTGTGTATATAATAGTAGGTTTGAGCTCTTGGAGATAATCAGCTTCCACTGATAATTAGCAGGTTTTTTAATCTGAATCTGGCCTAGAGAAATGTGACATAAGTAAACACACACTGCACACACGCAGCTCAGGTAGGTATATGTTTATTGAATTCAAGTCCTCAAGGGAAAATTTCCACCGACCAGATCCTTCAGTCCCTAATTGGGAATGCTTCTGGAGCTCTCACAGGATTACTCCTTACATCCTCCTTGAGTTAAGGTTGCTTTTGAATGGTCAGCTTGCCTTCAAATCAAACTGTTTTTTTCCCCAGACCTCATTCTTCATGAGGAAGAGCCTCACAAAAAGCCTTCCTCGCTGTCAGGACCTACCAAGCTTTCCTCTTGCCACCATCCACAGGGTCTCTGCAGAAGACAATTGAAGGTGACAAACTCAGTGGGTTTAATAGGAAGTGACAAATGGTTACCATCACTCCCAGAGGATGTTTTCCCTGCCTGCTCCATAACTACTCTTCACCGGGGCAGGGTCAGGCATGTTGGCATCCCACCGACCCTGTGCTGTTGTGTGTGCAGGTGACAAGGACCTGGCTGCTCAGTGGCACCGTTCTGGAGCACCGAGCCTTCTGAGAACTGAACGCGAGAGGCCAGAGAAGAGATAACACCCAACATTCATCCTCCAAGGCCACAACCCTACCCCACTTCTGACAGCCCACCGTAGAGACAAACCCCTCAGCACCTGGGGCTCTCCAGGCTCTTGAGTGGTGAGCAAAGGAAACAAAGCCCCGGTGCTGCAGCACTGCAGTGTTTGGGCTGCTCTCAGGTCTGTTCTCCTGCTGTACCACTAGGTGGGCCAAAGCTACACGGTGAGAGGCTTTGTCCTACCTCCTGCAAGACACGGGCGTGCAGGTGATGGGGGACAGGGGCACGAAGGGCAGGGGTGCAGGAAGGGAGCAGGGAAAGGTGTCAGGGAGCCTTTGGTTTCACCCTGAGCCTTGCTGTTAGTCAGGCCCTAGAGGGAGAGGTCTCCTTGTCCTGACAAAGTGACCATCTCAGGCACAGCAACACAGCATGGACTGGTGGCAAGAGCAACAGCACAGCCCCATCGCCAATTCAAGGCTTGGCCCTACCACCTACTGCCCCTCTAAAGCAGTTAACAGTGCCAGCAGGTAGAGCTGCCAGTACACACAACACGAGAAAGGAACCCTCCCCCCACATATCCTTTGTCTTCACTGAAGATGAAGTGACAGAAGATCATGTGTATAAAAGGCCATAGGGAAGGAACTTCCATCTGCCCTGCTCTGCAGCATGTCTTGTACAGTGCACTGCAGCTCTCTGGGTGCTCTGCTTCCATTAAACAGAAAACCAGGCCCTATGCCTTAACCCTTCCCACCATCAGTTGTGGACCTCATGCTTTCAACCGTGCTTCATTTATCTATGAGTACTGTGACAGGAGGGCAGCAGTGCCATCTACTTAGTGAAGAAATGCTTTGATGGGAAACAGGGACCAACCAACATTCCAGTCTGCCATTGGCACAGAATAACCTGGACAGATGGGTCAGAGCTTTTAGGCACTGTCAGATGTATGCTGTCCACTCGTAGATGGGGGCAACTTGCACCCTACAGAGCTGAGAATGTCAGAGCCCAGAGAAGAGGCAATTGCCTGTAGTTACCTCATGGAACTTCAACCATCTGGAGACTGGGCACCGACTGGAAACAAGATCTGAAATAGAGAGAAGTACAACACCACATGCAGTCTACCCCATGTACCATAGGCTACAGCCTTCGGTCAGCTGTATTGCTCAGGTTTCCTTTGCTCCATTGGCCATAGAAGCAGTCAAGGGTATGGGAGCAGGTTTTGGACAGCTGCAGTCTGGGACGTCATCAGGCAAATCTGGTGTTCACCCTGCTGGATACCATGGCAGGTTGTCACTGCCATGACATCCAACAGGACTGAGATTTGGTGCCCACCACTGAAGACCCACAGCTCAGAACTTCTCCATAAGCAGTGCCAAGAGCAAAGAGGCCAAGGCAATGCTGCAGGCGTAGAATCACAGAATCATGGAGTCATTAAGGTTGGAAAAGACCTCTGAGATCACCTAGTCCAACCATCAGCTCACCGAAAGACAGACCCTGTCAGCCTGAAACACATGTCCCAGTGCTGGTCCAAACATTCGGAAGAGATGTGGACGGGATGAACCCAATGGTTCAGCCAGGGTTTGACGTCAGGCCCAAAAAACCACTCTTGGAAGAAGAAAATGCTGCTGATTTCAGCAATCAAATGCAAGAAGTCCTGAACCCAGACAGCCTGTGGCAGCCTTTTTCCTGGCTCTAACACAATTTGTCCCTTAAAGGGCAGTAGTTCAATGGTACTGCTGATAAAGGGTAATGAACCTACAGTAGTTCCCAGCTCGGAGAATAGCTATCATACACCCAACTGCCTTTTTATCAGCATGATTAAAAGCAGTTGGCGTCAGAGCAAGTGGCAGCGCTGCCTGCAGAAGGAATCAGTGTGATCCTGCTTTGTGTGTGTGTGTGTGTGTGTGTGTGTGCCTATGACAAAGTGGATTATCTCCATCCTGCCCCGCCAGCAGCTGCGGGGCTGAGAGGGAAAAGGGAGAGTGGCTGAATGTGTCCCTTCAGGTGAAGCTGCCTGGTGCTTCCTGGTGGGAGGGGCGGAGGCTCTGGGGGATGTTTAAGCCTCTCCCCAGGAACAAAAGGAGGGGAGATTAGCTCGACCCCTGCGAGGGATGCGTGTCGGACCCTTCCTCCTCGTTTGCACCTCACCGGGACCCCCACGCCAGGGTTGGTGTCTGGGGGTCTGTGTGTGTGTGTGTGTGTGTTCTCGTCTGCAGTGTGAGCAATTTCACTTGAAAAGACAGAGAAATCCCCTCCTTTGAAAGTCTCGGCGTTTGGTTCTTTCCAGTAATGCTATAATTGGATGGGATTTTCTCTAATACAGAGGGAAAGTCCTTAAGATGATTTTTTTCACACACCGCCACCACCACCACCACCACCCTCCTCCTTTCTTCCTTCCTCGCCCTACCTTACGCGACGAAACTCCCTTCTCCCTCCCCAGATCCCATCACTCCCAGTGCACCCAGCAGCACCGACACCGCAGGGATTTAATGGGAGAGCATCGGTTCCTCCTCTGGAAGCAGCGAGCTGGGATCGGCTGCAGCTCGGCTGCACGGGGCGATTAGATCTCAGCACACTTGCCAGCGCTCCCATTTGCAATCACTTGTCATCCAAGCCTAAAGAAAATAATCAGGGCCCGACCCCTGCCAAATTCCCAATGATTTAAATATCCCCGTATGAACTGCGTTTCTAGTGTAATTTCACTAGAATTGGACTATCTCTCCATCTAGCTAAACACAAACACATCTTTATATATATGCACATGAAGCTTTCTGTGTGTAAATATAAATATTCCTTGCGAGGGGAAAATAGGTATGCAGTTGTTAGTGAGAAAGAAAGCGCATTTTGATTTGAGCAAAGGCACGGCTGCGAGCCTTCCTCCAACCGAGTCATTACAACCGTACCTCTCTTTGTTCCGTGTGAGCCACAGAGATGTTCTGATCCACAGATAAAATGAAACCGTGTCAAGCAAAGAAATTAAAAAATAGTAATAATAAAAATATATGTATTAATTAAAAAAAAAAAAAAAAAAAAAAAAAAGGATGAAAACCCAACGCGCCGCATCCGCGGAACCCAAAGCGTCGCGGAAAATGGGATCCTTGTTGTCATTCTGGGGACAAAACATCCCCAAGCCCATCCAGTGTGCCTCCATCCCCCTGCTTGCTCCTCTCCAGCCCCTTTCAAACGACCCCGGGGAAAGGGAACGGCTGTCAGCTGGGTGACACTCACTGACGGACACCGCCAGCTTCCAACAATGTGTCCCAGAGGAGCAGCAAATCGAAGCGCACACCCCGGCCGGAGCAGCTACGTCTTTATAATCATATTCCCAATGATCGCTTTCCCCTTCTTTCCACCCCAATGAAAACATGAGGGTATCAGAACCCAACTCACCCCCCGGCACTGCCACCGCAAGGAGAGAAATCGGTGGCGACGTGTAGAGAGAGAAATGAAAATAAGAACAAACAAACAAACAAACAAAAAAAGAAGAGATCAATGACTGCAGCCCCGTGGGGTGGATCTGGTGGATGAAGTCGTTCTGCAGCGAAGTGGTGGCAAAGTCCCGGCTGGGACTGAAGCAGTGGGGATGGTGTGGATGGACCCCGATGGGATCTGCGTGGAAGAAGTGGATTTCGGAGCAGAGGTCTTTGCTGGAGCTGTGGGATGTCGGGTTGGTTGGAGTGGTGGGGAAGGGGGGTGCGTGGTTGGGGTGTGTTTGGGAGGGGGGAAATGCTCTATTTCTTTTTGTGTGTGTGTGTGATCACGAAGAAAGGAGGAATAGGAAGGAAAAAAAAACAAAACACCCAAAGTTTCTATAAAGTTGGTTCAAATGATGGGAGGGGAGGAAGAGGAGAAGGCAGAGCGGCAAGAAGGAGAAACGAGAGAATAACGATTTAAAAAGGAAAAAAAAAAAACCAACAAAAAAACAACTTCACACTTTTTTTTTTTTTTACTTTTTTTTCCTGCCTTTTTTTTTTTTTTTTTTTTTTTTTTTTTGCATTTTAGTCCCTTCAACCCAGGGAGCGAAATCCGGGCAGGTTGTTATAGCTACCCAAATCCACAGGGGTCCCCCCTGTCTATTTAAACCCCCTAAATCTTCCTTCCCCTTTTTAAAACTACATTTTATCCCTTGGCTTGTGGGCCAACGTGCCCCCTAATGAGTATTAAAACACTATCTCCTCGCAATTAGCTCATTCCTGACTTCGCGCTCCTGATTGACAGAACAAGCCAAAGCATCAGAATTCTCCCTTTGGCAATAAGTGCTGATTGGGTCCTTTTTTTAAGAGAGCTACTTCAAACTTTTTTTTTTTTTTTTTTTCTTTTTTTAATATTTGCCTTCAGTGCTTTGGCTGAGAGAAGGGTTTGGTTTTTTTTTTTTTTTTTTTTTTTTTTTTTCACCTCTCCGAGATTTTTTTTTTTTTTTTTTTTTTTTTTTTTTTCCTTGAGAGTAGCAGAGGAAGGGAGAAAGAAGAGAGGATTTACCTGGTCGGGTCGAGTTCACTTCATTTGACTTCTCCTTTTTTTTTCGGGGGGGGGGGGAGGGGGGGAAATAAATGATCGCTATTATTCTATTATTAAAATAATCATCCCGCCTCGGAAGAAAGGAAAGTTTTGGCAACTCCGGTTTAAGAAGAAGAAAAAAAAAAAAAAAAAAAAAAGGAAAAAAGGAAAAAAAAAAAAAAGACAACTTTTCATCAATGGCCTCTTTTGGATATTTCCTGTTTCTCTGTGGGTTGAGTCAGGCTCTGTCAAGTTACCCAATCTGGTGGTAAGTTTTATTCTTCTTCTTCGTTGTTGTTGTTTTGTGTGTGTGTCGGTTTTTTGTTGGTTTTTTTTTTTTTTCCTCTCATTTTCATTTATTTTCCCCTCCTCTGCTTTGCTCTGCAACCCCTTCGCGCTCACCGTGACTTGAAATTCTCCTTTCGCTGCCGCTCAGCTAAAGGAGGTGGGATTGTTCCAGCGCCAGCAAGTTCTTAGAACCTGCATTTCACCTCTTTTATTTATGCATTCGCTTTGTTTATTTTGACTGGGTTATACCTGAGCTCTCCTTCTCCCGCTGTAGCAGAGCGGGAGCGATCGGAAAGTTCTCCTGTGTTGTTTTGTGTTTTTTTTTTTAAAGCGCTTTGATCCTCTCCTGTGCAGAACAAAAGGCGCTGCCTGAATTAAAGAGATAATGATACAAGTTGACATGAGCATTTCAAGGTGATTTCGAGCCAGTCAGGTGGAAGGAAGGGGGGCAGAGGATGGAAAGATGTCTTTTCCCCCCTTCGCTTTAAGGGATATGCAGGGAATGAATGGGAAGAAAGAGGTGAGAGGGGCGCAGCGACCTGCGCGGAAGGCAGCGGAAAGTTGCGCGGTCCCAACTGGGGAAAAAAAAAGGCACTTTCGGGCTCCTATTCCTCACCCTACGCCTTTAAGAAGGTTTTTATTATTATGATTCTCTCTCCCACCAAAAAAAAAAAAAAAAAAAAAAAAAAAAAGCAAATGGTTCAGGGCAAGGCATGTAACTGCACGATCTGCTCTAATTACCCCGCGGAGGTAATTGGGCTGAGGGAAGCCCTTAGAGCAGGGAAGGGAGAGCCGAGCGGGGAAGGCGCAAAGCGGGTTCTGCGCTCCTCCGGCGGCTGCGCGGGTGCGGAGCGGTCCGGAGGTGTTTGTACGGTGTTGGGGTGGGGGGCAGATCGGGGTGAGCCCGCGGAGGGACGGAGCTCGGGGATGCAGCCGGGGCGGTGCTGCGGGGGGCACCGGCAAAATATGTGTTTATGTGTAGATATCTGTATCTATCTCGGTTGTTCTTTTGACGCGCCTCTGCCGCTAAAGGAAGGAGAGGGTTTCGGGTGCGCTGAGCGCGGTGTGTTGAAGGCAGAGTCCCTGCAACTATGTCAGGTATGTCCGAGAGCAGAGGGAAATCGTTGGGATGGGAGAGAGGCCATAAAATGCAAATGCGCTCTTGGGAAGACAGGCAGAAGGAGCAGCACCTGGACGGGAGTCATTAAAAAGCGATCTTTTATTCCCAGCCACCATCTAACTTATAATTAGAAACTCCGGTTGCATTCCTGATTGGAGAAGGAAGCGCATTCCTTCAATACCAACATAAATATTCCCCTGTCACCCGGCGAGGGGCAGAGCCCGCAGCTCGTGGGGTGCGGGTCGGGCCGGGGGGTCACAAGGGGCAGGAGTTGGTCCGAGCGCACATCGGCTGTGTGCGGGGGGACAGAAGCAGTGATGCTTTTTCCCTCTCTGTATGTATTTTTCTTCCCCCCCCCCCCCCCCATCCCACCCCAATCCCCTCCTCCTCTCGTCCTTTCCCTCGGTGCCGTCCGGCGGTTTTAGACGTTTATTTAGCAAAGAGAGCAAAAACCCCCTCAGGCGATGGAAATGCGAAGGTTCGGGGTGGGAATGGGGGAGTCGGGCCGGGCGCTGTTCCGCGTGCTGCTGCCTTCCCCCCATGCACATCCCTGTCCCACTTTTATTTATCCTCAAAACGGGACATAAAACCCGCAGCCGCCCCTTGGCCGGAGCTGGGGGTACGCGGGGGGGGGGGGGCGTGAAGGTGCCGAGGTGCTGCGTGGGGGCACTCGGGACAGCCCCGTTCACATCACAGGGGTGGGAGTGCAGTCCCCTTCCTCCAAATCGTTGTGCCCTGCAAGGACAGCTCGCTTCCAGTCTACTCAGTTTAGAAAATCGATAGCCTATCTTTCTTTTATTTGAATTGTAAGCTGTCCAGCTGTCCTTTTTCTTCCATTTTCCTTTTTTTTTTTTTTTTTAATTACACATTTTCATTATTTTTTATTAATTTCTGGTAGAGAGTATAGAGCCAGAAATGTTTCACTCCGGGAGCGCAAGCGACAAACATCTCTCCTCAAACATCTCTGTTTAAAGCCTCCCCGACATCTGCTCACAGCCACATGACTGCTCGGAGCAGAAAATCCCTCATTCACCATCCCCAAATTGTCCCCCCTATGAATAAGAGTTCCTAATTAAAACATAACCTCACCCCAATGCATGCAGAGCGATGGATGCTCGCTCCGCTCCCAGCTTGAGCAAAAGCAGGGACTGAGAAACGATGCTCCCCTGTAGGGTTTGGTTAATTATTCTCCCAGAGGAAAGAAATTGGGGGAAACACCAAGCATGTATCTGTCAGGGGGAGCAAGCAGGCATGTGGCTGTTACTGTAATTTCCTCCAAGCAGAGCTCCCTGCTTGGCTGCGCTGTTTGAGTTGCCATTCCCACCGTGGCATAGAGGCACCTGCTCAAAATGGGGCTGTGCAGTGCCGGGTGGGCTCTGCACAGCCCCCGGTCTGTGGGGGAAAATGCAGAATAAGAGAAGGGAAAATGTGGAGAAAAAAGGAAAAAATCCCCCGGAGCTGCTGTGCTCTGCCTGCATCATTTAGTGACGATGTGGGGTGAAAGCTGCGAGAGCTTCCTAAAAACAGACGATTCCTAAATAACGTGCTTTCAGAAAGGGAAGAAATAGGATTTGGGAATAATGCAGAAGAGATCGGATGACAGGGGGGTGGGTGCTGTTGGGACTGAGGTGGTAAGTTAAGTTTGCAGGGACGTGCCGGTGTGATTTATTGCAGCACCGTCACTCTGTGGGACTTTCCCCAGCACAGCGCTGCGCTGCACTGTGCCACTTAAAGCAGCCCCTGACGGCTCTTCTGCATTCAGATCAATAGCAAAATAATGATAATAAAGCTTTATTTATTTCAAATGTCAGCGTTCTTTGTCTAAAAATAAAAGAAGGGAGAGCAGAGAGGGTGAAGGAAGGAGAATTAGGAAATGCAGAAGCAGGATTTATAAGCAGAGAGGATTAAATGTCCCCCATCCTCCCGGGGTCCAGGCACAACTGGTGGCACCACAGTGTTACAGCTTTTCCCAGCTGACTTGCATTGCCTTGACTGGCTGGCTGTACATGCAATGGAAGAAATGTGTGTATATTTTATTTCTTAGCTGATGACATGAAGTCAGACTTGGTTTGGGGACAGTCAGAGAGTTCAGAAATGGCTCAGGAGGAAGAAGGGTTCGATTCAGGAAGAATGGTGGGATGCAGCTGATGCAATGTGAACTGGTTGAGGTGCACTGGAAGCCCCATGTGATATATCCTGGGATCATTAAAGTTGGAAAAGATCACTAAGAGCACCTCATCCAGCCATGAAGTGGAAAGCAGAAAGTATCAGAGGTTGATAGGTGAGATCTGCTGGAGCTCCCATCTCATCTGCTGCTCTCTGTACCACCTAAGTGAAGTGGGATGGCACTGGCCTCCTAATAAACTGGGTTAAGAGATGAGCAGTAACTGCTAGCAGCTGAGTGAAAGCAGTGTCACTGGAGATGGACAAGAAGGATGTGTGTGTTAGGGATATTTTCTTAAGTTCCACCTCTTTTTCCATTGATTTTAGCTTCTTATTGCTCAGTGTCCAACAGTGGTTAAAGCAGCACTGTTTGGATCATCCATGTAGGATGAGAATGGCCAAAGCTGGTGATGTTCTGCAGTAGCCATTTTGCAGCCCAGAAGGCTCTGAAACAGTGATCCATTACGTCTTTCCATTCCTATTCCTTGTGCTTCAAGACATACAAACTTATGGGAGCAGGGTGGGAGGGCAGCCTCACCACTGGGAGGATACCCTGGAGGAATTATTCCAGCAATATGCGGTGCCACAGCTGAATGTGTCCCTGAGAGCTGATGAACTCCTAGCTTGTGCCATGTTTCAGGACTCTCCTGGCATTTGTCCACCTTAGGGTGGGGGAAATGGCCCCCGATCTGCACTGGGGTTGGTGAAAGCCAAGACGGGTTCTGGATCCCATGAAAAACACAATTCTTTTTTTTTTTTCATGACAAATCCTAGAGAATGGAGCTGAGTCTTGGCAGGCTCCACACTTGAGAAACCAAAGCTTAGGCTTTGGCAGAGAGTGAGCACGTTAAGTGAGAAATGATCATTCCTCGTTAATTGGGAGGGAGGCAGAGCCATGGAAGGTCACCCAAGGGACAGCATGAGCCATGCACGTTGACATCAGAGCTCCTAAAGCAATCTGTAGAGCTCAGAAACATGAATTGCATCTACCCTTTCTTCCTCTTGTCAATTAACTCGAGCTGAGGATTTTGACATTTCCAAGGCAGTGGTATTCATCTTCATTTCCTCTGCTACTGCAGCAGGTTGCAGTGTGATGTTAAACAGCCGTCATGCTCCTCTGCAGAGGTGGTTGCATGAGGTGCAATCCCTGTACATGCTCTCTTCTCCCACCCTTGCCCCAAGGGTTGGGAATTGCCTTTATATCTAGAATACCTATGTTACAACAGTATCTTACATGGCCCCTTTCTGCCAGACAGTATGTCATCACAGAATGATGCTTTAGCCTTTTCTCAGTTACCAATTCTCCTATTATCTTGGGTATTCCTAAGCACAGCAGGGGTGATTTGCACCCAGGCAGCAATGGGCATAGAGGGCACATGGGCTGAGGAGACCTTCCTGGATCAATATAAGTAGTAGGAAACTGCACCTGCCTGGTCCGTGCTTGAGGTGTATTGTGCAAAGGCATTGGGCCAAAGCATTGGCTCAAGAAAAAAAAGCCTTTTCTAACAAGGAATAAATAAATGTGAATTATTTTGCTCCCCAGCCCTTTTCGGGCAGTTCTACAGTCAAAACATGTCCCTTACATACCTTTGAACACCTCTAAGAAATCTCATCTGAAAACCATGAAGCACTCAGTAACATGGCTTAGGCACTGGTAAGTGTCCAGAAAGGTAAAGGATGAGTCCAGATGTGGAGTTCTCAGTGCAGGAGAGACATGGATCTGTTAGAACACATTCAGAGGAGGGCCACAAATTTGGTCCAAGGGATGGAACACCTCCTCTATGAGGACAGGCTGAGAGCTGGGGCTGTTCAGCTTGGAGAAGTCACCAAGGAGACCTGAGAATTGCCTTTCAGCATCCAAAGGGGGGCTGTGAGAAGGAAGGGGACAGACTCTTTAGCAGGGTCTGTTGTGATAGGACAAGGGGCTGTAGGTGCCCCTGTTCACTGCAGCCAATTTGGGCTAGATGACCTTTAAGGGTCCCTTCCAACTCAAATGATCCAAAATTATCTGATTTTCTGTTTCTTATAACCATTTTACAGATGGGTAAGCAGAGGCAGACTTTAAAGGCCCTGTCCTGGGTCGCACTATTAACACTGGTTACCACACAGGGCTGGTTGTACCACCAAGACGCTCACTTGTCTGGTTCACCAAGGGAAGGCAGGTCTTTTCTTCTTTCTAAAGACCTTTCTGCAGTTTCCATGTTCATGGGTGCTATTGCAGTGCACAGCGTGAGGCAGAGTAGAGAGGTGGTTGCTTCGGGGCAGTAGATGTTAATGTCATAGGTAGTCCCATTCTCCTCTCCCAGCTCTTGTGCCACCTTGATGTAACATTTCACCCATGCACATGGCATTTTCCATACTAAGCTGTAAAGCTAGGTTTTGGAAATGAATCATGGAGTCATAGAACGGCTTGGGTTAGGAGAGATCTCAAAATCATCTTGTTCCAAACCCCTGCTGTGGGCAGGGTTGCCAACCAGTAAATCAAGCACTAGATCAGGTTGCATAGGGACCCCTCCAACCTGGGCTAGAACTTGGAAATGGTCACCATCCCTGCTTTCTGTTTGGAAAATAAAAATAATAATCAGACATTTTGACTGATCTCTCAGGAATCAGGCTAGAGAAACCTTAGATTTTACTTTGAGCCTGTGGTCTCTTTTAGGAAAGGAAAGACAAAGATTGCTGCTCCTGCCCTGGATGTGCCAGGAGAAATAAGGCTGCTATCACCATCCCAAATCCATGGGATCATCTTCCTGCTCACATCCCTTTTCCTACAACTGCAATGAGCTAATTCGGCTCAGAGCAGCAGAGAAAGGATGCTGTTCTGTACTAGGCCTCACCAGGAGCAGGTGTGTTACCTTTGTGTTTATAAGAGGGTGAGAAAAGCCACAGGGGACAACCATGTGTCCACATAACCACTTCAACCTCCCTCAGCACTGGCATTCCCCAGGGAAAGGTGCCCTTGCTTGTGTCACTTGAGTGCATGATTCAAATATCCTAGCCATGTTTCATCGGTCTTTTTATACAGCATAATGATAGCACTTAAGGAGCATTGCACAAGTGTGTTACAGGGGAAATCCTCTTGGCTCTGAGTCACAGGAGCTCCATTTGGACAGCTGGGTTTCTGTAGTGAGTGGACACTGAGCACAGGGCCTCATCCCCAGGGCCTACAGCAAGCAGGGATAGATTGGTTTTGCTCCCACCAAAATCCATGTCATAGTTTCCTTGCTGGAGCAGAACTGGGTTCATGTGCTTGCTCTGGAGCCAAAAGAAACCCCCCAGACCTGGAAATGGAGAAGAGAAATGTGTAGGTCTGGAGATATTCACTGCAGAGGCAGGGAAGAGCTTTCTAGGCCCAGATAGACCCAGAACGTCTTTGGGAATGGTGCAGCTTGGTGCTTTCTGCCCAATCAGGTAGGGCTGGTGTCACAGTGGTGGTGCCAGTAAAAAAGCCCTGAAATACAGTGGAAGTTGAGGGGAAACAGGAGAGGGAGAGGTATGGACCAGAGCATGTGTATCTTGTCCACGTGCTGTGCTCAAGTAAGGCTCAGGTAATACTGACTCACTAATAGCAACTCTGCTCTTCTGGCACCTCTGAGAGCCAAATGAAGGCCCAAGGTCCGTAAGATCCACAGTACAGCAGGGCAGCATCCTGCACCCAGGGAGGGCCTCCCCCAACATCCAGGGCTTTGCTGGGTCAGGCCCAAGGTTAGTCTGCTTCTGCCAGATGTTTCCATCCAGCATGGGTCACTCATACCCATTTTCTTCCCTTCTACCCCTTTAAAAGTGGCAAGGATTGCTGGTTTGCTTTAAATTCTGTAATAATTTAAGCACAACACGTTAAAAATCAGTGGCTCGCTGGTTCACTCCAAATTCTACCAGTGCTTGCAAAAAAACAGAGGGAAAAGGAACCAATGTGTTAACTCCCTTGTTTTGAACTCCTAACATAGGGCACTGCCTTTAAAAATGGCCTTTAAGCCAGGGGAGAGCGTTATGCATCACAAAGACACTGTTTGTCTCTTCCCCTTGTTTGCCACCTGCATATTCGCAGGCCCTTTCCCACTTGGATGTTGCTGATACCCAGGAGAGCACTTTGCATTTGTAGAGCCCAGGCCATCAAAGAGTTCAAGGTGCCTTTGGTCTCCTCATCACAGTTTCTGTTCTGGTATCGATGACAGTCAGTTGTGCTTTTTATGATATAGTGTTTTTTTGTTTGGTTGTTTTTTTTTTTGCAGGGATGCTGTTAATCTTTTCCAGTGTGCTTACTCCTCTTTCCCACACTGCATTGGTGCAAAATGCTTTTTCTCTCATTCCATCTTTGCGTACTCTGAAGCTTCTCCACAAGGTCATGTCCATGTGTGGGCTGGTTCCCCTCTCACAGACCTCACAAGGTGTCCCAGGTATCTGGGATGGCTGTTTCCCCTCTTCCATGCAGGGAAGTCAGATTTTCCTCAGAGGCTCAGAGAGCGCCTCAGGGGTTCTTTGAGCTCAGATCATGGGAGACCTCCACATTTCTAGCCTGACCCCGTGTCTGTCACAGGATATGGAAGCTCAGCCCTTCCCCATGCATCAATCCTAGAGTTCAGTTTAAGCTTGTCTTGCAGGAAAGGCGCCTAATCCCAAAGTGAAGGTGCCTGGTTTTCCATCAGGTGCCCAAGCGTAGGTGTCTACTTTCAGTTAAGATGCCTGATGGCATCCTGTTAGCCCTCACTGGCCCGGAGGAGATCATATAAGATCCACAGATGCCATGCTCCTTTTTGAGCAGCAGATGGAAGCCAATGAAGTAAACCCTACAGCATCTCAGTTGCTCTTGATGCCTATCTGCAGGCAGCTGAGTGAAGTCTCAGGGTGGAATTAACTTTATCCATTACATGTCTGCAGTTTGGATGTCTCCATCCAAGCCAGGTGCCCTTGGCTTTCTTTGCACTTTCTGGTGCAATTCATGTGTCAGTCCTATGATGGAACATGGAACATGACTGTCTAAACTCTGTTATTCCAGAAGAACTGAGGCAGACAGCTCAGAAACATCTCCTCCATGGGCACTGTTCAAATTGTTCAAAAGCCAGGGATTCCCTTTTGAGAATTTGCTCATTTCACTATTTTCTTGCTGTAGAAATATGAACTCTATTTCTAATTATCATTGCCTGGCTAAAGCATGCCTAAAGTCAAGTCTTGGACTTCTTCTCTACCTCCTCCCTCTATTTTAAGAAGCTCCTTGGTGCGCAGTGCTTACTGGTGTACTGGAATGGGTGCTTCGGTGATATGATCATACTGTGCTTTCACAGCAATGTGCATGCCTTCCAGGCTAAAACCACCTCTATCCTCAGCAGTTTCACCTCGTCTTATATGCTGCCATGTCTCAGCACCACTGCTGAAAGCCTAAGTAGCTTGAATGTTTTGTGGCTTTCTCTGTAACACGCTTAATCCTGCTTCTAATCCAGCACACTCTGGAGCGCAAATACACCTTCCTCAGCTCTTTATCTTCTGCTGTCAAACACACCCGGAGTCTTCCATCTTCCAACCACATCCACAAGTTATTGATGCAAGCTTGTAATGGGAGGTCAACTGAAAACTTGAAAAATAAGATTCAAAATGGCATTCTTGCATCTCCATCAAGTCGTGTCAGCAGAGGACACAGTCATTCCTTGAGAGTTGAATCTGCATTTCAAAGAGCTTGTCTGGCTTTGCTTTACTTTCTGTTCTCCGAAATCAAATCCTTTCTCTTTTCCCAGACTGAATTTCACATTTCCAGTTTCAGATTTCCTTTCCATCTCTTTTGGAAGATACAATTTTAATGGCAGAGGTTAGGCATATTCAGGTTGCCAAGGAATCTGCTGTTATTCAACGGAATTGCCATTCTGGGACAGAGTAGTGAGAAAAGGCAGAAACCTCTTCTGCCATAGCAAAGCCCAAGGAATAAAGCCAAGCAGCAGTGAGCAAAGCAGGAGTTTCTTCTGCTACCAGAAGAGTGCACCTTGTCTAATAGAGATATTTGCTAAGGGGTGGGAAGGCAGGAACGAAACTCCTTGAACAGCTGCCAAGCCCACCATTCAGTTTTTCCCCCTGTCCCCAGAAGAGCAACAATAGAGCCTGTTGCTAGACACTGTTGTGTGGCATGACAGAGAGCAACTGCAAATCCTTGCAGGCTGAGGACACAAGTAAGGGAGCATTTCTATTTTTTACAGGACTGTATTAACTGGGAAGAAGTGAGGCAGTCTAAGATCTTGCTGGACAGGTGAGGTCCACTCCAAAGCCCAGTGAAAAGTGATGAAATGTCACTATCAAATAAGGTCTGGAGAATTTACTGGGAGATCCACTGTTCCTTTAGAGGCATTAAAATCTGTTTAATGGGTGTTAGAACTAGATGATCCCTTCCAAACTAAGCCATTCTATGATTCTGGGAGATCCAGGCTTGATCCCTGTCCCTTCTGGAGGAGAATCTTTCATATTTAGCAATCTCTAGCGAAGTTTCCTTTAGAGTTATCAGTGAGAAATAGGATGCAACTCATCTGACGTATGTTAGGCATTCTCCTTTGGATGGGATGAATCACACCCCAGCTGTGCCAGTTTTCTCACCATTGCCTGCAACAGGATCCTGGATGATGAGATCAGACAAACATATATCATTTTACATAGATGAATTCAGCTCCTTTTTTTTTCCACTGTGATTCCATTCCTAAAAAAAAGTGTGTACTCAACGATCCAGATAGACATGTAGAAAGTTAAGAGGATACTCCCATAGGAAGACTGTTTTTTAAAACCCAGTAGTCAGTTATTCACATCTTTAGAGACTGAAATACCTCTAGAAATTGTCACTTAAAGACCTGGTGTTGCATTCCACACTGGTATAGAAGAGTTAAGAAAAATTCCCATACAATAGAAGGGCATTTAAAGAGATTTCTTAGGAAGTATCATTCTCTGGCACATTCTTCCATAAGAAGAGCAAGCCTGGTGCATTTGTTTTGAAAGACTTTACCTTACCAATCCATACCAGGTGAGCTGGGCACCTGACTTTGACCCTGCATAACACAGGAGTGCTGCCTCTCCTTGTGGGTTGGCTTTGTAATTCCAATGGTGAGCCGTCCTGTAGGCTCTGGGAGCAGTACCCTCCTGATGTCAGGTGCTAGGCATATGGGCTATAGGTATTTTGATGTCTGTGTTGATGTCTGTGTTGATACGCTACATTTTTTCTGCTAGTGAGGAATCTTGCCTTCCTTGCCTAGGAAGGCCAGTCTGGCCTACCCAGTCCGTCAGCTGGCTTGAAGAGCATGCTGCCTTTTTCAAGGCCTTGTTACACTCCTATTTACAAATAGCATCAAGCTGGGGAGAAAATGGAAGCCTGATCTCCAGGGCAGTGTTAGCAGAGGCACGGTTTGGCTACCGTACGGAAAGATTTGCTGGGAGAAGTGCTCAAACAAAGCAATGAGGCTATGTGGAAAAAGAGCAGAAGTGAAGTGCAGGGCTACTTAGACATATAATTCCTGTTTTATGCCTGAAACGTGTTGAGTGCACTGCTGCAACCTGAGCAATCAACTGATTTTATTGAACTGCTTCTTGTCCGGGGGTTGCAATGATGGGTCCATGAATACCTTAAGCTCATTCTGAATATAGGAGAAAGTGGATTAGCTTTGCTGCTTTGTTGGAGTGCTCACTTACCTTACAGAAGGTGAGCAGAATAGACGTAACTGTCTAACTGTTAGACACCTTAGGCTTGTTGAGATACATCCCACCATGGGTCTGCAATAATAGGCACAACAACTCCTACCATCATTAAATCATTCAACCCAGAAATCATCTCATTCACCCTCAAGTGCCACAGGCTGGGTTAAATAGACCTAAGTCACAGCCACAAAGAAGCAATGGGTAGGAGAGGTAGTTAGCACTGAGTCATTACTAACAATATCAGCTGGACAAGGAAGGAGTTTACTGGATCACAGTGCTTTTCTAACAGGTCAGGTCATGGATATTAGCAGATTGCTTGCAAAACTTGAAAGTCACTAACAACAGGAGACCAAGGGTGCCATGGGAGTGAGCTTTGGCCTGAAAGAGTAATATGGACCAGACAGATGGGGGCAAACAACTGAGCTGAAAGAGAATAGATAAGGCACATTAGCAGAAGATTAGGAATCAGACAGGGAAATGCTAATTCAGTGCCCACTGCAACCCTTGGTGTAACTTGCCCACAGGCATATGGGAAGTCTGTAATAGAAAGGAGCAGTGAGTCCATCTGTTCCATTGATGCAATGTGAGGTCTCAGGTCTCCTGCTGAATGAAAGATTCCATTTCAGTTGTAATATAAAGCAGTGTGTTGGCAGCACAGCATTCCAACAGTTCCACTACGATTACAAGTAGACTGCAATGTCTACCAGCAGACCTTCCAAATTGTGGGATGGAAACTAATTCAAGGGTTATATAGTCTGGCATGCATTTACAGCCACAAATGCATGTCAGCTAATCTATCTGTGGTGTCTGCCACCAACAGTGCTGTTAGTGGTAGCTCCTATTGCCTCTGACACTGGCACTCATCTGGAAGAAATTGAGAACTTCGGACCTGTTCTCTTTTCTCCAATAATAGATTTTTTGCAGGCCAATACAGGCTCTTGTTTGGGTACTTGCATGGAAGAGCCCAGTTACGTCCATTTTTAGTACAAGAAAGGTAGGACAACATGCAAGACCTTGAGTATGTAATTAATTGTAAACTCCATGTTAAACCAGGGGAAAAGATAATCTGGGGTAAAGCACTTCCTTAGGACATGAGACCTCTGGTCATCTTTGTTCTCTGTCCTGCACAAACCTAAACAAATAGTTTGGTGACCTGGATGGATGAAAACAAGGTGAAAAAAAATTGAAGAATGATTTTTTATGATAGTTCTTAGCAGTCAGGCTGCACACATCCCACGTCAATGTGCAGCATGGGGTGATGGAGCAGACTGGGATACAGAAGAGCTGTGCTGGACTTGGACTCACTGTTTGCAAAACCATTAGAGTGAGCACAACAGCCAGGGCAGCTGAACACTTGTGAGTCAGTATGACAGAGACTGTGAGTGAAGAGTTTAAGTTTGTTCACTGTACTGTAGGGATGTATACAACACTTGCACACTTCAGTCGTGCTGAGCACATCCTACCCCATGTCAGAACTGGACATCTCATCTGAAGTAGTCATCTAAGTTCCCTTTCTAGTCAATGAATGAAAACTGACACTTCCTCACTGTGATTCACCAGACCTATCCATGATGCCAATCACATTGCCAACGCAATGACTCTCTCTGTAGCAGCTGGTCTCTTTGCTGGTGATAAAAGCAAGATGACTGCCTGGGTGGCTGGCTTCTGGATGAACGAGGTTAGGTCAGTTGCTAAAGCTGCATCATTCTCAATTTCTTAAACTCATATGGATCCCTCAGCTATGGGACCCCATAGATAAGGAATTTGTATTTCTGTAAAAGTCTGCTCATTTTGTTTGCTGTGGTGCTAGCCTACAGTGCAAAAGCTTGTTCAAGAAACACACTCTTGCAGAAGCATCACTGGTCAAATAATTAGTCATTTGGACTAATATTTGGAACCAGTAAAGAACTGCTAGGTGGATGTGGGATGCGGCCTACTGGGCATGGCGGGGTTGGGTTGGACAAGATGATCTTAGTGGTCTTTTTCAACATTCATGATTCTATGATTCTGTGTACTGTGATAGATACTACCCTCAAGAACAACAACAATTCTGAAATAACTGCAGCAAGAATCACAAACTCATACTGCCCTCTCTTGTGCCTGTGGTACGTGGTGATAATGAATTAGCTTTGATTTTTGTTGTCTTTTTCATTTAAAGACAATATTGAATATCGTGTTTGTAAGACCTTAAACTCATGAACCTCCAATTTTGTGAACATGAAAGTTGACTAAAGTTTTATTTTTTTAGGAAGAGAAAAGATCTCACACACCTTTTAAGTGAGTTGGAGATCTCTATGGTTCTGCTGAACTCATTGAGAAGATCTGCACAAACTTCTTCATGCATTTGGGCAGTTTAGTTTTCAGATTCCCAGACTGTTTCTGTTACTGTGAATGCAGAAAGGTTTGGTTCTTCTTAAATTTCCTGGACCTTTAAGATATCAGAGAAGATGCTTGGGATTGTCTTTGATCCCAGGAGAATGAGTTGGCATCAGTGTGTCGGAAGAGTGGTGGAAGTCGTGTGAACAACCCTTTAAACTGCTTACATTTCAGGGTTGTGCATAGGTTTTGCTGTTGAAACTGCTTGGTTGCTACATTAGGCATGATCTTAGCTGTAGGCATAACTTTGCTAAGTTAGGCATAATTATTACTATCGGGAAGGAATAGATATAGACACCTCAGGTGTCGTATGTGTCATTTCCAGTCACTGTTGCCTCTTTCTCTGTGAAATTAAGACCCTTTGAAAGTTTGTTTAAAATGCAGAGGTGGAACGGGAGAGCTTGTGCAAGGAGAAAGATGACCTTCAGGACATGTGCTTTGTGGCACTGGAGGAACTGGAAGGCTGGGAGCAGGGATGGACTCCTGGAAGGCTCTCAGCTACCCTTCTCCATCTCTCACATCTGCTTCCTGCAGAAGCCAAGGCTCAAGCCATCCTGCTGCCTGTCTGTTGGACTCCTCATGACATTTGGATCCATCAGCCAAGTGAGCTTTGTTTGGCACAAGTTCTGGGAGATGCTGGATAGGCACAAGTGTCACGGAAGTAGGCAGCTAAGTAGAAGAAACAAAAAGGTTGCTCCAAAGTCTGTTAAAGTTAGGACTAGATTTCCCTCGAGTTTGACCTGTCTTCGGATTAGAAGCTGAGCTTCTTTAGGTCTTGATCCTGCAAATTGCTTCACATTTTGATTTCAGGCCAGGGACGTGCTGCTTAACCTTGTATTTATCCTAAATAATTGAGCATTTCTGTTCATTTTCTATGTGAAAGCACCAAGCTGGGTCACACAGATTGAGATCAAGCCCAAGAACAGGGAGAATCTTTCCTGTGCTGGGCTGATACATAGCACATTATTATACATGCTATCAGGGACATACATTAATAACGTATGTAAATTATAGGCATATCTCTCAGTCCCATCTCCTATCCCATTGCAGGAGAGAGAAGGAACCCAGTTAAGGCTTGTATATATCTGACAACATGTAGCAAAACTTGGCTAGGAGCTAGATGGGGTTTTGGGGCATGCAAAGGCAGCATTGCAACAACATTTGTGTATATCCTAATGGGCTTCAACATTTTGCAAAATCCATCTATACAGTATCTATCCTGATTTGCACCCAGGACTTAGATACTATGGGTGCTAAGTTGAGAGCTTCTGCTCCGAGCTTCACAGGTTTCTGGCTGAGTCCCAAGTGTTGGCCAAAACTCAATCAAAGTGAATAATTGATTTGGTAGTTCTGTAAAAAAGAATAATGTGTTGGTTAGTCTGTGCTGCTGAGATTTAAGAAATTTGGGTTCAAACTCCTGTTTCAAATCAAGGAGAGGAAACTTGTGAAACTCATTTTCCCATACCATGGGTGAGTGCCCTAACCACTAAGCTGCTGACTGTGTACAAAGGGGACATTGCGTCCTCTAACTTCTCTTTGGGAATGGCACCTTAGGGGATGGGCACATGAACAAATTACCACGAGGTAAGTTAGGGTGTGAACTAATAAGATGCCAGTTTTTTTTTTGTGGTAACTGCCCGTGTGAATGCTCTTACCCTGCAATAAATGCAAGACGGTTCATATATACCAGGGGGTAAGAACATTCACATGAGTGTTCACATGGCTCACGCCCCAGTTTGACTCTCAGTAACTTGGGGCTGTGCCTCTAACCTCAGTACCCTTGGTAGTTCATCCTGGAAAAAATAAAAAATAAAAAAAAATTAAACCAAACTCCTCTCTTTTACCATATCCCCAAATCTGCCAGTTCTACAGTTCCAATTGCAAACATATAAAACGTATTTTTGGTTTGCCAAGAAGTATTTGCCAAATTTGACTTCACTGCTTCATTTTGGCAGAGAACAGCACCTGAGAGCCTTGCAGCCAGCTTAAACCAACATGGGCAGATCCTCTACTGATGCCATACAAGCTTGGCCTGCCTCATAGTCAGAGACCTTCTGGGCACTGACATAATGTTAATATTCCCATTTCTCACAGCCAGCCCCTGAGCTCTGAAGAGGTTTAAACATGTGGAGATGCAAAGTTAGGTTTATAAAACAGTTTAGCCATGTGAAGAAAAAGTGTTGTGGTTGAGAGATGATCACTACCTGCAGGTTGCCTGGAGGTCAATGGGTGCTCAGCATTTTTTCGTGCACTTCCCATAGGTCTGGGAAATGGCCACAAAGGATGGCAGCAGCTCCAAAGAGAAGACGCCAATTTCAGTTCCTATGTATACTGGTCTGGGAGCTTTACAAGGTTGCAGAGATAGATCACTGTGCACGGGAGCAGACTGGGTATCTGTGCCCAGATGTTGTTCACCCAACTGAGTGAACAACAGAAAATGTCCTTAAAATGTTCCAGAAACTGGACTCAACATTCCAATCAAAAAACACATGCTTACACGGTGGGACTTTGTCTCATGATGACTCTAAATCTGACTGACTCAGGATCTCTTGAGACATCTCCTTAAAAGTTATATTGGAAAGATCAGTTCATCTTTGAGGCAGCACTTGACTAAAGTGGAATACTCTTGTTTGAAAATAGGGCTTGCTCAGAAAGTATGAGGACACCTACTATTTCTAAGCACACAAAGAGTTGTATCCATCCTCCCTATTGGATGAGCAGCACACTCCCCTAACAGACTTCTGTGGATGGAATTCACTCACTTAATTCTAGCTATGTAATGCTTAAGTATCTAAACAAATCATCTTACCTCCCTCTAGAACGATGGGCATCTTCTGAAGGCGATTCACCCTTCCTTAGATAGATATCTTCGGTGGATGTGATGAATCACTGTCTGGAGTTGCCTGTCTTTCTCCATCCCCTCTATAAATAACCAAAACACCTAGCATTTAGACAGCTAACGTCGGGAGGTATGACTGAGTGCCTGAGCACCCAGCGATGTCATTGATGCGATGCCAGTTGGTGTCTGGAAGGTTTTTATCCCTATTTTAAGAGCAGCTGATGAGGAGTTTTAAGTGTTTCTCAGATCCTTGACCTTCCTTGGTGATATTGTGTGGGGAAAAAAAAGAGGTGAAAGGCCCAGATCCTCTCTGGGACAAACAATACAGTACTTCCAATTTAGGTGCGTAAAGAAACTGAAGTATGTACAGTTTTGCAGAGCTGTTTTCAGGAAAGGAAAAGCCTTCCATGAAAACTGAAAACTAAATGGGAAGGCAGGTCTACTCCAAATAACGAGGAGGCCTTGGAAAGAATTGAAAGTGACATCCTTTCCCATGGGAAGAGAGTTTTATAATCTATCCAAAGTAGAAGCAAAATCTGCCAGGTTTTAGCTTTGGGATGAAAAATAGGATTTTTGGGCCAAAAACTGAACCAGATTCAAGAGGATTTTTCCAGTGATCTTTTTTGAGGACATTTATAGAGCCTGATAATTCCCATATTTCTATAGGGCTGAAGCATTGTTGCCGGCCTGGTGTGCAATGTACTAATTCATTTATGGCTGCAATGCGAACATTATTATCTTTGTAGCAGAAATAGAAGAAATTTTTCACTGTTGCACACTTCAGAGGGTAGCTTATGGTTTGTGACTGGCCAATGATTCAGTGTAACTTTGTCAATAGTTTGGACAAACACTAAACTGAGTTGCCAGCTGTCCATACTAACCATCTAACCACGCTAAAAGGTAACCTATGAACATTTCCTTCTGAACTCCTGATTCATTTGTTTTAATTATTGTGTTTTGTGTGTGTGTCTTGGAAGACGTTTGTCATCTAAAACTTAAACAGCTAGGCTATGGTTTTGACATTAGTTATCTCTGTAGTGACCAACTCCTCCAAAAGTCAACCTGGTCTACTCTTCCTAGATGCTTATCTTAAGACAGAGCAACGTGGCATATGAGGCATGGATCTCTCTGAAACGAGGACAGAGGAGGCCTGGATGATACCATTGCCTGGATAGCTATCTTTCTGATGGCCAAAGAGAGGCAAGATGATGTCTATTCCAGGCAGCCAGCATTGGCATGAGCATTGGTTTCTTCCATGAGAATGTATGAGGTTTCAGCACTGGTGAATCGAGAGGTTTTGGCCCGATCTGTTGAAGGTCCTGAAGCCTTGAGAACCTGTCTAAAGCTGAAATGGTGTGAGCTGGCACAGCTCTATAGCCTAGAGGATGGGGACTGCAGCTGACAAACATCGCACCAGTGGAATTACAGTGCAGATGAAATATGAGGTCATTGTGGCTAAGGAAACTACGGAAGCTGCTTGCACAGTTTTATGGCTTGAGAAGTTTACCAGTACCTACATGTCTTTTCAAAATCTAATTTTGCTAGCCCTGACTCCAGGGAAGTTTTTAACCAAGCTATGAATCTCTAGATGCTTTCTTCTCACTTTGCTTCAGACCTCTACAGTGAGAAAGTATCTGCAGAATAATTTCATAAGAATAATCCTTGGCTTTTCATTAATCTTTTGAGGATGTGCATTCAGTTGAGGCAACCTGGAAAGTGTGAGATTTCCTCAGAACATCCTGAGCAAATGAAAGGTGTCACTGCAAATAAAGTGGCTTTGCAGAGAATGGGCTCAGCCTCCATTGACTTTCGCAGTCCCATGGCAATTTTTTTTTTTAATGATGACTCTCCCATTCCTAGTGTTATGGCAAAAGTGTTAACATTTAATTTTGAAGTAAATGCAAAGCTTCAGCTTTGCAGAAGTTACAATATTGACCTCGTTTTTTTCTCTTCTTGAAACACGCATCTACTTTCCTGTAACTTCGTGATGGTCAGAATATCTTTCCCTTCACTTATTTCCCACTCCTTGCATTGTATTTCACCTACCTTTTAAGAAACTTTCAGTTGTTTGTACAGTGCAATCCACATATGTGCATTGATTAGGAAGTCAGAGGGGAAGGTGGGAGCAACCAGCACTGCTCTTTAGCATAACACAGGTGTGGCATTTCCAGGGTTTTCTTACAAAGAGCTTCATCCCAGAGGTAATTGGGGACCCCCACACTCCTGGGTAGATAAGGCATAATTGCTAAAAATTTCGCGTGCAGTGAATTCAGTAAAGCCAGAATTGCCCTATCAGACATCATTTTCATATGCAGACATCTATGTGCTTATGTCTCAGTCTGTGAACAGAGTGCCATCCCGAGAACCTCCAGCACTAGGTGACCAATCTTTCCACCCATTGGACAGTGGGCCTGAGATGCCAGGCTCTACAAGCTTCTCTCTTAAGACGATGGGTACTTCTCCAATATTTTTCCTTGCTCATCCAAACAACTCGCTGTGGACTGAAATTCCTTTATGGGAAGAGCTTTCAGTTGTGATCAGAAGCTGTCAGGAAGGAGGGAGATTCCATCCTTTCCCTTCATGAGCTTTGCCAATCTCACTGTGTTTCAGGTCTGTTTTTGAGGTGAATTTGGTTGGTTTCAGTGAACTGTCACTGGTACCTCTTCCACTGCTTGACAGGGAAAAAAGCCTATATAACGTAAGCATCTGATCTGGAGTTTGTCCCCCTGCTGTTGCCCTATGGACCTCTGAAGGTCTGGGAAACAAAAAATTGCCAGAATTTATTCCAGGCCCCACAGTCTGTCCTGCGTTTGGTGAGATGAGCCGATCTCTCCTGATGTTGAGACCGCTGTTGAACATGTCTACTACCTGGGCAGCAGAAAACATAGATGGGATGGTGGAAAATGTGGATAGTACCTCTCTTGAAAGATGTTTTTTTTCTAACAGCAATTAGTAAAGAGATTGTGTTTCTGTCTTAGAGGAAGCTAGACTGTCACTGCAGCTATGGATAAGGACAACAGTGACCTTTATTTCTTTCTCTCCTGGTCAGAAAAAGGAGTACTACAAAGTCATTTACAACAATTTATTTCTAAGAAGTGCATGTTATTGTTTGCTGTTAGGTGCAAATGTGTTGCAAGGGATACTGGCTGCCTCTAGGTAAAGAGATTTGCAGCTCCATGATGCAAGCATCTCTTAACGTTTTATTCTGGAAAAGAATTCAGCAGTTAGGTTTTTTTGATTGCTACCACTGTTAGATGCTTTCATTTAAGCAAAGTGGATGTGTTTGGAGGAACATTGGCTGATGCCCACCATGTTGTAGAGGGGTATTGGTGTGACTGCTCCCTCTCCTTAATACAACTTTTAGTCAATTTTGTACTGCCTGAGGCTCTAGCAGAAATTAGAATCTAGGTCTAAGGGTTTGCCTGTGTGTGGAAGTTATAGCAAATTAAACTCATGATCAAGTTTCTGCGGTGTAACAAGTTACCACACATCAGCTGACCCTCGGTAGCTGTCTGCATGCTCACTGCTAGCCTGCAGCAAGTCGGGTAATTAGACTGTGCTTACCCACAATAAAAAAGGGTTAATTTAAATCACATTCACTAGCATTTGCTGTAGGCTAGCAATCCACATATGTAGGATTGTGGGTCAACTAGAGCATTGCAATTTGATCTTCACTAGCTTGACCATGAGATTGAGCCCTAAGTGGAGATCTAAATTTATCATGCATTGATGTCTGTGTACTGACTCCTTCAGGAGGCACTCTAGGATGCAGTTGTTCGGACATCTGCAACAGATATCTCATTTACTGTCAAAAGAGAGGAGAAATGGATGGTAGCTGGTGAGCCATTTTCCCCATCCCCAGAGTTTAAAACAAAACAAAAAAAAAAGGACCAATTGAACTGTACTCCAAAAAGGTTTATTTCTTTTCATTGCTGATAAGAAAATCTAGATGACTTGCTCAGATGTAGACTTCTAGATTGTAGATGCCACCAGTTGACCAAATGAAGACCACTTCCCAGTGCAGTCTTCTCACAGGGATTTGAGTGTTGAGTGCTATCCAAAGGCCCTCTGCCTGCCAGTCCAAAATGGAACTCAGGTCCCACAAAGGCCCTATGTCATAACTGTCAGCCCCACAAGTATGCCTCAGAAGCTCTGCCATCTCAGGTGAATTGGACCCTAAATGCGACTCGACCCATTTTAAAGAAGAATAAATTACTTTTCAGACAACCTTGACGTCGATTATTCAAATGCACATATAACTGTCTATCTGTATTTCAGGGTTAGTGAGACATAGAATCATAAAATGGCTTAGATTGGATGGGATCTTAAAGATCACCTAGTTCCAACCCCTCTGGCGTGGACAGGGTAATATTTAATAAGTAGTACTTAATATATTTATAATCCATGTTGCTATGAGATGACATCTCCCGCAGGTAAATCATTAGTGATTTCAATACACGTTATGTAGACGTATGTGATGACTCAGAGAACAGCAGATTTCCTGCAGAAGGCAATTCCTGTCTTCACTTGAGCCAAAATAACAGGAGAACTCGCCAAATTCCAAGGTGGCTGTGTACCTGTGCCCACAAGAGATCAATAGGGAGGTTGAGAGTTGTAGAAACAATGAACCAACCAAGCATATTTTTAATTCTTTCTCTTCCAATTGTGTGTACAGCTGAATTCATTCCTGAGCCTCAGATTCAGATACTTTAACTTGGGTTTCTACAATATAGATGTCAATATCTACGTCTGAGCTCCGTTCCACTCGGTTGAGCTTTAAGGTACAATACAGTTAGGTACACTTAAGTGTTTAATGCTGCTCAGGATACCCTGTGTCATCTGAGGTACCAACGTGCTTCAGCAAGGCAGGCTGGAGCCAGATAGATATGCAAAGTCCCTCAAAGGTACTCAACACACCTTTGCTTAAGGAATTGAATTCCACTCAGGGAATTCAAACAAGTGCACACAATTTCCCCCAGAGAGTAAATATTAGTAATCTTGCTACAGAATGTCTGTTTCCCAGCTAAAAGCAATATTATATATACAATAATTTTATGTAAATTATGTACAGCAATGAACATTTATCCCGGAAGTGGGAGTGAGGTCTACTAGCCTGGACATGGAGTTCTTGTCTATAACCAGACATCCTGGCAATCAGTGACCATGGAAGCAGTGGGGAGAAATAAGGAAGAGAAGAATTAACCATCTTCCCAAGTTTTGGCTCAGTTCATTCAGATCAGGTTTAGCCTGTGTTTGGAGAACTGAAAGCTGACCATGCCAGTAGCACCAGGCACCAATTTTTAATTGAGTCATTCAGTATTACTGCTTTACAGCTGTGTCTGATTACCTCTGAAGAAGAAAAATACGGTCTGTTGGGCTTATCTAGAAGAATATGTTGTGTTGTTGCATAGGATAACCTCAGGTTTACTACCACAACAGTTGCATTAAAGTTGAAGACAGGAAGGTTATCAAAGCATTTAACTTCATATAGCATTAATTAAAAAACCCACCATCTTCAGGTGACTGCAGTATAGCTGCTGTGGCTCAAGAAGTTACCAGCCATCAGCACTGCAGCTTTTCCTGGTACACAGGACCTCAACTTCATCCAATTTCAAGGTGAAAGGGAGAGACTTAAGCTTATAAATTCCCCCTCTCGGGTGGTGTAGGCTAAGAGCACTTGCTTGGACAGTGGCAGCAGTTCTGCTGGCAGGCAGGAACTTGTCAATTACTTGGTCTCATTCACTGCTTGCCAATAACTTGCTTCTCATCACCTTGGTGAGTAAACAGAGGGAAGCAGAGCCCCTACCTCTACATTTATGAAAAATGTTACCATGTCAACATGCACAACTTCACATAGACACAAGTGAATGGATCAGCTATGTACAGACATGCATCCTTCAACTTAAATGCGCAATGCAAGATGACGGGAAAGAAGAACCCACATGATCCAATGCACTGAGCCCTTGAATTAAGTTGATATGATGATATGGCTCCAGAGCGAGTGCACCTGGACTACTGTATTTCATCCCCTGTTCATGCCAGGAGGATCTTGACAGACTGGAGAGTGTTCAAAGAGCCAGAGGGTTGGAAGGACTGATGTTGATGAGCAAAGATTAGCAAGCACTAATCCAGACCAAATAGTGATATGGTAATAATATGGTAAGAGCTCTCAGCCATTTGTCAGGTGCATATAGTAAAGGAAAGCAAAGACAAATAATTTCACGGGGACATAACACAGGGAACATAGCTAGGGACATACATAGGGAGCAGTGGACATAACTAGGTATAGGAAAGAAGGGAATACCAGTTAAATTTAAGGAAGGCAACCTGTCTGACTTTCCAGAATGTCAGAGTGTAGAGGAGAGATTTTTATCTTTTTTTAATGTTGGAAGTACCAAAATTTGACTTGTTCATCATGGTTCCAGGCAAGATCACGGAGAATTTGTGTCAGAAATCTCCATTTTATGAAATACATTAAAGCGTGTGACCTTATAATTTCCATGTAGTGCCAATAAAATTCTGTGAGAAGGTTATTGTGCCTTCACAGCATTAATCATGATTCCAATGAGCAACTGCATTCCACAAATAAGCTTTCTCTGACTTTTTTTTTTTTTTTTTTTTTTTTTTGGTAACTCAAGTGTGATAGGCTGAATTGCCTCCTGGAATTGCCTTTCCTTCCATCAGAACTACTAAGAACTGGCTAATTAGGTGAAACTAGGAATCCACACTTTAGAAGGACAACCTTAAGCGAGCCAGAATGAACTTGAACTGCAAATGAGCATTTGAGAAGCTCCAGAGTATATGAGAATAGACTGATTTGTCAGAAACACTGAGATGAGTGCTTTACTCTTTATTTTCATAAGTGAGGATGAAGTGAAGGAGGAAGCTCCTGCCCCTTGATGGAGGACCTAGATATTTCCATGTTTTAGAATTCACCCTCAGCATGAGATGGTAATTCTATTATCTTCCCATTCATAGGTAGTGTGCAAGGGTTGCATCTACACTAGCTGTAAAAAGACCCTTAGGATCAATGCCATTTAAGTACTGTGCTACTTTTCTCTTTAGCACCCATATGAAAAGTTGGGCAACCGGTATCCTCTTGCCATCAAAGAGTTGGCTCTAAAGAAGGAGCTTCTCACAGGATATGTGAAATGGCCAAAAGAATGCATATACATGGGCCAAAAAGCCACAGTTCAGTGGCTGACTTGATGAGACAGAGGGAAACGTGTAGCTTATAAGATCATCTATAGAGTCCCTGAGGCTGAAGTTTCAGTATTGTGTTAGCTGCTGGGTTGCCTCGAATGCTTACACCACTGCATAGATACAGAGGTATGGAGCTGGTAGAAGTAGTCAAAATGGGGTAGGTATTTTAAGAGACAGAATAGCTGCTAAGTGCCTTTAAAGACCCGAGTCCTCATTTTCTGAAAGTCCAGGAGTGCTGTTTGACACCACTTGAGGATCTGTCTTCCCTCAGTGCTGATAGAGATCACTGGATTCCAGCAGTGTTGTCACGTTACGTTATGTATTGCTCCAAAATGCCTTGGGATGAGACTTAAACAGAAAGCTGCAGAGGACTGAGCCTAGATGAATTATGTCTGCAGTGAGTTCCTTCCAGCTGAGACAAACTCGGGAGCAGAATTTTGCACTTCCCATCCCGTTGGCAGCCAAGTACAAGAACAGTTCCTCCGCGCCCCTACTCCTAGCATTGGCTGGACTTCATGGTTCATGTGCACACTGCACGGAGATCCTTATGGTCCTTAGGCAGTAACTCTATTAGGTGAGTCAAAAATGGAGCCTCCACCCCGTTGGCCGAGCTGTGCTGAACTTGTCTCAGCTGGAAGTGACTGCATATTTTACATTAGCTACTGAAATATGATTGATTCCAAGCTGAGGCGTGACATGCAGGTTCCTAGCTCATGTAAGCAAATTTGCCTAGTGAATTTGGACTGTTTCCCAGACGCTGAATTATCCAACTTACATTTATTTTTTTCCTCACCTTTGTGACACTGTGTTTCAGGATCTGAGATGCACCCAGGAGACAAGGTTTCAGATACCAACATTTGGGTCTGAAGTACTCCCTTTGCTCACTGTAGACCTATCAATACAATCTAGTGACCTAGTGCCCCCTCTCACAACGTGGGGTAGAGACCGTGTTGGGCACATGGAATCCCTGCATTGTACCAACGTTCCCCAGATTCTTGGGTCATTAAACAGCTCTGAGCACCTCCAAGGTTATTATCAATTATTCTAGCACCTGGATTAGTCCCTGCTCTGTCACCTTATCAGTAGCAGAGTCATAAAGTTGGCCTTTGTGGTTCTTATCTTCTCCCTTTGATCAAATCCCTGAATCTCTATAGTGCGCTAAGTTGATCTTGTCACACTGTGTAGGTACCCAAGAGCAGTAAGAAGGCAGAACTAATGCATGGCACTGGATGTGCAAAAAAAGGTGACCAGGATCCTGTCCTATTTTGTCTTAAGCCCTTGTAAAGCTCTGTAATCATTTCACACCAGGAAATGCTGCTTTCACTGAGAGCAGATGGAGGTGGTGCTCATACAGTGAAGGGAACATGCAAAATACCTTTCCATTTCTGTTCTTCAGGAGCTGAGCTCCTAGCTCCCTGGGATCAGTGGAGCCTGTTCTGGATTTGTATTTGCAGGGACAGTGCATGTGACAGCATCTTCCACAGGACTCTTTCCTGCAGCTCTGTGAGTACCAGATCTTAGACAGCCATGGGCCTCTTTTGCTCTCAAGTAGCTCATCTGAGCTACTCGAGCTTGGCAAGCTGAATTTGGCCTACCAACTAAATTTCCTTTCTGGTCTCTGAGTACTGTATCATGCTTGTTTGGGCTCTACTCATCAGTAGTCTTTGGATCACATGGATCAGGCTATAGATCAAGCCTTCCACCTAATGGAAGTGCACTATATGCCCAATTTGGCCTATGACTGCTAAAGCACCATAGAGATCCTCAAAGAATTTACAGGTTAGTAACTGATAAGAAGAAACAATACCATCAGTAATCAAATTCTCAATGATATCTATTAAGTGAGTGATTACTGTTGGTAAAGTATCGTGGAATCATAGAATCACTGAATCACAGAACGGCCTGGATTGAAAAGAACAGCAATGCCCATCTAGTTTCAACCCCCCTTCTCTGTGCAGGGTCGCCAACCACCAGACCAGGCTGCCCAGAGCCACATCCAGTCTTGAAAGTAGAACTGAACATAGACTTATTGGAAATACTATTCAAACCAGTGATTTCTTATTTTTTTTTAACTTATGGAGATTTTCATGTATGTAAAGTATGGAAGTCTGGATTTAAAACAATGGTGATTTCTTCAGTGCAGGACCCAATGTGACTGCATCTTACATAGGAAAGCCTTGATCATGCATGAGGTTACTCATTCCTATTGCATTAAATCTAACCCCCATGAAAATGTTGGTTAAGTAAACCACAAGTTGAAGCATCTGAGACATCTGTCTTTACATATTTGTCTTTTGAGCCCTGGCCTTGCTGGGGTGTCAAGCAAATCAGGAATAAATTTAATTTACCTGAGAGTAAGAGAAAGAAAATCCACCTTTCCATCATTTGGTCTCTCTAGTTGAGTGGATTGAATGCTTTAAGGTAAAAAAAGTACACCAGTAATCAGGGGACGAAGCAGAAAATTGTATTTGGTGTTGCTCTGAAGATTGCAAGGAGAAAAAATTTTGGTGGAGGTAATGGGATTCCTACACAGAAACAGAAATGAAGCCTCCCCCACCCAAATTAATGTTCACTGATGCTTCAGTGAGTTCACCTCAGTTGGAAGTCAGGTTTGCATAATGTGTTGAACTTACTTTTAACGAGCTGGTTATGGATATGATATGTATCTTCCTGGCCCTCTCAGAAGATAATAAGTTCAGTGATGTTGCTATGTTCTTGTGGTTGACATGAGCCTTTGTGAGCCTCAGCTTATCACTGCAATAGGGCTCATTCATTAGTTATCATCTAAGCATCCAAAGCCTCTGTCTTTAATGCCTTAAGTACCTGGCTATTTTCATGAAGGGCTATGGTAACATTATTCCTACCTTACAGATGGGAAATTGAGGCAAACCAAAATGCCCAATTTGACTCAGGTCCCACAAAGAACCTTTTGTTCAATGGAGTACTGAACCCACAGTCCGCAAGTCCTCAATCCCTGCCTTAATAACAGTGCCATCTTCCCTCCTAATTAAAGATAGTTACTGATATAATTGATCCATGTGCACACTAGAATGATTACTATCTCAGATCTAATGTCAGCTCCATTGCGTACAGGTTCATAAATCACTTGTCTTTTGGTGTTGAAGGTTCTCCATCTACAACAGGAGGGTTGTGAGGCTTCATTAGCCAGCACTTTTTAAGTTCCTATATGTGCCTCATCCAGAGGTGGGAACCCAAAATTATCGTTCTTAAGGTCAAACAAAAACTGGGAAAAATCTGCTGCAACTCTGATTGGCAGTGTTTGATGATTAAAAACATGATTCATTTAAAAGCAACCCACGCCTTTCAGTCTGTTCCCAGAGCTCTGGCGCCAACCAAATTCTGGGTACCGAAGAGACAGTTCTGTCCTGTCACAGCAGGCAGCATACAAATTGGAGCAATGCCTTTTCCTCTGCTAACACGGGGTGTCTTTCACAAAGGGGACCCAAAATGTGTAGGGTATCACCTGCAGGGATGCAAAAGCCATTCCCGAGCAGCATGTCACAGGACAATGGAACCAAGGGGCTGCAGCTGAGATGTTTCCAAAGAGTGTTTTTAGTTTAGGGCCTTTGCTGATAAGTGATTAGGAGGTGCTCTAAACAAAAAGGTGGTGCTAAAAGGATCAACGAGGAAAGTCAGTGCTGAGTGGGAGCTATTTACCGGTGAGAATCAACATCCTTATTCCTGTAAGGTTGAAGAAGGCTGGTAATTCCAAGGCATAAAAATCCCTTTAAGGCTTGCCACATCCTGGTTTCAACCAACGCTGGGATGGGTTAAAAGCAGGAGGGACAGCATTGTAAACCCATGATCTTATCCACCTTTCATCCATCCAACTATTTATATGGCTGCAGATATAATACCATTGTCTAAGGCAGATCTTGGTGCTCAGCCCTTTGAGGGCTCATGGTGAAAGCTCCTCTGATCAGACAATTTTATAGCACTTGGTGATAGGGGTCTTTATGGCCTGAAGCCATGGGCCATCTTGGGCCTGATTGTGTCAAATTCCTTACCTAAAACAATAAGGATGTTGAGTCACTACTTGGGTGGGAAGTCTTCAAGGAAAGCCAAGTACGATTCTGTCACTTCAGGACCATTATGACTGTGATGTCTGAGTTACACCTGGTCACTCCTTCATCAAGTCTAGTATCTGTGTTTTAGATACAGCATTTAGAAAGATGTCCAGGGTAGCCTTTTCTAAACCTCCCATAGTCCACATTCAGACCACTGTTCTTAGACCCTAGGGGAAGTTATAGGTGTATACTATGGCATTTGAGATCAATAAAGTAACAAATAACCTGAATCACAGAATCACAGCATCGTAGAACAGCCCAAGCTGGAAGACACCCTTAAGGATCATTGATTCCAACTCCTGGCTCTACACAGGATCATCCAAAAATCAGACTAGGACTCTAGTTATCTCTGAGTCACTAGAAAGAAGCTCTGTTCTCTTGTGTACGTGACTAGATTCAACCTAGCGTCCACTTTCTTCGTTGTCTGCAAAGGGAGGAATGATGTAGCAGGTTTGGAACAGAGATGGTATGAATCCATCATTGCTCTCTCAAACATAGATGACGCAGAAAGAATTTTTTTATCCAAGCAGGATATTGCAGTGTGTTATCTAATCACAAGCACTTCCCTGGGCTTCCTCCAGCTTTTCAATACAGATATGGTATTTTGGTAATGCCCTCACCAGTGCTGTGTGCAGAGGGTATATTCTCTTCCGTCCTCACTCCCTACCCAGCCTGTTGTGCTCATAATTTATGTTGTGGGAGTCAGTGGCCCAAACCCCCACCTTCCCTTGGAGTCTCAGCATGTCTTATGCCACTCTGCCACCTGCATTTGGGGCACCACAGTGGCTCTATTTGGGCACAACCCGATCCCTTGCTGCTCTCTCCAACTCCTCCTCTCCCCCTGGGCTTTAGTGTCCTACAGATCTTTTCAGAAATGATGTTCTAGAGGTTTTTTTGGACCACTGGTTCATTTTTCTTTTGGAAGACCTCATAGAATTTCTGATAGAAACAACCGCCCCGATGCTAATTGCCAAGCAGAATCATAGAGAGCTGCCAGCTGTGCATCTATTTATTATGTACTGTGTTCATCCTACATATTATCATTTAGACTTCTTCATTCATTCTTATTCTTTATATTCTGGCAAGAGTGCTGTCTCAGCAGGGTTACTTTTATCACCTATGTTTAGCAACTTCATCTTAAAACTCACATTTTGTTTAACCGTGGTTACCACCATTAAGTATATTACAGCTCTTTCATTCCCCGTGGGTTCAGCCTTTGTATCACCCATTTCCTTTTTAGTCCAGGTAACAGATTTATGGTTATCCATTTGCTACTTAACAATACAGGAGATTTGGCATTTGACCTATTTGGCATTCTCTTTTATTCCATCATCACTTTGGGATTTATTACAAATGTTAGCAGTGGCTGTCCAGAAATATCCTAAACTCCATCCTTTATCTCCTTGTTTATCTATACGTGACTAATTTATTATTAGGGACTATAAATGTATGTTTGTGTTTGTCTGTATCTTTGTATATTCCCTAATCAGGCATTAAACAATAATTTATTGGTCTTTCTCTTCTCTAACGCTACTTACTAGTCATGGATTATTCACTGATGACTTGAGCTTCCCTTATCACTTATCTGCCTTACTTAGTCCTCATTTATATTCACTATACTCACAGTTTCCTGCTCTTCTCACACTGTTTCTGAGTGCATGTGAGAACAGGGAGAGTCTGAGATCCCCCGGCACTGAGCTAAGAGCTGTTGAGTGATTTTTTATCCCTCCCATGAGTTTTCACCTCTGCGTCCATTGTTTGGGAAAAGCACAGGAGTTTGCTTCACCTTTGCATGCCAGGCCATCCAATTTTCCTTTTACCCTTCCTGCCCTAAGTTGTGCTTCCATGCTCCCCTTTCACAGCCAAGGCAGAGGGATTAATTCCTTTTCCTTGCACAGGGCTAGGAAAAGTCTACGCTTTGTACCATGAGCCCTCCACAAATACATCCACAACAATTTCAGTCCCACTCCCAGCCTTCTGTCACTTAGCATCTAACCTTTCAAGATATTCCCCATCATTTATTAATTGTGATACATTAGCCGCTGCCAGATCCAAGGAAGCCGAAAGGTTCGTTGTCCTAATCACTGAATGCACATCTAGCAAGAGACAGTCCCTGCCCCGGAGCACTTCAAATCTAATCTGAAGAGACAGGAAAAAAGGTGGGTGAAATGAAGAATTATGAGTATGCCACATGTTAGCAACTCCTTGCCCCGGATCCCTGGCAGCTTTCCAGCCCCGAAAAGGGACCCGACTGCAGGTCACCACCTCAGCAATGTGGGTTGGGGGGGTGGAATGCTCTCTGCTCTGATTTTGACGCCAGCGAGGGACTTTTTAGGGGGCATTTGCTCCGCATTTCTGCAGCTGGGGAATCGAAGGGAGCTTTCCTCTTCTCCCTGCTGAGATTTTGACGTGTGTGGACACAGAGGAGGAGCGGGGTTTGCTTAGGCAAGGCACCAGTGCTGACTCCTGCTATTTTGCTAACTGCGAGCTTCGTTTTCTGCTTGCTGCTGCCTCTCATCCTACCTCATTCCTGGCCTCTTTTCTCTCTCTCATTCGCACCTTCGTATCCTGCCTGACTGCAGACAGTGTGTTTTCTACAGCTGGAATCGGCTCCTTGACATTTCTCCATAAAGCTCTTAGCACAATGGGAGCCCTAATCTTAGACTCAAGTTCAAGGCATAATAGTCATAATTATCATTATTATAACAATGATGGAAAGATTTAGAGAAAGCAGGAAAAAAAAAAACAACAACAACAAAACCTGTTGCTAACAGCAAGGAAAGATCAGGCTGATCCTGGAAAGAGGTGTGCATGAGCAACTTTTATTCACCAGATAGGCTTCCTACTCTATCTACCTACTGCAGGGAACCTGCTTTAGCAATGGGGTTGGACTAGATGATCCCCAGAGGTCCCTTCCAACCCCTGTGATTCTGTGAGTCCCCTTCCAATGTGGCACATCACTGTGCTCCAGTCACACTCTTTGTGATGGAGCATGTTGTAGGGGCTGAACAAGCAACTGGATGCAGTTACAAAGAAGTGCAGGAAGGTGCTTTACCTACACACAGGTGTATGAAAACCAGGGAGTGGATCACAGGCATCCACCCAGGCTCATCAGCAGAGGGTGGCCGAGGCCTCATGCAGAGAGCAGTCAGCGTTTGGCCACTTACAGGGTATGTAGGACGGGGTTAACAGCCAACGTGGGCACGTAGGGCTTTCTCCCTCTCCCTTGTTTCTTCTGAGCACACCAGATAAATAGCTCCAGGTGAAGGCCTGCCCATTCTTTATGAAGCAAAACGTGCTGTCGGTGTAAGGAGGCGAATCTGTGGCCCGGGGCACCATGTGCAATGTAATGTGTCTTGAGTCCCTTGCACGGGCTTGTTTGAAATATGTGTCAATAACACCAGCAGCAGCAGCTTGCTGCTCAGAGAGCAAAAGGAGGTTGGCGTGGGGAGCCGAGGGGAAAGCAGCATTGGGGTGGGGGAAGTAAGACCCCATCCTGCCCGGCGAGACTCTTAAAAATCCTGCAAATCTTCCCCTCCCTCCCCACCAGCAACTCCCTCATGGGTTGGTGAGATCACCCTCACTGCAGTGAGTGCAGAGCAGAAGCACTTCCAAGAGCGCTCCAGCATATTTTCTTGCGAACTCATTTCCAGCAGAGGGAATAAATCTCTTGCAGGGAGTAGGTGAACCTTCTAATTATTGTTTTTAAGGAAGCAAACCAAACTCATACTAAAAATTATAGAAGGAGACTGACTTCTTTCACCTCATAGCCTCCTGTTCTAGGCAACATGCAAGTCTCACCCATTTTGGAAGACTCCCATTAATACCTTCAGCACCTGTGTCAAGAAAGTCATATTGCTCTTCCATGAGCACCTACAATGCAGCCCATAATTGCCACCTTTGCCACAAGCGATTGGCTCCAGCAGCAGCAGCAGCTCTTGCCAGTGAAGGTGGTTAGCCATTGGAGCACATCCCCAGGGGAACTCGTGGATTCCCCATCTCTGGGTGTTCTGGGGTCAAGACTGGGTACCCTTTTGAAAGAGCTGACTCAGCCAAAACAAAGTTCCTGGGTTTGTTGCAGGTGAATCCTGTGTCTGAAATGCAATGGTCAGTGACATCAAGGAGATGAGCAAAGGGGTAGTCGAGGTTGGAAAGTATATAAATTGATGAGTCAATAAGATTACAGAGTTGCTGAAGTGAAACTTGAAAGAAAGAGCATGTGAGATTTCTTGTTGGTGGTGATTTCTTTAAGAATTTCTGAGGAGTTTCCAGACCTTTGCAATGCTCTCTCAACAGTTTCCCTGCTCTGGTTCAGAAAAGCTTTCTTACAAAGAGACAAGTGAAGGGAATGCTGCTGAACCTTCACTTCAGTGTTGTACGTCTCAGTGAGAGTCCTGGACTACAGTGGGAACTGCTGGTTTTAGGTGCCTCTTCCTGCATTTGTTACACTTCCCATGGAGGACCTCCTACTTCACTTCAGTCCCCCTTCTGACCTCAGTCAGTCTCTATGGAGCTCCACCAGATCCAAGTCTTTGCTTGGCCAAAGAGTTTGGTATGGGTGAGTACCAACCTTGACCGTGCTACTCTGGGTTCAAGGTTGGATTCATCTCATTAAACACCCCCAGTATCAGTAATTCATATCTGAGTTATACTATCTGTCGAGTGGAATCCAGCATTTTACTTTGAATCATAGAATTTTAGAATTGTTTGATTTGGAAGAGACCTTTAAAGGCCAACTAATCCAACGCCCCTGCAAAGAACAGGGACATCTACAGCTTGATTAGATTGTTTCAAATTGAAACAGAATCTAAACTAGGCCAGATGACTTGTGTTTTAATTATGCTCTTTTCTCTCCCATGGCTGTTTGGGAAACGTGGGATGGCTCGCTCCAGTCTTTGCTTTAGACTTCTGCATAACACTGGGCTGAATCCCACTCAGTCCAGTGGGCCACATCAAAGCATCCACTTTCACCATAGATTCCAGACAGTGTCCACGACACCCACATGGGGCTGGTAGCTTCCACACAGGTCCTACAAGAAGACCTGTCCTACACACAGGTGTTGTGGCACCTGGGTGCCAGATAGGATCCCCATGGGCAGCTGTAGGGGTATGACACATCCACGTGCAGCCAGTCAAACTGCATCTTGAAATGTCTCCCCAGGTTTTGCATAGTTGACCCACCTAGTTCTGGGCTTCTAATTTCCAGATATCATTAATATTAGTAGGAAAAAAAAAAGATGTAAGAGAGAGCTCCTTTGGGGCACCCAATGTTTCTGGCGAAGCTTGGGTGTGCTAGGACAGAGAAATTGTAAATTGTGCCTCCACTGACTGGGATGTGTCAATAGGTGTGTCTGTGCGTGGGCAAACAGAGAAAGGGAAGGGAACAGGAGGCAGAAAACATCTGATGGTGGCATCGGGGATAAACATGTGCTTGTGTTCATGGCTTTGCTCTCATGGCCACGTTCAGCCTTGCAGCCCAACAGTTAAGGAATAGGCTGTTCCTTCAAGAAAGCTGTCTTTGTCCACTTGATTTAGTCACAAATGAGGTAATGTTCAGTAGCTGAAGCGCTTAGAAACCTTTAAAACCCTGACATCTTTCTGCTGTCAAATCTCCAGACATCGCTGAGTCACGTAAATTAGTTTATCCCGTTTTATCCCTGCTAAGCTTTGGACCTTAATAATAATTTGTGAAAAGGAGTACCATTAATTAATGATTTGAGCACATCAACGCTCTGATGCAAATGCTTTGTTCCAAATAGTACACAATGCTTTGTTGCAAGTAGTAAAATCAAGAGTTGTGCAAGGCCTTCTGAAGTATGAAGGCTGTATGCCACTTAATATATTGCTTCTCTACAAACCCTGAAAACTTCATACATCTGTTCTCCAGGCAACACGGAATGTTGAAAACTTCTTTATTTCTTTACCAAAATGAGTTGCTGTAATTCTGATTTGTTCAACTGAGTACTTCAGGCCAGTCAAAATATCTCAAGATTTGTACTTTTCAGTGTTCTAAAGCACACGAGATTAATAATTATATTAATAATTATGAAGCTAAAAATTGTTGCAGTGTGGAAAATGCAAAGAATGAGCTGCTTGTACTGAAACAAAATATTTCATTGTGTTTGAAAATAAAGAAAAAGAACTCTTGAAAAGTGAATGTTTTAACTAAATCTCACCTAGTGAAAAATCTCAGGTAGATGACTGTACCAATAGGAAGGAAAAAACACTGTGATGGTTCAGGTTTCCCTGCATCACAGAAGAAAATGGCAAACATACACAAAAAGCTTTGGGGAGTTTATGTTTTGAGGATTTCAGTACAATCTCATCCAGAGCTCCAGGTTTTGATTGAATATGAATGGAAAAGAAACGCAGGGGAATATTCTGGCGTAATTTCTGTCTCTGTCCCTCCTACAGAAGGCACCACTTGTTATTTAGGATCTGATCCTTGGGCATGGGATTATCTGCAGGATGAGCAACCAGGGCCATTGCTATGCAGCTCTTTAGTGCGACAGATCTGCCTCTGTTGCATGAATAGAGCAGTGAGCTCCAGCTGAGGAGTGCTGTGTGGTTTCCTGTGGCTACTTGGGCTCCTGGTCAATGTCCAGAAGTTCCATATGAGGTTTTCTAGGGAAGTGGTGGAGTCACCATCCCTGGAGCTGTTCCAGAACCGTGGAGATGTGGCACTGAGGGACGTGGTCAGTGGCCACAGTGGGGTGGGTTGGTGTTGAACCTGGTGATCTTAGTGGTCTTTTCCAACCTTAACGACTCTGTGATTCCATGAGATCTGTGGGTTGATTTATTTTCACCCGTAGAGCTTCCTTCCCACAGCCTCCCGTTGTCACTGCTCAGATCTCCTGCGAAACGTAATTATGAACATTGCATAATCCCCCAGCAACATCAGTGCATCAGTTCTGCAGGTAACAAGGAGAAATCCAAGCTGGAAGGAAGCCACCTGCTAAGCTGAGTGACCCTGCAGCTTTATTATTATTATGAAGAGGAGGGCTCGTCTCTGGTTTCTAAAGTAAACACAGGAGGCATCTTGGCACGGGAGCGTGCAGCAGAGAGCTGGGATTGCTTTCCCAAATTCTTGGCTGCTTCCCTCGCTGCATGTCAAAGCTGGTATCTTTGCCTAATAGTGATCACCCCTCTGCGAGCTGATCACTATCTGGCAGCCTGTCTGCATTTCCCCAACCACTTTCAGAAAGAAATCATTAGGGCTGCGGTGCTGCGCAGAGGTCTGCAGGTGCAGCTCCCAGATGTTGCAGGCTCCATACCCCGAGCACAGAAGGGAAAACCAGCCCATTGCTATGGTCGTTGCTCTTCATCCTGCCTCTTATTTCATCCTCCCAGTCGGAGATTTGGGGTTAGCTTTTCCTGCTCTCAGGACCCACTTTTGCTCCTCTAAACCTACACACACATCCTATCTCAGCCCAGCTTCTCCCCTGACCACCACCAGCCTTCTTTCAGCCAGCCACTGGCTCACCAGTCTCACTGAGAACTTCCTAGGCTGGAGAGTGGTTATGCCGTTCTGAGGAACATCAAGGCACCACATCTGCTGAGTCACCTGGAGAAGGAACTCTTCGAAACTTGGCTCCTGGTGTGTGAGCACCAAACTCCAGTACTTTTAGGGAAAGGAAACAGGAGAAGAAAGCTCAGCCCTTCTCTGTGGTGGTGATGGGTTGGTCATGGTGGTGATGGGTTGACCGTTGGAACGAGATGATCTCAGAGGTCTTTTCCAACCTTAGTGACTCTATGATTCTGTGGTCTGGTGCAGTAGTTCTCCCGTCTTCTTGTAGAGAATAGGTCTGGGTCAGTTGCTTAGTGAGTCAGCAGGCTGGAAGAGTTTTTCATTCAAATCACCCTTTTTGGGCAAATAGCCTTGGAGATCTTTAGAGTGAGTGGCCTCTTTTAGTCCAAAGAAGATGGCAAAGAAAAGCAAGCTGCTTATGAATAGATTCATATTCACCTATCTATCTGTCTGTCTATCCATCTATATGGCTTCTCATCTCAGAGACTGATTTAATGTTATGCTGTTGACAGAGACATAGAAATTTTGGGAGTTTTCCTCAGGAAACCAAGAAAATTAGGCTGCTTTATGCCTGAAATGTCCCTGCCTGTTCCAGCCAGATCAGAATAAATTTGGGAAAATGACAGAGATCCAGTGCATCCATTTCAGCAGACAAGATTTATCCACAAGCAGTGGTAGAGAAGTCAGCACTGCAAAACGAAGTTAATCTTTCTCTTTTTTTTTCCCTGCATCAAGTTTTATTGCTCTTGTTATTCTTGTTATTGCTCTGTTGTCAGAGAAGATCTTTGAGAAGATTTTTTTATTTCATTCTCAAAGTATATACAAATGCCAGGACTACACTGGCACTTTTCCTGTACCTTTGAGCGACTCATCAGTCCGTGCCTCCTTAATTTTACTGGGATCTAGCTGAAACATGTCAAAGAGACAGGAGGATATTTTCCAATGCAAAACAGCTTCTTTGCAATAAATAAATATATAAATAAATAAATAAAATTCCAGATTTTTCTTTTTTTAACTCCAGAAATCGCCATTGAATTCAAATAAATAAATAAATAAATAAATAAATAAATAAAAAGTTTTACAAGTGACAAAAAAAGAGGAAAAAATGATGGGTCTCATGGCTTCATGGCTAGGTACTGTGGAGCCTTGCAAAACTTGTTCTGATCTCTGAACAAGGGCTGACCTTCCCTTAGGTTGAGATGTTCCTTATGGCCTTTCGCATGTGTATTCTTTGTTGTATTAACAACACGTCTTTTGCTGCAGCCTTTCCAAAATAGAGGGAAGGAGAAGTTCAGGAGGTCTCTGCCTTACAGGGTTTTCCACTTTTTCCTTTTTTTTTTTTCCTCAAAAGACTAATACAGACCTGGAAATCTCTTGCATTTTTGGAGGAAAAATGTTTTTCTTCCCTGTCCAATTCTTATGTCCCTTTCTCATCTATGTTTGGGCCAAGAATCAGATGAGTATTCTCCCTAGCCCTACGTCCATTCTGTGTACAGAGGTGGTCTTCAAAGATGGTGTAAGCTGCATTCACACCTACACTGTGGCTTTGGAACAGCTGGTTTTAGCATTGATCTAGTTTGGAGCTTGTTGGAGGAATCGAATGAAATGAATCTGGTGACATTTTAGACCAAAGGAGGAGTAGACTCTATGCTGAGTTAATGATGGATGGGTGATATGAAGAGGCACAACCATAATTTATTGTGAAGTAGCTAAATGAAATTTTGATGGATAGTACTACTAGATTAAAAGCTCTTTGGGGCTTGTTACCTTTTTTTTCTTCAGTTCAGTAGTTCAGAATGGAAGCACCTTTTTGGAGACTCGAGCGTTTGATCTTTTCCCACAGAAATAAAATTATTTCATTAAGCTTTGAGTATTTTAAAGATAAAATGTTTTTACACAGTGTAAAGCTGTATGCAAAACAGCCCCCCATAAAACTGTGTTAAGGAAGGACAGATGAATATAACTCCCTGAGTGCTCAGGGAATGTGCCAAGCTACATTGATTTAAATCCCATTGATTACAGTGTTAACTTGAAACACAGACGGTAGGGCTTGTCTAAATCAATGCTTCCCACATTTTCCTTAACAGTATTTTACGAGCAGCACACAAAGTGTCCATGGGACTCATTTGAGTGAGAAGGGAAAAGAAAAAAGAGAGAGAGAGTGTAAAAGGAAGGAAAAACAAAGAGGAAGAAAGTTTATGGCTCCGTAAACAGCTGTAAGCAATGTCTCTGGTCGGGTCAGACCGGTCTGAGTTGACAAGGCAGTGTCTCCAATTATATAGCATGCTGTAGCCTGTAAAAATGAAATCAATTTGTTATTTTTCTGGGAGAACATTATAGCGTGAGTTCACACATTTGGTGAGCCTGATGACTCAGTTAGAGCCAAAGAGGGAATGCACAGACGTGTGTGTGTGTGTGTGTGTGTGTGTGCACAACGGGGCGAGGGTACGTGCATGTGTTGTAGGATCAAATGCATCTTCAAAAGGTGTCCTTGGAGGAATGGGTGAGAAGCATAGGTAACTTGGTGTGTGAGATGAGAGGATGGGACAGAGAAAATCATGCATAGGGCTACTTAACACCAGCACAACACAGTTTTCCATCCATGGTTCCCATTTCAAAATGGGCTCCATCACTGAGGAGCTTCAGGATAAAATTCCCCCAAGCATTTAAGCACTTAAGCAATTTAGAAGTCCAATTCCAATCTTCACAAGCATCTGAGGTCTCTGAGCCCAGTCCTCCGAGGTATTTAGCACTGACATAGCCCAGAACAGACCTCAGTTCAGGGGGATGAGTGCTAATGAGAGGTTTGTAACCACAACATATAATTTATATTGCTGATCATTTTAAAAAGTTCAGGTTGGGATGCTTTGGGGGCTGGAGGGAGAACTAGGAAGGGTAAGACTAGCCACACTCCTAATTATTATTGAAATTCATTGTAGGAGTCTAAATACCTATTTATACTGTAGACATTTTTCTAGTATTTGCCTAATATATTGCCTTCTCTCTTCCCTCTGTTCCACTAATTAATCACACCTGACCCAGAAAATCTGTGCTTTTTTTTTAAATGTAAAACCTGATCCCAGTGCCCAAGATGTACCCGTGCTACACAGGGCAGAAAGAAGCAAACACACACATGCATACATACTTTCCATTTGTCATGAAACCCTGGTAGGGGTTAGGCTGGGAGAAGTCAGAAGTGAGGCAGCAAAGGTGTTTACATGAAACTTTAAATTACTCTTCTTTCATTTGCAAGTAACTGTTGTTCCTCATCCCAGGTAAATTTATCCATCAGCAATATCATTAGATGAGTTCATTGTAACCACGAGATTTACAGCGCTCATAAACTGCAGTGTAGGTGGCAGATTAAAATGTTAAGGCTTATGCATCTCTAATACCACGTGCTGTGATCCTGGCAAACCTTATGAGGTAAATGGAGCTGCAGTGAAGCAGATCTCAGTGGGGAGACCTCCAGAGAGAAGACCCAAATGGGGAACGTGGTGTGGAACCAATATCAGGGTCCTGGAGCCAGGCTTGAAAACATGGTTTGAGGGGCCATTATTCTGCTGGATGGGTTGTTTTTCAGATGACATGTACATCAGAGGAGTTAATTGCCTTGGGTAATTAAAGAGTTCCTAAGACTTTTTGCAAGGAACCAGGTTGTTAATACTCGTATTCTCTCCTGTTCCCTTCTGCTGTGTAGATCCTAAGGGAAGACAAAGTCAAAGCAACATCTCTTGCACTCAGAGTGGAAGGTGCTGAGTGTTGTGGTGTGCCTTAGTTCCTGTGGGAATTTACTGTCCCGGCCAAACCTCAACTCAAATAATTATACACAGCCTTCTTAGCATCCACACGAAGTTGCCATTGAGTCTGCTGTTTTCCAAATCTAGACCCAAATTGTTGGACCTAGATTTGGAAGAAGCTGCCATGTTCACGTTAGAGAGAGCTGCCACCCATCACCGAGCAAAGGCTTCCCTCAGTGTCCTCCTAGGAGCCCTCAGGCACTTCTGAGGTTCAGCGAAAATGGGTGAGATTCCAGCTCTCTCACTTCAGCTAAAAACAAGGCGTCTAATTTACGCTCATCGCCCAAGCTTTTCCCCAGCCAGTGCTGCCTCCTGGGCATCTCCATGATTCAGCCCACCTATCTGAGGCAGCTATCTTAGGATGGGCCCGATTGCCCTCTGGAGGTGCTGATCCCGCTCCATGGACTCGAGGAGAGTGCTAACTTGGCTGAGATGCCTAACAACTTTTAATGGTCAAAGTCGGGTGAGATGAGTCCCACGCTCAGAGATCCTCTGATGAAAGGTGCTAGAGAAATACAGTGCTGCATCATCATCACCATCGTTATTATTAATGCAGAGTAAAGGTGAGGGAATTATTCATGGGAGAAAAGTTACCTCCGTGTCTGTATATTTACAGGATCAGACCCAGCTACACAATTATGTACATACTTTCAGAGCTAGAACACACACACAAAATAATAATAATTAAATATAGCACTAGTCCTCACCTTTAAGATGAAAGAAAAGCTATTCTAACAACAGAATTGAAAAGAACAGTTAATCCAGAAGTTTTCAGCCTTTTTCTCTCCAGATCAGTAAAAAAAATCTGGAAGTTCAGCACAGTGAACGTTGGCTCACAACAGGCTAGGGTTTCTTCATTCCTTCTGTGGACCTTTCAGGAATAATCTGTAAATAAGAAAATGTTAATTGACCAGAAGGTAAATATACCACTGCAACTGCCATGATAGGCATTCACAAGTCATTCATTTATGTTCAGGCAGTTTTCAATTTTTCAATTTTTAAACTGAGATATCTTCAACTAAAGCAAATTTAAATTCTCATTATAAATTACATGTTAAATTGCTCAGATCTGGAGCAGTTTTCATGCCTAGAAGGGAATCAAATGCATCCAGAGGGAAAATAGTTAGCAGAATGATGTATTTTTCCATTTAAAATGATGGGTTTGGTTATGCTCCCTTCCCTTTCTTTCTTCATTTTTTTTTTATTTGGAAAACTAGTGGTTTTCTGTGAAAATGAACACAGATCTATTAATTTTTCTGTCTGTCTGCCCATCTGATCTCTGATCTGGTGATTCAAGTCTACAGAAGTGTTTCAGAGAGCCTGGAAACTGGTGTATGCCATAGAAGTGGAAAGGAAGAAATGATAGGTTTATCTACCTCTCCTACACCTAGTCCCTATCTCCGATGGAAATGCTTTTGGGTACCTTACTAGCTTCCATCTGTGCATGTTGGATGGACACCACGCTCTTCTTTATGCATTGCTGCCCTGTAAGGCACCCTGTCTTTCTGGGAACTCAATCAAGGTTAACGTACAGGTCCTATTCTTTGAGTGTCTTGAACACTCAGGTGCCACTGACCTTTCAGAGCAGCCTCATTTTTTTTTGGACAGTTCAGAGTCTCCTAACAGCTATGTCCTCCCCAAACATATTTTTAGCACCTTCAGATGCATGCAGTTCATATGTCTTGACCTCAGCAGCCTGTAGGGATGATGGTTAGGGCACCACTGGGGGCCAAATTTGGGTGCTGTAGGGTGGAGTAACAGCTGTGCCCACTCATCACCTGCAAGCAGCTTTTCTGTGAGCTCTTGCCTAGTAGCAGGGCATGTGAGACGATGCTGTGTTTTCCTTATAGGACCTATGGAGGTCCTGACAGGACCTATGGAGACTTCTCCAGCCACCTTCCTCATTTCAGTCTTTTAAGTTTCATGATGCTGAGTGCATTGTGAGCGTGTATCATTTTGGATAGACAGCTCTGAGGAACTGCAGGGACTAAACAAAAATGAGGGAAAAAAGAAAAGAGAGTGAGGTGAACCTCTGGAAATCTGAATGGGTTGTGAGAGAGGATTTGGAGCAGTTGTGTCATCCTCCTGCTAGGGAAGCCCATGCAAAGGGAGCAGAGTGGAAAAAGACCTAGTGTATCTGGAAGTGAACATTAATTCCTTCGAATATAAGCAGATGGGCATCCTTTGACTTAACTTCTGCTGCAACTGTGCATCTGTATAAGACAAAAGAACCAGTGTAACTGCTAGTGCTCAGTTTTCAATATTCAGTGGGGAGTTAAGTGCTCTCTGGTCCTTATGCTGGGTTGCTGCAGAGACGTTACACTCTCGCTGTACAAATTCAATTAAAGCAGTGACTTTACCTGTGTCAGGGATCCCAGAAGGACATCCGCTCTCGGCAGCACTTGGAGCCAGCAAAAGGCCTCTCCAAGATGAATAGCAAAACAGAGCCTCTACAGAGTTCAAGAATAACAGAATTCAGGAAGAGGCAAGTAGGTGTACGCGCCTCTACATGCTGCACCTGATGCGTCAAGGACTTTTGATAGTCCGCACTGAGAAGGTAGTGACCTTGAAAAGTTGGTAGAGTGGTGCTGTACAGCAAGGTCATCCAGAACTGAAGCCTTCTCTCTTTTTTTTTTTTTTTTTCATTCTGAAGAACCTATGAGAATATATTTCCTGCATATTTCTTCCTCATAAACTGACTGAGGTGTCCATTCCAAGAGGGAGAGTACGTGTAATTTATTAAGAAGGTGGCCAGGTACTTATCTACAACCACTCTGCTGAAGGAGCAGATAGACTGAGATAAGGGAAATGAAGAGCTCTCTAGCTTTGCTGGCAAAAAAATGCTCACTGGAGGTTGAATTAAACACTTCAGGGCATGCAAGGCTTAAAGATAAGCCAAGAACTTCGGCTGTGGACTTACAGAATAGTGTTTTCATGGCTCCTACTGAGCTAATGGCAAGAAAAAGCTAATTGGTTTGAAAAGAATGGCTCTTTGACCCTTTCCCTTGGGTTAAACATGAGCAGTACCTGTAAGGGGAATCAGCATTTTTGTCAACATGGGAGCTTCACGAGTTCTCCAGTGAAATAGATGTTGGTGTCAATGCATCCAGAAAGAGATGCTGCTTAAACAAGTTGAAGATGATGCCTGGTTAGACCACAGTATTCACCACTTGGCCCATTTCTTGACACCATATTTTCAAAATCACCATTATGTAGAAGACGGCTTTGAAACAGATCGTAGGAGAACGGGAAATGCAAAGAAAACAGATTTGATCATTGGAAACAGGGGAATGAAAGATGGGAGCTACCAGAAAGTTGAGTAACACTGAAATGAGATTATGATCTTTATAGTCTTTCCAGGTCTTTTCTAATGGTTTTGGTTGTTGTTTTTCAGGTGTCGGTGTTGATGGGTTTTGTTTGCTTGCTTGGGATGGGTGGGGTTAGAAGGTTCATAAGGTTCATATCTTGTCATCAGTCTCCTAAAGATGAATTGACCCTAGAGAGATGGATGAAGTATTTACATCTGTATTCTGGTAGCAAATTAGAGACCAAAAGAGGGTGCTCTAATTGACGTTACCACACTCCGGAGTCTCGAAGTAAGAAAGGAAAAGGACTGTACCTCACTGTGTTTAGCAGCAGAGGCACTGTGCATGGACGGATGTTGAGATTCCACCCTGTAGCTCCGACTGAAAGTCAAGTGACTGCACACTCCAAATTTACATTCACTGTCTCAGTGCCTGATGACGCCTTGAGAACAAGACTCTTGCATGAGATTGTCTTTTGCAGATTAAACTTTCCAGACTGTAACACAGATCAAAGTAAGGTGTGACTGTTTCCCTGCTGCATTGAGGAGGGAGCAGTGTGAAAAGCAATTAAAAGTATTTCTACATGTTTTTAATTTTTATCTTAGATGATCTTCCCAACAATGGAAAGGAACAGTTGAGGGCACCAACCTGTAAACTCCCCTTCCTATGATTTGTGTTTTCACTGTACCACTGCAGTAACTTCCAGAAGACATAGAGGCATGAGTTTGGCTGTTCAGATAAACTGAAGTTTAATTGGTGTCCTAAAGTTTCATCTAGGTTCTGTTGAAGTGGCTGAAGAAAGTCCTCCTCCTGGCTTCACAACATGGCATACCCAGCTTACAGCAGGTTGAACCTACCTCAATGGATATTTTGTTAGGAAAGCTTTGGGATGTATGCTGGTGACTTTAGTTGATGTGGGAACAAGCTCTGTAAATATTTTAACCCAAGTTAGCTTTAGGTACTGGAAGGAGCCATCCTAGACTCTCGCTATTGTCAGTGGAGGAACTATTCTCTGAAGGATGAGTCAGAGCAACTGTTGGTGCTCTTTTCTGGAGGCTTCAGTGAAAACACCTATTTCTCCTCACTGTTTGTAGAGATAAGGGCCATCTAACTTCAGAAGTTAAAGTATTCTAAGTTGCCTTCTGGGAATAGCTCCTATCTCCCATGCATTTGGGCTGTGAATAGACTTGGAGTTGGAGATGTGGCACCCTAAGTCTCTGCATGCCCAGCAAGGCCATAGGGGCAACACCCTAAGCAAGCCCCTGCAGCCTGAAGTAGTGTTTCAAAAGGTGTCTTTAGTCCATCAAGTGTGATCCAGTGTTTTGTTTATAGCTTGACGATTAAATTAAAAGTACACTGTGAAGTCAAAGTGAAAACACCCTTTGGTCTGGCATGGGATCCATTCACAGGTGCTTTTCTGCCACTAGATTTTCCCTGAATTAATCAAAAGTTCAAGAAAACCCACATCAAGATGCACAGATAGGGAAAACAAGTTAGCTGGGTCCTTTCCTTGGCTTTCTCCTGTGGGCTCCTGTCTCCTGCAGGGACTCACCTCCTTCCTACAGCTTGGGTCTTTGCACAGACTTCAGCACAGCACTCACCTTTCCTGGGTGGGAAATTTTAAGGAACTCAGCCATACCTGTTGTTAGATGTAATGACATGATTCACCTGGAGACTTCTGCAGTGCAGACACATCCCACTCAACCGCTCACCCAGGGTTCATTCTCTCCAGTCTAGCCAACACAGTCAATGGAGGCAAGGCCATGATTCACCTCATCCTAAGCAGATGTCTAAAATGGGGCAGATGAATCGTACCCTAGAAACGCCTGTTTCTCTCCTCTGACTGATTACAAAGGCAGACTGGGGTGTGTAGATCAGCTGGAGACATAAGAAGGTAAATGAGATGAGCACAACTCCTAGTCAGTGTGAGCTACCTGCCTTCCTCCTATTGGGAAGAGGCAGGCACTTCTGGAGGGCAGTCCATAGTTGCCTCATATTCCCTCCCTACAGTGGGAGGAATTGTCCTTCAGTGTTAGGTGAGATGAATCTTCAACTCAAACGGCAGCTGAGATGGAAAGAGGCCCCTAACTTTTGGAAATCAGCTGAAAAATTTTTGCTTTCGCAGACACCTTTCACCTTGTCCATCTAAAATTCATTTACTTGACAGTGTGAGAGCAAAAGAGAGGGAAGACGTGTTCCCTGAGTGCCTGCTGATAATTCAAACACGCCAGGCTGTTCCCAAATGAAAACCACATAGCAAAAAATATAAATGAATGTAAACAGAAATACACGCTGCCCAGGCAGGTTTCTGTTTGTCATTAATTCTGAGCAGAAAAGTCAGTCAAGAGATTTAATTAGAAGAATAGGAAATTATACTCTAAAAATCCCTTCAGTTTTAGTAATCAAGGTTATTATTAGAAGCACCAGTAAAAACACTTTAAAAATTTATCTAATTAGCTACGTATCTGCTGATCTCTCTGCATAGCTGACTTGTTTGTCTCTAAGGCTTCAACCAACATAATGGTTCGTGGACACTCCTTTCAGAAGACTTCCATTTGGCTCAGTGCAGAATCTGCACTCCAATTGTTGTGGTTTTTTATTTTAGTCTGCTCGTTTTAACCGGAGCAATTCACAGACTGATGGCCAAAGCAGGTTTTACATATCCTCGTGACAGCACAGCAAAGCTGGGTTTTATGAAAATGCAACCCTGGTTTTGAAAATTCCCAGATTAAAACTGGTGTGAGAGCAAAGTGAAAATCTGCTGAACTAATATCCAGAGGCAGATTTCTAATACTTTACTTTTTTAAGCACTTCAGACTGACAAAGCCTTGCAAAGCACATGCCTGAACTAAGCAGGTGTGGAAATACTAAAGAGCAGAAAAATCTTTTGCAGAATGTACTTTCAGAGGGGTTACCAATGGAGCCATGGCTCCAAATTTCCATGCACCCTTGCACTGATGTTTCTAGTAACATAGAATCATAGAATCATAGAATGGCCTGGGTTGCAAAGGACCACAATCATCATCCAGTTTCAACCCCCTGCTATGTGCAGGGTCACCAACCAACAGACCAGGCTGCCCAGAGCCACATCCAGCCTGGCCTTGAATGCCTCCAGGGATGGGGCATCCACAGCCTCCTTGGGCAACCCGTTCCAGTGCATCACCACCCTCTGGGTGAAAAACTTCCTTCTAAATATGAGCCCAGTTTTTCATAAAGGTGGACAGCATTGATGTTGGACCAGCATTACGCTCAGTCAGGTTTTTAGAAGCTCTCAAGGTCCAACCTGCTCAAATCTTTCCAATCAGTCTCAGAAGTTACCTGGTAAGATTCAAGCATAAAGGGCACACAGATTAATTGGGTGGTGTTCGTCAATTTGTGGTGCTCTTCCAAAGTCTTGGAGCATGGTGTCTTCCACTGTCAGTGTTATTACCTTGTGTAGCTCTTTAAGTGCTTTTGACTCTCTGATCCCTGGGTTTCCTCAGCTGCAATGATTTCCAATAAAAATTGCATGCACTACTGCAAGCATGCTTGACTTCCACAGAAAGAAATGTGGCTTAACCTCTGTTTGCAAATGGAACTGCCTGCACGAGGTGAGCATCTTTGGGAAGAGGTATGATGATGAGAGAGTGAAGGAAAGGGAAGGAAAATATTAAAGGTAGAACTGATTGCCTGTTGGTCCTCTGGGAAACTTCAGGAGAGACATAATGATGTTATTTTGGAGAGAGATAGCAGTGGGAATGATGCTTTCTGGTGAGCGGGATGCACGGAGGAACTGAAGATGCTTATTTTCTGTCCCCATTCCTGGAAACCAAATACAAAGCTGAGTACCAGACTGACAGCATCTCTTTTCCTTGTGTTTTTTCCAGGTCCTTGGCGATTGGTCACCAGTATTCCTCTCTGGGGACTCAGCCCATCCTCTGTGGGAGCATCCCAGGACTGGTCCCCAAGCAGCTACGATTCTGTCGGAACTATGTGGAGATCATGCCCAGCGTAGCAGAAGGGGTGAAGATTGGGATCCAAGAGTGCCAACACCAATTTCGAGGGAGGAGGTGGAACTGCACAACTGTCAATGACAGCTTGGCCATCTTCGGACCTGTGCTAGACAAAGGTGAGCCCTGTGCCATGTGTTCGGTGAAAGCAAGGAGCATGGGGGAATAGCATCAAAGGTTTTGATAAACCCACTTGTTTCTGTGTGATAAAATTCCATGTAAAATGGGCTGGTGGAGACAGGACTGAATTTCATAAAAGGAGGCAAATGGCAGAGGCAAAGAAAAAATTGTGGGCACAAGACTCTATCCAAGCTTTTCAAACCTGATGCAGAGGCACCTGGTAGAGACAAGAAGAAATGTAAACCTTCTCATAGGGGTGACAAGCAAATCTGTGGCTCTCTGGTGTAAGGTGATGGGCTGCGGTGCAGTGTCTGAATGCAGTCATGGTTGGAGATGGTTCCTAGGGGTTGAACAAATTAGACATCCTCGCTGTTGATGCCGTAGTGGGATACAATGAAGATCAAGGGTCTGAGGAACTCACCCTCAGTTAATGGTATTGCTTTCACTGGGTTATGAATATGGCAAATTAAAACAAGTTCTGACATGGGGCATTCAAAAACTTGGAATAAAACACGTCTAATAGCTCCCATTTATACCAATGTTTTGCCCCAAGTTGTTGAATGGAGTGATGTTTGAGTACTTGGCTCTTGTTACCATCTGTTCTTTTCACCTATAAGTGAGCAGGGACCTATTTTGGCTCATAAGAATTGTTTTACTCTTCTTTGTCCTTGTAGTATGCCTTCAAATTCCAGTCTGGGCCTACATTTAATAATATACAGCGCTACAGCAGCCTGCAGAGAACAGAGCTATGATCTGTATTGCAGGGCTTCCACCAGCCTTAACAGGCAATGTACACACAGCCAACGGAGAGCGTGGTTTCAGCTGCTGGGTGGATACCATTACCCTGTTAGAGCTGGGACACAATGCTAACACCAGTGTCACCATTCAGGTTTATCAGAGATCAGCCCCGAAGAATTACACCTGTAGGAGCTGCAGTGTGGTGCGCTAAAGCCCATATCAAGGTGTCATATCACAGCGTTTGGCACAGAATTAAAGCAACCATTCCAGGTACATCACTCCTGGGTGACTACAGCATTTGAATTAGGTCAGCAGAGCAAAATATTTTCCCATAGGCACAAGCCCAGGGTGACTTTCCCAAAAGCATACACTGAGCACAGGGAGCGAGTGAGTCAGTTAACATAACACTTCTGTCTTGATGTCATAGAATCATAGAATGTCTTGGGTTGGAAGGGATCTGAAATCAGGCTCCCACCCCCTGCCATGGGCTGGTTGCCCCACACCAGCTCAGGCTGCCCAGCACTCATCCAACCTGGCCTTGAGCACCTCCAGGGATGAGGCATCCATACCCCCTCTGGGCAGCAGTGCCAGGGCCTCACCACCTTCTGAGTAAAGAATTTCTTCCTAACATCTGACCTGAATCTCCCCTCTTTTAGTTCAAAGCCATTTCCCCTTGTCCTGTCATCATCAGGCCATGTAAAGAAGTTGCTCCCCCTCCTGCTTATAAGCTCCCTTCAATACTGGAAGGGCACAATGAGGTTTCCCCGGAGCTTTCTCTTCTCCAAGCTGAACAAGCCCAACTCAAGGACACGTGGAACATCTTGGGTGAGATGCCTGATGTTGTCCTGTAGGAATGCAAGCAGGAGAGATCTTCACCTCCTTGCTGACCACAGGGGCCCTGATCCCACAAGCCTTATCTCACAGCTATGTCAGCATGAAGGGTCCGTCCTTGCTCGAGTCTGCAGGCTTTCAGTAACTGGGCGCAGCGAGGGAGAGAAGGCTGGGACGATTTCATAACTGAAGAATGTTGTTCCTTGAGGGAGAATCAAACCACCCTTCAGTTTTGCTTCACCTACAGCAGGAGGGGGGAGAAAAAACAGCTCAGTCACATTCTTGTGCGGCAGATCCCCCAGGGTAGGAACATATTTGAGCTCCTACCCAGAAAGAGAGAAGGAGAAACAGAGAGAGAGAAAGAAAGAAAGCAAAACTCTGTTTTGTGGCTGGAATTTTAAGTCACTCAAGATCCAACTTTAGCTCCCCATCTTTGTCAATAGGGGCCCTGTCTTCACCCCCCCAGCACCAACATAGTCACTAAAGCAACTCCTTTTTGCCTAACACGACTATCTGGACTTCTTTGATTGCAAAGGATTGATTTTAATGCCTTCAGGAAACACTTCCTAGGCCCCAGTCTCTCTGAGGTTGGCTCGCTGTCTGAGCTGCCCTTGCTGCTTTGCTATCTCATTGCTAATTCAAGGCTAGGCTTGAGTTGTGATTCAGCAGTGCCAAACTGTCACCAGACTGCTCCCCTTAAGAGCCATATTCTGATCTGAAACCAAACTCTTTTTCCCCATGAGCCTGTCTGTGGGAAGGAATCCCATCTGTTTTAGCTCCAACTATATGCACAGAAATATATATGTATTGTATATGTAGTGAATATATATATATATATATGCATTTAGCATATCTGTAGCCAGGATGAACAAATCACATATTAAACCACAGCGGTATTCAAGAGCAGATCACAAGGGAACAGTGATGTTCAGAGGATCCAGGCTGGCCTCTGTTTGGAGACAACATCTGACAGGTATGGCCCATGGCTTTCTAACTCAAGCCATATCAGGAGCAGAAGCCCCACAGCCCATCCAGCTATTCACCCCCTTGGTTTTGCCTGCCCTTGGCTATGGAATTCCTTATTCAAAGGGAACAGTGCTATCTTCTTCACTGCACAGTGGTATCTGCATGGGGAAAGATTCAGGCATCAGCAGGAGGTAATGTTGCCTTGGGGCTGTTGGAAGAGTTTTTCTCCTCCATTTGGTCTTGGTGCATAAAAGCAGCAGTGCAGTTTCAGGGAGAAAATTTCAGATAGGTGCCACTGTTGGGTCTTCCTTCTGAATCGCGAGGAAATGGGTTTTTCAGGTGTCCTATGCTGATGGGAGTACAGAGAACAGGATGCTCTTATAGGAAAAGAAGCAGGTCTGATCTCCTTGTTGAACCTACCCAGCTGCCCATCAGTCACGTTAAGCTGCTCCAGTCTCTAACCTCCCCAGAGTTCAAATCTCAGCTACTGTGCAGAGAACAGCAAGCTTCACTTGAGCTTTTCTAACAGAGCAAATTCTAGAGGAAAAAAAAACCTGTTCTCATTTGTTTCTTTGGGACTCATAATGTTTGGGGTTTTTTTTTCCATCTGTATGGTGTGAGGCAGTGAAGCAGACTGTGGATATAGGACACCGTGGATATGCGATGCTGAGAAACCATGCTAGGCACAGCTTGTGCCCAGCAACTTACCTGAGAGGTTGGGCTGTTTGTAAGGCAGTTTCTGTAGCTTTCAGTTTCCAAAGGATGAAAGAAAAAATGTTTAAGTTGTCTTCAAAAATATGCAGGATAAAAGTTTGGAGGTTGTCACAGAGGGACATGACTTCACCAACAACAGAAAGTGAACCATGCGACCCAACAGGCATTTTCCACCTCAGGCTTAAGTGACTATTGGGAGTGGTGCCACTTGACCTGTTTTTAACATTTAGGGACTGAAGACAGTGTTTATGGTTAAATTGTGGTGCGTTGTCTCCCCTCCAAGCACTGTGCAAGCTCTCTTTGAAACTCCCCTGGGCAGAAATATGAACCAATCTCAAGAGAAGGAACAAAATAAAAGCTTCTCATGGCCTTGTCTCTGTAAAGGACCTCAGCACATAATTAAGTCAAAATAAAAGTTTCCTCTGTCTCCTCCCCCTTTCAATAAAAGTAAATTACCTCAAACTATTTAAGTCCCTCGGTTGGTTTAAATGTAAAAAGGGAGCCCTTGTCTATCTACTTCTTTCACTCACTCCCACCTCCTTCTGCTAAAGACTGGCCGGGGCTCTAAACCTGCCAGCTGGGCTGAGAAATGGTTAATAGTTATTGTGGAGGAGCAGCTTTTAATGAACTATTGAAGAATGATACATTGATGGAGTAATGGGAGTTTAAGTCGCTCTGTAATGAAACAGGTTCTCAGCGCAGACCCATTGTGGTGTAAATATGGCACGTCTCTCCCACTGTTTGGTCAGGGCTAAATAGCAAAGGCCAGAGGGGGGTCAGCTTATGGGGACTCCGCTTTAGTTAATCAATCTGATTGGATTAGGGTCACTGCGATCCCTAATAATGTCAAAGGTTACGCCAAACTGGATTAAATGCTTTGTTGGGGAGGGCTCAGATTCTTTCAGCTTTCACCGATGGGGCTTGTTTATTAGAGTTTAACACTCGTGCAACCTTTGGAAGCCACTCCGTCTCCTTTTTGTACATCAGGGCATTTGCTGGCGTGCAATGGGGCTTGGAAGAGCCGGGGCGGGTGGCTTTGTCAAGCATCTGCGCCCGTCGGATGTGCCCTCTGTGGACATATATCAAATTCCCTGCTGGACAAATGAGAGCCTAATGGGTGACGTGGAGGCTCAGGGGCATAAATTCATTCCGGAAATAATTGTTGGCCCTGCTAGAATCGGAATGACCAAAGCCACAAAAAACGATGGAGTGCCCTATTGTCCATGGCAAAGAGATGCTCTCTTTGGTATGGTTCCAGTCTATGCAGATACCAGGATGGGTATGATGTGAAGTACAACTTATTTGAGACCATACCATTGCTTCAGCTGGGTGGAGGTCTTGCTTTCCAGCACAGATCAAGCTGGGATGACATGTCATCCAGGGCAACCACGATTCCCACAGAATTACTGAAACCTTCACTCTTGATCATAGAATCATAGAATCATAGAATGGCCTGGGTTGAAAAGGACCACAATGCTCATCCAGTTCCAACCCCCTGCTATGTGCAGGGTCGCCAACCACCAGACCAGGCTGCCCAGAGTCACATCCAGCCTGGCCTTGAATGCCTCCAGGGATGGGCATCCACAACCTCCTTGGGCAACCTGTTCAGTGCGTCACCATCCTCTGAGTGAACAACTTCCTCCTAATATCCAACCTAAACCTCCCCTGTCTCAGTTTAAAACCATTTCCCTAGAGGACACTGCCCTATAGACAGCAAAGCATCCTTCAGAAATTGATTCCACATTGTTTTCTTGAGGGCCATCTGGGAAAGGAAAGGGTCAGCAGTGATAGCACGTTATTGATACAGATGCCTCTGCCCTCCTTCCATTACTTTCTTTCCTGCAGTAGCATTGACACTTAAGGCACGTCAGGACTGCCATTTCATCCAGATTTCTTGCACGATACATGCTGGAGCATTTCACCTCAAGACTTCTGGAATGAACCCAAAATCTGAATTTGACTAGGCCATCTCTTCCCAAAAGATGCCTTATTTCAACATACCACCAGGAGATAGATAGCACTCCTTTTAGTAGCCTCAGTGCAACACTACTCTGGCACTGACGACCATCTACTACATTTATCTCTCCTAGACACAGGACAACCCTTCTAGAGCAAAGTACTGTCTTGACTACTTACTCTAAACACGTTGCTTGGGAGAACTTCTGACATTGCTCTCTACCACAGGAAATTCAAAAGTTGAAACTGAGGGCTGCAGAAGAGCATGGGTCAGCAAAATGTTGGGTGCACCATGTCAGACAGCGAGACAGGTCATGGGAGTTTCATCTGATGCTGGGGTCCTCCGGGGCATGACTCATCTGATGTCTTGTAGACATCTGGGGTGAAACTATTCACACCCTGAAGTTTCTGCATCTGTACATCAAGGATCCAGGATGGGAAACCATGGAGACTGGCTCTGTGGTGGGAAGACTTCTGCTCCCAGGACCGCATGAGGGACAGAACAGGCATTCACCTGGCTTGGAGATGTGGAGATTCAGGTGACAGCTGGTATTGCACGGAATGCAGGGCACTGTTTGAAGCTAAACTTAATTTGGATTCTGGATCTTCTGGAAATAAGGCCTGTGTCACTCTCAAGATGCAGCTGTGTTGACACATCAACTCCTTTTTCCCTTCTACCTATGTATGACACAGCTCACCTTGTGCCTAACAGAACCCGTTTGAGCTTTTCCCCAGGTTCAGCAGGAACAGAACAAGACTCCCAAATTCAGTTATAATACCTGGGAGACATAAGTCTCCATTATTATTTTTTTTTCTTGTGTCGTAACAATACCACTCCACGGGCTCTCAGATAGTGCTGATCTCATCTCCCAGAGTTAGATGTCGAAGTCTGAGCTAGTCACCCCAGGCTCCCTTTGTAGTCAGTGGAGAGCAATCGCTATCTCCGGAGAGCAATTCATCTGACCTATCTGAGACACCTATCTCAGGATAACATGAATCATACCAAGATGTTTATTCCTCTCCATTGACTACAGAGGGAGCCTAGGGCTACAGCCTCAGCCTTCCATGTGTACTTCTTGGAGGCCCACTTTGGGGGCAGAGAACTCCCACCCCCATCTTTCTCCTGTTGGAAAGTGGTCCTGACACCCAGCCTCTATTGGAAAGGCCATTTTAGTAACATTAGAACATAGCCCTGGAAAGGATCTCCTGGACCACCAAACGCAGGCAATCCTTTGCTATTTCAGGCACAATCCCATCTCATAATGTCTTGCATGATTTAAAATTAAGATGTTTAGCAGACCTCATCATATTTTCCTGATGGCATTCTGGCATCTCTGTTGTCTCCGTGCCAAATGCTTCCCCCCCCCTTTCCCTGCTCTAGATCAGGCTTCTTCCCTGCTGCAATAAAGTAAGGCATGAGCAGAAAGCCACAAGATACTGATCCATCCAGGAGGTTAGTTACATGTAGGAGGTACTCTCTGCTCTCTCATGAAACTCTTCCCAAGAGGATCTGATTTCCAACCACACCCTGTCTACCTCTCCGCTAATGGCAATTTGGGCAGCTGCCCTGGTATCAACAACGGAGATCTACAAACTCTACCCTGTAACTATGGGGAAGGAAACTGGAAGGATCAGGATTGAAAATGTGACTGTGCAAGCTCCGCTCAGCCATCAAGATGCATAAATACTGCAGGCCGGAGATTTGCCAGTGCTGCTGAGAAACAGACTGGCAGCTCCTGGCTTAGGACAGAAGCATTGGTTGTGTTCAGTGTCAGTGTAAGCTAAGCATGGAGCTGGGGATTACTTTGGGAGACGAGTCAGCAATAAGTATATTATATCAGTATATTATATATATATATAATATATATATATATATTATATAAGCCAGTGTATTGCATGCATTACCTAAGTCAGTATATCACAGGGAGGTGGTGGAGTCACCATCCCTGGAGGTGTTCAGGAAGCATGGAGATGTGGCACTGTAGGATATGGTCAGTGGGCCTGGTGGGGATGGGTTGGACTTGGGGATCTCAGTGATCTTTTCCAATCTTAATGATCCTGTGATTCTATTCTGTGATAGGATAGCACCCAGAGGCTTATGGTTAGCATCGTATCTGGTTGCGTTTGCCTCTCCAGTCCCAAGGCAAACAGCTGAGCCAGCTGAAGGCTGCCCATGCCCCGTGTTGGGTGGGCTCAGGTGTAGTCTGGTTTTCTTTGCAGGAGGTTGTGCCCTGCTCACCTTTCCACCTGGAATAAAGACCTGGCTCCTGCACCTCGGCAGAGGGTTCTGCAGAGAGACGGCCCATGCAAAGATCTGCTTTCTGCAGCCAACCCCCTGGCACGAGCTTAAACCCGAGAGAGAGTGGTGATGGTGAGAAGGAAACGGCGGCAGCGCCAGGAGCCGATCCTGTTTGTTTGCTGTGCTTCCTCCTACCTCCCACCTCACCAGCCTGCAGCCGTCAGCCCCGACGTGGAGAATGGCGACTAAAACACGAGACCGGGGATCAGGGAGGGGAAGGGGAAGAAGACAGCTCGTGGCTACAAAACCGGTGCCGTCTCTCCCGGCTGCGGGAGGCAGTGGAAACTTCAGCCTCCGGCAGAGCACAATGCGATGGGCTGGCAGTTATAGATTTATTTCCTTCTCCCCCCCCACCCCGCCGCCCCCCCAACGACCCCCCGCCCCTTTCCCTGCTGGATACATCGCATTCCCCAACTGGGCTCAGGCTGGTTGCAACAAGGAGCTCCCTCTGCCGCATCCCAGAGTGCCAAGTCCAAGCGTGGGAGCTAGTCCTAGACAAAAGGCAACAGTAGAGGGAGCTGATTAGCATCCCTTTGTCCTGGGAGAATCCCGGCCCCAAATGGGCCCTCGGCGCTCAACGGGCGGCACAAACACGCACACGCATGGACGAAAGCCAGGGAGGGAAAAGGGGACAGCAAGGCCACCGCGGTGGGCGCTGGGGGAAGGGGACGTGGTGGCTTCAACCCTCAGCACGGCTGTGACCGACCACGCCATGGGACCGGTCCTGGGCTGGGGTCTATGAGGGTATGTTCCTACGTCCCAAACGTCCCAAACAAGCAAAGTCTTGTGACAAAGAGGGATCCGAGCTTGTGACTGTGGCTCTTTTGATTTTTTGTTTTTTGGTGTTTTTTTTTCTTCTCTTTTAACCCTGGGGGATGTGTTGTGAGCTGGCAGCGCTGAATAGAGGCAGGGATTTTAAGGGCTATGGGATCATCTGATCGGATTCGTATATAAGAAGCAGAGAATTTCCTCCGGTGTCTCCCCGGACAGATATGGCCGGGCAGCAAGAGGGAAAAGAGAGCATATAAATCTGCCCTACACGCTCCTTTCTGCATGGATGTGATGCAGAGGTCATCCTTATGGTCTGTGTCCCTTCTTGGCACTTCCCATGGGGCTGGAAAGCAAAGCACAGCCCAGGCATTTCTCAGCAGGAGATAGCACGGTGCCTGCAAGGATCTGCTGCAGGAGAAAGTGTGTTTCTTAATGGATTAACTCCTATGGTTCCCTGCTCCCTCAGCCTCATCTTTCAGGGAGCACGTTCATCAAAGCAAGGACTCTCATCGTCCAAGGAGATCCATAGGATCAACAGAGAGGCAGGAGTTGTGAATCATGGAGACAGAAAGGTTAAAAAGGATTGTTATGACTCTGTTTCTGTTCTGTTATACCAATGAGTGATGTGCTGGAGTGATTAGGGCCCTGCTGCACTGGCTGCTGCACCACTGATTGAGCAGCGATGACAAAGCAAGGAGAGTAAAGCAGAACTTCTGGGATTCCCAAACACTTTGGGGACACAAAGTCACAGAATTAGACAGCTTTGTGGGAAGTAGCACCCTGCAGAAGTACAGGATCGTAGGCCTAGGTTGGAAGGGATGGGATGGACCTGAGGGATCATTCGGTTTAAACGTACTTTAGTGTGCGTGCTGGTGATGAGTTGGTGGTTGGACTAGATGATCTTAATGGTCTTTTCCAACCTTAATGATTCTGTGATTCGATGATCTATTTCCAATTCCCCTGCTGTGGGCTGGTTGCCACCCACCAGATCAGGCTGCCCAGGGCTTCATCCAACCTGGCCTTGACTGCCTCCAGGGATGGGGCAAAGTAAGCAGGGACTACCAGGACTACCCCTGGTAGTCAGGGGTGCTGCACAGGAGAGGCATTTTTTGGACAAACAGCATAAGATAGATGAAGACAAAGTACCTGAGGATGATGTAAGGTGGACCCCCAAGGCATTAAGCAGGGAAGCATATGGTGCTCCATCTTCTACTCACCTCCAGCACACTCCCACGGGTCGCTGAGATGCTTCTCAGAGTTCAGCCCGCAGCACAACACTGTGAAGGAGTTCATGAGAGTGGAGTAGGAATATGTCTCAATATAGGTATGCTTCAGGGAGAGACTTGAAGGAAATGGTCGTGGTCCTGTTTTGACTGGGGTTGGGAACAGGGAGTCTTTTTGATGAAGTAGGAGTGAGCGTGGTGAAGCTCAAGGAGCCTTTGGAGCTTTGGCTGCAGGTGACCACAGAACCTAAAGGCAAAGCACAGACAGAAAGAATATTCACCAGAAAGAGGGAAATACACTGCTGTACACAAGGCTTGAGGTGGAACTTGGAAATGGATACAGGTCATGAGTGGAGGAATGGAGGGCATCTTTTTATTTCATCCTGTCTCATCTCATCCTTCCTATAGAAGGAAATACAGTTTATAAAGCATACGTGTTATCTAGCTGCCTTTTCCAGACCCAGCCTGAGCCAGAGATGGGGAACAAGGCAGAAAAGAGAGATTCTAGTTCTGTTTCAGGCTCTGCTTTTGACTTTGATAGACACAGTGGAGCAGGTCCTTGTCCATATCCATTTCCTATGGAGAGGACCACAGAAATGACAGGATGCTTCTAAAAACAGGTCGTAGGTAGGGCCCTGAAGCTCTTGCAGTATCATTTAGGTAGCTTTATTGGCCTACTTATAACTGTTGCTCTCAAGTTTGATCAGTGGGGCAGTAATGCATCACAGAACGTTTCCTGGTAGGCTGCAGTTTGTTGACTAAACACCTGGCACAATTTCCTCTCCATTATTTCCAGGTGCTAAATCACATTAAATGATAGCTAATAATTATGGTTTATCCTTTCCTAATCATGCTGCTTTCCCAGGGAGGCTGTTGCCACAGGGATGTTGTGGGAGTGTGAATGGGTGGGGAGGGCACCAGGAGGTATTTCTACTCACCCGGAGCCATAAAAAAGTTGGAGACCCCTTAGGCTAAGCACACAGAATCCAACGTAGGGTATATTATATCTTGCTTGAAATGTATTTATTTATTTTCTAGGCCATTTTTTTTTTCCATCAGAAAAGCCAGTCACATCAAAATGGAGATGTATTGCAAGACCTCCTAAATTTCAAGGCAAAAAAAAAAAAATGCACATTTTTGGCTTTTCTTTCTTTGTACTTTTCAGATAGTTTCATTTGAGCTCTTGAAAAGAACTCATTCTACTTCTTTTCGTTTTGAACATGATCCTATGTCAAAATAGCAAGTCATTATACCATCAAAGAACCTCATTGCAGAGCTTTTAATATTTTGTGGAATATTGAAGTGTTTGGATATTATTGAAGCAGAATGACTTTTTCTTGTCAAAATTCCAACGCCGACAAGAATAAATGCTTCAACAACCTTTTTTTTTTCAATCTTTTGTTGTGTAGAATCATTCAGACACATATTTTTTGTCTAATTTTGAACTCTCTCTCAAAAAAAAAAAAAGGAAAAAAAAAAAAACACCACAGAATTTCCCATAATATGTAAATTTGATTCTTTTGGCCCTCGTTACTAGCCTGAGGCATGGCATACTCCTCAGATAACTCCTTCAGTTTGACAAACTGCCTATATCCAAATTTACTGAGAGTGAAGTATCAGCAGTGCTCTCCTAAGGACCCCCTAAATTCATAAAGCAGCCTTACAGCTCTATAAAACGAGGGCTGTAACAGATAGGCCCCAAACCCATGACTCATTCTCCCCTGTCATAAAACTCCGAGTCCCATCATGAAGATGCTCCAACAGGAAATTGCACAGATTCTTCTCAGAGAAGTAACAAAAGGTGGCAAAGTATTTTAGTGCTGTTGGTTGTTGGTGGGGAAAGATGTCTGCGTTCATCTCGTGTCTTCAGTCTGCTTCCCTAGCTGCATTTCGGATATAGATTCCTCTACAGCTGAATTTAAGTATGTAGATGTGTCTTGAGAGCCAGCCTGTTGGATGTCCAGTCATTGCCCAGCACAGTGGCACTGCTGTAACAGAGACAGAATGTATTACAGCTTAAATTAAGAATATTGTCTATATTTAGCTCTCCTGAGCAGTGTCTTCTCAATTAGATGTTTCCACGCGCATCACTTGTGCCTGAACACATCGGAGGTGACTTTGTGAGCTCCTGAGAGGAAGGCACCTACATATGATAGGTTTTGCCAAGTTCTCCATATGGCTTTATTAATTAAAACCTGGATCCAACACATCCCCCTACGGTGTTAAAGTTGAGGAGAACGCAAATAGAGCAAAATACTGCACAGCCCCATTGAGCTGCATGCAGCTCTCCAATGGCATCTTGCCTTCTTCTGATGGCTCTCAAGAGGCCAAGTGGACACTGAAGCTTTTGAACTTCTCTGTCAGCACCATGTTTCTGTGCTTGCCCAAACATAGCAGGAACGAATAATCAAATGTAAGAGTTAAATGCTGTCCCTGAAGCTTTGTCACTTCAACCCAAGACAACCCTTAGCCTTCTGAAAGTTTCTGTCCCACCATACATTTAACTCATTACTCATGGTAAGGCCAATGCTTTCAAACACCACAGAGAAGAAAGAGTGAAAAAAAAAGGGGTTTGTTTTATGCTTCTTTAAAGGAATCCAAGCATCTCTCTGTGTTCAACCTACCTTTCCCAGTAGACGCTTTAGAAATGGGTAACACTGTGCTCTAACAGCCACACTCACCGTTAGAGCTCTGGCACAAGCCTCACACCTGCTGCTCACTGCAGAGTAGTAGTTACACAGCCTTCAGAGGAGGAAAGATGCAATTAAAAAATATTTGTATCAGCATTACAGCTTCTCTGGAAAAGAAGCTGTAATCATCAGTGTTGCCACTCAGTGAGATCACTGCATCAAGCAGTCTCAACTGCATGCATCTGTGTATTTTATGGCGTTGGTCACTACTGTGCTTCTACTAAAAGCTGACGGCGTACTGGGTTTCTCTTGCTAGAATATAATAACTAATAACTTCTCTTGGGTTATTTGAGGGGCTGTGGGGCTGACTGGAACTTTGCTATTCCATTGCTGCTGCTCCTCTCAAGAGGTTTGTGCCTGCTGATGTTTTAGACTATTCTTTGATCCTATCAACCCTTCTAGAACAGGAAGGGCGTTCTCAATTCACACTGAGTAACAAAACCAGGTAACCTGGATTAAAATGACGGATGATCTAGGCTTGGTTATGACTGGGATCAGAGAGCTTGAGATGAATCCCAATGCGTGATAGCAAATCTTCCACTCTATGAGCTGCATGCAACATACATCAGAAAATTCAGGGTCATGGTGCACCAGTGCTACCTTAGACGACAACCCTGGCTCCTTTGGAGCTGGCCTGGGCAAGCAAGCCACAGCCCAGACTAACAGCAGTACTGGGCTTTCTAGTCCCTGAGCAGCATAGCCCTCTTGCTAACTACACACCGTAGCTGGGGCAAAGAACTGTGTGCAAACATTGAAGAGCCCGACGTGATTCAGGAGCTGCTGAAGTGTCACCCCTGCTCTGCCAGCTTGAACTTCAGCTACTCAGCCAAACGAATACACAAATCTGCCTTGAACTTAACTTACTCACCCAAACTAAAGCCCAGAATGCTTTGCCTTAAATACTGTTTTAACCCACCTTAGCTAACCAAGGTTAACCAGCCTGGGTGAAGTATGTGTATTCTGTGCTTATGATTTACTGGATGAGAAGTCTTCATTTTCATGCTTTTTTTTTTTGACCACTGGAATCCACAGATGGTGGGCAATTGGCATCTTAAGTTAAACGCATTTACTTAGCAGGACTTGGAGTCTCACAGATTGACATGTACTTCGTAAGGGCAAATATAGGCTCTGAAATATGAATAACCTCTGCAGTTCACTGCCGAATTCTCTCCTCTCTAGAGGAGACCACAGCTGGGTGAAACAAAAACCATTCTCAGCTCTGCTTTGCTCATCTCTGCTCTCAATTCCTAAACTTTCTGTGGCCTCCCCAAGTCCCCAAAATCAGCACCTGAGTTTATTGTGATGCCTGTAGTGCCTATGCACATACAGTACAGACAACCAGACATGCAGATTAAAAGGAGAACATACCAAAATCTACATCATAACCAAGAAATACACCATAAAAACAGTACATAACCAAGAAAGGCAAGAAGATGATAAGAATGAGTAATTTCTGGGCAGGAGATAATGTTTTTTTCCAGCGCTGCCATTGTTCAAATACAGGATAAATTTGGTCGGTGTATGTTGGGTGTCTCAACTTCACCATCTCCTCGTGGCTGACTTCCTCCCACAGAGGGGTGTCCAGCAGCCCCCACGACATCTCAGCCCTATTGTTGGTCACCACTGATAGACCCAGCATGGGATCCTCAGTTGAATTCCTGGAGAAATTCGGCTCAAGAGCAGCCATGTGGTCAGTCATAAGCCAGGACCCAAGCCTGATTGCCTTTAGCCCGCTGACAGCTTTCCACCCTCCCCAGCTCATCTCCATTGTGAACACACGCAATGGTTCCATATCCCCTTTGCCACTTGCTTAATCCATTCCTTCCCGCCCCACTGCCGATACAATAATGCCCCACTGAGGAGATCCACCCACCAGGAAATCTCCCTTTAACACCCTGCAAAGGAGCAGCCAGGTTTATCTTTACTGCTTTTCTGGAAAACTAAATGAGGACTCATCTGCCATAATCCCTCCTTAAGTCTCCAAGAGGCGGCCTGTGTTCCCATTTTAGCATATCTAACATCTCCTACGTGTGTACTGCAAGGCTGCTGCTCCATGGAGGCAAATCACGTAGCAGCACATACTTCAAGTCCTTACTATCTCCCTCTGGAGACATAAATGGCTCTTCAAGTAAACGGCTAAGCCTTTGCAACTTCATAAAAATGCCCGGAGAGTTGGGTTAAATGGTCCTGGAGGTATCCCTGAAGGATGAATCTCATGACTCATTTACAGCCTCCTGCTAGAGAGTTTGGGGAGCACTCCTTCAGTGTGGTGACGCACACCATTGCCGTTGGCCACACTTTCAGCATGGCAGCAGTGACATCACTGATGGGGGTAGGAAATAGGCATTCCAGTTTGAGAAAACCCATGACATTTCTGCTCCAGAATGACAGTGAAGCCTCTCCAGACTTACACAAGTCCAGAAAAAAACCTTTGAAAGGCCTCAAAAACCTCTGGGCAAATGTCATCCACGGAGCAGATGAAGGTTTGAGGTGAAGGTGATCATTTGGGATGGGAGGGACCGAACATTTTGCTTCTTGCTGTTCTTCAGGCTGTGCAGTTTCACAGTAGGAGTCTTGAGTTAGTTAGAGGGCACAGGGAGCTGTTTTTGTGGCTTGTGATGGACAGTAGAATGCTGGGAAGGACTGAAGAAGCTCCAGGCCTCCATCAGCACTGACTGGGTTCCCACCCTGAGTCACGTTTGCATCCTCACTGTTGCCCCAACCAGTGGGCACTACGCACAACACACCCAGCCTTCCTATGGGGAGTTGTCCTGGGCAGACTTTCAGGCTAAACCACCACTACACTGTTACATTAAACTGCTGGAGACTGAAATTTCTGACCAAGGTTGTGAATCAGACCTGGATGATGTTAAACTAAAGACCGGGTGATTTGATCTCAGCCTTTTCCCAAGACCCAAACAAAGTGGATCCTGTTAGCATAAACAAATCTGGATGACGTTTCCTTTGCTTTTGGTGTCATGGTTTCTATTTGCCTCCTTTATTTGCGTTGTCCCTGCCTATCTGGAAGCAGGAAATGCTAATATTTCTGCTAAGCTCCTGAATCACGTTGTCCACTACAGAGACTTGTTGGGCCATGCAATTTGCAAGCCCAAGAGCTTTTACCCCTCCCTGCTAACTTTGGAGAAGCATCCACTTGGAAGGATGCGTTTTCAGGCCTGTAGACGTCAAAAGCTTTGTTGTGCCAGCACAAATCCCAATTCCCATTTCCATACTCACTCCTGCAAGCCTTTCGCTGGCAAGTCTGGAGCTGCACCGAAGACGTGAGCCATTTGCATGATTAAAGGTTGCAGGACCAAGCTGATTAGAAAGATTCAGCACATTTTCCAATCAGAGCATTAGCACACATCCACTAGGTGAGGAGCTGGCTCTGGGTGCGTAGTTGGCTTCTCCTCAGAGACATGGAGTACCTTCCACTGGTTTCCACCAAGAGCTGGAAGTTCTCAGCTGCTCTCGGGATTGATCTCTGCACCTGCAGAGTGAATGCCTGTAAATAATGTTGTGGTTTTGGTGGCTTTTTCTTTATAATATCAAAACCTTCTGCTTTGATTAGAGGTGGGGGGTGGAATCTGACACTGTTCTCCGGCGTTTAGCTCCTAATTGGAATATTCCCTGTGGGTATTTAAAAAAAAAAAATATTAAATTGGCCCAGATATTTTTTTATGAATAACGCTTTAATTAAGTTTTTACATATTAAATGTACATCAATAGAAATAGTTAGACAAATAGCATGAGTGTTAGTCATGCACAAGCAAAAGGATGAATCAGCCAAAGACTGCATGTGTTACAACACCCTCTCCCTCCGAGGGCACATGTGAGGTGCTGAAAGGCAAAGGAAATTACCATGAGAGATGGAAACGAGTGGGAAGAGGGAGCATAGGAAAAAAAGCCAGGAGGAAGGAGGGGTACCACTGGGATTAATAAGGTAAGGGCTCCCCTACTGATACTGTGATTCAGACACAAGTCACAGAGCCGAGGGACATGAGCTCCATTCGCAACTCTTATCACGGATGCTACACTGCTTTACAACATTCCTTCATCTTCCTCTCTTTCTCCCCACTTCCACCTCCTCCTTTGCTTCGGCCGGGTTAGTTTGATGAGCTCTTCTTCACGTCCACTTCAACCGCAGGCGGGGGATTGGGGTTAGACCTTCAGAAGAGCGGTCTGATGGTGAGGGTAGTGAAGCATGAGAATAGATCGCCTGGGGAAGGGGTGGGAGCTCCAACCTGGGAGGTTTTTGAGAACAGGTTAGGCAAACATCTGTCAGGGATAGCTTAAGCAGACTGGATCCTGCCTTTAGGCAGAGAGGGGCAGCGTCCAGCTCTGATTTTTATGATTTTAAGCTTTTCTGGATCTTTTCTGAGCCGGTCAGGGAATGAAGCCCCATGTTTTTTTTTCTGCTGATGGCCAAACTGTATTTTCTGCTTTACCAGATTTATTCAGTAACTGATTTTCAAAGACATTTCCTAAGGGTTCTTGGTTGTTCTCTTATTTATTTTTTTTCACGCTTCACATACCATCCACCTCCACTTATTACATAGGGCAGTGTCAGTGTTGCCACCAAGGGAGATTACATTTAATAGCAAGAGAGAAATCTTACACAGCTCCCATCCCAAGAGGCCACAGATGCATGACTTTGATTTGCTGCTGTAAGACAGGCAGGGATGAAAGCAATGTGTGCCGTTAGTAATCCCTTAAGGTACTGGGTTCCTCCAGCAACCTGGTAAATGCCTTCCACTCCCACTAAAGTCACTGAAGACAGTGGATACAGATCAGGTCATCATCCTTCCTTCCTATCCCAGTTGATGTGTTGGGTCAGGGGTCCCGTGTTGCTCCCACCAGCTCTGGGGTGCCCACGCTCCAGCTATGGGGTGTGGATGCTCTTTTGCACCCTGCAGCAGAACTACAGGAGCATTTAGGATGCAAAATCAGGAATAACATCATGATCAGTTGTCAGACATGAAGGCAGGGCTAATCTAAGAGCAAATAGGCATTTAGTGTATTTGAAGCAAAAAGAACAAGAGCTATAAGCTGGGAGTTGCAAGTTTTCGTGCTATCATAGAGTCATTTGAGTTGGAAGTAACCCTTAAAGGCCATCTGGTCCGACTCCCCTGCAATGAACAGGGACACCCACAGCTCCATCAGGTGCTCACAGCCCCATCTGGCCTGACCTTGAGTGTCTTTGGAGATGGGGTACCCACCACCTCTCTGTGCAGGCTGGCAAAGCACTGTAGCAGACTCACAATACAAAAGAGAAGAATCAAAATTGGTAGTGATGTAGCCTGAGGAAGAGACTGCTTCATCAAAGCAAAGGTTTTCATTTGGCTTATGACGGATTAATGCAAATGAACCCATTGACAGAGGTGGAAGCTGGAACCCTACATTTCTTCTGCGAAACAAAACCCACAGCACCTGCCTCTTCTTCCCACTTGCTCACACCCCCTCTTCTCAAAGAAGCTTTCAACACCACCTGGCAGTTATGCAGTTTGGGTGTCCATCATTTTCCTTGCCTGGGAGGATCAAACCCATGTGCAGAGCAGGCTGGAAGAGATCATCTCCATAGCAGAGAGCATCTCCATAGTGTGCACGCTTCCAGCTCCACTCACCACAAGGGCTGACGAGTGTATGACACGGGGCTGGGTGAGAAAAATGCATCTCTCTAATTAGGTGGGTGGGTGTTGTGTGAGTTAAGGAACCTTAAAATAATTTAAGCATAAGATTAATGAAATTGGCTTGTTTTATGAATACAAAGGATGGCTGGTTGAGAAAGAGTTGTCTGGAGGTGTTAGGTATCGTTTGCTTTCGCAGCAAGTTGGGTTTTTTTGAGGTCAGGTCGCTATCTCATGCTGCAACAACTCTGCTGCCGTTCTGCTTATGGGAGGGATCCAGTAGCAGGAGTCCAAAGCTTTACAGTACCAACAGCTAATCCTAATTTTAGACTCGTTTGCTGGTCACCAGTTCAGAAACCTGTGTGACTCAGTGAGGAGCAGAAAACTATCATGTATGGAAGTTTCTCGGTGGGCATCAGGTTGGATGTTCCAGTTGAAGACACACTGCTCACAGAGCTCATTCCTGCACTAAGAGCATGTTTCACAGCAGGTCAATCCTTGAGGCCCCTTCCCACCTAAGCCCTTCTATGATTCTATGACATCTGTCCACACCACAGAATGAGAACTGTACAGCAACCATCTCATCAGTGTAGGTACGAGCACATACTTGGTGGGGCCAACACAGACAGTTTTATGTGAGATCTCCAGTATTGAAAATCAGAAGTAGATCCAAGCTACAAGCTTTGTATTCTTGGTATTGCCATTTAAACTCTGTCTAACACTTGACACCCTCGTTAAATAGTCCAACACTGACAGTGAACCTGAAGGAGATCTTCCATTTATCTAATTTCTGTGCTCTTGATATTTACCAAGAGCTAAAGCTTTTGGCTTTACGTTAAATATGACAGACCGCCAGATGGTCTCCTAGCCAAGTATTCACCCTGCATGCTCTTGCTCAGCTTCCTGATTCAAACTGATGACACATTTTCTGTTCTGCAGAGTGACAGGCTAATTCTTCACAGCTAAAATGAACCATTGTGGACATACATGCAACACAGGGAGAGCTGTAGCTTAAAAGCGCTCTGGTGCAGATTCTCCTCGTCAGTTTTTAAGTAGAAGGACCCATTTCTCCATGACCAGGACCAAGACCAGGATGATCACCATTTCACAGGCTTCTCTTAGCAAAACTGCCTTTGCACAGGGATGTATGGCCATAAGATTTGTGCACAACAGAGTTCAAGATCTGCACCCACCTGGCCAGAAGATGTCTTTATGGAGTAACAGAGCTATTTCCTTCAGAAGAGGGTAGTGTATTTCCATTCTTGAGGTTACAGCTTTGATGAGCTTATAGATCTGTTCATTTGCACACCCTTAGAAGATACACTCCGTGCTGTAATGTCCTTACGTGCACTCTGTGATGGACAAGTACAGAACTGAATACATCTTTAGACAGATATTCAGTATATTTAGCTCACTTTTCTGCTTGCAAACTGTACAACAGCTTCAACTATAATCAGAATATCTGTCATCCAGAGCTTATCTCGTGAGTCATAATTGCTTGTAAATCATCCAGTCTGTGTCCCAGGATTTGCAATTTTCTTATTCCTCCTTGTCTAAATAGGTGTTCAAGCCCATTGCTTCAGCTGTTAGCTGAAGTACCAGGGATTAGAAAGCAGGAACAGGTGGGCAGCTGGGGCAGAGGCAGGGCAGGTGAGCTGCTCTGAAGTCAAGCTGTGAGAGTGAGCCCCTCATTCCCCAGGGGCCACAGATCTAGGCTCAAAATCATGTTTCCTTTCCCAAGCTATTGATAAAGTGTATGGTGTGCTCCGGTAGTTGCATAAAACATCTCTGCCTCTCCAGCTGTGTGAAACTGAAACCCCAAAAAAATGAAAGAAAAGAGGAAGGGAGGGAGGAAGGAAAGAGAGAGAAAGAAAGAGGAAGGAAAAGGAAGGGAGGAAGGGAGGAAGGAAGGAAGGAAGGGAAAGGGGAAGGGGGAAAAGGGAAAAGGTGCAGGAAAGAAAGAATTGTCAAAGGTTGCTGGGGAGTGAGAAGTTCCCCTGCAGTTCTTCCAGCTCCCAAACCTCCTTCCTTTTCCAACTGAAGCCTGCAAAGCAAAAGCTTCTGCAAGCTGAAAAAAAAAAAAATTGCTTAATTGCCTCAAATTGATTCCATGGTTTTATTAAGATATTTGCCCAGCTCTATTATGGTTAATTATTTGTATTACAGTAGACTCCAAGGCCCCAAGCAGAGATCAGGGCTCCATTGTGCTAAATACTGTACAAGCACATTATAACAAAATCACTCCTTGCCCCAGATAGCTTACAATTAGGTGGAGAGCTGCAGTGGAAACAGACCACAGCTGGTGTGAACATCTTCTGGGAGAGGCTAATGTGGATTTCCAAAGCCAAAAGGGAACTCGGTGAGAGCATGGGCTGCTTTCACTGTGCACGAGCCTGCATCCCCTTTCTTCTTGCAAGGGAGAATATTGAGCAATGGAAGAGCCCCTTCCAGCCAACATTTTGTGTTGGGATTGGGAGGGAGGGGGGAAATAGAGAAGAGCAAAGGGGGGGGGGGGGAAAGAGATCCTGTGCATCTGAAAGCTCTGGCCTTGGAAGCCTGGCTGCGGGAGGTTCGTGAAAGAGCTTGTTTCCCTGGGGATTTCCAGTTACGTTTTGCAGATGCAGCCATGCACCACATTCCCCTGTTTAGGTAAATGTTAAAACGGAAGCACTCGACTCTTCCTTAGCCTTGTGGAGACCCTGTGCCTGCTGCCACTGCCTGCCTCTGCTCCCCAGCCAGGGCGAGAAATAGGAGCAAAAACCACAAAGGGGAACCCTACACTTCTCCTTCCCCTCCCCTTGCGCCCTGGGTGCTGCTCAAGCTCCGGGTGCAGCTCTGGCTGTGTAGGAGGCACCTTGCATTGCCTGCCACTTGCTTGCACTTTTCCTCTCAGTGCAGGGTTGAGAGGATGCAAAAGACAGCAAACTGTAGGCAATAGTAATAATAATAATGGGGAAAAAAAAACCATTGTTTCTAACCCCAAACTCAAGCCTCAAGCAGGAACCTCAGCAGAGACAGCTCAGTGCCTATGTGTGTGTGTCTGTCTGTGTGCAAAACGGCCCGGCAGAATCCCCCCAGCTTTAGCCAGGCTTTGAAAAAGATCTGGGTGGTGATTCAAAATCCAGGTTATGACCTGTGACCTTTGGATGAGAAATTGTTGCCATTTAGGATGTGTTAGGAGGTCCATCCTTTTCATCAAATGCGTGTTTCTTCTTGCTGCGGGAGGCAATCACACCGGTATATCATTAACTCGCAGAAAAGGAGGCTGTAAAAGAAGTTGATGGGGGACCTTAGCCCACACCCTGCTGGGGTCTGCTCGGAGCACAATATCCCAGCGACCATGAGATTAAGCTAAAGAGAAAAGTGAAAATGCTTTTCACGATTCACACGCCCTTTAGATTGTTTTATTAAACCATTTGAATAGGGATTTCCCTTTCGGCCGACAACGGGGCCCGGCCAATGCATAGTTCTAGGTTGCTATGACTTAGTTGGTGCTGGCTAATCACAAGTGAGGGCAAATTTCATATAAAATATCTGGGGCCATTGTCAACCTAATGCAGCGTGACAGTGCCAGCACAAAGGGGGATTCATTCACCCCAGCAGGTAATAAGGACGATTTGCCATACCAACCAGGCAGTCTCGAGGGGGGCTGTCAAATACGATCAGAGCAGCAAAATGGAGCCTCGCATTCCATTCTCAGGTGGGCGAAGGCAATCCTTTTGTTGGGCCATGTTGCTTCTGATAACAGAATACAATTATTTTTCTTTTCTTGCCCATATCCTATTGACCAGCGGGGCTGTTTTGCATAGCACTCTTTGGGACTCGTCTTTTCTTCTTGCCTTCTTTCGAGGCCAGGAGAGACCCCGGTGATCCCTTTAACCTGGAAGGCGCCGCGGAGAATTTCAGCCTTGTCCTTCCCTGCTCCCTCTCCGCCTTCCCCTTTCATTAAGGACTCAGTCCTGCCACAATGAGCATGGTGTATCTCTGCTAATAACCCCCAATTGGCACACAGCTTCCTTTTGTCTCAAGCCTTCCAGGAACATCAGGCGGATGGGGAGACAAGGGTAATTTGGGGCAGTTGGAGGGACCGTGAGTTTCAGGCCTTGAGACAGAGATGAAATATTCAGAAGACATTTACGGGAGGTTGGGGGGGAACCACCGCTGAGCCTTTCACACATGACCAAGCCAACAGAAAGACAGATAAAACGTGCTTGCATTGAACAGAGTAGGTAGGGAGACATACACGACAATGATTAGATCGACAGAGAGATTGGGCGATAGAGGAGGAGATAGTGGGATGTTTGCTTTGCGAGCAGCAGACGCGGGTTACTGATACCAGACCATCCTGCTGATTTGCTTATCTTGGGGGTCTGCTTACCTGCAGTCACCTGGGGTTATTTTGACAGCAGCTAATTAGCGGGAGCATTCCAGCCCCCGACCCACCCTGCTCTGCTCAGCCGGCAGCGCGCATTGGCCCCGCTCCATGAGCTGGCTCTACCTGTTTGGGAGCACAGGAGCTGGAGGTTGCAGCCTCAGTGTGCTCAGTGCAACGATAACCATAAGCAACCAACAAGAAAAAAAAAAAAAGGAAAAGAAAAAAGAAAACCACTGTTCACATGTTTTAGAGGAACTTGGCCTTCAGGATTTTACAAACCGAGTTCATCCAACCTCATTCCATCCAACCTTCTCTCTTATCCTTCATGTTCCCTGGCAGGAATTGCCCATTTAATAATTTCCCTCCAATGATCTGAATCACGGCTAATCTGATCAAATGTCTTTCTAGGGCCTTTCATCTTCGCAGGGATGTGTTGACACTAGCACGCTGGTTCAGAGGAAACAAGAACTCAATCAGAACTTCTTTCAAAACACAGATGGGACCCAAACCTAACCTTTCCTTTAAGATATGCAAAAGCGTGGTTAGCTTCTTGTTATTATGCTTCACGTTTGCATAAGTCTTTGCATTCTGGGGCCTGATTTTTACGAGGATAAAATAGTCAAACAAACCCCGGAGCTGGATTTTGATGAGAAACAGTGCAGAATCAGCTGGGCATGGAGTTGGCATGGCTTCTTGCGGTGAAGGGCAGAGGCTGTGGCATCATGCAGAGCCCAGCATGGAGCTGTAGGGGAGCTCTGTGGGATCTGTGTGCGTTCTGCACTCATGGATGCTCTGAAGCCTGAGGTGGGAGAGCTGCATGTATTCCATCCCTTTTAGGGGCTAGACCTAATATTGTTGTTTACCTGCAGCCACCAAACACTGGGATTTTTGCAAAGTAGTCTCCCCTAAGCTCGGAGAGAAGCCTGCTTAGGAAATGCTCCTAAAGACCAAGGGATCCAAGACAAACCTACACATCACAAAAAGGCAGCAGGTATTTGGGTTTCAATAGCATGTGGCTCCAAACCATTCAGATCAGTCTGTAAACCTATGCTGAGACTGTCATCTTACAAAGGACTGGCAGGATAAAGGACTTGATGATCCTTCCGTATCCAGGGATCCTGTGCCATAATAGATTCTACTCTCATCCAAGGGATCCCATGCAATCCTGCTCTTCTGGAAAAAGACTGATGGAGGTTTGCATAGTTGTGGACGTGTCTTCCCTGTGCAACTCAGAGCTGCTCTGGAAAGTCGTGGAGGTACTGCCAAGACCTGCAGTAGCTATAAGTCCAGATGAAGTGCTGATTAGAAGGTAGCCATGGTCTGCACAGCTCAGCACACGTGCAGGTTGAGGTACCAATCTTCTCCTGGAATCATAGAATCATAGAATCACCGAGGTTGGAAAAGACCTCCAGGATCATCCAGTCCAACCATCCATCCACCACCAGTATTTCCCCACTAATCCATGTGCTCTGGAATGCTCTATGCAAGAGTGACCCAAGCATGAGCATCACTCCTTGTGTAACGAGACATGACGCAGTATAGAGCAAAGAGAAAAAGTCATTAGCCATTCACCTCTGTAACATGGTAGGCTGATAGAATACTTAAAGCTCCAGCTACGGGGTGTAAGCTGAACTTTCTGACTGTCCTCTATGGATAGTACACCAGATCTGGTCAGTGGTGTGAGCATACCATTTGAATGCATTCATGAGTGTTTCTTTATGTTCCATGATATATGAATTATGTGCACTTCTGCAAATAGGGAAACTGAAGCAGGTTACATGGTTGCTCATGTCCAGAGAGGGACTTTGGTCAGTATTTTTCGCCCCCTGGGTGATGCAGTCATTGGGATCCAACCTTTCTGTAGCCTTCGTAAAGCCCCCAGAGATATCTGAGAATAACATGGACTTTGGAAGCTTCCTGCCTTACTGACACTGTTGTGATTAAATGGAAACTCAGAGCCTGGCACTTGGAGGAGCACCAATTACAGAAATGGAAGCTTTAAGCAAGCTCAAGATCTCTTCTTACTGCTTTGACTTTGGAAAGCTCTTTATAATCAGCATAATTATAGGCAGCAAGAATACAGCATGCACTGGTGGATTTGGGAATGTGCTCTTTGGAATGACTTGCCCTACCACCAAGAAGCATGGCTTGCCCCTTTCTTTCTTGTGATGAGCACATCCAAGGCCTGGAGATGCTGATGAGGAGGTCAGTGTGTTGAAGTTGGCAAAACTGGGTTGGAGGAATATGAACTGGGACCACTCCAGAGCAGAGCTAAAGGAAGCCTGAAGCTGAGCCAGTCAGCTTCTATAAACGCCTTTTAGTTGCTTTATCTGAGCTGAAATCTTCTATTGCTACAATCAGGAGGAACACCTCTGAGGCTATGAAAGCCAATATTTTGTTTCCAGCATTCCCAGTATTTTCCCTGTGACCCCTCTGTGATCCTCCTCTGCTTTTACTATGGGAACAACTCTTGTTCCCCTCCAGCACTTGGACACTGTCTCTGCAGCATGGATGGATCTTTCAGGCAGCATGTGCCAAGGGGCTCCCTGTTCTCCATTTTCACCTGGTGCCATGCCAGTATTTAACAGTTCTGATTGGCAAACCATTTTGTTCTTTGTGATCATAAAAATAAACTGCCTTTAGACACTTTTTATTTCACCTTTCCTCCTCCTTTCCCTGGGGAAAAAAAAAAATAATGCATCCTATGATCGGAGTTGTGACCCTTCACTTCTTTCCTCATGGGTTTTTGCTGAATCTTTTTTGATCTTGTGAAAGGAGCATCATAAGCGGGAAGACTTCATCTCCATGTACTGAATCCTTGGTCCTTGGCTCTGAGGGATCTGTTGGTTTAGCACAGAGGCTGACTGGGCTGAGGGGACTTGAGTCAAAGATTGGGCTTCCTAATTCCTCAAAGCTCATATCACAAATTCCTCACCATCTTTGGACAATCTCTTCCACCCCTGAAGTAACCATCATGTCTTACCCGCAAGAAGAACCCCCAACCATAGTAACTAGGAGGAGACCGAGCCATTAAGAAAGGCTCTCAGCGTAAGAGGTGGGGCTGTGCTGACTCCACATGCCAGAATCGCCAGCCTGCATCCAGTTTGATTTCCAGTTTCTTTGGTTTAGGGTTTTATTTAGATTATTTTTTAATCCAGAGTCAATGTAGTGTCAACTCTTGTGCAAATCCTAGCATGAGAGCTGTGGGTTTGTATTCCCTCAGGCCAGGGAGGGAATTTAAACCCTTTCTCACACTCCCTGGGTGCATGCCCTACCAGACGAATGTTGGAAAGGCTTTACACTTTCAACCCCTCAGAGATGAGTTTTCTGAAACAGGTTGCCTGGGCGTCTGGAATAGCTGACACAACAGGTAGCTTTCTCTTCTATGTTAGCTTTGAAAAACGAAGCAGAGAGAAAGCAGCGTGCTCCTCCATGACATCCTGTTGAGCAGCTGGGACGTTTTCTCCATGTTAAGCTGCTTCCTAAATAATTCTCCCAAGATCTCTAAAGAAATTGTCGGAAATGTGAGGTTTGCAGCCACATCACTGCAGTGCCATTCCTTGTGCGGGCTTGGGAGAATGATTCTCCGTTCAAGAGCAGAGTCAGTAGTGATCAATAAGAAGGAGTGTCCAACACCTGGAGACTCTTCCCTTCACTGTCATACATCTCCAGGGGACTGTGACAGTTCTGTTCTTGGTGTTCATACATCACCCAGACCAAAAAGGCACCAAGTCAGTGTTTCACACCAAGGGCCGTGTTTTAAAAGGGATGGCAGCTAGGTTCTGCCAAGTAGAATGCTGCTGGCATGGGAGGTTTAGCTCCACAGAACAGAGTGAGTAGCTGTCCTGGAGACATCAAGTTCCCATATACTGAGGAACTTCCACACCTTCAGTAGGAGCACCCAGAAGAGTGGGATGCTGAGTCCCTACTGCTCATCTCTCTGTTCTCCAGGCTGCTGAGGTCTCCTTCCTTCCTCAGAAGGTGTACAACCCAGAGCCACCTCAAGCAAGAGACCCTCTTCTCTTTTCTTTCTAAGACTGCACAGATCTCACTGCTTTCTTTTAAGAAGTCCTCGATGGGAACAGCAGTTCCTCCCTCTTTAAGAAACATCCTAGCTCTTCTTCCAGCTGTGGTCCAGGGCACAGAATTTGCAGTTTCAGTTCCTAACACACCTGAGGGTGGGTCATGTGGACCTCTCACCAGGAGCCTGCTGCTACCTCTATTCAACTGAGCAGAGAGCAAGGAAAGATGTAGAGGGCATCAACAGCAGAGAGACCAGGGCTCAGTGCTATGGTACAGAAGTAGTGGACTGTGGATTTTTAAGTCAAAAATGAACCATTATATTCATCCCTCTGCTTCACCGTAGTCTTTCTTCCCTCACATCTGGACTATCTGTCTGACCTGGGGTTCATCTTTTAGTCACCAAGAGAAAGACTGAGAGGAAAGATAAGTCACTGTCTGGGCAGCAGAGCCTATGAGAGCAGGTTTCACATGTCAGACAGTCAAAATATTTATGTGGTTATTCATTTGCCTTTCTCATCCCACATCTTGATGGCCCTTTGTTCAGCTCCAACGCCTCCTGCCTACTGAAGACATCACTAAACTGAGCTTTGCAGGCTCCTGGGGAGGTAGGCAGGATTGTTTTCAGGTATGTGGATAAGGAAGCAGAAGCACAGGCTGGCCAAGTCACATAAGAAAGCCGTGCAAAAGCAGGAAATTGAACCTTAGGTCACGTCATCCTCAGACCTTTGAATTCTTATTCTAATACTGCCCAACCGTGTCTGTCTGCATCCTGAGATGATGCTCCTGCTGAGCACAGATGTGTTCTACATGGACCACTCAGACTCCCAGCCTCACAGTATGGGCTCCTTAGGAAAGGAGAATGACAGTGAATTGGAAAGCTCTCATTGCATTGTGAGTAGCTACAGAATCATAGAATCACAGAACCAGTCAGGTTGGAAAAGACCACTAAGATCCCCCAGTCCAACCCCAACCCATCCCACCGTGCCCACTGACCACATCCCTCAGTGCCACATCTCCAGTCCTTAAACACCTCCAGGGATGGTGACCCCACCACCTCCCTGGGCAGCTGTGCCACTGCATCACAGCTCTTTCAGAGAAGCTGTTGTTCCTAATATCCAACCTGAACCTCCCCTGGTGCAACTTGAGGCCATCCCCTCTCATAGTATTGAGAAGAAGCCAACCCCTGTCTTGCTCCTTTCAGGCAGTTGTACAGAGCGATGAGGTCTCCCCTGAGCCTCCTCATCTTCAGGCTGAACCATCCCAGTTCCCTCAGCTGCTCCCCATCAAGACCTGTGCTCCAGACTGTTCATAGCTCCATTACCCTTCTCTGGACACATTCCAGAGCCTCACTGTCTTTCTTGTAGGGAGGGACCCAAAACTGAACACAGTACCAGAGTACCTTAGACCCCACCCCCACCCCCCCTCCGGTCTCCAAACCCTCCGGGGAAACTTGAGAGCAGGAGCAGGCAGGAATTAAACAAACCAGAGCTATGGTGACCTTGTGCTGCACTGAAAACAAAGTGTTTAAGATGCTCTTAAGCCAGCATCCCCATGAGGTATGAGTCCCTAGCAACCTCCCCTTGCCAGGTGACTTTCCAGAAGCTCTCTTCAAGTCCCAACGAGATGCTTGTCTCCTGCTACCAGAACCACCCAGAGAGGAATGAGGTGACCTGACCAACGTACTGCACTTTCCTGTTATCTTTGCTAAGTCTCTTGCATTTTTATATGGCACCTTAATAACCCCTCATTTCCATTACAAGTGCATGCTTTCCTTCTGCTTATCTGTATCTCTATACACTCCTTCTCCATTCCTGCAGCCACACCGCCTCCAGCTACAACCTGGGGAGCTCTGCCGGTGCTCCATAGGGTCAGGTCTGCTCGGTGATGGGAGTTCAGTCCCATAACTGGGGAGGTGGCAGGACGTGATTCAGGCGATGGCTCTCCTCCATCTGCGTCAATATTGAACTTGCTGCCTGAAGTTAGGGGCAGGAGAAGCAAACCCAGTGCCCTAATTTCATGCAGTCATTAAAGAGATTGGCTGCAACTTTCTCAAGAGACAAACTCCTAACCTCAGTGCCCGGGGCCAGATTTCAGCTTTGCTCTGCCTGCCTGCATTCCCCAGGTAGTTACCATCAGATACAATGCTATTTGCTTCCTGTTGTGTGCTGTTAAGTGGTGGCTGCACTCCACCCCAGGGGTGGCTGCATTTCAAAAGCAGGGGAGTGATTAACGCATATACAGGCTGTAAAAGGCAGTGGGCTTTTTTTCTTTTTTTTTTCTGGGAAGAGAAGAGCCAAGTATAATCGGAGCTTCTTAAGGCAAATCCTATCAATAACCTCCCGGAGCTGAAGGCTTTCAGTAAGGGCCAGCAGCAGTACCCATTTGATGTAATGGACTGGGATTTAGGCAGAGCTGGGTATCTGCAGCCAAAGCTGTGCTCCCCTGTTCAGCTGTGCCCAAGTCCTGGAAAAGGCAGAAGTTTTGCAGCCCCTCTGCCAGCACTGCCTGATGCTCCCTGGGTTTTGGAGAGCTCTGCAGCTGCATGGAGGGAAAACCTCTGTTCTGAGCTCGTGAGTCCCTCCAGAGCCCAGGCAGAATGCAGGACATGTGGACTCCTAACCCTCCTAACACAGGGCTACCCCTCTCACACCCACGCAGGACAAAGCCTTCAGTACAAACGCTGTGGTTGCAGCTGCTTTCTTTTCAGTCCTGGCATGGCAAGGCCCAGGGGATCTCCAAGGCATTTGCAAACATCCTCTTCTGTCAACCTCTTCTCCCACGTAACAGCAGTAGGACAAGAGGGGATGGCCTCAAGTTGTGCCAGGGGAGGTTCAGGTCGGGTATTTGGAAAAACTTCTCAGAAGGAGCAGTGATGCAGTGGCACAGCTGCCCAGGGAGGTGGTCACCATCCCTGGAGACATTCAAGGACCTTGGAGATGTGGCACTGAGGGACGTGGTCAGTGGGCACGGAGGGATGGGTTGGGCTTGGGCTTGGGGATCGAAGTGATCTTTTCCAACCTGAATGATTCTATGATTCTCTGATCATATGGAAAGATTTCAGGATTGGTTAGACTGCAGCTGGAGGCAGCAGAGGTGTTTCAGCTATTCCCTGGTCACTGTATCCTCCAACTCTGCCAGAGGATAATAGAACTCATCCCAGCAGTTTATCTGACTGAATTCTGTGGGAAGCATTTGCCTTTCACAGACCATGGGACTGGCCATCAGTCTCCTGGGAGACACCATATCAACCTCCCCATGCCAGAGGTTTGGCTTCTGGATCCCATTTGAGCTTAGGCAAGAGCCAAGTGCTGAGTCCTCAGTCCTGTTAGAACTGGACTCACCTGGCCATGCTCTGAAGCCAGGCTTTTGCACAACTAAAGAGCTGTCTGGCCACCAGGTTTGGGAAGCCGGGATCCTTCAGGGTGGAGAGATGCTGAATAGGGATTTTTAAAAATCACCTTGTGGAACTGAGTGCTTCTGCATTTTCCTTTCTTGGTTCTGGCTCCCAGGGACTTACTAACCTCATGATGCGCACTAACGTTGTGTTCCAGGACATTGCTCATACCTTCTGCTTGTAAGTTCATGCACATTATTTGATTTGCTTATTGCTGTGTTTGGTAGCCTTCCCAAAGCAAAGCAGCACTGCACAAGTTCTTGCTTAAGCCTTCAGTCCAGACGAGACTCCTCTGCAAGCATGCAGGTTTGATTTCTCCCTGAGAACACGCTGGTATTTTGGCTTGGCATATTAAACTCTCCCTGTGTTAGTAAAGCCTGGAAGCATCTAGAAATTAAAGATTAAGCCAAAATGCCCAGGGAAAGCTCAGATCAGCATAATGTGGTGCAGAGAACATTAGGGAGGATTTGTGGAGGTATTATCATCAGTTGAAGCAAAGCTCAATGAAAGTTGGCGAAGCTGCATCAACTGGAACCTGACCTCTTGCCTTCACGGGACCAGTCATATTTCAGCCCTGTCCTATTCTAATCATTCAACCATTCAGAAGGTGTCACAGACAAAATGCTTTCTTGGTCAACTGGTCTATAGGCAAGAGGTGAGCTCATGTGGTTAAGATATACAAGGTTAAAGGAGGCAGGTTTTCAGACCCATTGTCTTCTTAGAACTGCCTCATGGGATTGAGAACAGTCTTCTTAATGATAAAACGTCATTTTCCTGAAGCCAAAAGGCATTGCAGAGGTGTTTTCTGAGGTGTAGTGATGAACTCCAGAGTCATTTCCAGTGAGTGAAGAAACAGAATGAAATGAAAACTGAAAATAAAGCTGATCATTCCTATTTTCAAAGCAGTTTGAAAGGTTTTCTTCTCAGCATATTGTGGAAAAAGCACTGGAAAGCCAGGCCAACGCTGAGCTGCCCTTCTCCTCCCATCTCTATCTATGATGAAAGGCTGTGAAGGAAGGTTTCCTCAGAGATCATCAAAACTTTGGCTGATCCCATCCAGCATATGAGGCAATGGGCAGAAAAGGAGTGCTCATTCCAGTCCCCTTGGACAGGAATTTAGTTAGGCAAAGTGAACAAAGCTTTAGGTACCTGCATGATGCCATGTGTTGAGCACTGTCTCCAAATGACTTTAGAGTGGAGGGTGGGAATAATGCTTAGTTTACACAGTTAGGATAAGGAAGCATCTGTCCATCCTGATATTTACCCACCTTTCAGCCATCAGCAGCTCTCCCAGTGAAGGAGCAGTGGGTGTTGGTCTCATCGTGAAAGGCAAAGGCTGATGTTCACTGTAGATTTGCATTTTTATGGCCCAAATTCTATTCATCAGAAGCCAACACGGAGGATCTGTGCATGGATAAGTGATACACTGCCTGGAAATTAGTATGTAATATAATTTATATGCCCTGAGATATTCAGTTTTGGATTGCTTTTTGTTTTGCCATAGCCCCCTCCTAAGAACTTGGTTAAATTGTGTTTTCTGATCTCAATGAGCTTGCATCCAGCCTGGTTACCCAGAGAAACTGTGAATGCCCCATGCCTGGAGGTGCTCCAGGCCAGGTTGCATGGGGCCCTGGGCAGCCTGACCTGGTGAGGGGCAGCCCTACATATGGCTTGGGTTGGAACTGGATGATTTAAGGTCCCTTCCAACCCAAGCCATGCTATGACTCTACGGTTGCCTAGTATAAGACAATGCCTTTGCACCACAGATAAAAGGAGAGTTTCGTGGCTTTCTGCCATGTCCTCAAGAGAAGATGTTCACAGCACTGATCACGGCCACACGTGGTCTTTTTGCTGGCCAGTGTCCATTGGTTTCTTTCTTTCACAGCTACCAGGGAATCCGCCTTCGTCCATGCCATCGCCTCTGCCGGAGTGGCTTTTGCAGTGACCAGGTCCTGCGCCGAGGGCTCGGCCACCATCTGCGGCTGTGACACTCGTCACAAGGGATCTCCAGGGGAAGGCTGGAAATGGGGAGGCTGCAGTGAGGACGTGGAGTTTGGGAGCATGGTGTCTCGGGAATTCGCCGATGCCCGAGAGAACAGACCAGACGCTCGGTCAGCCATGAACAGGCACAACAATGAAGCTGGAAGGACCGTAAGGACATTTGATTTTACCTTTCTTGATCTCCTATGCTGATTTCTTACCTCCAGGGGGAACTAACAGGAGTAATCAAACAGAAATCTGGGCTGCTTTATGTCGTGAAGTGGTGATACGTGTCCCAAAATGGTTCTTTACTGGGAGGTGACCAATGGATCCCTGTGCCTGGTCTTAAAGTAAATTCACCCACTCAGATGTAAATGTCTAACTTGGAGTTAACTGTCCATATCCCTCCGTAGTAAGTGGATCAAAACAGGCAGCACTAGGGTGGAATAGGAAGCACGAAGTTTTGGATCTTGAAATAGCTCAGTTGGACGATTCCCTATGTGTACCTGGGTGTAGGAAGCAGAGCTGTATGGCCAGAGATGTCTGTACTGTAGACATCTGAAGTTAAGAGAGATGGACCAAAGTTTATGGGCAGGATTCAGCTAGTTAAACAAAGGCAATTTAGTTTGACCCAAGAAAGATATTCTGAAGCATCCAGTCTGTCCTTGGACTTCTAATGGGAAAGACTGTGGGCCTTCTGGAGGTCCTCTTCCATCTCTGATCTGATGCCTTGGACACTCATGGAGCTCAGAAGTGATGCTATGTCCTTGTGTTTTGGCAGCTGAATCCTAATCTGAGTGCAACAGTCATTCAGAACACATGCCTCCAGGCCTAGCTATAAAAGAACTCAGCTGCCTGAAGTGAGATTTAGGTAGTGAAATGTACAACTGCAGACCCCTTCTTTCATACTACAGACCTACAAAATCTATCGATATCTCAGCTCGTGCCTCAGAAGTCCCCATCATTTGTACCACTCCGGGCATGTTGTCCAAAAGGGCCCATCCTGGTGGAGAAAGCTGAATTGATGGTGTCTGTAGAGTGTGATCCTGCAGGAGCTCTTGAAGGGAGCCTGATGGCTTGGAGCCCTTTCCCCTGATACCCCTATCCTGCCCTGTAGACATGAGGGTGGGGAAAAGCAGGAGAGCATTTCCCACCACCCCCCTTCTCAACAGTGTTCTATTTGCCAGGGAGTATTTAAAAGAAAACGAGAGACAGTGTGACTCTGGTGCCTTCAGATTTAACGTGGACCATGTCCCAAAGCCAGAGAGTGTGTTTTCACTTCTGCCACTGAAAAAAATATATGAGGGAACTGAAAGTATAAAGTTTTGCCCCTCATCGCAATGGCTGACTCATAAACAGTGAATCTTTTTTGTAAGGTGGAAAAGTCCCTATCACAGGACATTCTCTTTTTATCTCAGGAATAGTCCATAAATGCCCAAAGAACATAATCTATGGGAAATAATTTGTGAAATTAAATTGCAAAGCTTTTGCTAATGTAGACCGTTCCACCGCTCCTATGAGATAACTGCTTTCCTTTCTCATGTAGTAAACTCAAATTAGTTCATCCCTCAGTGGAAGAAAGATACATCACTGCAATCAAAAGAGGTTAATGATGTGGACTTTTTCCCTCAGGATAAGGGCTCACATGTGCCTAGGAGGATGTATGACTGTGCAAAGCCATAGCAAAGCCAGCACAGTTGTGCAATGCTAGGAAACTTTTGTTCTTGATAGGACTTTGTGTGAGCTCTTCAGGTGGATCTGTTTAACCTCCGTGGAGTTATTCCATCTCACAGCATAGGGCAGCTGGTCTGAAACATGGAGTACAACCTATCAAGGTAGAGAAATACCACCTGAAAAAGAACTTGTCCGCAAGATAAATATGAGGAGTAATGTGGTTTCCTCAAGCCCTGACCCAAATTATCCCAGGTAACCCAAGGCACTGTGCATTCCTGGGATAGGTGATGAGATACAGAGGACTGCGGGGAAGCTGAGTAGACCGAAAAGGAGGGGTTTACCTTAAAGTGAGGATCCCAGGAAAAAGATGTGCTATGAGCAAAATCCCTGTGATCGCAGGTCTGGAAAGGTCTTGTGACTGTCAGTGTTGGCACTGAGTTATTTCTGGATATTTTACCAATTTCAGCAATTCTGAACATCCGAAATCCTCTGTTTTATAAACTGGTGTTTGTCATTCTCACCATGCCAGCACCCATGGGTAGCTGTTCCAGCCCTCCATGCTCAAGTGGTTTGAGCCCATGGGCAGTGTTTCATATTAGTTCCCATATGAGCTCAAACCCTACCACCAGGCCAGCAGCTTTGATTAAGTTCAGCATGATTACACGAACCAAACATTTTGTGGTTCTCTCTCATTGCTAATTACAACCTCTTTTGCGGCATGTGATACTCCGTAAATAACACAGGAAAGCACCTGGTGAACATCAAGGTGCTGAATCATGGCAAATCTCTTGGACTCAGGCTGCCACTCGCCTGTTCACGTACCCAGAAATTTGCTGATCAGTCTGAAAGTGCAGATTATCAAGTGAGTTGCATAAGGCTGAGTATACCTGAGGGCAGCATCTCTAGAAACCTCTGGACTAATTTTATGAGTGGCGAGGGCAAGCGATGATCAATAATCTCCCTTTCATATATTCTAGGATGGTGCTTTATGTTGAATTATGTTTTATGCTTATGGATTATGTTAAAATGTGAGCTTTTTGAATTCAAAAGTTGAGCTCCTATTTTTTTTCTTCTTCTAAATGGTCTTAAGAAAATCATATTTGCTTGAAAATAAACAACGCATTCATTTTCAGGTCTCTGAAGACAGCCACCAGTAGGGCTAGAACCTTGTTTGATGAAGCAAACATGAAAACATACAAAATAAATGGAGTTACGGTCTGGATGTTTAGGACATTTCTCATTTCTCCAGTTTCCAAATGGAATAGTTGTATATTTCACTCCTTCAGACATTATTTTACTAGGTTTCTCCATTCTTTGCTTTTCTGCGTGGATATGTCCAAATTGTATTCTTGGGTGACAACACTGAAATATCCACGTATGAACACTGGTCGGAAAAAGATTAATGTATACAAAATCACTTCAGCCTGTACTGAAAGCAATTGATAGATGTTTAAAATTGGGGTGAGAATCTGAGATAGCTACTGAAAATAACAAAGTTGTGAAAGTTTTGTTTGCCTCAGTACCTTAGCAGTGCACTGACTGAGGGAAAAAGATGATTCTTGTTCACAAGGTGCAAATCTATCTATGGAAACACTTCCAGCTTTAGGATATATAGGATTGTATGATTCTAAATCCTGGCTGAATTGGAAAATGCAGTGTGTGTTTCGATGGCAGGCTAATGTCTTCCCTCTTCTTTGCTTTTTCTTGCCTTCTCTTTTCCAGTCTATCATTGAACTCATGCATCTGAAGTGCAAATGTCACGGCCTCTCGGGCAGCTGTGAAGTGAAGACCTGCTGGTGGTCTCAGCCTGACTTCAGGGTCATCGGGGACTACCTGAAGGACAAATACGACAGCGCTTCAGAAATGGTGGTGGAAAAACACCGGGAATCCCGTGGTTGGGTCGAGACGCTCAGGCCCAAATACAACTTCTTCAAGGCTCCGACTGAGAAGGACCTGGTTTACTATGAGAACTCACCCAACTTTTGCGAGCCCAACCCTGAGACGGGTTCCTTCGGGACTCGTGACAGGATCTGTAACGTCACTTCCCATGGGATTGACGGTTGTGACCTTTTGTGCTGCGGCCGCGGGCACAACACGAGGACTGAGAAACGGAAAGAGAAGTGCCACTGTATCTTCCACTGGTGCTGCTACGTCCGCTGCCAGGAATGCATACGAGTCTACGATGTCCACACGTGCAAATAAAGCGGGCAAGCCCCTTTGCCGGGCTCCAAGAGGAGAAACAGATTCGAGCCTACTTCCTCTGAGGCTGCAGACAAGAGAGAAGTCTACTTTTTTGATACTAAAAGAATAATAAAAAAAAAAATTAAAGGCTAAAAACTGGTTGGATAGAATAGGTCTAATGACTTCTGGGCTATCCTGAGGTACATCTGGCGGTCACACAAGCTACGCCGCAATGATGCATCCCATAGGAGACAGCGGCTTTTCAGCTGGCCGACAACGCAGAGCTGGAAAGAAGAGCATCAGCAAAAGCATGGATTGGCTCTGCTCTCGCCCACCCGAAGTGATTTGTGTGATTAAGTGCCCTTTGAAAGACTTGCATCTTCCTAGATATCTCCTTTTCCCTCAGCCAGAGAAAGGCTGTGTTGGACACCAGCACTAAGCTTTCTGAGATCTATCTACATACCCAAATGGCCAGACTCTGTGCATAAGAGCAACAACAACAACAGCAAAAGAAATAAAAGCAGATAAGTTAATGATGTTAAAAAAAAAAAAAAAAAAAAAAAAAAGGAATTAAATTCTCCTTTACTTTTGCCCTGGAACCAGAGAAGTCTAGAAATATATGATAGAGCTGTAGAGTGGGCAGGCTCTTCGCGTGAACTTCTTAGCATAGTAGCTTCTGCCAAATTTGACATAGGATGCAGTGGCACCTACAGAGAGGGAGGGAGGGAGAAGACGAAGGAAAGGGAGAAAGAACTGCCAATGGTTTCCTGCAAATGCCTTGTTGGCACACAGGTGATGTACATGGTACAGAGAAGTTCAGTACCTGACATGTGAAGTGAAAAGGACTCGGTGTGTGCATTGAGAAGGAGATGGTCCCACGATGGGACACGTTGGTTTACCTGTGTCCCAGTACGAGGCTCAGCCAGTGAGTTTTCATTGGGGACATGATGCAGGGCAATTTCCCTTGGGATGAACTCTTGCTGCTGGGAAGAGGACATCTGGCTCCTCAGCATCCTGGCTCGCTCCAGAAGAGGAGGAAAGGGAAAATGTTTATTTCTCCCACGCCATCACCAAGAGTGGAAAGTGCACTTAGTCCATCCACTCTCTGCACCTCATGCAGGCTTCCCCCTGGGCACTTAGCAAAACCCTTAGACCACAAATGTGTCAGGAATTTGACTCTGAATGACAGTTTGTCACCTGTGCATTTACATGACAGTGACCCAACCTTCACCTCCAAAGCTGGAGCAGTTTCAGCCTCTAGCCAAATTTCGTTCCTCACCTACTTTCTACAGCCATTCCCATCTCTAAAAGTGGCACAGATTAAGATGTATTAAATCCAGACTCCAAATCAGCCCAGAGTTTGGGCAAGGTTGGACACAGAGCCAAATCCCTACTGTGCAGTGTTGCCCCATCTCTGCTGTTTGCTTCCAACTCCCCTTCTAGACGTGTTACTCTACTTTTGATTTCATATTGCCAGGTACAGAAAGAGCTCTCAGTTCTGATGCAAGCATCAAGGCTTCCTTCAACCATATGGCTGGGCCAAATTCTCAGCCCATTGACTTGGTATTTACAACACAGAGTTATTCCTGTTCATTATTGGCATAAATGAGTACTGAATCAAACATGGAGTTGTAGTCTGTTTGACTTCTAATGTGCTTGCCCAATGTCCTCTTTGTCTGTGGAAAAAGACCAAGGATTGACATTTTTTCTTTCCCATCAATCCAGGGAGTGAAATGGGTTGCGATTCATCTCCCAGTGAATCACAGGAGTCTTTTCATGGACAGCAAAGCAATGTAACTATGACTGTTGGCCAGTTCAACCCTGGAAATTTATGTAGAGAGATCAGACTGCTCTTCTCTCCCAGAATGTCAGAGCTGAGAGAGGGAATATGCAGAAGAAACAGGGAATGAACAGAGCTTAATCAGAGAGAAAACAGGAGGAAATGAGGCCTCCAAGGGCTGACTCTGAGTCAAGGCATCTCCTGAGACTACTCCTAGGCTGGTGCAGTTTGTGCATCACTGTATGCCTCAGGGCTGTGCCCAAGGACACAGGCAAGTTCTGTGTGTTGGTGGAGGCGCTTCTATTAATGCGCTGCAAAATAGCTGCAATGAAATGAGAGGGGATATGCAGGAGAGAGGGAAAGAAACATCAGGAGAGAGAAAGAAAGAAATGGAAAGAGAAACAACTGATCTGTACGTGTAAACACTGCATACAGTGCATGGCCACACATCATTTGGTAGAAAGCAACAGATGACTAAAAATTGAGAAGAAGATGAACCAGTGAATGGATAGATAGCTGATTTTTATAAAACAGTCTAGTGGAAAAGGAAAATCTGATCATTATAGCAAATAGAAAAGAAGGCCATTGCAGGGGAACATTGCCACCATAACAAATATTCAGATGCAAACTATCAGGAAAGAAAACTCTGAAGGAAAACATATAAGATGGAAGGCACTGATGAATTGTAAAGATGGGATAAGGGAAGATAAGTCTGACTTAATATAATGCAGTGCTAGCAGCCTCAGCAAGAGATGTTAGGCATCTCCTGCCAGAGACTTCTATCCAACAGTAAGAATGCAAACTGCTGCAGATCATGTTCTGCATCAAACCACTGACTTCAGCAGGATCACATCCCCAACTAAATTTATTCTAATATCTTTAAGCAAGGTGATTTAACATTCCTTCTTGTATACCATGCCAGTGAAGGAATGGGTCAAAGGATCTGGCTTCTTTGCATGGGAGTTGGATTCTGACCCCATGCCATCCACAGCATGCTAACATTCAGTTTCTGCATTTGCACCAGAACAAAACCCAACATCACTAGTGGGTGGAGCTCTTTGGGAAGCATGGGAACGAAATAGACACTTGCTGAGCAATTGCCTCTTACGGTGAACAAACAGATTTGACCGCAGTCGTGGGATCTATTTCACCTGGCTGTGTCAAAGTCAAGCATCTACTCTAAACTATTTGTCTAATTTTCTGCTAGGATCAGTGGCATGACACAAACAAGTGCAAGGGTGATTCATCATAGGCTAGGATGGTATCTAAGCTGGGTTTGGTAAATTGCCCTCTGAATGTACCTCTGTCTTTCCACTGACCTGAGCTGATGAGCTCATACAAGATGATGAACTTTCAGACTGGGTACAGTCTGATGATGTGAAGTCCATCATGAGTCAAAGAGGTGAAGGTACAATCTGATCATCAGCTGAGATGGGCTGGAAGCTCTACTCCTTCATTTAAATCTGGGGTCAGGCTCAGTGCTCAGGGACTTCCAGCCCATTCAAAGTATTTTTTACAAAGCCTATGCATATTTAATAGGTTTTATTATGTAATTAGTCATCTACTAGTAATAGTAAGGGGTTGTATAGCATAAGGGATTGAGCAGCTGCTATCCAAGTCACTGACATATGCCTCTGTGTGTTCTGCTCATGACATCAGGTCCATCTGAGGGTTCTAGTCCTAGGTCTGACTCTATCCATGTGGAAGGGAAGGGGAGCACCTGCTAAGGGTCTAGGAGTAAGGGACTGATGAGTATACATGCAAAGCCTGCATCTGGCCCCATGGCTTTGGAGAAATCACTCTGGACCTCAATAGTTTATGCACATGAATTCAGGAAATGTGTTTGAAAAACAAAGATCCCACTCTGCTGTCTTCTCTTGGTGTCTCATATCAGGGTTCCCACTGCAATGAGCAGATGACAGACTCCTGTCTGTCATCTCAGATACATGGGGCCTCATTTAGAGAACTTTCTAATTGCAACCCAAAGCTTTCTTCTGCCTCAGGTTCTCCAAGTCTTTCAGAGTGGTAGGGTCTTCCTCACAGAGGAGATTTTGGGTTTCATCCAATGATACAAGCATCTAGCCACATTCTAGGCCCTGAAATGTTCTATTGGAATGCAGCTGTTGCTCCAATGGCATGGGACTCCCACAGGTCCTGTGTCACACATGCTAAATCTATTCAGTTGTGCCAGAGACCATGGGGTACCCCAAAGGACTCATGTCTCATGATGTCTATGTGTAGATGGTTTTATTGCTCAATTGTCTGAAAATGGTTTTCTGGAAACTTCCTTCCCCCTCAGCTTGTGCTTGTTTGTACTCAAAAGGCAAAAGTCATTAATTTCCAGCTTAGCCTCCATGGTCCATGGTGCCCTTCCCTTCAGCCTTCACTTGTGGTGAGGTTTATAGTGAAGATATCATCCAGCAAAGTCACACAGAAGCAAAAAGTAAAAATAAAGGCGCATTATTTAATTCCTCCTACACGCTGCTATCCAGCCTTTCCTTTTGCTGAGCAGATGGGCTTGATGGCCACCATCAGTTCTGCATCCAACCTCGTTCAAGTCAGCAGAGTTGCATGCAAGGGGTGAATTTGGTCTCATCTCTTTTCTTTCTATGAAAGAAATTGAAAGTGTAGGAGCTTTTTATTGTCTGTTTAGTTCTAGAATTTGGGGATTTCTCTTTCTCAGAGAAAAAAAAAAAGTATGAGGAGGAGAATGCACGACGTTTTCTATTACTAGTCTCCTATGTATCTCTTTTAGCTGAGGGCCATGCTCAGCACTTCTCCAAAACATTCCAGAAGTCTCCAAAATTATCTTCACTCCTTATAGGGAGCTTCCCATGCACCATGAAAGTGGTCAGAATTTAATATTGAGAGGGGACTGCAGGGACTGCCACACCACAAAATGCCACTTGAGGCAGAAATCTCTGAGTTGGCACCGGGCACATCAACCCCACAAACAGAAGTGCTGCAGTCGTAGCTGGGCATTGCAGGATTTTGGTGTTAGTTAACATCATAGTACAATTTCATCTGATATTCAATCTGAAATGTTTGGATTTTCTGTGCATTTAGCTCTATTGCCACAGGAATGCCCATGGGTCATAATACATTCGTCGTGTGTGTTCATGTTTGCCATTTCCCCAGCCTTATATTCAAATACTGGAGAAATGCTTCCTCGTCTTATGAGCTCCGGGTCGCATTTTGGCTTCAAGAAAAGGCTTCAGTGCAGAAAATCTGTGGGTATTCAGGGTTATAGCTTGAGTACTCTGCAGGAGCTGGGAGTCATGAATCCAGTTCTGGGTTCTGTGCTATGGAAATTAGTTCAGGCTTCCCTCGATGCCTTAACGATAGGCTTCAGGAAGATAATATAGGGCCACAAAAAGGCTGCAATCAAACTGCCCTGCAGCCATCAGCCGTTGGTTAAGACTAATAAACAGCATCAGCTGCTCATAGGAAAATGACTCCTGGCTCCTGCACAGAACTGCTGGTTCTTTGGGAGAAAAGCTGTACAGAGAGTGCAGATGATGAGAGTGAATGAGAGCTGGGTGGGAGGAGGCCCTGTCTGTTCTCCGTAGCTGTACTTCTGTTCTCCATCTCCCCCCAAGCTAAATCTTGTCTGTTACAATGGGGACTTAGCACAGGAGAGAATCTCTTCAAGATTCCCCTTATCCCATAGGGCAGCAGTGATGAGATCTGGCTCCCTTTTTGCTCAGTGGTCTTTCTTCATGGCTTTACCCCCCATTACGTTTCCAGCTCTCTCTTATGTGCTCTGACAGAAGCTAATGAACTGCACTTCATCACTGCCCAGCACAGGGACAGGACCCTGCTGTCTCAGGTCTCTGTTAGCTGCTGCTGGGTGCAGATGTTTCCATTTGGAGGGGGGCAGAGCCTCGGGTGGCCTCTATTTTGAGAAATGGGGAGATTTTCTCAAGCACTAATGGGAGGCCAGGATCTGACTCCCAGGCAGTGGTACCTGAGAATGGGATTCAGGAAACGTAGGTATCTACATGTGAGCTGGATCCTTGAAGTCCCATCTAAGCGATGATGATGAGATCCATTTGCCTAAATGTAGCATCTAGGGCTGAATTGAATTATAGAAGATAGGCATCTAGAGTCATTTGGGATGCCCCAGGGTATCCCAATGGCTTATGGCAGCTGTTCAGCAAGAGTGCAGCCTCCCCATAAATCCCATGGTGTATCTGCCAGCCCCATGCAGATGTCTCAGAAACCCTAGGGCATCTCAGATGGCACTAGATATCTATGCATGAGCAACCCAGTTGATCTCCTAGTCAGTAGACAGTGGAGGCTAGAGAACAATTCAGCTGGATGCAAGTGGCCACCATAGGGCAGGTTGAACCACTCTAGGCCCCACTGACTATGCTGATGATCCCCATAAGATATGGGTCTTTAGACATCTAACTGACGTGGAGACACATGCTTGTGAGCATCTACAAGTGAATGTCTCAGTCTCTGAGCTGGACTCCACTTTGAAGACTCTAAGATGGAAATCTGTGTCTGAACTCAGTTCTGCTCCCACTTAGACTGATATAAAATAGGAGGCATCGTTTCCATATTGCCCAACTTACAAGCACTCCAAAGGGAGCAGAAATAGGACCTATTCTATAAAAATAGTTGAAACCAATTTACTGACTGGTATGTAATGTGTTTGACCCCAAGAGAGCATCTCTGCTGGTCCTCTTGGTGAATACATAATGAAAATAAACAAATCCCACCAAGCTGTCTACAGGCAAAATCTTGCTGTTATGTGAATACTATCTAGACAGAGAAAGCTCCTGAGGCACAACAGTCACAAGCATGTTCTCCATCTGACTTTGTCTCCTCGTCTCTCTCCGTATACCTTGTTCTTATACATGTTCTGCGGACCAAAGGAGGTCTTGGACAGCCCTGCATGGAAGTGGAGAGTGGGGAAGGTGTGAGGAGATGCTTTCCTCATTTTCCTCTCTTTTTTCAAGTTCCTTTTCCTTATTTATTAGTATTTATTTATTTCTCACCGCTCGTTCCACTCTACCAAAAAGCCTGAAAGCACATCTGCCACAGACATAGGCTAGCAAGCAGCCGAGTGTCACCCATGCTTTTGAGGGAAGGCACCATTTCATCAGAGCTTCTTCCCAACATGCACTTGCCACCACTTGCTAAGCACAGGAAGCCCAAGTTCCCAAGGCAGGCTCCTAAAACCTCCCAAATCCTCCTATGTGTGATGAAATCCTCCCCAGTGGAGCCTCCATTCCGTTGATGCTCATTCCTCCAGACCTGGTTGTCCCACTGCCCACCTGTCCCCCGCTGACTGCAGCTCAGCCTTACACCTCTTCATCTCAGTGAAGATGTCTCTATCGTGGCATCACTTTCAGTCACTCCTAGGCCAAAACCTGCCCAAACAGGAGACCTCTCATTGCTTTGGACTATCTGACGAGCCCACCAGCAATGTCAAAGGCATAAAAACACAGCCCTGCAGCGCCACAGGGGATTTCCCCATGGTATGAAACATACTTGTCCAGAAGTCAAGGACAAGTATCTTCTTGTGGGTGGGTTTTTTGCTGTCACTTTCCCTTCCCACAGACTGTCTGCCTGATCACATCACCCCGTTCAGAGCTACGTCACTGTCTGTAACCCTTCCCTATCCTGCCCCTGCCCCCACCCCTCTGAGCACCCCTTTGTACAGAATGCATGTATGATACAACCTGAAATTCCAAAGCTATTGTACAAAGTAGGATCGTCACTTTTTTTCCTCAGTATTTTGTTAAGTCTGATGATTTTTTTTTTATGATTATTTATTTTATGAATAAATGTATATATTAGTAAGAGTATATATTTGCGGAAATAACTCATCGGGACAGTGTTGTTGCTCTGCTGTTGTGCTTGTGACCTCATTGGCTTTTCCAGTTTTTTCCAATACCCTCTTTTCTACTGACAGCACATTAGAGATGTCTTGTAACTGTTCTTTTGTTACCAGTTAAGTTTGATAGATGTGTTAACTTTATAATGAAAATTAAAAAAAAAAAAAAAAAAAGCAAAAAAGAAAAGCATTAATTTTAACCTGCGTTTGGGTATTTCTCCAACCCAGTTTTGATGGGATGCTATTCCATATCGTGGGCTGAAATACAGCTGGAAAGAGGGCAGGAAGAAATATACATATATTCCCCTGTAGGATAGAAGCTGTGTGTTCTGAAAGAAGAGATGCCACCTGAGTTGGTGCCAAACCTATGCCCACTCTCTGCAGTGACAATCCAGTTCAAAATAGAACATGTGCACTTAAACAGCCCCGAGCCCATTTCTCAGCCGAGCATCTCTGGAGCAGGGAACCATAGAATGGTTTGGGTTGGAAGGGACTTAAAGAACACCCAGTACCAACCCCATGCCATGGGTAGGGTTGCCCCCCACCAGATCAGACCCTTCAGGGTCCCACCCAACCTGGCCTTCAGCACCTCCAGGGATGGGGCACCCACAACATGCATCAAGGCCTCACCATCCTCTCTCTGAAAAACTTCCCCCTGACTTCTAATCCGAATCTCCCCTTCTTTGGTTTAAAATCATTCCCAATTGTCCTATAGGATTTAATTAGGGGAGGGCAGTTCTGGTGGGGAAAGCCCTGGTGTTCCTTTCACTGGAACTCCGTGCCTGTTTGCCACCATATTCACAAAAACAGAAGCAGATCACATCCTATAGGTCTTGTGGCCTCAACCACTCACTTAGGAGGGATGTAAACCACCCAGCTTTAGCCCTCACAGACCAGATATCTCCTCTATGTCCATCCTTGATGACCTCCTTATAGAAGATTGGAGATTCATCTCACTCCTTTAAAACATATTGCTGTGATGGTATAGATCATCTTCTGGAGATTTCTGTTTTTTGTTTGTTTGTTTGTTTTTTCCCCACAGTGATTCTAAATGAGCAAAACAAAAAAGGCCATTTCCTATGGTTGGGCAGGATGATCTTGGAGGTCTTTTCCAACCTTGGTGATTCTACGATTCTATGGGAAGGCCCTGGGTGACCAGTAGCATACTGTGTTGTCCCAGACACAATATCCCCCCCCAAACACACACCCACACCTTGTTTCAAATGACACAGGTCAAACACCACAGAGAGCTCTCGGCATACCAGGCTCAGCATATTTTCCAGAAATAAATGATAAACATTCTTATTAAAGAGCCCTTGAGATAACTTTGTCAAGCTGAGTTGCCTGCTTCTCCAGGTTCAAGCAAGAGTACCATTTTTTTATTATTATTCTTTTTTTTATTTTTTTTTTGCTTCTGTAGAAAAAAACTAAGAAATTTATGTACATCTCAGTAACTCTTACCTTCTCCATGAGGGCGTATTTGCAATTAACCCCTATAGATCCTTTTGTGAACTGAAGAAGAGAACCTGTATTGATATCCTATTGCTGCCCCATGACGTGAAATTTTCACCACAGGGGGAACTGCCAAAGTCCTCTCCTTTGCAGAACAGTCCCTTTCCTCTGTAAGGTAGGTAGCATGGTCTAACTATGGTCACATTTAGCTATACCAGAGGGCTTTGCTCATGAAAACATAGCTCATAGAAGTAATCTAAAGCCATTCCAGTACCAAGTGGCAGCTCTTAGATCCACACAGACAAAGGTTTAGCCCTATCTCCAAGTGAAATTTAAGGACTAATGTGCACAGACATGTTGACACATGGAGAGAATTAGGTGTCTATCCTTCTTGTGAAGAGCAGAGTTGAGATCACGGCATTTCTTTGACAAATAGTGCTCTGAACTTGGGCAAAGATTTTGTTTCCAGCAAAGAGCTGGTACTAAACTGACAAGACTACTCCTCCTAACCAAACTCATGGCCAAACTCACATGCCACAGTGCTGGTAGCACATCACCTCTCCTGACTTCTTTCATTAAATCTAGGAATCATTAAGGTTAGAAAAGACCTCTGAGATCACCAAGTCCAGCCATCAATCCATCCCCACCATGCCCACTGAACCACGTCCCTCAGTGCCACATCTCCACGGTACTTGAACACCTCCAGGGATGGTGACTCCATTAATCCCTGGGCAGCCTTGCCAGTGCATTATCACTCTTTCTGAAAATAATTTTTTCCCACTGTCCAACCTTCCATGCACAAGCATCCCATTTGCATACAAACAGTAACTCAAAGAGGTCTGAGATATGCTTGATCCACAGCACATGTGCAAATTGGTCTCTATGTGATGACCCCAAGGCTTCTGAGAGCCCCCAGAGTCCTTGTGCCTGAACACGAGCCTGGTGGAACAAAGACACCAAGAGTCAGACAAATCTGCATATGCACAAGGTATCCAAAGCCTTCACAAAGCCTCCAAAGCCTCCACAAAAAGTCTCCACAGGCTTCACTGATTACAAGGAGTGGGATTCAGCTCGCAGACCCAAACAGAAATGTAGGTGCCCACAGAACCACAAACAAGCCTATCAGTGCCCTGCAGGCATTTCAATCTGGAGCATCCTGACTGTCCTCCAGGAGCAGTTCCAGAACCATCATGGATCTGTGTCATCTCTGGCAGCTCCAGGAAGATGTCTCAGATGGTCCAAGATGTGCCAAAAGCAACAGACTGTTGAGATTAGGCAGGTGAATTGAGCCAAAATTTCCTGTGAACTTCTTGTTTCATGTTCCCGTTTTTTGTCAGTAAAGTTGAGAGAGGGCTTTATTTCAGCTTCCCTAGGTGCAACATTGCCTGGGCCTGGTACTTGTTACGCTAAAGACCCTGTAGGAGACCCATGCCCTTCTGAATCATTAGTTGGATACTCAAAGGAATGAGTGCCCAGGTGGTACCAGATACCTGTGTTTAGGCAAACACATTGAAATTTCAGACTCTCTGAGCACAAGCAGTACTCTCCTACGCACGCTTAGATGTTTTAATCTGCAAGTTGAATCCCGCTTGAGCAATCAGTCCCATACAGCATCCTTTGAAGCTGCGAAAACCAGGAGCAAGCAATTCTTTGACCAGCAGCTAACCAGGCCATGAAGAAAGAAGCTGTGACCCAATGTAATTTGAAAGCTTTGCCGTTTCATTGCTACCCAGCCTGGCTCTGGAATTTGCTTACTGATCTCTTTTATTTGCAGGTGTGGATTATTTTCCCTCATCGTACAGTCATTTGGAGGCACATAGCCAGATTTGCATTCCACAGGGCTACAATCCGGTCTGGGATTTGCCTGCGAGTGTCAACAGGTGAAGTGTTAAGTAATGAACTTGGTGGTAGTGTTAAGAGGAGGTCAGCTCCGCTTTTCTTCAGGTTGGTTTCATGTGAGGGCAGCAGCATTAGGTAGATTCAAACAGCCATCTAAAATAGATTAGTGCTCTGAGCCTGGCCCTTTGAAGCCTTATTCCATCTTCTGCATTTCCTGACATCCTAAATTGTGTTTCCTTTTGTCAAAGAGGAGATACAACAAGGCTATGTTGAGTACCTCTCAGCTAGTGCTTGAGAAATAAGAAATAAACTAGTTCTGTGACGTTTCTTCCTGGGATATGTGAGACAATGGTCATTCCCAATTCTGCAGCACTGGTGTGTGTGGGAAGTGGCGGTAGCCATGAGATGCCAGCTCGTCATAGTGAGGATTTATTTCATGCAAGCATCCATGGTCTTGGACCTGTTTTTTTCTATCCTAATCATGGATGTTGGGTCATGCAGGCAGTCTATCATCCAGGGAATATCAAGGTCACTGTGCAAAACGGGATAGCTTCAGTGAGGGAACTATCCCAGGACAGCCACACAGCAAGGGCAACAGGCAGTAGTCGGAAATCCACGTGCAAGCCTCCCCTCCCTATCAGAGTAGAGACTTGAACCAGAGTAGAGACTTGACTCTCCTGACTGAGTCACCAGCTGTCCTGAGTGACTGATAACTCCAGCCCAGTCTTGAGCAACCTTACAGGAACTCTGATTTCAGCAATCTGTAGCTTTCCCGAGGAAAAATGCTTCCTTTGAAATTGCTGCTCCCCTCTCTGTTACCTCACAAAGCTCGGATTCCAAGCGCTTTCAAAAATAAAGAAGTATCTGGGGTCCCACCCCTCTTTTAGACCCACCTTCACAGTTGAGATTGCAAGTAGCCTTCAGCTAGGTGGTGTGAATAAAGATAGGTGTTTTGTTGTTTTGGTTTTTTTTTCGTTTTTTTTTTTTTTTAAATAAAGATTGATTACCATCACACCTAGACTGAGACGATACACAGTGCCTTCAAACACCCAGCAGATGGTTTTATCTTCCATGCTGCCGGAACAGAAGATGGGACTTTGCAGGAGTTCTCTCAGAGGCACAGTTTCTGCAGCGTCAGCTGGGACAATAGGGTGTCTTAATGAGGTGGAGCTGGCAGGACAAGTAAATAGCCCTGAAGTGGGTACATGAAGGACTTGGGCTGATATGAACAGCTAAATCAATAAACGCACGTTACTGGTTCAAATGTGGAGTGAGAACACCACCCTTCATCTTTCCTTGCTGGGTCACCAGGGAGGAGTTTGGCATATGGAGGGCTGTCAAGGAGCTAACCTTTAGGCTTGTTAATTAGTGATAATTGAGTGGTCCTCAAGAGCTCTGAATAAGTTCCTTGGCTGCTACAGGGCCTGCTTGGCACACCCAGTCTTAACTGCAGATGTCGTTCCTGTGAGAGAGAGGAAGGTTACACATTAAAAGGCAGCAGACACTCCAAATTCATACGGGATGACATGCAACCCAAAGGCTGGCAGCACAACTTTGTTGAATTAGTTTTTCCTTCCCTGTAATTAGGAGGGTTTGAGATCTGGCTGTTACTGTTGTGATGATAGTCTCAATCACAATCGCACTCCCTGCTTTGTGAAGGTGTCTCCAGAGCCCACCACCACCGAGGACCACCCCTAGTGCCAGGTGATGTGCAAATACAAGACAAGGCAATGGACCTGATCCTAAAGCTTCCAAGGCCAAGCGATCTTTTTTTACCTAACCCCGTTTACATCCATCAGCAAAGATGGCATATAAATACCCCCAGGCTATTAGTGTAGGTTGCCTGAACCAGTTTGCCTGCTGGCAGAACAGCCATAGCCAAGGAGGCCACCAAGTCATACCTGTCAAGCAGATGTCTTGTATGTCATCTGAATGCAAAACTAACATTGAGGTCACAGCAGTAACATGGTCTGGCTTAACTAGAGAAAAATGAGGTTCACCTTTTAGCAACAGTTATCAGAAGTGCTGTATCAAGGAAATTATTTTTTTTTCCACATGAAGTTTGGAAGTGGTACAAGTCAATAAAGAAGTTGTTGGGATTCTGCTAGCTCCAAGCATGTGGTTATACCTTGCTGGCATAAAGAAGGTGGGAACTGCTCTGCAAGTAGAGGCCATGGGCTAAAAGCTGACATGATCTGCAAAAAAGAAATCCCAGAAGTAGCCAGGCATGGAGAGACAATACGTCTGAGAAGGGAATACAGAACAACCATCCACCATTTCTCATAATATTAAAACCAGGAGACATCCACTGCAATTAAAAGGTCAAAAGCAAAAGACAAGTGCTTTTTTTTTTTTTTTTCCCCTCATGGGACATAATTCCAACAGCGGAACTCATTGCTGCAGGGATCTGAGGATAAATATTTGAATTTAATCTGAGTTTAAAAAGCAATGAAACAAAATTCACTGAGGAAAAATGCATGAAGATTTTTTGAACTCAAAGATAGAACTCAATTAGAAATCTCTGTGCTGGAGGTTGCTGGAAGTACTGACCAGTGGAACCCTCTGTTTGTCCTCTTCTACTCTTCCCAAGGCATCTACTTTTGGCCTCTGTTAGACACAGGAGATGCTAGATACAGCCAACAGCCCTCTGATCCAACACAACTGATTCACTAAGATGTAAATGGCCATGAAACAAAGCTGGGAGAAGTTAATGTTCTTTCTGCACTTAGGAGGAATGGCTTTCAGTAAAAAAAAAAAGTGATTTATTCTTTCAATATGACTAAAGAATGAGAAGACTGGGTTAATTTCACCTAACTTGAAACAATATAAAAGTATAATAAATAGAACAGGACGTGTCCAGCAGATGAGTTGTGTGACCAATGTTAGGTGTCTCTTTTAGAGTTGAATCTCCCTCTAGGGGTGACTCTTTTCTGTCTCTCAACTACAAAGCAAGCCTGGGCTAACAAACATCTAAGTTTTAGAGGCTTATGTTAGGACAGATGAAACCCTCCCAGAACTGCAAGCCTCACCTCAGACTTGCAGGAATCTCAAGTGTGGCAAGAAGGTAGAACATAGGAAAAGTTAAAAAATAAAAAAAATAAAAAAAACCTATTAAGCACTGAAGAAAATACACGTATGTGAGTAAATAGTGTTGTGTTGGATAACTAAATTTTGATACCAACATTTATGTCAGACCATGAGGTTAGCATGTCAGCTCCTGGCCCAACAGTAGTTTTCCTTGAGAATTTTAGAAGTCTACAATGTTTCCCATGATCACAGAATCATTGGCTTGGTTTGGAAGGGACTTTAAAGACCTTCAACCCCCTTGCTGTGGGCAGGGTTACCACCCACTAGATCAGGTTGTCTAGGACCCCATCCAACCTGGCCTTATTGAAACGCATTAGGTTCTCATGGGTCCACTTCTCAAGCCTGTCCAGATCCCTCTGGTGGCATCCCTTCCTTCAGTTGAACCATCAGCTCCACACAGCTTGGTGTCATTAGCACACTTGTTGAGAGTGCACTTGATCCCGCTGTCTGTGTAATGGATCACTGGTCCCACAACAGGCCCCTGGGGAACACCACTTGTAACCAGCCTCCAACTAGATGTAGATCTGTTGACCACAACAGATCTCTAGAGAGATCTCTAGAGAGATCTCAAGAGACAAAAAAGCTTTAGGACATTTCCTTCCCAACCTGCTGTAGACTGACTATCAAAAAGAATAAAACAACCTATTCCTAGAAACTAAAGTCATTCACAATCTGTGAGGACATAGTAAGTTGCACGTACATATTCCAGGTCTTTCATCCCTTAGCATCAGCAATTTCCCTCCTTCTTCTGTAATACTCCAAAATATCGTGCTGTCACAATGGTCTCTAACTGCACAGTTCTCAAAATAAGTAGGATGAAAAAGTTACTTCAGACTCCAGCTCACATAAACGCAGGGTATTCGCAGGATGAAATGCTTTAGAATCAACATTCTGGAGAAACAGAGCATGTCAGAAATGAGACCTCTGTTGCCTTGTTCTCCGTTCAGTTAATTCATGTTTGGATGTTCTTTAACTACTCCGGTCCATCTCAAATGCTCCAAGAAATGATAATGCTTTTACCATATCTCCCCTTTCATATTCACTTAGATGCTCTGGGTTACCAAATGACTTGTGCCCTTTGTTCTTAAACCTTCTCATTAAAGGTCATCTCTTCCATAATGCTCCCCCACTTCTGACCTCCTTAGTGACCTTCTTCTTGCTAATCTTTCAACATTGCTGTCATATATAGCCATGGGCAGACAGAAACTTTTGATTCACAAAACCTTGGGGAATATTTATTCTGTGCCCCTCAACCCAGGGAAATCTAGAAAAGCCCACCCCTGAAGCAGAGCATCTCCTGAGATGGTGTAAAGCCAACTCCTGGAAGAAGATATTAAATAAATAAGAGTTACAACTCATAAGTAAGCATTTTGACTTGAGTTCCAGAATTGTCTTCCTTGTTCACCAGGGGAGCATGGAGAGACATCTGGCGGCTGAATGATTTTCTGCAGGTAAGCACATCTTGGGACGTGTCTTTGCTAGGCAGATGAGCCAAGAAGCATATGTGTACCTTCAGAGGCATTGCACCACTTACTTCACTTGAAGCACTATCTCAAATCTCACATGTCCCAGCTCAACAACAAATCTGTTCAGTGGGGGCCAAAACTTGTCAAAAATGTGTCTGATTTCTTCTTGATATCTTGAACGGTGTATTTTGCTGGGAATTACTTCCAGATCTGAAAGGAACTGGGCATGGTTCTCACCTCTTAATCCACTGAGAAAGACTATAGATTAGAACAGAAGCAAATCTGGGCCTGACATGTTTGTATAAACAGCCTCTTGTACTCATCATACACAAATCCTTTTGCTCTGAAATCCTACCATTTAACCTCAACAGTCAATAATCTCAGAACTACATGTGAGCAGTCACATGAGCATTGTCCTTGAAGAAGACAGTGGTGAGCAAGTCCATATTGTCCTGTACTCTGCAGCAACAGTCACAGTATTCTGTCCAGGTAGAGCTCGAATGCCACAATTATGTTGCCTGCGTTGTGCCAGGGGTAAATCACAGAAGTATGTTGCACTCTCTCAGAGAGAGCCGTAGAGTAGCAAGAAATACAAGCAAAATCTTATGAATTCCAGTCCTGGCCTCAAGACTGTATCTCTCATCCCAACCCTCTTCATCCTCTCTCATTTCACCTTGAAGACATCCTGAAGGTGGTAATCACCAAGGTCTTGATTTCTCCTTTTCTCAACTAAGCATTGGCAAAAAGACATCTTTTCTCCCACCAGGCTTCATAAGAAACTCTTCTATACCCAACAGTAGAGGTTCAGGTGAGGCACAGGATTGGTTAATTCTTGCAGCCCTCCTGAGCAAAAGCTGATTAAAGAGAAAAGCTACGAAATTCTAAGCAGCAGCAAGAAAGTAATCCAACAGAGCACTGTCAGTAATTCCAGCTAATCCTCCACTGCATGACTGGTGTGGAAACTTCCTCAAGATCTTCAGATGTTAGACATGCTGGAGATGCCACACCTTGTCTGATGGTTAATCCCTCCTCAGACTCAGCTTGAAGACTCATTAAGATAGAAATTTACTTTTGAGTTGTCTACTTCTGGGATGAAATAAAAGGCAAGAAAATATTGACAAAAATGAGTTTCTGCCTGCTCTGTAGCACCGCATTACTACATTGTCTTCTCATGTTTCTTGGCATCCTGAGAACTGAAGTGCTGCACAGAGCTGGATGGCTATCACTATCCCCATCTTGCTATGGGATTCACTAAGGCTCAGGAGTCCATAGAAGCTGTTTTAAGCTGTAAATACCCATCATCAGAAGAGCTCCAGTAGTGGCATTACACTCTTTGCCCACCTGTGCCAGAGAAGGCTTTTAGATCAGCTCTTCAGTTGGATTCAGGAAAACAAACTGAGGAAGATACAGTCAAAGGAGAAGGTTAAATTCCTTTTCCCATTCCAGCTCCCCAGCAGTCAAAAGGCTTTTTGTCTCCTTTTATCAGCATTACTCTACTTTGCACTCTATTTCCCCTTTACAAATTCTCCTCAACACTGATGACCACTTATGGAGGGCAATAGTGAGTAGCAATGCAACATGAGTACAGCCACTCCTTACACAGGCCTGGACATTAAACCAACAATTAAATTCGACAGTGAACTGTTGGTATTGACAAAATGGAATAACTCCTCATCTCTATCCATCTCAAACATGATTTTTTCAGGCCTAGCAAAGACCACACTATCCTAGCTCTGTTAGAACTCTTTAGCACAGACCTTCCACTTCAGTCAAAGGGACTGAGCATGGAAAGGACCTAAAGCTAAAGCACAGTGATGGGCCAACCTACCCGCAAGGCCACACTAGGCATTAACACAAAAACCATGACAACAGTTCTCTACGTCTTTCCACAACTAGTTCTTCTGGTAGTGAGCCAATATGTACATAAATTCCCTAGTCCATTTTATTTCAGGCAAGTTGGAACACTTCCTTATCTCAGGACCCAACTGGTTGCTTCACCAACAGAAGTGCAACCCCTGTGTAGCTGAGACACTCTCCTACCAGTGATGCCTCCCAGTGGTAGCATTTGATTTTGGCTACTGGGCGTATAGAAAATGGGATGACTTTCTCTGAACAACATGTTTTTCCTCACTGTCCAGCAAAGCAGAAGATAGCAGGTGCTGGGATAATTAACCCACACTGCCCTTTCAGCTTTGTGACCTCAGCATTCAAGCACCTCACGGTCTTTAACATATTATTCCCCACATCTTCTCCATGATGCAGTGAAGTTGCCTATATTTTATGAATGAGAAACAGAGGCATCAAGAAACCAAGAGGTGAGCCATTTTACCTAAGTTCATTCCTCTCAATATTAAGTATTAAATCTCCTGCTGCCCTCGAGAGAGACGGATGGACACATCTCCCTCTGCAAAGCCTGCTGAAATGAGAATTTGACTGGCAGCACCGTGAGCTTATTATCTTGCTCTGCCCTTGAAATGGGTGGAATAAATCACTTTCTGGACAACTAGATCTCTCTAGCCGTAGAAGGTGAACGACTAGCTCAGATTAATGTCATGTGTGAGGTGCCCCATATCAAATAACTTCCCCATTGTTACATTAAGGAATTGCATCACAGCAATCAAACCCCCTCATCCAAAGAGTCCATCTTTCAACCTTTCTAAGATGCCTTCCAGCAAAAAGGGAAAATATTTGATCCATGTATTGGGTAGGGAATGGGTCTTGCAACAGACTGACCTTGCAACTCCTTCTCCCCCTGGATGTCCATTGACGTCCTCAGGACCTTTCTCTCAAATAAGGTGAGGCAGTACAAATGATTGTAGCTGCAAAAGGCCCCGAAGCTTCATTCTGAGCGTAGCTTGATGAGATAAGGCTCTGCCTATGCTACAGCTGGGAGGCTGAAAACCATTTACCACCACAGGGCACAATCTAATCTACCTATTTTGTTGGTCTAATCTCTCCTAATTTTGAGTAATCTGGATAAGGAGATGTTTTGTACCCAGAAGTACTTTCTGCTCCAGGTGCATCAGATTGCTTACATAAGATACCTCTCCTCCCTGCAACCTCGAAGTGGCCTAAATCTGTTGTTGTAGTGTTGATCTTCCCCTGCGTACACAGAGCATTCCTCACTACAAAGTTCAAGGTCCTGACTAAAGGGACATCACTCATTCTCCTTTTCCCCTACAAACTGCTAAGATTCTTCATTTTCTGTCAAAGCACCAGAAAACACATGGGCTGCTCTCTCATGGAACAGCTGCCATGAAGGCCTGGAGGCTCAGAGATGCTTTCTAATACTGCCTAAATGCACAAACTTCATCATTCAAAAGGCTGATGGAACAGAAGCAACACCTCCACCAGGGTTGGGTTGGGTGATCATGGAGGCAGGTCACTAGCCAGCAGCAAAGGCCAGTTTGCCAGCTGGAGCCAATTGACCTGCTTAAACACATACTAGATCCAAGGCAGAGTCCCACCCCCTCTTTCAGAATAGAAGTCACCTGAGGGAGGATTTGCTTTATCATTACTCTTTCAAGTCTGTGTCTAAACCAAGCTGTGCCTTTTGGCTTCTTCTCTAATCAGTATACAAGTGTCTACAGAAAGCAGTTTGCCCACCCTACACTACCTCTCCAAGGCAGGTGAGAGCATCAGGCTCCTGGAGGAGCCTCTTGGACCCCATTATGTGTACCTCACCTTGGATGATTTGCTTTTAGGCAACTACATTTTGACCAAGAATGCCCTGTTTTTGCTGGGTGCATGAAACCCATACAGTGCTCTAAGTATGGCATTAACACGGCCACTTTGTTCCTGACCTTCATTAGAACAGAAATTCCTGTTCATTATCATATCTTGTTCTACACATACACATTTCAACTGTGAAACAACAAGGGTTTCCCTAAGCAGAGTAATTAATCTGGAACAAAATTGCTTTCCTTTGGAACAGTGGCACAGCAGAAAGCTAATTCTGAAATATCTATTCTGGTCACATTTGCCATGAAGACAAGTCCTAAGGAGATGTAAAACTGGCAGCACAGACCTTAGCTTCATATCCCCTGTAGTGAATTTCTCAAAGAATGCCTATTGTCTTGCTCGCCTCTGACTGAGAGATGATAAAACCAAGGAGCTGAGGGGAGCACAGAAAGGAAAAGCTCTGCTGCACAGGGAGTGCTGCACGTTGCATGGGAAATCTGGGCTCCTTTCTGGCAAATGTATTTTAATTACCCCCTTTTGTTGACAGGACCAGTTCATGTACTGTCCTACAGCACTGCCCTTGCCGAGCAACCCAACCTCTCCAGTCCTTCCCCCATCAAAATGATAAGATCTATTTAAAAATCGTGATGCTTTAGGAATAGTTCAAGCTGGGTTTGTGTCATTTATTCTGATTTCTGAGTCCTTGTGCCCTCAAGCCTGGTTCTGAGTACTAAAATTACATACATTTTTTCTATTCAACTCATTTATCGCATGTCTGACAATGGGAACATCAGTAAAGTCCAAACATGAAAGTTTTGTAGTATAATCACAAATTTCCATAAGCAAGGAAAGAGTCAGCCAGAAGATGCTGATCATTGGACACTGAACACGAAGATGGACATATGTATGTATAAAAATACATATATTGTTCATCCTAGGTGATGAAGTTGGGCACCTACACTATAAGGCACCTGTTATAATGCATCTCCAGTGAATTTTGCCCCCCTCAAAAAAAATCATCTGTAAATTTCTCTTTTGCAATTTACCCTTAGCCAGGATGCAAAAGCTCCAGCGTGTGCCTCGGGGAGGGCAGAGGCTCTGTGCAAGGGGACATGCTGGCGTACAGGTTATTCCAGTGAAATTCAGAAGGCACTCATAATGAAAGATGAGCAGCTGAATAATTTCTGGTTGAGAATTCATTTGCGGACCCAGAGAGAAAGACCTGGATTTGTTGAGTGTTTCTGTTGTGCTGATGCTTCCTGGCACCTGTTGCTGTCCTTGTAATTTTCCCATCCCTTTGTCACTGTTTTGAATTGCCATTCTATTTTATCCAGGCCAGTCCTTGTGCACGATAGTGGATGTGTGCATTTTGATATGAACCTGGAGTGAATGAGGATTGCCTGTGGTCAGGCAGCCAGGAAAAGGTCTGATCCTCCACTCATCTCCAGGGCAGGGACCTTTCATTTCTAAATTGCTAATAAAGGGACGTGCGCACCACCAGCAACCACCACCCACCTATTTAACAAACTTAACTGTGAAATTGGATCCTTCCCATTTAGCCTGGTTTTGCCTTTGATGCAGTTCCAAAGCTTAGGTTGCCTTATTTGCCTTTAATTTCTAATCCAGGCATATAGCCAAGTTTAGGACACATTGTCTCGTGTATTACAATAACCTCAGCACCGCTGTTACACCAACATCCTACAGCTCAATAACAGCTCTGATGGGTCAGACCAAGAGTCCGCCAAGCCCCCAAACCTATCTCCATTAGTAGACAAAAGAGGATGCATAGAGATGACTGCAAGAAGCAAGAGAAGGATCCCTTCTCCTGCTAGCCCTCCTCTGAGCCCCACACTGGTGAAGAGGATGGCTGGACATCATCAGGACGAGGCCTGTCCTCATGAAGGTGTCGCTCCACCAAACACTGTTGTGTCAGTTGTCCCTTCTTAGCCATATCCAGGTGTTCACCCTTCATCTCTGACGTGCCCAGATTGGTGTAGAGGTGTGGCTGTGGGGTGGGTAGTGGGAATCACAGTGGGGAAAGACATGGAGCACCTGATAGATCCATCAGGGCCTTGTCTCCTCCGTACTCATGAAAGGTATCAGCTGGTATTTCTGTATGGTGCCTGACAACAGGCAGAGAAGGATCCAGACAAAGAATGGATATCAGGTTTGACTAACTAGGAAAATGAATGTATGGCCGTGATCTTATATCTGTGGACTATCTAGGATGGAGTAATGATGTTCTTTAGTCAGGAGTATTCATATCATCAATGCTGAAAGACGTGAGGATGCTTTGAAGAAGGTCAGTTCAATCAGTGGTGGTGCAAAGTGTTTTTCTGGGTCACTGCACCCTCATCTCAAATGGAAAGAGAGATGAGAAGTAAAGATGGGATGGGGAATAAACATCCCATTGCATGGCTCATCACAAGACATCTCAGTGTCTTGGACCATAGCATGATATCTGCCCACACTACTGGTGACTCATCTGTGAGATCCCTCACCAGTGCCCATCTCAAAGCATGCCCTTCATTCTTCTCCCACCATTGTAGGGGATTCAGGCAAGCAGGGGAAGACTTGTTTTCTTGAGGAGTGCCAGAAGAGTAGAATCATAGAATCACAGAATCATAGCATCACAGAATAGCTTGAATTGGAAGGGATCTTACAATTCCAACCCCCCTGCCCTGGGAAGAGTTGCCACCCTCTAGACCAGGTTGGCCAGGGGCCCGTCCAATAAAAAAAGCCTTTGCACATCTCCTTCCCAAGCCAGCCTTGTGCCAGGGATACAGAGAGACAACTCTATCCCTGGGAGTATGCCAAAAATACCCAACTTAGGAAAATACCACGATAATGCCACTCCTCCTAGCTGGCAAGCGAGCCCTGCATCCCTCCACCTTCCCCCCAGTTTAAAACATCTCAGGCTTCCTGGCTGAACTTGGCTGAGGTCTATAAACATGAATAAGCTTCCCCTGTCCAAAAGCCAACTGGCAAGGCTGGCTTGGATGGAACCCTCCATTTGTTATGGGGAAAACAGCCGGTCCAGTTCTCCTTGTTCAGCAGCGCGCTGCTGGTCGGGAAATAAAGACAGAAGGTCTGTTTGTAACACTGAACACACAATCCCTTCCAGCCTCAAAGACACTGAGGCGGCAGAAAATCTACCCTATTCACCAAGATGACCTAGTTCTGTTGTCAATAGGTTAGAGTGGAGCAAAGTTGAGGGAGAATATCCTGATTAGAGGGATCTCCCATAATGGGACAGTGAGTACCCTTTTGTCCCTTAATTTCCCACCACACCCCCGTGCCCTAATGCCAGCCTTGCTATCGACACATAACTCAGTCACTTACGGACTTGTCCAGTTTGCCTCCTCCTCCCTCCATTGGCATCTCAAAGCAACCTTTTACACTGGGGCAGATCCTGCCTCGTGCTTTGTGTCACCTGGTGTGCATCGGCGCATGCAGCAGACAAAGAGTCGAGCAAAGATATATCACTCGTGCCTGGAAAGCTGCAAAGTCCCTAAATAAAGGAGCGGGGATTAAATTTCTTGCCTGCATCCCTCCGGTGGCTGCAGGACGGACAAACTGACGGACAGACGGACATTTCCTTGTTGTCCTTTAACCACATTACAACACCGCACCGAAAAACATTTCCAAATTCCAAATGCTGGAAACATGGCAGGCTGAAAAGCCATCCTGCTGGACAGCACACTAATGGTTTAATAATCGTTAATAAATGTTAAAAATAGAAGGCTGGAAGGAGGCGTTTCCCATTCCTCTGCCCCCTTTCTGGTGGCAACTGTTAATAAGGGATTTAATCACCCGTTTTACATCCTGTTTAAAAGAGAAAGGGCTTTCTCGATAACAGGTGCCCCTCTGGCCAACTGGCAGGGAAAAGGCGAAGATATGGGGTATATAAATCTGTTTGAGAGGAGAGAGAACAAACTGAGGGAGAGGGGAAGACAGAGAGAGAGTGAGAAGGAGGGAGGGAGGAAGAAGAGGTTAAGGGGAAAAAAAAAAAAAAAAGGAAAAAAAAAAGAAAAGAAAAAAAAAAGAACCTGAAAGGATTAGAAATGAAAAAGAAGGTATTTTGTGCTGAGCTAAATATTATTTTGTTTCCATTGAAAGGGTTAAGAAAACAAAGACAGAGTTGACAATTTCTCCCGACTGGAAGCTGGGAATGGCCCACGGTGGCACAATGCTATTATTCTTGCATGGGCCCATTCTCACTGGATTTTCCACAAAATCTTTAATAATTTGATTCTTTTCAGCCTCAGCAGCCAGCTGAGCTCTTTAAGAAACAGTAACAAAAACCCAGAGAAAAACCCACTACTGAGAGGGGAGCTTTGGCGGAGAGCTGAGCTGAAGCCGATTAGTTTGGCCTGAATAGAGGCAGCCGGGTCCTCGAGCTCTTGCTCAGCCTGGAGCCCTCCGCCTCATTCATCCCAGCACAATATCACCACCAGAGCCCGGGCCTAGACACTAAATTACACTATTATAAAACTAGATTGATACACAAACTTTCCCTCCCAGGCCGAGTGGGGGACTTTGAAAACAATGTTTTTGGGGGCTCGGGGCTCTATTCAGGCGTTTCGAAGCATCCCCATTCATATCGAGCATATCAATTCTTAATTGTGCCACACACACAAGTTGAGGGGAGGGGACGCAATCCTCGCCGGGGGCGGGGGGGCGGGGGGGGGCTCGTATTGTCCCCAGGAATTCACCTCGGAGAGGGGCAGGGGGAACGCGGGTGCTTGGCCCTCATCCCATGCCGGTCCTCGGGGCTCCGGGGGCATGCCATGGATGTGCCCTTCCCCTGTGTCTTTGCTGGGGGGGAAGGAGAAATAAAAGAATAACCCTTCTCGAGGTGCCCAGCGGGGATCTGTCTTTCATTTTGAAGCTGTCCACAAATGGGTTTCGCCGTGCGCTCCCAAATGGCGTCATGGAGGATCCCCAAAAGTGCTGCATGGCTCCGGGTGGACGGACGTGGTTGGGTCACAACGTCCCATCCTGCCTTCCTACAGCTGATGTCTGCTCTCTTTTTTCCTCCAAAAACACTAAATCCGTGTTTAGGAGAGAGGCATCCCCAACAGGCTCACCTCCTTCCTCAGCCTGCGGGGAAATAATGCTCATTTCAGGCTGTGAAAGGCAAAATTAGAAATGCCACGTGGAAAAGAATCAAGTTCGGGGAAGGGAGAGGGGAGGAGGGGTCGGGAAGGAAGTGTTTTAAGTACTAGAAATCATGGATGGGTCCCACATACCCAAAAACGTGGCGCTTGGATGTGTCCCAACCCCATGTGCCCTCATCCTCATGGACAGCCCCCACTTGGCAAACCCACCCAGACATGCAGGACTCAATGATGTGCCTGGAGAGCTTCACCTTCCTCTCTCTGTGCCCTTTCTCCAGCCCATCTGTGGGCAATATTTACGTGTCTTCGTTCATTATCTTTCATAAAGCCATAGAATCATAGAATCGCTTGGGTTGGAAGGGGATTCTGTCTACATCCATCCCTGCCTTGTATTATTATCATTACTTATTTATTTGTCATCGGTGCAATGATTTCTTTTAAAGGACAAAGAAATAATTATAAAGGAGGAAGGATAGGCTTTTTAATGATTTTCCCTGGGAAAAATGTAAAAAAAAATCACTTTCCTTGCCAGTGCTGGCACCTGTGGGATTTATTTTCCCCATTATTTTCATTTCTTTACTGAAAGCCACGTTCACCAGTGGAAACAATCTCACTCTCCAAACCTCAGGCTTCCCAAACACTATGAATACATTAAATGCAACACAAAAAGAGCAGCAGCCCAACATGCAAATGAAATTAAAACTCCCTTTCCGCAAGAGGGAAATAAACAAACAAACAAAACCCCCACAGCTTATATATGCACACAAAGAGGAGAAATTAAAAGAGACTTCACAGTTCGGAGGAATTTGGATGGTTTTCAATGGCTTTGCTGAATGGGAGCTGTTAAATGACATCAGCACCGAATTTCGGCCATTTCTGGAAAAGAGAGGTTTTCACCAATCATTCATTAACTCCTCTCAAGTAGTTCCCACTGCACCTATTTTGGACACAATAAATATCACGAAAGGCAATCTTGGTGCTGGTTATCAATGTTGTCTATCTCCATAGTTTATAAGCACTACCTCCAGCGTGAGTGATACAAATTTGGTACATGGCCACGGCAGACTTCAAGCTTGGGAAACCCTCTAATTGAGATAGCACGATTACGAAGCAACAGCAACATTGCAGAGACTGGGGTATGCTCTCAGGCACCCAGACCTTGGCTTTGTCTCATCCTATGTGTGCCCATGGGGAGGTTTCATCACGGGAATGTGACAAACATACACCAGCGTGCTGCATGGGCAGCATGGCCAGGAGTGATACCTGTAACCCAATTAGGGCTGAAGAAGTCATTCGCTTCGCAGCACATGGGGGAATGACCCTAAAGCCGCTTGTGGAGAGAAACAAAAGAGGCAGCAGAGAGAAGAAAACAGCAATTAGAAAGGGTGAGAAGGAGCTGGGGTGCGGAACCACTGATCTGCAAATGGACACAATTATTTTTTGTCCTGCTTTTCTCACTGGTTGAGGGAAAAGTCGAATGGGAAGGATAAGATCAGTCCCACAGCTCAAGGATCAAGGTCCAGTCTCTCTGGGTTAAGGCCAGTGCAGACTCCTGGATTTTAATTCAGTTAATTCTGATATTCACCAAAATGACTGAAATATATTCCTGGGAAGGAAGCAGGCATTTCCTTGAAATGGTGTGGTTTTAGGACATAGTGTAATCACAAATTACCATTCTTTCCAAAATTATACAACTCCCATGCTCCATCAGCTCTCCTGTAACAAAACAAAAACCACATGTAGGACAAGGCAGGGATATGCAGATGCTCAGTAACTGCTTGGCTCCGAATCAAGGCATGAGATGGCTTCCTCCTTCCAATGGCTGAGAGGAGGGAGCTGAAAGCACCAACTTGGCTGCTGTGTGTTATCAGGGAGGAAACACGAGCACTGGCATCCAGCTATGTCCAGTCTGACAAAGACACACCTTACGCCTCACGTGGAGTAGAAGACTGGAATGGAGAGCAGATTGTGTTGGCGTTGCTAGGTTAGCTAACCATTAGGGTAGGTACCCCCGAAACTCCAGAAACAGGAAAAATAAAAACTCATGGGCATTTTGGACCTCTCTGCCACTGCAGGGTGCCCAATGGGAAGTGCACAACAAGTCTCTTAGCTTTTGCTGCTGAAAGTTGATATCCAAGCTGGTAGCCTTCTGTGACATCATAACCAGCTGGGTAGTTGAGGGGAGAGCAGTGGGTGTTGTGTACCTTGATTTCAGCAAGGCGTTTGACACTGTCTGCCACAAGGACAGGTGTAGATCCCTGCAGCTGGGGAGGAATGACTGCACACATCAGTACATTCCAGGTGCTGACCTACTGGAGAGGAGCTCTGTGAAGAAGGACCTGGGTGTGACCCAATAGACAACATGTTGACCATGAATCAAATGGCTAACACCACCAGCGGTGTGACCCAATGGGCACAAGGAGGACAATATGGGACTGATGTAAACCAGAGGGTTTCATTTTGCAAAGAAAAGCAACAAGGGACTACAGGCAGCCCCATGCGGGACAGGATGCTGAGCAGGAGGCTTGCGTGTTGCTGAGTTTTTACCTTCCTCTGACATCCCATGGCATCAGTCTGGCAAGTTGGACAAGTGCCCGGAGAGGGAATGAGGGTTCTATGGTGGGGATGTTATTTGAGGCTGGGGCAGCTGTTGGCTTTCTATCTGCATGCATTTTGCCAAGTCACTCAGCAGCCTTCCCACACCTCTCCATGCAGAGGGATTCACAGCATGGCCATCCCTCCAAAGATATTGTATGGCAGTAGGGACACCGAAGCTTCAGAGATGCTCGCACTTCAAGGAGACTACATGGATGCACAAATTGAGGGTTAAATGTTACACACTCCTACTTCACTACAACCTGAAAGCGTTTTCAAGCCCTTGGGTTCTGTCCAAGCAGACCTTTAATACTTTTTTATTACTCTTCTAAAATATTTCTATTATTATCTTCTTTTTTTAATGATATCACAGCAGCATTCTGCAGCAAGGAGTTCCGCAGACAGGAAGGTGACACGATGGCTGTGCACCTCTTGCACTGTGCTCACATCCCTCACTTTCACCCTGATGGAAACCCAGATGATCCATCCTCAATACAAATGCTTTTCATACCACAGCCTCTCCTTCCCAGCACAGACAGAAGGGCAGAGCCAGGCCCCAGGGTGCTCGGCGGCCCCATCCAGCAGGCGCTGAGCCTTCTTGGCCAAGCTTAACCATTGTCCCATGCTGCTTCTTCATCACCACCCCTCAAAACATGCATTTTTTTTTTTCCCACTGCATTTTTCTGGCATTTCCTAACGTGTTTTTTCTTGCGTTACATTTCTCAAGGAAGGCTGCCTGATGAGCAGCAAATCATTATTAATTCCTCAGGTATTTGCTCTAATACATTTAACCCCCTATACACCATACTTCAAGCTGTGCTTCCCAGAGAGCCCCCAGCTTCCATCCATCCCTAGTGCTCCATGGTGGTGACCAAAACCAGCCCATGGACCAAAAAATGTGTGAGAGAGGGATCCACTGCTCTCCAGACAGTAATTAGAATCACAGAATCATTAAGGCTGGAAAATATCACTACGATCATCAAGTCCAACTACCAACCCATCCCCACCATGCTCACTGACCGTGTCCCTCAGTACCACATTAACCCTTTCATCAAAAACCTCTAGGGGTGGTATTTGTGGAAGGCCATTCATCTCTGCTGGACATGGATATTTAAAGACCCTGTTAATATCCCATCCTCTTTCTCTGAGATGTTTAAGGGACAGTGTCCCTGGCTTCATGTCCACATAGATATTACCCTGCACTGTCCTTAAGAGGTAACATCTAAGCACTTTGGAGTGGAAAGTGCCCATTTCTCTTGGGAAGCCCCTGCAGATAGATAAGGAGTGACAGAACTCAAACAGTCCCTCGCTATCCAGAAAGGCACTTCTTTATGGTTCCTTGATATTAGAATTTTTCTTAAGTTATTCAGCAGCGTTGCTCTTCTCTACAAGGTAGAGACATTCTGTAGGACATGTACTGTCCTTACACTGTCACTGTAGGCAATTTAGTAGGACACTGCCCTGAGCAATCAGACCTAACACTTGATCTAGTGGTTGGCAACCCTGCCTGTGGCAGAGGAGTTGGAACTTGGTGATCCTTAAAGTCCCTTCCAACCCAAACCATTCTATGATGTCACTGAATGTTGCAGGGTGTTGTGATGGGAGTTCTCTGAGCACCACAGAGGGAATTTTTCTCTCTGCCAGTCCCTACAAGGGGCTTCAGCACTGCAGCCTGTGGGAAGGAGTCAAGCATGCAATAATACAGTTGAAATAGAAAGTGTTTTGAGTGGATGAGGAAAGAAATGGATAGATCTCCTGCCAGGGTAATGCAGGAGGGGAGCGAACATAAAGCCCTTTCAAACAAAGCTGCATGGCCCCTCCCAAAGTTCAGCTCAAAGCTGTGACTCACTTCCCCTGTTGTGCCAGTGGAGAAACTGAGGCAGGAAGGCTTGCTGGCAGGAGGCAAAAGAACTGCATGGTACACAGACCTATTGGCTCCCATATATTCTTCTGGAAGCACTCTCCACTCCGTGACTCGAGGAGCTGTTTATACATGTATTTTCTACTGCGGTGTCTGGGGATGCCAAGGCATTCACTTGGTGTATGGACCAGCACATCCTTCCCTCCTATGACTGGGGTGAGACAGCAGAGCTACTTCTCTCCATCACCTGCACCAAAGCAAAGAGGTAGAGCAGACCTGCTGCCTTCCTGCAGCCACAGTCAGGTATTCAGAGAGCAGAGTGGAGGAGGTCTTTGCAAAACTGCTCACAGAGTGCTAACCTTTTTTTCAGTGCTATCTACAGCAATTTCTACAGGGAAATGTAACGTTAAAGGATATTCACTTCAATGTTAACAGTGAAAAGTCTTTCATCTGTTTCTAAATCCTCAGCTCCTGTGCTTACGTGATGAGCAGGAGATACCTCCACAGGGTGAATGCAAGGAGTTGCCCCTTCCCCATAGCCCATCTGGGACACTAAAGGACACTTAGCTACCAGAAGAGCTCGGTTTCCAATGGATTCATGTCTCATGAGTGGACCTTCTGGGGTCTGATACAGGCTGAGTCTGGCAGAAGGAGCCACATCTTGTTCCCACTCTGATTTTGGAAAGGGTGCGTGGGCCGCACTAATGATCTGAGCTAGAAACAATGAATCTGAGTCAAATCTGGGCCTGATCCCTCATTGCTCCCAATGCACTGGGAAAAGAGCTCACAACCACTTTGGGAATAACCAGATGAGGAGCAAAACCATCCCCATGCCAGGCTCTTGATCAGACTCCCATTGCAATCGTTTCGCTGCTCTGATTCATAGCCAGACTCTTGGCTGGTAATTCAAGTGCTTTGAGGCCAGCTGGGCTCCACCCAGTTCTACCTCCAGTGGTTCAAGAGAAGGAAAAGGAGGATTTTCAGCCCTGTCCAGCTACAGTATGCCTAAAGGGAACCCAAGCCTGGGCATCATTTGCCATGGCAAAAGGTGGGGAAGTCCCTGGAAAGACTCAATGGATACCGGACTGAGAGCAGTGTGGATTTGCCCCGGTATCGCCAGAAAAAAAGAAAGGCAGTCCCTCAGATAAAGAAGCCTGTTGGCTTTTAACACCACCTGGGGGGAAAGAACAAGGAAAGCAGAAAAACAAACCCAGAGAAGGAGGAGAAAAACAAGAGGTTTATAGCTTTCCTTGAAAAGACAAAAAAAAAAGAAAAAAAAAGAGTGAAATTCTTAGCTCCCCTCACACCTCTTAGCCTAGGAAATGGTGCCCGGTCTCCGCTGAGACCTGACTGAGACCAAAGGCAAGGCGACCTGTTAGCAGGTACTTGAGAGAGGGGCTGCTGGCTGGATTGGGCTGGAGGCGTGAGAAGCCCCATCAGCCTCCTCCATTCAGGTCTCCTAATGACCATATAAAAGGGCCAGAGTGGCTTTCACGGCAATCGGCTCCCTCATCCCATCCCATCCCATACACAAAACCCCACGGCCATAACGGGCGGCCCAGGGGGACCGCGTTCCTGCATATCTATACGTCCCCACCGCTGCGGTGGGGTTATTGGAGCTGTTTTCCCAAGCTGGGGCCGTTCCTCCCAAAAGTCACACTCCAGGTCGAATAATTCGGCCTTTGATGTTGGGAGCATCGCTGGATGGCAGAAGGGCTGGGGAGGTCCAAACTGGCTGCAGCATTCCAGATGTCTGTCCCCAGATAAATCACATCCAGACCCAAAAGATTTGTTGCAAAATTCCTCTTGCTTTCCCCCGGACGTGCAGTAATTCTGGCAGTGAGAGCAGCACCCAGAAGTTTCTCTTTTTTGCAGCCATCATCCTTTTTTTTTTTTTTGCCCCATATCTCTGGCTCTCAAATGCATTGCAGGAGTGCATCAGTATAGCTGGGGTTCCTGGGTTACCTTTTCTCTTTTTCTTTTCCCTTTCCCTTTCCCTTTCTCTTTTCCTTTTCCTTTTTGTTTCTTTTTCTTTTCTTTCTCCCCTTCCCTTCCCTTCCCTTCCCTTCCCTTCCCTTCCCTTCCCTTCCCTTCCCTTCCCTTCCCTTCCCTTCCCTTCCCTTCCCTTCCCTTCCCTTCCCTTCCCTTCCCTTCCCTTCCCTTCCCTTCCCTTCCCTTCCCTTCCCTTCCCTTCCCTTCCCTTCCCTTCCCTTCCCTTCCCTTCCCTTCCCTTCCCTTCCCTTCCCTTCCCTTCCCTTCCCTTCCCTTCCCTTCCCTTCCCTTCCCTTCCCTTCCCTTCCCTTCCCTTCCCTTCCCTTCCCTTCCCTTCCCTTCCCTTCCCTTCCCCTTCCCCTTCCCCTTCCCCTTCCCCTTCCCCTTCCCCTTCCCTTCCCCTTCCCCTTCCCCTTCCCCTTCCCTTCCCCTTCCCCTTCCCCTTCCCCTTCCCTTCCCTTCCCTTCCCTTCCCTTCCCTTCCCTTCCCTTCCCTTCCCTTCCCTTCCCTTCCCTTCCCTTCCCTTCCCTTCCCTTCCCTTCCCTTCCCTTCATTTAGTTGACAACAAATGCTGCTTTTGGTTTTCTCCAAGCCACGGCCCTGTTTGTTGTTCTTTGGCTTTTTTGGGGGGAGGGGGGGTGTTGGGGGCGACTTTTGTTGAATGAGGGAAACTCCCCACATATCACTATAAGACATAAAGTTTTAAACATACCTCTCTCATAAAGGCCAACATTCACCATTTAGGATTCAACCTCATGGATCCATCTAAGCCCTCCATATGCTCAGCGTGAAGGCTCATCCATCTCAAGCAATTGAGACATCCTTTTACCATCCCTTTGCTTTTCTACCCCAAATTTTGGCTGGACTTTGAACTTTTGGTTCATAATTGAATATTCTGCACCAGACATACTTGTGGGTCCATAGTGTACATAGGTACACCCAGTTTTCTCTTTCTCTTTGTCTCTGCCCCCAACCTCTCCCCAGGGCAGGTATTAAATCTGACTTTTTTTTGCCTTCCCTCTCTCAGTAAGTCCTATATGGCTTCTGCTCTTCTCCCCTTCCCAGTCTTTAGTCCTGCAATTGGAAAGGGATTAATCTACACAGCCACGTCCCTTAAATTTAAATCCCCAAGTTTTATTTAGTTTGATTGTCTGCAAGCGACACATTCTTCTCATGAAACGAAGAAAAATAAGAAAGAGGAAATGAAAGCAACCAAAAATAAAAAGGACAGCTCATCTCTCCAGTCACAACACGCAGGAAGCATTTGCTGAAGCTCTGATTTCAAAAGAAATAGGTGCTGCTTTCTAAGTCATCCCTACCTTATGCCACAACAGCTTTAACAATTATTTAAGCAACAGCAGAAGCTGTGGATTTTCCCTGTTATAAATCACACTCTTCTGCTTTCTTGGCTACCTGAATAATTTTTCCTTCCCCAAAAAAATAGACGATTCAGAGGCTCCGGAGCTGCAGCAAACTCCCTGCAGGGGGAACACTGCCTTCATGCAGTGAGAACCAAGCTCTGCACAACCTGTCCATTATCTATGACCAACCCATATGGTCTTACCTGGTCCTCCTCACTCTGACACAAGAAGGGAAGATCTAGGTTGGATATCAGGGGGAAGTTCTTTACAATGAGAGTGGTGAGGTGCTGGAAGAGGCTGCCCACAGAGGCTGTGGATGCCCCATCCCTGGAGGTGTTCAAGGCCAGGTTGGATGGGGCCCTGGGCAGCCTGCTCTAGTATTAAATATGGAAGATGTTAGCCCTGCCTGTGGCGGGGGCTTGGAGTTTGATGATCCTTGAGGTCTCTTCCAACCCAAGCCATTCTATGGTTCTATGATTCATTCTGTGATTCTATGACTCTGAGATGAGGAAGCCAAACCAGTTTCCAGTTTTAAGACCAAGAAGATGGCTGAGTTTAAATGACTCACCCAAGGTCATCCAAGAGATCTTCCCCAGGGAAGTAAGTGGTCAGAACTCAGAACTTGCTGGAGTTAAAGCAGCATCTGGATGATGCTCTCAGGTTTTTTGGGGGTCCTGTGTGGAGCCAGAAGTTGGACTCTACGGTCCTTATGGATGCCTTCCAACCCAGGATATTCTATGACTCTGTGAGATCTATGACAGAAGGGAGAGTGTGTCTCTATTTTTTTCACCCATAGATATTGCCCCAAACATAGAGCCATTCTTTGCTAGTCTTTCTCATCAATGGTTATAAGAGGATCAAGCACCTGCAGAATGACACTGCAGAGGACCATGAGAACTGCAAGGTCTCTGCATGTGGCTTAGAGGCAACTGGTACAGAGCTGTTGCAGAGCCTTCAAGAGCAATGGGAAATAGAAAAGGGTTTCATATCTTACATAAAGTGCTATAGAAAGATCACTCCATCACGGGAGACAGGAAATTCTCCTGAACTCTCAAGAGAAGACATACCAGCCCTGCTCCAGCTTGTGGCTGGCTTTCTACCATGTTGCCATCTCTTGGGGTTTTCTGAGAATGTCTTAATACTTATACTAGGTCTGATCTTTTTTTATGTCTTGCTTTCTTGCTTTTTTCATTCCCAGAGGGAGCTGAGCTTGTGGCTGTGGAAGGCTTTTGTTGGACAGCCACAACCAACCCCACCAGCACCCTGGGACTGCTCCGGAGGTGCCCAGGAGAACACACAGACATCTCTGCATGACAATCCTGCACCATTCACAGCACTGGGGAACTGCACCGTGTTGTGTGCACCCTGCACTAATTGTGTGTTCCAGAGTGCTACACCCGTCCACTTGAAAATATTCAAAATTTGACCGGACAAGGCCATAGGTAACTTGGATCTGATGTCAAAGTTGGATCTAGCTGGGAGATCGGCCATGATTTCAGCAGCAACTTGGTCAGTCCTCCCAGGATTCCTCCCACTCTCTGACTGGTCTAACTCATTGTTTGCAGTCAGTTTGGACATGAGTGAGGCAGCTGCTGTTACAACTTGAATACTTCAGCAAACATCTGGATCATGCTCTATTGATTTCTTTTAATGTCAGTTAAAGCTACTACACTTGCTTCACTATGTAGGAGATCAGATTGTTCCTCACATTTCTGCAAAAACCCTACAACAGCACTTACTTACCAATGTATAATTCTGCTTTGTTAGGGTGAATATGAGCTAACCTGGCCAATGATTGCCAAGATTTGCCACCTTATATTTAGGTGCTCACTAGCAAGGGCATTCATTTTCTTTAGCAATTTCAGAAAGGCACGAGAATTGAAGTCAAGAAATAACCATGAGGTTTTCTAGTGTGATGTCCTGCATGTTGTCAGCCACTGAACTTCAGCGAAACACCAAGGAGGGCACCAAAAGGAGACATTATGGCTTTCCTCAGCACCCTAAATCTTCACTTCAGGAAAAAACTGTCCAGGATGAAATTGGCATCTCAGGTCCAGAGGAACAAGTGCTCCTTATCTGCTAAATATTTCAGCACAGCACAGGCATGGTGCTTCAGAGAAAAATGAGCCATATGCTACAGTTGGACACTTTGCACCCTTGACCAGGACTTCAAAATTATGTCTGCAAGGAGCTCTTGGGTGGCACAGAGGACAGCCTCTAACAATTCAGCATCCACAGACCCACATAATCCTAGGGGTTGGAAGGGATCTCTGGAGATTGTCTTGTCCAGCCCCCAGTGCAGTGGAGACAGAACCAGAATATCCCAAGTTGGAAGGGAATCATAAAGGCCTTTGAGTCCAACTCCTGGATGCAGCTTTAGAAGAAGCTTCCTTCTCTCTATGAAACCCTCCCTTGAGCAGGGTAGCCAGCCAGCTTCAGCCTTACACCAGTGCTGGAGATTTCAGCTGTCCCATGGAAATTCAACCTGGGAAGGTCAGGAACACACTGAAAATGGAAACACAGTGGTTTCAGCCCCTGGAGATCGCTCACCAAAACCCACCCAATTTGCACATCTAGACCTCTCAATGAGCAGAGCACACTCAGGAAAGATATTCAGTGGGCGTGTTATGCAGATGCCCAGCAGGGACTGGGGGTGAGAAGCCCATCTGTAGCTCTGTGCAACCCCAAAGCCAACTCTGCCTACTTAATGTGAAAATTCATGTTGCAGTGTATGAAGATGCTTTGGGTGCTCTTGGCTCACAGCCTCAGAGGTGCACCCCAGGAGAAGAACAGAGCTCCACTCAGTACATGCTTTCTTTGATGTTCCTTTTCTCCCTGTGAACAGCTGGGAGTTCAAAGCATTTATCAAAAGCTGAGGGAATTCCCTTGCAATATAAATGTGTGCTTTAAAACAAAACAGCACAACCTTTTTTTTTTTTTTTTTTTTTTAATCTGAGTCACTCTGAAGGCTTAACCTATCCTCTTGTTCCTGCTTGCAACCTCAAGTCTAAGTTGTATCCTGCTGGCAAAGGGAGAAGGCAGCACTGAGACAGGAAAAGTCTTGCCTTGGAAATCCCAGCTGTGTAAAAATGGTGGTCTGTGAGATGGTTGCTTTGTGTGTTTGCTTGCTCTTGGGGAAGCTGGTGCAGGATAAAACCCTCTCAGACACATCACTGGGTCTGCTTGTTGGCAAGGACATCCCACCTGTCGGCCATCTCTTCACTCTGGTGGAATTTAAGCTCATGAGTTTAAGTTCACAAACCTGATTTTTCCAAGTTTGGAGTTCCCACCACCCAGAAAGAAAGGGAAAAAAAAAAAGCATTTCAGCCAACCTTTTAGCAGCAATAATTGCACCACAGGGCACCACCAGCCTGTCAGGGCTGAGCACAGTTCTGTTGAGTTAGAGACCAGTGTCTCCCTCTGGAAAGGTGTGGAAGTCAATGCTAAGACTGAAATATCTACCCCCTTACTTATTTCTGTTTCAGTAGTCCTGATCAGGCCCTGCTGAGCACATATGAACCCTGGCATAGAAAAGTTCCCAGGTGCACTTAGGGAAAATGAGAAAGCTGGATGGGGCTCTGAGCACCTGATAGAGCTGTAGGTGTCCCTGTTCATTGCAGGAACATTGGACCAAGTGGCCTCAAAGGGTCCCTTTCAACTCAAACGATTCTATGATTCTATTCCAAGAATTAGCTGCCTTAAACAGGAGAAATACGTCTGAGCATAGATCAAGATGAAGATACTTGGCCTAGAGGTATTATCATTTGGAAAATAGAAATGTACAGGAAACTAGAAAACAACACATGCAATAGGCACAGAAAATGTAACCAGGAAACTAAGGCAGTAGGAAGGTTCTCAGTAAATAATTATTGCTTTGCACTGATTTATTTTCCAGTGGTGAGTACGGAGCTCAGAAAGCAACAATGGGTGTCCCTGGGCCAGGTATGTCCCTGGGCCTCACTAAATCATCTGTAGTGAGAGAGTGAGAGGCTCAGTGGTGGAGGGAAGGGGGGGGAAGAGGAGGGGTGAGAAGTGCAGATGTCCACAGTGATGGTACCACTGAACGGCTTTGCATGAAACAGGGTTGAGGCTCTGGTGCAAGGTCCCATTCAAGCACCGTCCTCCTTGATGATCCCCAGCCAAACCAAACAAACTGAGCTGCCCTCAGCTGTCATTCTCGGGCACTGTTTCTCATTTCTGCTCCCTCCTAAAAAAATGGCTGGTCATGAAGTTCACCGTTTCTTTCCTATTTTGCAGCTGCTGTTGCTGCTCATCAAGGTTTCACAGAGCGAAAGAAAGTTGATGGATCTTTTGCAAGGAGAGGGGGAAAAAAATCCCCAACCCATAAATAAATAGTGAAGGAAGTATAAAAGACAAAGCTTTCTCAAAGCAATGGCTTGCAGCTAAGTGTTTTCCATCACCTCTACTGACCAGACAGGTTATCCGGAGTCGTCCCAGCCCTAGAGATGACATTTAACATGACATGTACATGAGATGTATCAGTTAGGTCACTGTGCTAAAGCACAATCACCACCCCTTCCTCCTCCTGCCCCCTGCACCCCTCGGGGAATACAAAAGTTCAGGGTCTTTAAAGTTGAATTCCCCACACAAGAGTTCAGCACCTTTCAACCTTTTCAGACCTATTACAGGAAGAAAACCGGGTGGAAGGAGTGCAGGGAGGGAGGAGTGAGGTCAGGGGTTATTTAATGGACAGGTTTAGAAGCCTGAGAGAGAGAGACTTGTTGCATTGGAAAGGAGGTAAGAGTCACTAGCTTGGTTCATGACCAGGGCCAGCAGCAGAGTGCAGGCTCCTTCTAAAAGCCTTATAAATACACCTTTAATTCTACAGTAATCTCTGCATAATTAAGAGATAAAGCCAACAGAAAGGGCTGTATCGCCACAGGATGCCAGCATGGTGGTTTAAGATTAAAAGCAAAGAGTTGAGGAAGAAAAAAATAATGCAGAGTGATCTATCGGCCACAGTTGAGTCGTATCAAGCAATTCACACTTCCAGACGTGCTCAGAGGTCATATGGGCCACTGGTCTGGCACTGAATGACAACTTGGGATGGGGAGGTTCTAGCTGGGTTCCAAACAAGCTCACGTGCACTATTTGATCAGTTACTCTGACCGGAGCCCACAGCAGGAGGATGAACCATCCATGAGGTTCAGTTCTCCATTCTAAATCCTTTGGTATTCATATTTCCACCCTGTTGCTTTCTTTCCCCTCACTTCAGAGAAAAATAACAAAACAAAACAAAAAAATCCGTGTATTAAGGGTATGGTCCTGCAAGGGATACAGTATTCCAGATGTGGCCTCAGCAGGGCACGGTAGAGGAGGAGGATCACTTCCCTCAACCTGCTGGCCACGCTCTTCTTAATGCACTCCATGGTCCCATTGGCCTTCTCAGACATAAGAGCATACTACTAGCTTCACTAGGACATCCAGATCCATCTCTGCAGAGCTAATCCCCAGCAGCTCAGCTACTAACCATGCACCCATCATCACCCTGCCCACTATACCTGACCTGGACAGTCTTGAGAGGTGTGCCCATGCCAACCTCAAGGGCTTCAACAAGGCCAAGTGCAAGGTCCTGCACCTGGGTTAGGGCTGTCCCAAGCACAGATACAGGTTGGGTGGAGAATGGCTTGAGAGCAGCCCTGAGGAGAAGAGTTGGGAGTGTTGGTTGATGAAACATTCAACGTGAGCTGGCAGTGTGCAGCTGCAGCCCATCAGGCCAACCATATCCTGAGTTGCATCAAGAAAAGCGTGACCAGCAGGTCGAAGGTGGCGATTCTGCCCCTCTACTCTGCTGTGATGAGACCCCCCTGGAGTACTACGTCCAGTTCCGGAGCCCCCAGCATAAGAAGGACATGGAGGTATTGGAGCAGGTCCAGAGGAGGGTCACAAAGATGATCAGAGGGCTGGAGCACCTCCCCTACAGGAACAGGCTGAAAGAGGTGGGGTTGTTCAGCCTGGAGAAGTTCCTGAGGGGGCCTACAGGAAAGCTGGGGAGGGACTTCTTATAGAAGCAGGTAGCAAGAGGACAAGGGAAAATGGTTTTAAACTGGAAGAGGGTATATTTAGACTAGATATTAGGAAGAAACTCTTGACTGTGAGGGTGGTGAGACACTGGGACAGGTTGCCCAGTGAGGCTGTGGATGTCCCCTCCCTGGAAGCACTCAAGACCAGGCTGGATGGGGCTGTGAGCAGCCTGGTCTAGAGGGAGGTGTCCCTGCCTATAGCAGCAGGGCTGGAACTGCGTGATCTTAAAGGTCCCTTCCAACCCAAACCATTCTGTGATTCAATGATTCAAACTGTGCCCACACAAGTGGACATTGCCCCTCAGAGAGACTCCCATTTCACTAGCATTTCAATCTCACAGTTTCCCTGCAGTGTCTGGCTGCATCCCAATTTGCAATATCGTTATTTATGATCTGTGAGACTTCTCTAATTGCATCCCCCACAGCTGGATACACTACTCTGTATCCCCCAACACCAATTGCCTTACTGAAAGGGCCAACCTGGATTTCAAACAGCCTTGAGCCTGGAGGCAAGCTTAGATCCTGGGGTTCATGGAACAGAACTGGAGATCACATTGTGACCTTGTAGCTCCATAGCAGCATCAGTGGACAGCTCACATTTTGGAATGCGACTATCTGCAGAACTCCTTGTAGCTCAGAGCTCATGTCCAACCATTAATGTTTTAGAGCGAAACACCTTCAAATTTGGCAAAAGTTGAAGACGCTTTAGAAAAATCTGTGATGGCTCATCTGTAGTTCAGTATTTAATAGTGACAAATGGTCATGTCTGGCCTCATTCCTAGGCAGTTGAAAATGAATTCAAGTATTTCATCCCAAATGAAGATTGGAGAAGCATCCTTAGGTATGTCTACTTCTACCCATTGGATATAAAGTAAGTTGTCTTATTTGACATGAAGTTTTTTGACATCTCAAGCTGGCTGATATGGTTTGTTAGGACAGTTCCAGGAAGAAGAAATTTGCCTTATAAGACATTTGTTAATGTGTGTCTTTACCCCACAGTCCTTCATACTCTATCCCAGATGTCTTTTCACACAGCACGTTTTCCCATAGAAACAAACTATTTCTTTCCCTTACTTGCAGAAAGTCTTGGAGAACAAGGGCATATGGACAGAAAAAGAACATGTAAATCTAAGCATGACCTTTCAGTGAAGCTCTTTTCATATTCTGTTCTAAAAGTGGACATCACTTTGTTTGGATGTGATTTCTTGGGTAACAACCCTTTGTCATTTCCTTCTTCATCTACAACTTCTACACAGTGGAAAGGATCTGTGTTAATCATGTTACCTCTGATGTCTTATATTTCTGCATCTATTGTTGCTTCTGACAGCTGTCCATGCCTGAAATCCAGCCCTGCTTCATTTGAGACCATGAACAGTTTTTCTCCATGAGCTCCTCAGCACTGAGACTCCAGCCTTGGGTTTGCAAAGCCCACTAAACCCTTTGGAAGGACTTTTGCTGACCAGGACTTTTGCAGCACATTGGGAGCTCCCGTGTTGCATTAAGGAATAGCAGTAGAGGAAAAAAAAATAATAATAACGTGTTTTTCTCCCAGCCCCCTGCCCCACCTTGTCCCAACCCATCTGCCAAATATAAAAGAGCATTCGTAATCTAATTAATCTAACCATTGCCTGTCACGGCTGGAAGGCAATTTTGAAAGACTATCGCCTTGTGTTTTACTTCACTCGAAAGTTAATCTCCTCAAAGCAAAGGGACTTCCCACTCCCTCAAGCCCCACAACCCTTAATCTTTCTTCTTAACCAGTTGCTGGTGAATGTGCCTCTGTAGCTGGATGTAAGAATGTGTAAGAGGAGGCATCCCCTCCTCCTCTACTGCCATACAAAAGAAGACTTGTGAGAGGAGATGCCATTCAAGAGACACTTCTCCCAGTGATCAGAATCACAGCTCCCCAGCCTCACTTTGTGGTTAACCAATTAACCTCTCTCTCCCATCACCCAGCCCTTTGCTTCATTTTTTTTTTTCTTTCTCTTTCTTTTTTTTTTTTTTTTCTTTTTTTGGTTAAGATTAAAAGATCTCACACGTTTGGAGAGAAGAAAGAGCCTCCAGTTCATCTCCACATCGTCAATTATAAGCAAAGGGCTAGGAAGGGGGAGAGGCAGGTTGCACACTGTTATTGACTTAAGCACTTTGGAAAGGTCATCTTCAAGGTCTGGTCCTTCCCTTTCCCACTCCACGCTCACCTGGGCCCATTAGGGAGGAATTTCTGGGCCCTTCAGTATTTCATTTTGGGCCCACTGGCACTTCTGAGGAGTAATAGAGAAGGAGGAGGTGGGATGTGGGGAGCGGAGGGGAAAATGAAGACAGGTGGGGGGAAAGAAAAGTCATTGAGAGACTTCAAAGTAGAACAAAGACCCATCCAGATGTGAATAATTGCTAGGTCAGCACGTTAATCACAGGAGAGGGCTGCGGTGCGAACCATCCCTGGTCACATCACAGGGGCAAAGTGGGGAGAGGGGGGGACACACAGGGAGAGATATAGAAGTAAGGCTTTGTGACAGCAAAGAACAAGCCTGAGAAATACATTTTCCAGGTGATTATGTGAATAATGAGCCAACCTCTGCTTTATTAAGGGCACACCAGGGCTGTAATTGTGGCTGAGCTGGAGCTCAGAGGGCAGTGAGCCCTGCACACACAACCCACCACCCTACAGGAGCTCCATCTCACCATCCTACAGAGGATTTCCTGCATTGCCCACCACAATATCTGGACTTTCAGATCTCAGCATGGCAGGAGGGAATGGTGAGGGTTTTGTCCCATGTCTTTGAGGTGAATTATGACTCTAACCAACAGCTCCTAACCAAGGGTTGGGAAGATGCTGGCTTGTCTCCTTTGCCTTTTTTTGTTGTTTTGTTTTTCCAGTCCCGTGTTCTCGTGCCACAGCACCAGCTGTGTTTATCTTGATAACGTCCTTCTTCTAAATAAGGCCACTGAAGGCAGACAAAACCCCTTCCCATGTGGCTTTTTGCTGTGTAAATAAACATCTGGCATCTACATAGCTGGGAATGTTGCTGATGTCTGCATATTCAGCTATATAAAGGAAGCTTCTTACTGCAAGTGCATGAGCTGCAGTATTATTGCAGGGCAGTTACCAGTGCCTCTTCTTTTCTGTGCCCACTTCTAAACTGAGGATTCTTACCAAAATTCTTATCTTTAATCCTATATTCTCAATGTAATATCAGAGTCTCTTCCAGAATTACATGACATGACTCATCCAGGATTTTTCTTTTCCCCATAGATGTGGTTTTGGTAGGGTATTTTCCTTTGGTCAGGTATTTTGGGTAGGTAGGGTTGTGGTCCTGCATGAGGTCAGTGTAACCAAGGACGGAAGACGAAAAATGTTACATCATCCAGGACTCAGGAGGCTTCTGCAGATTTCTTCTGATGGTGGAGCAGCCCCTCAGGTTGTGAAATGGCGTTTCTTCATCAGTCAGTCCCCTTCCATTAACCACTTCCAACTCCTGTGCCAGCACCTGCCATTCCTGCTTTTGGATGTAGTCACTTTGGATGTAGTCACTTCACTGTGAATCACTTCTAAAACACAACTTGGTCCAGCTGTGACTTTGACATTGGCACAAAAGCTTAAAAAAGACAAGTAAAATGGGGTTCCCCCCCAGCAGAGAATCATAGAATCATTAAGGTTGGAAAAGACAATTAAGATCATTTAGTCCAACCATTGCAACTGGATTCTTGACTTGCAACCCAGCATGAGTAGTTTGTACCAGAGCTCTTCCAGACTGTGTCTCAGCTGCCCAAAGACCGCAGTGCAGAGCTCAGACACAAAATCAAACAAGAGAGATGTTTTCATCTGTAAAGAATGGCAGAGACCCTGTCCGGAGATTCTTCTTGAAATAATTCTCCTTTAATATTATAACATGAGTTACTAAGGGACATGGGTTAGCTGGGAAATATTGGTGGTAGGTGGGTGGTTGGTCTGGATGATCTTGGAGTTCGTTTCCAACCTTGGGTATTCTATGATTCTGTGACACTGGGGAGCTACAAGGGCTGGAGAGGACAATGACAAGGAGGGAGAGGAGCTACTCATCTAAAACTTATTTCCTGAGGAAGCATATGCATAAGGGGCTAAAGGTCTAATTTGGGGCACTAATGTTAGAAAAGATGTAAACAATTTGGAAAATATTCAGGGTGAGGAAAATGCTAAAGTGCTTAAAAAAATTAACTACGACGAATCTTAGATGGATGATGAATCTTAGAAGGTTAGACAAGCGTCTGTCCAGAATATCTGGACTTCGGATGAAAGACAGCTATTGTTAAGAAGCTTTTCTCTCATCAAGATTTGATGGATCATAGAATCATAGAATGGCCTGGGTTGAAAAGGACCACAATGCTCATCCAGTTCCAACCCCCTGCTATGTGCAGGGTCACCAACCACCAGCCCAGGCTGCCCAGAGCCACATCCAGCCTGGCCTTGAATGCCTCCAGGGATGGAGCATCCACAGCCTCCTTGGGCAACCTGTTCAGTGCGTCACCACCCTCTGGGTGAAAAACTTCCTCCTAATATCCAACCTAAACCTCCCCTATGGATCTCAGTCATATGGTTTCTGTGTCCAAGAGCTTCATAAGATCTCCACAGGACAATGAAGAATATGATACCAGTGCAAGACAACAGTTCATAATTATGACCCATTAAAAATTAAATGCTAGAAGCATATGAGACCTCAAATTCCAAGGTGATAAGGCCTCAGGTCTCCAAAGGGAAAGGTCTGAAGCAGCACTTGTAGTCCCCACATGAGGGCAAGCTGTAAGGGTAGTGAAGAAGCTGTACTTTCAGGCTTGCAGATTAGTGATGAAGGGGCACCAAGGCTATTTTTCTCACACAGATTTTCCTGTCATCTTTACAAAGTCTCTCCTACTGCCAGAACAGAGTTTCTTCCCCATCCATCTCACCACTGGTTTAATTGTAAAGAGTGCTTCATCAGAAGCACCAGAGAATTCAATAAGCTCTCCTCTGCAGCTGAGCCCGAAGAGATGGTTCTGTGCCAGTCATTGCTTAAAGGCACTATTTGACTTTGGCACTACCACTGCCTCATAAATAACTACTTGGCCTCTGCCTCATAAACGTCTCATAAACAACTGTTTGGCTTGGTGTGGATCTTCCAATTAATGCTTATATCGATGTAGAGAGAAAGCTGTTTGCATAAGTAATCCTGAAGCAAAATCTGCCTTCCTAGCAAAAAATAAAAATTAAAAAAAAATAAGGTGATTGCTTGGCTCTACCCACTGATTTGCTGCACATGCATAAAGGGACTCTGCTGTTACCAGCTCTGCACATGGCATAGCCCAAAAGAGAATGCTCTGCTCCTATAACCTAAACCTTGATTTCTTGAGTTAAGGGATATATTTCGCTTTCCAGGACTAGGATGATGTGTGGATTCCAGCTACTTGGGAACAGTGCAATTGTACTGAGCTGAACAAGTCTGATATGGAAGCTCACACAAACCGGCCAGGGGAAAGCAGCAGGGATGGGGTTTGTCTCAGCTCACTTCAGGTGTGAGCTACCCATGCAAATCCTCTTGGTGTCAAGAGAGAGAAATAAGCACTATTAGAGAGCAGTTTATCTGATTTACTTTAGATGAATAGGCTTGGGCAGAAAAATGTGTGCCAAAGCATTGCGGAATGAGCAGTAGAAATCTGGAAATGGGGAAGCAGAGATTGCAAAAGTAAGGGGACAGAGCGAGGAAGCTCAGGATCTATTGCACTGCAGCAGAGTTGTTCAATCAGGAGATAAATTTAAGCCCCATGACTTTTTTCAGTGTTTTCTTTGAGCAAACCTCAGCTACCCGAATTGTACGATTTTAACAGCTTCGTTAAAAACAGTCAAGCTGCTGCCTACTGTGGTTGAAAAGAAAGAGATTTAAATGTGATCTCAGACGCTCAGAGATCCCAAGGGAAGTGGAATCGGATGAGAATATGCAGTTCCTTCCCAAGAAGAAGGTCATGCCGTTTGGCCCCATGACCGAAGAACAGCCCTTGGCCCATACACAAATGCAGAATTCATTTGTTTCATTAGGAATTGAGATACTACTCTAAAACAAAGGTTAAAAGGGCAACGTAAATACGTTCCCTTCTATGGTTCATGGACGTCTTAGCCAGTGGTGGTACCTTCATCCACCACTTTCATGTTCACTTGAACCCCAGTATCAGCAATTCATTTCTCATCCTTGGGTTTCCAAAGGTTTAGAGGGGTGAGCATTGGATGAGGAAATAGACAGTGAGCTGAAAATAATGTCCCTGCTATCTGCCATATATTTCTTTCAAGGAGATGGTTTAGTGAAACCCAAGGGAAATGAGAGCTTTGGTTGGCCACGTTGAGGCCAGCGGTGAAGCAAAAAGCAAATTAAATGCTAGAATCATGTTTAATGGGCTGGAAGCAACTGCCCCATCCCTCTGTAATGTATGGCCCACTCACAAGATAAGCACTTTCTGGGACCAACAAGTGAGTTTCTTCTTCAGCTCCAGTGATCTGTTTTGCAGTGTGGAGATCCTGGGATTGTGGTCTTCTGTCACTCCTGTTCTTCTCAGAAAGGGTTATTATAATCACCCAAATGGCACAGTAAACCAATATGCTCAGAGGCTTTGTGCTTCTGCAACATTGCTTTGTCTACTAATCATATCCTTCCTTAGAGTAAGTGGTGCTGCAGCTCAAGTCTCGAGGAGACTTCAACCAGCCTCATAAATGAGGTGAAGGAGAGCATGGAAGGACTGGGGCTTTTTATTTCCAAATGGGGTTAATATTTTGTGAAGAGCTGTCCTAGTTCTTTTCCCAGCCTGGAAGGGACAAAGTTGGCCATTTGACATATCCTGCTGATCCTGAGAAGTGCAAGTGTCCACTTAGATGAGAAATACGTTTAAGATCTTACCCTGGTAGCGGCTGTTGTTCAAAGATGGGAGATGAGATTAAGACAAGGATATTGCTGATTGAAATCAGTCAGCATGTTGAGCCTGTGATCACATGGCAGCGATATTTTTTGTACTTTGCAGGAAGATTTTGCACTTCTGTAGGCTTTTTCCCCAAAGGATTTTAGAGCCCTGTGTTAGCCCTGAGCAGAGACTTTCATGGGCATCAGGATGAAAGAGGGGAAAGCTGTTCCCAGTATATAGAAGAAAATATAATGCTATGGTAACATGGAATGTCTTGGCCCCAACCATGTACCTCTAAAGAGCAATGTTCATCTTGATCAGCAAAACCAGTCTTCTCATACCTTCTTTTATCACTTTCTTACTACATCTAGTGGAAGAGAACACCTTTCATTGAAGAATAATACCCTATATCCCATCATTCTGCATTAAAGTTGGGATCTAAGTTGGGACTTCATCTCCTTTATAAAATATTTAGTCTCATCTGGCATTCCAGGAGACAGCTGGCTCAAGATGCCCTTTGGATCCCTCACCAGGTCTTTGTGTCTCATCTGGCCTCCGCCAGTGTGAGGTCCCTGATAGGCCAGGTGCCATGGCTACCAACATTCTCTGGCTATCATAGCTACCTGATGCATCTCAAAGTGCTCTGAGGTCATCTCCAACAACTGACTCTGTTCCCATAGTGATCAGTGGGAAAAGAGTCCCACCTGCAGAGGATGCATGAGTGCTGGCTCATCTCCACTGGCTGCGGAAACAACCTGAGTGATCAGCACAGATTAAAAAAAAAACTAAATTTCATGCAGCTAAAGTCAGGGGAACACCCACTCCCACCATTTAGAGATATCCACCTTCAGGAGAGGCAGCTGACTCGGTTAGGACTCTAACCATGAGTGTCTTGTTCTTGTTTCTGCTGTAAACTTGCTCTGGGGTATTTGCATGCTCCTTCATGCTCTCCTCCCCCAAGGGCAGCAACACATCCTTTGTTGTCTTCTCTGTCTGTTTAGACTGGGAGCTCTCTGGGGCAGAGACTCTCCTTTTGTGCATGTCTGTTGAGCACCTAACACCACAGGACTCGATCATGACTGGGGTTGTAACTCAGGGGGTAAATAATAATAATATGCATTAGCTGCTAAGTAGGAGAATTAGGGGTTAGCTTATATGTAAGCACCGTGCATGGTGTAATGATATCCTCGTGCTAAATGCAACTGGATCCTTCCATTATTAAAGCAGCAGGCAAACTGATGTTTGATCTACAGGTCTAATTCTAGTTTTTGGAGACATCAAACAGCTGCTTTTCTTTTTTTCTTGGCAAATGCGCATGTTCTAAGCAAATCTGAAATTACCAGGTTCACAAGTTGAGTTTCATGCAGAGAAATGTTTACTTTGATGCCAGAGAACCTGGCTCCTTTCCATTTACAGTAAATGAGGAAGAAAATTGATTTGCAGCAGCAGGAGGGGTGTCAAACCTTTATTGCTGTTCGGGACATGTATGCACTGCTAACCAGGAAGATAATTAACCTAAATTAACCTTCTGCCTTAAGATGAGTCATAGTTTGGGGAGGGGGGGAGGTGGGAAGCGGGGGTGGAGAGGGTGTAGGGAGGAGTATATAGTGCTATAGAGCTGTATGGACATGTCCTGTGCATTTCCAAGAAAGGATGATGGGCGCGTGTAGCAACTGATTAGATTTAAATGGAAATTTTGGACAGGCGTTTTTACCTTATGAAGGTAAAGGAAAAAAGCTTGTGGTTTAAATTGGGGATGGACTGTAAATTGAGTGGGAGCTGTGCCTGTAAAGTGTGGAAGGAAAACGTATTTTCAGGTCCTGCTGACAGCTGCTGGGTTAGCCCATCCAGAAGAGGCAAGCATGAATCTGACCAGACATTAACACTGAGCAGCCTTCAGTAAGGATGAAACGCTGTGATTTCTGTTTGAAAAGTGGTTTTGTACTTTGGTCAGCCAACTGCATTAGTTGTATGATGAATAAAAAGGTTATCTATTTCCTAAAGCAATGATGCCTCACACAGACATGGACATCCCGTGACATGGTCTGATGGGTAGAGCAGCCAAATAGGATCTGTGGTGGTTGTTCATAGGGTTGGTCCTACAGCTGGAAGAACACCTCCGTGCCTCTCTTTTACCCACTTGTATAATGAGAATTATAGAATCATGTAACCATTGAGTTTGGAAAAGACCACTAAGGTCATCTAGTCCAACCATGAACCCAAGTTCATTAAGGGTTATTTACTGGCCTTATCAGTGGATGGAGAGGGTAGAGAGATGGCAGCTGCCACTCATGGACCATTTCATCTGGGCTGTGTGCTTGAAGCCGTTCCCAAGTTGATGTCAAGACATGAACCTGTCTGCAGTTATCCACCTATCCCAAAGCTGTTCTGTGTTTGCTTCAGGCTCCTCAAGGAGGAGCAGCAGGTGGGGCCGAAATGTCCCTTATCTAGGTCCAGACCGTGCACACAGTTTGTGCTATGCCAGGGGACAAGACAAACATTACTTGCACTTTCTTCGCCGTGAGGTTCTAATCAGAATTAGAGGACAAGACCAACACTGGATTTTTTCTTTTCCTTTGGGATTTAGGTGTCCAAATGCCATTGGCACTGCTCCTGTAGGGAATCAAAGTCATGGACTGTACTTGGAAAAGCCTGTAGTGCTGCAGCAGGAGTCCCTTAGCTGGTGGGAAGCTGTCCTTGGCTCTGCTGGGTTCTAGGCTTGTGCCCAGTGCTAAGCACACCCCAACACATGCTCTCAGATACAGCCCACTTTCACTAGGCTCCTTCTCTATTCCCACCTCCCAACTGCAAATGCAACCTTCACTTCAAGGCAGCAGCACAGAGCTCACCCCAAGTAAGTCTTCATTCCCAACGACCTCTTCCCATCCCAAAGAAATGCCTCCACTTTGTAGGTAACATCCAGGGTGCTGGGGAGGAAACATCCAGTCTGGTGCCTTTACTCCACCATCCATGGAGCGGGAGAAGGAAAGACAGTGAGACCATACAGTTTTGATTCATCCAAGAAGGTTTTGTGTTCGAAATTATGCTGATTTAAACAAAAAGATATCAGGGAGGGAGGGAGCCTCTCAAATAGTCTTGATTTTGGGGGGGTTGGGTTGTTTTTTGTTGTTGTTGTTTTGTTTGTTTGTTTAACAATCTAGGAAAATAGTAAACCAAAACCAGTAGTACCACCCTCAACCTGCCAACTCTGACAATGGTAGCCAGGAAGACTGGTGTGGGAGCTCATGCATCCTGCATCTCTGGCTCTTGTTGCCTGGACAGATGTAGCCAAAAGGGCTGATGGTCCACATGCCGCTCTCCATGATTTCAAAGCACGTAGGTCAACCCCTCCTTTTCCACCAAGCATTTTCAAGCTCGTTGGCCACTTTCAGCTGAACCCAGCAGCAGGTTCACAGTGCCAGCGAGGTCGGTCACTGCACATCTGGTGGATCTGTGCAGGATCTGCAAGCAATGGTCTGCACTCACTTTCTGAGCCCCAAACCCGGTCCTGTTCCTCTTCCAAAGACAAACACACGCAGGATTTCTTTTGAAGTCTGAATGTCTGTTCCTGGGCCAATAAAGTTCGGCATTTTCCCAGCAAGAAGGTAAAGGTGGTGAAAGGTGCTAGCATCTCCCTGTGAACTGCAATTAGCAGCTTGGTGAAGGGGGAAAGTGTTGGAGGCGATGGCTGTCTCATCTCCCTTGAGATGGGCCAGATGGGCTGGGCACCAGACCCAACACCAGGGCTGGAAGCAGTCTGGCAATGCAGCCCTGGGGCAGTGCTAAAGGGAGGCTGAGGAGTTTCCTTATGCTGTATCTCATCCTGCCAGTGACACTTGATGAGGGTTATAGGACCAACAGGGAATAGGACCTGCATCCAGAGACTCCAGCGAGGGAGCTATTCATCTGCCTTAGCAAATGGAGACCTTGTGATTTTCTGCAGCCTTGTGAGCTGTGTTTTACATGAGAATGGCCATATAACCAGACCCAGGTTCATCTCACCTGATCTCCATCTACTAAGGAGGAAAAGCAGTGAGCAATAATATCTGTAGTTTCATGGCCTTCTTGTGTTGTCCGTTGTCTCAGAAGGATATGGATGCAGAGGGAAACAGTTCTGCTTCAGGAGAGTGCTATGTATATGGAGGAGAACTGTGGCTGCTGTAAGAAAAAAAAAAAAACATGCAAATGTTGTTCTGTCAGTGATATTCCAGGCAGTTTCCCCAGCAAGTCATGTATCTCCTAAGACAAGAGGAAAGGATAGGAAACTCCTTAACACAGGCTGTGGTGTATAAGCCTCCAAAAACGTCATTATTGGAGAAGATGGCAGTGATAATTTTGGTATAGACTTGGTGGGGGCCCCTAAAGCATTGCTTCCATCTCATCCCACCTTTCGATCTAGTCAGTGTCAAGCCAACAGGACAACCCAAGGGCATTCACCAAATCAAATTCTGCCTCTCCACGTGGTCCTGCCTTTTTGTCAGGATCTCCTAGCAGTGCCAACTGACCATTCTGTATGCCTTTAATCCTGCTGTAGAAGCAACCAGACTCCGCATTGCTCTAGCTGATCGAGCTCTCTGCGCTCAACACCATCGTGCCTATATATAGAAGCCCTTGTATCACCTTATTAGCTGGGAAGCATCTCTTTTTTTCAGGACTTTCATGGACCAAACATGCATAAAATCTGGGGTTTGCACATCTGTTTCTATCAACAGGCAGTTCACTTGTACAAACACATCCAGTCTAAGGGCAAGGCGAATCCTTTTCAATAATAAGCCACTAAAAGACAGGCGCATAGGTTGAGGACTGGCCAGCAGCCAATGAGGTTTGCAAAACAGTGGAATCTAATAAAAATAATTGAAATATTTAAAAGCAGTTGCTTCATTTTATGAAGAAGCACCTGCAATGATTACCCAAAACATTTGCAGGTGGAAAAGGGCTGAGCACGTCATTGGTGTTAATATCATTTTTGCTCAGAGGGCAAATTAGACATTGTAATTGTGAAGAATCACTGGAGCTATTTCAATAATGGGATGACTCTGATAATGAGGATGATTCCTTTAGATCCCCTCTAGTGTGTTAGCTTGCAAAGCCAAGGCTTGGCTGTATTAAAAACCTAACATCAAGGTGAAAGAAGTTCTCTGCAGCCAGGCACCATCTATCAGGGATTATCCACCTGCTTCGGCCTGTTAACGTCTTGAGAAAACAGAATAATTCACCTGAAACCCCTACAGCCAATCCCTCAGCTGATATAATTCAGCCTGTTTCCACTGACTTCTGTAGGAAGCTGCCATTTCTTGCCAGCTGAGCATGTGGCTATTTGGATGTTAGTTCAGGTGCTGATTCATCACCTCCCATTGCCTGGCTGGATCCCAGGGCACTAAGGCATAGCTTCAAAGCACGGCAACACGAGGTAGAACCTTACATGCCATTCAGCAAGAAAGCAACAACGTATGTCCACCTCTTCATCTCATAATGGAGCTACAGCTTGTCCTCCAGCCTCAGTATCAGCCTGTGAGCAAACGTATTGGAAGGAGAATCACATATTCTCTTCTGAAAGGCTTTTCCAGAATTCTAGCAGTGGCTAGCAGTCCTCTGCTGAAGGAGAGGGTGACAAGGAGCCTGCCCTCTGATGACTGCAGCTTTCCTTGCAAGGAGCACAACTTCAGAGTGCTCTCAGAACTTCATACTGCCGCTCACTGATGTAGCATCTGAGTCACCAAGTGCTTCAAAGATGGTATGGATGTAAGTTAGGGGGAAGTCCCAAAACGATTCTGACAAACAGTGGTGTTTCTTTTTCTGAGGTTGTGTAGCACAGGCTGCCCAGGGAGGTGGTGGAGTCCCCACCTCGGGAGGTGTTCAAGAAACATGTAGATGTGGCACTGAGGGATGCGGTTTAGTGGGCATGGAGGTGATGGATCGATGGTTGGATTTGGTGATCTTAGTGGTCTTTTCCAGCCTGAGTGATTCTGTGATTCTATGTTCTCTCAGAATCGTAGGCTGCCATATGAGTGGAAATGTTGGATGTGCTATTTCCCTCAAGCCTTGGTGCCCATGGATGGGTAATGGTGGGTAACGAAGGCAGGCAGCCAGCCAGCTTTTGTGTGGTTACTCTCACACCAAACTTTCCCAAAGATCTGTAGATTCCTCCCAAAATACTGTATGGCAAAACACGACAAGGTTCTCAAACAGAAGAACTGTCCTTAACCTAACATACAGAACTGAGCATTACATGAGACAAGAGCTAAAAGACACAGCTCCTACACTGGATAGCTTTCATGTGACTAGACATGGCAGATGTCTCTGAGCTAACCTCATTCATTCCCCCTTATGGTCAGTGGGGATCTTACCAGCAAAGTCATCAGTGGCGTGGGATTTAATCACTCAATCATAAAGCGGATATCTAAAATAGAACAGATGACTCACTAGGTCAGCCAGGGCTAGAAATAAAGCATACGTTTTCAGCCTGGAGTAGCATTAATTTGCTAGCTAATGAGATAAATCAAGGCCATTCTTTTATTCTTAAAAAAAAAAATGATATTTTGACTTGATACTTAAATCTCGCCCCTGGAATCACTGGGTGGGGTCCTCTGGATTGTATGATGCCAGGGATCGGGCCAGATGATCATTTGTGTTGTTACCTCCCAGTTTTAGGACTTTGGGGGCTCATACTTCTATTCTTGAATCTTATGGCTCTGAGCGTGCAGTTGTCAAAAGCAATGCAACCACAGGCCATTGACTTTGCAACGACCATCCAAGACAAATGTCTTGCTAGGTTAGTTCTACGTTCTTAGGCTATCAGGCTGTGGATATGAGAGGAGACAGATGTAGCCCAGCTACTGTAGGAATTGCTGTGTCTGAACACTTCCCTTCGTGAGCAGATGCAGCACTACCCAGGAGCCTGTTCTCAGGAGACATCTAATCCCACAGAGTCAGCAAGCTGAGGCTTTTGGAGGAGTTTTGGATAACATCTATAGCGCCTCTCGCCTTGCAGAGCCATGCCTAGGCCCCTCCATTACCTTCTAAAGCCTGCTGCTTCTGCAGCACCAAGGGGTATTGGACCAGGTTCACAAACCTGAAAGCACCATTAAGAGAAAATACTACCAATATCAGCATTCTCTACTCGCTTACACCTACTTTGCATTTTAAATACCGGTAAATGACTGCCCAAGGGAACAGAGAATCAGACCCATCAGTGTAGGTATATTTCAGCCACCCAGACCCCAGGAATTTTGGAAGTTCACCAGCATTAAGGACTATTAATGTATATTGAAAAATAGCTGGAAATCCACCCAGCATTGTTAAAGAATCACTTAATTATTATTAACTGAGTCACAGAGGGCAAGCAGGGAAGTTTATGAAACTGATACACTGAGTAACCACAGACTCTAGACAAGGAGTTCGCTATATGCCACAGCTCGTAATTAAAGCTGTGGCCCAAAGACTCAGCCTGCTGCATTCAGCAAGTGCCCTCTGCTGGGCTCTGGTCCCAGCTGGGATCACACCTTCTGCATCCAGCCTGCAAACTCCTCTGAAAGGCTGCGTGCATCACAACATCCTTCCAGGATGGCTTCCAGCCCATTACAACAGTCACTTCCAATTAGATTTCTCAGTGAGAGCAATTATTAAAAGAAAAAAAAAAAAAAAAAAAACCAACTCAAAACTAATAAGTTACACCCCATGTCACCACAGCTTGGTTAGACTTGAAACATGGGCGCAGCTCTGACGAATTCATTGCCCTTTCCTATCCCATTCCCACCAGCTCGTCTTGGTGACTGGGAAATGTCCATCTTCGCCAGTTAGCTCATGATGACTAAAGCAGGTGGGGCATGCACCGTGAGGAGATATGAGTGAGAGAAATGAGTGCAATTAAATAAGAGAGCTTTCAACACCCAGCTCTCAGGGCCTTATTTAACTAATTAAATAAGCCATGCTTTCCCTGCAGTGTTTCCAGTGCCCTCATGAGGAGTCTCAAGGTCAAATTTGCTGCTGATCATTCATGACGCTGAGCCATGAGAGCCCAGTTAGAAAACACTGGGGTTCACTGGATGGAAACTACCTGGAGGGGACCAGAGTGCTGGGGAGCTCACCAGGTCACTCTCAAATGCCATGAGAACACCCTACTGTCCAAGCCCAAAGCCACCTGAATATCATTTCCGTACCTCACACCTCTTGATGCACATAAGCCATGTAGCAACGTCCTTGATCTCAAAGCAGTTCACCAAGGGTTATATGTGTTTTTCCAGCCACTGCCAGCTGATCCTTCGTGAGATGCTCTCTGTGCTTTTTGTTCCATTCATGTTTTCCGGGTCCCTTGCCTATTTTGGCCAACAGGTTTGTGTTTTGTTAGGTCGATATGTGGGACCTAGCACAGCAAGGCCTCTAGGTAGGCATGCTTATAATGCAAACAGAGAGATTAGATAGAGCCTGGCCTCCCTCTCGAGGCTATGGGCAGCAGAAGAGTGTAGTGTTTGCCTCTTATCTGGAGTCTCGGGGGATTGGCCCAACATATTGACATAAACTTCTGCCAATATCAGTTTACACTAAGAAAACCAGGTTATAAAATGTGTTGGCTCAGCAGCAAGATCAGAGTCCTGGTAAGGCATCTCTCTGTGGGGCTGGTAACCTCCCAGGGAGGAGGGAGAGGAAGGGACTGTGCAAGGCACATTGGTCACTTCCAGAGAAGAGGGGACCTGGGCAGGAGTTGTAACTCAGCCAAGCCAATGAATGTGGGAGCGCTGGGGTTGCATCCATGCTGGGCTCAGGGTCTTCAGAGAAACATGTAAAGCAATTTTTGGATATTAGAATCAAGGGGGAAAAAATATACATCAGGCAAAATAGTCTCAAAGCAAGAACTGGACTTTCACATTAAGAAATGTCACAAGAAAATAAGACTGTGTTGCTTTACTGAGTCAGACCAGCAGTTGGTGTAGCTCAGTATCTTCTCTGTGACCACAGCAACAGCAGATGCTCTGCAAGGAGGCCACTTACTGCAAGCAATCAATCCCCTCATACTGCTCCAGCATCCACAGCCATCACATGGGAATGCTGGAGGATGTACCTCAACTGGCTGCTTCTATCTATGGCTGGACCTGCTGCCCACAGATCTGTCTAACCTTTTTTCACTGCAACGATACTATCTGCCTTAAAAATCTCCTCTAGTAACAAGTTCCGGAGGTTCATCAATGCTTTTTTAATATTTATGAATTAAAATACGAGATAACTTCTAAACAAGAGACTGGAGTTGTTTCCAGACTCAGTCACCAGCATGCAGGATGTCTCCATGTGCATTATGTGTCTGAGTCCCCACGATGTGGTTCAGTTGTTTCATGTCACATGAGATGCCCTCAGGCTGTGGCTGTGAAGGGCACTGAAGTCCCCACAGGTGACAGCAATCTCACAAGGCACCATGTATCCACCATACAAGCAATTCAGCTGGGACCCTGTACAAGTAGATCTTGGAGATCCCATGCAATTCTTCCACATGTCTGGTTGTCCAGATCGCTCTATAGGCTCCAGTGACTGGATCTCCATAGTTCATCTGGAAATCTCGAGCACTAGGTTTGTATGGCGTAGACGTCTAAATGTAGACCATAGAATCATAGAAGAGTTGGCGTTGGAAAAGACCCTTCAGATCATCAAATCCAACCATCCACCTTACAACCATGTCCACCACTAAGCGGTATCCCTAAGCACCAGATCAGTATTTTTCTGTGGATGGCGACTTCACCTGGGCAACTCAGATACCTTAGTCTGGTGTTGAAGCCTAGCTAGGAAACATATTTTAACTAGAAGAGGGAATTTTGAAATTAAGACAAAATTTTACTTCTTTTTTTTTTTTTTTTCAAATATTGTTTTCTTTACCACCTTTAAGTGAGGAGATTGACAAACAAACAAACAAATAAATAAAACCATGGGCATATAGGACGATAAGCCCTACAAAGACAGGCTGAGGGATCTGGGATTGTTCAGCCTGGAGAAGAGAAGGCTGCAGGGTGACCTCATTGCATCTTTCCAGTACCTAAACGGAGTCTGCAAACAGGAGGGGAGTCAGCTCTTTACAAGGGTAGATAACATCAGGACAAAGGGAAATGGTTTTAAGTCGAGGGAGAGATTATTTAGGTTGGATATCAGGGGGAAGTTCTTCACAGAGAGTGGTGAGGTTCTGGAACAGCTGCCCAGAGAGGTTGTGGATGCCCCATCCCTGGAGGTGTTCAAGGCCAGGTTGGATGGTGCCCTGGGCTGCCTGGTCTAGTATTAAATGAGGAGGTTGGCAGCCCTGCAATGATCCTTGAGGTCCCTTCCAACTCAAGCCATCCTATGATTCTATGATTCTATGATCCAAGTGGACAAGTAGTAGTAGCTTCAACAAGAGAGACTTTGCATGTGTCTAAAGGGGAGCTATTCAGGAGTGTTTCCACTTACTGATTTAAAACCTACAAACCTTATTGACAAAGGAAGAGACCATACTAGTTTTTCTAAAAGCTAGATTAAAAAGGAAAATAAAAGCCAGTGTTTAATATAAGGAATAAAAAACAAGTGTGCTGTCGTACTAAAATAAAACTAGTGTAATGCATGGAGAAAGAAAGACATTTTTGTTACAGCTAGAACTCAAAAGTGGAGAAAATCAATAAGGGAAATAAAGGACTTCAAGAAATATTTGTAGTCAGCAAAGTTGAGGAGAAGGTGTTTTTCCTGTACACAGAACAAAAGGAATCCTGATGAGAGCATTAATTTCTTCCTCTGGGGGAATGGCAGAGCCATGGGTAATAACTGAGAAAAGCCACGCGTGTTCAATAAATACTTCAGTTCTGCATTTTGGGTAAAAGCTGCACCAGCTACTTCTACCACACTGCTGATGATCACATTTACAGCCCTAACCATAAGCAAGAGAGATGGTAATCAGCATCTCCCACAGCTAGCCATTAATAAATCTGCAGATTCAGATCATTTACAGCCAGGAGCTTTTAAAGAGTTGGCCAAGAAGGGACTGGAGCCTCTTCAAAATTCTTTTAACCCTAGGGAAGTTCTAGAGGACCAGAAGAAAATTAGTGTTCTGCTGGAGTTTTAAGTGTGGATACAGGACACCACGGGTTCTAGGCTGTCAGCCTGCCATTAATCTCAGAAAAAAATAATGGAATAGCTAATATGAGATTTGTTTATTATGGAATCAAAGCAAGGCAATATAATTGCTGCCAATCAACTTAGGTTTATGAAAAATAGATCTTGTCAAATTAATTTGATGCATTTTCTGATAACAGCACAAGCGTGGTTAATAAGGGGAAGAGTGCTGATGTAATTTTACTTAGCTTTTCCTCAAGGCAATTGCCTGGGTACTGTATGATATTTTGATTAAGGAGCTGGAGTACCAAATATGGCACACATTAAAGAGATTAAAAACTGGCTAACGTCGGTCTCGGAGCGTAACGCTCAACAAGGGATCATCGCCAGATGGGTGTGTTCCTAGTCAGGTCCCACAGGGAACTGTACCTCAGTGCTCATTTTAACATTTTCTCTAAGGCCTGAGCAAGAAAATAATGATTGCTGCTGGTGACTGGTGACAGCACAAGGTCTACAGGGTCAGCATATAATAAGGAGGCTGAGGTCAATGATGTGGAGGAAGAAGGTTCACTGGGTAAGCAAGGTGCAAGCAGACAGCAAGCAGCTAGGGTCAAATGTAGAGGCAGACATGCAGAAGCAAAGAATTTGACCCCATTCCCCCTACTGGGAAACAGCAGTGTTGGAAAAAACATAGGCATTGCAGCAGGCAACTTGGCTGGCTTGCAGTTGGGTTTTGTTGCTAAAAAGTTCAGTGATCTCCGATGAGATCTTGGGTGCTCTTCTGGGCAGGATCCAAAGCAGGCTATCGGAGCTGTGTGGAAGAGGCACCAAATAACCCAATTTTCTCCTCCAGGGGAGCAAAAGGACACAGACCAACCAGGTCCTCCCGCTGTCCAAGATAGGCCAAGAGTGGGTGCAGGTGAAACTTCCCCTGCAAGCTCTTCAGTCCAGGCTACAAAGAGGGCACCGCTTCTCTTCTGGGAGACATAGACCCAAAAAGGATGTTGTTCAATTGAAGAGGAGTTGGAGAAGATTTCTGAGAGTGAAGGTGAGGTCAGTAGGACCTTACAACAAGGAGTCCTTACAACAACTCAGTGAACAGGAGGACGACAGTTAAGTTGACCAGAGCTCATGAGTACTAATCTGTGCAATGAAAGTTCAATAATAGAGAGCTATTTAGCCTATCATGCAAATGTACAAGATGATCTGAATGCCAGAAATCAACCCTAGTCATAATTTAACACCAACAGTGTCATATACTTTACTACTGAAATTTGCTGTCTGATGGAATAACTCAGCAGAGACTATGGCAATTCACATAACGTGGATTTTAAAAGGAAAGCCAAATATTTTATTTAAACATATTTTCCAGTTTAAGCTGTAACTTATTCAGTGTTCTGCCCTGCTTGTCTTACACAGGAGGCCTGGGAGAATAACCACAGTCCCGCTCTCTGGCCTTTTAAACTCTGTCCCTAAACTGAGGCAGAGGATGGGGAAGAAGCCTGTCCTCTGAGGACCATGGAAACATCATTACCTGAGTCACACCCAGTCCAATTAGACACCCATGCAGCCACCATAAGTGGGAATTTTTCATGACTTGACTGGAGACTTAATTATTTCTGTAAAAACTGCAATTTTCACATTGGAGTCCTCCTATCCTTTCTGTCAGTTGAAGGTTTTCATCATATTCTTTCCATTTTCCTGCGTACTCCTTACAGAATGTGAATGTATATACACTTACTCCATTGTACCTGTCCACTTCCAGTGGAACCAGCAAAGTCTTATTAACACAACATTACAGATGGGCAGATTTGGCCATGCACGTCTGATTGAGAAAGAGTCGCCTGCCGCTTGCCTTCCTGTTTTGTCTACCACCATGTCTCAGACTGGTTTTTAGGCTTATGTAGAGACATGTGGAGTTCCTGGCATAGAGCTGGACACTTTCATGTGTTGAATAGGAATTGAATCAGCTGTGTAGGAAGATGCCATCCACTTCAGCCCCTCCTGGAGATCACGGAATTATAGAATGGCTTGGGTTGGAAGGGATCTCAAAGATCAGCCCCCTGTTGAGGGCAGGATTGCCAACCACTGAATCAGGCCACCAGATCAGGCAGCCCAGTGCCCCATCCAACCCAGCCTTGAACACCTCCCAGAATGGGGCATCCTGTAGTAGAAGGAAGGCAGACTGACATGATGATGTGCACCTAAAGCAAGAAGAGCCCACAATGCTTCTTGTTGGATACCTGACGTGTCTCCGATACATCAGGATTACACCATGCAAGGTGGCAGAGCCTGAGGAGCAGCATTGCCCCGTGGCCATTCCTCACCCCACGCCCCATGCACCAGGCACAACCAGTCTGGGGTTGAGCTGGGGCCCAGGAGGTGGAGGGGCCAGGAGGCTGTGAGGTGGTGGCTGCTCCTCAGCAGGCCCCGACGCTTCTTGAAGAATGCCTAATGAAATCTGCTCCGGAAAGCTATTTATATAGATATTTATCATGCAGATATCATGCAGAGTAATCAGCTCCGAAGCCAACACCATAATCTCTTCACATGTCAGAGCAGTGCACAAATCGTTCCAGGGAGAAGTCAGGGAACGGGAGATGGGAGCCAAGCCCCACTCAGCCATGGCAGCACAAAGCCACAGCGGGTTTGGTGAAGCCAATTAAGCTGCACAAGTGCCTGTAAATCAGTCTCAAACCAAATAAAGCAGAATGCATCGCTTACGCGCTGCGGTTTCTACCACCCACTGCTATGAGGATCACAGCCTTCTGGGATTCACACAGCATCAAACCATTCCCTATCACTATCAGACCATGTAAGAAGTTGGTCTCCGTCTTTTTATAGGAGCCACAGAATTCAATTCACAGAGTCACGTGAGGTGGAAGGGGTCCTTAATGGCCATCTGCTCCAACTCTTCTGCAATGCACGGGGACACCCACAGCTCCATCAGGTACTCAGCCCCATCCCCTGACCTTGGGGCACCCACCACCTCTCTGGGCAACCTGTGCCAGTGCTTCATCACCCTTATTGGAAAAAAAAGAGTGCATTTTGTGCTATGAAACAGTTATACACACAGAATTTAGGCAGGTATACATGTGCTACATATACATACCATTTTTGTTCGTGTGCACAAATGCATATTGTATCTTGTATGATGTGCTGTATGTGCATACGTGAGGTTCTGATTTCTTCACTTAGCTGTATGCAGAAGTGTGTGCACAACTCACAGTGGCACAGAGCTGGCAGGTCTCAGACCATCCAGTCTTGCTGGCATATCAGCAGATCAAGGGGTTTTCTGTAGGGCTCCTGAATCACTTCGCAAGAGAACCCAACTCATCTCAGCTAGCTTTAACCTGGGGCACACATGGACCTCTGAGGCTTCTCCCCACCAAAGGGCTGTTCCCTTCAAGGAGCAATTAGTTCCCAGTTGTCGGAGGAATCTATTTTAGCCAGGATGTACCACCTTCTAAATGGCATTCATCCCTATCCATTGATTTCTGAAAGGGTCATAAGAGTGGCTTCAGCTATCTGCCTACCTTTAGACGGGGTTAAATCAGTCCTATCCAGAGTAAGCAGAATCATAGAACCATAGAATCATTCATGTTGAAGAAGATCTCTAAGCTCACCAAGTCCAACCCCAACCCCACCCCCACCAAACCCACTGACCACGTCCCTTAGTGTCACATCTCCACATTTCTTGAACACCTTCAGGGATGGTGACTCCACCACCTCCCTGGGCAGCCTGTGCCACTGCATCACCATTCTTTCTGAGAAGAAATTGTTCTGATAACCAACCTGAACTTTCCCTGGCACAACTTAAGGCCTCCCAACCTATCTCTGTAACTTGGGAGAAGAGACCCCCACCCCATTACAGTTCCCTTTCAGACAGTTGTAGAGAGTAACACTGCATCATCTCTGGCCATGAACTGCAGTCTAGTGTGGTCACAAAAGGAGTAAGCAGGGAAATGGAGTCAGTGGGGACAGTAATCATATGACTGTTAACAAATTGATGAAGGTATTTCAGAAAAAGGTTCATTTTTTTAAAAGGATCAACCTGACTTAACATCCTGAAATCTGTTTCTAAAGCTGTTGATGGCATACTTATAGGGCATAACTGGGTCATGTGAGAAGGCATTGGGGTTAGGAAGCCAAGAGATGAGAAGGGCTCACCACATTATTTTGCATGGGGTCTTCATTCCTACCCTCAGCATTCAACATCGGGCAATGCTGGTGATGGCTGGGGAAGGCTGAGAAGGAAAGTACATTTTTCAAGGGGTTGCAAGACATTGCCACATTAAGTGATCATGGTCATCACATCTTCTGATGTTATGGTCACGTCCCACCAAACTCTCACCACCTTGCCAAGGAGAGAAGCATCACACCATCACAGAAGGCAAATTGGTTCCTTCAGGCCCAAACCAGCTGTGGGGGTGGTGAGGGAGGGCACAGTGTTTAGCATGGTCTGTGCAAAGGGCATAGACTATTATTCTACAGTTGCTGCCTAGCACAGTTTCTCACCTTCATGCTGGGCCACACTGGGATGCCTTCCCCATTCCCCTTCTAGCTAATGGTCCTTTGAAGGGGCTGAGCCCAGGGTTTATCTCAGGGATTTTTCTAATGAGCTCTTAAACCTTCTATCAATGACACATTCCATCAGTGGATCAAGGCACCTAAATAAAATTGTCATAAGGCAGGGCCTTTTAATTATCCAATTATTTTGTTTCAAGCAGCAGCTGGTAAAAAGTAAAAAGACTTAGTGTTCTTCTTTCGTCTCTCTTGACATAAAAATCAAGGATCAAAGCGCCTTAATTTTTGGCCTCTGATTTTTCTTTCCTTGATTTAAACATGCCTGTTATGAGTTCAGCAGCCTTCCTGCCCCTTTGCTCATTTAGCAGTGATTACTGAGTGGTGAAGCTCAGAGTTTGCTGTCAGGAGATGACATGGTGCTGGCAGTGTGTAGAATAGGCCGTTGCCCCATTGCCCCATTGCCCCATTGGCAGAACAATTCTCTATCTAAAGAGCAGAACAGTGAAGATTTGCTGATGGGGAACTAACATACACAGAGACTGAGTGCTTTGTGCAGCATCATGTAAGAAGTATTTTGGAGACCCGAGCACACTGTCACCTTCACAGAGCAACCTGTAGGTCCAGCTTGAGAACCCCCTGGGTTTATTCACCACTAAGAATGGACATGTGTGTTCTCATCCCACGTTCAGACCCTGTATGCACCAAGCTTCACTTAGAGCTGTGGGGAGAAAACGACACTTCATCCCAATGAGCAATTAGGGATATCCTGGCTCTGACTTGCAACCAAAGAGGTATGTCCCTCTGCAGGGGGTGGTGATTCTGGGCTTTCATAAGGTAAAACAGGTTTGAGCATAAGCTCTACCCTGGTGTAGCAAAAAAAACCCTATTACCCTGGTTTCCTTGTTACCCTCTCCCAAGCCTGGACCTCCAGATGTGCTGGGGTCCGAGTGCAGAGTCTCTAACATAGGAACAGAGTCCCTAGTCATGTGCATGCATGGGCATAGGTAGGCATGCATGCATGGACAGATGTGAGGGCGAAGCAAGAAGTCAAGAGTGTGTTTCCACTGGGCTGACATAACAGCGGGCTTTGCATGAGTTTGTATGGAGCAGAGCTTCACCAGCATGAGCACACCGGAGCATGTCAGCATCGGATCCTGCATGCACTGGCATATCCCTGGGTCGACAGCTGTGTTAATGAAGAAGTTTATGGATGAGATCCAGCAGACACAAACACTGTGAGAGGGGAGGTCTCTTCAGAAAGCTCTACCAGCCAAGCAGTCCTAGCAGCTTGGTGAATGAACCTTCTGAATGAACAAACAAGTGCTTGGGCTGATGTTACGTACTGCCAGCTCCTCCAGTGACATTAGATGTCAGCAGATAAAGACCTTTTTGCCTCTCTCTGGCAAGACTGATACAAAAAAAGGGATTTGCAGACACAGCCCTAACAACCTAGCAAGGTTCTTAAATTGACGTGAGCTTTATGCAGATAAACACGATCTGAAATTCTTATTGTCCCTCAGGTCAGCCATGTTAAAGTATCTGCTCTTATTTCATTTTCTCTCATCCAGCCCTCTCAAACCCATGCAAAAACATCTCTCCTTCTGGAAGACATTGCAAATTCCAGGTTCCCAACCATCAGGAAAATCGTCCATTGCTCCTTCTCTAGTTGCAGCTCCAAAAAGAATGACATAGATGCCAACCATCCTTTTGTCACTAGCATGGTGCGGAGGAGTTCATGTCAGATTTCAAATCAATTCTCACAGTGTGATGCTTCATGAGACCCTGTAAACGTGTGATGGGTCCTAAATCAGTTCATTTGATCTGTGTCTGGACACTGATGCTTCATGGAGTCCCTTCTAAGACGAAGCCATGAATGTCTCCATGCTAGCTTTACGAGGAAGCTTTGCTGAGGATGTTGGTTAACTGAAAGTCTCCTGTTGGAAAGCCCAAGGAAGCATTCAGTCATTCTCTCAGCTGTGAAACATGATGTCTAGAGGAGCTGGAAAGCAAACATCACTCCTATCATCAACCATGCATTCTGCTATTGATGTCGCAAAGATGAAGCCACTGCCTCAACCAGCACTTCTTCTGTCAATCAGTCCGGCTCCTTCTACAACAAAGGGCAAGCCCCTTTGCTTCAGGCTGTTTCATTATGCACTGTAGAAAGGTATTTTGAGGCCCCCGAACTATAGTCAAAATGTACGTCAAAATTGGTGTCCACGTGTACAATACAAATAGAGTTAGCCACTTGACCACCTTAACTTCACCAAGAACCATGATGCTGTCTTACCTTCATCGTCAAAAATGGGTCCCCTTGGGGCAGATTAAAAGCTCTGCTAGTAGAGAAAGAGCTTGGGAATGGTCCAAACCTCTTAAGTTTGAACATCTACACAGCAACAAGGTGGAAACTTCTCTGATGTGTCTTCAAGAATCACAGAATTGGCTGAGTTGGAAGGGACCTTTAGAGGTCAACTAGTCCGACTCCCCAGCAGTGCACAGGGACACCCACAGCTCCATCAGGTGCTCGGAGCCCCATCCCCTGACCTTGGATGTCCCCAGGGATGGGGAACCACCTCTGAGCAACCTGTGCTGGTGCCTCACCACCTTCCTACAAAAAAACTTTTCCTTATAACCAAGATAAATCTCTCCTCTTTTAGTTTGAAACCATTTCCCCTTGTCGTATCGCAACAGACCAGGCTAAAGAGCAGTTTTCTGGGTTGTCCTTTCTACCCTTCTTATAAACAGATGTGACATTGCCTTTTCCCCAGTCATCAGACTTCACCTGACCGCCAGGACTTTTCAAGTATCATTGAGATCGACTTGGCAACTACAACAGCCAACTCACTCAGGAGTTGGATGGACTTCAGTTCAAACCAAGGAAGACAGGATTCCTCTCTGCATTTTCTGAGCAGCTGCCTCTGATGGCTTTGGGTTTCCCAAAGGTCTCATGGTATTTAGCAGGGAAATGACCACAGAAGAATGGAAGCTCAAATAGAAATGAGATTACAGTGCCTCTACAGCTGCATCTCCCAACTCAAAGGCAGGAGCTTGATCATAGCAGGAATTCCAAGTGACTCCAGTCAAAACAATGGAATTATTGAAGAAGCACCCCCAGGATCCCATGGCAAAGGTTAACACTAGGTTTCATTCTGTGGAACACGTCCTTCACACAGCAGACACAGGAGTGACAAACTGTCATTAACATCTGGGAGCAACAGGCAAGGATTCGTAGAGGAAAATATTCCTATTTTAAATTAAATATCAGTTTGGTCTGAGGATCATTAAAAATATGCTTTCACCTGCTCCTAATTATTTTCTGCACTACAATAGGCATTTGTTTCCACTCACAGGAAACAGCTGGAGCTGTAAGACATGGTATGCAGAGGGTAGAATTGTCTATAACCCATAAGGTTATGACCTGCATGAGGCAGAAGCCTGTTGCATAAAGGTGCTTTTTACTCCCATGTAAAGCTCAGAGCACCTGAAAAATTGCATATTAATCCGTGTCCTGGCCCGTGCTGCTGAGCTGTGCATGCTGCTGGCTGGCCCTGCCCAGGGGTGGCTGCAATCCAGCTGCAGCTCCAGCCCTCCCCATGCATGCAGCATGAGTTCATGCACCTATAGAAATGAACACGCAATGTGCACAGAGAGCTCTCCATGCAGAGTTTGTAATGCATCCAAATATTATAGAATCACAGAATCATAGAATGGCCTGGGTTGAAAAGGACCACAATCATCATCCAGTTCCAACCCCCTGCTATGTGCAGGGTCGCCAACCAGCAGACCAGGCTGCCCAGAGCCACATCCAGCCTGGCCTTGAATGCCTCCAGGGATGGGGCATCCACAACCTCCTTGGGCAGCCTGTTCCAGTGCGTCACCACCCTCTGAGTGAGAAACTTCCTCCTAATATCCAACCTAAACCTCCCCTGTCTCAGTTTAAAACCATTCCCCCATGTCCTATCACTATCCACCCTTGTAAACAGCCGTTCCCCCTCCTGTTTATATGCTCCCTCCAAGTCCTGGAAGGCCGCAATGAGGTCTCCCCACAGCCTTCTCTTCTCCAAGCTAAACAAGCACAGTTCCCTCAACCTTTCCTCACAGGAGACCCTTTCTTCGTCGTCATAAAAATAAAACTATTCCACCCCCCCAAAAAAAGAAGAAAATAAATAAATAAATGAATTAAGCCTTCAAAACAAGCGTTCTTTTCAACTCACTGGCAATTACAGAGAGGTCCTGATCCTCTCTGCATGCGACTGTCAAACAAGTTTTCAGTAGGATTCAATAAAGCGATCTGACATTTCTTTGGAGATCTTTATGCACAGTAGCTCAAGCCAGGAAAGAACTTCACTCCTGGCAGCTATGCGAATGTTTTATTTCGCCCAAAGCTAGACAGGTGTGATCAAGAACAGCGGGAAAAAATATATTAGCAAAAGGCCTTTCATTGGCAGTACAGGTGTTTGATGGAGTGCAGTCGGTTTGGGCTTTTGTGTTGGTTTTTCTTTTATTATTATTATTATTTTTTATTTTTTTTATTTTTTTAAAGGTGAAAACCTTCACAGGGCAAAATTAAAGGCACAGTGCGTTTATTTCTTATATCCTGAAAGCTATGGAAGCATCTGTAAAAGCAGGTTGCAGTGCTGCTGGGTGGTGAAGCTGCTAGTTTTGGACTTCTAGCCAGCAGCTGTTGGCGTTTGTTAATGAAATGGGTATTTCGAACCCGAGCTACAGGAAGGATGAAGCTGCTCATTCCTATAAGCTTGAAGAGATTTCGGCACATTAGGTGACTCCTGTATCAGAGCCCTTGAGGAGTCACTAAAGGGTTAATGGAGTTTGTAATTCACAGAACAAGTCAATACACTCAATCAAACAGTTATAGGAAGGTCACAAGCTGAGATGCTGGAAACATTTTTTTACTCTTGGGGCGAGCTAAAGCACAGGAGATATTTCCTGGAAGAGGTCAGAGATGTTGCTAGAGCAGGAACCAGGGAAAAGGTTGGAAAAGACCTCCAAAGTCATCACATCCAGCTGTCAGCCATCATCACCATGCCCACTCATAGGAGCAGAGAACTGTTAAGGTTGGAAAAGATCTCCAAGAAGCATCCCCAAATCCCACTTGCAGCGTCTCTCCATGGAAGAGCCTGGTAGGCTGTTGTCCTTACACAGCCTGGGGCCGTGTCTGCATCCCAGCTTGAGGGGACACCAAAGAGCAAAAGTAGGAAGGGAGCTGTTGGCCAATGGGGGGAATTGTGTCATTGAAGAGGAGTTTATCAGATTTTATCATGGCACGACTGTACACAAGTTGTCGGTGAGTGCAGTGCAGCATTCTTTAACATCTCTCACAGACACAGATAAGATATCAATCTTCATCCTGAGCTGTAATGTGAAGGTCCCAGAGTTTCCAGAGAACATCCCTGATGCAAAAAATAAGACCCTGGAGGAAATGAAATCGCTGAAATAATGAAGGTAGGCCTGGAAAGGACGCTGAGGGGGTCCTCAATCAGTACAGTCTGTGGCTGTATATTTTCCATCTATTTTTATAGACATAAGAATGTTCCACAAGAAGAGATAATATTACCTTTGTGGTGCAGGGGAAAAGAGTATGATAACAGATACTGCACCAGCCCAGCCCCAGTGCCCATGACACTGCTGTAGGTACCCCAGCACTGCTGGACCCCCTCCAGAAGGAGTTCTTTGGAAGGGAGAGAAGGATGGATGTGCTGAGTGCTTGTAGAGCATAAACCCAGCCTTATCTATCCCATAGATCCTGGCAGTGACAACACAAAGTCAACCCCAGGCATGCAGAATGACCCAAGGCTACCTCTACATGGAATCAAACCTACACAAGATGTTCCATGAACAGCTTCAGACTCACTGTATAGTCACTGGAAGGATGCCTTCATCTGGTTGGTGTCCTCTGTTAGACCTCTTAAAGAAGGGTGACCCACAGCTTGTCTCTGTGCTTTCTCAAGATGAGTTGGAGGCTTTGGAGCTGAGTGCAGGTAGAACAGTACAGGACATAGAGAAAGAGAGCAATGGTTGTTATTTGAACATAATGAGTCTGGAGGGATCTGGTGTGGGTGTTGTCATCCCTCAGGGCTATGGAGGATATTAGGGACTACGGTGACATGCCATCAGCTCATGGGAGGCCACACAGGACAGTGCTTGGGAGTCAAGGACTGTGCTTCCATGGGCAGCCCAAGGTTTCCAGTAAGAGAAATCACAGGTTGAACCACAGCCATGGGAAAGCGACCAGTGAGTGTGTAAGTCATTGTTCAGAGGTCAATCCGAGGTGAGCTCAGCAGAAGAAAAAAGAAGGGTGAATCATGACAATGGGTCATCAGCAAACACCATAATAATGGGAGAGAGATGACCAGGGAAAGCAGGAGAGAAGCCACACACCTGTCTGAAACCAATGCCTCACCTTGCACTGGCATGGAATTCCCCCAAAAGTCACTTGTCTGGGAAAATTTTGAACGACTGAGTCAGCAAACTTAACTGCCCGTGATACCCCAGGCCCCAGCTAAATATTACTGGCAGTAATACTTACCTGTGTCCCAGTAAAAGTGATGACTGGACAAGGCATGGTTCATTTCGCAGCTGGGAAACTGAGGCAGGAAACTTCAGCTGTGCTGCCGGCCTCATGGCTGGGCCAGGTTGTTCATCTACAAACCCACCCATCCACGTTCCCAAAGGGGATTTATAATCCCTAGAATGAGATCTTTTGCAATCACAAGTCTTCTAAGGACAGCCTTCAGCCCGCAGCTGAGAAAGTGCCCAATGCCTTTCTGAATTGCTAAAATCATCTGTTCTTGTTTGGGGGGTGGAAGTAAGAGAAAGGCACATTTCTTGTTGGTGCAAAGCAGTTGCTCTCAGAAGAAGAGGGCTCCTTGCTTGGAAAGCTGCAGGGTCTAAAAGCTTCTCAAAAGCCTTTTAATTATATTTGAAGCAGGACAGACCTCACTCTTTGGGGAACACCATGAGAGCTGAGAGAGCTGGTCCCCACCAACTCCCAGCTCCAAGCCAAACAGGTTTGGCCAGCTCTAATGAAGGTAATTAATATCCTCAAACCTGTTATTAAGCAAGAAGCAGTAAAAGGGAGTCTCCCCTTTACCTCGGGGTCCTGCTGAACACCTCAGCCCAACAAGAAGCCCATTGTCAGCCCAGTGCATGGCCTGCTGCCTCTGAGCCATGGGGCTGGAGCCTGTAGCCAAGGGGGTGGCAGGGAGTCACGAGGTGAGCCCCCATCTCCTTCTGCGTGTTGGAAAGCCCATTTCAGGCCACATCTCACCACCCAAATTAGATGCAGCATGTGTCGGTGAGATGTTCGGATGGTGCTTGGAAGGTGGCCCATCTTATTCACTGCTGTGAAGGTGGATAGTGATAGGCCAAGGGGGAATGGTTTTAAACTAAGACAGGGGAGGTTTAGGTTGGATATAAGGAGGAAGTTTCTCACTCAGAGGGTGGTGACGCACTGGAACAGGCTGCCCAAGGAGGCTGTGGATGCCCCATCCCTGGAGGCATTCAAGGCCAGGCTGGATGTGGCTCTGGGCAGCCTGGTCTGCTGGTTGGCGACCCTGCACATAGCAGGGGGTTGGAACTGGATGATGATTGTGGTCCTTTTTCAGCCCAGGCCATTCTATGATTCTATGATTCCCATCTGAAGGGATAGGTCAGGTGGGACCATCCATAGGGGAGGGTCAGGTCTGCACACCATCTCCAGCGACCTGGGGTGTGTGTTTGGACTTTAATTCAGACCTTCGAGAAACAGACTGTGAAGGAGCACTGGAAATGGAGCTGAGCTCAAAGATCCTGGTGGGTCTTCAAAATAATATAATTAAGAGAAAGAGAGAGAGAGGAAAATTCCTCCCGGCGGTGAACACTGTTGCAATCTATTTTTCTCTTTAGGTGCAAGAGTTTGTTTTTTGTTTTCTTTCTTCCACTGGAAATTCTTCACCGATTCTTTCTCTCAAATGTACCTAGAAGGAAAATTTACTTTTCCACTGCTGCCCCATGGGAGCTGGAGGTGTCAGTCAGCCCACAGGAACATAGGGCTGATACCAACAGTGACTGATCTTGCAGCAAATGAGCAGCACCCAGAGCAGCATGCCCAGGGCTCTGCTGAGAGCACGCATCCATCTCATGAACAGCTGCTCCACCCCAACCAGCTATAAAGAAGGAAAGAAAGAACATGAAGGCTCAGGAGAGTGTCAAGGTATTGGAAATGGACCTTCTAACGGGAACTGTCAGACTGACCTCTATTAGAATCAGTCAGAAACCAGGACAAGGTACACACTGCATCCTGATGCTCTCCTGACTATCCTTTGTAGTTGGGGCCCTCCTTGCTCACTCATGAGCTTAGCTGCTCCCACAGCTGTTTTGTATTCAGACCAAGTCTTTCCCATGCTCCTCTGGATGATGCCACCCGTTCCTGCCTTTTCCCTGAGACCTAAGGATCACCTTGTTTGGGTGTTGGCACCCAATCCCCTGCGCCACCTTCACATTCCTGCAATGCCAGAGAGGAAAGGCGCATTCATCACGTTGAACACGACCTGCTGAAGCTTTGTGGAGGTGCATAAAACATCTGCATGTCAGCAGCAATGGTAACGTCAGAATTATTAAAAAATATCTCTTTGTGGATGGACATTCACCCTGTAGAACAGAAAATGCAGTTTCAGCAGGCTCCAAAGCCAACTGGGCATTGATATAGATGGAGATGCAGAAGAGAGCATCTCCAGTGCCTGGCATGGAGCAGAAGCATCAGCTCTCCATTTCCCCATTGCATTTCAGTGAGGGACTTTGGAAACAACAGCTCTCTTCATTCAGAGCTATCCATTATCGATTCTTTTCCTGCTCAGGTACGAGTCTGTGGGCTCAGACCCTGACTCAAAACCCACAATAGCACTGCATTGACTTCAAGAGGCTTTGTATCAGGCACGGAGTGAACTCAGAACCCACATTTTCAAACTTCCTAAAGAGAAATTCTCTCTCTCGACATTTCTGAAGCCAAGCAAACACTTTAGCACAGTGGCTGCTTTCAGAGCCAGGCTTAGGTACACGCTGTCAAGTACATTTGCCACAGCACAGAGGAAGCTCTCCACACGAGTATGGGGTTTTTTTGTCGATGGAGGACAAATCTCTTCAACAAAAAGTGTCTGAATGGATAAACATCCTTCCTCAGCATAGTCCGGCCCTGATAAGATCCCAGCACTAGACTGGGCAGAATCTGTCCGGAAAGTTTCTCTCGTTCCCTTTTGGGCAGATGCCAGTTCCCGTTACTCGATCCTGGTAATAATTTGCCTTGTGAATAAGTGCAACCAGACACGTTGTGCATGACCCGTGTCCCTTCTGGGAAATTAAGAGCAATCAGGGAACCACATTGGTATCAGCAAGCCAAGAGTGGCCACTTGGCAGAGCCTTGCTCCCTGTGGGTTGTCCATGTTGAGTTGCCCATCGCCTACTGCCTCGTTAGGGATGGGACCCCACAGCTTCCCCAGGATGTTCATGCCCTGCAACAGCTGTATAAAATCACTGCACAGCGCTGTTCCCGTGCAGACAATAGTGCTGCTGGGGAAAGCTGAATTATATTGTAGATTCACAGCTGGGAGAAAATGGGAAGCAGTGGTGCCAGCAGAGGGAGTTTGCTGGCCAGCAAGGTTTCTGGAGCAGAGAGCCAACAATCTGTCGAGAGAGATGGAGGGGAAATGTTCAAACAGCAGGTCTATATTTCTATACAGATTAATGAAATCGAACCAACTCACATCACTTCATGCATTCAGCAACCTATCACAAAGCACAACAAAAAGGCAGACCAAAAAAGAGGAGGAAAGGAGATTGGCCATCTCCGTTACCTCTGATTAAGCTGATGCAAATTCTTCCCCCCTGTGAAGGCCAGAGGCTGCCAGCCTCCCCCGTGTGCCCTACCCAGGGATGCACAACGTGCTGGGGAAGCCCATCCAGATGCCTGCAGGGAGAGACGAGTGGCTAATTACAGTCCTGACCATGAAGGGCGCTCAACAGCTCTCTGAGGGACTCTCCCCAAACAGAACAAATAGCACACAAGATACATTGCCAAAGAAAAACGTGCCAAGAGCAAGCTGGGAACTCACCACACCATTCATTTTCCTTTCCTCTTTCTTTGTTTTTTGTTTTTTTGTTTTTTTTTTTCCCCTGGTGTTGCAGTTCTTTTTTTAGTAGCTACCACCTTCAGTCACCCAATGCTCTCCATCTGATAGCAGCACGGGGCTGCCTGGCCCCTTTCTTCCACTCTGTTTTGAATCTGTAGCGTCCCCTTCTCAAGGTCTGCCACACTGGTTTCTCCAGAGGGAAGCTGATCTTATTTGGATTTGGTTTGGGAGATCTTCCCTGAGGTCCCCATCAGAAGACCCCACTGCAGTATTTCTACCACGGACCAAATCAACCTTTTCTTGAAGAAATACAGCAAGCACTAACCATTTTTGCAGTGTTTTTATACTGTTCTTTACTAGTTTATTCCATTCAGGCTTACCAAGAGAACTTCAACCCAGTTTAGCCCACCAAAAAATGTGATTCGGAAAGCATATGAATGGGAAGTTTTGTTTGGAGCCTTTGTTTGAGTTTTTTATTTCATAAAACAATGGAGTTTTCTGAGTTGCTTCTCAGTCCACACTACACTTGTCAGGAAATATCCTTTGGTCCCAGAATTTCCAATTACAAACAAAGAAAAGAAAAGTCCATCCCAGTAGTATTTCATGCTTGCTCTAATGAGTAACTACTTGCACTATCAAATCACCCCCCTTCCTCAGAGAGTTTATGGCAGGAGGAGGGTGGAGGGTGGGAAAGAGATTTGGACTTGGATTTCTGGGTCTAGAAAGGGCTGGTCTCTCAATCAGAACACCATCGTCTCATGGAGCTGCTCTTTGCTCTTTCCTCAGCGGCCTGGAGCTCACCTTGCTGAGGAATGGGAAAATTGCCACCGTCATTATTTCCCACCCTGTTCAAGCTGCAAGACGCTTATGCACCCTGCACTGCCTCCTGAAAGGGGTGGAAACTAAGAAAGGGATGGAAAATAAAGGCTGTCTTCATCCTTATGGGGGATCCTACTGAGGGAACAGGAACCTGGCTGGCCCTGTGAGTGTCAAGCAAGGCACTGTAAGACTTTAAGTTGTACTTAGTGCTGGATGCGCTGGCATGTTTATATTTTTTTCAGTGCTGAATATTTACTTCTTGGCACTCAAGCAGCATTAAATCATTGACTTAATCCATCCGATCTGCATCGGTAAATGACCTGAGTGCTTTGGGCAAAAAGTGGTGGGGAAAAGAAGAAAAGGAAGGAAAATTCAACTCCTGGTTTTAAGTTGACAGCTTCACCCACTGAGTCGGTGAAAATGAAAATAACCCCAGACCACACAACGGCGTCGTGTTTTCCACCCTGTGCAGATCCCATGTAGCTGGGATCTGTCTCTGTGCATGAGGAAAATGAGCACAGACACTCTAGTGGAGACCTGGAGTGTGGTCCCACTGCTGTTAGTCGCAGCTGTAGTGGGATGGATCCTACCTAATGTTAGGTGTTAAAGTCAGCAAGCGAATTAAGGCATCCAAATTGAGGTGCCTACATAGATGTCTTCTTGGGCTCCCACTGAGACCAGTAGAGGTGATGAGATTTTCAGGACAACTAAACCTCACCATATAGACACTTTCCCATGCAACCTACTATAGGGAACATGCTTTAGCAGAGGATTGGACTTGATGATCTCCAGAGGTCTCTTGCAGCCCCTACAACTCAGTGATTCTTTGACTCAATGAATGCAGTCTGAAGGAGTTTTGTCCGAGTGAAATGAGTTCCTGAGCAAAGATGCATTGAAAAACTCTTCCTTACTTTCAAACTGGGTGCAGCTGTGCAAGCATGCATGCATGCAGGCATATACAACCCGTGAATCCATTGTTTCCTTTCTGCCTGTCATTCGAGGAGGCAAAGCAGAGCAGCAGACTCAAGTATCACCAGCACTGGGGATAATCTGTCTGCCTGGGTTGGCTCCATGTGACGCAACACAAGCATGCTGAAAATGGCAGGAATTGCCTCATTTTGCTTCAGGGAGGGTCGTAATTAGATAACGTCTGCACTGCGCTCAGAGACCATTGCATGAGAGAAGCCACAGCACCGCAAAGCATTAGAGGCATTTCAGAGCCAGGGTTTGTCACTCAGGGGTAAACGATACGGGGAAAGATGGCAGCTTGCCACAAAAATGTTCCTGATCTTCGCATGGCATTCGGAGCTTAATGCCTCAGACGTGTCCCGACACGGAACTGGAAGCCTGACACGCTTCAGAGCATTTAACACCACATCTGGGGCCTGGAGAGGCCTTGGCCGACAGGCAGAATTCCGTTGGAGAGGGGCAAGTGCTGGATCTGACTGCTTGACCCAGAATCAGAGAATCATAGGACAGTTCGGGCTGGGAGAGATCTTTAAGGATCATCAAGTCCAATCAGTCCCGTGTAAATCAGGGGCTTAAAGGACCACATCTGTTGGGAGTGTGGTTATCCAAGAAGAAGGAGGGAATTCAGAGATTGAGTGGAACAAGTTGCCTTGGAAAAGTGCCTTGGTGCTATTCCCCATTAACCACGGCCAGGGAGAGGGATTTTTTCCCTCTACTGAAGGGTAGGAAGATGAAAGAATTAAATGTATGGCCACACTTTTGGTTTGGAAATGTTGATTTCTCACCCCTCAATGCAGGCTAGGTCAATACAGGGAAATAAGATGGGGTGGAGAAGGATGGGGTGGGATGAGGACCTGTCCGTCTTTTGGGGGACACACACTTCTCCCAGATTCAGGACACCCTTCCACCCACACCTCAGCGTGCAATAAAGCAGGTTTGATGTCTTGGGAGCTGTCAGGATGCAGGAAGGCTGTACTCCAGGTACAGCTGAATAAACCCCTGCTCCACTTCCATCAGCATGGAAAAGACAAAGAGAGCTAGGGGTGCAAAGCTAGAAGAACCAACAGGATCATCTTTGCTAAAGCTGACAGTAGGAACTATTTTTTTTTCTAATTGTAAGCATTTGTTTATGAGGTAAAGAGGAAGGGGAGGATTGGGGCTTACAATCACGACAGATCCAATAAGAATAGTTTTTCTTTATATGTTTCATCTCATTATAGGTTTAATCGTCATTTATTTCCACAAGTGGCCAAAGCTGCCCTCATTTCTTTTCAAAAAGCAGAAGCTGAACAGTTTATCTCCCCTCAGACAGTGCACATATAAGAAGCCAAAGGAAAAAATGAGATCAAGCTAAGCATATCCAACAGTCCCACAGGAACCAAGACAAGGCACAAACCAAGTCAAAACAGGCCTTTAGATCACTGGGAACCCCTAATGCACTCTGAAGCAAGACCCCAGGGCTGTAGAAGATCTCCCACAACTCACCATGTAGCACATACTCTTGGATCCTGCTCCATGGCCCTGTAATTTAGCCATTACTGTGGATGGTAGTGGTAGCATTGCAGATCTGGGGGTCTGTCCTTCTTACAGCATCTCCTTCTCCGTCATCTTCAGCCTGTTGATGCCTCCCTGGTGTAGGTCACTGAAGAGGAATGTGTCAGCCATTGGCTGCATTGGTACCTGCAAGCATAAGATAGTTACACAACCTTGCACTGTTTGGAGACAGAAGCTGCATTTCCACATGTCTGTCTTCACCTGCACAACTTTGTCTAAAGTTCTGCTTGGGAGGATGTGATAAGGGGATGCCAAAGCTGTGTGCCAGCCTGCCCAGCAACAGCGAGGCAGTTTGACAGCCAGGTGTCACGGGGAAAGGAGGAGAAATGGAGCTGGCTGCCTCTCATGGGAGCAAGGCAAGACATTGAGGATGTTCATGGAATTTTTCTCACACTCAGGAGATGGTCTTGGGGCATCTGAGGATCTTTGGTCACCACCTGGGAGAGTGACATTCCCGGAAATGTTGTAAATGGCCACAAATCATCATCATCATCACCATTATCGCGATTACTGAGAAACTGCTGTCAGTAACTGCAATAACTGAGGCTGGCAGTGGCAGACATTGTGGTTTTCTTAAGCCACTAGGATCCCCAGGTCCAACTGTCAACCCATCATCACCACGACCACTGACCACGTCCCTCAGTGCCACATCTCCATGGTTCATGAACACCTCCATGGTTGGTGACCCCACCACCTCCCTGGGCAGCCTGTGCCAATGCATCACCACTCTTTCTAAGAAGTTGTTCCTAATATCCAACCTGAATCTTGTCAAGAAATTCCCAACTGGGAATGCCCAGATGGTCTCATAGAGACGGGAAAGAAAAACTATGGACATGAAGGTGGGAAGTGTTGGATGGAGAGCTTGCTCACCGCTCATCACTTCTGCGTTAAATAAACAACCAAACAAATAAATAATAGAGTTGTTATTATTCTTAATGATTTATATTATTAATTATTCTTACCATCACACTACTATTACCAGCCTGAGTCTCCCCTGTGCTGGCATCCGCGTGCTCTCAAAGTAAATTTGCTTTGCAAGGAGGCTTAAAACATGCACTTGGAGATGAAGGGAATAGACCCAACTCGTTTACACAGACAAGCAGGAGAACAGGCTTGTCACATTCCAGGCGTGCTTCCCCAGGCCACCAGCCCCCTCCTGCTCTACTGGAGGAAAAGCTCTTTTTCAAAAGAAATCCAGCACGGAAAGCTCCCCCCTCTGCAATAATCCAGAAGGGAATCTATCTGTATACATGCATGCTTTAGCTCCCTGGGCAATTTTTATGTCCTCTGTCCAGGCTGTGAAGCTGTTTAGCATCCGAATGCCATTGGCTTCATGGGGAAGGGTCCCCACGCTGACCCCAGTGCAGACACTGGCACTGTGCCCATGCTTTCCAGTGGGACCGAGGGGGACCCAGTGCCTCTGTTTGCAGGACTGGGAAAAGAAACTGTGGGATGGAAATCAGATAAGGTGCATTCCTGGGCGCGCGTTACTGAAATGACTTCACATTGCACCTCAAATGCTCATACTTGACCGGGGAGCCGTCCAACTCCACTTGATTTATAGAGATGGAGGTGCGGGCAGGGAAGGGTGTTTCCCCCCCCCCCCCGCACCCCCCTCTATCCTGCCTTCCTACTGAAGGAATGGTGACAATGTGCCTCTTGTGCTTGAAGTGTGGCACAAGAGAAATGGGAAATGCCAGGGGAGTGATAAGCAGCATTCCATCCAGAAATGCAAACTCGGCGTGCGCCCGTCACTCGGCGGCTGCTTCCCAGCCAGCCAGGCACTCTCACCACAGCAATTGTGCCTGCTCAGGGCTTGCAACCATGAGATAAAGTCCTGACATTGAAGTGAGCTGGAAAAGCAGCCTTTACGCCGTGCCACTGGGCTGTCCCAGAGCCATGAGGCACCAGCGATGATCACTGTAGCACTGAGGGATGTGGTTTAGTGGGCATGGTGAAGATGGGTTAATGGTTGGACTCGGTGATCATAGAATCATAGAATCACAGAATGGCCTGGGTTGAAAAGGACCACAATCATCATCTACTTTCAACCCCCCTGCTATGTGCAGGGTCACCAACCACCAGACCAGGCTGCTCAGAGCCACATCCAGCCTGGCCTTGAATGCCTCCAGGGATGGGGCATCCACAACCTCCCTGGGCAACCTGTGCCAGTGTGTCACCACCCTCTGAGTGAGAAACTTCCTCCTAATATCCAACCTAACCCTCCCCTGTCTCAGTTTAAAACCATTCCCCCTTGTCCTATCACTACCCACCACCTCAGTGGTCTTTTCCAACCTTAATAAATCCAAGATTCTATGATTCTACCAATTCTCCACTCTCCCCAGGTACATTGGTCTCCATTCATTTTCCAACACATGCATGATTCCCTCCTCAGGTTTTCCTCCTTCCCTCAGAAGGATGAAGTGCTCTCCTTGCTGTCCCGTGACACTCAACAGAAATAAATTAACAATGCCATAACTACATCCAGAGCATCCTTGGAAGAGGGCAGTTTCAGAGATCTCATTCTGTACTCCAGAATAAGGGAGATGCATAAGGGGAAACTGAGGCATGAAATGTGTGGCTCAGCTTCGTGCATGTCCCCTCCTGATTTGGGGCTGGAAGTTTATGGGTGGATAACTGACCTTCTTTAGGTGGCAGTCGGATGAGACTTGTTTGCCTTCGTGCCTCAAGCTGGAAGGGAAATTTGGAGGGGTGGGATAGAAAAAGCTCTTCTGGAATCCAGCCCTGACAGCCAAGCTTTGGGGCTGTTTATTTTCTGCATTAGTCTGGCAGAGGGAAGAGAGCTCAGGGTCATGGCAAGGGCTCAGGGGTGTGGGGTAGAGCCTGTCCACAGGTAAAGCCATGCAAAAAGAACAGGGTCTCAAAAACCCACAGCAGGTTGGAGATGGGATCAGACCAGCTCTGCCAAGAAACACAAGCCACCACCACCCTGCCTCAGTTTCCCCAAGCACTGACCTCTGGGAGGATGGACTTTGCTCCTATTTCCTCCCCATCTGTTCTCAGGGAAGCACTGTGCCTTTTCCTACTGTCCCAGCCCACAGCCCTGGCAGCCTGGGTGTTCCTCAGCAGCATTGCTTAAATGTGCCCTGGCCTCACTCACAAGAGCACAGCCTGAGGTGCTGTGATTATCAGCTGAAACCTGCTACCCTGGGCTTTACTGCTACCGTGCAGACATACCAAGCCACTGACTTTTACCTTTGTCCATTGCCACAGTGGAGTTTCCTGGCTTGCTGCCTGTTTATGCACGTTTCCTTCCCGCGCCGTGACTCAAGCTTCAGGTATTTGGGATTTGGTCATCATTGAGCTAAGCCACCTTCCTAGCACTGGGGAGGTGCAGGACAGGTTTTGAAGCCTGCGATTATGATCTGTAAGGTCCCTTCCAATCCAAGCCACTCTGTGATTGATTATATGATTGTATGACTGTATGGCTGTATGGTTCTATTACCCTATGATTCTATGACTCCGTGATTCTACGAAGAAAGGTGAGCACCCAAGCTCTTGCTGCCCCAGCATATGCACCCCATGGCTGAGGATTTAGGGAAAGGAGGAGACTGTGGTGCTGTTAAGGGCTGTACACTCCATCAACAGGCTGAAGGTGCAGCAGTGAAGCCTACAAGGTCTGGTGAGCCCAACGTGTTTCTCAGTGCCAAAGGAAGGATCTAAGTATAGGGTCAGGCCAGAACAGCCAGAATCACATCTACCTCCATGGAGAAGTCTAGCAGGAGGAGGAACATGCAGCTCCATCTCCTGTAGGATCTGGTGGGCAGCAGTTGAAGGCTGGTGGCCTTGGGGCTAAGTTTGCACCAATCCACACTGTGGGAATAGTTCAGAACGGAGCCGCAAGGTCTCGTATGTAATTCTTCCTTGAAATGTTCCTGCAGTGATTCCATGTGAAGACCCTTAAAGTCATACTCATGCTGGCATCCACCTCATCAAAGAGCAGGAACTTGGCTGAGCTGCCTCACTGGGAGCTGGGCACTTTCTTGAATCCAAAGACATACAGGAGCTGAATTCAGGTACAACCACCAAGGGTCCAGAGCCCAGCAGAGCAGACTTGAGGCTGAGCCCACTGCACACAGAGAACCATGGCTGGTCACCCTGCATAAGATTTGGGGCCAGCTCAGTTCTAAGCCCTCCTCTTTAGCAGATGGTGAAGGTGATGGGTGTGGATGGACTGTATAATGTCACTCAAGGTCTTATCTTATGGAGTTGACATGGACGTTTGTTACCATCAGGACATCTGCCCTGCTGCACCACAGAAAGTCTCTGGGTGCCTCCTTGGTATACCAGTTCTCAAAAGGCTGATGTGAAGGCTCACTGCTAATTCACACCAGTACACCATATGAACCAGATAAGACATAGCCCACAGACGGAAAACATACAACAGCCATGAGACAAGAAGGAATGGTGAGGTGCTGGAACAGCTACCCAGAGAGGCTGTGGATGCCCTGTCCATCCCTGGAGGTGTTCAAGGCCAGGTTGGATGTGGCCCTGCGCAGCCTGGTCTGGTATTAAATGTGGAGGTTGGTAGCCCTGCCTGTGGTGAGGGGCTGGAGCTTCATGATCCTTGAGGTCCCTTCCAACCCAAGCCATTCTATGATTCTATGATTCTATGACAGCAATCATACTGAATGTAGAAGGAGCCTTGTGATATGGAGCTCCCAACACTTTCTCAGCATGTCCTGAATCTCACATCACCTCCAAAGAGCTGGTTGACTTCCAATAGCTTTCCTCCAGCTTGCAGCTCCATCCTGGATGCTCCTGCTCATCTGGTGGATAAGGTTTATCCTACAGATTCAGCCAGGGCTGAGGCACTGCAGCTCATGTACCCTCCAAACATGAGAGAAAATGCAATATACTGGCTAAATCTGTCCCATTAGGTCTAAACACAGATACCCTACATGGATGAAAGATATGTTGGAGAAGGAAGAAATGTGCAGAAGTGCTTTCCCTTTGGCTCTGCATGTTCAGAGCTTGCATGGTAGGTAGGGATGAGCCAATGTGAAAGCTATGGAGTTCCCTTAGCTCCAGAGAAAACCCCAACTCTCCTCACATCCAGCCTGCCCACAAAGCAAGGGACTGTCCCCATTCCTTGCCTCTACCACCCCAGTGTAGGTTCAAGGGGCTGAACCCTGCCATGACATCCTTTGCAGTGGGTCCACTTCCCAAAGGACAGCCATCACTGCCGCATCACTGCTCTTAATCCCCAGCCCTTGTGTGGGTGAGGAAATATGCTTTGTGTTAAAGCAAAGAGGAAATGACCCAGAGTCTGATCTCCCTGATCCCCACAAGAACTCCTCTTTATCTCCCACTTGCCAGTCCCCACAATGGGTGATGTCCCCAATGGCAAGACCTCAACCCCTTGTCCTCCACAGGGGACAGCTCATGGACAGAAGGTCCCCAATGCAAGATACCAAGGGTCACCATGCTGGCAATCAGACTTGTGTGCTGAAAAACGCTTGTTCTGCCCTAAATTCTCTTCCTGGCCGAGATGCAGGAAAGGAGTGACTTCAAGAAGAGCAGGAGGATTTTGCTCCTTCATGTCTAGGGCCACTGCTCCATCTAGTGTTGGAAATGTCCCATCAGCTGGCAGTGGCTCCTCAATCGGCCCCTCATGGCCCTACAGCCCCTCATGGCCCTACAGCCCCTTATGGCCCTACAGCTCCTCACAGGGAGCAGAGGGGCAATGCTGAGCTCTGCTCTCCGTTGGCAGCCACAGGGCTGGGGGGAACAGCAGATAAGGTCCAGAAACACAGACTGCCAGCTGTCATGCTGAGGGCAGAGCCCACACACCTCCTTGCATGCCAGCTTCCATGCCAGTGGAGATTGTGCCTGGATCACTGCCTCCAGCCATTGCATCCAACCGGGCTACAGTGTGATGGGTTGAATGTGCTTTTGGCTTCCCCCCACTGAATGCAATTTCCCCAGCACTTATCTGGGGAGGTTTGACCACAACATGAGATAGCCCAGCCCTGGGGTGTTCATATCATTACACACTCTGAATGCTTCGAGACAAGAAGTTACATAGAAAACGCCTTTTGTCCGGTGACACAATCTGCTTTTTTGTTCGAGCAGCCAAGATAATTGGGGCTGCGAAGCGCTACCTTAACGCCCTTCCACCAGTCATGGACTTAACTCTGGGGAGAATAACTCCCTGCAGTTATTGCCATAAAGCAGTGCAGTGCTTCAGAGAGCCCTTTTCACTCGCCGATGCTGGGGGGACCACCCAGGCTCCAGCAGGACAAAGCTGAGCTCGTGCATCAGCTGCAGAGGTGTTTGCCACGGATGCCTGCAAATATATGCATATAAATACATATACGTTAAGGAAAAAAAATATATAAATCAATCCTTTCCTTCATATCTATCATTTGGGTTTTACAGAGTGGGACTGGAGATCTGCTCGTGCTAATGGTAGTTGTGTAGAAGCTTAAATTAACAGCAGCAGAAGTGCTATGCCCTGTCCCCAAGGAGGGATGCTCGACAGGAGCACACCAGTGCCCTCTTCCCTGTATCGGGATCAGGAGGGTCTTTGCCACTGATATCTCATCCTTGTGGCCATGGGTGCATTGCTTGTCCCATAGTGGCACCAGGCAGAAATCCCATCCAGCATTTGGGAAGGGCATTTCTCCAGCCCTGAATGGAGTGGGAATGATTGGATCAATAATCCAATGGCTGTGGAGGGTAAACATGCACAGATTCCACGCCAGGCGCCCCTGACTTCAGAAAGTAAGCCAGAAAAAAAAAAAAGAAAGAAAAAGAGTGGGGAGGAGAAATACAATCATTATGAAGCACAAACCAATTAAGAGATTGATTTTCCAGTGGGAATCGCTGTTGCAGAGAAATAAGGATCAAGCTGGCTGTGTCCCAGCTCCAAAATACCGCAGGAGGTGATTCAGCTCCAGCACGAAGTCCTACACACTTCCTAACACATTATGTTTTGGGGGAGGAGAGATGCATGCACCGGGACCCCAAGAAAGGAGAAGGATGCTTAACCCCTCTATTAGACACCAGCAAATCCACACAGCCGAGCAATCAGGTTTTGATGTTTTGCTCCAGAAAAACGGGCAGGTTTCCATGGTGGTTGGTTCAGGGGTGGGGGGTTTTCTCCTGATCCTTGGGCAGAGGGCAGAGTGGAGGTGATGCTGAGCATCTCCGGGGCCCGGTGCCTTTCACAAAGCCGCTGCTGCCATCTGCTGTAGGAAACCTCCCACTGAACCAGCAGCAAAAATGAATGAATGAATGAATGATTAATAAAACAGCATCTGTGTTTGAAATTGCCTGCAGAGTTATAGAATCACAGAACCATAGAATTGCTCAGGTTGGAAAAGACCCCAAAGATCATGTAGTCCAACCACAACCTAACCATACTGCCCTAACTGTAACAGCCCTCTGCTAAATCATGTCCCTTAGCACCACATCCAAATGGTTTTTAACTCAACCACCTCCCTGGGGAGCCCATTCCAGTGCTTAACAACCCTTTCTGTAAAGAAGTTTTCCCTGATATCCAACCTGAACCTCGCCTGGTGCACCTTGAGGCCGTTTCCCCTCATCCTGTCACCTATAACCAGTGAGAAGGACTCAAGAACCATTAGGGACCTCATTAAGACCTGGAGACCATTCAGCATCACCCAAGGATTAGAGGATTAGGCCCTCCAGGAGTCCAAAACCAAGACAGGAGCTTGCTGAGGTACCAGGGATGAAGTCAGAACGGTGCCTTATGGTTTAGGAGATGCTGTGGGGACATACACGGGGGAAAGCTCTTTATTTTGGCACATCTTAGAACAGCTGATGGAGGGATGGCAATCCAAGGAAACTCACTACTGTAGTTTGTTTCTGAGAAAAAAAAAAGGGCCCAGGGCCCAGTTTCTTACTGGAGGTGTTGAATGGAGTGGCTGCAGGCAGAGGAGCCAGCAGGGTGGGTGCTTTTCCAGCATGACTCAGAATTAGGACCTTGCAGCAGCCCCACAGTTCCTCTGATGGGCACCCCATGGTCTACAACCAAGGAGAATCGTAGAATCATAGAATGGCCTGGGTTGGAAAGGATCACAATGATCATGTTGTTCCAACTCCCTGCTACATGCAGGGTCGCCAACCACCAGACCAGGCTGCCCAGAGCCACATCCAGCCTGGCCTTGAATGCCTCCAGGGATGGAGCATCCACAACCTCCTTGGGCAGCCTGTTCAGTGCATCACCACCCTCTGAGTGAGAAACTTCCTCCTCATATCCAACCTAAACCTCCCCTGTCTCAGTTTAAGACCATTCCCCCTTGTCCTATCACTATCCACTCTCATAAACAGCCATTCCCCCTCCTGTTTATAAGCTCCCTTCAAGTATTGGAAGGCCACAGTGAGGTCTCTCCACAGCCTTCTCTCCTCCAAGGAGAAAGGTGTTAGAAGATGAGCTTAGTTCAGCAATGTTTGATAAGCTAAAGCAATTCCCAGTGACTCATCCCAAACCTACATCTCCTCCACCTGAGCCACCAGTCAGTCTGGTGACCTTCCTCTCGACCTTCATCCCTGCGCACCATCCAGGTGACCTGTCCCAGAGCTGTGCCCTGTCACACTCATGCCGTGTGCAGGGACCAAGCCCACAGTGGGCTCTGCCAGCTCCTTCTGTGAAGTCCCTACCGTGCTCCATGCCACCCGCATTGTCCTGGTGTCATTTCCACACCTGCTGATCTCCAGCAATTCACAACTCATCTGGTGACTGCTCCTTGGATAGCTCCGGTTCCAGAGATGCTCTGCTTCAGACTTTGGACCTTGCCTGCAAGCAGGTTGTGATTCCTGCCTTGCACCTCAAAATCTCTTTTTTTTTTTTCCCTCATTTTCCAATGTGACAGCAAGGGGTAGACAGTCAGTCCCTTCAGCCTTTCCACCAAAACACCACAAGCTAACCCCAGAAGCAAGCCCACACATCCAGCTTGCATCAATGCCTACAGAATAAAATAGGAAATCAGCCTCTGTTTTGGTTTATTTTCACATCACCAGCTCTAATTTAGTGAGCAGCATGTGCTCCTCAGGTGCTGCTCAGCAGATCAGGGGAGGGTGGAGTGATTTCAATAGTGCCAGCATCAGCCATGCGTTATCTGCTGGCACACGCGTGTGCCCAGCTCCCACCCAAGTGAGTTTTCAAAGGTTATGGAGCTTATTAAAAGGCTGATTCATTATATTGCCTTTGTAACCACATCACGGGTATGGGCTTAAATGTTAATTGCAATCTAACTCTGCAGGATAAATCGCAGCTGTTTCCCTAGAGATAAGTGCAGGGCATATGCTGCAAATGTAAAGGGATAATTGAAATAAATGAAGGTTTGCCCAAGGGATGGTGAAAACATGGAGGCCAGACTGCATCATAGCATGGGGTGGGCACAGGTTTTCCCCTGCATCCTGGAGGGAATGAAAAATACACCCCAGGGTCTGGAGTGTGAGGTTATCCCTTGGCCAGTCCTTGCCTGGGAGTTGGTAGATCCAGTTCTTGCTCTGTGTTGCACTCCAACATGCTCTTGGACAAGGAGGTGTCCTTGCAGATGCTGCCCTAGCTAAGAAGACCTCCCGGTACCCTCATTTGTGACCACAGAGTCACCTTGTCCAGTTGTCATCCCATTACCACCATGCCCACTAAACCTGTGATGCTCACAGGCACTATTCATGGCTGCCCATGGACATCGCAGCCACCTCAGGACAGGCCAAGCAGATCCTCCCCAGCCTCCAAGCACTTTTGCCTGGGATCATAGAATCATAGAATGGCCTGGGTTGAAAAGGACCACAGTGCCCATCTTGTTCCAACCCCCCTGCTATGTGCAGGGTCACCAACCACCAGACCAGGCTGCTCAGAGCCACATCCAGCCTGGCTTTGAATGCCTCCAGGGATGGGGCATCCACAACCTCCTTGGGCAACCTGGATGCTCAGGGAGATAAAGGATCCTTGATGGGATTTCCATTTCATGAACTCCTTGGACCTCTGTGAACTTTTAGCACTGAAAGCATCCTTAAGCAAGAATGCCCTCATCTGCAGTTAAATGGAAGGTTGCTCAAGCACTACTGAGCCATACAAGCCAGGAGCTGAGCTTAATTTACACTTGAATTTTAGCAAATGGGACCTTGGGAGCAGCTGTTTGTTCGCTTGTTTCTCTGCACTGTAAGCCCAGCCCCACATCGAGGTCAAACTGTCTTTGACTTCAGCAGATTTGCCTTGGGCTGGAGGAAAAACTCATGACCTGTCTCGCATGTGAGCCCATCACATTGGTACCACCCTCACAGATCCTGATCTCCGTGTGGTCAGGGCAAGAAGAGGGGGAAGTTCCCCAGCTCTAGGTCTGTGGGACAGTGCAAAAACAATGACAAAGCTTGAAAAGCAACATGGGGACCTGTTACAACGTAGGGTCCAGGCTAGGGCAAGTCATCCACCAGGAGGAAAACCTGTTGATGATTTTGGGACGTGTTTGGCAATGTGGGAGGTTGAGACCCAAAATGTGCATGGGGAATAAGCAAGCCTCCTCCACGGAGGAGGGGACATTGTGGCTATGAGGCCTGGATTGAAGCTTTCCTGGGAACAGCTACAAGATCCCCCAATTCTCAACTGATCTTTGCATGATGTCAGCCCAGGACCTCTCTCACCTCTATCCCTGCTCACCTTTCTCCTGCCATGCGGGGGATTTGACGAAACAAAGACAACACCAACTGAAGGCTCCTCTGCAGGTCCAGCAGGCACCTCAGGTATCTAGAACAGGGTGGATGAATCACAACCTCAGGTCAGTGCTCACCACCTCAGGTCAATGCTCCTCAACTGTAAAAAGGAGCAGGGGATGAGCTTGGCTATGAATGGCCACCTTGTAGGCAGGCTAAATGAAATTAAATGATCCCACCCAGCACTGATTGAGGCCACCCTTTTACCACCTTTCCATACCATACCTTTTTCCTACCCCCAACACCTTCTCTGTGGTCCTTCCTCCTTACACCAACACCGACTGCCTCTGCTTGGCAAACCCAGCTGCAGGCAGCCCAGGATTTCCCTAGCATATTGGCATTTCTCACTCCTGCCATCATTCTAGTCACAGTTGCTCTGCATCGTGTATCTCCACGCTCCCACAAAATGGCTCCTGGATGAACAAAACTCTTCAAGGAGAAGTTTTTAGGCCCCAAAAAACCCAAAGAAGCCAGGACATATTGAGTAGTTTCACACAAGCTGGACCCCAACAGCTGCTGTCTGTTCTTTTCTCCATCACACAGGTGTCCAGCAGGGCTATGTGTCCTGACATTGATGTTATAATTAGACTGGCTTCCATCTTTCTCCTCCCCACTGAAACAATCACTGCCATTCTTGCAGGTGGTCAAAGTTCAACATGGGCCTGGGACGGCTGTGACATTGATTGGCGGGTCCCAGGGCGACCGCCGTCTTCCCCTTTGAGGCAAGTTGTCAGGTTTGGGCATGTCAATTAGTGACTGTACAACGTAATGAGGTTTTGATGATGGAGAACGGCCGAAACCTCATTCCCACCCAAGAAAAAAAAAACCCTGATAATAACCTTGATACCTCTTCTTGTAGATCTCTGTAGCCAAGTGACTTCATACAGAAAGCCAGGGTACCCTTCTCTGTTACAGCTAATTAACTGGGAATCATTCTGGAAAAAGCCAGGGGTGGCAGAACCCAGTATTGGTGCTTCAGAGGTGTAATTAGTCTTACTAGCAAACCGAGGAATTTTAGGGCAATGTGCTGCTACAGGTGAAATATTTCAGCTGAGCATTTTAAATCCTATTTTTTTGTGCATGGTCATTAAAAGCATAAGGGCATCAAAACCTACCCAGCAGGGTAGCACCATGGTGGTGGAAAGACAGCTTTCCCTAATGGAGTGTCCTAAAATTGAATAAAGCTCTCCAAATGGGACATTTTGATGCTCCTTTCTTTTGGGACAGCATCTCCCATCCATGAGAGAACCTGGACCAGTTCTGGCAATGTCCCTGATGGGCTAGGGATGGGATAACTCAAAGGAAGATTCTCTGGCATTGCTGCACTGCCCATCCCACATACTAAATTGGTCCCAGAGATCAGACTCAACTCAGCACACCCATAAGACTTCATTGGAAGAAGAGCTGCCCATTAAACTCAGTGTCACTGCCCCAAGTTCGTCCGTACAGTTAACGTGGACAGAGTGAGCCTAAGCAGTGTTGAACCATCAGTCCATACTCCTGAAAGTAATCCCATGGATTTATCATGCCTCTGATTTGGAAGACCTGGTAGCACTGGGGTGGCATGAGTGGTGCCAAGGGCACCCTAAGATGAGGGACAGTGGTGTTTAAGCAGCCCAGAGGAGGGAAAATGGTTAGAGTACTGGAAGGCCTCTCCTATGGAAACAGGCTGAGAGCACTGACTGCTGTTCAGTTTGAGGAAGAAAAGGCTCTGGGGAGACATTGTACCATAACCCTCTATGTGTGGGCCTACAGGAAAGCTGGAGAAGGACTATTTACAAGGGCATGTAGTGATAGGACAAGAGGTAATGCCTTTAAGCTAAAAGAAGGTAGATTTAAATTAAGCATTAGGAAGAATTTTTATGCTATGAGGATGGTGAGGCACTGGCACTGCTGCCCAGAGAGTTGTGGATGCTCCATCTCCGGAGGTGCTGAAGGCCAGGTTGGATGGGGCTTTGGGCAGCCTGTTCTGGTGGGAGGTGTCTCTGCCCATGGCAGGGGTTGGGATGAGATGGTCCCTTCCAATCCAAACCATTCCTTGTTACTAGGACTCTAGGAATCCAGGATGATGACTCTGTGATTCTAGGATTCTGATTCTATGGCCTGACCTGCATGGATTGGGATGCCTGTGATGCAGCCTCATTTCCAGCTGCAGCACCACCAGCACAGGTCTCTGCACCACTGACACATTGGTTTCAGCATTAAAATGCTGCCCACGGAGCAAACCCAAAATTGGAGAAAGTGGAGGAAGTGACTGCTCATGGTACCAACCAATGCTTTTATCAGGACTCGAACCTCTGCTGCCCAAAATGCTATCAGATGTACTCCACAGTAATGGTAGCACTTCCATTTTTCATGTGTTCTGTGGAGAAGGTGCACCCAACAAGCACCACTTGACCACAGATATTTGAGTTCCAGGGGTAGGCTGAGCAGGCCACAAAGCATTTATCAGGCAAAGCATCATTCTGGTGTTTGTTTTTCAACCTGAACACTGAGTAAATTAAGTACGTGGGGTTTAAATGATGTTGGGGGCATTTATAGCCCCAGGAGGGCTGAGTGATCATGGACATCTCTGAAGCCATAGGTGGTTGATGGAGATACAGTGGTAGAGATGGTTTACAGTCAGTGATGGAGGCCCACTGGGGCTGGTATCTGGAACAGAATGAACGAATCACTCCTTTCTATCTCTAATAACTCAAGGAAGAGCTGAAGGACCTGCTCAGCAGGGACATCTGCCCTGTAAGAGCTAAAGGGAGGTGGGATGGATAAAATGACCGCAGAAGAACCAACTTATCCTTTCTACTTCATCTTTCCCATGTTCCGAAAGACTGATTAACAGCGTATCATCCCTTTGCATGTGCAACTGAGAGCAGTGTGGCCTTGAAGTTATCACCTTAAGCTGTGCAAGGGGAGGTTCAGGTTGGATATTAGGAACAATTTCTTCTCAGAAAGAGTGGTGATGCACTGGCACAGGCTGCCCAGGGAGGTGGTGGGGTCACCGACCCTTGAGGTGTTCCAGAACCATGGAGATGTGGCACTGGGGGGGCACTGTTTAGTGGTCATGGTGATGGTTGGGGTTGGACATGGTGATCTCCATGGTCTTTTCCAACCTTACTGATGCTCCGAAAGTGTCAGCAGTGGTGTTAAATATTAGCAGCACTAACATTATACAACAGTCTGCTCCCCAGCAAGAAACGCTGCATGTCCCTGAGTCACGAAATGCAGCTATTTTTGAATTAAGGAGAAAAAAGTGAGGCAGAGGCAGCTGCAGTCATTTGCCCACCGTCCCAAGGGAGTTGGTGTCATAGGCTGATCTGCTTTCATTGCTCTCTGTGCTTCAGCCCCACATCTGAGATGCTCTCGGGAAAGTGGGTCTTTCTGCCACGGAGAAACTTGTTCTTTTTTCTGCCTGTTGAGTTTAGCTTGCTTTTATCCTCATTTTCACCCTCCAGGATGGTAGAACATGGTAGATCTTCCAGATTATACAGCAAAGACTGGAAGTCTTGCTTTTCAAGCCATCAGTAGGTGACCCCAGGAACCCCAGAAGCAAGGAATAATTGCTGCTTTTTCTGTAGATAATGTAGCAAACAGCTGTTGGGGGGGGGGGGGGGGGAGGGAGAGAATATCTCAGCTCCTGTGAGTAACTGTGATTCTCACCCCAATGTGAGAGACTCAGAGGTGAGACAACGCCGACCTGCTAACACGGCCCCGCAGAGCAACACAAAGCAGAGCAGCAATCAACCCAATGTCTGCCAAACCCCCCAAAAGCCAGGGCACAGCTCTGCAGATTGGTCACCCGAGGCTGCCAACAAGGAGGAAAACTCAGCAGCTCTAAGGCATTTGAATGGCAAAAAGCCACCCCAAGAGCACCCAGCGTCAACACCACAATGCCCCAGCGAATCCTATGTTGTCCTTTGCCCTGAACTCTCTTTCAACAGAAAAAAAAGGTGGCCACACATCTGCCCTCCCAGCTGCAGAAGGAAGCCTATTTCCTTCTCCAAACGCTGTGAGTCACAGGGCAGTGTGCTCATCTTGCATCACAGCAGCCGTGACTCAGATGGGGACACGTTGCTGCTGGCTCCGTGCACACAGCATCACCTCTGCTTTCTGCAAGCATGGCGTTTGTGCACGTGTAACTGAGACAGGGGAGGTTTAGGTTAGATATTAGGAAGAGGTTTTTCACCCAGAGGTTAGTGACGCACTGGAACAGGCTGCCCAAGGAGGTTGTGGATGCCCCATCCCTGGAGGCATTCAAGGCCAGGCTTGATGCGGCTCTGGGCAGCCTGGTCTGGTGGTTGGCAACCCTGCACATAGCAGGGGGTTGGAACAAGATGATCACTGTGGTCCTTTTCAACCCAGGCCATTCTATGATTCTATGATTCTGTGGCTGAGATGAGGAAATCAGACCCTTAAAACCATGCATCCTGCTTGGATTGACCCTGTGCCAGCCAGAGTTTTGTAGGGATAAAGAGAGAGCAACAGGACGAGCAGCTTCTCCATGCACTGAGTCAAAGCAAAGAGCTGCTCTGGGTTAAAAATAACAGAAAGTGGGGGGAGAAGAGGAGGGTTATTTTTAGTGCAGAGCACTGTCCTGATCTGCTTCAGCAACCAGGCATGGAGATCACACTGTTACACCAGCCAGTGCTCTTGGCCAAGGGGATACATCCGCCAATGGGGTTTTGTTCTCAGGGGGTGATTCTGAGACATGTAAGTGCCAGGAGCTCCTGACAGCAGGACTTGGTAGGAAATATGGGGAGAAGGAGGGATTCAAGCACCTGGAGACTTTCAAGGCCAGGCTGGAGCAGGGCCTGGGCACCCTGGTTGAGCTGTGGTGTCCCTCTTCATTGTGGGGAAGTTGGACTGGATGACCTTTAATGGTCCCTTCCAGCTCTATGATGCTATGATTTTCCTGGGTCCTTCTCCATGTTCTTGGCCACTAAGTGCTCGTTTAGCAGAAGCATCACTTGGGGATGCTTTGCTAAAAGCAATCTGAGCCAAGTAAACACGTGGGACGCATCATTTGCGAGGTCATGAAGGCTGGCAGTGTTTTATATGGGCATGGGCTGGGAAATATGGGCTGTTCCTCAAAGGTTTGGCGTTGAGGCGTTTACATCCTTTATCGCCACTTCAGTTTACGCACACGGGAAGAGTTGGTTACGGAACACAGCCCGGTGGGCAAGCTAAAATGAACCCCGTGTGGGAACAGAACTGGTTTGCTCTCCTTGCAGCTGCTGGGTGAGGAAAGGAAGGATGCTGAAGGACTCAGCCCCACTTTGCACTTCAGGTTCCAGTGCATGGGAATGCTGAGCGTGCTCAGCTGGCGGGCACTTACAGCCCTGTTGGAGAGGTGGAGGGAGGGCTTCAGGGCGCTCACATCTTCTGAGCACTGTGGGGGAATCCAGAATCAGCCGTTTTCATGGCTGCCTGCTGTCTTTTAAAGCTCCAATGCCTGTGTTTATAAAGGCAGTACTTAGGAGTTAACCTGGGACAGCACATGGCCTCAATTTACCTTGAAGTAACCCAAAGAGGAAAGGAAACCATTCCCAACTACCAGATCTGTTTCTACTGCGCTCTCTGGAGCATCCAAGCCGCGTGAATTTTAGCTTCCACAACTCTGCGTCCCCATTCCCTCCTGCCCGTCCATCATTAAGGGTACACGTCAATCAAACCCCACACCTAAAGGGGCGTGGTCGCTGATTGGGCGTGGTGAGATGGTGGGCGGGGTTTACTCGAATGCCCGCCCCCCTTGCATCCTCTGTTACCCATGCTGCCCCGCGCGCTGGCACTGACGTGGCCCCGGAGCGCCGCCATCTTGTGTGCCTGGGCGGAGAGCGGCTGAGCAGCGCGGGGGGAGCCGGCTCCGAGCGGGACAGCCCGAGGACAGCCAGACCCACTGCCCGGGGCAGCAGCTGACACCGGTGGGTCTCCGTTGCCCTCTTTCTGTCCCTTTTTCCTTCTCGTCGCCCGGCGTATCCGCCCACAGCCGCTGGGTGGAGCGGGGGAGGCCGAGGCCCGCGGGCGGCGGGGAGGTGCGGCGGCCCTGCGCTGAGGGGAGGCCCGGGGCCTGCTGCTTTCCGGCTGCCTTCTGCCTTTGTCTCCTCCTGCCGTTCTGCAGGCGGGGAGGAGGCCGCGGTGCTGCCCCATCCGCCTCCGTTCGCTCGTTTAGGGTGGGGGGGGTGGGGGGTTGAGTTGGGGGGGTGGGTGGATCGTTCATAGGGACAGATGTCGGGGGGGGGGGGGCCGCGCCGTTCCCCTCCCCCTTCCCGGAGCGAGGCGGAATGGCTTTCTCCTCTCTTCTTCCTCAAACCCATTCCGGCCTCGGCCCCGCCCGCGGATGGGATGCGGGGAGAGGTTGCCTGGTTTTCGGGTTAGCCGAAAGCTGTTCTCCTCTTAGTTCCTGAGCCTTGGGCTCCGAGTGGGGCTTCGTGCTGGGCTGCTGGGAAGAAGTTCAGCTTCAGCCTGCCGCAGTCTCAGTTTGGTATCCATTGCTCGGGTCTGGTGCCCTGGGAGATCAGTTTTCCTTGGCACGGCAGCCCCCCAATGGGAGGATATTACATTCTGTCTGAAAACACACTGCTATGTCTCTGTGAGTGGTTAAGGTGATACTTCAGGCTGATAACCTCCATCTGATGAAGTGGTAGGCTAGCAATGGGAACCTCTTTCTGAAGGAACCCCTTTACAGGGTGACTAAAATTTTACTGGACCATAAAACCACCAAAATGTTGTGTTTGTCATTGACCTTGCTGCTTTGCTGCTAGGTTTTTTGCCAAAGCAAATTCCACAGGTTGATTAGAGTTCTATCCAGAGACCTTGTTTTGAAATGTAACTTTGTCGATAACTAAAATGCAAACGATTTATTGCATACTTTGAACTTTGTTTTGCAAGCTGTAGGGCTGCAACGTCCCTCTGCAATATGTTCTATTAACCTTATTTTTCAGGCAAAGAAACCCAAGTCAAAGTAAATTGCTCAAGGTCATTTGGCGATGTGGCCATTACTGTTTTTACAACTGATTTGAAACACTTCTGTAGGAGAAAGGAACTCCAGCAGGACTGGAGGATTGCTTCATGGGTTTTGTAATCAACTTGTCAATACAAGTACTCATAATCTTACAGGTACAGAAAGGAAGGGATTCTTTGAAACCCAAGTTTGGGAGGCTGGTACAATGCCTTGGGTTTCTTGTGTTAAAAATAACACCCTGTGCTCCAGAACCCTGTTGGACTGCTTTGTCTGTTGTTGCAATTACATTGGGTGAAAGGGTGAGGTAGCTTGCCTCACTTGAACCTCTTCAGCTCTATTGGTTTTCTGTGTTTGATGTCCCTTCTGCTATGACAGAAGATGGAAAAGTGACTCAAGCAGATGTCAGCTCTTCTTGGGACACCATTCACTGCCATGGTAGCCTATGGTGTATCTGATAGTTGCTGGACCGTACCACTGAGAGCCTGGAATTGGGAGTAAAACACAAATAAAAGAAGGTAAATCTCTCCCCAGCACTTCAAGCTTTTTGCTGGGTTTTGGAGATTGCCTGGTTGTGAAATACAACACAGATCTGAAAAGGGTTAGGGCAGAAGTGCTGTGTTCTTGCTTGGCACATGCAGCTCCCTGTGTTAGTCAGTGAAAAGGGGAAGGCCTGGAGCTGTGGTTTTTCAAAGCAGACACAATGGGGGGGACAGGGGGCTGCATTCCAGACCTTATAATTGTAGTACTCCAGTTACACCTGTTGGAAAACCTGCTTTAAGCAGCACTCATACATTGCACTGAGGCACAGTTATCAGGTGAGCTATTGGTTACATTAATTGGTGAAAGAAGGAGAAGCTCATAATGCAAGGCTTCAGCTGAATTGGCAGTGCTGAAGCTGAGAGAACCTTTCTTTAAAAATAGAAGACCGGTGTAAAAATGAAAGTCCACCTTTGCATGTATCAGCAGCTTTTAAAGGTAGCATTCTTACAGATTTCATCAGCCTTCACGGGAGTCGGTTTCATTTCCTTGCAGTGGATGAAGTTGGTGAAGATCAGTCCACTTTTTCTTAGAAGGAATAGCTCTGATTCATTTTTAGAAATCTATGGAAGGCTTTGCCAAAGCTTTGCTACTGGAATGCTGCAGAGCTTTTATTCGAGGCGCTGCCCTCTGCCATTATTCCCTTTTTTAATTGATGAGTAAAGAGGTTTATAATCGGCTTCCTATTCCAGCAGCTGTTTTTTTTCTGTTGTTCAGCATATTTCTGTTTTTGCTTGCAAGTATCCATTTCTGTTTCTTGTTTCTAACACATTGAAGGACTGTGGCAATAGCTCTGCTGATGTTTCGATTCTCATTAAACTCACGCCTAACGAAGCTCTTATTCATACCCTGGTCTTGTACCTAGTTAGCTGTGTAGGCTCTGCTTTGACGTTTTCCCCAAACCAAAAGCCAGTTTCATTACTGAAGCTCTCCAGCGAGTTCTTGCCATTTCTAATGTGAGTGTAAACGTTGACTTAGTGCCCAGCTGGTAGGAATGAATAACAGGTTATTTGGCTTAGAATTGGAGATTTTAAACGTGTGAATAGTTCAGCCTTGAAAAACTGCTCAAAGCCTGACTGAAAAGAAATGCTTTCTCAATGCTGCATTCCCACAGCAGTGCCCACATCCGACAGGTGAATGTGGAGTCAGTCAGATCTGGGTGTTATGAATTGTTGGCACTGCTTTATTTCCTGAGTAGTCTGCAGGGAAGCCACGAAATTCTTCAGAAACCATCAGCTATGGCCCTTCTTGTGCTCGCCCCCCTGTCCCTTAAAGAAAATGTCGTTCAGAGCAGATGTACAAACCAATACATTGAAAAAATACACTTCAGAGTTACGTGTGGTTGCATGCAGTTGCTTAAAATAGTTTGAGATTTGGCTTTGAAATAGAAGTGGCGGCCTCTACATCAAGGTGAGAGTAAGGCCAGGGCTGGTTGTTGTTTTGAGTTTGGAGTTGAGCAGCCTGCCCTCTTTGCTTGATGCTGTTTTATTGGTTTTTTTTTCCTGTTTTTCTGCCTTTTTTTTTTTTTTTTTTTGGATTGAGTTCTTGTGGTATCAAGGAAGTGGTCGTCACCCCAAAGGAAACCTTCCCTCTTTCCTCTGCCCTTGCCTTGATCTTGTAAATGGAATTATTTTGTTTTCCTGCCACTCTGAGCCCGGTGCTCTCAAGAGGCTGGTACAGCATTTGGGAAGTGCTATATCTGGGTAATGTGTATAGACAGCAAGATGTTCAGCCTACTTATGTTGATTGAAGGTGCTACATCAGGAGCAGCTCCGCGTTGGATTTTCATTACCTCATTTCTCGCTGGCGGTTGACGTGTCCTCCATCTGCCTCAGGCATGCAGTGTGGTTGGGTGCCTTTCAGTTGGTCTTCTCAAACCTCTGCAGACCACATCTAGCTGTGCCTCTTCACGTGGGAGTGCGGTTATGTAACTGCATCTTGTGTTTTACATGATGCTTTGTGCAAGTACTTCTGAGCTTCTTTGGGAGGCAAATAACGTATTGATCACTGAGGATGTCTGCACCACCAGCCCCAAGTGGGGAGATGCATTCCTGTTGATGGAAACCCAACAGACATATCAGCTACTCCCGGATTTTGTGCTTAGTTTATGCCTAATGACATCAGGATGCTCTGAAGTCTCCAGTAAATCAAATCTAATGATCTGAGCTAAATTCCAGGGTTGAAGCCATGCAGTCAGAGGCCTCAAGTTGATACTTGGTCATCTCTCACTCGGGTTACCACATGTGGAAGTCTGGTGAGCTGTAACAGAGCATCTTAACCTGGAAGGAAATTGCTTCAGGTTCCAAAGAGCACAGCTGTACTTCACAGCCTGTGCCTACAGAGAGGTGATGTGAAGAACTGTGGGCCTGAATTCATCCTCGGGTTTTAGCAGTGTTTTAATCTTTGCTGGATCACTTCTCACGTTCCCTTCGAAGTCACGCTTTAAATTGTAAAGAACAAGCTGCCAACTTGGATTTGCACTTAAATTGAAGTTCTTTGCCCAGTCTCATGTGTAACACCAGCAGCAGCTGTTCTACTTGGATTTAAAAGTTTTCCCACCTCTCATTTACACGTGGGTTTGGTGCTCTTGTGTATGATTTCGTGCTTGTTTTTGCATGCTGAGCTTCCAGTGTAGATGCTATAAAGGTGGTATGAGCCAACTAGTGATAACAGGCTGGATTTCAGATTGATATTTCTGTTAAGTAACAAATTGATCAGCTTTTGTTTTCCTATGGCTGATAGAATCAAATTGTATTAATTCCACTTTAGGAATTATGGGTTTGATTCGGGTTTTTTTTTGTTCTTATGTTAGGAGTGGAGTCAGTGCTGATGTCAGGTTGGTAGGGACACTGGTGGTCTCTGTCTGAAACAGGCATTGAAGCAAAGATGGGAACCTCCTGGGGGAAGTTTCCCAGCTCAGAGGCAGCAGGTGCCTTCTGCGTGGCCGTGTGCTGGGGCTGAGCTTTTCTTGCCTGACCTTATTGCTGCTGCTGTTTATCAAAGGGAGAGAACAGATTGCCAAAATGATTGCATGAAGCAACTTCTATTGCACTGCCTGCCAAGTTCAGAGCCCTACTTCAGCCACTTTGGAAGCCTTGCGTGCTAAGGGTTGGTGTGTAGAAGGGAAATAAATGTATTTCTATAGTGCAGGCATAATTTTGCTAATTAAATAACCTTCAATTTTGGTCTTTTATGCTATGTTTAAAGGCAAGGATTTCAAGACACAGCTGTGCTTTCCTCGATACACTGCGTGCCCCTGTGGTCATACTGCTGTGGGATGGCTCTTTAGCTAGCAGTGCATCTGGGAAGACATGTGATGTCTCAGGGTAAGGGCTCTGAATGAAATGGCATTAACCACACATTAATGCATTCTAAATACAGAGTGCTACAGAAGATTAAATGCTGAATGATTGTTGGTCTTGAGATGCTCCTCAGAGCTCTTATTCTAACCCCTTTCAATTAATAAAGGCAAATTCTGGTTGTTACTCATGGGCTGTATTGCTTTAACAGGCACTGGTCTGCTTGCTCTGGCAGATGCTCATTCATTTTTAACTCATTATACCAAGCCTCTGAAAAAGGCTCCCTGTCCTCGGAATGGCTTATCTAACCGTATCACTTACTAGAAAACAGGCTGCTGAAAATGCCTGGCTTCCTTGCAACAGAACTGCAGCCTTACCCAGTGAATGTCTCTCTCTTGCTATTTACCAATGACACTATAGCTTTTCTGAACCTGCCCAGCAGGTTTCTGCTGCTGCACACCTCTGGAAGAGTAGGGTAGGTGAAGGTGAGCAGGAAGAGAGCTGTGCAGGCACACAGGCGTGGTTGGGAGCAGTGCTGGGCCTTGTGCTGGGGCAGCGTGCATGCTAGCTCTGCAGAAGGCTTGGGCTGTTGATTGAAATTGCTTTGAGCAGCCTGGTCTAGAGGCAGGTGTCCCTGCCTATAGCAGGGGGTTGGAATTAGATGATCTTAAAGGTCCCTTCCAAGCCAAACCATTCTATGATTCTGTGATACAGGTTGCGGATGTTTTAAGATGGCTGAAAAGTGACAAGATTACTTGATAAACCTAACAGACTCTAAAATTTTGCCATATTTTTGGAATGTTTTTGTCCTGGTCTGACTAACGGACTGAAATGAGAATTGAACTAAGCAGATTCAGCTCTGAAGTACACTGGAAGTAATCGTGTGATCCCTCAGCTGAGTTGTACTAATGGGTGACAGCAGAGTCTTGGGAAGCAGTTCCAGGCTGTGGCAGCACTGTCTGCGTGGTGGTGGAGTTTGAGCTGTCAGAGGGCTGGGCACTGCCCTGCTTCTCACCTGGCTGTTGAGGGACTGGTCATGGTCCTGCTGCTCATTTGGTTGAAGATTTTACAGGCAGGGAGGAAAGAACTCAAGGTGCATTGGCTCTTTTAGCGTGGTGTTACACAGTACTGACAGAGATGGCCTCCTGAGGGAAGCAGGCTTCCCTTTCCTGTGATAGCAAGCAGACATGCTAGCTGCTGTTAGAGGAAGGACACACAGACAGACACCTTCTCTACTGCCACGGCAGCATCCAACAGCTTTTTGATAGGAGCCACATCAGTGTGGAGGAGTTCTGCACATGGGCTTCTCCTGATATCCCGTACTCCTATAAAGCAGCCTGGAACTGGTGAGCTGCCAGGAAAAGGGAAATGCAGTGGGATTCATCACTGTTAGAGCCAAGGCTGTGCAGTGTGTTTGGCAGCATGGCTTCTCTGAGGGGTGGATTAAATGCTAAGGTTTGGTTCTCTTAACTGGTTGCTGCCTTTGGTCCCAAGCATTTAACAGACAATTAGGCTTTTACATGGGGGGGGTGGGTGGGGAGGGGAGATGGGGGGGAAGCTCTTGCAGGGCTTAAGGCTCTTCTGCAGAAGCACCATTTTGGTGTATTGTAAGAGCTCTGGTCTGATGTAACACTTCAGCCCTGGCATTTTTTTTCAGATAAAGCAGCAGATACAGTCAGCACAGGCAGCAGACAAAGGAAAGCCCCACAGCCTCCATCCCAGCCAGAGCTGCTGGGGAGAGACATTTCCTGCTGTGAATGATTTGGGTAAACAAGGACTCCAGCAAAACTGTTTTCTCTACTTCCTAATTAACTTTCCTGTTTATGTAAGTTTCATATAGATTCAAGTGGCAGTTGAATATTCATGGTAGTGATTCAGAAATACGAAGGAAATGGTGAAATAATAGAACTTCCAAAACTTCCATTTGGTTTTATTCCACAGGCTGCCCTTCTGGCTGATGGAGCTGTAAAGTTCCAATCACCCTGAGCTTCAGCGTGTGAAATGAACAATCTGACACGAGTTACAACTTCAGAAGTGCTGTTTGTCTTGCAGAAACTTTGGTGTGGACTCTGCCCTGTGAGGCTGCTTTGTGCTGAGACATGTGACTCTGTTCACATTGCAGTGCTCAGCTTTGGGGTTCAGAGTCGCTTCCAGCATACTTCCTGGGAGGGGCAGGGCAGCGGGGGCCTCCTGGTGCTGAGCAGGGCAGGCAGAGCTGAGCAGTGGGGCAAGGCTTTGGTCTGCAGCTTTGCAGCTTGTTTAATGGTCTTGAATAGCAGTTCTGGAAAGCACATGTCCTGTGAGAATTGTGTTTCAAGCACACAACTGCAGTGTAAAGCACGGAACAGCTTTGAGAGCTGATTCAGAGTTCATATTTGAGTTATGACTGGGTTTGCAGGAAACCCAACCCCTGAACGTTCCATGTCTTGGCTCTGTATGCTTCTGCTGTCTTAAGTGTGGTTTTTCAGCTGGACTTGATTTATTTGTTTCAAACTTACATCAGCATTGCTAGACAAAGCAGCAGTAGAAGTGAGTAACAGCTCCAGCCACATCCGACAGCTTTCAGACGGCTTTGTTCATCTCATGCAAGCAGAATAATGGTTCATGGTGATTGCAGTGCTGACGTGTGTGATGGCAGGTTGGGATGGCAGGGCCTTGTGGAAAAGCAACACTGGGGCTGCAGCCCCTTCCAAGAGTACAGCACAGCGGTGCCCTCAGCCCCAGCAGGAACTCTTGAAGCTGTTGATCCCTCCTGAGTGTCCACAGTGAAGGGAGAAACCTTTCCTATGCAGCAGTCATTTCTGGTAGTTAAGGTTTGGAGACATAGTTGGTTCCGTAAAGAAGTTCTCCAGTGTCAGTGAACAGAATGCTGCTTTGTGTGGCATTGTGTTCACTGCCCACTCCCAAAGGTTTCAAGAGGAAGGAAACTGTCCTGAGTAGAAGTGAATCCAAGCCATGTTCACAGTTTCCTTTTCAAAAGAAGGAACAACAGTGAAGACATGAGCATGCATTTAAAATTGTACTTCAGGTAAAGTAGTGCTTTTTGGTGAGACCTTAAGCTGAACAGTGAGGGACAAAGTGCTCCACGTTGTCTGTTGTGCTGAAAGCCAATAACAAACAGAAAAGTTCAAGAGCAGTGTTTAATACTGAAATCAGAGCAGTGTCTTTTTATCAGGGATAACTTCTGGCAGAGCTGTTTGTCTCTTGGTTTTGCTTCAATATGGGAGAATTCCTGGTCTCCACAGGCAGGGATTCCACGGGTCTGTATTGTCCGGTGCCTTTTTGGTGGCTGGTTGTGCCCAGGTCTGAACACAGCCTTTGGTGACTCATGAGTGACACTGTGATCTCTTTCTCCAGACTTCACTGGCCAGTGAAAGCATATCTCAAGATGGGAAATATTTTTGCTAACCTCTTCAAAGGCCTTTTTGGCAAAAAAGAAATGCGTATTCTAATGGTTGGTCTGGATGCTGCAGGAAAGACGACTATTTTGTACAAACTTAAACTTGGTGAAATAGTAACTACTATTCCTACTATAGGTAAGACATTTATATTTATATCAACTGCTTGCTTTGGGATCAGGGTGTTGTGTTTGCAGCAGTGCCTCACCTCTGCTGCCAGCACTACTGGTTTAAGTGACGTGGTGCTGCACCCTGACTTTGCTATCAGAACAGTTGCTGAGGCTGCGGTATGAGGATAGCACAGCCAAATCTTCTCACATGGCAGGAGATTTGTTTTCTTCTTGTTTTTTTCCCCTGTGCATTCCCTCCCTTCCATCACCTATGGGGTGGCCCCTTGTGGGCTGGGGCAGCCAGCTGCCTTCTGCTCAGCGTGCTGTGACCTCAGGTGTTTAAGGCTGAGAAATGGAGGGGTGCCTCCATGTTATCTGGGAGGAGAGCGGCTGAGAACTGTGATCCAAGATTTATTTCCTGTCCTCCAAAGCCTGTGGGTTTTTTTTTTTGTTGTTGTTATTATTTAATATAACACAGTTTGCTCTGATTCTTTTTTCACTGCTCAAGTAGCAGCTACAGCTGTTAAGTTCATTAGTTTAACGAAGTGGGGCGGGGTGATGGTGAGAGGAGCAGTTCTAGAGAGCCCATGTTTGGCTGTTCAGGGGGCTTCAGTGTTTATTTAAAGCAGACTTAAACTTCAAGGTGATGTTTTTAGTAGTGACGCTGAACGTGAGTAGCTAAATAAACGTAGTTGATCTGTACCCATTTTAACAGATTTTTGCCACGATTTCTATTTCAGGTTTCAATGTGGAAACAGTAGAATACAAGAACATTAGCTTCACGGTGTGGGATGTAGGTGGCCAGGATAAGATCAGACCACTCTGGCGCCATTATTTCCAGAACACACAAGGTGAGTGCTGACACTTAAATCATGGGCTTCAGAACACAGAGCAGGAGGGGTGGGAGGAAATCTAGAAAGCAGTCTCCTTTGTCCATCTGAATCACTGAGTTAGAATTCCTGCTCCTATGTAAGCGTCACAGCTCCCACCCATCACTTCAGAGCAGTCTTACATCTTGTTTCCTACAAACTGTAGCAGCCTTGTGAACTGAGAGCTTGTCACTTCTCCCACTGCTGTGCCTTTAATATGCAGGCATTAGAGTCCTGTCACAGGATTTCAAGAGATGCTTCTCATTGGAAAATATTGAGTGGTTCTGTAGCTGGAGAACAAGTTCCAAAAGCACGCACATCAACTGCTTGTTCTCACCAGCTCCTGGCAAGAGCAGGCTTTCTCTCAGACACGAGATTACAACAATACAAACTTTATTTTTTCATATAGTTTCTTTTCACAGCTTAATTTTGATGTTCAGAACCACGTATCACATGAAAACAGCACATGCTGCGTGCTTATGCTTACTGTCTGTTTTCTCCTAGGTTTGATTTTTGTGGTTGACAGTAATGACAGAGAACGAGTGAACGAGGCCAGAGAAGAGCTGATGAGAATGCTGGCAGAAGATGAGCTTAGAGATGCTGTTCTATTAGTGTTTGCTAACAAACAGGTATGCCAAAGGAAGGTGTCTTGCTGTAAGAAATCCTGAAAGCATGCGGTGTATTTGTGTTCTTAGCTGAAAAGCACTTTCTGTGGGTGAACTTACAGGAGGCATAGCTTGCTTTCCATCAGCTGTGCAGGCTCACTCGAGAAGGGTGAAAAAGCTGTACGAGTCCTTTTTTAGGGACAGGAAAATGGAGTACAGACAGAAGCAGTGCTGAGCTGAGCACTGCCTCCTGATAACAGTTGAGGTTAAATCAAAGCTGCAGCTGCAGAAAACATTTCCTGAGTGGAAAGTGAATGAAACGGGACGTGAGCTGTAACTGAGCATTCCTAACTTCATAAAGCGGGTTTAAAGCTGACGGTCAGTCAGAACTAATAGTTCAGGAAGGGCGAGCGTTGCTTCTCAGCTGGCAGGAGAGAAAAACATCTCTTGTTCCTCTGCAGGACCTGCCCAACGCCATGAATGCAGCAGAAATCACAGACAAACTCGGACTGCATTCTCTTCGTCACAGGAACTGGTACATCCAGGCCACCTGCGCCACTAGTGGAGACGGGCTCTATGAAGGACTGGACTGGTTGTCCAATCAGCTCCGAAACCAGAAATGAAACCATAAACCTTCCTCTTCCCTCTTTTTCCACCCCTCCCTCTTATTTCCTCCTATTCGCCCTTCGCTTTACTCTAATGTGGCAAACTGTGCTACTTTGTGGTATTGAGTGCCGGAAGCTGTTTTCATTTCTTTTGTCACAGTATATATTGCATCATGCTGTAAATGTGGCAAATACAAGCCAGAAAACAGTTAGGTTTCTTATTTAATGTAAATAGTTTTTGTTTCCAATGAGGCAGTTTCTGGTACTCCTATGCAATATTACTCAGCTTTTTTATTGTAAAGAATCAACTCACTGTTTAGTACTTGGAAGGGATGGAGTGGCTTAACATAGGGGTTGCCAGTGGTCCTTGTGCAGTAGAGCTGAATACTATCTCGGATGGGTTGTGAGATCTGTGAGGTCCGTTTTGGTGGTTGGTTTTTAACCTGAATACTGTATGTTGTTTTTTTTTTTTAATAGTCGAGGAAAAGTAAAAACACTTCAAGACACAAAGGTTTGCCATAGCTTCTGCTGTTCTAGCTCTGAGGTGGTGGCTCCTGATTCTTTGGTAACGGTGAAGCAGCGGCTGACACCAGGTTAGCTCCACTGGGTTAGAACACAGGTCGTAACCAACAGATCTCTGGCTCTTTCTCTAGCTCATGTTTGTTCATACTTGCTCTAAGATTTGTCTGACCTGGTTTAGATGAGTTGGCCGACTCACACTAAACCTCTGCCTTTTGGTTCAGGTGAGATTGATCACATCCATTGAACTTGAATCATTTCTGGAAGTCACATTTTTAGCCTGTTGTGTTCGTCAAAGGTGTTTTGTACTTTTGTGTGTAAACCACTCCAGAAGGCAAACTTTTCCACAGAAAGCACAGCCTGTACTAGTCCTAAGCTCTATAGTCAGAAAGTACTGTACTTAAGTAAGAATTGCCATGAAAAACACCAAACATCTATGTATAGTGTCTAGGGGAATAAAAAAAGCATGAGAGTTAGGAGAGTCATTCCACTCTAGAAGTATTCAATCCCATTTTGGAACAATCCCATATCTGTATATGTGTGAAAACCCTTGGCATCCCTCATACTGCAAGGTTCAGATTTGCCATCAGAAAAAAAGACCTCTTTACTTTTCTTTTGTATTTTGATAAACACTGAAGAAGCTGGAGCTGTTCAACTTTAACTTGAGGAACTATCAGAACTGGTTTGTTTAGTGTTGTGGAAACCTTTATTGCTTTCAATACACGATTAGTAATCAACTGTTTTGTATACTTGTTTTCAGTTTTCATTTCGACAAACAAGCACTGTAATTAAAGCTATTAGAATAAAATCTCTTAACTATTTCATGTTTTTTATGCCTTGCTGTTCATTTGATCATCTTGGCAAAATCATAATGAAATACTTGTTGAATAAAAAGTTTCATGAAACTTGCACTGGTATCGTGGTGTTCTCTATCATCTTTGTACAGTCCCTGCTCTGCCTTAAGGGCATCTGTCAGCTTCGTGTGTAGCCCCATCACTCTCTGCCTCTTTCATGTCCTCCTGGTTGGAGCTGCAGTTGACTTCTTGCCTCCCTCACACAGGCTGGAAAAGCATAAGGTGGGACGTGTTGTGTGGGTTAGACAGCAAGGGCTCACAAGGGGGGAGAATGGGGCTGGCAGGGGGACAGGGCTGGGAGCGCTGAGCTCTGCGGGCTGCTGACCTGACACTGCTTTTCTCAGAGTTAAATGAGATGGTCTTCCACTGAGCACTGCTTCACTCTGGGACTGGCTGCCCTCGTACAGAGAGAGGCTCACAGAGTGAGGTGCTGGGGGTGCTGCAGGCAGCGATTGGGTTTATTCAAGGTTCCCAGCAAGGGCTACTCTGAGCTCATCTCGGTAGTAAATGGTAATCAGTGTTAAGCAAACAGTGACAAGGGATTGCAAAATTCTTGTAAGTCAGGTTATTCTTTCAAAGCTGTTTGTCTCACCTGGACTTTCAAGCTCTGAATCAGGCTCTGTGCGTGCCTAGCTGAGCAGGGCATCTATTTATTCCTGTTCTGGGAGGGAACTGAACCTGAAGGGCCAGCTCTTCTGCTGCTGTCACTGAGCAGAGCCCCCAACTCCTCCATCCTCCCACGCCTCCGTAAAGGCGGATGCTCTGCTGTGCTCCAGCACCGTAACCACCAACAGCAGAGATCCTCCTGGGCGTGTGGATGTCTGTACATTAACTTCTGTGCGAGGTGTGTTGCTGTGAGGGTTGCGTGGTGTCCAGCCTGCCCCAGCCATACAGCCCATGCTGGAAGGAGGAAGAGATGAGGAACATAGTGATGTTATCTGGGATCACTGAGATGTGGGAGTAGCCCTCGAGGCAGCACCAGCTTTATTCTGGCCTGGGCTCGGCCAAGCCCATGGGGATTTTAGCCATCCATCCTTCCCTGTCCACAGGAACCTGTGTAGCAGCTTGGGCAGGAAAGCAGAGGCAGCTGGATAGCTGCACAGCCCTGAGGCGGGGATGGGGTGAGGATCCTTCACATCCCTTTCTGCCTTTTCTCAAAGCCTTTTGCTCCTTAGGATATGGGGTTGGGGTATGAAATAGGCATAGGTGCCGCCTTCACACAGCGCTTGGAGATGGGAGTGGTGGGAGCAGAATTAGGGACTGCAGGAGGGGACGCAGCCCGGGATGGTGTGAGCCACCTCAGGTGGCTTCTCTGACCCTCACCTTCAAAGCGCTCAGCTCCTCGTGCCCCCATTGGGAGGATCCACCTCAGCCAGCTCTGCCGGCAGCTCCCACCCTGCCCTGCTAGAAAATGAAGCTGGATGAGGGCACCGGGGAGCAGTGCCCCAAAATGGGCCCTGAGATTGGTGCAGACTTCGTGCTTTTAGTTCCCTTTACAGCCTGGAGCTGCATTAACCTTCCCCAGGCAGCACAGCTGTGCTCCGCTTTCCCACCGCTGCCCTGTGCTGGGATGCTCCCAGTGGGCATCGGGCACTGCCCAGACCCCAAGAAGCAGCAGTAGGTGACCCTGAAAGCAGCAAGCTCATGGAAAAGATCTGGACTCGCATGGATTGCATGTGGATGTGGGGCTGCAGCCGCTCAGATGACGAAGACTCACACCATGGTCCTGCAAACAGGGCATCAACCCCACCCAAAAAAACATCTCAAGGGGAAAAAAAGAATCCATGCAACATCTGCTGCCCGCAGCAGCTGGGTTAAGCACACACCCACAGCCAGGAGGGGAGCGGGACAGAAGGGCTTTATTCCAGCTCATCCCGCAGCGATGAATGCTGCCCTTGTTCCATGTGGGCTGTTGGCAGCGCGGTGGCACAGCCCCTCGGCTAACAGAAGAGCCTGAAAACTGCCCAAGTGCAAACTGACACCACTCCCCGGCACGAGGCGTTTGTCTGCCAAGACACACAGAACAGCCCTGTCTTGGGTGGGAGGAATGGCATCACGGCCCACACAAACACGGCCCTTGTGCTCCGTGCTGATGGCCCTATGAACCAGGAGCTGCTCGGGATGTCCCCTTTCCACGTGGACCAATATTGCTAATTACGGATTTCAAACCCATGCCGAGCACATAAATACCCATATTTACGTTGTGAGGTTTCAGATCCCGGATGGGAACAGAGCTCTGCATACATCTGCAGGAGGTGCCCCGACCCCATCCATCTGCCAAGGACTTATGTCAGCGCTTTCCTTTTGAGCCAGAGAGGCAATTTCTCAGCCAAAAGGGACGCGTGTCACCCTGCCACCCCCCTGAGAGCTCCCAGCTGTGACATCTCCGCTTCCTCCTGCCTTGCTGGTGGCTCACGCCCAGGTGTCCCCAAATTAAAGACTTTCAGGGGTCAGAGCTGTATGCTGGATCCCAAAGAGGTCGGTCTGGAGAGGACAGATCCATGGAGGCAGGACCCAGGCACCTGCTGTGTTTTGCTCCCATTCTGTAATGGTGTTATTCTGATTTTCCATATACCACAGGTGAAGCCAACAGCAGGGTGAGCTCCCGGTGCTGCCCCAGGTTTAACTTAGGGGAAGCAAAGGTGACAGCTATAGATCCCACAGAGGGGATGTGTCAGTGTCCAAATCGTAACACGCAGGCAATAACCAGGCTGCGCTGAGGCCAGCGCCCAACAGCCAGACCCAGCAACTGTAAAGCTGTGACTTTAATTTAGATAATAACCTTAAAAAATATATAACCTACGGAACATCCCTTCCAGCAAAACCCCTCAGTCATCCGAATCCGTATCGTGACGCTGTCTGGCCCTGTGGGATCGAGATCGGCTCCTGCTCCTCCTCCTGCCCTTGTGCCGCGGGGATGGGTGCCGCTGGCCGTTCCTGCTGCGGCTCCGTGCCCTCCGGCGGCGGGAGGAGGGGCTCCTGCCCGAGGCGCCGCTGCTGTGGGAGGAGTCCGTGTCACGGCGGTGCCGGTGCCGCGACGCCTCGGGACGGCCGCTGTGGGATGCTGGGCGGTCCTGGGCTTTCCTCCGGTGGCGTCTGCAGGGACAGAACGGTGTCACCCCGTGGGAACAGCCCTGCTGTGTGCCTCCCCCACCGACCCCACTACCTCTCGTCCTGGTCTGGAGAGGAGGCGGAGGATGACGGGGTGTCGTCCCGCTTGTGGTGTTTATCTTTCTTCTTCTCCTTCTTGTGTTTCTTCTTTTTCTTTTTCTTCTTCTCCTTTTTGGATTTCTTGCTGCTCTCCGTCCTGTGGGAGCAGAATAGGGCAGCACCGCTGGGTGCAAATCCCTCCAACCCCTCCTGTGCCAAACACCCACCCCTGCTGGGCCTTCACCAGGCCTCCTTTACTAAAGGAGAAACAGTAAAAGAAAGGAGTTTTGAGGGTGACTCAGAGGTTTAGGGGCATTCAGACTGAAGCAGAACAAGCCCAAACCAAGCAGCAATGCAAAATGTTCGCTTCAGTGCAATACTGTCAGGAGAAGCAGGGCCATTCCTGGCTGGTTCTGACCCACCAACCAGGGCTGGGCAGTGTGGGACGCATCCCAGTCCTCACCGCTTCTCCTCTGCCTTCTCCTCCTTGTCCTGTTTCCTTTTGGAGCCAGACGCCTCGGGACTGCTGCACACCTTCTGGTGCTGGAGCACGGGCAGAGAAAAGCACAGAGTGAGCGCGTGGGCCTGCCCAATGCTTTGAGTGACACACACAGAATAAAAGGGCTCTCTGCCTTTAAAAGGGAATATTAACTTTGGGAACAAATGAAAATGCCCACAGCAGTCGCTTCCGACCTAAACACTCGTGTTTATTTCATGCTCACCCATCAACCCCAACGTACCGTGAAGACAGAGAGCCCCATCTTGGCCGCCTCCTTGTCCTCCTTGGAGAGCATCACCCGCCCGGCGCTGCCGCTGGGGGGCAAAAACAACATCCATGGGCCACAGGATTGCATATATGCAATAAAATGCAATAAAATGCAATAAAAGTTGCATTTTGTTTTTAAAAAGCTGCTCTGAAATGCAGCGTTTTGGTGCCCACCTGGAGCTGCCCAAGCCCACCAGCCGATCCACGTCCTCGGCTCGCTCTGTGCTGTCCCGTTTGCACACCTCAGCCAGGTCCTGTGGGCAAAGCGTTGAGACCCCATGAAAACACAGAGCATGGGGGATGCCCTGACCTATAGGGACAGCGGGGGTGCCCTCACCTCCTTGCTGAGGCCTGTGGGCTGCCTCTTCACGTTCTTGTAGCCCCTAGAGTCACAGAACCATGGAGTCACAGCACGTCTCTGGTCAGAATGGACCCACAAGGACCCTCAATTCCAACCCCCAGCTTTGCACAGCACCACCCAAACCCCATCCCTGTGTATGAGAGCCCACTGTTCCATGCCCACCGTTCCATGCTCGCTGCCCGATGGGGCAGAGCCTTTCCTTAACGCCCTGGAAAGATCCAGACCTCTCCACAAGGTCTCTCCACCCTCAATGGAGTCAGCAGCTCCTCCCAGTGTATCAGCAGCACCAGACTTGCTCAGAACACATTCCTGTCCGACATCCAAGCCACTGATGAAGACGTTACAGATAACCAGGGCACCAGCAATGCACGGTTGCCAGCCGGACGGAACCCCATTGGCTGTACCCCTTGAGACCTGTCAGCCTGCTGCTCACCTACCGCCCCACGGTTTTGCCTGCTTGTGTTTCTCCATGCTGTGAGAAACAGCATGGAGAGCTCGACTGGAATCCCCAATGATAACATCAACTGGCTTCCCCTGACAACCACAGGGGCGACCTCGTCATAAAAGGACATTCCGTTGGTTCAACACCATGAGCTCTTGGTGGTGGTGACCAACGACTGCGTTGTCCTTCAGGTGTTTTTTTTCGGAGGGGTTCAGAGTGTCTATTTTGGGGGGAGTGTCACAGAGGATTTGTAGGGGGGTGCTCACAGTGCTGCCATCATGGCCTCCTGCTCAGCCAGGCGCACGGCCGCCAGCTCCTCCTCGCGGGACAGCGGGGCGGGCTCCTGCTTGCCCTTGGCGTACCACGTCAGGTCCTTGCCCTTCTGCCAGCGTCCCACCGGTGCCATCAGAGAGTTTCCTGCAGGGACACAACCGCCCCACGTTGTCCTCAGCCCCTTATCTTCACCCCACACACAGGGCCGGGGATGAAGGCCTTACCCAGGTAGTTCTCGCGCTGTTTGTCTGTCTTGACGTCCTCCCAGCTGAACTGGTCCTGGCCCCCCCGGACCCCTCCTCGGGATGAGCCGAACATGGTGACGGGGTGCTGCAAGGATGGGCCGTGTTATCATGGCAGAACAGCAGGCTGCCCCTGAAGTGCAATGGGGGGAGGATGGGGGAGGTGCAGGGCTCCCCCAGCAATGCATTGTGGGGGAGTGAAGGAGATGCAGGGCTCCCCTGCAGTGCAATGAGGAGGGGGGCAGGGAGGTGCCTCCTGTTGCAATCCTAGAGCCATAGGAGCTGTAGGTATAAAGCAGGGGTTACGCTGAGGTCTTGAGGGGGGTAGGAAATGTAAAGAATAGGGGAGAAGGGCAAAGTATGAGGTGGATTCTGCAATGTCTGGAGGTGGAAGGGTTGCACAGCTTTGAGGGGGGGGGGGTTGGATGGCCAGTGGGGTTGGAGTCTGGAGATGGGGGTTTGAATGGGTTTGGGGAACAGGTGGGGTGGTTGCAAAGCCTGGACATGGGATCTGTAGAGGGTTGGGGGGAGGCGACTGCATGACCCATTGGAGACACATGGGCTGGAAATGGGCTTGCATGGGCTAGAGGGGGGCACGTAGCTTGGCAATGGAGGTCTGCGTGGGTTGGGGGTGTTACCTGGGCTGGTAATGAGGGTCTGAGTGGGCTGGGGGGTTACCTGGGCTGCCAATGGGGGTCTGCATGAGTTGGGACGACCCAAAGGGGGGGGCTGCACGGCCTGGGGAAGGCCGCCCAGCGGTATGGGAGGGAGGGGGGAAACCGCGACCCCAAAGCCGGGGCCGCACCCCCAGGATCACAAAGGCGTTGGAGGTGAAAACGGCCCAACCCGCGACCCCCCCCCCCCGGCCCAGCCCGGCCCTTCCCCCGGCACGCACCTCTCCGGGCCGCGGGGCCCGCGCGCTGCAGCCCCGCCCCGGGCGCTACCACCGGACCGGGAGGGGCGACGGGCGGTACCACCGCAGTACGGGGGGAAGGATGGGAGAGGAGTGAACGGCCGTGCTGCCCTGAGCCGCCCAAAGCAGTCGTGAAATGAAGCAAAACCACCGGAAACCCCCGAATAAATTCTTCACAAAATGGCTCTTCTGTTTATTTCTGTAGCTGTGTCCATCAGCCACCTCTTGGCAGGGAGTCTTGGGGGGGGGGGGAGGGTGACCCCAAATCGGTGCCTCACTTCTTCCAAAATTTCTTGTATTTCTCCAAGTCCAGCTCCTCCAAGGCCTCCTCCTGCTTGGCCCGCAGCTTGCTGGGGAACTGCCGCCGCAGCCGGGCCTTGCGCTCCGCCTCGGGCAGCGTGCTGCTGTCCACGGGCAGCTGCGGAGGGAGAGATGGGAGAGAGTGAGGCTGCAGCACCCAAAGCAACACCCTCCCTGATTACCCTCATCTCTTCTTGTTGGGCTGAGTCCCTTACCATGAGGATCCTTTTGGGCTCCTTGTAGCGGATGTGGATGGTGGAGCCGTCGGTGCGGACCAGCAGCAGCGGGTAGAGGCGGCCGTACACCTGGCGGCGGAGGTGGGTGACGGAGGTGCGGTTGGAGTTGCGGTGGCCGCAGGCGGTGTGCAGGCAGCGGGGCTGCAGGGCGCTGCGGGAGGCAAAGCAAACGTGGAACCATAGCACTATTCGAGTTGGAAGGGACCTTTAAATGTCATCTGGTCCCGCTCCCCGCAGGGCACAGGGACACCCACGGCTCATCAGGTGCTCACAGCCCCATTCCCTCACCTCCAGTGGCTGCAGGGATGGGGCATCACCAGCTCCGTGGGCAACCTGTGACTCACTGCCATAAATCTCATCCTAACCCCATCCAGATGCACCACTCCAGGTGAGGTCTGACAGCACAGACAAGAGGAACAGACCCCCTCCCTGTCCCTGCTGGTCACACATGGCTCCAGATGCACGCAGGGTACGGTTGGCTTTAGGGGTGGGAGGGCACAGTGCTGGCTCATGCCCAGCTGTAATATCAGTATCCCCATCATCAGTATCCCCAGCTCCTGCTCAGCAGGGCTGTGCCCTATCCTTATATCCCATGATGTGACAGGAGGGGTTGCCACAACCCAGGTGCAGACCTTGCACTCAGATTTGTGAACCTCGTGAGGTTCACCTGGGCCCAACTGCTCAGCCCATCGGGGTCTTTCTGGATGGCATCACAGAATTGGTTTGGGTGGGAGGGGACCTCCAAGATCACCTAGTTCCACTGCATTAGGTGTCAGAAGAACAAATACTTGGTACCCTTAACCAACAACCGCCCAGAGTCAGGAGGCCTTGAAGGGAACATTAATCAGGAGTAGTCTTTTCACAGAATCACAGAATGGCTTGGGTTGGAAGGGACCTCAAGGATCATGAAGCTCCAACCCCCCCACCAGAGGCAGGGCCACCAACCTCCACATTTAATACCAGACCAGGCTGCCCAGGGCCCCATCCACCCTGGCCTTGAACACCTCCAGGGATGGGGTCACCCACAACCTCACTGAGCAGCTGTTCCAGTACCTCACCACTCTCTCAGTCAAAAACTTTTCCAGCCTTAATGACTGTGATACTTGAGGGGATGTGACAAACTGTAAAGAAAACCCATGAATCCTTTGCTGCAGTGCCTTCATTATAACACTAAAAAGCACAGCCAGGTGAAGGCTCTTCCCCTGAGCAGGTAGTAATGGAGGTATACAGCCAGCAATGTTTTAAGCGTATGAAGAACTGCAACCAATCATGGTGAGAACTGGAGAATTACTAACTTTGTAACTTCTGTGAATAAATACTGTGTCGACAGTTTCCTGACTGAGCTTGACCTGTGGGAAAGCACCAAGCACCAGGCCTGGACAACCCCAAAATACATAGTATCTCTCCTGAGAGCGTGAGGGTTGATTACCACAAGGCAGGTGATGAACCCGCTCTTCAAACACAGGACTGGGGCTCCTAAGGGCAGAGCACCCCTCTCACCTCAGCACTCTCCACACAGCCGCCATTGTGCTCTGCGCAAGGGGATGCAGTGCTGCCTCTTGCGGGCAACCTAGAGACAAGGAGAGTTGAGAACGGAACCAGGGGATGGATGGCGTAAGGTAGCATCCCTATAGCCGAGCACAGGGACACCCCCAGCCCTCAGCCACCCTCAGCCCCAAGATGGCGCCCACCCCTCACACCGGCCCCAAGATGGCGCCCGCCCCTCAGTGCGCTCCTGCCCCAAGATGGCGCCCCCCACCCCGCAATGGTTTGGCCCCAAGCAGTCTCCCCCACCCCCCACCCCACAATGGTTCAGCGCACGGTGATGCCGTCCCCCCGCCGCCCATAACAGCGCGGTCCCCGCCACCACAGGCCAGCACAGCGGTGCCCCCAACCCACACCCTCCACTTGTTCTGACCCCTCACACCGCCTTCTCTTCACGGACAAAGCACGTGCCGCCCCTCCTCCCCCCCCACTCCGCGCTCATGGTTTGCCCCACTCACGTGACCTCACCCAGCGGCGCAGCCTCCCGCCTGGCCGCCCCGCGTGACGTCAGCAGGGGCTGACGGGAACCCCCCTGCGCCGCGCTCCGCCCCTCCCATCCCCCCCCGCCCTCCCCTCATGAGCTGGAGGCGGCTGCGCGGGGCCATCGCCCGGGCGGCGGGTGAGCGGCGGGAGGGAGAGGTCCTGTGTGGGGGAGCGGGCGGGTGGAGGGCAACGAGAGCGAGGGAAGGGAGTCAGCATCCCGAGGGAGCGGTGTGGGGGGGGTTGTGAGGCCTCCTCGGGTTGGTGGGGGCACGCAGAGCCCAGCCATACCTTGCCCATCCCCCAGGGAACCCTGCAGGCTGCCTGAGGGAACGGGACCTCGGTGTGCTGAGGGACAGGCGGCTCAGTGTGAGCCAGCAGTGTGCCCAGGTGGCCAAGAAGGCCAATGGCATCCTGGCTTGGACCAGGAATGGTGTGGTGAGCAGGACTGGGGGAGCCGTCCTGCCCTGTACTCGGCATTGGTGAGGCCTCACCTCGACTTCTGCGTTCAGTTTTGGGCGCCTCAGTGCAGAGAGGACATGGAGGTGCTGGAGTAGGTCCAGGGAAGGGCAGCAGGGCTGGGGAAGGGCTTGGAGAATACGGCCTATGGGGAGAGACTGAAGGGACTGGGGCTGTTTGGTGTGGGGAAGAGGAAGCTGAGGGGAGCCCGTGTTGCTCTCTTCCAATACCTTTCAGGGTATGCTCCACCTCTTTTAGGATATCCTCCACCCAGGGAGGTGGTTGAGTCACCATCCCTGGATGTGTTTAAAAACCATTTGGATGTGGTGCTCAGGGACATGATTTAGCAGAGGGCTGTTACAGTATGGTTAGGTTGCGGTTGGACTCGATGATCTTTAAGGTCTTTTCCAACCTGAGCAATTATATGATTCTAAATTAGTATTTTTTGGTAATTGTTCGCAGGTAAAATGTTGCTCCCTGTGCCTACCAGCTGCTGGCATAGCTGCATGGGGCTGCTCAGCTCCTGTCAGTGTTTCTCAGTGAAGGAGGAAGGAATTGCCAGCTGCAGGTCAGAGAAATTCCCATATAGAAGTAATGAAGGCAAGAGCACACTGCACATCTGCTCTTGATTAGCAGCCTATCTGTGTTGGTCCTCGTTACCACTTGATTCATGTGACTGATGAGACAGCCCGATTGCTGGGCTGTTGCTCAGGTGTGGTTCCGTACAAGTGGAGAGCTGTCTTCCTCTTCTGATGTGTCACAAGTAGAACCACTTAAGAGGGCAAAGAAAAAGTTTGGAGGAAGGGTAAAAGCAAGCCATGCCTTTTATTAAAACAACCCATAGTGCATTCAGGCAGGCTCTCTGAGCCCTGTTCTGCATAGTTCCTGTGGTTCCTGGTTAATGATTGTGCCTCTAGCAGCTGTTAAGAATCAGTCCTAAAAGTTAGAAAGGAGGAGTTGTGAGTTCATGGAGAACATGCTAAAAATAGGGAATGGGATTTTATTCCTATCCTAATCCAGGAGACCTTAGCTGGGGCTCCCGACTAACTGTCCTTTAAGCTGCTTTTCTCCTTTGTAGGGGGGGGGTTTACCTTCTCTTTAAAGCTTCTCTGCTAATCAGCATTGATTATGTTTAACTCTTTGTGATGTCTGGCCTTCATCTTGCTGGTCAGGTTGCCACCTGCCAGGTAAAATTCAGTGTGGCTGTAGCAAGCAGGACCAGACTGAGATTTGCTCCCTGCCTTTGGGATGGTTTCCTCTGTGCTTCTTATTTGCCCCCTGTATCATTCTGTGTCCCAACAGCATCTATGTGGCCTTCATCTGCAGCTGCAAAACCACACTGCTGTGGGTTTGGGGACCCATGGTGTTTGGGTTGGGTTCAAAACCACTTTAAGAGAGATCCTTTGTGCTTCATGTTTGGGAATCAACTGCTCTGAAAGTGCTGAAATCTGAGCAAAGGGGGGGGGAAATTAAAACCAGTGCTGAGCTGGGTTTGTTCCACAGTGGTGTGGGTTTCCAGTTTGTCAGCTGGGTGCTCGCTGTTTGCTGCACACAAAGGGCTCAGCCTCTTCAACTGGCAGTGAAAATTGATGGGGTGTTTTTTCCTGTAAGTTGTTGGTCTCTAGCAAAGAAGATGGGATACATTTGGAGAGAGGCAGGAGTAAACATCTGTCAGTCCTTAAGTTTACTTTCAGCCTTTTTAAAGAACTGAAGCCTGTGATTGCAACACATCTCTTCTCACTTCTCAGTATTTCTGGGGCGGGGGGGGAAGTGTCAAAGGGAGGGGTTGCAGAAGGTGGAGGAGTGTCACACAGATCTGACACAGAGGAATCTGTGGTCCTCAGGGCACAGCTCCCTGCCCAGCCATCCTTGACTGGTTCACCTGCAGCCTTCCTTGCTCTCAGCCCAGTGCCAGCAGCCTTCATTGCAAACCAGGAACTCAGCAGCTGGCTGGCACCCCTGGCTTTCAGTTCAGTAACACCACAAGTACAAAACTCTTAATATCCAAATGTCCAGAAAAGGAAAACTGGGTGTTGGAGGGGTTTGGCATTTGCCCTGATTGGGCAGAGCATTTGGCATCTGATGGAGGGGTGTGTTACGAGGTCAAGAGCCTCCAATACAAGACTTTAAGGAAACTTAGTTCTGTCCACTGAGGATTTTGGAGGCTGTAGGTTTAAAGGAGGCTTGTAGAAACACACAAGCTGGAGTGATAGGTTGAGGCTGACTAGGCTAAGCATTCCCTGGGGATGTGGAGCCAGGTCACTGCTCTGCCCTGTGCCTCTGCCTGGATGTAGAGCCATTGACAACAGCTCTCTAACTGTGATCATCCAACCAATTCTTTATCTGCCTAATAGCCCACCCTTCAAATCTATCTTCCTCCAATTTAGAGGTAAGAACATGGTGTGGGACCACATCAGAGGCCTTGCACAAGTGCAGATAGACATTATCAGTTGCTCTTCCTTTGTCCACTGATGCCGTCGCTCTATCATAGAAGGCCATTGCATTGGTCAGACATCTTGAGAGTGCTTTTTTGGTTCTGTTATTGTAATATGTGGCAGTTCCAGACAGAGAGCTCGGGTGATGTGCTGTGTCCCACTGCATAGGGGCTGGGAATGTGCTGGTTGGAGGTTTGGACAAGGAAAGGAACTTGTTGTCATTATGGAAAGTTGTGTTGACGTTGAGGTCGAGCAGTGGCTGGAAACAGCAGCCGTGCCAACTCCAGTCCAAGAGAAGAAGAACATGTTCTGCAGAAGGTGAAATCCCAAAGGCAGTATGTGCCACAGCCATGCCAGCAAGTGCTGGCACCCATCAGCTTGTTAATGGTCTTTGCCTGTGACTTTACCTGCCAGGAGAGCAAGGAGCGGAGCAGAAAGCACAAGAGGAGATTAAAGATCAGCGAGCAGTTTCCATTGGCTGTCTTAAAATTGCAGCTTGGTAATTAGGCAGCTCACAAATAGCTCAGCTCTCTGCCTGCCTGCTCAGATTGAGAACCTCTCACCACTGCGAGGAGCTGGACTTGGCTGTGAGGGAGCAAAAGCAAAAGGTAGGGGTGGAACTCCTAGCCAGCATTCAATGGGTACTGTGCTCATTTCTTACTCCTTCCCAGTTTCCCTGGGCTCTGATGAAATAATCACAAAAGATTTGAGCAGCTTTGCAGTTCTGTTTGCCTGATAGAGGGTAGAAGTGTCCAGGGGAAGGAGAGGAGAACAGTGTCCTGGCTGGGGTGTTTCTCTTCTGAAAGATTTCACAAGCAGTAGTTAGGGTTCATTGATGCTCTCCTGCTGTGTTTTATGGGTGGGAGGAATGAGGAGAGACAGAGATGCTTCAGAAAAGTCAGCAAGAGCAGCATTGCTTCCCTGCTCTGGGCATTAAGTAGAAGTTTGGTGAGGTGGTGCAGGAGTGTGTTTGCTTTCTGTATTGAGCAGTTAGGGAAAACCTGGGCTATTTACAAATCACCCAAGGCTCAGGGAAGAACAGCAAAGCTCTGTACCCAAGAAGACTTCCTAAAGATTTGTTCATCATTTATACTTCTTTTTTTGGGTGATGGAGCCTCATTCAGCAGCATGGTAATGTATGTATGGTGAGACTAATCCTGCAGCAACAAAACAGTTCCTTGACAGCTGGTGATTGAACTTGGGTGTTCTTATGGCCACATATGCGTTAGATGTCACCCAGACTGTGTAGTCTTTGTGTATCTGTCTTTTTGTTCAGGCTTTTATAGCAGGGAACATGGAGAACTCATGATTTGCTGGCTTTAGTGCTGCTTGATTGGTGTGTGTGAGATAACAGAGCTGTGCAGCAGGGATCTGGGGATAAGGAGGGACCTGGCTTGGGTCAGGTAGGCAGCAGAGCCACATAAGCCAGCCACACCATCCCTGGCAGCAGCTGCTTTTGTTAGAGGTTGCGTGTGGCTTAAGGCTCTTTGAAAAGTGATTTGTAAGGTCAGGATGACATTGCTATGATCTAATTTAAAATGGAAAGGCATTATGCTGTGTGTGTGCTGAATGCTCCTTGGGCCAGACTAAAGAGATGCCTTTTGAGGGCTTCACTGCTTGTGGAAGAGAGAGGGTTTTAAGTAGGAAAAATAGGCCCGTTGTGTTTGTCCTGCTCTTAGCATCACCTCTGCCTTAGAAGCTACCCAGTTGCTGCTGGTGGATGACAGTCCCCAGAGAAAACCCTGCACTGTACTACAGAAATTTCCTCCTAATTCACATATTAATAATTAACCATTCTCCTTCCCCAGAGGGGCAGGTGCATGAAAATGCCCAGTCTTTCCCTTCTGGCTGAAGAAACAACCAGGGAGAGGTCCACGTAACCCAAGGCTGCCCTGTTTCTTTGCTGGGAGCCAGACCTTTCTGCTTGTTGCCGCACCTCGAGCTGCAGTTTGTGCTGCAGAGTGCAGCTGGTGCCTGTGTCCCCTGGCACTGCTGTAGGGATTTGAGGTTTATTTCCCTTGTGGTATGCATGCAGACCAGGGCCAGAAGCAAAGCAGGGTGATGCTGTCCTGCTGCATTGCTGGTGGCCCCATCATCAGCTTTCCAAATCCAGCCCCTCAGAGCCAGGCTGGTGCCCTTTCTCCTCAGTGCAGAGGTGACAGCTTCCTCTGTTTGTGTCAGGTTTGCTGATGTAATCGTTCTTTGGATTTCCCTGGTGTTTCCTGCACTCCTCAGTGTTTTCCATCAGCTCTCATCTTTTGATTTCTCATAGTTAAACACTTTTCACCAGAAACTTATATTGAATAATAGAGGACAGGCACTCATGGTCCTGAGACGCCACTGGGAGCCTGTACCTGTGTTTTCTACTTATTTCTAACCAGCCATTTTGTTTGTCTGTGTAGCCATGCAGGGACCGAGACCAGTGGTTCTGAGTGGCCCATCAGGTGCAGGGAAGAGCACTTTGATAAAGAAATTGTTTAAAGATTATGAGAACATCTTCGGCTTCAGCGTCTCTCGTGAGTATCTGGTGGACGGGCAGTGGAGGAGTTTGAGGCCACAAACCCAGAGCCCAGTTCTGTACCTCTATTTGTGTCCCATATAACAGGCCTCTGTTCTTTGCCTGTTTCTATCTGTGGCCTTTTGGTGTCTTTAAATGAGTACAGGGGACCTTTATTTGACTTAACACAGTTCCCTGTAATGTGAAAATAGCCCTGGCTTGCTGACATGATCCACTCACACCTGGCTGCATGTAGTGCTGGCACATACCCAAGAGAACATCTGCCTTAATCATGGGAGATGTGGCTTGCACAGAGGAATGTTGCATCCTCTGACACACAACAGGTGGGTGAGTGCAGCTTCTCTGTCCCTGGGAGCCTATGGGATAGGGGCATTGGCTTAGGACAAAATGAGCACAGGTTGAGGGATTTGTATGATAACCATCCATTTACGTGAGCAGAATTATTTCAAATCCCCTTCCTCTCCTCCTGAGTTCTACAAAAGGATGTGCTGCTCTCCTTGGCGTTTTGATGGGGAGCTGTAGGGTAGTAATGCAACACCATGGTCACCAGTGTTGCTATGCACTGTTGAAGCCACAGCAGAGTACAGGGAGTTTTCTTAGGCAGCTTGCTTGTTGTGAGACAAATGTTTCCTTTCCCTTAGTGATACCTTAAAGATTACCCTCAGTTTGGGCTGCACATGCAGTTCATTCACCCCATTGCCTTACTGCACTGGGTTAACTCTTGCCAGTCCTAAATAAAATAACTGGCATTGCCTTCCATGCTGACCATCAGATTTCTTTTGGTTTGCAGAGCATCTTCTTAAAATAATACAGGTTTGAATGACTTCCAACAGGCTTCAAAGGCAGTCTGACTTGTTCACCTGCTTCATGCAGCACTTTGCCCTTGTTCCTTAAACCTGGCTATTTTAAGCACGTCTGTAGGTGCTGCTTAATCTTTTCCAATGAAGATAACTTTGCAAAGTAGGGCACTGCTAATTCCCCTGTACCAAGGCAGGGATCTGAGTACCACGTCCAGGATTGCACAGGAGGTCTGTAGCAGAATGGGAAACATTTTTGATTGACTTACAGTGTGATTGAGTTAATTTCTGTGTATGGTGCTCTTGTCTTTTACTACAACTTCCTTATTCCTGCAGTTTCCAAGGCTGTTTTTTGCTTGCAGATACAACGAGACAGCCAAGACCCGGAGAAGTAAATGGCAAAGGTGAGTGTGTTTTAACTGGGCATGTCTCACCAGACTCATTATTGCTCTGAAAACATTTAAGTTTTTATGGGAACTGCAGGTAAGTTATGGTCCTACATTCATGTTTATAGGGTGCATTTCTGTAGGCAGAAGGAGGGAGTGTTCAGTAATGATCTGTTTGAATGTATGTACCTTTTGGTTTTGACCTCAGTGGCTGTGAGACTGTAGTGACTGCCATTCTGCAGCATAGGCTGTATATTGGAGAGAAGAGCTGAAGAGAAATGGATTTGGCAGAACAAAGCTACGATTGAATTAAGCAGTGAAATGCTTACTGAGGCAGAGCATATGCTCTCTGTTTTCCTAGATTCTCTTTCTTTGAAAGTCTTGATCACTGTGTCAACGTGGGGCTCTCAGTTTAAGCACTGCAGTCTGTACATGAGCACTGAGTGGCTTGATATCATAGAATGGCCTGGGTTGCAGAGGACCACAATGCTCGTCCAGTTCCAACCCTGTGCTATGTGCAGGGTCACCAACCAGCAGACCAGGCTGCCCAGAGCCACATCCAGCCTGGCCTTGAATGCCTCCGGGGATGGGGCATCCACAGCCTCCTTGGGCAACCTGTTCCAGTGCATCACCACCCTCTGAGTGAAAAACTTCCTTCTAATATCTAACCTAAACCACCTGTCTCAGTTTAAAACCATTTCCCCTTTGCCTTATCACTATCCACTTTCATGAACAGCCATTCCCCTTCCTGTTTATATGCTCCTTTCCAAAGTGTCAAGCATCTCTGGTTAGCTCATCCAAGGCACAGTGTTTTGGGAAATGCACCTGCTTAATGAGGTGCCTTTATCTGAGTTAATAGCTTATGTGCAGCTGACTAGATGCTATTCTGGTTTGTTGTCATGTTTCAGAAAGAAACAAATGAGTTTTGCACTTTATTTCCAAAGGCAGCCTTCTTTCTGAAGTGAAAGGGAAATGTTTCAACAAAAGGCAGAGAAGCAGTTCTGTTCTTTTACTTCCCTTTTATGTCTCTCACTCTCTGTCTTTTCCTCATTCTAGTCTTTCTAGTCTTTAATCATAACTGCTTTCAAATCACTGGCCTTGGCAGTCCTGCTGTAACGCATTCCAGGCTTGCAGGGGAGTTTCTCACTGCACGGGGTGAGGGTGGAGGAGGCATGAAGAAGAGTGCAGAGTGGCATGCCTGACCACACAGTGCTCCAGAAGCATTGGAGCAGGTGTCTGGTCAGTTGGGGTAGAGAGGGAGTGCTGTATGTGTTAATTAGAATCTACTGTCTGCCAAGGTTGTCTGAAGCAGATTTTCAGGTGTGTTTACCCTGAGCACCCATGCATGTCTTCTTTGGCCATGAAGCTTACCTTTCAGGCTGCTAATTTCTGTGTGTTTTTCACATTTTCAGATTACCACTTTGTGACCAGAGAGGAAATGAAGAAAGAAATTGACGCTGGTGAATTCATTGAGCATGCAGAGTTCTCAGGAAATATGTATGGGACGAGGTATGCATTCAGACCATCACCACTGAGCCCGGGTAGTGCTGGAGGAGAAAGTGTTTAACCTGGGGACGCTTCCTCTCCATACATCCCGTGTTCCCTATTGATCTGAATGTGGTAAATCCAGGGGCAGAAGGGATGACGTCTCCATTGGCTGTTATTCTCACCCAGAGGGTGGTGACGCACTGGCACAGGTTGCCCAAGGAGGCTGTGGATGCCTCATCCCTGCAGGCATTCAAGGCCAGGCTGGATGTGGCTCTGGGCAGCCTGGTCTGCTGGTTGGTGACCCTGCATGTAGCAGGGGTTGGAATGAGATGATCGTTGTGGTCCTTTTCAACCCAGGCCATTCTGTGATTGTGAAGCAAGTAGGAGTGCTTCTTTACTGAAGCAGCTGATTACACATAGATATGTTGTGTGCCACCCTTGGCTGTGGTTAAAGAGTTAGGTGGATTTTAAAATAGCATTGCTCTGGGCATCAGAGCTGAAGATCAATAAAACATTAAGCGGCAATGTTAATTAGAAGTCAGATATCTTATGTAATTATTGCTAGGAAATTGTGGCACTACAGCAAAGGACCTGCTAAGGAGGAAAGTTAAGTATGTCTGAGCGATTTAGTTAGTTGAATGAAAGGCAGACATCTGGAACACTTTTCAGGAAGGTCTGCCTTTCTTTATGGGCTCAGTGTGCTCCTTTGAGAATTTTTTGGAGGTAGCAGAGTGAGGTTCTGAGGCTTGTTTCCTTATGGGATGCATCAACCTGAGGCTCTGAAATGGAATGTGCAGCTCTGAAGGAATGGTTGCTGACTTTACATTCCATTAACGTGGCTCATTCATTATCAGCATGGTTTGGGTTTTAGTAACCACCTTGAAGTGTTGGAAGGCCACAGTGAGGTCTCCCCTAAGCCTTCTCTTCTCCAGGCCAAACAACACCAGCTCTCAGCCTTCCTTCAAAGGAGAGAGAGCTGTTTGAATGCACCATGAACTGATGTTACTGCTTTCCCCACAGCTCGGGCAGTCTTTCAAGGATCTGGCCATGGCCCCTAAAGCTGTTAGAGGAGAACGGTCTCTGCTTTAGCCTCAGTGCTTTCAGCATTGTTCATTTGGCAAGAGAAACCCAACCTGACAGCTCATCTTCCAGTTTACCTCAGATACCCAGCGCCAAGGAGAAGCCAAGTTCAGACTCCTTAATCCCAGGGTTTATGGTGTGTAGGACAAGCTTCCTTCCTTCGTGTGCACCCTGCTTAATCCATGCTGCTTGGTGTGGAGGAGATAGCAGTTCTCAGATGTCTGCTGTGGTTTGAAGGGATGGCAGTGCCCTTCCCTCAGGGTGCGTGTTGAGAGAGCTCCTTTCTGCAGCTGATTCCCATGGAATTCAATCAAACATGAGTGGAAAAGGCTAATATGAGTCAAAAGTTGCTAAGAGGAAATGGGGTGCCTGAACACCCTCTGAAAAACAAGGTTGTGTTGGTGTGAGCCCAGAGTGTGTTGGTTTTGCTGACCCTGGGCAGAGCAGAGAGGAATGAGGGGTGTGTGTTCCTTCAGTTCCTTCTGTGTATGCACACAATGTGCAGCATGTGAGGCTGAAGTTAACCCAGGTCAGAAATTAACCCAAAGTATTAAATACCCATTGGTAAATAAAATATATATCAAAACCATCCAAGTCTGTAGTTTCTGTACAAGTGCCTATGGATATTTCTGATGAGATGTGCTAATTGGAGAGTCCCTCTTGCTTATCAGAGGAGTTGAAGTTCTTGTCAATCCTTTGTGCTCTCTAAATCTTAGTAGCTAATGATATTTAATACCTAAATTAATTTCTTTCAGAGTCCTGAAAGAGTCGAGGGATCGTGTTTGATAAGCCCCCAGAAACCAGGACTTCTTGGAAGCTGCCTTAAATTACAGGCTGTGGTCAGGATGGAGGCGTGGGATTCTCTGCCTTGTGCTGAGAGCTGTTGTTGGCTCATAGTGGATTGTTTGTAGCAGGAATTGCTGGACACCCACTGATAGCAGGTGAAGCCTATAGCAAAAAAAAAAAAAAAGGCTCTTTTGGGGAGGTCTTGTGGGTTTGCTGTGGATGCTGCTCAGATCTGGTCTTTTGCTGCTGCCCCCTTGAGCAAGGTGACAAATCTTTGTATTCATACAGGGCACAGTGTTGGTCTCACAGCATCGTTGCAGCTTTCCCCTTCCTACTGGGATTTAAGTGACCTGTGCTGTGGGACCCCCATGGCATCAGGAGAGCCACCAGCCATCCCCCTGTGCCTCTGTGACCCTGTGACAGCAGCATCTCTGCAGGCAGCAGTCCCTGCCACCATGCAGGTCAACTGTGCAGATGGACTGCCTTTTTGCCTGCTCTTCCCTTCTGTCTGGTGCGAGCAGCTTCCTCACAGGTGTGCTGGGCTGCTCTCTTGCTCATCTCTGGGGTTTTTCAGGGCTCAGAATTTCCCTGAAATCATTGCCACTTTTCCCATTTTAGCTCTTTGTATCATTCTGAGAGGCACTTCTGCTCATGCTGCCTCCATCCTTTCTGCTTGTGGTTGCAGGAGGTTGTACTGAGGTGGTGACATCCATGGGCTGAGGGCTCTCCGTCTGTGTTACTGCAATTTGCTCTGCTCATGCCCTGCAGACACCTCTGCTGTGGCCCTGAGTATCTGCTGCCTGACACCCATGGGTGCTTTGTGCTGGTGAAGGCTTTGTCTTCTCCAGCCCAAGGCACTGCTAACCAGGGAACAGGGCTGGAGAGAGCTGGGGAAGGAGTGCTGGGAGCAAGGACTCCTCTTTGGCCAGAGCTTTGCTTCCATCCTAGGGCACAGGATGAGACAGGAGTGTTTGTTGGAGGCAGTCTGTGTTCAGGACATCTCTGCTGAAGACTCTTTCCATCACAGAACAGATTTTGCAGGTACAGGTTCATGAGGAGAGGTCCAAAGAGGTGCCCTGATTACAGGCAGGGAATTGAGCAGATTTAGGGCTGGCTGTAGGGCAACATTTTCTCCTTATCTCTGCTGCCACTCCTTATTCAGCTCTCTCCAAACCTCTGCAGTGGCCACCTCTGAGCTCCTAGCACTGAGCAGTGCTGTTGTGCCACTGAGCCCTATCTTGGAGGAGATCCTGCATGCAGCACTGTACAAATACTGCCTGAGGAGTGCCCTGATGGGGCAGGAACTAATCCAGGCACCTCTGGTCTACTGGCAGAGGGATGGAGTTGCTGCTTTTCAAGGGATAACTGTTAAGTATTCAGGAAAAAGCTGGAGGCAGTTGTACACAGCCCGCTTTGTTGGAAGATGCAGCCAACTTTGAGCACATAAGAGAATCGTTACAGAATTTCCTTGACTGTGGATCTTGTGGAATAGTCCAAAGCATCCATTAAGCATCCTTCAGGAGAGGGCATGGGTATGGAAATAGGGGAAGGGAAGTTCTCTGTTCAGTTATTTGGTGAGATTGCTCCTACGTTTGTCTAAGGGAGGAGCTTAAATGGGCCGTGCTTGAGCCACAGTCATAGGTCATGGAATGGCCTGGGTTGAAAAGGACCGCAGTGCTTGTCCAGTTTCAACCCCCTGCTATGTGCAGGGTTGCCAACTACCAGACCAGGCTGCCCAGAGCCACATCCAGCCTGGCCTTGAATGCCTCCAGGGATGGGGCATCCACAACCTCCCTGGGCAACCTGTTCAGTGCATCACCACCCTCTGGGTGAAAAACCTCTTCCTAATATCTAACCTAAACCTCCCCTGTCTCAGTTTAAAACTTGTCCTGTCACATCCTGTCCTTGTCCTGTCACTATCCACTCCTCATGGAATAGTCACTTTATCCATTTCCACACCCTCCACCCTCTGCACTACCCCAGGACCACAAAGGACACTCAAGGAAAGAGAAACTGCTTTGCAGGAGCATAGCAGACATTCTTCCCTCCTGCAGCAGTTTGAGCACACGGGAGCCCTTTGCAGACCTACTGCTGGATGGCCCCAGGCCCCACTGCTGTGCTGGAGGCTCTGACCCCTCCCCTGTTTGGTCTGTCCCTAGTAAAGGTGCAGTGCAGGCTGTTCAGGCCAAGAACCAGATCTGCATCCTGGACATTGACATCCAAGGCGTAAAGAACATCAAGAAGACAGACCTGAACCCCATCTACATCTCCGTGCAGCCTCCGTCCATAGACGTCCTGGTGAGCGGCCGCCTTCCTTTGCCGTTAAGCGGTTAGAGGTAATCGGCGTCTTGCTCTGAAGCCATGGGGGTTTCCCCCCCTGTTGTTGAAGGGAAATATGTTCTTAAGGGCTGGGGGAGTGGGGAAGAGGTTTCCAAGTACGCTGTTAGCTCTGCACAGCCTGGGTCCCCATGATAAACCTTGCCCTGCCCTGTTGTTTGGGTCTCTCCTGCACAGTTCCCATGTGTCATAGTGTTTGCGTGTGTTGGGTTATAAGCTCCAAGTACGTCAGTTGTGCTTACACTGGGAGGTAAGCAGAGTTTGTGATGAGACTTGCTTCCAGTTATTAAAGTTAGACCTACGGAGGCTGTCTCTCTGCAGCACTGATAAACCTACACCCCTTCCTTCCTTCTCATGTGGTCCTGCAGAGCAACGATTGCTCTGTGCCTCTGGGAGGAGTGAATCCCTGTCATGGTTCAGGGAGGAATGTGGGCATGAATATACAGGGGAGAAGAAGAGCCTGAGGGCTGGAGCTGTGGATCAGACATCCTGAGCCCAGGCCCAGCTTGGCCACAGGTTTGGGCTGGAATTGAGGCCCCCAGCCTTCTGCAGTGTGATGTCACTCCCACTGTTGGTGACAGCAGCAGATATCTCTGTGGCGGCAGTGGGATGGGGGTGTTTCCTACATGCAGCATTTGGGGTATGCATTTCTTTAATGTATTTATCATTGGGTTTAGGAAAAAAGACTGCGTGACCGACAGACTGAGACAGAAGAAAGTCTACAGAAGCGTTTGACTGCAGCCCGTGTAGATTTGGAACTTAGTAAGTCTGGGAGCCTCTGAGCAGAGTGCCCAGGGAGAGGGGTGCACTGGGGATGGAGGAACTGTTTTCTGCACAAACATCTGACTTCTCTTCCTGGAGGAACGCTGGCGGGGCTTGGGCATTAGCTGGATTTGATCTAAGCATCATGCTGCATCATTTCCCATTGCAGTTCCTTGAGGGCATTTAGCAGAGAAGCGCATAAGCAGTGGTTGAAATAATGATAATAAAGTGCTGCAGGAACTCAGATCATGCATGAGAGATGACACAGGGAAGGAGCATGTTCTTCTGTAAGCCCTCTGTCCTTGTTTCCTTCACTAGGTAAAGAGCCTGGCCTCTTTGACTTGGTCATTATTAATGATGATCTAGAAAAAGCCTATTCAGAACTGAAGGAGCAGCTCCTGAAGGTGAGTCCTGGTAGGCTTTGCTGCCTTCTCCTTGGGTAGGCCTGGCTGCCAGCCTGAGCAGTCAGACCACAGCCACAGAAGTGTGCCCGCAGCAGATTCAGGTTGAGCTGCTGAATGATGGTGAATTTGTGGCCCAGGAGTGGGAAACGGATCCAGCTCAGTCCTGGACTGGTGGCGGAACAGGGGTACACCTCTGGAGAGCACAGAAGGGGAGTGCTGTTGTGAAGAGCCTCTCGGTCACACCTTGCTGTGTTCCAAGGCCAGTGCTTATGCAGGAGCCTCAGTGCTGTGGTGTTGGGGCTTATTCTGTGGGGCTGTTCTGCTGAGGTGTCCACCACGCTCCCGATGTGATCATATGGCTGCTGTTTTCCACATCTGTGAAACCATCACTTCCCAAAAGTGACAGTGCTCAGTTGTTTTCCTGATCTTCTTGCAGGAAATCCAGAAGGCCCAAGAATCCAGGAAGTCCTGAGCGGAACCTGCCTGGACATTGTAATTTTATCACATCATTCCTGAGCCACATCACAGCATTTCATTCCAAGAGACATTCCCTTTAGGCCCATCCTCCTCCCACGTTACTCTAGGATATTTCTATTAAAAGGAAGGAAAACAAAACCTGCTCGTGCTCGTGTTTCTGTTGGCCAGCTGCTTGGTGTGTGCTCTTCCAGGTTTGTACCTCAGGCAGATAATTGGGAAGCAATAGCATAGCACAGCACCTGCTGCTGGGGGCAGAGCTGTCCTGCCAGCTGGGCAGGAGCTGCAGCTGCTGGGCAGTGTGGGCAGATGGGCACTCGTCTTTGCTGGCAGTCAGTGTCACAAGCATTGGCCTCCCTCTGTTCCCTCCTGTGGATCTGCTACAGCTCCTCTGGGCATTTCTGATCATTGCTGCCTGCCCTCCTCGGGCTCTGTGCTGTTCTGGGTCTGTTGCTCTCACAGAGCAGCACGTCAGCACAGCCTGACTGCTCTAACCACAGTCCTTATGAACAGATGGATTTGTTTAATAAGCTGAGGGGATGGGAATAGTTGCAGGTTATGATCTATCCACAGATTTTTTTTTTTTCCTAGGAGAGAAGTACTGTGAGTTCTTCCTTCCTTGTTAGTTCAGCAGGAGTGTTGTAACTCAGACATATTTGTACCATTTGACTGTTGGTGCAGGTAGGTTTTTTGGTTGCTCTTATTAGCTACAAACGGGAGAAATTTGGAGAAATGGAAGCACCATCATTGGGTGCTCAAAGCCCTTCAGAGTCAGTGAGAGGTGGGAGCAGGGATGCAGCCCAGCTGCTTGCAGCCTGGCTGTCCCGTGGCCTCTTGTGGAGCACACAGACATTTGGGGTTTGATCCTGGGGAGTTGGTGGGTCCTGCAGAGCTCACGTCCTGCAGGTGGTTGCTTCCACCCATCTCCATAAGGGAACACAGACTGATGTGCAGTGCCAGGCCTCTTTGCCCACCATGTCTTAGCAGGGCAGGCTTACACTAATAACTCTTTAGGGTTTCTTCCTCTTTATATCCCATCCCTGGTTTACCCAGCTGCCCTGCTCCAGTCCCACGCAGGCCAGGTCTCCTAATGTACTAAACTCAGTCTTCCATGCTGGGGATGGCAGAACCAGACCTTGAGCAACCCCTCCAGTACAGAACCTCCTTTTAGGAGGAAGTTTTACACCCAGAGGGTGGTGACGCACTGAACAGGTTGCCCAAGGAGGCTGTGGATGCCCCATCCCTGGAGGCATTCAAGGTCAGGCTGGATGTGGCTCTGGGCAGCCTGGTCTGCTGGTTGGTGACCCTGCACATAGCAGGGGGTTGGAACTGGATGAGCGTTGTGGTCCTTTTCAACCCAGGCCAGTCTATGATTCTATGAAGCAGACCACGGGCAACCTTTGTAGTACCTCACTAACGTTTAGAAATGTAACAGCTGGCAATTATATTTCTCATTTGCCACTCTTGGGGTGTATCTGTCACAGATGAGTGCAAGCTCTTCCTTCTGTTGTCAGGAGTTGCATGCAGCGAGGTTCTCAGCTTTGCTTAAGTGACCACAAAAACTCTTCTTGGGAACGTTCTGGCGTCGTACCCAATGCAGAGCATCCCCATCGTGGTGCTGAGCACCTCAATTGTGACAACAGACCGGGATTTTCTCGACCGATAACGCTTTGTGAGACGTTTGCAATGGGGAGGTTTCCCCTCTAGATGGCAGAGATGACAGCAGCAATACCGCACGGGCCCACGCTGCGGAGCGGCCAAACGCGGAGGTGCGCGGCGCTCGCCCAGCGCGGAGGTCCCCGTCCATCGCGTGGGACCTGCCCAGCTCTCACCAGATGGACGTGCCCAGCCGGCCCGACAGCCCCACGGTGCCCAGAGCTGGGCTGCCAGCCCCGAGCAGAGCGTGCAGGAGAGGTAAGCAACACCCGGTGATGGGAGATGACAATGGTGATGCTCGGTCAGCTGGGGGGAAAAAGTCATCGGGACCGCTTCAGCCGTGGGTCTCTCCTCCTGCTGTGCTCCTCCGTGGTGGTAGCGGGGAGGGAAGTCCTCGATAACGTGCTCTGTGTTGGGTGACCTGCTTTCCATCGCTGCCTCTGTGTGTGATGGAGTGAAGCAGCGACCGCCTCGGTGCCCGCGCTGATGCGAAGCGATGGGGTGGGCGTTGGGATGGTGGTGTGTGAAGGAGGGAGCGGGCGCTGCCGTGGCACGGTGAGCATCTCTGCTCATCTGGAGCTCTGGGGAGGACCTTCTGTCCTTAAAGCACCGTGGGGACTCGGAGCAAAAGGAAAGCAGGTTCTGAGGGTGCTGTGTGCTCAGCTCGTGTCTTGTTCTGGAGGTGTGCGGTGTGCCCCGAGGGTCCTATCCCAGCAGATGGAAGAGCTGCGGTGTCCCTTCCTGAACTGCTCCTGTGCTGTGATGTGTGGGATGCTGCGGGACGAGGGAGCGATGGTGATGGGGAGGGCAGCTGAGGGGCAACCTGGGGAGCACCAGCAGCAGACAGAGCTGTGGCTGGAGGGATGCTGAGGGCAGGGACAGCCCTGTGGCTTGGGGCAGTGGCAGCTTGGAGTCATAGAATCATCATTAAGGTTGAAAAATGCCACCGAGATCATCTGGTCCTGTTAGGCTGATGGCAGCCATCCCAGCTCTTCACACAGCGGCCCGAATTTGCATGCAGGGTTTTGGGCAGATATCCCCAAATAGGGGAGGAGCATATGTGGACCCCGAGGTCACCTCCTGCTAACAGAGCGAGCAGAGGCACCTGGTGTGATGAACCCAGTGTGCCACCAAAGCCACAGACGGTCAGCCCAGGGGGAGAGGACAGGAGGGAACAGCCAGCCACCCCGGTCTGCTCTGCCCTTTGAGGCATCAGACAGCGGTAATCGATCTGCAGAAGTCATTTTCCATGCTCTGAGCACAGCAGCTGCCCTCGAGGGAAGGCTGAGATGTTCTCCAGCCACGTTGCTCTTTCTCAGTAGCTCTTTGCTGGCTCTGCTGTTGCTTGCATTGGAAGCCGTCCCTACCAGGAGAGCAGCTCTGGCACCCTGGGAGTGTTTATAAGGCCAAACCTGAGGAGCAGCAGAACCATGGAATTATTAAGGTTTGAAAAGATCTCTAAGATCACCTGGTCTGACCTCAGCCCACCTTTCTGTGCCTACTGACCCCACCCCTTAGTGCCGCACCTCCAGGGATGGTGACCCCACCACCTCCCTGTGCCAATAAGGGGATGTTTACATCCCTCTTCCCAACCTTCTCACCCGGGAAGCTTCTTGGTGCCTCGTCCCACATCCCTCCTGCAGGAGGATGCTGTGGGATGAAGGTTTATCCCTGCCACTGTGCTGCTGCACCACTTTTTGGCCATGAGCTGATAGCTTTTCCCACCTTCCTGCTCATCCCAGGGCTCTGGTGATACCAATGCTGTTTTAAGGGCCAATATATAGGCAGCAGCTTTAAGATGCGCGGTGGCAGTGATCCCCTCCACTTCTTGGACAGAACACTGAGGTGCTGCTCAGCAATGACCGGGTGGTGACACGTTGCTGTGGCAGGGACACACGAGGGCAGGCAGCGCCTCAGAGCCCGCTCTGGGTGTCCCAACCCACATCAACCAAGGGGAAGCCAAGAAATGCTGGAGCCACGCTCCAGGATAGCATCGAGCAGCCCAAATTAGCCCAAAGCCCATCCACCCGCCCATGGCTCTTTCCATCATCGCGTCCCCCCCGTGAGCCCATGGGCTGCAGTGCTGTCCTTGCTGTGGCTTTTCTTGGCATTGCTGCTTTTGGAGGCAGCGCTGATTTTCAAGCTTGCTTCCATGTGATTGCAAAAAGGGCCCCCGGGGGCTGAGCAATCCTGGGAAATAATTAGGCATCTGTAGCAGAAAATAAGCAAGGAGGAAAAAAAAGAAGTGGAAAACATCATGACTTCTTGCTTTGCCTATCGTTGTCTGGTTTGGTCTGCGGTTCACTTTGCCTTCAACTTTTGCTGCTGGGGCCAATGGATGTAGTGCTGGCACGAGGCTTTGGGGCCGTGCACTAAGGGATGGGGGGTAGTGGTGGGGCTCGAGGGGTCAGGTTCATGGTTGGGTTTGATGACCTTGAAGGTTTTTTGCAACCCAAATGACGCTGCGGTTCCAAGACTGATAGTTTCTGTCTTTTGTGTGTGTATGTGATATTCCAAATCTGCCATTCTAGCCCTATCTTTGCAGCAGGAGGGAGCTGCCTGGATGCATTGATGTGGTTTGGGGGCAATGCAGCTCCCATACAGAGGGCTGCAGTCCAAGGGGAATGCGGTCCCCGCCTGTGCTGCTGATGTCTGCCTGTGCTTCCTGCAGGACCACGAGGGGAGTGCTGCATGCAGACTACTGCCACCTCTTCCTGAGGTACCAACTCAGAGCTCCACAGAGAGCAGGTAGGTCTCAGAAAACCCCAACTGATAATTAACCCTCATATGGGATAACCAATCCCATTTGGACTCTATCCAAGGTGCTGTTCCTCCAGGCACAGGGTACCAGAACGAACGATGCTCTTGGAGGAGACCCTTTGTCCCCTCGCTGTGTTGGGAGGAAGGCAGAGCTGGAGGCAGCCCTACTGTGATGAATTAGGGTCATCTTATTGAGTGGGCATGTAGTGTCATCGCTGGGAATTGATGGGCACCAATCCGTGGGCGGCACGCAAGGCACCGTGCTTGTAATTCCTTAGAGCTCAGGCATGAAAATGAGCAAAAAAACCAGGGAATTCAGTACGGGTGCTGCTTTTTCTGACAATAGCAGCTGTGATTCTGCTTGTCCCGGACGTGGCTCCATCACCATAAATAGCCCGGAGCCATCTGCAATTCAGATTGTGTGCAGTGGCAACTGGTACAACAGGATGCTGGTGCAGGCGGGGACACGGTCCCCTCCTGGCTCTGCGTTTCTTCCTCCCCGGGCATGAAAGGAGGGAGGAGCAGGATGTTTTCTGGCTTTTTCATTCCCCATCCTGGCTGCCAGAGGTCGTGGCGGTGATTTAGAGAGGAAAAATAAAAAAAGAAAGGAGGAGGAAAAGACCAAATGCTGGTGCTCACGTTGAGCTCAGCCCACCCAGGCTTTGTGCCACAGTGAGGGGACCCCTGGGAGCCAGGTCCTGCTCCTGTGGGAAGGGTGGGGTGGCCAAGTCCTCGGACCAGCATTAGGCACCCAAAGTTTCTGCTTCTCTCTGCTATGAAGTGAATCTCAGTGATGGAAAGCAAAGTTGTTTCATAGCGGGCATCCTTTCCCCAGCAGAGGTGCATTAGCACCTCCAGGCTCTTTGCTGGTTTTATTGCTGATATTAGGAAAAAGTACTTCTCAGAGGAATGGTATTGCATTGGGATGGGATGCCCAGGGTGGCGATGGGGACACCGTCCATGGAGGTGTTCAGGAACTGTGGAGATGTGGCATTGAGGGCTGTGGTGAGGATGGGTATGTGGTTGGACTGGATGGCCTCAGTGGTCTTTTCCAACCTTAACACCTCTGTGAGTGGGCATGATGGTGATGAGTCTTGGACAGTGGGACAGCTGGACTTGGTGATCTCAGAGGTCTTTTCCAACCCTTATGTTTCTGTGAATCTCTCTTGCTTTTAACTTGTCCTCTTGACCACGGTCATAGAGAAGGAATTCCCCTGCAGAGAGGTGGGAGCTTCCTTCCCACCTCCCGGTGCACCAATAGCTGCCTTTAGCCCTAAGGTTTCCCCATCTCTCCTGCAGCCCTCTCCATCCTGGTTGCCTCCTAGTGTGTTCCTCCCCTTGGATACATCATCCCACAAGGATCTCTCCCAACACCAAAGGGACCATCCCTCCCTTTCACCCATCTCAGCCCCATTTTCCAACCACTGCTTCACCCCCGGAGTATTTTTTTTTTCCAGGATCCACGCCACGTGCATGGAGGGGGGACAATGGCAGCATTGAGTGTGGCAGCCGGGCTGCGGCCGCATTGTGCCTGGCAGAGAGATGCCCAGGGGTAATCGCCTCCTCCTTGGCTTTGTTGCAGGGCTGCGGGCGGCCGAGCAGCAGGGATTTACCCCCAGGGCTGCGGTTATGCGGTGAGGATCCGCATCTTTTTTCCTGGCTGTGAAAGGTATGGGCGGCTGTGACACGGCGGGTTGAGAAGGGGACGTTGGGATGGGGGCAAAAGGATGCTCCGCTCCTCATCCCTCCCTTTGTAAGGCATGCATTGGTGGGAGCTGTGAAGATTATTTCAGTATATAAAACGCTTTGTGCCATCCGTTGTGCACATCCGTGGAGTTTGCCTGGGAATGGTCAGCCTGCACCTGGACTTATCTTGGGCTGCTTACAAAGAGAGGAAAGTGATAGAGATTTGGGGAGAACAAGAAATAAATTCATTCCTCAAGGAGAGAAAGGGCTCTGGAGGAGGGCTCTGCTTCTCAGAGGTGGGGAGGCAGAAGGAAGGGCAGCTGAGATCCCATTTTTCTCTCCAATTTGAGCTATTGACATCAGGAGGAGGCTTTGAGGGGGGGGGGGGGGGGGGGGGGGCAGTGGGACAACCCCATGGGGATGGGGACATCGTTGTGCTATGGGGCTCTGTCTGATCCCCATCCTAAATCTCTTCCACATCACAGGGCCACTGGAGGTGTTTCCCTAGGAGGGGATGAGGAGATGCCTCAGGATCTGCTTTTCCACCTGTATATGGTTGGGTGGAGCTGGATGATCTTTGAGGTCCCTCCCAGCCAAGGCTGCTCAGTGAACTTCAGGCACAGAGCCTGACTCTTCCTCCCCCTCTGCAGCTGTGCTGCTCTTCATACACCAAACCGAATCCTGTTATTGAACCCTTGGGTTGTGTTTGTGAGACCCAGCATAGCCAGCTCTCGGGTCTGCAGCCTGCTTGCTTTGCTGCTTCATGTTGGCATTGCTCCTTACATCCCCAGCACTGATGGGAACTGGTGTGTGGACCTCAGCCCAGCAGAAGCTGCAGTTTTGCAGCTGCTGCTTCTAACCCACGGACAAAAGGTCCATTGAGAGGATGATGCTCTCTGTGAGGTGCTTTTGTGTTGTGGTATTTTTTTTCTTTAAAGGATGTGAGCTCAGTTGTCATCCCTTGTTAATGCCTCTAGGTCTTTAGATGGACCTAGCTTAAAGATGCTGTTGCATTTCCATAGCCTTTATTGTCTTCATCCTCATGAAAAAATGATCACCTTCCCCCTTGGTTGGTGGGTGACCCTCAGCTACATCCCTCCTCTCCCCAACTCGCCGGTATGATGACAGTGAATGTGGTTGGGGTGGGTATAGTGAACTTTGTTGCAACCAACATGTGTCCAGATGGGTTCCCTGAATGCTGGAAGGACCCTCTCGAGTCCTGCTGGTCCCAGATGGGGGGGAGGCATTTCTCCCCTCCACCCTTCCAGCCCCAAATGCCCATTTCATCTATACCAAAGAAGTTGATATAAAAAGTCATAATAACTTCATTTAGTCCATGCTGAGTAGGAGAAAGCTGTGTTCTGTGCTGGCAGGGGGTGAGCAAAGGGTCCAGACCCCAGTCATAGAATCATAGGATTGCTTAGATTGGAAAAGACCTTAAAGATCATCAAGCCCAACCACAACCTAACCATACTACCCTAACTCTAACAACACTCTGCTAAATCTTGTCCCTGAGCAAACAGTGGGGAGGGGTGTAGAACCCTAATCCAAAAGTGTAACCCTTAACCCTGAATCCGAATAACAAAAAGATAACTCTTAAACCTAAATCCAAATCCAAAATGGCATCCCTTAACCCTTAACTCTCACTCACAAGGGTAACCCTTAACCCTAACCCAGAAGGGTAACGATTAACTGTTAACCCTAACTCAAAGTGGTAGCCCTTAACCTTAACCCAAAAGGGTAACCTTTAACTCTAGCCCAAAATCCCACATGGCACCTTCTCGTTCTGCCCAAACTCCCTTGCAGCGCCACAGGAGGGCAATCTGTCTTCCACCAAAAGCCTCCTTAGAAAGCATCCCGAGGAAGGAACTCCTGCAAACTACGTGAGCTATTTCTGAGACAATCCTTGGGTGTTCTCCAAGACAGAAATACCAGCAGATATTTGTCGGTGTATGTCATAAGGAAACCCCTCCTTCCCCTGTAACGGAGGTGGAGCACGGCATGGCGTGCACTCAAGGCTCTGCTCCTCCAGCACAGCTCATTCCTAATTTATGGCTTGTCTGGAGCTCTTCCACCTGAGGTTCATCCAAGCAGCACAAGGGTCGTTTTTAAGGCCAAGCAGCTCCCTCTGACCCGCTCCGTTGCTTGGAGATCTTGGTGACCAGCCATATAAACTGCTGTTGTTTCTGCTCCTCACTGCCAGAAAAAGAGAAAAGACTGCAGGGCTGCTGCATGCCGTCTCTGCAACCCATAGAGAATGGGGATATGGAAACTGGGAGGAAAATGAGGATCCCTGCCTCACTCCTCCCCTATAAATCAAGGCCTAAGGAGTGAAGGTACTGTTTCACTACTAACTTTACTTTGCTGGAGTGATTTATCTATCTCCCCGCCTCTGCAGAGGGGTCAGGTGTTCGGGGGTGTTTTTTGGCACGGTGGTGTATCCCCTCAGCTCTCTGGTTGCCCTCCCAGAGGTTGGGATCCCAATGCTGCCAGCCTCCAAAGCCCTGGGCTGTCCCTAAGGCTCTGTGTGGGCAAGCCAAGCCCTTGGGCGATGACTTAAGGGTCCTTCCAACCTTCATGTCCCCTCCTGAGGTCCATCTTTTCACTCCTCTGGGACAGAGCAATGTCCTGGGGAGGCTGCCCAGCCCTCCTTGTGTATGTGAAGGATGGGAATGGTGAGGGTGATGTGTGCAATCACGGGGTGACAGAGGCTGAAGGTTCCTCGGGAGGTCTCGGAGCAGGGCCAACTTTGTTGGATGGAATTGCCCAAGGCCCTGTCCAAACGAGTTATTTCCAAGGGTGGAGATCCCACCAGCTCAATGTGCCAGTGTTTGTCATGGAGAAAATGTTTTTTTTCTTTTCATGTTAGGTGGAAATTTTTCTGGCTGTAGCTTGTCCTTTCACCCTGCACTTCTGAGGAGAACTGGGACCATCTTCTGTAGAACCTCCCCTGGAGCAGCTGTACACATCAGCAGGCTTGTCCCCTTCTCTCAGAATCACAGAACGTCCCGAGTTGGAAGGGACCCTCAAGGATCCCTGAGTCTAGCCATGAGGCGGCTGCTATGGAACTACAGGCCACCATGAGGGGCTGTAGGGCCGTGAGGCCTCCCCTCAGCTTCTTCTGCTTTGGGCCAAATAAACCAAGAGACCTTCTGCCCACCAGATCCTTCCAGACAAGCATGGGCTGCTCCACAGGGTCAGGACAGGCAGTGAGGCCGTATTACTGATGAATTCGCAGCCAGCATCCTCCTCTCCACTAGGATTAGCTCTGTCTTGACATAGCTCTCCCACCAGCAGGACATAAACAGATAGAACCTGGGAACATGGCCCGGAAACGCAGCTCATGGCGGGCAGCCGAGCTGGAGCATCGCTGCTGGCCCCAAACATCTCCTGCTTCCTTCCCACCAGGAGGGCTGGGATGTTCCTGCTGTGCTTCCTGCCCAGGGGCAGGTTGCAGCTGCAGGGTGGGAGTTTTAGGGAACAGAGGAGCTGGGAGCCAGCACCCTAACGTAGAATCATAGAACCATTAAGGCTGGGGAAGTCCTCTAAGATCATCCAGGTCTGACCGTTCACCTACCACCAATATTGCCCGCTGTGTTCCCCAGTGCCACATCTCCATGGTCCTTGAGCCCCTCCAGGGACGGGGACCCCCCCACCTCCCTGAGCAGCCCATGCCACTGCATCACCATGCTTTCAGAGAAGTTCTTGCTAATATCCAAGCCTGCAGGCTGAGCGGGATGCTACCATCCCTCACCAGGGGTGAGAAAGACTTTGAGGACCACATCTTTGGGCGCCTAACGCAGTAAATCCAACAGCAGCCACTAGTGACACACAGCCTGGGAAATGGCCCTACCCATGCATCTGACGGTCTCTGCTTCGGAAACCTGCTGCTGGTTCCTGAGCCAGATTCCTTCGGGCACGTTTTTATCACCCCGTTTTTCCTGCTGGGGACAATGGTGCTGCTGGCTGCTCTGCTCAGCCATTTCCTCCTCTTTGATAGACAGAAACAGTTAACTGCGACTACTGCAAAGCTCATGTCCTTGTTTCCCTCCCAGGCTGCCCAGCCGTGGGGAGGAGTCGCTGCATGGTGACACAGTGCAAGAGCAGACGTGCATTCCCTCACCCAGAGAGTACTGTGGGGTCCTGTGTGAGCGCTGCCGTGTCCCTGGGGCTTTCTGCAGCATGAGCAGCCTGTGCTTTCCTCTGGCTGGGGCTGGCAGTTTAGGTCCAGTTGAGACGTTTGGGACATCTGCGTACGCACCAATGTCTCTCCTGCAGACACCAAACCCCACCGGCCATGCAGACCCTCCAGATGAGGTGCTCCAACCTGCAAGCTCTGCTGCCTGCAGCCCCCAGTGCCATCGTCCTTCTGAAGCCCACCCCTCTGCGCTGCGCACTGCTTCCCTCCCCACATTCAGCCTCAGGAGTTGGACTCAATGATCCTTGTGGGTCCAACTCAGGGTATTCCATATCAGGGGGTCAGCCTCCAAGACCAACTCCCGATCCCAATGCCATGTTGACGATAGAAAGAAAACAAATGCTTTCCCTCAGAAATACTGCTCCTAGGCAGGGATCTTTCAGCTTTCAGCCACTTGAGATATCCTGGCTGTGAGTGCTCTGTTCTGGGAAGGCTGCTGGCTCACGCAGTCCTCCCGCTGCCCCCAAGGCGATGCAGTGCTGGGGAGGAGCAGCCTGTCCCTGATGTAGCCACTTCTCCAAGGGCACCAGGGGAAGGCTGACATTCAATGGGGCTTTGTTGGATGCAGACGAGGTGCTTGGCTTGGCTTAGCAGGAGGTGGGAGCTCTCAGGCTACCAGCAACCCAGACAAAGCATTTTTCATGTGTTGGGGACAGAGCGGGAGCACCTGGATGTGAGCGAGGGTGAAGCAGCTGCCTGGAGGTGGGGGTGTGTGCACCCCCCTTCCTTTGTTGGGCTCGCTGCTCTATCCAGAAGATCTTTGCTGGAGAAGTCAGCTGGTTGGCTCCTGGTTGAACGGGCCTAGATGTTCACACGAGATGACCAAGGCATGGAGAGCTGCCCAGCATCCTTGTGTAGAGATGAGGAGATCCATTGGGCCGGCGGAGCTCCAGCGCACGTCCCCTGGTGAGATGGACTGCACAGCCTCGTGGCTTTGGGAGATGTGTCTGTCCCATTGGCCTACCAGATGTCCTGGGGTTGATGTTGTCTGCGTTGCTGCTCTTTTGACGTGTTGTTGGGTGGGACCTGTGGCCAAGAGGTTTCCTCCTTGTTGGCTCTGCAGGGTGCTGTAGGGTTTGAGTGAAGATGTTTCTGCCCTGTGACTGGAGAAAGCTTCAGTAGCCAGCAGGAGAGGACAGAACTTCTGGGTGAGTCCCTGCTGGGTTGTACATGGTATGTAGCTGTGGTCTAAGGAGGCGCTTGGGAAGGTTTTGATCTCCTGCCTTGATCCTCTAAATGAGTGGGAGCACTATCAGGTTGGATATCAGGAAGAATTTCTTCTCAGAAGGAGTGGTGATGCAGTGGCACAGCTGCCCAGGGAAGTGGTGGGGTCACTCACCATCCCTGGAGGTGTTCAAGGACCATGGAGATGTAGCACTGAGGGACGTAGTGGGGGGGTCTGTGGCTGAACTTGGTGATCGTAGTGGCCTTTTCCAATCTGAATGATACTGTGATTCTACTGGGGAGCCCTTGAGAGGCTTGTTTGCAAGAAAAGCTTATTTCTAGATGCTGTTGCATGGCTGCCCTAGAAAATGGAAGGAGATGGATGAAGAAGGCTGACATCCCCACTCGTCAGGGCAGCGAGACCGGGAGAGCAGCTGAGGAAAGCAGGCAGCTTTCTGCAAGAGATGTCTAGCAGCAAAAACATGTGAGGTTTTTACATGCTGGTCAGGATGTGTGTGGGTGTGGAACTGATTTATTTGATACTCCACGAGCAGAACTTGCCCGGAGATCCCAAGGTGGGAGGATGAGAACAAAGCTCTGCTCCCAGCAGCTGCCCTGCTGCAAGCTTTGGACTGGCAGTGCTCTGTTTAACTCAGACCTGCAGTCCTGGAGCCTCCAGGCAGGTCACAGCACTTTTTTGGCCAGTCCAGAAGATTTTAGCAGTAGACTGAGTGATTTGTATCAAGCACATCAGAGTGTTTATGTTGGCAGGGTGTAGTTTATCTACAGCTTGAAATATTTGCTGATACCTCTTACAGCTGGAGTTTAATAACAACAGAGCACTGCTGATAGACCTGCAGTCATTCGGGAAAGAGCTGATTTAGGGTGTGGAGTGAGAGCCCCACTGGTGGAGGTGGAGAGGGGACGTCACCCACTGGTCCTAGTGAAGCTGTGACACCAATGACAGCCATGTCCTGTGCCCAAAGAGGCCGGACTGCAGTGCCCAGGGCTCTCTGCCTGCCTGCAGCCCCTGACCTAGCAGGACAATGTGGTCAGCAAAAAGGCACTGGTTTGGGAAACCTCCAGGAGCGATTGCTCAAAAGTGCTGTCATATAAAGCAAACCAGCTCATCTGTACACTCATACAGGGGAGCACCTTCTGCTGGTATAAATACAAATCACTTCCACCCCCCTTACCTCCTCACTTTGTGAAATTGCCAGGATCTCAGCGGCACAACTCAGGTTTTACTAAGATGAGAGAATTTAGGGGAATGCCATCAACATCTGTGGGGTTTGCAGGATCTGAAGCTCACAAACATCCCACAGAAAGCATCTTGCTGCCCTTCTGCAGTCTTCTGCTGAAGGCAGGGTGACCCCTCTCCTGTTAGACCTTGCTGAGCTCCAAAGGGTGACTCAGCACCTAAGTGCAGGCAATGAAATCCCACCCAAGCATCCTGAAGGACACTTTAGGGTCCCACCTGAAATGTCCCAAAGGGTCATCTTGGAGGACACAGCGGAGTGTGGTCAGAGGCTGGGGCAGGTGTTCTGCTGGAAGAACTTTCCCTTCCTGCTTTCACATCAATCCTTTTGGGGGAGAAGCCACTGTGCTGCACGTGGCCCTACCTCTGCACCACTTGTCCCACTTGTCCCATCTGCAGAGCCTCCCCATCCAGGGAAAAGGGCATTTTATTCCCAGCCAGTTGATTAGGAAAGATCCTGATCTTATCCTAAAGATCCATGCCTTATCCTGACATGCTTTACGCCACTGTGTCCTACTAGAAAGGGAGGGAGAGAAATCCACAGGACTGGAGGCACAGCTCCGTGCCTCTGATACTGGAGGGCTGAGTGAATTTGGTTGAAGCTGGCTCACTGGAGCAGTAAAACTTTGGTATGTGTGAGACCTCTATTAACCTGTGGCCCTTGTTAATGTGTGGAGGCAGAAATGAGCCAGACAGCAGGAGAGCCCATCCTGCTGATATTCCTTGTAAAGGGAAGCTCCCAGCAGAGAGGCCAACACAAATATTTGTAGCATGGACAGGGGCTGCCTGATGCAGGAATGCTCCTGTGCCCAGACAGGAGGTGACATCATCTGGATTCCTTCACTGAGGAATGCAGGGTTTGCCTCTTCCCTGCCAGTAATTGCTTCTTAAAAACAGACCTGCCCAGGGATGTACATCTGACCTGGCTCTGCCTGTTACATAGTCCAAGGTCCTCCTGTTCTTCTTTCGTGGTATTTGCAGGGATAGGCATGAAAAATGTTGGGATTGATAGTTCACTAAATTATAGGTAAGAGCTCCCAAAAAGCCATAAGCAGGGACTCATCAGAAATCTGCGGAGGGACTGGAGCAGGTGGGGAGAGCGGACCTTGCCTTGGGGCTGGCTGGGATGGATGGGGCCAGTGATGGGCTGGGGATGTGTGTGATAGGGCAAGGGGGAATGGTTTTAAACTGAGACAGGGGAGGGTTAGGTTAGATATTAGGAGGAAGTTTTTCACCCAGAGGATGGTGACGCACTGGCACAGGTTGCCCAAGGAGGTTGTGGATGCTCCATCCCTGGAGGCATTCAAGGCCAGGCTGGATGTGGCTCTGGGCAGCCTGGTCTGCTGGTTGGCGACCCTGCACATAGCAGGGGGTTGGAACTGGATGAGCATTGTGGTCCTTTTCAACCCAGGCCATTCTAAGATTCTATGAGAGCTGCAAGAGGGGGCCATTTGCATTGCTCCTTGATGACCCTTGGTCCTAGAACCCCCATTTCGTGGTCCTATGAAGCCCAGCAATTGTGTCGCGACTGCAGGATTTCTGTGTCATGACTGCGTTGGATATGCTGACACGCAGAGCGTTCTGGCTAACCACCCTACATCCCCCCTGACAGACTGATAGGACTACCCCAAAGCAAAGCCTGATTCCCCCTCCACACAACCCTTCATTTCTCCATTGGGTTGAGCATTACCACATCCCATCCCTGAGCTCGCACCCCTCCACCTCTGCCTCTGCGTTGGCTTCAGCACACACCACTGGAAAGTTGTCACGGTCACCGATGTTCACATGTCATCAACACTTCCACCAGCCCCTGCTACAGCAGAGGGGTCAGTTCCTGTGGGATGAAGGCTGCTGTCGTCATTTCAATAGCTGGAACTAGGTGTAGCTGAGCTGCCCCCATTACGGGTCCAAGGGAGGGATTTAGTGGTTGGAAAGGCACAAAGCTTTTTGCTCCCAGTGCCTGAAAGAGGATGGCTGGCAGGAAATGAAATCGCCCTTCTCCAAGGCAGGGGTGGTTTTGCTCCTGCACTGGTTCTTTAATTTTCCGTCAGGTTTTGGAAATTCTTGGCCGTTACAACTGGACAATTAAATCCAGAGCAGAAAAGAAGGGCTCCAGCCAAAGAAATAAAACACTCGGTCAGCCAGTTTTTTGAAAGGGGGGTGGAATGAGGATGCTCAAATGGAAAGCAGCAGAGGAAGGGCTGCAGTCCTGAGGATGCTGAGAAGTGGCTTCAGGTGTGCATGGAGAGGATCTGCTGGATTTTGGTTGTTGCTGGAGCTAGATCAAGCCAGAAGGGCCAGAGGTGAAGGGGATTATGGTCTGGGGCAAAGCAATGGCATTTTGGTGAGGGTGTAGGCAGGAGAGATCCATCCAAGAGGGAGGCAATGGTGTAGCTGCTTTAGGTCAAGACCCACATGAGACAGAACTGCAGTGGAAGAATGGCAGAACGATCAGCCAGGAGGTGGTACAGAGGTGGCTGAGAAGCACTGGTGTTGGCTCTAGAGGGCTGAGGTGAAGGCTCACAGGCTTCAAAAGCAATAGGGACCCAAAACCATCCAGGAATAAAAGCTGTGGTGGATGAAGATCTGAACTCAGTGCAAATCTCTGGGTACATCACAGCTCAGTGAGCTGGATGCTGCTGTGGGATTCTGCTCCTCCAGCTCCCTGCAGCAGCACCCATGGCCTGAAGCTCTCTGCCTTGTCCAACCACATGCAGATTGTCCCATTGTAAAGCAAGGCTGCCAAGCACAGTTTGTGTTTTTGGTTGGTGTGTCTCAAAGTAAGGGGCAGGGACTTCTGCTGTCACTCCTCAGGCTTCCTCGGAAACACAGATGGTGTTGTGGTTTCTTTATTATTCCTGTCTAGAGGCTAAAGGGAGGATGCCTTGCAGAGAATCATAGAGCCATTAAGGTTGGAAAATACCGCTAAGATCATCTAATCCAGCCGTCACAAGGAAGGGAGGGGAAGGGCCAGATGTGGAAAGAGTGAATTTTCGAGCAGATCCTCCGACAACTTCATCTTCTTTCCTCAGTTTCTGCTCGTGGCCAGGTCACTGCTTGCAGCTATTCACTCCAGAAAGTCTCCAGAGGTGCTCAGGAGTACCGAAATGCTGTTCCCCAGGTGCCCAGCTAGCGACCAGCACAGGAGACCAACCAGCAGTAAGCAGTGTCTCAGTATCTCCCTGTAGGGTAACTGATACCTTGACTTGGCATCTCTAAGAGCCGTTTACCAGATGGTGAAGGAGGATGAGGGATTTTTCTTTTGCTCCCTCTTTCCTTTGCATTTTACATGCTGTTTAGCTCTTTAAACATAGCAGTGTTCACTGGAACAGGTTGCCCAAGGAGGCTGTGGATGCCCCATCCCTGGAGGCATTCAAGGCCAGGCTGGATGTGGCTCTGGGCAGCCTGGTCTGGTGGTTGGTGACCCCACACATAGCAGGGGCTTGAAACTGGATGATCATTGTGGTCCCTTTCAACCCAGGCCATTCTATGATTCTGTGAAATACAAGCAGAAAACTGGGAGACCAGTTGATGAATGTCAGGATGGGCTTCTAGCATTACTAAACGTTAAACTGTGCCTGTAGCATCCTTTGTGTCCCATCTCAACGTGGCAGAGGGGAAAACCTGCATCACATATCCCTGCCTGGGAGCCAGACAAGTGCTGGGTACAGGGATGTGTGGCCCCTGTGCAGCCCCGGTGCTGCTGGGAGTACCACTGGGTTCGTTGCTGCTCGTTGCTCCACCAAAACCCACACCCATCCACCTGGTGATCTCTTGGAAACATTTCTACCTTCGGAAGCATTCTGTTCTGTCAGCAAAGAGAAAAAAAGAAAAGCTTCATCTTGCTTTCCACTTGCTCAGCTTGCGGGTCAGCCCCAAGCATTGCTGGCTCAGCCCTGCAGCCTCTGTGCAGAGGCTTCCCTGTGTCAAAGGTGAGGAAGGGCTGTCCTCCTCCTCCTCCCATATCTCCCCCTCTTCCCCTTCCACCTCGACATGCTCATTCATGAAAAAACATCTGCTGGATGGAAGAGGAGACAGAAATTAATGCTGGCACGTTTTTCCCGCTCGTTGGCCAAGGGAGGTTGTAGGCTCAGAGGGTTTTAATCTTTGTTTTCACAGCTGGATGCAATATTGCCCTTTCTTCTCTGCAGCTTTTCATTGCTGCTCATTCCCCCGAGCAACCTGCTGCAAAGCAAAGTGTGCACTCATTGAAGGACAGCCCACATTCGGCTTCCCTGGGGCTGCCTGCACCTCAGGACCGATGACCCTCACAGCCTCGTCTGCTCATTAGGGATTGTGCTGAGATTTATGCTCTCCTACTGAGGGTCCAGAAGGGTGATGCTGCAGTGACGAAGGTGCCATCCCATGAGGATCCTCTGAGAGCATCTGGCTGCAGCTCAGCTCTCCCAGCTCCTTTCCACCTGACTCCACGCGGCGTGAGGACACCCCGGCAGCAGGGACCAGCTTGGTCCATCCTTTGGTAGGAGCAAATGTGTGGGGTCTGCCTTAGCCCTGTGCATGGGGCCATAGTGAACCCTCAGCCTATGGTCCCAACCTAGACGTCATGGGTTGAGGCGCTGCAGGGTTTAGGTATAGAGTAGAGGGTGTACAGAACGGGATGTAGGCTTTAGTGGAGGTGGCGTAGGTCCTGGTGGAGATGGTGTAGGGTTTTGTGATACTCACGTAGGGTTTAGTGGTGCTTGTGTAGGGTTTGGTGATGGTGATGTAGGGTTTTGTGATGCTCATGTAGGTTTTAGTGGTGCTTGTGTAGGGTTTGGTGGAGTTGATGCACAGTTTGGTGAAGGTGGTGTAAGATTTGGTGGTGGTAATATGTGGTTTGGTGGAGGTAGTGTAGGGCTTGGTGGTGGTGTAGGTGAAACCTGGTGGTGCTGCTGTAAAATCTGGTGGTACTGGTGGTCCTGGCACTGTTTTGGATCCCTGAATGCCCAGCACAGCACACAGGCAGCTGTGTGCTCTTGCACATTGCAGTGACTGGGGTGAGGAAGGTTCCATCAGCTCCCTGTTGGGTGTCCAAGGACTTGGACCTCAGGCTCTGAAGTACTTAATGTCAAAGCTTCAGGCACCAGCATGGCCTGATGCCAGATGGGACTAGCTCCATTCCCACCTGGACACCAGCCTGAAGGCATCTCTCCACCTCACCGTTTATCTTCAGGTGGAGACACCCATCCAACACCCCTCTCATCCTGCCAGCTTTGGGGACAAAAAGACACATGTCCCGCCTTCTTGGCACAGGGACCAAGCTGTGAGGCTCAGTGCAGAAAGCCTCACACAGGGTGGGGGCCCACCTATATAAACAAGGCCAGGAAGGCTCCCAGCCATTCCCACTCCGTGCTCCCCTTTGGATCTGACCAGCCATCCTCCACCGATGCTCCCACCCGCAGGGCTGCTGGGGAAGGTAACGTACTGCTCCTCTGGGCATCTCTCTCTGATATTTCTCTTTTCTGCATGTAGATACAACTGCTTAAGTATCTCTGTGTATATTTACCTAAGTGTCCATTTAAATATTTACTGGTGATACTGATGCAACAGTAAATTTTGGTTGGATGAGAAGAAAACTGCCCCAGTCGTGCCAGTACCCAGCCAGAAGGGTAGGAAATCTCTTATAGTAGTAACATTTCCTTTTTGTTTGCTTTCAGTTTTCTCTGTTATCTAAGAACAGTTGGCAAAAGCACATCCAACCTATTTATCTTCACATTTATCATGTTTTAGACTCACACATTCCCTTTCAGCTGTGTTTAAATCTTATTAGTACTGGAAAAGGGGTCATAATGTTGCATCCAGGTGGGTCCCACTCCCACACGGATTTGTGGGGGACATCCTCATGCAAAATTCATGTCTTTTCTGTGTTGTAAATACTTGTACTTGGCAAACTGCAGTTATTTCTGGAGTGGTGAAGATTTATCTTTGATATCTTGATATCTTTGATATCATTGATATCTTTGTACCCAGTTCTCATTGCTGCCACTTTCAGGCAGAGACATAGGGCTGCTCCAATTCATATGGACCTAGTTAAATCCTGGTGGGAGAACTGTCCTGAGAGCTGCTACATGTAATATGGGGCTTTGGTCACAGTGACACTTGTCCCCACCCTGTGTCTGACAGAAGGGGTTTGTGGTGATGAAGGTAACACCATCGTTTTTCTGACTGGGGCTGCTAACTAATAGTCAGACTCTCAGAGTCAGCAACCTGCCATGCACGAATAAAATAATGTATTTTTAGTATCTGCAGGATGAGGTGAGGAAAGCAGGAGGAGGTGTCAAGCATGTCCTGGTTTGTTTGTGTGGTGTCACAGAGGACACAACATTCTGCCCTTGCTTTGGGACTTTGTCTTTATCTCCAATCTCTAAGATGTCCTTTGGGACTTTGTCTTCATCCCCCATCTCTAAGATGTCCATTAATGCTGAGTTGCAGTTTCCAGCCTGGTTGGGTTCATCCTGCAGGACACTGCATGAACCTCTGCTCTTTGCTCCCTGTGTTGCTCCTCCTTTTTCCTGGGGCTCTTCCAGGCTCCCCTCTAACACCTGCTTCTGCCCATGGACAGGTGCTAGGAGAAAAACAGCTCTCTGCAACAGCCAAAAGTGGGGCCGTTTTTGGTGCTGCTTGAATTTTTCCAGAGTTCTCTCATCTTTCCCATGCACCCTGGCCTTTCTCCTCTCAGTGCATCTCTGCTCAGTGAACCGCTAAAGGAGGAGCTAAGGGCGATGACGGGCAGAAGTGATGCGCCGTGAACTGTTGCACGGCCGCTGTTTGCCTGGGGATCCACTTCCTCCGGTTTCTTTTGATTTTTTTGGAATTTTTTTTGCAAGTTCAGGAAGGTCTCCAGCAAGTCAAGCCCGGCCAGGTTCGTAGGGCTGCACTGGCGGCCGGCAGTGCTGGGAATGCCGGCTGGGAGCTTTATTGCTTCCTGTTATGAGGGTTCAGGAGATGCGATGGGTTGGTGGGAGAGACGTGGTCCAGCACGAGCGCCAGGTTTGGCCCCAGAACATGGGGTGGGGTTGGAAATGTTTTTTTTTCTTTTTTCCTCTTTGCTTCTCTGGCTGCTTCAGGAAAGGGAAGCAAATAAAGGGAATAATTGCTCGCTTTGGCCTTTGCAGAGACCTCTGGCTGTTGAAGCAGATCTCTGCCTTGGGTCTGCTTGCTTTGGAGCAAGAACAGACGGAGAGAAGAATGCTATAAAGGGCAGTGTCCCCATCATGGTCCTTTTCTTGCCACCTCTTTGTATGTCAGCCTTGAAAACTTCAGAAAAAAAAGGTTCCATCTGAAAAAAAATACGGGATTTTGTCAACATAAAAATTTATCTCAGGAATGTGTCCATTGCAGCGAAAATTTCAGCCGGGAAGGGCTGGAATAAATCGCTTCTGTGCTCCAGCCCGAGCTTAAATGCTTCCTCTGGGCTTTTGTGCTTTGTGATTAAAATCTTATTGTTATTTCCCTTTATTGGATTTTTCTTGTCATTTTCAAAGTGAAGTGCTTTTACCTTTCCGCAGTTATGATTCAGTGAAATCCCAGGGAAACATTGCACTGTTTTTCAGCAGGAACATTCTTCATCCTGCTAACATCTGGCTTTTTCCTCTGATCACCAACCAAAGCAAATTTAATAGAAATTCTGTTTTCTGACTTATCTCTGATGCCAAACCGTGCTCCAAATTTAGTGGTGATCGAGAGCGAGGGTTTATATTTGCAGAGTGCGTTAAAGAAATCAGCCTTCACCTTGTTTTCAGATATCCTCTTGTCACACAGCCAAAAATCCTTATGGGCTCTTCTTCTCAGTTTGGTCCTTTCAAGGGGCAGAGACCCACCACACTGTTGTCATCCAGGTTAAAACCTGAAGAGATTGTAGAGTCATAGAGTCATTTAAGGTCCAACCATCAACCCATCCCCACCATGCCCACTCTTAGAATCACTGAGGTTGGAGAAGATCTTTGAGATCACCATGCCCAACCACCAACCCAACATGCCTTCTCACAGAACCACTGAGGTTGGAAGGGACCTCTAGGATCACCAGGTCCTGCTGTCATCCCATCACCACCATGGTCACCGCATGGCTGCAGAGCAGAGAGCACAGAAGAATGAGCATGATGATGATGATGATGGGGGTAACGTGCCATATCTGCAGCAGGGTTGACACCACCATTCTTCTGAAAAGTCCATGCAGAGTTTTGTGATGGAGCAGATTTTAACGTGGGCATGATTCATCCTGCCTGCACATTTTTACTGTTGAGGTTTTGGCTCCATCCCTACAGTGTGAGCCCTGATAAGTCCAACAACTCGGAGAATACCCAAAGCATCCTGGCCTAGAGTGAAATGTCCCTGCCTGTGTCAGAGATTGGAATTGGTCCCTTCCAACTCAAACCATTCTGTGATTCTACATCAGAAATGAGCCCGTAGAGCCCACTTTGCATGTGAAATAGGGCATAAATTACAAAGTCAGAGTTATTAATCACTAAACAAGAGTAGAAATTCTCTGATTCTTGTAGCTGAGGACAAGACCGTGGTCCTTTTGGCCTTCTATAGGTGGTGTTTGAGGAAACACCAATTTTCACACCCCTAGGAAGGGGGACAGGTGAGAGCCCACAACCTGGGCTGGATGTAAGTCAAGTGGCAGGCATGGGGCAGTCCTCCTCATCTTCCTCCTCTTCACCTTCCTCCTCCACACCCAGCAGTGCCCGCCCAGGATCAGCAGAAGACAATGCAGAGAATGGCAGGAAGAAGGGAAGCAGAGCGCAGGAAGAAGCGCTGACACGAAGGTTGCCCTTCCCTGAAGCACATATTTACATCTGACAAAGATCTCTGCTGAACGCTGTTTCTGCCTCTGCTGGAGGCGTGGGGCTGCAAAGAGCAGTCCAACAAACCAGAAACACTAATGAAATCAAAACCTGTCTTCTTCTTTTTTTCTTTCTTCTTTTTTTTCTTTTTCTTTTTGTTTTTTCTTTTCCCCGTTTAGCTGTTATGTCACTTCTGCTTGCAAAGCCAAGAGCTGAGCCTGTCTTTCTGTGGCTCTCAGCATCGCTCACTGTGAGCCGTGGGCTCCAGATCCCTTTTTCTCTCTAGGTTCTGTAAAATAAGTCTCCAAACAGTGATGCTGCTTCACGGGTCTCTTCTTTTTTTAATAAGCAAGATTGTTATTTGAACGCATTTCTTCACTTTGTGTAGCTTTGAAACAAAACAAATCCAGAAGGTGAAAATAAGAGGAGAAACTGAACTCAGTGTAACGCAGTACAGAGCTGCGTAGCTCTGGGGCCAGACTGGATGCCTATGTTTGCTACTCATCACATAGCAGGAAGATGTAACACCAGATAGAACTGTAATTAATGACAGCAGTCATTCATTTCAGTGGGATGTCAAGAGAAACACATCAGGAATACCGTTGGTGCCAGGTTGGTGAGGTGACCCCCAGCAGCCAGAAGTGTCCAGGCTTTTGTCACATCCATCCCCCTGTCCCTTTGTTTCCTGTTCTCAATGCCAAGCACTAAGTGAAGCCCAGGGCACTGGATGCTGCACAGGGAGTGAAAAGGTTCCTATTGCTCTTTTAGCCCATAACATTTATTTATGGCTAGAAAATCTCTGTTTGCTCTCCAATGTCTGCCTTGGAAGGAAGCAAACACAGGCTGTTTATAAGTGTGCATACCCCTGCCGTTCTGTTATTACCCTGGATACATGCAGCCAAGGTTTTGGCCCTTGCACAACCTGCTCAAATGGTAAAAAAAACAATGAAAGCAGGCAGGAGGAAATGCTCAGCCTTCCCCAGGCGATGGGTTGGGTCAGTGTGATGGGAACCACGCGGTCCCCAGAGCCTGGAGCAAGAGCAGATGATGTCCAGCTTGTTTGCAGCATGGATGCTCCAAGAAGACATCCACCAGAAGAGATTGCTGTGTGTATAAATAACCTGCAAAGGGTCTGGAAAGACTGCGTGACCCGTGGGACTGGAACTGTGCTGAGCTGCCTTTTATCTCGAAGCCACTGCCTGCACTCCTGCAGAGCCTGGAAGTTGCTCTCAGCTGGTTATTTTTAAATAACTAATAATACTGCTCCACAGCTCCATCCTGCACCAGCTGGAGCTGCTGGAGGTCTCGCCCCAGCCTACGGTGGGAAGGAGATGCTGGCAGCCATCCCTCAGGTCTGGTGGGTCTCACGGTCCTGGAAAGACAGGTGTGAAATGTGTTGTGAGTGGGATGGGAGAATGGAGGTGACAGCCAGGTGGCACACCATGCTGTTCCCAGATGTGAAGGATCATGCAGGGGTGAGTATTTTATCCTTCTTGGTCTGGTCTCAATGGGAGATGTCCAGGAATTCTGGGAGGAGATCCAACAGATCTGGCAGTCTCTGCCAGCTCCATATCCCTGCAGCTCCTTTGGTAGTGCAAGCTTTGTAGGTGTGCTAAGCACTGAAGTATGCAGGCAGGATCATTTTGCCCAGAAAGGTTGTGGATGCCCCATCCCTGGAGGCATTCAAGGCCAGGCTGGATGTGGCTCTGGGCAGCCTGGTCTGGTGGTCGGCGACCCTGCACGTAGCAGGGGGTTGGAATGAGATGATCACTGTGGTCCTTTACAACCCAGGCCATGACTACTGAATCTCTTTAGAAGCTTATTTCCCCCCCAAATCTGTCCCCAGATCTGTTTTTCTGAGTGTGACAGCCATCCCTCAAGGGTCTGTTCATCTCTACTTCTGACTTCCCTGAATACGAGGCTTTTTCCACCTACCTATCAGAGATAGCTACTTCTGAACAATGAATTATCTTACCACTGCATAAGGGTAATTAGTTTATAATTGGAAGTTACCACAATACATCTAGATCTGTGGACACAGTGGTTTGGCTGAAGTGCTCTGCCAACATGGAGAGGTGCAGAGGATGCTTAGTGGGCATAGTGCTGATGAGTTGATGGTTGGACTCAATGATCCTGAAGGTCTTTACAATTCTGTGCTGCTGCTGCTTGCCTGAGATGCTCCAGCGAGCAGGAATTGCCACCCCACATCCCACTGGGCTCTTTGGAATATCCAGCTTGGTCAGAACCCTCTTGTGATGAAGGTTCCTGATAAACCATATGCCCCCTTTGATCAAAATGTGCATCCTCACGTTTTTACCCCTCAAAGGCTGGGTCTGATCTTTTCTGCTGTTTCCCTCTCCTGGGAAGGTTTTCTGCCTCAGCTCCCCACTTTGACCCCGCAGCTACCTGGGACCCTGACCCCACTGGTGACAGTAAGGGTCCCCATGGGTGACCCTTACAAGGGGTCAAGGGACAAGAGCAGGGACAAGAGATGCCCCCAGGAGACAGGGGCTCTTCTCCACTTGCCTTAGGCTTCTTGCACATTCGCACACTTATTAATTCTTTTTCCTTCCACGAAGAGACCAAAAAGCCCTAAAATGTACCCCAAAACCCTTCTCCAGCTGTCCCCATCCATGAGCTGGGGAAGCAGTGAGGCAGGACCTTCAGATCACTTCTCACTACAGAGCCTTGCCTCTTTTTATTTTTTTTTTTCCTCAGCTCTCTACCCAAGGAGCCTTTGCCAAAATGCGTTTTCCACATGTTCCCTATTAGTCATGCTCTCTGTCTTACAAATCTGTTACCAGCACCGCTAGCCGATGCTATTAATTTACTTCCAGTCCGCTCGAGAGCTCGGCAGCAAAATTCCAGGCACCGTTCCTAAAACCAGACCCGGCGGTTTGTTTGGATTTAAAAACTGATGCCTCCTTCCTGCCCAGTATATATAGCACCTTCTCCCAAAGCTTGGGGACACCCGGCGAGGAAAGGGGCTGGGGTGGGAGCTGGGCTGCCCCAGAGGCGGGGTCTGCAGAGCCTTAAATCCTGCCCCAGAGCTCGGTATCCCAGCGGGGCATGGCGAGAGCACGGCGGGACTTTATCTAGGGCAAGGCGCAGGAATGCTGGTGGAGGAGGGCGAGCAGCACCATGTCTCCGTAAGTACTTTTTCCATTGTTTTCCCTTTGGTTTAAACTGGGTGGAAAGCGAGTAGAAAGGAAGGACGTCAAGCTAGCTAGATATACATATACTTTTTTCCTCTTTTTCTTTTTTTTCTCCTCGTTCTGCTTCTTGTAGACTCAAGTTTTAAAGTATTTCCCAGTTCCAACAGCTGTGTCTGCAAACACAGGGGGTTTTGGTGGTGAGAAAGTGGAACCAAGAGCTAATTGCTAGCTCCATGGGATTTCCACTGTTTTAAGGCTGAGCCGAAGGCACTCGGATCGCTGCTGTCGCATTGAGAGATCCCAACTTCTATTTGTAGCTGTTTGGAAGTGAAACGTGTGCCTGGTGCCAGTCAGCCTGATGTGTGCAGCTGGAATGAATGGGTTCCAAGCTGCAGGGACACTGAGTCCCCCCCAAGATCTCTCTGCACGTAATTGAGCCACACAAACCCCCCTGACCCCATCCATTACATGCTGCAGCCCCACACAGTTCTTGCCCCAGTGGGCTGATCATAGGAGGATTCTTCCCTTGTCTCCTTCAGCTGCTGCTGTGTGGCTGAGTACGCGGGAGCACAACATGGCCATTGAGGTGCAGTCACGCCCAGAGGCACAGCAGGGTCCCAGCAGTGCAGGAGCAGCTGGGGGCTGTTTCCTGCAGATGTTGCTGCCTGTCCAGATGTGCACAGCAGGCTGAGCACAGGCTCTGGCTGGTAGTTTGTATCCACAAATCGTGTTCTCCAAGCAGTGGCCTTCTGGTTGTTCTGTTAGTTTGTGATTTCTCTCCCTGATGCGGGGGGGTTGTGAAGGGTTTAAGCCAATGTTGCCAGGTGCTCCTGTCTGAAATGTGCTTCCTGGAAGAATCAGTGCGTGCTTTGCTAACAAACGTTAGGTCAGAACTTGAATATTTGCTCCAAAATCCATCATTGCCTTTGTCAAGTCCTCAGTGCCCCAACAAAACTGCTACTGAGAGGTAACTGACCTGTGGGAACTGTGTCATGGAATCACAGAATCACAGAATTTGGGTTGGAAAGGACCTTAAAGCCCATCCAGTTCCAGCCCCTGCCACGGGCAGGGACACCTCTCACCAGGCAAGACTGCCTAAAACCCCATCCCACCTTGCCTTGAGTGCCTCCAGAGGGACATCCACAGCTCCTCTGGGCAGCAGTGCCAGTGCCTCACCACCCTCATCGTGAAGGATTTTTTCCTACTATCTAACCTAAACCTACCATCTTTAGTTTAAAGCCATTATCTCCTGTCCTGTCACTACGCTCCCTGACAAAGAACAAGCTTAATGTGGAGCTTGCAGCTGATTGGAGATGCTACCCTGGCTGCACAGATGCTCCAGGGACAGATGTGCCATGTCTCACAGTGGGCAATCAGCACCCCAGTGCCTTCCCTTCACACCCCTGCCTGCTGTGTCTTAGCCAAGTGCCAGCATGAATCCTGAAAGTCAGGTAATGCCCCATTCTGCTCATGACTGAATAGGCACACAAAGCAAAGGAAGGTTTGGGGATGCTTTGAAGAGGGACTACCAAGTCTAAAAGTAGCCAAAGTCACTCACAAGGGGTGATGTCCCATCCCTGAATAAATAGTCATAGAATCATAGTATCATTTGAGTTGGAAGAGACCCTTAAAGGCCATCTGGTACAGCTCTCCTGCACTGACCTGGGACACTCACAGCTCCACCAGGTGCTCAGAGCACCATCCCCTGACCTTGGTTGTGTCCAGCGATGGGTCACCCACCACCTCTGTGTGCGACCTATGCCAGTGCTTCACCACCCTTATCGTAAGAAAACCTTATCCTCATATTCAGTCTAAAAATAAAGAATGCAATGCTAAACCAAAATCTTTGATAAATAAAGGATAGCACTGTGGGGATCACTTTCTACATTACTCTGTGGTTGAACCACTGTGTCTGCAGCAGCATTTCTGTATTGACTGTTCTGTCCAAGGCATCATTTCTGAGGCAGGAGAAGGGGATTCTGGTTCCTGTAGCTTCAGAGGTAACTCGGAGAGCTTCAGGAGGTAACTTGAGGGGAGAGAGGAGACCTCACCTCTTCTCCTAGCTGGGGCATGTCTCTTCCTTATTCCTTGCCTCAGTTTCCCCAGCTGCAGGATAGGAACATTCCTCAGCACCATCTGCAGAGTGCTCCCACAGTCCCCCTCTGGTGTGTGAAGACTCAGAAGTTTGGGTTCACAGAGGATTTGTTTGATCTAGAAATAGCAGGGTTAGAAAATTCCATCTGCCTGCTCTCGAGAGCTCTTGACAGTGGAAGAATTTCACTGCATCTTGAGCCTTGAGCCACATCGTTACCTCCCAGGGCAGCAGCAAGGCGAGCACTGAGCAAACCAGAGCTACTTGGCGCCCGTCCTAAGAAGCAGCAGGAATAAAATAACATTCCAGGAAAGCAAAACGTGGAGAACAGAGCAAATCATGTTGCATTTCTTGCTCCTGTGCTGTTGCTAGTGGTTGTTCACACTCCAGGCCCACTCCATGGGGTCAAAGCCTCCAGTGCAAACTTTGGGGTGTGATTTGGTGTCTCCATGTAAAAGTGCTGCAAAGCTGAGCTAGGACCAGACTTGTGTCTTGTGGCATGATTTGTCCTTCACTTTTACCTCTGTAAATGAGAGGGCTGTGGAGCAGCACAGGGATTTGGGTAGGTTTGCTGTAGGTTGTTCTCTCAATGAAGGTTACGAGCCTGGTGCAGAGGAGGGATGCAGGGGTGCAGAAAGGATGAGCCCATTCTCTGCTGCTCGAGGGTGAGGGCCCACCATCCCCCAGCGTGATGCCCTTCATGTCCGAGTGCTTTCCCCATTGCTCTCATCCTCAGGTGTCTGCCAGCCCAGCCATACAATTACCACCTGCCTTTGATGATGCCTGGAGGGCTGAGACCCCACTGCAAAGCAAGCTGAGCACAGAATGGTTCCTCTTCCTCTACAGCTGTCCAGGTCTTCTAATAAATGCATGGTTTTCTCTGAAGCTTTTGAAGGTTTATTTATAAAACAGTCTGCATTTGATTTAAGCATTTGTTTTGCTTTGTTTTTCAAAAGGGACTTAAAAGGGACATCAGCCTGTAAATATAAATATTCCCATTCTTTTTTTGATTCTTTGCATCTTTCTAGGTTCACTAATGAAAGACATTTCAGCATCCCCTGCTCCCGCATTCAGCCCGGGTGCCTGAGCCCATGGCATGTGAGCAGGCAGCTATCACAAGTTGAGCACCTTTTTGTGTGCGTAGGTGGCTTCCATGGTGTATTGTATTCATTAATAGTTACCCAAGCTCTTCCCATCTTGAAACAGGCAACAAAACGTGTTGTTGGGATGTTAACTTACAGCCGTGTGGGTTTTTTTTCCCCTTCTTCCTGCAGGTTATAACTGAGTAGCCCTTATGACCAACATGAGCTGGAGCTTTCTCACCCGCCTGCTAGAAGAGATCCACAACCACTCCACCTTCGTGGGGAAGGTCTGGCTCACTGTGCTCATCGTCTTCCGCATCGTCCTAACGGCAGTCGGTGGAGAATCCATCTATTCTGATGAGCAAAGCAAGTTCACTTGCAACACCAAGCAGCCCGGCTGCGACAACGTCTGTTACGATGCCTTCGCCCCGCTGTCACACGTTAGGTTTTGGGTCTTCCAGATCATCATGATATCCACGCCTTCAGTCATGTACCTGGGCTACGCCATCCACCGGATCGCCCGGTCAGCGGAGGAGGAGAAGAAGTTCAAGGGCTTCAAGAAGAAGAAGCAGTTCGCTTTGAACTGGCAGGCGGTGCGCAACATGGAGGATGCGATGGAGGCAGATGAAGAGGAGCCCATGATCTCCGATGACGCAGCAGAAAATGAGAAAGCCAAAGCCAAGCCCAAGAGCAAAGAGCAGCAAAAGCACGATGGGAGGAGGCGAATCCAACAGGAAGGACTGATGAAAATCTACGTCTTCCAGCTGCTTACCAGAGCTTCATTTGAAGTTTGTTTTTTGATAGGGCAGTATTTGCTCTATGGTTTTGAGGTAGAAGCTTATTTTGTCTGCAACAGACTGCCTTGTCCTCACACGGTGGACTGCTTTGTGTCTCGGCCAACAGAGAAGACAATCTTTCTGCTGGTGATGTACGTGGTGAGCTGTCTGTGCTTGCTGCTGAACATGTGCGAGATGTTCCATCTGGGCTTCGGGACCATCCGAGATGCCATCCGCAACCGGAAAATCAACAGCTTCAGGCAGCCCCCCTACAACTACGCCTACCCTAAGAACATCTCCTGCCCCCCCGAGTACAACCTGGTGGTGAAATCAGAGAAGTCCACCAAGATCCCCAACAGCCTGATGGCTCACGAGCAGAACTTGGCTAACGTTGCTCAGGAGCAGCAGTGCACCAGCCCGGATGAGAACATCCCAGCAGACTTGTCCACCCTCCACAAACACCTGCGAGTGGCCCAGGAGCAGCTGGACATAGCATTTCAGAGTTATGGCAGCAGCCAGGGCAATGCACAGCCCTCCCGGACCAGCAGCCCTGCCTCGGGTGGCACGGTGGTAGAGCAGAATAGGGCCAACACCGCCCAGGAGAAGCAAAGCGCTAAGCCCAAGGCGTCCTTGGAGAAAGGCAGCTCCAGCAGTAAGGATGGAAAGACTTCTGTGTGGATATAGCTTGTCTGGCAGCAGAGAGGGCAGTGTAAGTGGGATTTTATTTTGGGTTCTGGTTTTCAGTATGTCTTGAGTTTATTTCACAGGGCACAGACACATTTTTTCTATGGAAAGTCAAGACAGAAAAGGAATTTCAGACCAATTTAGTACTGTCTTCCGGTGCATTAACAAAAGACATTTCCTTCCTCTTTCCAACACGTTCTCCAGCCGGGAACCTCCAGTGAGTGACAGTAACCGCTGCATCACGCCAAGGCTGGACAGCCCGCTGTGATGGAAGCAGAGAGCAGCTCCCACACACAGTGCTGCAGTCAGACAGCCTTTAATTACTAAATATCCTTAATCAAAATTAATTTCCGATCCCTTGATTAGAAAAGAAAGTGACTGATATGTTGATGAACTTTCACGGCACGCTCCCAGCTAACGTCTTGCCAGAATTTTTCAATGCACAGCAGGCAGCACTGGAAGCGAAGGCAGCAGAGGTGCACGGATAGCACAGCACTGATGGTTTTCATCTTTTATTCTGCGCTGAAACAAAAAGCAAACACGGCCACAAACTCCCCAGTGTGAGTTGGCAGTGACCTTGCTGCTTGTACTGGTGCCTGCGTAGCACTTGCTACAGATGGGAATCGCTGCAGTTACAGTGTTTTTAACAAACTGCTGCTTTACATCATCAGAAAGTGCCTTTTTCCAACCAGGAAAACAAAGTCATAAAGGGTGTCGACTTCTTCATGTGCTAAATTTGAGTAAAGATGGGAAGATCAGTGTTGACAGGTTTGTTTTTCTGTTTAATCAAACTCTTATAAATAGTGGCAGACAGCAGACCTATGCATAGCGTGTATACGATGCGTGTGTGTGTACATGTCGGTATATATATGGACACATGAACATGTGTGTGTGAATATAGATACATAGATATATATATATATAAATGTGATATCAACCCTCTGGTAATTTTACAGCCTTCCAGTTCCCCTGGGAAAACTTGCTGGATCCAGAAGGGGTGTCAGTGGGAAATGGGCAGGTTTCCATATGCTTGCCAGGGGGCTCAACAGAAGACCTGGGAAACAGGACCCAGGGCAGCAGCAAGAAGTTTTTCCCTGCTTTATGGAGAGATTTTGTTGGCTATGCTTGGTTTTAAGGCAGTCTCCTTGCAGTTGCAGGAGTTCCAAGGCTCCTGCTGGTGCTGGATGTGCTTTGGTGGGTGGTTTCATCCTGGAGCTGAGATGTTCTTGGGATGCTTGTGGCGATTCACCACTATGGAGGCAAAGTAGGCAGAGCCTTCCAGATCAAACTTTACAAGGAAGAAGTAAATCCTTACAGAACACAGCATCATTCCTGTGCTGAGCTTCTCCCTCACAGCCATGCCAGCACACAAGCCCTCATGCCACTATTTCTTCCATGTTACTTCTTGTTGGGCTTTTTCTCATGACCTTGAGATCAGTCTCTGGAAGCCCCGAGGGTGCCTGTTCTCCCCAGCCAGCATGAAAGCTGTGCAATGCCCCTACAGAACAGTGCTGGTAGCAAATATTAGGTTTTAAAAGATGCAAAGAAATGTTCTATGAGGCATCCAGCTGCAAATATTTGGTATGGCTTTGAGTAACAGTCTGAAGACAACTCCAGGCTTATTCCCGATCCTGCAGAAGGCACTTCCTGGAGCACTGCCTGCTCTTGCTGCTGGAGTTGTTCTCTTTGGATAAGGGCAACTGCATCCCACAGGAGGCTCAGTGCATCGTGCAGAAGCTCTGGTCTGTAGCAGCAAACACGCATCGCATGCAGGGATGCTTTGTAATGTGAATTTTCCATGAAAGGCTCAAAAAGTTCACAGCATGGTGGTAGGACAAACATATCTGCCCACGCTGCTCCTTGTCCTACGTATGGGCACCCACCCACTTGAGCAATGCAGGGAAACTGGGTGCTGCTGGCAGTGCTATCATGAAGGTACACACAGCCCAGGGATTATTCCCCTGAAGATTTGGGGTGTTTGAAGACTGTCTTATCCCCTTCAGCTCTGCTGTAAGCCAAGTAACCCTACTTTCACCAGCCTGTCATTTCCATGCCATGAATCCAGCGTGCCAAGAGGGACGATCAGGCAGTCCTGCTGCAGATTTGCAGCCTCCTCCAGGCTGGTGTCACCAGCACATTTAATACGCACACACTGTTTTCCATAGTGGGAGTCAATAATTGCAGTATCGATGAGCACTAGAGCCAGGGCAGACACTTGGTTGTTCAATACCAGCTCCTCATCAGGCAGGGTAACTGCTCACTCTGCTGTCCTCCCAGCCAGCCCTGCTCATCTGTAGGTCTTGAAAACTTCCTTGCATATAATGCTTTGCAAGTGAGGGCTGATCTCACTTTCCCATTTTTTTCCCAAGCGTTTTCACAGGGACTGAAGCACAAGGGCACGCTGCTGGCAGGACTGCTTGATGCCAGAATCTTGTGGTGGGCTGCCAGGCTCCCATTCACTTCTCTTATACCAAGACGGAGCTGCCCCTGTTCCTCCAGCCACCAGCATGAGTCAGATAGCCCTAAAAATGTGGAGGCTTATTATTATAATTAGATATATCGAATTGCTCACTTCCCCCTTTCCTCCACTGCTTGCCTTCTGGAGCCCTTAGGATGTTGTGTGCTCCACTGAGTCACCTCCACCACCAAGGCACCGACGACTCCGCAGCAGTGACCCCTTCCAGGGCAGGAAGGGAAATCCCATCTTTACTGTGTCTGTTTGGGCAGGAAAAGGATGGGAAGGCAAAATATGCGTAACCACAAGCAAAAGTCCCACCACAAACCAAACCGGCGGCTTGAGGAATTTCAAGCAGACGACAGGCAGCATCGGCCATGGAAAAAATGCCAGTAGTATAATTAATGCTTTGCTTTCTTTTCTGCAGGTTAGTCATTTAGTTCACGCTCCAGACGGGTTTAGCTCTGCAGCTGAACTAATCATAAATGTTGATTCTCTCACTAAGCTTTGCTGGATGAAGTGCCCGCCCTTGAGTTTCTGTTCTTACCATTCAGGGCCAGGAATGTCCCACGTAAAAGCCAGATTACCTTGTTGCTTGCATTGCATTCCACTGGAAAATACTTGAACTTAACTCAAGGCCATAACCAGTCTGTGCTGTTATGAAGTTTCTGGGATATTCTTTTTGTTCGTTTTTTATGTACTAACTGTATTTGTACTAGAAAATTTTTGAGTATGAGGTTGAATCTCTCTAAGTATTTCTCAGTGTAAATGTTACATCTGGACTGTAGTTAGGTTAAGCATTGGGCAAAAGAGAATTAAACATCAGCCCGACTCTTCAACCGGCTATTCCACATCCATTACTAATAAAACGGAATAAAACTTACATTTTGTTACAGTATGCAAAGTGTGTGATGTTTCCGTGAGAAGGAAGACGAGTGTTGATGAGAAGAAATTCTTCCCCATCTATTGTTTGCCTGCTTTGGCCATATAAGACCTCTATTTTCCCACATACAGCTATAAATCACTGCAAAATATTTTTGCCTTAAGAAGTAGTTGACCTTCTGGTTGTTTGGGATGTGTTGTCTCTCTGATGAATCACTGCCTGCAGCTCCTTCAGGCGTGGAGCTGAAGCTGCCTAGGAAAGCCTGTGCTCTGAAAAGTGAAAAAACTTCGCTGATTCCAGGAGAAGTTAGGGCTGCAAGGGAGTAAACGATGGGACAGTCCTTTGAGAAAACCTGCCTTGCAAGAGAATCATAGAAACACAGAATCATTCAGGTTGGAAAAGGCCACCGGGATCCCCAATTCCAACCACAACGCATCCCCATCATGCCTACTAACCGTGTCCCTCAGTGCCACATCTCCACGGTTCTTAATACCTCAGTTTCCTTGAAGACCTCAGGCTCTGTTCCTCCCATGAATGGAAAGGCACATTCATTCACCACCACTGTCAAAAGAGGCTTCTGCAAGCCTCCGGGTGCATTTCTCTCCATTCCTCTGGCAGTTGCGGTGTCTCCAGGATTCCATTGGCTCCCACCAAGAGGCAGAGAAGAACGGGACTCTGCTGGAAGTCCATGGAGAAGGTCAACAGCCAGAAGTGCCTCAGTGCTACAGAAAACATGAAAAAAAAAATGCTAGTTAACAAGGTGTCCTTAAATGAGCAAGTTCTGGGGATCAGGGGGAATTCATCCTTGCTGTTGGCTGCTGGGTTGATGTCAAAGTGAAGCACACTTTGGTGACTGAGGTTAGCTAAGGTGCCCCTGTGGCACTGACCCCTGCAACCTTCATCCCAAGTGGAGCTGTGTCAGGGGAGGGTCAGGTGGGGATGAGCAAAAGATTCTTTGCCAGAGGGTGGTGGTCACGGAACAGGCTGCCCAGGGCAGTGGAGCATTTAATGCACAGGGCAAGGGTTGAACCACTGTATCTCATGAGAGTTTGTGGGTGACAGCTTGTGCACCCCAGAGAAAGGATGAAGAAAGTAAGCTAAGCTGTTTCTGAGGTATCTGAACATGCTTGTTTGGATATGATGTTCCCCAGGAGATTTAGGGGGTTGTTCCTCTGTACTTGGCTCTGGTGGGGCCGCATCTCAAGTGCTGTCCTCAGTTGTGGGCTCCCCGCTGTAAGAAAGACATTAGAGCATGTCCAGAGAAGGGCAGTGGAGCTGTGAAGGTTCTGCAGCACAAGCCTAATGGGGAGTGGCTGAGGGAACTGGAATTGTTCAATTTGGAGGAGGCTACAACCTGAAAAGAGCTGGTAGCAAGGTGAGAGTCAGTGTCTGAACCCAGGTAACAATGATAGAACAAGAGGAGATGGCCTCACGGTTTGTCAGGGGAGGTTCAGGTTGGATATTAGGAACAATTTATTCTCTGAAAGAGTAGCAATGCATTGGCACAGGCTGCCCAGGGAGGTGGTGGGGTCACCATCGCTGGAGGTGTTCCAGAACCATGGAGATGTGGCACTGAGAGACGTGGCCCGTGGGGATGGTGAGGTGGGGTTGGACTTGGGGATCTCAGAGGTCTTTTGCAACCTGAATGATTCCAGGTCCTCTTTGGGACAGGGCTTGGCTGGGGGCCATCTTGTCACCCTGCCACTAACGCTCCACTGAGAGCCTTAAGAGCAGAGGAGAGATGGATTTTCCCCATCTGCTCCACTCAGACCCCAGCTGCAGTGCTGCGCTGGACTCAAGGCATGGAGAATTAAAACAAAGGCTTCCTCCTTCTTTTCCATTTTTACTTTTTTTTCTTTCCCCCTTGCCACTCCCACCAGCAGCCGCCCCACGCCTGGCGCACGGACCCTCAGGGCTGTGCTGCGGGGGGCGCAGCCGGGCAGAAGGGGCGTGGCCAGGCAGAGGAGGGCGTGCCCCCCCAGCGCTCCTCCCAGCCGCGAGGTGGCGCCGACACACACAAGATGGCGACAGACGCGGCAGGAGCCGACGGGCCCCCCTGACAGCCAGCCGCCATGTTGGTGAGGGCGGCGGCCGGCCTGCCCGGGCTGCGGCGGCTGTGGGGGCGCGGTGGGAGCGGGGACGGCGCCTGGCGTTGCTTCCCGCTGGGCCGGGCGCTGCTGAGCGTGCGGGGCGCCGAGGCGGCCGTTTTCCTGCAGGGGCTGCTCACCAACGACGTCACGCGGTTGGTGGCGGCGGGGGAGGGGCCCGCGGGGCCTCCGCGCGCGCTGTACGCGCATGCGCTCAACGTGCAGGGCCGCTGCCTGTACGACCTCATCGTGTACAGGTGAGAGCGGGGGGAGGAGCTGGGCGAGACCATTGCCGGGCGGGGGGGGAGGGGGCAAATAGTAATTCCACCTTACAGCCACTGTGCCACGTGTGAGAGGAGAGCTGTGTGTAAATGGGTGAATTAAGCTCCAGTGGAGGGTGGGTATGGTGGGGTGAGCTCGGCTCGGATGGACTTGGGGATCTTAGTGGTCTTTTCCAACCTTTAAAGTTCTATGAGTGTTTTGTTACAGGGTGCTGAGTGCTGTCCTGGCATTTGTCTATCTATGGATTCAGACCAGGATCGAGATAATACAGCCTGTTTGAGCCTTAGAATCGAATCATAGAATGGTTTGAGTTGGAAGGGACCTCTAAGGGCCATCAGGTCCCACATCTTGCAGTGCAGAGGGACACCCACAGCTCCATCAGTGCTCACAGCCCCATCCCCTGACCGTGGGTGCCTCCAGGGATGGGGAACCACTGCCTCTCTGGGCAACCCGTGCCGGTTCTTCAGCACTCTTATTACAAAAAACCTTTCTTTGTATCCAGCTGAAGTCTCCCTTATTTTATCGTGCTTCCTCTGCTGAGTGTTTGGCTTTCCTGACCTCATAGGTGTTGCTTTTTTTAGGCTTCATGAGAGTCAAGAAGAAGAGCCACACATCCTGCTGGAGTGTGACAGCAGTGTGCTGGACGCCATACAGAAACATCTGAAGCTATACAAGATCCGGAGGAAAGTCAGCATCAGCCCTTGCCTCGACCTCTCATTGTGGGCCGTCGTCCCTGGGGAGCAGGCTGGGGACATCAGCAGATATGCAGACCGGGCTCTGGTTTTAACTCCTGACCCCAGAGCAGAGGTCATGGGCTGGAGACTGATTATAAAGGCAGGAGCAAATCTACCAGAGATTATCCCTGGAAGTCGTATTGAAAACGTTCAGGATTACCACAGGCACAGGTATAAGCAAGGTAAAGCCACGCCCTGTTTGATGCTCTGTTGTTGGATTTGGGATAAGTACATTTATTATCAGGGTCTCCTGATCAAACTGCACACTGTGATATTGAACGGTGGGTTAAAAAGCCACAGGGGTGTGTGTTGGTGTTTAACTTTGTAATAACTGCAGCAATCGTTTGCTGCTTTGAGGATGTGAGTGATCCAATGCTCACAGCTCTGCCTTGTGACAGAATCAAGAATGATTCATTTGCTTAGAGGGAAACTTCAGTGGTTTGAGTCATTCTGATTGTTTTGGAATAACATACCGTTTGTGTTTTCCTTGTTACTAAGGAAAGAAAATGAAACACCGCAGTGTACATTCCTAAAAATGTACTGCTGGATTTGCACAGTTAACTTAGAGGCCAAGGCGTGTGTGTTTGATTCGAAAAGGAATTCAATCCTGAAGGCCTCTGCAAAGCTCACATTGATCTTAATCTGTCCACGCAGACAGGGGATTAAATTCATTAGCAGACTGAAAGAGGATGGCTAATAAACAGTGGCTAATAAACAGTGGTCACGACCTGAGTCCATCTGGTACAGAAAAGCAAGCTGTTAATGGGTCGGAGTGGACTGGGCTGTGGTGGTGTGCTGCCTGCCAGCAGTACCAGCACTCGTCTTGTGTGACACTGCACAAACCGGGGTCCAGCAGTGGTCACAAAAGGAGCAGTCCTAGCTTTAGCGAGGACAGTTGGCCAACTTGCTTTCATGAAAATAACTCTCATTGACATTGAAGTCTACCCGTGGGATGCAGGCGAAAACAATTTTTTTTCCATCCATTGACGTTAAATGTTGATGTCTTTGTGTGGGAGTCTGTATTGCTCTGGGTGCTTTGCATTTCCACCTGTGTGTCTGTGAAGTGCTGTGAGTCTCACAAAATTAGGTGTCAGTGCAGTTTTTCCAATTACCTTTTAAAATAATCTTTGCTAACCCTGAGCGTTTATGGCTAGTGATGTATTAACACCTAGACTGGGGTACTGGCAAGCTCGTGACTTCACATTGCTTCTTCTCACCTCTGGCTTTATAACACAGAGGGAGAATACTCCAGAAATCTAAAATACCAGAGATCTTACTGTATTTCCTTTCTTTCCCTAGGAATTCCCGAAGGTGTGAAAGATCTCCCTCCCGGAGTAGCTCTCCCACTGGAATCCAACCTGGCCTACATGAACGGTGTCAGCTTTACCAAAGGCTGTTACATTGGGCAGGAGCTAACAGCCAGGACCCACCACATGGGCGTCATTCGCAAGCGTTTGGTGCCCGTGCAGTTTTCAGTTCCTCTTCCTCAGGAGAGCATTCCTGAGGGTGCTGAAATCTTGACTGAATCAGGAAAGGCAGCTGGCAAGTTCCGGGCTGGAGGAGATGAACTTGGCATAGCTTTGCTGAGGCTGGCTAATGTAAATGAGCCACTCTGCCTAAATGTAGCAGGTGATAAAGTGAAGCTCACTGCAAGTATACCTGAGTGGTGGCCAAAAACTGCCAGCAAATAAATGAGGAACCACCACTTGTACATTTGCCTTATTGAGAATATATTTTGTGTGACAGGGTTGGGAAGGTGACTGCTTTCTGCTGTTGTTTGTGGTGTTTGATGAGGGTGTGTGTTAGCAGAATTCTGCAAGGTGGGCTTAAACTGCAGGAGTGCCAACCAGCACGAAGTTGCTGTTCCACGTTGTAGGGAGACCTTTACAAGGCAGGGTACACAGGAGACAGCCCCACTTTTATGTAGGGGATGTCAGGTGCTGCTGGGTTAGACTTCTGCTGAGTTTCACCGCTGTATGCACTGAAATCTTCTGTCCATAATATCCCGTCTGTGGTATTACGATTTTTGTATTGGAGAGCATGCTGCACTTACTCTGAATAGGATACATCGTTTCTATCTGTACTCAGGCTGAAGTGTTCCTTGCAAAATATTTGTTGCATTGAGCTTCTCATTAAACTTCCTGATTGGGTGGGTGTTGTTTCCCAGCACTCTTACTGCTAATTACGTTCAGGAAGAGGAATACCTTCTACCGCTTTTGGATCTGCTTTTAATATGTCACCCATAATGAGAAATGTGGGAAGGCTCACAAATGTCCCCGTCCTGTGCCCTGCTTCAGAGCCAGCAGAGGGAGCGCAGCCAGCAGCAGCCTGCATCTGAGCTACTCTGCCCTTGCTCACCTTGGCCACGCATGCTTCACTCACTCAGACAATTGTTTCAGAGAGGAAAGTGATAATTTACAGAAATGAAGGGCTTTAGGGCACTCCCAGCAGTGACTATTGTATTGGTGTACTGGTCCTTGGCTGAATATTCTGTTACTATGTTTGTCCTACAGTGTTACTGATCAGGTTACCAACAACAGTTGTTGTCTTGGCGTCTTAGTGATTTGTGCCTGACTGTGTGCACAGTTACACAGGAGGAAAGATCCCGGGTGCTGCTTTAGTTACACAGTTGCAAATGAAGGTAATACTCAGGTGAGGGTGTTGTATCTAAATGCACAAAGCAGTAGGACCATAAATGGACCCTAATCTGAATTTTCCTGAAGGCTTCAGCCTGGCTGTGGTCTCTGGAGGTGTCAGTGCCACCTTGCTTAGCCTGGTGTTCATGACAGGATTTTCACCATCTTCACTTCTCTGGCCACTCCTGTTCTCCTGACAGCAATCTGTACTCCTCGCACAAAACAAACCGTCCCTTAGCTGAGGTTTTCCTCACCCACCCACCCGTCCTCCTGTGGGTTTTCAGAACAACCCAAGACTTCAGTGTTGTTTGCTGCTTTTTATTTTCTGGCTCCTGACGCTCTTCTGCCTTCCAACTTGTTCCTGCTCCTGCAACCACTGCATCCTTCTGTGCTCCCCAAAGCCAGGCAGGTTCTGTGCTTACTAACCCTCTCAACCTGTGGTAATTTATAGGAGGCCATTTATTTTTGTACTGCAATAAATCCCTTGTGTCCAGTCTGGTAATGGCATGGGTGGTGAGAAGGGGGTGATGAGAGAGTGAGCAGGTGACTGAAAAAGCTCTTGTATGCGTATTTGTAATAAAAGACATCCAAAGTGCATTTTGTTACTGTGAAGAGGAATTATCTGTGGAAAAAAAAAATGCTTTTATTGTTTAAAACTCCTTATGCTTGCTGTGAAATGAATCTGTGAAATATCTCATTAAAAGTTTATTGGATCGATAATTTGTTTGTTTGTTCCAGAGTGCAGGTAATAAACGTGTATGCCCCCGAAAAGATGGCCTTGGGTTGGATCCTGGGTTGGTGTTGAGGGCTAATAGGCCACTTCTGGAGGTGACAAGGGACATGGAGAGAAGTCTGGGGGGCAGCCCCATCCCTGCCAGCCTCATTTTTTATCCAGGTGCTCCATCACTATGGGCTTTGGGCTGAAAGGTCAGCGAATCAGCTGCGCTGTGCCAGGTTGCACTCATAGTGACATGCTCCTTATGGACAAACAGTGATAAATCTCATTCAGTTGAGGCACAGCCATAGGAAGCATGAAGAAATGAGCTGCTGAATGGAGAAGCTGTCAGGTAGAAGCCAGTCAAAGAGGAGATTAACCACAGCTCTTCCTGTCGGTTGCATAAGCTAAGAGATTGAAATGGGACTTCTAGCAATAGATTTCAGCAGGAAGAAGGGAACATTGAGAAATAAATCACTGGAGTGCCACTGCCTGTGTGATCTCATGCCTTTATAGGAAGGGATTGCCTCACTGCAGGCTGCCCGTACCCTTCTCAAACCGCTTGCTCTGAAGTGTCTAACCAAACGTAGGCTGCAAGAAACACCTGAGCATGGCCACACAGTGCAGCCCAGGCTGAGAATGGGACACTTTTATGGTACGAATTCACCGCTTTTCCCACCTGCTGCCCCAGTGTGCTCAGTTCAGCTGCATGCCTTACCTCAGGGATTGAGGTAAACCCACAGCGGGTGTTTGTCTCAGACCAAACCCAGCTGAAAAAATATCAGCCTCAATAAATAAATATATAAATGAAAATTGCATTTGTAAAGGGGCTTGTTGTTGTGACTTTTAAGGACTTTTTGTGGCAGCTTTTTCTGTAGGAAGATCCTGGACTCTGTGGGTGGGGAGGGGCTCAATGGGTGCCAGGAGGGGACAGCAGGAGACGGGCTGTTATTTCTGACAAAAAAAAAAAAATCATCTTAGAATCATTAAGGTTGGAAAAGACCACAAAGATCACCTAGTCCAACCGTCAGCCCATAAGCTTTGTAGGCGTTGAAGTCCCTCCTGACCTGCAAAGCTGTGGGAATCACCTGGTTCGGCTGAAATCAACGGGATGCTTTTTTTTCTCCTCTCAATTGCAACAATTACAACGTTTCACCCTGCGAGGGCAAGGAGGTAGGGGATGGGGAGGTGTGGTTTTAGTGGGAAGCGCTGCACCATAGTAACAATAATCCCGAAGTGCTTTAAGCTGTACGTGTGTTCGGTCAGCAGATTCTCCTCAGGGCTCTGAGGGAGGCGGGAAAAGGCGCGCACTCTGGGCGGGAAAAAAGAGGGGTGGGGGAGGGGGAGGTGCTGAGCCCCGCCCGGTCCCGCGCGGCGCGGTGGATAAAATGGTGGCGGGCAGCGCTCAGCCCTCAGCCCTACGGCTCGGTGGGGCTGAGGTGAGGCTGCTGCTGTGCTCAGATGGGGAGGGGGTGTGGGGATCCCTCAAAGCGAGGGTGGGCGTGAGTGAAGGCTGTATCTGCAGAAGCACCGGGCTGTCCCTGGCTGTTTCACAGCTGCTGAGCCCAGCTCTGTCTGCCCCTACCCGAGCAATGAGGGCAGTTCGGGTGTTGCTTCGAGCTGAAGGTGGTGCTGCTGTGTGGTAGCAATGAGACCAGCTGCATTTTGGCTTCAAACTTTCCTCAGCCATTTGTCTTTTATAAAGGCAGGGAGCCATCCCAAAAGGCACCCCTGCTCCTCTGTAACCTGCTGCTCTCAAGTGAGCAGAAATAATTCATACATTCATTTGTTGTGTCTGGGTTCCCCTCTTTCCTCCCCCTTGTCCAGGTCAAACACGAGCAAAGTTTTGCTGTCAGGCTCTGTTTGAAGCTGTTGGGGTTTATCCGTATCCATAAGATGAATGTACCTCAGCGCTGTTTGTGTTGCCATAGCACTGGGGATGTTTGCACTTGCTCTGTTTCCTCAACCCCTCCTCAGAGCGTGGCTGGGGATCAGACTGTCTTGAAACACTTGAATTCAGCCTGTGACTGAAGGTCATGGACTGTGGGAAGTTTTTCAGTGTATTTTAGCAGTGCTATCACTGGGAAGTGCTGCAGCGATGCATGATGATGATGATGATGCAGTGATGAACTTTGCAAGATGAGGTGCAGTCATTGTAACTTAGTGAAAACACCCTGGGGACGGAGTAGATACTTGGAGTTCATATATAGTAACATATATCATCCTCTTAAGATCTCTGGTTTTCAGTCTGCCTGCATGAAGCTGTTTAGGAACTCAAGAGTTTTCTGATTCTTACTTTAACGCTTGCAACTATCGTGGGAGCTTTCTCGTATTCTGTAAGATGGATTTTGGAGCACGGGAAGCACCTCAGTGTTCTTGTTCAGGATGAGCAATGTATGTTTTTAGGTTTAACTCAGCTGAAGGATGAACTGAGGTTTTTGGGAAGATTTTCTAGCAGCTTGCTGGCGCTATGCTTCATTTTATTTCAGTCTGAAGACTTTGCAGTAATGCTTGGTTGATGATGGATGACACATCCCAGCAACCAATCTGTTTTTGTATTTTGGCAATCAACAGAATAGATTTTTATTATTATTTAAAGATGAAGGAGATTATTGATAGCCTTTTATATTGTCTGTATGGATTTCTTAATTTAAGCTATTAAAACTATTAAAACTTAATTTAATTCCTTTCCTAGGTTAGATATTAGGAGGAAGTTTTTCACCCAGAGGGTGGTGATGCACTGGAACAAGTTGCCCAAGGAGGCTGTGGATGCCCCATCCCTGGAGGCATTCAAGGCCAAGCTGGATGTGGCTCTGGGCAGCCTGGTCTGCTGGTTGGTGACCCTGCACATAGCAGGGGGGTTGGAATGAGATGATCATTGTGAGCGATTATCACTCACGAGTGTCATGAGTGGTGTTCCCCAGGGGTCGGTGCTGGGGTCTGTCCTGTTTAATATCTTTATTGATGACCTGGATGAGGGCATTGAGTGCACCCTCAGTAAGTTTGCAGATGACACCAAGCTGGCTGGAAGTGTTGATCTGCCTGAGGGTAGTGGGGCCCTACAGAGGGATCTGGATAGCTGGGCTGAAGCCAATGGGATGGGATTCAACAAGACCCAATGCTGGCTCCTGTACTTTGGCCACAATAACCCCAGGCAATGCTGCAGGCTTGGGGCAGAGTGGCTGGAAGACTGTGTAGAGGAAATGGATCTGGGGGTGTTGATTGATGCTAGACTGAACATGAGCCAGCAGTGTGCCCAGGTGGCCAAGAAGGCCAATGGCATCCTGGCTTGTATCAGAAATAGTGTGGCCAGCAGGAACAGGGAAGTAATTATCCCCCTGTACTCAGCACTGGTGAGGCCGCACCTCGAGTACTGTGTCCAGTTTTGGGCCCCTCACTGTAAGAAAGACATTGAGGCCCTGGAGCGTGTCCAGAGGAGGGCAACACGGCTGGTGAGGGGTCTGGCCTTATGAGGAGCGGCTGAAGGAGCTGGGATTGTTCAGTCTGGAGAAGAGGAGGCTCAGGGGAGACTTTATTGCTCTCTATAACTACCTGAAGGGAGGTTGTACTGAGCTGGGGGTCAGCCTCTTCTTGTGTGACAGTGATAGGACTAGACGGAATGGCTTCAAGCTGCGCCAGGGAAGGTTCAGGCTGGACGTTAGGAAATACTACTTCTCTGAAAGGATGGTCAGGCACTGGAATGGGCTGCCCAGAGAGGTGGTGGAGTCACCGAGCCTGTTGGTGTTCAAAGAGCATTTGGATGTTGTGTTGAGGGACATGATTTAGCGAGAACCATTGGTGAAGTGCGAACGAATGGTTGGACTGGATGATCCTGTGGGTCTTTTCCAACCTTAGCGATTCTATGATTCTATGATTGTGGTCCTTTTCAACCCCCAGGCCATTCTATGATTTTATGATTCGTTATTCTGTCATAGCATATGGTGTGAGGGAAACACCAGGGTTCATTATCTGCCTGAGTTAAGGCATGGAGTTGTAGAAAAATAACTAATTTATTAAGGAAAGTTGTGTAAAAGGTGATAATCCATATGCAACAAAGAGGTATTTTGATTGAAAGTGGGAGAAGGTGGGTCAGGCACAGCACTTGATCTTGCAGGAAAGCCTTTGACTGAAGTAGCCTTAACTTTTAATTCTTCTTGCAGGAAGCCAAGGGCTGCATTTGCTCATACTGTGCAAGTCTTCATAGTTACCTGGCTGAGTGTGCCCAATAGGAACCCAAGTGGCAGATGCATCATGAGCAATGATATAAACATTTGTTTAGGTGAGCTATCTTTCCACGTGGAGAAATCAAACCCCCAGGGGTACAAGAGGCAATGAGTTTGTTATAACAACTCCTCTATTGCTCAATAGGAGCATCATTACACCTGGCAGCAATTAATATCTCCTTGCTGGATGGTGCTTCCTGCTTGCAACTGGAAAGTATGTGATCACCAGAAAGTGGTTGCTTAGAAGCTCCTTTCTTGTGTGAGAAGAAGGTGTATACTTGCTGAAACAACCAGAATGCTTTTTTTTTTCCCGTTTGAGAAACAGTTCCCAACTAAAGGAGTTAATCTGCACTTGCCAGCAGTTCCTGCAAGCCTCTGTGAGAGGGAGGCTGCTCCGAGCACCCCGGGTCCTGTGCAGTGCAGCTACTGCACAGCTGAGGAAACTACAATTCCCATAGTACTTCCACATACTGGTCCTGCAGTGACATCAGACGTTACATGGCACAGCCTGGTTGTAAAGCAAGAAGACCAAACATGTAAGCTCGGTGTTTCTTTCACTTCTGCAGCAGGGCCTTTGGCAGTGTGAAAGCTTTGCTTTTTTTTGCTAGGGGAGGATTTAGGTTGTTGCAGAGCTATTTGGAAGGGTGTGTACGTGAGGTGACACTTAAGGGCGAGCAATCTCGTAGTGCTGTGCAGCTCTGGGACCGCTCAGCCTGGGAATAGCTCCGTGCAGAAATCTCTCAGCGCCAGCGCTGACACTTCGTCTCTATGGACCGCTTCCACGCCCGCAGCCCGAAAACCGCTGCTGTTCTGCTGCGTTCGTCCCCCCTCTTCGGCGGGTGGAGGAGGGACGCAGCCCATAGTCTGGCAGCGCTGTGCGTGCCGCCCCGGGGAGGTGAGCAGCGCGGGGCTGCCGGGCGGTGCCTGCGCTGCTTCCAGCTGCAACACAGCCGCCCGCCTCGGGGTGGGGGCTGCGCAGCTTCGACTCGGCGGGAGCCGCTTCTCACCGCGGGGTGAGGCTCCTATGTGTGTGTTTGTTGGTCGGGAGAGGTGGTAGGCGTCCGTAAGGAAGCCGGAAAACAATCCGGCGAAGCGATTTTTGCAGTATAGTGTTTGCTCAGGTTGCTATGATGCTGCAATTTGAAGCGCAGTCGTTTGTCGGTCCGGCGGTGCTCAGCCTCGCAGGAGGTTTTGTGTGACGAGTACCTGAGAAACCTCCACACACAATCGTCTCTTAATGTGGACCTGCAGAGCTTTCTAGTGAGGGTCGTGCTGTGAGCCTTACAAAGCGGTTGGGAAACTTGAGGGTTCTTGCTGTTGTACTTGAAGGCGCTGAAAAACTTGGAGAAACTGAATAACAGGTAATAGTTCCCCCGTTAAATTCTGCTGAGAGACAGTTTAAAGCTGCTGAACAGCATTGTGACTTGATTTGCTCAAGCCTGCAAACTTGAAGACATCTGTTTATTGCTTGGATTACTCAAGCTGGGGAAGCGACCAAGTGGGAAAAGCAGCTTTCTATCTCATCTTAAAAGTCTAATGAAATTGAGATACAGATATCTCTCATGATATGTGACATATACTAATCCTTGTACTGCTAATATAAAGAATTCTATTTGGCCCCATTGGTTGGTTTATAGCTTCATGGGCTTTTTTGGTAAAATGCTGGAATTGTTGGTGACTTAATTATATGCTTGTTTAAAAATAACTCTAGAAACACTTTTGGGAAGGCATCTTCATTTTGGAAGTTAAATTACAGTTGATAGTCCAATGCATCTGGACAAATATTTCCTAACTTTAACTGAAGTTTTGTATTCCTAAATGAAAAGATTTGCAGGGAGTATCTTAGTACCAATAGTGAAAGGATACCATCTATGTTCTGTGCTCTTATTTTTAATACATTTAGGCCACTTCTGGATTAGTTGTAGTGATTAGAAGTTAGGTTAATAAGGCAGTTGTTTGCATGAAGGTCCCTTGTGTGTCCCTGCTTAAATGTGTGTTTGTTTTCTGGGTACCGTGGTGTCATGGGCTGTTCTCTGATAAGAGTATTGAGCTGCCTTCATAATGCTTTTCCTCAGCTGTCCCAGATTTGAACTTTCTGTTGATGACATCTTACAGCTGAGTTGGGTGCTCTGTTTTTACAACTGGCAGCTTGATATTAGTGCTTTGTGAAGAGCAGTTTTTCTTTAATTGGGGATGAGTGTGTTAAGCCTTCTATAAACCAAACCTGTCCTCTGACACCTCAGAGTAAGTCTGGGAGGCTTATGTTGTTGTATGCAGATGTACTTTGGAGTGGTAGGACTGCACTGTTTGAGGGGCTTTTGGCTTTGGATCACAGTCCTAGTTTGCAGATCGTTTATGTTGTAGGAACGTTCTGCATGCTGTTCTTTGGCTTAAGGAAGAAATGCCTCACAAAGGTACTGGTGTACTGTTCCAAGGATAATGCCTTCGTACAGCTGGAACTGAGGAGCAAACTGGAGATCTGTTCCACAACAAACTTTGTCTTGTGGCTTTGTAAAGCACATAGGCCTAAATATAACAAGTCTAAAATAGATGTGCAAAAAAATAGAAGTGAGGGCCTTCAGACTTTGCAGGGGGTGTACCCATGTAACCCCATCTCTGGAACCTGTATCAGTAGGGTGGACTGTACATATGCTGGTAGTGCTCACTGTTGGCAAGGATCATTTGGAGCTTCTAGTGTTAACTTTAAGAAAAGTATTGGTTTGAAAAATGGGAAGATTAGCAGATATTACACTGGCATGAAGGGTTGTGGGATTGCATTTCTGTAGGATGTTGTGGGTTATGTTGTCAAGAAGTGTGTCACTCTTCTGATAAGCTTTGGACATCTATCAGATGGGATGGGGTGAGAACATGAAGTGGGTCGTCCGTTTTCCCTGCTAACAGAACAACTTGTTGCCACCAGGTATTGGGTTATGGTTGCTCATCTTTTAGCTCGTGGCTCTTGGACAATGTCAGAAGGAAAAAACAAACAAACCAGCAATCAAAATAACCTCTTACAACCTAAAGCTGTATAAAAATTCAGGACGTATTAAAGTGCTCCATGAGAAACTTTTTTGTTTTGTTCAACACAAACTGGCAGTGCTTCTTTAACTAAAGCGTTGCTTCTAAGCACCCTCAGGTTGTGAACCCTAATGTGGCTCCTGCGCTGCTTCGAATGCCTCCTGTGGCTCGAAGTAGTGACTGTTTTGAGATGCAAATGGACTCTTTGGGATTTCAGCTATCAGTCGGCCTTGTGAGAATCCCACAGTTATGCTCTGCCACAGATGTAGTGATTAGCCAAATCATTCGTTTAATTCTGTCTGCTTTGACAGAGAACAGCAAATGAATCGCGAGTAGTTAAAGGGTCAGTCAAGATTAACAGTTTAGGCACATTGACCGACCAAACCATGACAGGTGGTACAAAGATATTGCCAGGCATCTCGTCTGAAAGGAGGCTGTGTAACAAAGTGAGTGCCTGGGAGTAATTGCGTGCACCTGAATCACTTCAGTGCTGAGCCTTCTGGTTTAGCTCAGCTTAAATACAGAGTGCACAATCTTCCTACTTAGGCTGCAGGGCTTTCTGCAGAGCCAGGAGTAGTGTTACTGCAGCCCTTCCCTTGCTGTATGACTTCTGTATAGTATCAGCTGATGTGAGAGCAGCAAGCTCTGCTCTTCCAAGAGACACAGGCACTTGCACACCTTCTGCAGAACTGTTCTGCCAGACTTTGCTGTCTGAGCACATTTTTCGTGCTGCATGGTGATGGAAATGCTGTAAGAATCCCAAAGAAACTGACAGTCAAGACTGGGTGAACTAATTCATCCTGCTCTTAGTGCCTGTTTCCAGCAGGGCCTTGGGAAAGAGAAGGGTGGAAATTTCTCTGTGAGCTGAATGAAATGTTGTAGCAGATTTGTGGATGGACAACAGGCTACGTAAATCCTTAGTTCTTCCATTCATCCACAGTTTGATGTGGGTATCATCTGACATAATCTGATTACTTTAGAAGAGTAAATGATTCTATGATTCTGTGATAAATGCCATGTTCAGTTTTAACAATTTACCATGATATGACAGTTGCACATATTAGCTTGATTTGTCCTGGTCTTGAAAACAGCCCCTTTCCTATTCATTGCTTCCACCAATTAAAGTTTTCTGTCAGCAAGGATGAAATTTTTGTAGTGTGTGGACTGACTGACTGTAGGCATTGCTTTACTGTACCCTGCAATGCAAGTGGCTCAAGTTGGAGAAATGGCACACATGCAAATTGTAGGAACTGAATGAGCTGCTTTTCAATAACAGAAGTGTAGGAAATTATTCTGTACTGCTCGCAAACAAGTTTCCTGCCTAACAAATATGGCGTTGACAGACCAGGTGATTGTTTCTTTTTTGATTGTTTTTAAATAGGTTAAGTCTGCCCTTAAGAATCTGAATTTCTGCTTGGATGTCAATGCTGCATACATTACAGAAGAGATCCTGCATGCTGGTAAGGAGGACATGGTCAAACCAACTACCACACATAGCCATTACAAGTCACAGGTGGGTCTGAAAAGTGAGTTTTATTAAGGAAAGAAACACTTTTATATTATGTTGCTTTTTATAACTAATATTAAATATCTGCGTATGAAAGGAGCAAACAAATCCACCACCAAAAAAAAAAAGAATGCTACATTACAGCTGGAACAGAGCTCACTGTTGCTTTGTGTCAGTGCAGGAGGTGAAGCCCTGTTGGAGCAGTCAGCACTTGCTCATTCAGGCTGACTTTGGGAGCCTCTTGTCAAGGGCTGTTTGTGAGACTTTACACTGAGTGTGAAGAACAACTGCTGGCAACTTTGGATAAAAACTCTTTAGCTATATGAAATGAATGAGTTTAGGTGGTGGTGTTGAAAACAGAGAAACAAAAAAAAAATGCCCTGGAGACCAATGAGTGTTCTTAATGGTAGTTGGGCTGTGGAGCCCCTGAAGCAGGAAATGCTTGTCTAGCTAATAAATCAGAAAATACATTCAGTGTAAAAGTACTAATACTGTGCAGTGCTGTCACTTACTGGCATTACAAATAAGTTTGACTGCTGTTTATAAAAAGCATCTGTAACCAATTCTCTGTAACAGCATGTTCCTCCAGTTTTAGGATAAGTGGCTGTAAAAGGACTTTTTCCTGATTTAGGCCAAATACTTTTGGTGAATGCTCGAGTTTATTTACCCCTCTGAGCTTCCCAGAAGTTAAAAGCCCTCTGTGCATTTGAAGACACTATGTGACTTCATAAGTGTTAGATATCTTGTTAAAAAGCATAGGAAAGAAAGGTATGCTCAGTTAGGCTTGGAGGGAGAGAGCTTAGTGTGTACATGTTTCTGTTTTACAGAAGTGAACTGAAGCTGTGTCTTGTTATGCTCTGAAAGAAAAAAAATCTGCTCATATGGCCTATCTGGGTTTTAGATATGGTCTAATTTAGTGGGAGCAGTAGTTTCTCATGACTTGCAGGTGGAAAGAATGAAGTAGGAATCCAAGTGGAGACTGTTAAGAGTTGCTGTTTGGTTTTGTTGGAGACAGCATTTTGTATATTGATTTATTTTAAGATTGAAATTCTGAATGAAGCACATCTGTGACTCTGCAGGCAGCCCTTCCTTTGCAGAGCCTGTTAAGGAAGGTATCACTCTGAAATTCAGCAAAGAACACTGAAAATGAAGCAAGATGTAGGAGACAGCACACTGCTTTGCACCTTTTTCACTGCAGCTTGCTACTAGCTGGTATGTGAAGCACAGATCAGTTTTCCAGTTGTTTAGGAACTTTGTTGAATGAGATAGAATGAGAACCTCCAGTGTTTTGGAAGTGCTAACAGTTGGGGCAGTATCTAGGGTACATGAAGTACCTCTTCTGCTGAGCTTTAATCACATCATCCTGCACAGCTCATATTAGCAGTGACTAATGGCCCTGAAAATAATAGACAAATCCATTAGTTACAGATCCTATTTTTAATCTATGCAAAAGTATTTTGTATTTTAGCCAAGGAGCATAATTTTTGTGTTGATTCCCCAGAGACTAAACAAGACCAGAGCCCAGTGTACTTGCTGATGCCACTAAATTATTACTAGCATTTTGGCCTTGGTGAGCTCCTGCTTTCTGAAATGATACCTATGCATTGCTCATCAGCCTTTTGTAGGGGGTAGTTTGGATACCACACTTCTCATCTGCAGAGATAGGAGCTGCTGTGTCACCTGAGCAGTGTTGTGCTGTGGGACAGGAAATGGTTATCTCTGCTTACTGACACAGATATTAATAGCATATTTCTGTGTAGCATTACAGAATTTGTCCAGGCTCTGTAGTGTAATAGTAGGAGGAAAGAGAGAAATTAACTTATTTTCTCTCTTAAACAGATGAGGCATGAGATAGTGTAATGATGAGCACTGAGTTTTTGTTCTTTTAGGTTTCAAAGATATAAATGACTTTTAAAGAAGCTTGTCAGTGGCTCTAGAGAGACTTAACACACACAGCTGCATCCAGATAGTGTAAATTTCCCTTAAGCTTTTTTTTCCTATTCACTTGTTAAGGGCTTTGGAGATGCTTCTCCAGAAGCAAATGCTGTCTCACAGAGTTGGCAATTCTGGCCATGTGAATATAGCTCCAAGTGACAGTGCAGTTTTTATCTTAGAAGCAGAAAAAAATGAGAGCTTAGTACAACAGTTTAAATGTTTGCAAACAAGGCACACTTGTCACTGTAGCATTGCTTGTTCCTTTCATTTTCTGTTTTTAACACTCTCCAGGATTTGAAGTACATGATTGATATCTGTGTGCAGTTTCCAAAAGAGATTTAGCAAGTGATTGTTTTGATCCAGTACTCGTTTTTCAATGCTGAGGAAAGAGTTCTCATTTTCTTTATTTTTTGAAGCTAGCAAAAAAAAAAAAGTAGAATCCAGCATGCTGTGCCTTGTCTGGCCATGTTTACAATGGAGGATGTGAAGTTTATTTTATCCTCAGTCTTAAGAGGTCTTGCTCTCTGACCTCAGCAGCCAGGTAGCCAGAGTCCAGTATGGCTTCTGAATGTTACCATCTTAGGTAATGTTTTCTTTCAGTGCATCCTGAATTCTTCCTGCTGCCAGTTGTACATGCAGGACATGTGCTAGCAGCAGCTCTGTTAATTCTTTTCCATTAACTTCCTGATACTGCATTCTTCTGTAATGAGACCTGGACAGACAGACAAAGCTGCTTACTGGAAGGGGTTGTTACAGCCGTGACACGCACACCATGTCTTTTTTTTTTGGTCTTTTTCTAACCCTTGCATCTGTTGAAAATCCTTGACTAATGCGTCCAGATGAAGGTGGGGATTGTTAGACAACCTCCACGTGGTCTCATGGCCACAGAGGTGATCTTAGTGTATAAATACATTGGAACTTCCAGTCATTTAATCTGAGGGTTTCTTCCATTTTTGCTTTCCAGGCACTGCTATCCATACATCAATGGGCCATTAATGTAGCTTTTGAGGGGTGAAGGGGAAAAGGGAACTTCTCTTAACCAGATTTTTTTTCTGTAAAGTTTACAAACCTCTCCCCCTGTTTACATGCATTTCTTTGCAGGAATTTCCTGTGCTTACAGGGATGTAGCAGGGGTTATTGCTCTGCTGTTTTCTCAGAAGGGATGTACTGCCTGTGATGTGTGCATTTCCAGTCATAGGCTAAAAGACTCAGCTTGTGAACTTGTTGTGTGACCACCTGCAGTGTGAAATATGCAGAGAATTCCAGTTATTGTATAGTAAATCATCTTTATCATTTACTTTTTTTTAGGAGTCTCAAATTTCAACTGTTTTAAGGCAGGGAAGCAAGTTTTAAGGAAGGGAGTGAGTTTTAGACTGTATTCTGGTGATTCTCATGTTACATTTTCCTGAAAAATTATTTAGCTCAAGCTATAAAAGGGAGGTTTTACTTTGTTAACTTTATTGCTTGTTGACCTGAACATCTAATGTTTATTTTGCCCTTTTCATCGTAGGTAAATATCAAGAAACAAAGAATGGACACTCAGTTAATTTCCCCATTATTAGGAGCAATTACCAGCCCATCACCTCCATTAGAATCTTCCTGTCTGCACAGTGACTGCTCAGCACATGGGGATGTTGTTGGCACTGAAACTCCTTTCCAAGACTGCACCAAAAAGCGGTATGCTTATACACACTGTGTGTGTGTGTATATATATATGCATACACACACAAACTTACAAAGTTTTGTAAGAATAATTTTTAGGGAATTAAATGGAAAACTGTTGTATGTAAATGAAAAGCTCTTAAAGACAAAGCCTTCCTTCCCTACCTCCCTTCCCTCAGTGCTTCAGCTCACAGCGGCCCTGCTGGTGGTGCAGTGTGTCATGGGCTGTGAGCAGTACAGTGTCAGCTGCAGGTCAGGTGGAAGCAGCACCCCTCTGCTGCTGTCAGCATCAATACGTGCAGTGCTGCTCTTGAACATTTGCCAGACTGCTTAATGTGCCCTTGAAGTAAAGCACTCGAGTGTGAGTTTATATTAGAAAATAAATAAAAATCACCATGTTGGATGCTGGCTGAATGCAAAGTTGTTTTTGACCTGCACCATGTGTTAATGTAAGTAATGTATTAAGAAAAAATAAGTGACTTTAAATGTCAGCTAAAATTAGGTTGTTCTTTTTTTCTTGGTATAAAAGATCAGTATTCTTCTGTGAGATGGCTTTGTTTCCCCCTCAGTTAAAACAGGCAAATTTAAAATGCTTTCTAAAGAGGGGAGGATTGCTGGTTTTCCACAGAATTATAATGAACTTTCCCATCTTCACTTTCCTTGGATTCTCAATCCTAACACCAAAGCTATTTTACCTTTTCAGTCCTCCATTGGACTTTATGAAGTTCTCTATAGTAACCTCTGAAATCTTGATGTACTTATTTCTGGAAAATGCTAAATAATTACTTTGAACTTTACCAAGGAGTAAAGATAATCACAAATTACATGAGCATTGTGAGAAACAGGGAATGATTGCTTCACAGTACAGAAACTATGGTAACCCCCAAAACTTTCTCCTTCAAATATATTCTTTATGGCTGTATTATGTACAGCAGTTAAAATTGTAATGTTGAAATTATTGCAGCTTTAGAAATGCATAAAAATAATTTAATATTAAGCTTCCCACTATCTTCTTCTCCTGATACCACATGATGGCAATGTAATACTGCCTTGTTTGTAGGGTTGGTTGGCTGGTGCAGAGTGGCATGGTAGCTTTTCATTCTTGCTACTCATGCTGCTGCTGTTAGCATTTCTAGTGTCAGATATCTACTATTTAGAACCAGCAAATATCTCAACTTGTTAGGCACCCACAAGGATCATAGAGTTCAAGCCCTGGCTCCACACAAGACCACCTCAAAATCAAATCCTATGTCTGAGAGCACTGTTCAAATGTTCCCTGAGCTCTGGCAGCCTGGGGCTGTGCCCACTGCTCTCTGGGGCAGGATGTTTCCTTCACCCCTGCCTGACCTACCCCTGACACAGCTCCACACAGTCCCTTTGTCCCGTAGCTGTCACCACAGAGCAGAGCTTGGTACTGCCTCTCTGCACCCTATGAGTAGCTGTAGGGCCATGAGATCTCCCCTATCTCCCCTTCTCTGGGCAGAACAAACCCAGGTCCCTCAGCTGCTCCTCATACCCCTTGCCCTCCAGACCCTTCACCATCTTCATAGCCCCCCTTTGGTTGCTCTCTAAGAGCTTCATATCCTTCTTGCATTATGGTGCCCCAACTGCACAAAGTGCTCGAGGTGAGGCTGCAGCACAGAGCATGTTGGGACATCCCCTCACCTGACAAGTGGTGCTGGGCCTGATGCCCTCAGAGAGTGGGGTCACTTTTGGCTCCAGAACACACTGGTGGCTCAGATTCAACTTGCTGCTGACCAGAGCCCCCAGATCCCTTTCTGTGGGGCTGCTCTCCGACCTCTTGTCCCCTGGCCTGTAAATAGAGTCAAGGCTGCCTCATCCCAGGTGCAGAATCCAGTGCTTGGTCTTGTTAAACTTCATGTAATTGGTGATTGCTTAGACCTCTAATGTGTCAAGGTCTCTCTGAAGGTCTCTCTACTGCTCTCAGACATACGGTTTAATTTTTGAGTAGTCCTCTGTGGAGCCAGGAGTTGGACCAGTGAGGCATCAGTGACTAATCTTCATTGTGGAAGAGATTAGCAGGGTGACAGTTTTAATTGTTTATCCCACAGCCCTGGTCTTTGTTAATCTGCAATATCAGCATGAATAATTCTGTAACAAAACAAGCAGAGTAGTTGTTTGGATAAGCTGACACCAGGGGAGGGCTGAGAGAGCTGTAGGAAGGCAGAAATGAATGGGCTCAAGAGGAACAGGAGGAGTGAAATTTGTTGAAGCAACATATAGCATCTTAATTAGCATGTTAAGTTTTAATTAGTCTCTAATATGAAGTTAAATGTCACTGCAGGCAGCTCTGTAAATGTCTCATTTTGCACCTGAAGTTACAGATAGAAGTTGGGATTATCTAAGGGAAGTGATAGTTGAACACCTTTGATATTATCAATAACATCTAAAGCTGTGACCAATCCTTTTCTGAAAACAGGTTACAAAGGGGTTCAACTGATTCTTAAAGTTAAATTTAAAAGATATTAAGATTAAAATAATAGCTCTTCAATATCAAAGTAGAATAAATTCAAAACCTCAAGATTTTGAGAAGATCATATTTACACTGCAAAGGAGGCAGTCAAGATGTGAAGAAATGATGTACTCAGTTAAATAGTAGCACTGATTGGAAAGAGGAAAATCTTTCGGTGCTCCTGTATCTATATATAGCAGCTAGAGAAACATCCTGTGAAGCAAGAAGTTAGAAATGCTAAAGGAAATTTTCTACTAGCTTTAGGCTGTAGAAGTCACAAATGCAGAAAGAAATTCGTATATATGTGTGCTGAGAATACACTAAATCCACACATTTAAGAGATGCTGCTAATATGAGTGAAAATTAATGCTTTACCTTTTGTATGTTTTATTTAGCAGGTTAAAAATATATATATTTACTTATCTATGTTTTTGTTTTTTATTTTTCAGGGCACAGATAAATCTTTCTTATTCTGGCAATGGCCCTGATATGGTTGGGCTGGTGTCGAGCATCTTAGAGGAGCCAAACAAGGCAGAACCAGTTACAGACTGGTAAGTTTATTCTAAAATTTCTTATGTTATGTATCACTCTATATCCTTTTGTCACCCATGGGTATGTTTAGAATGATTGCACAAAATGGTTAACTAAAGGTCTTTCTTGTAAATGCCCTTGAAAAGTGAAGACTTTTTTAACTAGAAGTAACCTATGGTTATGCAGCAAATTTCAGTCTTCCAGACCCCCCAGGTCACAGCACTGGGGGGGGAAAATGTTTAAAAATTATCAATAGAGGGTTGTCTATAAATCATCACATGCAAAACAGTTATAGAATCTACAGTTCTGCATGTGTATTCTATGAACGCTAGAGAACGTCAGTGGCAGTCAGATTGCATTTAGCACTTACTCAACTGCAGTAGGGATTTCCTTCCCTTAAATTTTGTAGGAGAGCTGGGGACCCTTGGCCAAGAATGTAAGGGGAAATGTGTCAAGGGGAGAAAGTAACCCTGAGATGTGAACTGTTATAATGTTAAAAAAAACACACTGTTGCTGGAGGTTTGTTAATTCTGTTACAGGAATTCACTTTCAAGATTGTTTCCACCACTGTGGGCTTCTGATTTAGGAAACGATGGTGAATTCTCAGGGCTTCCATCCCAGCGCTCCGCAGGCAATGAGGATTTGATGCGCGTGCAGAACTGCTACCAAGAGCAGCTGCTCCAGTCACACAATGTGGAGGTGTTGCACAGAGGTTTAGAAGATCTTTATCTGATTGAATCTTGGCTTTCTCCATCTGACCCCTGCGCTCAGCCTGCTAATGCTCTGAAAAACAGTTATCCTGAAAATTCCTCTTTGGAAAACAATAATTCCATTCTTCAGGAAGGGCGTGCATTTCAAAGTGCAGATTATAATCAGCACTGGAGCACTTATGAGCAGCTGAGCTTAAATGAAGACTTTGAAAAAACTGGTCCCAGTTTCAGCACTTCTCAAAACAGAATTAAAGATGATACTGTCATTCATAAAGGGTTTTGGAGAACTGAAAGAACAAGGGGCAACGTGATGAAAAATGATGCATGTGAACGAACTAAACATTCTCCTGATCTTTCTAGTCAGTCTATTGGTGACTCTTGGGATGAAGTGCCCTGGAACAGCCACTTCTTTTCTGAAAGTTATGAAAACTTTACAGCTGCTCAGAAATCCCAGTCATCTGTTCATCCATCACTGTATTTTTTCAGTCAACCAAAAAAGGAAAGCTTTCCTGGAGTGACAAACAGAAAACCATGGGAAACCCATGTGCAAAATGATCATCAAAGCTTTACTTTAGGGGATGTTTTTAATAATAATAATGAATGTAAAAACCACGTTAATCCTGAAGAGTACTCTCACAAACTTTCTGAGTTTGATTTGTCAGTAAAAAATATACAAAATGGGAATTACTTGTTGTACCATGGACATACGTGGCTGGATGGGAAATCTGCAAATCCAACAGTTGCATCAGATGTCGTGTTTGGAAAGGAAGTGGTGATGAGCACACAGTCATCACCTGGAGCTTCAACCACATCTGGGGGCTTCTCCCCACATCATCCTATGACACATTCCTCTTGTTACTCACAGACCTTACCAGTCCTCCTGTCAGGAAAAGATGGGAGGTTACAAATATCAAATAGCACTTCTAACAATTTGGGAGTTTCTAATTTCATCTCAGACATCCGGAAGCAAATGAACCCCTTTGGACACTCACAGTATGATCCTTTCTCTAGTAAAGAGGGGCAGCAATGCAAATTCCCTGTTAACTTTTCATCCAGCTGGTTAACACAGCAGAATGCTTTAAGTGAAGACCCTGAAATGTGCCACAGGTTTCAAAAAAAGCAAATCCAGGAAAACAGCAATAAAGATGATAGAAGAAGCAGAAGGAACTGGATTCCTCACTTTGGATATGCAACCCCAAACTGCCAGCAGTTCAACATGCTCCAAAAGAACCACGAACAGAATGGCAGTATCATGTCAGATTTTATCAATCCTTCTTTTCTTCCTTCCTTCCCATTCATGTCTGATTTTAAGCAAACTCCTAGCTTTTCTCCATTTAATCACCATCTGTTTTCATTGGCAAAGAACTTCAGTTTTCCTCCTTCACCTTTTCCATTCTCAGAACTTGTCGATCTTCTTCATTATGATGATTTTAACCACTTGAATCCCTTCATCAGTGATCTGTTTTGTGGGGAAATAACTGCCCCATACTTTGCCTTTCCAATGCCATTTAACAAGTGCAGACCTCCCAGGAGCCGCAGTGGACCTGCTAATGAGCTTCACACCCAACTGGAGGAGTGTTACGAACAGTGGAGGGCTTTGGAGAAAGAGAGGAAAAAGGTAAAGCATCAGTGATAATAACTGTTTGTCAAAGCTAGTGATCACACTAAACACCTTACAGGGAATGGATACTCTGGCATTTCTCCTCTTTTGGGGAGGAGACACTTCAGTTAGTTTTAAATACTTAGAACACCATCCCCAAAAAAATCTGCTTTGAATGTAATGTTTGTATTGTTTGGCATGACTGCTTTTAAACCATATCTGTGTCTTCCAGCTTTGATTTCTAAGTCTCTTTCCACTTAGAGCTGCTAACAACATTTTTCACTATTAACCTGCAGTATTTGCTACAACAAATGTGATATTTCAGTGCTTTGGTCAGTGATGCTTATTACCGTGGATGCTGTTTTTTCACTTATGGTCAATAAAAGATCATTAGCTATTAGTTGTTATTTCAGTAGGCATTTTTACCATTCTAAAGACACCAACCGTGCAGTTCTTTGTAGCCTTTGCAGGTCTAACTAGAACTGCCTGCCCCATTAGTTCACTAATACCTTTAAACAAGACTTCTCCCTGCCCATTCAGTCTTCTCCAGGAGTGCACTGTGAGTGAGGGAGGGTGATGGTGGTTCTTGCTCTGATGTGTCTGAAAGTGTTCTTAGAAATGCTCCTGTGTTCTGTTGTGACAAATACAGTCTGTAGGTGCAGGACTGGGACTTCAGCTGAGTCATTTGGGATGACTGGATTGGTGTTCATCTCACCAAACACACTTGTGTTTGCCTGTGACCTGGCTTTTCTCCTAGTGGTTTCCTTTGGCTACATGCTTGACTTTCGTAGTTGAGCACGACACCTGCAGATGGCTTCATTAGTGAGTATAAGCTGTTCTCAGTCCTGCAAGTCAGCTGCCATAGCATGGTTCACATTCCTGCAGCCAAAACACTTTCTTCCCAAAGAAGATGACTGCATCCTGGGTGCCTGATAGGAATGTGCCAGAGCTGCATTCATTGCTGTTTGTGGGTGTTGTTTGGGAGAACACTGGTTGGCAGGGATTAAAACTTTGTGAGAAGCTGGTTTGAGCTGTCCAAGGACAGCACTGAGGCCTCTGTGTCAATGCTGTTTAGCTCATTAGTGTATGTGTAGCTCACCTTTACACAGGTATGCAAGAGGAGATTTTAAGTTTCTTAGCCTGCATGCATTTCTCAAGAGGATCAGCAGAATCTTCCTCCAGTGAAATTTGCATTTAATTCCAGCTTGTCTGATCAGTTGGTTGCTTCACTACCCAGAGAGCTGTGTTGAACTTCAGTGGCAGTGAGCTTGTTTCTTTCTCTAAAAATCTCACTTTTCTAGGGATCTGTTATTTATGGACAACTATGATTTTGTGCTAGGTGAGAGCTGAGATGAGGTAATAAGGATGTCAGCGAAGCAGAAAGGCAGCACATATTTCAATATGAGTGTGAGCTTAGCCTTAGCTTGAACAGTTGTATGGTATATAATCTTTGTTCTCAATCCACTGAACACTGAAGAAGGACCAAGACAGGATCTACTGCTTGCTCTGCCTTCTTTTATTCCAGATGTGAGAAGTTTCTGTCCAAGAATAGGCACAGTGGTGCTTAATCACTGCTTGTGTTACACCATATTAAGTCTGATTCCTTTCTCACTGCTGGGAGTTCAGCAGTTGTGTCAATGACTTTTTGAGCTGATACCAGATTTTGTTAAATGTGGGTTATTCCTGATGTGCTTCAGTTGCAACTGTAGTGGTGTGATCACCTGTTTCTTTTATCAATAATCAAAATAAGTAACATTTGAGAGATGCAGTGAGAGACATGGATTTAAGTGCCTGGGATATGCTGCAAGGAATTCTGGGACACAATCTGAGGCAAAGGTTAGCTAAAATGAAGTTGTGCAGCTTTGAGTGCTGCCTAAAAGTATTTCCTCTAAAGTAGAGCTGACTTAAGGAAGCATTCCTATCCAACAGCAGATGGTTATATACCTAGAGAGATACTTGGGAGCATTTTGCTGTAAACACAGGCAGAAGTAAAGGTAGAAAACTCTTCCATTGTATTTGAAAATTCTTAAGCAAATGAAAACATGGATTTTAGTAGTAATTTTAAACTACAACGTTACTTCCATTTCCCCTTCAGACTGAGGCTGACCTTGCAAGGAACTTTCCAGGAAGGCGTGTTTCTAGCTCCAATAACACTCCTGTGTCTCGGCTCCCTGCCAACCCATCACGAGTGGATCGCCTGATTGTAGACCAGCTCCGAGAACAGGCCAGGGTGAGTTTGGTTAAATACTTTGGTTCTTCTTTGTTTTCTGTTCTTTTGGTTTAAGAGAGAGTTTGCAAATACATGGTGATCTTGGTGTTTTCAATGTGTCTGGTAGGTTCTCACCTTAATAGGGAAAATGGAAATGCTTTGTGGTGCCCCTGTGCACAGTAATGTGTCTGCTGCCTTGAAACATCACATGGAAGCCATCCATGTAACGCAGGCACGGCGTAAGGATGAGATTGTTAATGCTGTTAATCCACAGAGACAAGGAGTGCTGCGCTATAATAATGAGAAAGGTAAGTGCTTTCCATTCCAGCAGCTCCAAAAGCTTTTCTGAAGATTTAGTTGTGAAAATATGTAGTCTGAAATACATGGCAGCAATAATTCATTGCATCTTCTGCAAAGAAGTTGCAAGTCTTATTCTACCACTTGTATAAAACTAAGCTTAAGAGATTTTGTCTTTGCTTTTATTACTTCAAGCACTTTGAAGCCTTTTCGTCCTTATTAAAATGTAACTATAAAAACTGTTTGGTGATATTATATAAAAATAAATACTCCAATAAATCAAAATGTGCTTGTTTAATTCTGTTCGTGCTATTTGGCTAGTCTTTATTTTCAGCTTATATAGTAATGAATGCTGTGCAGCTTCATAGTGTCTACGTTATCTAAATCACAGAACTACCAGAAATTACACTTTCTAGTTCCAAAGTGCTGTTGAAGTAAGGCCAGATTAATTTGAAGCTGGAGTGTGTACTTCTCCAGAGGGTTGTGTGCTGTTCAGCAGTTTCACCCTCACCAAGCACAACTGCTTCTTAATTAGACAACTTGCTTTACAAATTTGCCATAAATCTGCTTTCTAATGATGACTTTGAAAGCATATTAATTGCTAGGAAGTTAACAAACTGTAGCTCATTTTCTATTATAAATAGCTGTAGGAAAGCACTTATTAGAAAATGAGCCATACGATACGAAGCAGTGGAAACCAGCATATCTTACATATTCAGTTTTCCATGAGGTGGGCAAAGCTGGCTTCCTGAAAGTAATGTGTTAATTGGAAAAATGTGCTTAGGTCATAGCAGCACAATCTTCCATAGATTTTTGCCTATTACCAACGTTCCAGTACCAACACAACTAGGAGGAACCGCATTCCTTTCAAAGAGCTGATGAGTGCAAGCTGCTATTCAGTATGATGATTGCACAGCTGATATCTTTAGGTATTTGGGTTTCAGAGGGGAAGATGATATTTTTGGAAGAAAGCACTTGTCTCTCAGAAAAGCTTTTTAAGAGGAATGTACCTCAGCCTTGCTGCTGTTCCCTGCTGGATCCTTTCTCAGCACTGTGCTGCAGTGTCTGAATTTCTGTCACTGTAGTGAAGATGGCAGTGTATAGTTCTTTGGCATCCAGTAATGTTTGAGATGCCTTCCTTGTAAGAAGGGAAAACTAAACTGTAAGGAGTCAGAATATTTTACTTTCTCAAGTGGGTGTCAACCACCTTCTTAATGATGTCATATTCTTAAATGTAGTAGTCCTATAAGCAAATCTGTAAGCTGGTGACATAGCCAAAGCTCAGCTGTGAGTCAGTGCCATTGGCAGGTAGACAACAGGCAACAGGGATTGCATGGAGCTCATTTGGCTGCACCGTGGTAGGTAGACTTACTGATGATGCTTGTTTAATATCACTGTAGATAGTCTCCTATGATAACATCAATTAAATAGGCTTAATTATTCTATTGCAGGGATGATGGGTGGTTACTCCAGTAAATTTTGGACACAGTTATGGTTACTATTAATGTGAGATGTTATACCTATCAGTTGCAAGAGAAGAATAGCTGTTGGAGTTCAACAGTTAAAGTAGCAGTACAAGACTAGCTGTTTCTTGATCAAATGTTGTGTACTAGTGAGGTTAAATAAATTCAGATAGCTTTTCTATGTATTAATATTATCAGGCTTGTGTACTAGCTTTACCTAGAAGGTATTTTTCTGTTGCAGATGTTCTGGCTCTGGCAGCTGCCATTAGAGAGTTGGCTGCTTCCACACGCAGGGCTCGAACTGCGTTATGGTGTGCATTACAGATGACTTTGCCAAAACCCTCCCCGAGCAGCCCGGTAAAGCATGAAGCTGAAGGGACATCACAAGAGCTTTGTACTCCAAACACAAGCACACAAGGATCCAACAGCATGGAGAATGACAGCACAAGAAGCAGAGAAGAAAAATCTGAGGAGCCCGTGAGGATTCTGGAATAAATAATAGTAATAATAAAGGGAGGTAGAAGGCTGAGGATAGAGGGAGAAGGATGAAGTGGCCTGTGTTGTACTGACGGTGTTTTCTATAGGTTATCAGAAAGCCAGAAGGTTACAACAATTGATCAGGGCTACAGTTCTGTTACTGTGATTCTGCTGTTGAGAGACATCCCTTACTAGTGTTAATGCAATGGTAATATTGCTGGTATTACAATGTCTGTTACGCTAGAATTTTATGAGGAGGGACTAAACAATAGCTGAGCATTTCCTTGTCTGCTTATCCAAAGCTACATATCAGCTGTGATTCAAGCCATGACCTGAGAAACCAGTGTGGTGGAACTTAGTTCTCAGTTCTCCTTTCTGTGTTAATGATATAGTCTAGCATACTGAAAAGAGGAGAAAAAGTCATTTGAAAGGTATCTCATTCAGGTGTTGAATTGTTTTGCACCATTATGTAGTTCTTTTCAGTGCCAAAGTAATCAGTAGGTGGGTAGCATCCTGTCATGGAGCAATACATGCTCTTGTATTGTTTTTCAAATGAGGAATTTGGGTTATTGATATGTTTGAGAATAATCAGCGTTTAATCAGCATGGTTGTGTGAGATACTTCAGCATTTTGCTGTCAGTTTCTAGCTAACCCAATGTAGAATGAGGTTTCCTACCTTGGTCTCATACCAAGTAACAGCATGTTTTACATCCAAAATACAAGGATTTTGGAGACTTGCAGTGAGTACTGCATTGAGATGCATGTTAACAGGAGACTGAAGAAAATGGTGACTCAGGATTAGAAATGAGGTTTATTGATTTCTCACTGGGTTATAAACCAGTAACTATACAGCACAGTGTGCTCTTAACTGAAAAATACTCTGTGTTATTAGTGTGCGTTCATGGTACTACAGATCTTTGGAAACATTCCATATTTATTTTAATGTGTTTATTGAATGTTAATTTAAAATTCTATTTTAGTAATATAAAGTTGGATCTTTTTGCCAAACCTTCTGAATAATCTGATTTAACAATTTACTCAGGAAATATGTCTATTCTTATATAAATACAGGCATATACATGGGGGTTTTTGGGGGGGAGGGATGTTTGCTAGATATTTACACAAAGCTAGCTATATACTAGGTTACCAAAGCTATTTAACTGGTTTGATATCTGCGTGGAAGATTTCACATATTGCATTGCTGTTACCTGGTGTCTGTTCTGTGGCTTAGACAATCAGAAATGTTGTGTGTTGGTGTGAATGTTCAGGGTGAGAATTAGAGCAGAATAAATAATTCCAGTTCTCTTCTTATGGCACATAAATATTTTAGTGCTTTAACAACTGTCTTAAAGCAACACCATCTCTTACATGTGACTACTAACCAGCTGTGGCTCTTAGCTCTTATTATAGTAATGAATGGCTTTGGAGAGCAGTTCTCACTTGAAAAGTGAATTAAGCATAAGGAAAGTTTTTTGAGAGGTATAAATGAAGATGTATCTGTGTTTCATAGCATTCAACATGAAGTTTGACCTTTTGTGGGTAAATATAGAATTGTTATGTACTTGCAGAATGTTCAAAGGCAAAAAACACAGGCACTGGGGAGTGTTACTTTGAGTGTGAGGGTTTTCTTAGTGCAGGTGCACCTTTTTTGCACAAATTAAGATGGTAAGACTGGCTTTTGAGAAACTGATTACCTGTATTCCACAGCTGGAAGAGTGGAGTCTGCAGTATTTCAGTCCATGGCTGAGTTTTTTAATTGTGATTAATGTATTGACAGGAAGGCAGATTTAGGAAGCCTTGATCTGCTTTTCTGGTCACAGAACAACTGCAGTTCTGTAGGAGTGCATTGTAGCAGTGTGTGTATAGAGCACAGTCCATCTTATTGTATTGCTGTGTATTAATCGTTACTCTCAAGGGACATGTTCTTAACTGATGCATAATGTAGTTAATGTGCCTTCAACAGTCTGTTTCTGAGCACAATAAGTAACAGTATGCTCACCTCTGTTTTCCTCTGCTGTTTAATTACCTGTTTACAAAGAGTTACAGTGTGGCTGCATTTGACTACAGCTAACAGCTGGGGTAGGCTGGTATTGCTGTGCACCATCGCTGCAGAGAGTCACAATGAATGGGATATGTACATGTTGCACTGAATTGTTGGTGTGGATAAGAATAATGCTCCTGGCTTTTGGTACTGATCATATTCACATTTGCTAACTTCAGTGAGAGCAGAGCTTTGGGCTTTTAGCTCACACTTAACCTGGAGAGGTGTCTTCATTTCAGAGTTTGTATTTATTTCTTATTTATATAGTTTTCTTCCCACTTGTGAAGCAATAGGGTAAAAATTACTTTGCCTTGTTTCCCTAAATAGTTCTACTGAGATTTAATTTATTTCTTTTCCTGAGTTGATTTTTGCAGCTTACATTTTTGAATGAGTTGTAGCAGTGATTCAGATCTGCTCCCATGTAATAAAACAAGATGCTTCGAAGTCCCCTCTCAAGTCCCACTCATTGCTGTTAGGTGTTTTTTCATTCAGAGTGGATCTGTCATGTTTTAAAATCCTAAACTGAGAGTGCAATGCAAGATAGAAGTAACTGATTCTTAAATTCTATGTACTACAAAAGCCATTGGATTCTTGTGGTTTGATCTTGCTGCTTCTCAGAAGAAAGGCCTGCATCTGAGCTAGGATGTCACTTCTGGTAGAAGGTTTGGTATCCCTGCTCTTCAGATTTCACAGATTCCTATGGGAATTAAGTGAATCTGATGGGATTTATGTCAACTAACACTAAGAAGTTTGCATTACTTTGTCTCTACTTTCCCTGGAACAACATGCAGGGAGGCCGTGTGGGCTCGTGCTCTTTGTCCTGCTGGGCTGTCTTCAGAAGTGTTTGACAGACTGAGTTATTCCTGAGCCACTGTTGTTGCTTTTTCTTCCCAGACTGAATGCTTTTATTAGCTGTTGGTATTCACTGCCACCACAAACCTCGTTCTTCTCTACCTGGGTGTGCATCTCTTGGAGCTGGTTTGCCTAACAGCACAGAAGCTGTTGCTGTAGGTTCCATCTAGGATGCTGGATTTTGTTGTTGTCATGTTAGCACTGCTGTAGAGGTTATGCAACCAACAAACCTTAAGCCTGTATAAATTTCTTTAAAGCTTATTTTCTTACCTGTTCTGAGGGCTGACTTTGTTTTATTCTGTTCAGGAGTGATGATGTTGAAATGCTGCATGTTGGAGCAACCCTAAGCAGTGGTGTTTTGAGGATTTTGCTCTTAGTATCATTACTGCTCTGATGATGTATTTGATTCTACTTTATGGCCACAGTATTCTATATTTTTTTTTTGGTGTCATTAAGGTGGAAAAACTACTTCAGGATTATTTAACTCTTAAACTGTACACAATATTGGACAAGGATAATGAATATTGCACATTGGTGAATGTATGAGAGCAGTTGACTTTGGAATGCATATATTTAATTAATGTTATTTAAAAATAAGTGCACTAGTCTACTGAAGATACATGTGCTGTGGCCCTGCTTCTACTAAGCCAGCAGCTTTGAACATTGGATATCAAGAAACTACAGAAAAGTGTGTTCCTGACCTTAATTTTGTTTCCCTCTATGCTGTCAAACATGGAAATAGCAGGATTGTTTTCCTCCCTCTTAAAGCTTAGGAATGGACCCATAGCAGGAGCTTTGGCTGAATTAAATGTGTGGGTTTCTGAGGATTTTGCACCTTGTTTCTCTCCCACTTGCTTGGACGGAAATTAACTGTAGCCATCCATAGGCCTGGATTTATTTCTGGAGCAGTTCATTGCCACCAGCACTCCCTGTTTTGTGAATGCGATATGAAATTAAGCATCTCTTTTTATTATAGATCACTTTCTAATTAAAAAAAAATCACTTTCCCAATCAATTTCAGTTATATAGAATGGAAGGTCGTTATTTTTCTTCATTAGCAATACTGTAATCAGAGGTGCAAAAAATGTGTGTTGACTGTGCTTTTAGAGACCAGAAACACATGGGGCTATGAGCAACTTAAAAATGTGGGGATGTGGAGCTAAAAATCCTCTCAGCTTGCTTTCATTTCTAATACTCATTTGGCAGTTATTCACATATAGTCTCTCAGAAGAGGGTTAGAAAAGATGAACAGTCAACTTGCAATCCTTGCCAGCTGGAAGTTACTTTACATTTTTTTACTTGTATGAAATACAACCAGTTTAAAACTTGTTTATGCACAGTAATAACCTAATGAGCATAGTTTTTTCACAAAATTAGGCTGCTTCCATTATCTATGGGAGAAGTTTCCTTTTATTTTATATGACATATGCAAAGATTAAGTGTCTGTATTTTAATATACTATTTGGTGTCTGAAGCATCTTTTACATGTTTGTTGTTCAAACTCATGTATTTAATAGGAAGTTTGACACTGCTGGTGTCACACTGCAGGAGGAGGACTTAGAGTTGATCCACTCCGTAGATCCAACAATATCTGAATCTGAAGCAATATCTGAAAGTCTAATTTAGCTATAATTGCTGGTGATACAATAGCCAAAGTTGATGAGAAGGTCTGTGTTATGTGTGTGAGAGTCTCAGAAAGGAGACAATGCTGTACTCAATAACGGCCAGTGTAATTTATTAGGGTATTATGTATGTGATTGATTCCTTTTAAATAACCAGCTGTGTTGTATGCCTCCTTAATAAACAGTTATGGCTTGTTGTTTCATTTAGTTCAATTTGCACTATTTATCAGCTGCTGTTCTTCAAGAGTTTAACTTGTTTTGTCATTTGGCCTTGACAAGATGTTGTGTGTTCTGCTTTAACACAGTTAAAAATTAAAATCTTCACTTTTTATGGCATTGATTTTTATTATTTTGACACGTCCTGTGGATGAAGAAGGGGCAGTTTGGGTTTGTTTTTGTTGTGCTTGGGCCTAAGGAATATCTTTTGAGCTGGATGCAGTGTTGTACAAGGTTGCTCATTGAGTTATATGTGGCAACAGAACTTTTTTTATGCTGAATGTTCTAAAAGATGCTGAAAGACAGTGCTTTGTAAATCACTGATGTGCAGAGTTGTACTCCCCCCCCCCCCAGCAAGATGGTTTTGGCTGATCTCAGGTATATGGAAACTCCAAAACCTGGGTTTGCATATTAACAGGGTGTCTAAGTGCACACTGGGTAGGTTTAAGCATCAAAAAACAAAGTGCATCATTGATAAACTAAACTGGCCAGTTGTACTGGCTGACAGGGCTTGTGGTTCCTCCACTAGTTACAGGTGGGTTATAAGCTGCCCCTTTTTAAATATGTTGTTGATGGGGTAAATCATATCTTACACAGTGAATTTGTTACTGGTAGCAATTCAAGCATTGCATGGCTAATAGGAGGATGAGTTTGTCTTGAGGAGTCTGGAATGAGATTTCTAAGGGGCATGCCATGTTACTGCTCAGAACCGACGGCAGTAACATCAGATGTGGAGAGAACAGGATTTCTGAAGCACTGTTCTTGAGCATGCCCTTAGGGAAACGTGCCTCCACTGATGGCTCTCTCTGTGTTTACTCAAATACAGCTTGGTTGCTTTGATACTTGTTCCAAAGCACTCGCAATGGAATTATTGAAACTGTTAGTATAACTGTGGTGGCAGCTTGCCTGCAAAGAAGATACATGTGAAAACAGTCAAATATTTTCCTCCTAGCCCAGTCTATTGCCTTCACCACGGCTCCAAATTAATCTGATGGTGTTTAGTCACCTTACATAGATTTTTTTTTAAATAATGCTAATTGATATATTTGGTGGATAGTCTAATTTTTTTTAATGAAGATGTGTAGTTAAGTTATACTGGTGAGATCTGAGTCATCACTGAATATCCTAGTTTAGAAGGAATCCATAAGGATTATCCAGTCTATATAGTTATCTATATAGTTATAGAACTATATCGGAACCAGAATCCAACTCCCGGTTCTGATATAGTTCTATATAAAAATGAAAATTCTTTCCATAGTGCTTGTTAATGTTGCTGAGAAGACTTCTGATTTCCAGCTGATGAATCATGATGTGGATGGATACATCAATTTCAAGACTGTTGAGTAAGGAAATGCACAGCTCAGCAGGACAACAGATGGGTAAGCTGGAGAGGCAACATGAAGGTAAGGAGGTGTCTTGGAGGCACTGGGAAAGGGCTGGAGACAGTTTGGGATAAGAAAATGAGATGGTTTTATTTATCTTTGTGTCTCTTCCTCAACAGAAACCTCTACCAAGCAGGAGGTTTACACACTTGACTAGCTTAAAGCATCCGACTAATCCCATTGACACCAGTGGTACTACTTAAGCACTTAAACTAGTATTGCTTTTAAGTGGTTTAAACTTCTCATGTTAAAGACATCCTGTAAGGAAACCAGCTGCTCGTTTCTTCTGATAATTTAGTATTTTCTAAATACTTACATGCAACACCTTCTGCCCAGCTCCTGTCTGATCTCTCCAGCTGGCTGTGTGTGATTCAGGATGTTGGTGTGTCCTTCAAGAGCTTTGCCCCTCTCAGCAAAGAAGTTGTTCACAAACAGATGAGTACTTCATTATGATTAAATTCTATTTTATTCAATGTAAAATCTTCTAACCTTGCAGTGAAAGGTACTGTTCATGCTGAGTAGCCAGGAAATAGTTAGCAAGCTACTGGCACGTGGTGATATTTGGTCAGAGGAACCTGCTATGAACATGCTTCTGAATCTAGCCTTTATGGACATGTCACCTCACAGGAAGCAAGATCGCTAGGGTGGAAAAAAAAAAGGCAAAGAAACAAAACTTGACCAACCAGAAAACCTCTGCTTTTCAGGAATATGTGTTTTCAGAAAAGGTGGAGTATTTACAAGTGAAGCTGTAATGGAAAAGTAGGGATCAGAAAGAAGAAATACAAAGAAAACCCCCACAGGAGATGTGGTGATTGTTTAACAGCAATGGAAACACTTTTGAAAGAGTTTTATTTTTAGAAGTGTCTGTTTTCTACAGAGAATATTATTTAGCAATGTCAACTGCATTGCTCTCACTGTAAAAGAAGAAACAAATCCAGTACCTGTGTCTAGCAGCACTGTTGTTTTTTTTTCCTTCATGAAGAAAATCAATCTGTGGAGAAACGATGGAGGCCTGGTCACAGTTGGATCTTACATAAATACCTTAATTCCCTTGATATCAAAGCCGACCCATGCAACATTCAGGAAGTATTAGACGACTTTCATGAACGGAGTCATGAACTATCCTAAGCTGGAAGGGATCAAGTCCAATTCAATGACATCTCATGAGAACCGATGAGCCCATAGGATCACAAAATACCATCGCTTGGAACAGACTTCTGCAGTATCTGCTTCCACCCCTGCTCTCACAGCATGGCCAGTTACATAGTTCAGGGTCTTGTCCATTGAAATCCTGCATTTATCCATGAGTGGACATCACACAACCTCTTTGGGTACTTGTTCCAATGCTGCACCACTCTCATAAGGAGGATATTCATTTTTTTTTCCTGTCCTGTTTAGAATTTCCTTGACTTCTGTTGGTTTTTCTGTGCCTTTGAGAAGTCTGGCAACATCTATAGCTCTCTCCCTACCCTTTGGCTTCTGGTATGTGTCAGTAAAGCTTAGGAGGAATGTGAGGTCATGTAATGGAAAGTGGGTAATGATGAATGTCCCTTCAAAAGTTTATCAGCTGTACAGTGGGGGCAATTTATGGTTGTGCTCTATAGCTGTATTTATAGAAAAGCTCAAGGTTACTCCTGCTTTCACCTGGAGCCATAAACAGGTGCCTGGGGGATGGAGAAGTTCAGTTGCATGGCACTTGTCAGGACAGAGGGCTTTTCAAATGAAATCAAATGAGCTCTGCTGTAAGCACCGATTTGTTACTGAAAAATTGGCTTTTGTGGAGTCTGTCACAGCCTTGGTACATCAGATTTAGAGTTCCACAATCACAAATCTGAGAAGTCTGAAAAAATAAATGAAGTTCTCAGAAGGAAAGGGTTAAAAATAATCCAACAGGTAATGACTGTACAGGTGCAGTCCTGGGAAGGATTAGGGGATTACTGGGGAGGGCAAGCAGATTTGGGATCAGCAATGCCTGGCTGCTTTGAAGTAGGCAGAATGGGATGTACTGGAACGTACAAGGGGATAGAGAGGCTGCAGTAATCCTTCTGCTCTCCTTCCCCAACATGGCAGTAGTGGAACTGTGCCTGGTTTTAGTTCTTACTCTTCAAGCTTATTGGATTTGATTCAATTGAGGGTAATGAATCATAGAATCATTCAGGTTGGAAAAGACCTCTAAATCCCCAAGTCCAACCCACCCCCACCATGCCCACTGACCGTGTCCGTTAGTGCCATACCCCCATGGTTCTGGAACACCTCGAGGGCTGGTGACCACACTACCTCCCTGGGTAGCTTATGCCACTGCATCACCACTCGTTCTGAGAAGAAAATGTTCATACTATCCAACCTGATAACTGACCCAATCAGTGGGTCAGAACCAGAGCTGCTGAAGACAAGTGGGAATGACAGTCTGCATCCTTGTCAAGAGTTCCTGCCAGAATAGAAGAGCATGGAGTGCTTGTCTTGTTCAGGGCCTGCACGGTTAAGTTACAGGACAAATGGTTCAGATCTACTGCCTAGAAAGAGGTTTATGTTAAAGATGTGAAAACACTGAAGAAGACGGCTACGTGAACCTTGTATAAGCTATTTTTGGAAGCACTTAGTACTAAGCAAGTGTCATTTTGTTTATTCTTCATTGCCTTTTCTTTATTGTCAAGATATTTGAGTCAGAGTCTATAAAAGTTGCTGAGAGATGCTTGCTTGCTTGCGCAGTCCTGAGCACTGTTAGAGGCTGTAAGACAAGCTGCAAGGAGATCAGTGAAACCATGAGGTAAATGCTCCTGAAAATACATCACGGTGGGAGTAATTCAAAGAGGGATCTTCTTCCCTTTGGATAAATGTGACAATTTGCTGGAGTTAAACCCAGTTTTGGTGCCTTGTTAGACTACACAAAAGATTCTCCCATGTAAGACTATCACACATTTGTTGGCCAAAGTATGTTTAAAAGCTTCCCTTAAAACAAACACCTTTGTGATCCACCTGTTGCATTTCAGTATTGGGTGCAACAGCTGGAAGCCCTTCCAATGATGTCTGATGTTTCTTGACCGTTCCTGGAGGTGTCCAAGGCCATGGGTGGTGTCCTGGGCAGCCTAAGCTGTTGGGGGGCAACCGAAGTTACAAGTTGTTTGTAATAAAGCTTACTACGAGCCTTTGCTTCTGTCTCAAAGGAACGCCTGGAGAGCAGTGTGCAGTAGGGCACTAACTTAGATGATGTGAGCTAAATCTGATTGGTTTGCCTATTCCCAAGAATTTTTTGTCTTGCAATAAGGATGAGTAGAGAAGGATAGCACAATGGTATTCACGTGCTCTTGAACTCTTCTGATATGTCTGGTGTAGTTCACAAATGCTCTCTCAAAAACTGCAAGCAAATAGGTGGTCACTGATACTTTATACCAAAACTGAGCTACCACAGATTTTGTTTCCATTCATCTCACCTTCTGTGCCTGATGGTGGTTGGGATGTCCTGAAGAAAGCAACTCATGTGGCTGCTACTTACGACTTTGGATGGTGGTCCTGATGTTATACAGGCAGCTCAGGTGTGACTGGGATGAACTCTTTTAGGAGGAGTATAAAAACAAGAACTAGAGACCTAAAGTAGGTAAAGACCCCCATGAATGTTTCGAAGATGGTTTGGAAACCTGTATTGCTCAAATATCCTGACCACTGTGCAAGTTATGTCGTATTTTCGTAAGTTCTCCTTACTCTTTCAACTGGATATCCCATTTCATCTCACTTGCTCTTGTAAAATTTTACAAACATGAGGAAGATGTGTGACTTTGTTATTCAGGCTACATGTTTTGATTCCCAGTCACATTTGGAATTGTTTGCCCGTGTTGTCTAGTGAGTAAATGACTGAGACAGGAAGCAAGAAGGGATATGGATTAGAGTGATGTAGAAGCTTACAAGGCTGCCTGCAACTGCCTTGTAACTAAGCTGAAGGCCCAGTAAAACCGTGGAGAGGTGCATCAAGTTAAATGGACAGCTCAAAGTCAGTGGTTCCATACTGAAAGTCGAAGTACTTTCATAGATTCAACAAGATCTATCACCATGTCAACAATACCTCTATCTGCAGCAACTGATCCTAGTTAGAATACTGACCATTAGGCAAAACAAACATGTACAGTTGAAAAAATTATGGAGGAAGTCTTCCCTGTGGCCATATTGTTCTCCATGAAGGACCAGAAGGTGATTAGGAGCAGTTGGTATGTTCAGTGATTGATGGTGCCAGAGCCAACCTGGCGGCCTTGTGTGGTAAGGTGATGGGGGATGGGGAGAGAAGTGGATTTTTAGCACAGACATTGTTTTCTGCCATACTATCTTTATTGTCAAATACAGGCTGAATGGGTAGAGCACAAGTTGTGTGGAAAACTGTCTGGAATCCTGGACTCAAAGGCATTCAGGGTTTCCCAGTCCAGCTGGTAGGCTGTTCATTTCCCCTTCTCTTGATAACAAAGCCTTCTGGTTTTTCAGTTTTCCTGTTCTTATCTCCTGAGGCCTATCATCAGGTAGGTAACTTCTCACTTTTTTTCCCCCACCATTTCTGACTTAATTGTCTTTATAACAATACTCTGAACTGTACTGTGAACTTCATCTCTCTGTAGCATTTTCTGGTTGAGTTGTGAAGCTCTCCCAATGCTGCCATAAGCCAGGATGCATCTACTTCTTCCTGGGCTTTTTCTATCAATGGGAAGATCTTTGGGAAACGCTACGTGAGATCTAGGTATGTTTTTTTTCCACCTCAATCCTACAGCTTTAGAGTCATTTTTGAGGGTAACTTGATTATATTTTGACTCAAAAGGAATGGGGAACGTGAGCAGAAACATGCCATCTCCCCATGTCTCATTGGTGACTGGTGGGCTGTGGCCACAGAAAGATTTGAGAGTTGTGTCCCTTCGTCTCCCTCATGAGAGTCATCAGTCAGCTGTGTCCTCTGTCAGACTTCTGTCCAGGGAACCCAGCCCTACTTGTAGCACTGGATGGTTTTGTTGTCTTTTCTTGGCCAACGTCCTTGGTCACTCCATTGTATTACATTCATGGAGTCCTTCTGATCTTACTACTTTTCTTCATCATCTCCTTCAACTATTCTTCCAATGAAACCTCATTGGCATCCAGATTATGCTGGGTTTTAGTTTTCACCCAACACAAACCCACTGTGAGACTTAACTAGAAGCTTCAAAATTAAGATTCCTGCTATGTGCAGACCAAGACAGAAACAGCTTCAATAATTGTACATTGATGCTGTGCATCGCACAGCCGCCACGTTCCCCTGCCTTTGGTCCCTCCTTTTCAGCTTCTACTTCTAACATTTCTAATACAACTCTCATTTGGGGTTGTCCTCTGGAAAGTGACTGGGTAAGTGTTTCATGGAGTGGATGGGGTGTGGTTGGGCTGGATGATCTAACTGTGGTCTTTTCCAACCTTGATACTGCTGTGCCTTCAGCTGATCCCTGCTCTCAGATGCTCAGAATGTTATCTGCTTTGTTTGCTGCCATAAATAAGCATATCTCGTAGTTCCCTCCTGATAGCCATGAGGAGGTGAAGTGGTGGAGGGGCAGCCAGCTGGGTCTGTTCTAGCTCCCAGACCAGTAGTGGGACTGGGTTTTAAACTCTAAATAGCAAACTTTGGTTGCAAAATCTTCTTTGAGAAAATAGTTTTACTGATCAATGTAGAAAGTATGATTTTTGGATCTCTGAGATGCGCAACTCAAAGTCATTTCTGTGGTGTTCAGAAAAGATTCGTGCTGCAAAAAGGGAGAGGTCACTTTGCTACTGCTGCTTATTGACCACTGTACCAACTTTGCCTGGGAATTTCTAAATACACCTATGATTGAGCTGGTGCCTTTGAGAAAGGTGTTCAATAGAAGTGTAAATGTGGCCCTGAGGGACATGGTCAGCGGGGCACAGTGGGGATGGGTTGGGGTTGGACCGGGGATCTTAAAAGTCTTTTCCAACTGGAATGATTTTGTGATTCCTTTAGTGAGGGACAGTGTGTGAAGCTGTTAAGTTAGTCTCTGCCTCTTCCTGGCCCCTGTGTATTCATCCCTTGACTGTGGGATGGACCTGAGCAGCTCTGACCCACTCTGTCCCCCACACCACCTCTGATTTCCCCCCTGTGCCACCCACCCGGACCAGTCCCCAAACCATGCCCTTTCGCTTCTGTCCCGCAGGAAACCTAATCTCTCCGGTAAATGACACCCAGAGCTATTTTGGAGCTGTGCTGTGGGGGGAAAGCAAAGCACGTCAGCAATGTGACAGCCAGGAGGGGTGGGCAGGGGGTGGCACAGCCTAACCCCGAGCAGCGAAGGCACTGCAGGGAACTCGGGGGGACCTTGTGCCGTGCGTCCCTATCGCCGCTGGGGTTTCTGTTTTATTTTGCTGAAGGGGAAAGGGGGGAACCAAAGCCAGCATGGTGTCCCCATATCCTCTGTTCCCCTTTTCCCCCTTCCACCTTTTGTCATCTCCGTAGGAAGCGGCTTTCTGTCACCCTGCCCACGGACTTTTACCTTCTCCGGCTCCAGGTAAGACCAAAGCCTTCAGCTACAGGAAGGTGTGAGGTTTGGGTGTTTCAGATAAAAAAAGAGAACAGTGTTTGTGGCTGCGGAGGGGGTGAAGTTGTTTCTGTGTCAGTGTTACTGCACTGGAGCATGGTTTGTGAAACATATTTGGAGATGGAGCTGAGGGTAGAGACAGTAAATGCATCCTTCTGCTGGGGAGTGAACATGGATTGCATTGCTTGCTTGCTTTTGTCTGTGTTAAAAAAGAAACATGGATCAAATTAGAGGAGAAAATAGGGAAGAGTCACCATTAAACAGCCATTGGTTTTGTTTGATGTAATTTGTCCCCCAAACTGGTGATAGCAGCTTGCATGAAGAGCCTGGAAAAATAAGAGAAGTGACAGCAAGAAGTGCTTTTTAGAGTTTTATTTGCAGGGCACAATCCTCAGTGAGAGCTCTTTCCCTATGAGCTCCTCACCGGTGCCGACACCGATTCAAACCACAGCCCCCACCCTCCTCGCATTTCTCCAAATGGCTCTGGGGAGTGATGGGCAGAGATGGAGACCGACAGCTGAAGATATTTTTGTCCCCACAGCTCAATGGGGTGGAGTGGCTGTTAGGACAATGACGTCCTCCTTAGAATACAGGCACTGGAGACGGAGTCTCGCGGCTCATTGAGGGAATTCTTTGTCCCTATGGCAGTTGTCATCTCACAGCTCCCTCCCATAGGAAATACACTGTGCTAAATCTTCCAGCTTAATATAAGTGAGTTTATTTCTCTGTTAATGCTGATGGGAAAGTATGTGAGAGCTGGGGGTGTTTGTTTCAGGACTGTTTTATTCATGGATATCCGTGTGACAAGTGATAGGATGCAAGGACATGGTTGCAAGTTGTGCCAGAAGAGATATAGATTGGATATTAGGAAGGGTTTCTACATGGGAAGGTGTTGGAATGGGCTGCCCAGGGAAGTGCTGGAGCCCCCATCCTTGGGGGTATTTAAGGAATGCATGGGGGTGACACTGAAGGACATGGTCCAGTGGTAGCACTCAGTGGTCTTGAAGGTGTTTTCTAATCTAGGTGATGCTGTGATTCTATTGCAAGGGAGAGAGAGGTCTATGGAAAGGATCAATTAAGTGATATAAATCAGTGTGAGTCCGCTGTGCTCCTGAACCTTCCAGGTTCACTTGCTCAAGCTCCCAGTCTTTGCTGCCTAAGCAGATGTAGGTGTTCTGCCACAGCCACTTTCATCCAGGAGCTGGTACAGGCAAAATCCATTTGGAAGAAATTTAGGATGGCTTTACTAGTATTTACATCACTCCTTTTCTGTCTCCAGGATTATATTTCCCCTCTCTTTCTGTCCTTTTCACACCCATGAAGCTACAATGAGTATCACCCTACGACCACCCCTATGTTGTAGATCTTACTTATGTTTGGTCAGAGCAGCCTGGGTGACTTCAGGCTTAGAAAAACAAAAGATGATGCCATGTAATCTGGAGTGGGGACTATTGGATTTAACCAATGTAGGTCATCTTTTTCATTTCAGTCTTCTGTGTGTTACACCAACTGTGTAACCATCACACGTTGCTTATGTGACTGGAAGTGATCTGACTACATTGCCCCGTAGTTGCACAAACCATGTGGATGATCCTTGTTGGAATTTTCCAAAGGCTTGACTCTTTTCTTTGCTACCAATTGTTGGAAATACTCTGTTTATTGAGAAAGGATTCCTATCAGGCGTGTGAGGTGATGCAGGTCCCTTCCTAGGATACTTGCTGCATAATTAACCCTAATTGACCTCTGCAGGTCAAAATGGTAAAACTGTTTATGAGCACAGCCAAATTTTGCTGAGGGCTGCTCATGTTGAGCACCGCATGTTAGCAAATAGCCGCTTATGAAGCTTTCCTTGACCTCTCCCGTGGGTTTTAGCCAACTACAGAGGCAACATGGAGTGCAAGTGAGCCCTACCCTGAATTGAGACAGCAGCTTACTGCAGTAGGCTTAGTTTATTGCACAGACTTCTGTGTCCTACACCTCCAATGGCGCACCTATCCTCCAGCCATCACAGAAAGCTCTTCCATTGCTCATCCAGTGACCTTTGGATGTGCCAGATCTGCTGTCCCTCACTGCAGTGGAATTCAGAGTAGCCCAAGCTCAGCTCTGTGTTCAGCTCCTCAGTGACAGATCCCATTCCTGCTCTGATGAAGCAGGCGCCAGATGAATGCCGTCATCTCAGATCAGTCTGTCTGTGCAAATCTGTGTGCACCTCATTTGGAGACTTAATGGGCATGGAGCACTGGGTTTGCTGCCGTGCCTTTCATCTCTGAAGCACCACTGTAATGGTTCGTAGGTGTCCATTGCTCTGACATCACTGAGCTTACAACTGACACTGCACCCATGCCATTTACTTTCTAACCTCTGTTCCCTGGGAAATTGTTAGAAGCAATAAGGCAGTGAGATTACTGCCCAGCAGCACGTAAAACATCAAAGAAAATCTGCACTGCTCATTTTATGATCCATCAGCTTCTCATCCCACCCACAGAGCAATTTCCTCTGATTTTTAGATGGAAAAACACGGGCAGATGTATTATGGAAACTGCGCGAATACCATCACTGCCTTGATTTTTATCTGAAGCTTTATGTTGTAGTGACGTTCTTTGAAAGGTTTGGGTCTCAGAAACAGGAGCTTCCACAGTTATAGTGCCTCTTATCTCAGGAGAGGAAGGAGGGGAAGACTGCGGAAGTAAGTCCAGAGAACATGGACTCTAAAGCTGATTGAGGCAATGACCGTGCAGGCACAGGACAGGTCTTAATGTGGTTTCTGGTGAACCTCTGTGCTTTTTGTTTGTGTTAAGACTACAGCAGTTGTTTAGCTTTAGGCAGATGTTAGATTCACAGAATTCAGGTTGGAAAAGACCTCTGAGATCTCCAATCCCAACCCACCCCCACCATGCCCACTGACCATGTCCTTCAGTGCCACATCTCCGTGCTTGAGGAACACCTCCAGCGAAACCCTGACTGTGCGCATGGCTGTCTGTTGTTTCCTGGGCAGTGATTTGACTTATTTGCATTATCTGACACTTGTGCTTCTTTCCTCAAAGTATGAAGAAGTGGAAAAATTGAATGGATAAAGACACAGGCCAAATGATGTGTACTTTGCTCTCAGTGTGCTCAGAAATACCCACATGTGAATGTGATCTCTGCTGCAAATGATTCATCACAGTGGGATTTTAAAGTGAAATGTGATACTGGTAAATGTCTGAGATTAATTGGAAGGGGCATTTGCACTGGTGAGGTTTATTCATGTTTTGTTGTCCTATCATTATAAAGAGAGCAGTCCTCACATTTGCAGAGAGTTAATATTGGCATTGAAGTTTGCGTGTGCCTGTAAAGAATCTACATTAGTGTATTTGCTTAATAAATTGCTTAAAACATTGTACTAGAGAAGAATCAACTCTAGGCCTTACAGCAATATGCCCACATGGCTATGTGCTCCCTCTTGCTCCTCATCCATTTCTCAGTCTAACCAAGGGAGATGCCTTTTCTCTTATTTAAACGTAAAAAATGTGTTTTTACTACCTAAGGAATAAGGAATCATAGAATCAGCAAGGTTGAAAAGACCACTTTTTTTTTTTGCTCTTTGTAATATCACGGATTTGAAGCTGGAATGGAGTTGGTGTGGGAAGGATGAAGTAAGACAGTGCCTTCCAATGACAGAGCCAAACAATTTGATGCTACGATGCAGCCTGAAATTCAGCCTAATGGGCAGAGAAGGCTGGGGCATGGGTTCCAAGACAGTGTTTTGATTTATTCTTTGTTACTGTAGTAAATGCTACTGCTTGATTCTCCAGGGATGAATTTCAATCCCAGCATCTCACCACCCTCAATTAGAGTTCTGCCGCCTCAAATGAGCAGAAGGCTCTGATCATCAGTCAATTGACTTCAGTGGAAATTTCCACTGACTTCAGTGTACTTTGGCTCCGGCCCAATGCCTGTGTCTGCATCTTCCAGCCATTCATGCAGCTTCTCTGCTTGCAGCCTTGGAAGTGTTTATGGCAAATATACTTTAAAGCTCAAGTGAGGACAGAGGTTGGATGTAGTCGGAGGGAATAGGAAGTGCAAACTGGTTCCAAGATTTCTGGAGCGATCCATGATGCCATCTTCAATAGTAGTAATGATTCAAATGAATACCATCTTGTATTTTTGTGCCCCCACTTTCCCATTCTTCTATTTTAATGTCAGTTTGTGTCTTCCAACCTCCAGCAGAGTAAATGGAATGAAGAATAATTTGCTTTTAATGATTTGTTGTATACAGATGGCTGGACTAGGTGATCTTAGTGGTCTTTTCCAACCTTAATGACTGTGATTCTAGGTACTGTGGCAAGTACCTTGTCATATACACTGAGCATGAGCCCACCTCTGTTGTGACATGAAGAAGAAATGGGAGGAAAACCAAGACATGGGGAAATAAACAGTTTCCCCAAGGTCATGGTGCAGGTGAGCAGCCCAGCCACCTCCCACCCACTCGGCCATCATTCATTTGCTCCTTCACCTTTAAGGCACTGCAACAGGAGTTGGAGGAGGAGGGAAAACCTGGTGAATCCTCTGCCTCAATTGTGGCTAAAGCAACGAAAGCAGGTTTTTGGCCTGCTCTTACTGCTTGCTGCTGGAGGTGGAGAGGAAAGTGGTAAGGGCATCTGCCATTGGGTGAGAGAGGGGGTGGATGTGTGGCCAGCAGGGAAGCCAGGCTGCCATAGGATTAAGCAGGATATTTCTGTCACGGTGACCGGTTATTATTTCCTCTGAGTTCCTCCCAGCACAGAGCCTGCTAGCTTCACCGCATGTGGCACTTTTGAAGGTGAAAAAGCACAGAGGTGAGAGCTCTGCAGACCCTCTGAATTGTTCCTATAGCTCAGGGGGTGCAAGCTGCTAATGCAGAAGTGTCTGGCATTGTGCACCTGGAGATATGGAGTGGTAAGGGAGAAACTGTGCCCAGGAGTAGGACTCCCAGAGAGGCTCAGAGCTGGGGTTTGCTCTCCTTACAGAGCTCTACTCTGAGGTCTGATCCTTTTCTCAGGCGCAGTCAGCTGTTGCACCTAGGTTTCTGGTGCCTTTAGCTGTGCTTTGCTCGTTCAAGAAATGCTCATGCAGAGAGCAGGGCTGCTCCTGAGGGGTTAGGAGTAGTTTCACTGCAGCAGAAGGGAAAGGATATCCAGGAGTTGTGAGGGAACAGGGAAAGTTTGTGTGCCGTGCAGAGTTCAGGTGACCCAAAATGCTGTGCTCTGCTGTGATGTTCTCCAGCTGCACAGGGACGGGTGGGCTCTGTGAACAGCGAGTGCCACTGATTGCTTCTGGCTTTCTCAGCATGCAGGAGCACCAGAATTGCTGTCAGCTTTAGTTCTAATCACTGATGTTCCTGGAAGTGTTCAGGAACTGTGTGGATACGACACTGATGGACGTGGTTTAGTGGACACGGTGGGGATGAGTTAACAGTTGGACTAGATATTAGTGGTCTTTTATAACCTCAATGATTCTACGATTCTTCTTGGTTGACCTGTGCTGCCAAACAGCTGGTACGCAGCTAACCCAGAGAGCAAAGCGCAGAATCACAAGGACTGGAAAGGACCAACCCCCTGCTAAAGCAGTTCCCTACAGCAGATTGCACAGGAGAGCATCCAGGTGGGTTTTGAATGCCTTCAGAGAAGGAGACTCCACCGCCTTTCTGGGCAACCTATGCCAGTGCTCTGCCAACCTCAAAGTAAAGTTCCAAAGTTCCTTCACACGGAACTTCCTGTGTTTCAGTTTGTGCCCATTGTCCCTTGGTCTGCTGCCAGGCACCACCAACAAGAGCATGGCCCCATTCACTTGACTCCTGTCCATTGGATATGTATAAGCACTGATGAGATCCCCCCTCAGCTTTCTCTATGCTGAGCAGCCCCAGGGCTCTCCTCCTCATTTCCTCATAAGGGAGATGTCTCAGACCCCATCGTCTTTGCAGCCCTTCACTGCACTCTCTCTAGAAGTTCCCTGTCTTTCTTGAAGTGAAGGGCTCAGAACTGGACACAATAAGCAGGTGATGAGATGTCATTCCAGCAAGCCCTAAGCCTTTTTTTAGGAAGCCTGGTACTGTTTGTATTCCAGCATATGTTTCCCATGGTTGTTCCTTCACATGCCTTTGTGCTCCTGTGAATGAGAGCAAGAAGGCAAAGGTGGGAGTCTGCTCAGGTGTACATAGTGCATGCCCTCTGCAACATATAGATGAAGCTCTGTATTCAGCTAGATAGGTAATTGTTGGCTATTGACATTGTGGCCAAAAGGGGCTGTATTTCAGAGCTGTGCTCAATAAAAATTAGGAATAAAGAAAAATGGCATCAAAAGTACAGCTGGGATGTCTGTGCCCCACTGCATGAATGGGGTTTGTTGTAAGGTCTGCGTGGATGTGGTTCAGAGAACAAGGCCTTGGGGTGGATAAAGACCAGGGGGCTCAAGAGTAGAGATGGGGTGCTTAACGTGGGCAGAATTAAAACAACAAATGCAAGGAAAAAGGAGAAATATTGAAAAGATTCAGGGCAATGAGGTGGAAAAAAATAGATGAAGATGGGCACAAAGAAGGTATCTTGATAGGTAGATCCATCACTCAGAATTTAATGTCTTTATGGCTACAAAACCAGCCCATAGGTTATATAGGATGAGTACTGATCATTTTCCTAGTGCCACCATGCTGTTTCTGTATGAACTTCCCGAAGACTTGTACTTTACCCAGTGACTTCAGTGGGAAAATGGGCTGCTTTCTCAACAGATTCACATCACTCAGTTTGAATGTAACAAGTATGCAAGGTCTTCTCACCCCTAATAAAAAGGACAGTGGAAATGTACTCCAATCAGATTGTTCTGGATGACAGATGTCCTGATACCACAGAAGTGCAGCAGTTGTTTGCTTGCACCATCTAATCTGTTTGCTTGTGACATTTTTCTTTCTCACCCTTTAGGTAACCAAGATGGATTACAGCTCATTCAGTGGAGTCCCCCGCTTCCTGACCCGGCCAAAGGCGTTTATGGTGTCTGTGGGGAAGGATGCCACACTGAGCTGCCAGATCATTGGAAACCCCATCCCAGTTGTGAGCTGGGAAAAGGACAAACTTCCCATCCAGTCTGGGGGAAGGTTTAAAACCACAGAAGATGGGGACCTCTATCAGCTAACTATCTATGATCTGAGCCTGGAGGACAGCGGCCAATACATCTGCCGTGCCAAGAACACCATCGGGGAAGCTTTTGCAGCTGTTAGCATCAAAGTCGGAGAGGAGACCACAGTCACGGAGTCAGCCCCATATTTCATCCAGAAACCTTCCTCCATCAAAGTAACTCTGGGAGAGGATGCCATGTTCAAATGCAAAGTCCAAGGCAGCCCTCCCCTCTCTGTGAACTGGGAGAAAGATGGCAGACACCTGAGGAACCGGGCTGACGCTGGCCGCTTCCAGATAGAGTCAGCTGGGGAGTCCAACGCTCTCACCATTCAGTGTACCCGCCTGGGGGACAGTGGCACGTATACATGTAGGGCTGAGAATCCCATCGGCTCTGCCAGCGCTTCCGCAGCTCTGGTTGTGGAATCGCTGGGCTCTTCCAACCCAGGCAGCCATTTCGATCCCAGCTGCGGCAAAACCACCTCCTTGTTGTCTCACTTGCAAAAGAGGAGGGAGGAGATCAGGAAGATGGACATCTCCCACGGGGCTCTTGATGCCACATCAGCCCAGTCTTACTGCAAAACGGAAGGGCTGTCTGGCATCAGTTACAGCCTCTCCCGGGATTACGAGAGGGCAGCCGGCCTCACCACCAAAGGGGCTCGCAATGCCATGTTTGGGACGCTGACGCGCACCTGCAGTGTGACGGAAGGGAAGCACGCCAAGCTGAGCTGCTACGTGACTGGGGAGCCTAAGCCAGAGATCGTGTGGAAGAAGGACAACGAGGTCATTGTGGAAGGGCGGAGGCATGTCATCTATGAGGATGATCAGGAGAACTTTGTGCTGAAGATCCTCTACTGCAAGCAAGTGGACAACGGGCTGTACACCTGCACGGCCTCCAACCTGGCGGGGCAGACCTACAGCTCTGTGTTGGTCACTGTCAAAGGTGAGTGCCTCCATCTGCTCCTGCAAGGGGGAAGGTGATGCTTCCAGCTTGGTGTGAAACTGGGCAAAGCTTCTGCCACCAAACTGCAGGAATAGAGTGTGGGTTGGACCTAAAAAGCCCTGCAGGTTGAAATTGGGTCATAGCACTGGAACAGATGACCTGGAGAGGGGGGGTCTCATCCCTGCAGGGCTTTAGGATGCACAGTAAACAAGCTTCAGTCAGGAATGGATGATGTTTCAAGGTGGATATTAAGAAAAATTTGTTCTCCTAACGAGTGGTCAGGCATTGGAACAGGCTGCCCAGGGAGGTGGTGGAGTCACTGTTTCTGGCGGTGTTCAAGGAAAGAGTAGATGTTGCCTTGAGTGACATGGTTTAGTGGGCATGGTGGTGATGGGTTCATGGTTAGACAAGATGATCTTAGTAGTCTTATCCAACCTTAATGATTCTATGTAGGACTGTGGGACAGCTGGGATGAACTAGATCTTTACTATAAAATGTGGAGAGATGGGAGCTTTAATCTGAGAGATCAACTGCCATCCTCTGATTCCCGTGAGTGCCAAAGCCCCATCTTCCCCTCCAGGTTTTAATCATATCCAGGTTTAAATTCACCATAGGATTCAATCACACCACATACCGAATCTCACCACACACCATTAAATAGTAGTAGAGGAAACTCCTCCCTGCAAACTGCATCAGGCTGGGTTGGACCCTTCAGGGGCCTTACTCCAACTCCAATCACAGCTTCCTCTGTTCTCCTGCCCAGAGTGACCCACCAGCAGCCTTGTTATTGCCAGGCTGCCTCAGCCTTTTCCCAGCTCATGCTGTTGGGCAGCCTGCAGTCCTGGTGTGCTCCCAGAGCTCCATCGATGCCAGGATGCCTCTGCTTGCAGTGGTTGGGAGGTGATGAATTTGCCTTCAGGGGTCCCTCATGCTGCAGATCAAATCAAGGTCTTCGGAACATAAACAAATGTGATGCACGTTTTCACAAAGGAAATTCTGTATTTTCAAACTTCTATTTGGCAAGGCTTCAGCAGGCAATTTAAAACCCAGGCAGCACCTATAAATTGATTCTCAGATGTAAAAATAAAACAAACAAGCAAACAAAAACCTTTTGCATGGCAAAACTGGCTCTTTGAACTGGTGGCAAAACATGTCAGAAATTCAAATGCATAGGAAATGCCTGCATTCCATACTGGTCTGTAAGACATGATGGTCATTTAGCTTCGTGGTTTTCCCTCTTCTGGACCTCTCTTTATTCTCACTGTCTTTCCCGGCAGTGACTCATGCCCTGTGTCCATCAGTGACACTCAATCCATGCAGCTCGCTGGCACCGGTCCCACTCATTGCCATCCCATGGAGGTGCTGAGTGGTGTTGAGAAGAGCATTTGGCTCTTCCCTAAAGCTGTGCTTACTCTGTGAGATGGGATTCAAAGGAGAAGACCAAGCCAGACCCTGGGGTGGCTGCTGCTGATGAGGGTGGCTCCAGCTCCATTCCTCATCTAGTGTCTGTCTGGCTCTGAAACGCACTGCACCATGTTTGTTTGATAATTCCCAAGGGGTGCAGCCTGTTCCAAAGCAGACAAAGCACGCGAAGCAGCAGGCCTGGGAGCAAGCGCCATGGCAAAGGGCTATTCATCAATGTCCATTGTCAAGAGATGTGAGTCAGAGGGCTCAAGTGGAAATGTTTGTGATCTGTCTCTTTGTGATACTATACCATGTAGGGCTTTCTGACCAGGCCAAGGCCGCCATGGAAAATCTACTTGCGTTGGTTATAATTAGGCCCTGAATAATGGCTCTCCTTTGTGTCACAAGAAGTCCTTCTCAGCGATCCAAAGACAGCTCAGGATGATGTAGCAATGAAGGGAGCTTTTAATTCTGTCCTTTACGCAATTGGTGATGCCATTAGCTTGTCTGTAGCCATGTTTTGAGGGGCAGGTCATCTTGCTACACAGTCTTCTCTTTGCTCAGTTCTGCAGAAGAGGCTGAATGATGTGACTGCATTGGACTGTGTGCAAATAACAGAGTATTTAGGGAGCTTGTGACGCTGCTTCCCCAGTGAGCACCCACAGGCATAGATAGATAGATACAGATCCACTGATAGTTGCGGATGCCCCATCCCCGGAGGCATTCAAGACTAGGCTGGATGTGGCTCTGGGCAGCCTGGTCAAGTAGTTGGCGACCCTGTCCATGACAGGGGGGTTGAAACTAGGTTATCTTTGTGGTCTTTTTCAACCCAGACCATTCTATGATTCTGTGATACCTGGGTAGGAAAGCTTCATGGGTTTCACTGTGATCTGGGCACTCCGGTTCATGTACAACACATAACTTAAACACAGGAATTTGAGTGACAGTGTTTGTGAGTGTTTCAAATGTAGTAATAAGAAAAACTACCTTGCCCACCATCCCGTCTCCAAAGTGTCTAACGGCAACATCTCAGGGCATGGGACTGGGCACAGCTTCTATCTTGCCTCTCATAGTTTTTCAGTCTGGATCCTAAACCCAACACATGTGTAAGTGCTTTGCCAAACCCATGCCTTAAGTTTTGAACTGGGGGAAAAAAAAAAAAAAAAAAAAAGGGAGTTTGGGTTTTCTTTAACTATTCCTGGATGGGATGTACTGAATTAAATGGAAGTCCCAAAGAAGAGGCTACAATGAAGAGAGTCGCTTTCGCAATTAAGGAAAAACAAGAGTTGATTACTCTTATCCAGTAACGTGCTGGTTTCTAATATCTAGACCAGGGATAAAATCACAAGCCCTATACTGAAACGTGAGCTGTAAAAGAAGTCAGTAAACTTTTCCCAAGAAAAGTTCCCCTCTTTAACAAACCAAAGAGCAGAGATGATGGGAGAAACTTGGATGAATTACTTGAATTTCCCGAAGGCTTTGAAGATGTCCCTAGGCCATATGTGAAGTCAGTAAGAATAGCATACAGGTCTCTATCTTTGGGCCTGGACTAAGCAACGTTCATCTGAGTAAAGGAATTTGGGACTGAGTCTCTGAATACAGAGGCACACAGTAAATAGTTAAGTAATCAGGTACTGTATGGAAAGGTTAAAGGTTGCCAGCCAGCTAGGATCAAGGCTGGAAAAACAGATTGGTGAAAGCCATTTTTTTCTTCCTCTGATACAAAATGATGTTGGGTGACTGCTGGCATGGTCTGAAATCCAAAAGAGAATGGCAACGTGGGAAATGTGGAGGTACAAAGGCAATTTGGGAAGCACTGTAACTAAGGAAAGGAATGAAGGAATGAGATAATGGGGGGTTGTATACCTTTAGATTGTTGCTTTTTGAAGTATTTTCCATGTTCTCACTGTCATTGGGTTGCTTCTGGAAAAAATGCCTCTGGAATAATAAATGGAGAGAACTACAAGAAGGCCACGAGTAGACAAGAGGAGGTGCAGACAGGTGAAAGCCCAGGTCAGGAGGACCAATATACATTGGGAAGGTTAAGGAGGCTGTATCTTCTTTGCAGACTGTGCCTATTCTTAGCAAAATATGTGTTAGCAGGGCCTGTATTTAAAGCATAACATCACCTCATTGCTACGCTGGTTGGTATGGACCAAACAAAAGCATATGATGCTGGAGACGTGTTTTCAGGACAAGAAGCCAGATTTATAGCTGGTTTAAGCTCTTGCAGTTCTCCACTAATTCCATGAGCTGCTCTTGCTCCACGCACCCTCAGGGCTCTGCTTTGCTTCTTTCCATTGCACATTTTTCCCAGTAGACTGAATTTTGTAGATCTCATAGTTCTCCTTCTATAGAAGTGCCTTTATTGCCCTCATACGCTTTAGTGAGCATTGCTGCTTTGGCTAAAAACAGACAAATAGGAAAAAAAAATATACAGTAAAAAAAAAACAACAAAAAACTGTGGAGAATTCATCATATAAAAGAAATTCATACTGACAGTAGAGATGAATTTCAATGACCTCTCAGGGCACTCGGTGTGAATGAAAATGAGTCGTGCTGGAAGCTGAGATGCTGTAAGGACAAAGTAGAACTGGTGCTCAAATTCAGACCACTGAGCGTGCATGGAAAGAAACGCTTCTAGAGAAAGATTGACCTGGAGTTATTGCAAAGATTTTGTTTCATGCTTTTGGTGGCACTTATATCAAACAGAGTTTTTTTTTGAGAATTATGCTGCACATGACCTCAGACGAATGTGCTTTCTGCTTATCTTCCAAGGACATTTTTTAGGTATTCTGAACATTTTGGATAATCATAGAATGGCCTGGGTTGAAAAGGACTGCAATGCTCATCGAGTTTCAATCCCCCTGCTATGTGCAGGGTCGCCAACCACCAGACCAGGCTGCCCAGAGCCACATCCAGCCTGGCCTTGAATGCCTCCAGGGATGGGGCATCCACAGCCTCCTTGGGCAAAAGGAGGAAACTAGCTGGTTGTCAGAAGGCTGTATCTTCCATATTGGAATCATACTTAAGAGGAGCTTGCAATAAGAGTTACCTTGTGGATGAGTAATAGATGACAAGCAGCCATTTAGAACTGGGCAGTAGGTATTTATGGAGTCTGACAGATGGAATGTAATGCCAATATCTGCAGCACATCTTCCTAAAATGCCTCTGGTGGTTACAGCACAGAATGTTTCTGAATTGTGTTGAGCACTGTACAGATAAATCAGAGAGGGGTCCCTACATTGGAGAATTTGCCCAATCTGATAAACTGCAGCCCAGTATGATGTGAAAGAAGGTAATGTAGAGGTCTCTGCTCCAATCGTTATCCTGACCATGAATGTGTTTAGTTATTTTCCTATTTAGCTACTTAAGTAGAAAACACACTAAAAGTCTTTTTCATGTAAATATTGCCCAAATTAACCTCTTTTGCATGATGGCTGACCAGGTACATTTGACTACATAAGGAAGATGAAGATTTGTTCAGGAATTAAAAAGATGGTGGGTTTCAGAGCCTCTCTCACACATCTCCAAAGCAGGAAAAAGCAATGGGCTGCGAAGATAGCAGTCTTTAATTTAATTTGTCAGCTGCTGTCTCTGCTGTCTCTCTGAAGCCTTGTTCAGAGCAAAATAAGACGTGTGCATATGTCAAGAGAGCGGAAGCAAAGTTGTTTTCAGATGATATCTGTGACTGCTCAGTGGCTGTAAAGAGAGAGGTGTTAATGACATGGCTTTAAGTGTGAGAACTTAAAGCCTCTGTACTTCTCAGGTGTGCCTTTTATTTCCTTCTGGCCCTTGGGCACATCACTGTGCTCTCATAGTTAGCTCCAAAGTCCCTCCTATCTCACACTGCATTGCATCCACTTCTTCAATGCTGGCATTGTTCTGATAAATGCATTCTTGACGTCATCTTATTGCTTGGTCCCATGGCAAAAGCATTGCATCCACTTCGTTCCCCCTGGCCACATGGGATGCTTTCAGATGTGAGATACAGGAGTCCAAGATGCCTTTTGGATAGAGAGAAACGGGTAATTAATGTGGAGAAAGGGCTGTGTTACCACGGCTGAAGAGTTTTTGAGGAAAGACTTGGACTTGCCTTGAAATGAGGCACATTAACCCAAAAGGCATGTCCTTCTTGCTTAGGTATTGTATGGGTTCCCAGTGAAGTTCCAGCTCCAGAATAACAACCTAAACAGTATTTATCATCAGTGCCTCCTAGTCCTTTCCTAGTGATGGGGCAGGAGGGACAGACAATGGTTCAGCTGTCAAAAGATGCAGGGTCAACTTTTAAACTGTGCTCTGTCCAAGAGAAAGTGCTGCAGGCTGCAAAATAGATTTTCATGCTCTACGTGTGTGCTCATGTTCACACATCAGCCCTTCTTTCTCAGAAGAGATTTACATGCCCCTTCTACTTGTAAGCCATGGCATGCCCAACACAGATCCCAGTGTTACAACGTTCAGGGTCCTGGTCATCAGGGCTCAGATCTGGGATGTTTTAGGGCCGAGGTTTGATGTGGCCGTGGATCGTTGGCTGTCGTGTTCAGCTCAGTGCCCCTTTCTCTGTTGTTGGGGTATCAGGGTAATTTCACAGCTCAGCTGTCACTGGAATTAAACGATATGTGCGTTGTTCTGTTCGTGAAACATCTCCCCTCGCTGCCATGCAGCTGTTTTCCTGTTTGATCTGCACTTTGCTTTATCCTTAAGCCAGAGCAGTGTGGCACAGTTGGCGAAGGAAAGCAGAGGCAGTTGGGAAACTTGGGCTCAGTGCAGAGGAGGCTGAAGGGAGGGCTCATGGTGCCCTATGGCCCCCTGTGGTGCCCTACAGCCCCCTCATGGCCTTACTGCTTCTCAGAGAGTTTGAGTCTTTCTTACTAAGGTTTTTTTTAATGCCTCTTATGTGAAGCCGGCACAAATTCTTGTTTCTTCTTTCTTTTTAATCCTCCGTAGAACCACCAATACCCTTCAAGGAAAAACTGAAGGATCTTGAAGTCTGGGAGAAGGAATCTGCCACCTTCCAGTGTGAAGTGCCTGTTCCCAGTACGGAGACATCTTGGTTCAAGGAGGAAACCAAACTCCGGCAGAGCAAGAAGTACAACATAGAAGAAGAGGGCACATATCGCCGGCTCACAGTCCAGAACGTCACTGCAGATGACGATGCTGTCTACATCTGTGAGATGAAAGAAGGGAGCAGGACCATTGCAGAATTGTCTGTCCAAGGTAAGAAAGAGCATTGCTATTTCAGATGGGCCAAGTCTCATCTACCGAGTGAGAGACGCACATGTGGGACTCCAGACTTGAGCTTACAAACAGCATTTATCCCATACGCATAGAGAAGAACAGCAGAATCCCCTACAATGTGAGAAGAGAGCCACTGGTCAGTGGGTCCCTGGGTCTCTTGCCAGGGCTTATCTGGGACACAGGGTCACAGAAAGAGGAGAGATTGTGTTGCTGCACAAGACGTCACATAGCGGGGCCCTATGTTTTAAGTGGTTCCCTGGAAGGCAAAGCCTTTGAGCTGTAGCTCAGCATTGTAGGCTTTCCTTGACATGATCTCAAGGAATGGATGTGTCTTTTGGCACCATCTCACACAGGTCTTGTCAAGCGTCTGGCAAACAGAATGGTAAATCTTGTCTGAGAGTGGTGCAGATCAGACTGGGAAGTTGGCTTGGCAGCTGTTTTATGGTCTGATTTATGGTGCAGGCTGTAGTCATCACTGGTATGATGTCAGACTGCAAACCTGATTCACGTTTCAGAGCCCTGACATCTGGAGCTGCTTTTTGCAGTTTGAAAGGCTGATGAATAGGGGATAAAATGTAGATATAGGTCCGTGTCCAAGACCTCTGAGTCCAGTGGTTCAGCACTGAATTTAATGTAAGTGTAGAGTTGAGTACATCGTGGGTGTCTCACAACAATATGCACATCAGAGACAGTTGGCAGAAGGCACCATCAGTTCAGAACTTGTTTATTTGCTATCTGAAAAAGTACTTAGCTGCACAATGCCAGGACCTGCAGTTTTCATGTTGATACTGCTTGCTCTGGTGTCATTGACATGTCTCCCGTAATGCAAACTGGAGACCTACTGGATCGCACTTGTCCTGTCTCGTTTGAAGCCTGAGTTTACTCCATCTGGAAACAGAATTCTACACTATGTAAATTGGTGCAAGGTAGCTTGGTGCTGTGCGTCACTGTGCAAATTCCTTTCTGCCTAATTAGCACAGACATAAATGTTGACATGAGTGAAGGCAGAAGGGGTAATTTGGTCTGCGGACACTTGAAAGTTCAGGTAGACATCCTTATGTTTTGACTTCTGCTAGGGCCAAGCCAGTCATATGCTTTAAGTGTGTTTGGCCCTGGTAGGACAGCTGGCATTCGTTTTTACTTGTTTGTGCTATGGTTCTATGACATGTTCCATTAAAAAGAGAGTGACTGAGCCAGGTGGAGCTCTCAGGAGGGAAAGGAGGCAAAGCCTTCCTGAAGAATCCAGGAGAAGATTTGAGAGAGCGGGGTGGGGCTGGGATAATGTGAGAGCTTGGCAAGGTGAGCAGCTCAGTGGTACTGCTTAGGGCAGCACGAAACAGACACATGGCCAAGCCTCAGAGAGGATGAGCACAAAACCAGAGTATTGAAAACTCCTGATGAAGCGTGCCTGCTCTGTTTCATGAGACAGGTCAGCACTGCTTCTCATGAAATACCTCTAGATGCTTTGCCTGTTGGAGGGCATTTCTGCCTTGCAGGGACTGTTCGGGGGCTAGAGACAGTCGCTGTCTGCTGATAGGGATGATCTTCTGTGCACACTTGCCTGTGGATAGTCACATTTTGTAACTCTGACATTATTCTATTAAGTCATAATCAGGGTAGCATGGAAAGATTTTCACTGAGAGATGCATGTGTAGTGTCTACCATGTTTTATTGGGTGAGAGCTATTGACTAACCTCGCTGTCGTCTAGGTGCTCCAGTGTTTTTGGACACCTTTATATCTTCTGTTTGTGAACCATAATTACTCTCCTATTTAAAGGGAACATCATTAAAAAACTTCCACGGAAGACTGCAGTTTCGGTTAACGATACGGCCACTTTCTGCGTGGAGCTGGACAATGAATGCCAGAACATCTGCTGGCTGAAAAACACAGAAGAGGTGAAACCCAGCGATCGAATCTCCATCATACGCTCTGGCAAACAACACACTATGATCATCCGAGAGTGTACGATGGAAGATGCTGGTGAGATTGTCTTCCTGGCTGATGAAAGCAGGACTTCTACCCAATTCACTGTGACCAGTAAGTTTCCTTTGTATTCAGCCTTGGTGTTGTCTCAGAGGGTGGTGAGGCACTGGTACTGCTGCCCAGGGAAGAGTGGGCACTCCTGTATTAGAGGTGTTCTTTATAGATACTGCTATAGTGAGTTGTGTGTTGGCCAAAGAAAGAGGGAAGTTGGCTTGTCAGAATCACCAACAACCTAGTATTATGGAGAGGTCAAAAGAGAGAGAGAAGACAAGTTTTGGGGAAAGAACATGGTACAACAGCCCAGGGCATTCTCATTCTCACAGAGGGTGGTGACGCACTGAACAGGTTGTCCAAGGAGGCTGTGGATGCTCCATCCCTGGAGGCATTCAAGGCCAGGCTGGATGTGGCTCTGGGCAGCCTGGGCTGCTGGTTGGCGACCCTGCACATAGCAGGGGGGTTGAAACTAGATGATCACTGTGGTCCTTTTCAACCCAGGCCATTCTATGATTCTATGATTCCATACTGGAACAAACATAAAGTGATAACTGTGTAAAACATGGAGTAAAAGAAGTGTGATTTGTCCACACCAGGAGGTGATTAGAAGACAGTTTGTAAGCTATGAAGCTGCTTGCATTAAAGGAAAAGAAAAACACTGCAAGGAAAAGGGAAAATATTTCTTCCTGAAAATATAATTTCCTTCATTTTGTGGAGACCACAAAACCCTATCCTCTCTCATCTCCCTTTTGACACAACAGCACTGGGAAGACCCTGTGCATTGGTGGTAGCCATGCTAGAAGTGTAGAGGCCTTTGGGTTGTTTGGCTTTACCTGCGAGCCTGAGATATAGGCAGGATGGAGGATTTCTTCAACTGTCAAATCTGATCTGAGCAAGGTTCTCAAGTTAAGCAGCAGGAGCAGTGTAGCAGATAATGGACCTGACATGAAATTTGGGTGAAACTGCTTGATTTTATGAGGCTCTTCACTTTTTTTTTGGTGCTATGTTTCCCAGATGAGTGGTTTCTGTCTCTGCCGTGGCACCAGACTGCATGTGAACACCAACTCTATTCACCATCTGGGAAGATTAGTACTTCCCTTCTTCCACCAGCACCACTGAGTTACAATTACTCAGTGGTAAAAAAAGGAATCCTTAAAGAAAGGTTTACAGCTGTTGTGTTATCAAGTGCTTGGAGCATTCTGATACTATTAAGCTATATGTATTAATGAGAAAAAAAAGGTAGGCATCTTACTGTTGTGATGGTTTCTAAGGTATTTGGAAAGCTGTACCATCCAACCACTCATTCTATTTGATGGAGGTGACAACAGCAGTCAGAAATTGAACTGAGCTTTTAAATTATGAAGCTAGAGCTGGTTCCTGGAGCAGAAAAAGCTTGAAAGCTGTCCTCCTACAAGCAGGCACCTCTGAGCAAAATATGACATCTCAATTTCTGATGCTAAGGTCAGGAGATCTGATTCCAGCGTCTAGCTTTCGGCTTCATGCTATGTTAGTGGGACCTTTTGGCATCTAATTCTGACCAGCAGCAACTGACCGGCTGGTAACAGTGCACCCCAAAACATTTATGTGTCTATTTATGTAATGAAGGAAAAGTGTATCGCATTGAGGTTTCCTATTTTTACACTTTGCATATTTGATTAGCTGCTGGAAGAATCCTGTACACCATGTCCACATCATTTTCAATGAGCTGGATGAGGTTGTTGTTGGCAATTTAATACCATTTACCAGGCAGGCAATATTTATATATTATTTGCTCAGGCTTCTACGTTTTTACTATGCCTGTTTTACAGAAGAGTAAACTGAAGCAGAGAACAGCTCACCTCCTCCAGTTTTTAGTTTTTAATGTAGATTCAGCACACAGGCTCTCTCTACAGTCATGAATGCTTGAGTATCTTCAGCTTATGGCTCATTGCTTCCATTTCAGGCTGCCCAGAGAAGCTGTGCGTGCCCCATCCTTGGTGTTCAAGGCCAAGTTGGATGGCTGCTGGGCAGCCTGAGCTGGCTGGGGGGCAGCCAACCCATGGCAGGGGGGTTGGAACTGGATGGTCGTTAAGGTTCCTTCCAACCCAAGCCCTTCTGTGATCCTGTGATTCTATGATTTCACACATGTTCTTTAAGATGAGATGTGTCCTCCTGAATGTGCTGTTCTCCATAGGATTATAATTGGAGTCTGGATGGCTGACTTAAACCAGACACCAACCTTTCTGATGGCCAAAATTAAATGAAATGAATCCTTTACTGTGTGTCAGTAGTCTGTAACTAGAGCTCATCAGGTAATTCCCAGCCTCCTGCCTGTATCAGTGGCTGCACGTAGTGAATAAGTCTGATGGGATTTTAACCTCTAAAATGTTCAAGAGCAATCAGAGGGTGAATGTATTCACTATGCAAATACCTGCAGGAAATAAACTTGTCATATATGACCTGAGGTAGATAACAGCCACATCTCTTTGGCTGCAGGGTCCCATGGTGAGGACGTGCCTTTGTGTCATTTCCTTTTGAAGTGAATTCCTCAGCCCCCAAACTTGGCTCTGCATAAATTGCTAGAACATGTCTTTCCTGACAGAGATCCCTAATGACAGCTATCACTTTTGGGAGACAAAGTTTACAAAAGGCCTTCTGTGTGGGAGTAGCGTCAGTTCAAATGCAGAATAGGGGACGGATTCCCATGGCTGCAGAGAACAGCCAAGCTCATGGAACAAGCAATTGAGATGTCCATGGAAGAATGGACTCCAAATCACTGCACTGCTTATTCATACCTATCCTTTACCTATAAAACGTTGTAGTTGTGCCATGCTTAGCTGGTCTGTTTAAACCTGATAAGAATCCAGACTAAAACATTTCCATACACTTTTGGAACAGATTCTTGAGAAGAAATGTAGCCCATGAGCTCCTGGTGTAGGAGTGGATTTATGTTAACTCTCAGGATGCCACATCTGTGTGTAGAGATAGCAAAATATCGCTGTGCTTTTCCTTATGCAATCCGTGGTGCTTTGACACATTGTGCTTCTCACAGACACATCCATGTCCTTGTCTGTAGTTCTGGGGGGACTGCTGTGGTTGAAGAAATGTGGGCAGCAGATTAGTACTAGTGCAAGTCAGTCCCTATTCAATGATGTGTAATAGACAGGTGGATGAAGAGCAAAATCCCATGTATAGCTTTAAGCCTGCATTCACACCACAGGCTTTTAGGCAATGTCTAATGGTGATTTATATCAACTTTCTGAGTGAAAATAACAAACAGCATTATCCTGCTTTATCCAGGAACTGTACAGGAAGTGATATGGGTCTGAAGCACCAAAAACTTCAGCCTATGAATTGCTCATAGTAAACTCTGAGAGGATCTTCTATCCGTTCTCTTGCTTTCCCATACAAAGATTTTGCAGAGGTTTATTAACCTAGGGTAACCTTTAGACCAGTGTAAGCTCTAGTTTTCCTCAGTCAGATACAGTGTGTTTCCCACTGTTTTTCACCTCTGGAGTCTCCCATCCCTGGAGGTATTTAAGAGACATGGGGACACGGTTAATGGTGGGACTCGGTAGGTCGTGCTGAAAGTTGAGTTTGATGATCTCGAAGGTCTTTTCCAACCTAAATGACTTTATGATAAAATTTCTGTTTTTCATTTCTGTTCAGCTCCCAGAAAACCTCCCACACAGCCCCCAGTTGACCCCGTGGTGAAAAATAAAACAGAAACCTCAGTGACGCTGGCGTGGTCCCCTCCGAAGATGCACCGCCCCATTCCAATTGATGGCTACATTGTGGAACGCAAGAAACTAACCGGCTTTACCTGGGTGAGGTGCCACGAGTCTCATGTCCCCGTCCCAGAGTTCACGGTGAGCGATCTGTCAGAAGAGGCTGATTATCAGTTCCGAGTGTCTGCAGTCAATGCGCATGGACAGAGCCCTTATCTGGAATTCCCAGGGAGCGTGCACCTTGGTAAGCACAAAAACCCCAACAGAAATGGATCAGTGTGTGCTGAGCAGCCGTGTTGGTTCCCTAAAGACGTCTTCATTGACTTTAAGGAAAGTAGTGCATTAACACACCAAAGTCTCTCCTTCATTCCTAGTTCTCCGATCTCATTTCAACCTCCACCTACTGCTAAAGTGATACAAGTTATGTTCCCGTGACAGAGCTGTGAATATCCTTATGTTTTGATATCTCACACGTGCAAGAGGCAGAGCTTTCCGTAACAGATCTTAAGCATACAAGTGCTTCTTCCAGTACTCATGCAAAGGGAGAAGTAGAAATGTACTTATGATTTAATCTTCCATCTGTAAATGAGATACCAGACTTGCATCTAAAGGGTGTTAATGTGATGATCGTGATGCCATGAAAACCAGGTTCCACTTGGTTTCTCTTTAATCTCAGAGCAACTAGAAGAAATGCAGGATTATGCTTCATTTGTAGGGTGCCAATGTGCCACAGAATCATTGTGTGCCATGGGGTTGTTTCTTCCTTTGATTCATTGCACTGAACAGTCTCTGCTCAGACTCTGGTCATTTCTGTTGTTGTGTCATTCTTTTCCCTTGCTGCCTGAATATGCTTGTGCTTCCCTGGAATATCTAGAAGTGATTGGTGGGCTGGGTGGACTGCTGAGGATCTTTCTCAAATATAAGTGCAATACTGCTTATTAAAAAAATAACATAACGTGCTTGCTAGGCATCCTGGGTGGTTTGAGATGCTTAGCAGGTCTGTTATGCCTTGAAAAATCTTAGTACTAATTAACATGTACCTGTTGTTCTATCTATGCAGAAAACAGGAGTTATTCTTGTTCCACAGGTCAGTTAACTGCAGCTGTAGAAACCAAATCCCATTCATTAATCATGCACTGTACTGAGTGCATGCAAAACACGTGCAGGATTTTATTCTCATGTCTCATTTAGTCTAAGAACTTTGTTCTTAGGAAGAGCTGTTCTGCTGCATGGCAGTCTTGTGCCTTTTGGTCTCAGATGTACAAGTTGTTCTTCTTCCTCAGAACCAGTCCTGGCCGTGAAATCCCCCTTAACAACTGGTGAAGCAGTACCTGGAGGGGATGCCATGTTTACTATTGACCTTACAACAATATGTTCCGGCACTTGGTACCTCAATGGCAAAGTCTTACAGGAAAGTGAGACCTGTATCATCAAGAGAACCCAAACTACTCACAGTCTAATCATAAAGAACGTCACCAAGAACGATGATGGAGCAGAAGTGAAATTTGTTGCCAAAAACATTGATGTCAGCACCAAGATGAGAGTGAGAGGTAATTACTTTGATCATTCTCTTTTCCTCTTTCAGTCAAGGCACAGTTGTTGCAATCTGATGATTAGAACTGGGGCTGCAGGCATTCACTGACTGTACCGAATACCTGAAATTGCATCACATGGACTAATGTGGGTCCTGGTAATGACCTAAACATGATAGCGCTGAGTTTAGAGTAAGCCAATCTACCCAGCTGCTTGGTATCTGAACTAGACTGCTTCATGCCAGCTGGTGAATGTCTGCAGGCCACAGCCATTGGTCAGTGGATTTAGTCACCAGGTCTACCACTGCTTCACCTTTGAGCTGTACGTTCAGCTCCAGGTTCAGACAGCCCTTCTGATTGCAGTGGAATCCTTTAGAAGTAGAGGAGAGCAATCGTGACAATGATATCTCTATCAGTCAGCTTTGCATGACAAAAGATAATGAATAAGCATTTGTTATGGGAGGACCTGTTTGTCTTTGGGTGAAAACCTGATGCATGTTTAGAGCGTTATTAATCAGTAGAAAGAGGTGTTTGTTTTTTTCTTAGTGAATCTGGCAAGAAAACCAAATCAAATATCTAGAATTGCTTAGTATTGACACAACCATGAGTGCAGGAACAGAGCATAGTACCTTTTCAAAGACCTTGCAGCAAACATTGATCATGTTAACCTGATATAAATTGAAGTAACGAGGCCTCTGCTCCTGACAGGTGCTGCAGTGAGATTTACCAATAAGAGCAAAGATGTAGAAAAGATCTCTGCTCGGCTGCGTGAGGAAGCCAGACTTCAGGCTGAGCTTTCAGACACAGACGCTGCTGTGAAGTGGATGAAGGATGGGAAGGAGCTCAAGGCCAATGAAAAATACGAGCTGCAAATTGTGGGGAAGAGACACATCCTGAAAATCCACAACGTCGCAATGGAGGATGCAGGAACTTACCAGTGCACCTGCGAGGGAGATAAAATGCTCTATCAGCTTTCAGTGAAAGGTATGTGACTGTCTGGGCTGTTCCTGCCCAAAGCCAACAGACTGCATTCACCTGACTCCCCACCAGTCCAGCTGTTGTTAGACAACATCTGGGGTGTTTTCAGTGGCTATTTTGACTTGAACTGGCAAATCGGCTTTGTAGAGCCATTTGATTTCTGTGTTCTGTCCTGTGATTCATCCCTAAGATATAGAAGGGATCAGGGGAAAGATAGGAAAAAGAGCATCCTAGCCTTCCTGCTCTTCTCTCAGGGTGGCCACGAGAGGTGATGTAAATAGCTTTTTTTGTAGCAGTGATCCAAAATGTGGAAGAGACCTGTGAAGAGTTACAGGGGTGTTTACCTACCTGTCGTTCCATGGTGGGTTTTTTTTTTCTCACACAGATGTAGAGAGAAACTTAACTTTTCCACGCAGCTCTCTGCTTTGCTGCAGGCTGTAGGTCTGATCTCTGAGATCCGCACGCTGGGCCTCGATTACAAAAAAAAATGAGAAACTTTTGTTTGCTCCACTGGAAGATTTTCCATTTCTGCAGAACTCTCTGCAAATTACATGAATTCAAATGCACCTTCTTCCTAGCAACGATTGCCTTTTCTTTTTTACACTGAGTATGTATGAGGCTTTTCATCATATTCTGCTGGCTTGTCACCCTTGTTGATCCATGCAGAAACAAGAAAGCCCTAGAGTAGTGTATGCACTTTGGCATTGGAGAGCTTAGTTAATTGGTTATTCTCAAAGAACAAACTCCAAAGAGGCATGGAGACAGCTCCAAACAAAATTGAAAAATGGGACTAAATTTATGGAGAGCAGAACTTTCTGCCAACACTCGTCAGCTAGTCTTGATTTTGGTTTTCTTCTCTCTCTCTCTCTGTCATGTTAGCATATTTCACACTGGCGGATCTGCCCACAGAATTAATTGAATTAGCTGGTGGACATTTCCATGTGCTTTGCACTGTAATGTGACTATCAGATGAGTAATCAATGCTATTATTTTAAAATCTGTCTTGGCAAGCTGTAAGACAAACAGCTGCTGTTGGTAGCTTGGTTACTGCAGAATCAGCTTTCATATATCTCACAGGGAAAGGACCCTTAGGGATCAGCTATTTCAACTCCCCTGCAATGAACAGGGACACCACAGCTCCATCAGGTGCTCAGAGCCCTGTCCAGCCTGACTTTGAACACCCCCAGGCTCTCAAATCTTATACCTGTGCCACACTCTCCCAGTATTTCACCATTCAGCATCACCGCCTGTATCTTCTCTTCCTGTAAATCAGAGCTAGCTGGTAAATCATCTGATGTGAGGGTCAGCTGTGTCTATCACACAGGCATCACGTGGCTGCTGGGAGGATCTGTCGAGCTGCAGCCAGAGGTGTCACCCGCTGGGCCTCATGCCCAAAGGAGCCCACAGGAAAGTTCTTGCAGCTTCTCATGCGCTGCCATGAGACTTCACATGCCAGACATCCTCTGACACATGACCTCTTATATCCAGGCAGGACATCTGAGATGTCTCCTTCAGCCTGCTATGGCTACAGTTTTGCCCTGGTTTTCCTAAGGAAGGGGAAGGCACGCGAGTCAAACTGTTCTCCTGCTCTTCCTGCCAAACCTTTCTACCTGCATGCCATGCTGGTGGAGAAGCAGAGATCTCAGCAACATCTATCCTCTGCAGGGAGGTTGGGTAGAGGAGGTGTTGTTATCCTATAAAGGGAGGTGAGGCACTGACACAGGCTGCCCAGGGAGGTGGTGGGGGCACCGTCCCTGGAGGTGTTCAGGAACTGTGGAGATGTGGCCCTGAGGGACGTGGTCAGTGGGCATGGAGGGGTGGGTTGGGGTTGGAATCAAAGGAGGACCCCCACATATTTCACCAGGAAGCATTGCTGGTAACAACACCTTTGGAGCTAATTCTGGTAGGGTCACACGCAGCTGGTCCAGTCCAGAGGCTGTTCCTCCTTGCTGCAGTATCTGCAGTGAAAACCAACGCCTGCTTTTGTGTGGCTGGGCTCCCATCCAGCAGTGGTGAGGGGACTACAATTATAAGAGACAGTTTCTGAAAAATGAATTAAATTTAACTGGATTATAGGATGGAGTTAAATGTATTTACAGGATCTCGGGCACCTCAGTGTCCATCAGCTAGTTTTCGAGCTCCTAAAACACAGGCATTCCGTAGAATGTTGTTGAATTTGTATTATACATGCGTGTTCTTGGAACTGCAGAACAAATGCATGCATAATTCAGACTTTGATTTTAGCAGCTTTGACTGCACAGTCTCAACAGACCGACTCAGTTGTGTGCGCTGTTTTAAAATGATATGTTAACAAGAAGTTGGAAAACAAACTGCATTACCCAGAGTAAAATGGGACTGTGGCCTTAGGCTTAAACTTTTGGCTAAGATAGTGGTGAGTTTTTGAATATTTGCAGTCAATTATTCCACTATGTGTTAGTAGGGGCCAGTTTCACCATCTAACTTCCATGCTGGAATGGGCTGTGCAGAGAGGTGGTGGAGTCACCGACCCTGGAGGTGTTCAAGGAACGTTTGGGTGTTGTGTTGAGAGACGTGGCTTAGTGAGAATGGCAATGGGTGGATGGTTGGGATGGGTGATCCTGTGGGCCTTTTCAACTTTGATGATTCTATAATTCATAAAAGCTGCCAATTTGCCAGCTTCTGAATTAGAATCTAGCAATTAGAACCAAGATTGAACATTTACATTTGGTCTTATGATAAATGAATACCTCATGGTCACCGATGTCTCTGCAATTCTTTACCAGCCTTGAGTGTCCATATTTTGTTTCAGCACTTGCAACCTTCGTAAACAAAGAGAAAACTGGAGGAGTTATCAGGGCCATTGCTGGAAAACAAGCTGAATTTGTTTCTGAGACCTCTGAAGCCAATGTCATGGTTAAGTGGTACAAAAATGGCAAAGAAATCACAACCAGTAAGAAATTCACAATGGAAGACAAAGGGAAACTGCATAAGCTTGTGGCTTCAGCTGTGACAAAAGAAGATGAGGGAACATACATCTGCAAGATTGGAGATGACACTCTGATTTTTGATTTGAAAGTCTCAGGTAAGCTTGTGGGGCAAACATGGGATCAGAATCCATGTTAAGCACTTAAGACAATTCATTTTACTTGTCCAACACTGTGTGTTTCCAGTATTTAGGACAAAGATTGCACGGTACTGTTTAAGCAATTCTGACCTTACTGAGGTCCCTGTGCAAATCCACAGTACAAGCAAATAACCATGTTGTGATGAATTCAGGTCAGGCTTTGCTCCAATTGGGGCTGGAGTCATGACTTGAACCCTCACATCTGGGCTTCATTCTTCTAGTTCATGAACTGCCTCAGCATTTACGTTATCTTTGAACCTATGACTGAAGTGATCCTAAATTCTTAGCACGGGAAGCCTGTCTCCTCTTTTGACTAATTAAACTCCATGTTTGGAGAGCTCAGTGTCTCCTGTTGTACCCAAAGGACGTTGTGATCTCTGAAGTGTCTCTCTGAGGTGCTGTAAGCACAGCCATTAGCTCACGGCATGTGCTCATCAGCATAAAGTACATGTAAAGCACTGCCAGGTCAAGCCTGGAGGAGTAATGCTTGTCATTGACATGTTCCTGTGCAGGGTGGAGCCGTAGAGTAAAATAACACAAGAAAGCTTCAGTGCAATTCAATATCTGTGAAATTCAACTGACTACATTCACAGAGCCTGGTGGGAAGATCTCTTTTCTGGCTTATACCTTGAGCCTATTTTCTATATTGCAGTCCTCAGTTACGAACTGAAACTCTACTGAAAGCCTCTCATTGTGTATGCATGTGCTGCAGTGCAATGCTTGTGACCTTCAGCAGCACATCCATGTTACTCTGATCACAGAATCACTAAGGTTGATTAAGATCCTCTAGTCCAACTGCCCACCCATCACCACCATGATGCTCACCATCAGCTGACTAAAAACTTGGCGGAGCTGATAGATGAGGCACAGCACTGGATTTGGGATTGCTAGGGTTTCCTAAGATTGAAGGACTGCTTGCAGGTGGTTGCAGGCTCAAGTATTCCCTCTGCATCCTACCTCCAGTTCTGTTTGGTTGAGAATCCTCCATTTTGCAATTCACTGAGTGCAATTCAAAGACCGTGGGACCTGGCTTTATCTGTTGATAAACTGATCTAATACAAGCCAAGAAGACTCCATTTGAACCGGTTGATGCAGACCAGAAGACATCCCCAAAGGACAACTTGTACTTTTTGATCAACATTATTGGATGAGAGCTAAGATAAGGTTTTAAAACTTCTGGGGCCGTCTTTGAGCATCAAATACAGAGGAAGCCTGCATGATTCCCTGAGACTGGATGCCTCTTGCTTTGGTGACCACATGTGTAGGGTTAAGGGAACCCTAGCTGTAACTCCTATCACAAAACATCATGTGGCTCAGACAAAAATGCCATCAACCGGGGTTAATTAGGAGCACTGAATGGTCACAAGACAGTCTTAGGGCAGGAAAGTAATCTATCTACATTATATTGATTTATGCTATTAGTTCTCAACAGCCTGACTCTAGGCAGGCTGTTCTTCTTTGGTCATCTAGTTGTAAAAGAATAGATGGCTCCTGTTACAATTTTTAATGAAATATTTTTTCGTTGATGCCACAAATGTGCCTGGCATAGCAATTGGCCTTGGTATATTCAGTGACTGAAAGCAACAGTTGTTGCTAAAAGAAATGCAATACTAAGCTAGGACTGCTTGTAGCTGACAGCCATCAGCTTGCTCCTCAGGCAGGTTCTATCTGGATGGAATGAAGGGCATGAAATACTGATGTGCTTATCAAATGCTGCTTGTTAGCTTAGAGACTGGGTGTTGAATAGGTTTGTTCATGTATTGCAAACACGTTACTTAGCTGCCTTCATTTTAGCTTCAGAAAAACGTGTGCAGAATAAAGAATTGATTAAAAAAAACAAGCATCTGCATAGAACTTACTCTTTACTTAGGTCTAACATTAATGCCTTGGTGCAAAACTAGCAATCTCATGACATACTGGGATACATGGGTGCGTTGTAATAGGATGCCCACTAGCACTGAGGCTAAGTACTACTTCAGAAGAATGAAAATGAAATTGCAAAGACTTCCCAGTTCCGTGTGTCTGGCAAAACACACTGACTGTTATTTGTATGAAATCACAGTAATTCTGCAGTGATTTGACCTACAGAAACAGTCACATTTGGAGGCTTGCTGTGTTTAATAAAGAGTCATAGAATAGCCCAGTTGGAGTGCACCCATCAGTGTCAATAAGTTCGACAGTGTGTATAAGTGTGTATGTATATGAAAGATTACTTTATTCATGTTTATCTGTGTATAAAGCATTAATCAACAGCCAGCTGCCAAACTGGAGGCCGTTCTGTACTAGCTCTCTGGATGACCTAAAACTTGAGCAGGGAGTATCCCAGTACAGGTAACTGCAGTATCTCAGCTAGAGGAGTTTTGTGATGTGTAAGAGCAGCTTATTGCCATATCCTTTAACGCTGTCATAGTGAAATCATGACAGCATCATGCACACATTTATATGTGAGTACCCCTAGAGATGAAACTTGATCACCCAAGTGTGACGAGCAGAGAAATTACAATCAGTTCTAACTGTATCTTAATGCTGTGCTGAATAAGCCTGAATCAGGATGTAAACCACTTCCTCTTTTTTCTCTTCAGATGAAGCCATTAATTTTGTCAACAAGCCCAAAACAACTCCAGAAATAACAGTCAGTCCTTCTGAAGACCTGGAGCTGGTTTGTGAGGTGTCAGCTGCAAGTGGAGCTGTCGTATGGAAGAAGGATCAAACAGAGGTAAAGCAGGACCAGAGGACAACCATCATCTCCCAGGGGACACACCGCAAGCTCGTTGTCAAAAACGTGACCCTGAAAGACCAAGGGAGCTACAGCTGTGAAACAAAGGATGATAAAGCAACATTCCAAGTCAAAGTCAGAGGTGAGAAAATGCTTGGAATCCCAGAGATAAAGGAATGCTTCATTCGGTGTGTCTTGAGTTTGGAGGATCAACTTACAGCCTCTCCGGTGCAGGATGTTTTGGCTGTAGGACTCGCTTTGCTGTCAAGTGTCGTAGCAACACTTTTATACATGTGCTTTTACATCCAGGAATGAATAGCTGCAACAAACAATAGGCAAGGAGGGTAACTTCTGCACCTCTCACAGTCAGCTGGTGTGTGCAGGGTTGCAGTACAAGAGCACACCAGGCGTGCAAGGAGAGAGAAAAGGGGAGATGTTTGAAGAGATCTGGTACAAAGTTTGAATGAAGCAAATAGGTGGAAAATGCAAATAATACCTGGATCTGAGGGCTGTTCCCTTCTGATTTAGTGGAACTGTAGAGAGACATCAGAAGAGAACAAGAGATGAGGGAGGAGGGATCAGGCAGTGCATGCAGGTGCTCTAAATCTCATATACAAATCTGTGCTCAGACTGTGAAATGTTTAGCCTTGTCCCACATGCCTATCATTTCCCAAGGCAAAATAGAGAGGAAAGTGCTTTCCTGTCTTAACGAGGCATCATGATACTCCCTGTGAAGGGCAAGTATAGTGAAATGGGGGGAACTGGAGTAATCTCTGCAGCAGACTACAGCAAAAATCTCTGTGTGATTGTTGTGATCTCCCTGCAGAGAAAGAAGACGTGTTTACAAACAAGGAGAAGGTACAGAAGGAGGTGAAGGCTGTACTGACTCAAAATGCCATGCTGAGCTGCGAGGTGGGCCAGGAGAAGAGCGAGGTGAAGTGGTACAAGGAGGGGAAACTGATCACCTCGAGCAAGAAGTTCAGGGTGGAGTCAGAGGGCAAACTGCGTCGGCTGGTGGTGAGCCAGGTGGAGAAGAGAGATGCAGGGGAGTACACCTGCGAGGCTGCTGGCCAGAAACTGACCTTCAAGATTACTGTCACAGGTAAGACAAGTCTGTTGTCTGAATTACATCATTGTCTGAATTACAGCAGAGGATAGTAAAATGAAAACTGTAGTTGCTGTTATGCAGTGATCCAGTAGCAATAGTCTGTGCTGAGCTTTTTGGGTTTTTTTTTGAGTAGGGCTAGCTCCCATATCTGTAGTAAAACAGGTCTGGAATCATTCTCAAGCAAACATCTAGAGTGGACAAAGCTTATGTCTGAGTACCAGCAGCAGATGAGGTTAGATACCTACTTGTGCATGACATCATGGAACAAAATGACAGATATCATGAGCATCCATAGATATGGGAAGAACCTGAGCTCCTCAGGCACTGGAATATTTTGCTCAGAAACAGCTGATATACTGTCCACAGGTTGTACACAGGGCCATGTCCCATCTGAGCAGTCTCCTCACTATGAATGGGGCCATTCTAAAATGACAGAGCTACATTAAAAGTTCTTGTAAGCAGGAGTTTGTATTCAAGATGAAAACTATACAATGTGTGAACATATTTGTGCACTGTGTAAATTGCTTCTACCCAATCTGCAGAAGCAGAGGATGCTTTTATCAACAAGGAGAAGGTGCAGAAGGAGGTGAAGGCTGCACCAACAGAAAATGCCACGCTGAGCTGCGAGGTGGGCCAGGAGAAGACTGAGGTGAAGTGGTACAAGGAGGGGAAACTGATCACCTCGAGCAAGAAGTTCAGGGTGGAGTCAGAGGGCAAACTGCGTCGGCTGGTGGTGAGCCAGGTGGAGAAGAAAGATGCAGGGGAGTACACCTGCGAGGCTGCTGGCCAGAAACTGACCTTCAAGATTACTGTTACTGGTAGGAAACATGTTTTGGTTGACATTTCATTTCCTTTTCTTTGTGTCTGTTTTTTCTTTCCTCCTCTTTTGTTAGTCCAGAAAGAAAAAATACTGTCGAGATGCCTTTTGATGTTTAAGCCAACATTTCAGTAAGGTTTTCTAGGGCACAGCAAGTACAGTTGTTACATGCAGGTATCCTGATATCAGCCACTCAACTGCCTGTGATTCTCCTTATGCTCTGATATTGAATCCAGAGTTTTTGCTAGCAGGCACTGCACTAAAAAACCTCTTCCAGGGTGGTATTCCTCCTCTCCTTTTTGCTACTCATGCATGGAAGTCATTGTATTTTCTCCTCATCATTTCATCTTTTCTCTGCACAGTGTCACATCTCCCAAAACAGAACATTTCTTCAATTATTCCACAGTCTGGCTGTGGAAACGTGTATGTGAACACGTCCTCTTGAATCTGCCATGAAACTGTTTTGAGGAGGATGAAAAGAAATGCTTACAAATATGCAGCTAAAATTATGATTTGTTTTTAACAACGTTTCATCCAGCCCTTCCCCTACAACTACCTTTATCATCAGCTGTCTATGGATGTCCAACTGATCTGTACAGCAATGTGCAACACTGCTCTACCAATTGATATTTCAACAGTACTACTTACAGATCTCTACTGTGGCTGCACTGAGAAGGTTTGGTTGTTGGTGGTAGCACGTCCTAAGAACTTTTGGTCAGAGGCATTGCGCTTGTCTATGACTTGTTGAATCCAAAGTTGACGACCGTTCCATGTTCCATAGATGTAATGACCAGTCATGAATCCATTTACTTTTTCTATTTATACATTTTCTCATTAGTCTGAGAGTTTAGCACAGAGGCAGATCTCTCACTCCAACTGCAGTAGAGATTGCTCTGGTGTCAGTATATTTTGCACAACATCCAGTAAATTTTAACTTAGGCTCCGGATAGCCATGAGCATATCAGATGCATTCTGAGTGACCATTTGTGAACTGGCTGATGACAAGGGTTTGTCTTTTGTTTTATTTGTAGTTACACTCTACTGGCTTTGCTCAGAAGTCAACTTGTTCTCTGTTAACTTTACAGTTCTTGTCTCATATTCTGAGCTGATCAGGACAGGGAATTTATTTTCTCCTCTTCTTTCTTATGGCACTGAACACATTGGAGCTTAATCCTGGCCAAGGTTTGGCATTTTATCAGCTATGTGGAAGAGCAACTGTACTAGGAGTCTACTGACTTTCTGCTCACACACAGCTGGAGGCCTGGAGTCCTTGCGGGGCATAGTTTGCGTTCTGTTCCCTTGTAAAGGTTGCAGTCTTTGCTGCTCTCTCTGTCTTGGGGCATTCTGCTTTTTCAGTCTCTGGTGTGCAGTATGCCTTTGCTCCTGTAGTAAACAGTTTTGCTGCTGCCTACGATGTAGACTCTAAACTATCAGCTCTTACTGTTTCCCCACCGTGTGGGTATGATTTGGGGTCCTTTGGATCTTTTTCATGAGTTGTGTAGCTCATGGTTTTGGCTCAGGAAATTGACAGTTTCAGCAAAGGGTGGATTACAGGGAGGGTAGGTTTGAGAGGTATCTGTCAGGGAAAATGAAACATGAACAATGATGGAAAGACCATAGCAACAGCTGGAATCAAGCAGGTTATTCCTCAGCGACCGAAGCTGAGGTGTAGAGAGAAAACACAGAAATGTAATGCTTTTACACTTGAGTTTTGCTAGCCGAGGGCTATTCTTAGCTGTTTGCCTCAGAAACCAAAGGTTTTCTGTTCTCTTTCAGACTGGATGACCTCATGGCTGCACAGGGTAATGTAATACCTCCTCCTCTGCCATAAGTGGGGAGTGCTTGCCTAGCTACCGTTGCTGTATTTCTCATGTGTACCACTGTAACATGACGTGCAAGTCCAGCACTCACTGCAAAATGATCTGGTGTGAAAGTCAGGAGGGATTATGAGTACTCTTTGAGTGGTAGGCTCTTTCGCTGCAGAAATCCTCATCTTACTAGCTTATCCCAAAGTGCAATGGCTTTCTGAGTCTTAATTTATCCTCTTACCATTGCACTCAGAAAGCTTTTCAGGGTTCCTGTACTACCCCAGGGTTCCACTGGTAGCACAGAACCATCCCATTTTAAGGACATCTTGAAGGTTAGGTGCTCAGTGTTGAGCATTATGGGATGTAGACAGGGCCTTCTTGCTTATCATAAAAAGAAACAAGTGCTGCACACCGTGGAAACCTATAGAAAAATACAGTAAAAAGGGCTGATTCTGCCATCTCACTATTTCAGTATTTGTGGTGTACACTGAAATCCTTATTTGAAGTGGGCCAAAGCTCCATCATCTTGATCTTAATGGAACTTCACTTGCAAACGACGGCAGAAATTGGAGATGTCATCTACACTGACTACTTGCTTAGCTTTAAGGTGTGTTTCTGAGGCAGATTTCTGGCTGGTGTATATCACTTTGTAAGCTCATTAAAATATATGGTTGCCTTTTCCTGTTGCTATAAAAGTATTTAGTGTTGAAGGGCAAGAATGCAGAGGATGAGTAACTCCTGTTCTACTGTGGCTGAACCCAGCAGCAGCTCAGCACCACACAGTCACTTGCTCACTGTCCTCATACGGGACAGGGGAGAGAACTAAGAGGATAGAAGCGTGAGAACTTGTGAGTTGAGGTAAAGACAATTGACTAGGTAAAGCAAAAGCTGTGCATGCAAGCAAAGCAAACCAAGGAATTGATCTGCCAGTTCCCATCGGTGAGCAGATGTGCAGCCACTTTGGGAAAAACAGGTCTCATAATGCATAATGGTTTCTTGGGCAAATAAAATTGCTCTCAACATCTCTCCCTTCCTCCTTCTTCCCCCCAGCTTTTATTGCCAAGCATGATGCCATATGGTTTGGTATATCCCTTCAGCTTTCTCTCAGTCCAAACCAGGACAGTTGCTAATCTTTAGCAAGAAATTTTAAACATAGCACTTCCTTACACAAGCTGTTTTGGGACTTGTTTAGTTAAGGCATCCTCCATATTTATTATCCAAGTTTTGGATAGAAGCTGAAACATTTATATTTTTTTCACCCAGTTTTTAATGCAGACTATGGTGTGTCCTTGAGCTCTTACCAGAGCATTGCTTGATCTACAAGTTGGCTGGAATGCATTTGTGAGAAGTTCTGCATCTCCTGTTTGGTATAGGCCATGTATGTTGTCTTGCTAATAAGCAAGCCTTCTGATCTTCACGGAATCATTCAGGTTGGAAAAGACCACTGAGATCCCCACATCCAGCCTCAACCCATCCCACCATGCCCACTGACCATGTCCCTCAGTGCCACATCTCCATGGTTCTGTAGTGCTTCCAGGGATGGTGACCCCACCACCTCCCCAAGCAGCTGTGTCACTGCATCACCACTCTTTTTAAGAAGAAATTTTTCTTAACATCCAAAATGAACCTCCCCTGAAAATCATCAGTCAAAACTGGGGCTGTTGAAGACGAGTGGAGACAATGGTACTTCTACAGTCAATACAACCAGGGAGCTCAAATGTGGAGCATATAAACTGCATTCTTGCATTGGCTTGCTGCCCTGCTCCCTCGCCTTCAGTGAACTGCAATGCTGGTGGCAGAGCCATGGTGTGAATCCTGGGATTGCATGTACTGCGACGGTCAGCAGCACAGGAGCTTGACCTGAACTTACCCTCCCAGGCAGCTGCTGCCACTCAGAGATCAGGCAACATGCAGAGGAGAAAGTCACGAAGGAAGGGAAAAGGATGGCAGCAGGAGGGTTCACAGGGTGACAGTGAGGAGGAAGGTGATAGGGACAGGTCATGGAAGAGTTTGCCATGACTGCTGGGGAGCAGGGGCCTTCCTGGTCACCTGAGCTGGGCATGCCTGAATATGTCTGCATGAATGATCTGGATAAGTGGTCTTCCATGTCTCCACTGCAAATAAAGGACAATGTCAATCCCCCTCATGCCTGCTAGTCCTGCATTCATCCTTAGAGCCTGTGCTTGGATAGCAACATCAGGGCCCTGGGATCTTTGCTGGGACCCAAATAGGCAGAGGAAGGTTATTCTAAATTGAGCTGTAGTTAGAAGCTGGCTAGCACTTAAGAAGTCCATCATGTAAGTGCATCAGAAATATTCTGCACTTCTACAGCTTTTTGTAGGGCAAACCATGGGATAAAACTGAAAGCCCCATTTGTTTAGGGTTTATCTGTTCTTCCACACCTCAAATACACACTAGCATGAAAGCTATCAGCAGCCAGTCTTTGGTAAAAGGAGAACCAGATAAAACAGTCATTAAAGTAACCAATAAAAGATTCAACATATCAATTGGTCCCACTTAGCAAGGTGATAACTGAACCTTTTAAGTGCGTATACCCAACTAATTACACTTGATATCTTTCTGAGGCTAACTCCATTTGCTGACACAAAGGGTGCTGTGGGCTTTAAACACTGTATTCTATATTAGGTTAGAATAGGTGTTAGGTATTAAGAGGAGATTACCTCAGCCAGTGTTCTGAAGAATCAGAGGTTGCTGAGGGTAGAAAACTATGCTTTATGCAAAAAATTGAGCTACAATATTTAATGTAGGCCAAGAATTCTCCATATTAAGGACTACATCTTTATCATTTCCATAGGATTGGGTCAAAAGATGGTTTCCTGTACAACAGCCAGTCAATCTGAAATACTCAGATGCTCATAAATTCTTATGGTTTCCCAATTTTGAGGTCTGCAATTCATAACTGAGCTGTATTTGGCTAATCTCCAGCGTAGAGTGTAGCAATATCAAGAAGACATGAAGGTGAAGATTTGTCTTAGTCTTCATTAGAAGAAATCTGAAAATAAGGAGTCCCAGCTGAGGGTAAAGAATAACCAGGGAGATGGGATGACCATATGGACTGTGTGGAGGATGCATTATAATGTGTGATAAACACTGTAAAGCAATGTTGCTCCAGCAAATGGCCCTGTACAACATAGAAGCAAATTACTTGTAATGCCTTCCAGTCACAAGCTGTTTATGTCTAATCTATATTTTCCCTAATGTTTTCCAATCTGCAGAAGCAGAGGATGCTTTTATCAACAAGGAGAAGGTGCAGAAGGAGGTGAAGGCTGCACCAACAGAAAATGCCACGCTGAGCTGCGAGGTGGGCCAGGAGAAGAGCGAGGTGAAGTGGTACAAGGAGGGGAAACTGATCACCTCGAGCAAGAAGTTCAGGGTGGAGTCAGAGGGCAAACTGCGTCGGCTGGTGGTGAGCCAGGTGGAGAAGAAAGATGCAGGGGAGTACACCTGTGAGGCTGCTGGCCAGAAACTGACCTTCAAGATTACTGTCACAGGTGAGAGAGATGTTTCTCATCACAGAACGGCCCATGAGTCCCACTTGGTTTCCATTTATACCTGAAATTCTCTACAGACCCCTGCTGGCATCCATCTGCTGTGTTAGAAAGGGAAGGCTCTCCTGAGAGTGCCTTGTATGTTTCCCAACCATATGAAGATATCTTGGATGCACAGGGCATGTCAAATTGCCCAAGACACCTGTATGTGGACAACTAGAATATGGTCAGTTATAGTCAATACAGTCTGAGGAGTGAGCTGCCACCATCGATGTCTGCTGTAGGGTGAGGTGAATCACCCACTGCCTTCCACTGAAGGTCACTGCTGAGGACAGCAGAGCTTCAAATCCCTCATTCTCATTGGGAAACCGAAGCTTGAATGTCTTACTCTGGGAGACAAGATCAACCCTAACTCTCAGGTGGCTGAAGTTGAATGAAATTAACTTGTGTCATGATGTCATATTCCTTAGTACTGAGAATCAGCAGTGGCCTCTGAGTTTCAGTAACTAAACCCAATTTACACTCTTGAGGATATGGTAAAGAATTGAGATTGGTTTGTAGGTATGCAGTAAAAGAAGTAATCTTGCTGACAAGGACAGAAGCGAACACCTAATCAGAGGTCATATAAATACTGCGTGAGTACACTGTTCCATGCAAATAGCGTTTCAATTTTGAATAAGAAATATTTAAATTACCACTGTTTTTCTAGAGAGTCATTCCTGACGCCTGTATATCGCGAGGCACAACGTGCTTATATTTGGTGTTTGCTTTTGCTTCCAATTTTTAATTAATGTAATCATAAAAACATTACCCTCCTCTAAAAACAGATTTTTTAGGAACTATTTATGCACAGCTCCAAGACCCACACAGAAATGGGGTTAAAAAGGATCTCAAGAGATCCACATAATGCATCCTTCTCTGCTGCATTAGCATAGCTCAGTTCCCATCCACTTACTGGGGGAGGTTGCAAGGAGCTCTTTTAGAAACAGCTCTGGGCTTAAATAAGGAAAATATTTGCTCAGAAACCTTTATTATTTCAAAATATTAAAGGTGTGAAGAATATTTAAAGGTATGGATGCAAAGGATATTTAAAAATATGAAGAATATGTGGTTATAGCAGTCAGTGAAGGAAGTGTTGGGTCATTGCTAATTAATAGACAGAACATGTTTAATCTGCATCATCTTCAGTACAAACGAGACCATTCTAAACTGACAAACACGCATGAAGTTGTTACAAGCAGCATTTTGCATTTGATTTTGAACACATCACGCAGTGTGACTATACCTGTGCCTTGTAAATGTTCTCCCAATCTGCAGAAGCAGAGGATGCTTTTATCAACAAGGAGAAGGTGCAGAAGGAGGTGAAGGCTGCACCAACAGAAAATGCCACGCTGAGCTGCGAGGTGGGCCAGGAGAAGACCGAGGTGAAGTGGTACAAGGAGGGGAAACTGATCACCTCGAGCAAGAAGTTCAGGGTGGAGTCAGAGGGCAAACTGCGTCGGCTGGTGGTGAGCCAGGTGGAGCAGAAAGATGCAGGGGAGTACACCTGCGAGGCTGCTGGCCAGAAACTGACCTTCAAGATTACTGTCACAGGTGAGTGAAATTATTTCATCTGTATTGAACCCCCCCCCAAAAAAGGAGGGGGGGGGGAAATTAAGTGGCTTGACACATTCAACCCCAGCAGTCAATGATGTAGACGGTACTTAGATTCTAAGCTACGAACACAGAGGACTTTGGTAGCCTAAACTTAGGACAGGCTGGAGATAACTGGGCAATTTCCCTGGGGATCTCAGGGAGATGCACTGATAGCAAAATGAGAATTCAGTAATTACAGGGGAAATTAAGGATATTAAAAATATCTTCAGAGCACAAGCAGTCCCCTGCAAGTGCTTCTTCATAAATAGTCTTAGAGACAGCATTTGGTCACAGTGCTGGAAGAAGGCATAAGTGGTTTCTATTAAATTAAAGAAACCTGCAACTAAAACGGTTTTCATGTATCTTCTTTTGTTTGCTTCTCTACAGCAGGTATGAAAGAAATGTTTAAAAAAAAAATAAAAAGGCTTAAAGCTGGTATTTTTCTTTCCAGAAATGGAGGAAGGCAGACATTCAATATATTAGGAGAGTCTCATAAGAAAAATGGAAGAAGACTTTTTACCGGGGTCTATAACAACAGGACAAGGGACAATGGTTTCAGAAGTGAAGAGGGTAGATTCAGTTTGGGCATAGAAAAGTTCTTTATGATGAGGGTGGTGATATACTGGAACAGATTGTCCAGAGAAGGTTGTGGGTGACTCATCATTGGGAGCATCCAAGGCCGGGCTGGATGGGGACCCTGGGCAGCCTCATCTAGTGAATGATGTCCCTGACCACAACAAGAAGTTGGACTGGATGATCTTTAAAGCTTCCTTCTAACCCAAACCATTCTATGATTCCATAGAGGAAACCATTTTATTATGGCCTCTGAAAACTAATGAGATATTAGAACTATTTTCAGAAATAAGTAGGTGAGAAACACGTTTCCTCACTATGACTTAATCACGAACAGAACTTAACCTTGACCCTCACCTGTGTCCTGATAAACTTAAAGCAAACTGAGGTGTTCGTATATTAGGTTGCTTTTGGTTCTGAGCTGGTGCAGTGCTGAACAAGTACAGTACCATGGGGCTAACTAGTTTAAATACATTACAGCAACACAGCCCTGGATTGACACATCCCTGAAGCACTGAAGAAATAAAGATAATAAACACACAGTAATCACAAAGATTGCTTCTCAAGCCTAGTTTGGCTTTTGCTGGCAAAGCAACTTACAGCTGTCAGCTTGTTTGGACAATTTAATGCCTGTCCCCTTATACGAAACAAACTTTTCAATGACTATCTATGCTGGTGTGCTGCTGGACACTGGGGAAATGGATATTTTTCTGAAGATTTTGGAATACAATCCTAGTAGAAATGAGAACAGTTTTAGGGCTATCTAAGCTGTTTTGGGCAGACAGGGAGGAAGTTCTTTGCTGGCAATTGATGTAGTTCAGATGTTGGCATTCAGTTGGATAGCACTGACAGGAAATGTGAGTGGGAAAGCTGTTGTCAACAATACAATACAAAGGCTAATATGGGAATTTGGGGAAGGCTGTATAGAAAAGATTAATGTCTTAAATCTGCCTGTTTACCTTCAATTCCAGAAGCAGAGGATGCTTTTATCAACAAGGAGAAGGTGCAGAAGGAGGTGAAGGCTGCACCAACAGAAAATGCCACGCTGAGCTGCGAGGTGGGCCAGGAGAAGAGCGAGGTGAAGTGGTACAAGGAGGGGAAACTGATCACCTCGAGCAAGAAGTTCAGGGTGGAGTCAGAGGGCAAACTGCGTCGGCTGGTGGTGAGCCAGGTGGAGCAGAGAGATGCAGGGGAGTACACCTGCGAGGCTGCTGGCCAGAAACTGACCTTCAAGATTACTGTCACAGGTGGGAGAGAACACTCTTCATCCTTTCCTTCCTATTTCTAGAATATTTTAGAAAATGATAATTAGTTTGTAAGTTTTTCCTGTTATGCTAAAAATTTTTGGAGCTGATCTTTGGGGTGGCTTATTCCTGATGAGGAAATTGAACAAATTTTTCCAAACACAATTGTGAGGCAGCTCCATCCTTTAAAATCTTCAGGAATTTCCCTTTGCAGTGGGAATGAGGCCATAGACAGGAAAGTTCTGATTACACTTCTCCATTCTCGTGTGGTGGTACCACTGGAACAACTCTGCAATGCAGCTGATTCTCAGGAAATTTCAGAACAGGGGCTTTGTGTCAAGCACTAGGGTGTGTGCCCTATGTTTGCACATTTATTTTGTCTTGGAAGGGCTCATTTGAGCTTGTGAGGCAAATACTACGGGAATGTTTTGTATAAGTTAATGTTTTAAGACATGAAGTAAATTGCAGCTAGGGGAAGGAAGAGTCATGAAGGGTCATACAAGAAGCATCACAGAATGGCTTTTGTTGGAAGGGACCTTAAAGATCAACCAGTTCCAATCCCTGTCGTGGACAGGGACACGTTCCGCCAGACCAGGTTGCTCTAAGGCCCATCCAGCCTGGACTTGAATGTTTCCAGGAATGGGACATCCACAAATTCCACAACTTCTCTCCACATCATTCTACTGGGGCATCAGACTGGGAGAACTGGTTCAGTTTTCTGACTCCTTCCCCAAATCCTGCTCTTCTTTCAAGTGGCCCAACTAATGTATCTCCCTCTTTTCAGAGCCAGAAGTTGTATTTATCAACAAGGAGAAGGTGCAGAAGGAGGTGAAGGCTGCACCAACAGAAAATGCCACGCTGAGCTGCGAGGTGGGCCAGGAGAAGACTGAGGTGAAGTGGTACAAGGAGGGGAAACTGATCACCTCGAGCAAGAAGTTCAGGGTGGAGTCAGAGGGCAAACTGCGTCGGCTGGTGGTGAGCCAGGTGGAGAAGAGAGATGCAGGGGAGTACACCTGCGAGGCTGCTGGCCAGAAACTGACCTTCAAGATTACTGTCACAGGTGGGAGAGAACACTTTTCAGCCTTTCCTTCTTATTTCTAGAATATTTAGAAAAATGATTATTCTTTTATAAGAATATTTCCTATTGGGTGTCGTATTTTTGGAAACCATGGCTGGTATGACTTAGGTTTAATGGGAAAGTGGAGAAAAGAGTCCTGATATATTTCCCTTGATATCTCCTCTATAAAGCTTTAGAAAGTCCTTAGGACAGGCAGCTCCATCCTTTAAAGTCTTCCACAGTTTCCCTTTGCTGTGGGAACAGATCCATGCACAGGAAGGGTCTAATTGTACCTCTCCATCCCCACACATCGGTACAACTGGACAACTCTGCAGTGCAGCTGATTCTCAAAATGTTTTAGAAGAGGGGCAGCGTGGTGAGCATTTGGGCATCAGCCCAATGTCTGATCACTTTTTGTTCATCTTGGAAGGGCTCGTCTCATCCTGTGGGGAAGATGTAACTGGATGATTTCCTGTAGATTAATGTTTCTAAGGCATCAAGTAGTTGGCAGCAAGGGGAAAAAAGTGGTGTGGAGAGTCATCCAAGATTCACTGCCCTATTATGGCTCTAGAGTAGGAAAAACAATTTCGTTTTCTGACCTACTCTCTGCCTCCTAATTCTCTTGCAAGTGACCTGACTAATGTGCCTCCTGGAGGATGAGGGTATTTCACCATTTGGATGCAATAATGTGAGATAAGCTAGGCTTTTCTCAGGGTGGAATGGGAAGTAGTGACAAAGTCCTGAACATGAAGTCCTGGTCTGTCCCTCTTTGCAGTGAACAGAATGACCCATTGCTGATAGCAGAGGCAGCTATTGGGAACAAAGGAAATGAATGATATGGGTCTCTCGTGCAGCATGGTACATTTCCCGATGCGAGCAATTTGTCAATTTGCACTCAGCTTCAAAATATTTCTTCCTTTGACTGCAGTAACGAGGCTTTAAAAACCACCCAGGTGATCTCCTAGCTTGCTGCACAGATAGTTGCTTTGTCACAAAAAAAGATTACTAAAAGCTTCTTTAGGAAGCAAAACTACAGCAAACAGACAAGCAAATGAAAATCAATCAGATCACCCTCCGTGGCACAGTTCCCATGTTCTTCCAGCAGATTTAGGTGTGTTCTGCCAGGTCAAAGAGGTGGTTTTCCATTGTTTCTGTAAGCTAGAAGGGCAGTGGGCAAATTCCTATCTTGGACATGAATCTTTTTCTCTTTTCAGAGCCAGAAGTTGTATTTATCAACAAGGAGAAGGTGCAGAAGGAGGTGAAGGCTGCACCAACAGAAAATGCCACGCTGAGCTGCGAGGTGGGCCAGGAGAAGACGGAGGTGAAGTGGTACAAGGAGGGGAAACTGATCACCTCGAGCAAGAAGTTCAGGGTGGAGTCAGAGGGCAAACTGCGTCGGCTGGTGGTGAGCCAGGTGGAGAAGAAAGATGCAGGGGAGTACACCTGCGAGGCTGCTGGCCAGAAACTGACCTTCAAGATTGATGTCACAGGTAAGACAAGTCTGTTGTCTGAATTACATCATTGTCTGAATTACAGCAGAGGATAGTAAAGTGAACACTGTAGCTGCTGTTATGCAGCGATCCAGTAGCAATAGTCTGTGCTGCGTCTTTTTTTCCTGTACTTGATTGCCTGGATTTGTAGCAAGTGAAGTATTTGGTTTTAGTATGGCACAAAGGCCTGTTCAGTCTGTCTGTAGAATAATAATTGCTGACACACACACAGTGGAAGCAATATTCAAGATATTAATCAAATCCCTCCTGTGCCTGAGATCCCAAAGGGTAATTCTTGTTCACTGAAATATTTAACCAAGACAAGTATATGTGGTGAGGCTGGAGTGAACGTTCTGTGTGCAGCCTGTCATGGGAGGAGCAGCAGGAACTCACCACCCCTGAATATTTTTTCTCATGCACTTTTTTGTTATAAGATTTCAATCATGAGAGAGCCATTGAAAAATTCTTTTCACGTAACAACTTTCAGTCTCATTTCTGAAAACCGACTGGAACATGTTTTGTCATTTGCCATCTTGACATCATTGCGATAGGCTGCAAATATTTCTTTTCCAGTTTGTGATATAACATATTTGAGATCTCAGCCTTCAAGATGCCCTAACACTTTGCTGGGTGCTAAATGGCCTTTGGTCAGGAAAGGTTCCCAGCATTGGGACCTTCAGACCAGGTCTGCTAGGTTCCCAACCTATTTTAAGCTTATGATGTCAAAGGGATCTTTGAAGTTGCAGACATACTTGGGTGCTTTGTCAGCCACTACGTTGGGCTACCTGTACCTTTGACAGTCACAGTTGTGGCAATGGAAGAGGCCATGAAGAGTCTGTTCAAGAAGCCAGGGCTACTGTTCTGCATCATGAAAAGTGAACCACGAAGCCAGTGGTTTTGCTATCATATGTTTGTGTTTTATGTGTTTTGATGTTTCACTGTGGGTCTGAAGTAAAAGGAACTCAGGGTCTTTTGGTTGCCTGCAGGACAGAATTTCTTTGGGAACATTTGGGTTAAATATAGTATAAACATAGTGACTTGCAACCATGGGACTGGTGTCAAGGACCCTTTTGTTTCCTTCAGTTCCTAGATTCCTTCTTCCCTAAATTTGACATTACAATTTGCTTCAACAGAGAGTTGACATCCTCTAGTGAGGGCAATCATTTTGGGTACAAATGGTAACCTAAACATTTCCCAACCTGTACATACAAACCTGCAAGATGGTCTCATTTCAATCCCTCCGTCAACACTTTCTTTCTTTTCTACACTCAGAGCCAAAACCTGTGTTTATAAACCAGGAGAAGGTGCAGAGGGAGGTGAGTGCTGTCCTGGCAGAAAGTGCCGCCCTCAGCTGTGAAGTAGCACAGGATACAACCGAAGTAAAATGGTACAAGGATGGAAGACTGCTTGCCTCCTCTAGAAAGTTCAAAATGGAAACTGTGGGCAAAACCCGGCGTCTGGTTGTGGAGCAGCTGGAGAAGAAAGATGCTGGAGAATACGTCTGTGAGGCTGCCGGCCAGAGGCTGACCTTCAAGTTGGAAGCAACTGGTGAGCATTCACTTTGGGAGCGCTAAGCAGCAATCCATGTGGCTTAGAGGAAGGCTGGCTATCTATCAACATCAATGAACCACACCACACATTAGATTCTCCTTTTTAACGTAGTGGTAGCGAGGTGAAAATCTGGCCGTGGAATATTTTTTACTAGGGAAATGCCATATAGATTTTGTTCATCTTTGCACACCTCATCACCTGATGTTTCGGTGACCAGGAGCTGAAAGTAGGCATGGGAAGTTCTAAAGAGCAGAGAGAGAGATAGGGAGGAAGGTGAATTAAGACAATCCCCTCTACTGCTGTGTGTCCCAGAACTGCCCAGTTCTGTGGCAAAACATTGTTCAAGATGAAGAAGAGGCCAAGAGAAAGGCAGCAGAATGAATAGAAAATAGACCACACTTAGGCCATACTCAGCATATTAATACTTCTCAATTAGTTTTAGAATTCTCGAAATGGCAGAAAATTTACACAGGCAATTTTACTTTTAAGAAACACGTTTTCATGGGTAGCACATAAAATGCATACTCTAATTTCCATTCCTTTGTTTCTGTTCTAAGCAGAAGTTCTGGATTTCCTGATGGGTCATTTTCTTTCTTCCCACTCAGCAAAAGATTATATTAGCTGTATTCTTTCTGTTGTAACAGATTACGGATGAGCTGGTATGCAATTGTGAGTCATGGAAACTGAATACTGCTGTGTTTGAGGACCTGAAGTTCTTAGTTTTCCTATTTCAATATCTTTTCTAGAACCAGAGGCTAAATTTGAAAAGGAATTTGTCCAGAAGGAGCCTCTCATTGTTCAAGAACATGAAAGCATCACTCTGACTACTTCAGTAACACCTGAAACTGCTGTAGTGAAGTGGTACAAAGATGGAAGAGAAATCAAGGCGAGCAAGAAGTATGAGATCAAGAGTGATGGGGCATCCAGGACTCTGACAGTGAACCTGGCAGAGAGCACAGACACTGCTGTGTATGCTTGCCAGACAAAGAATGACAAGCAGGAATTCAAAGTAGAAGTGAAAGGTGAGCAGCTAGCAGCCCACAAATTGTGTCTCTTCCTAACAGCTACTCTTTTCTTATGGGAGGATGAAGTGAAGAAGATTGATCTCTCCTAAAAGCTGTTCCAACCTTTATGCTTGAATTGCTGTTGCAGCTGCTGTGTCATCCCCAATACAGACCAGAAAAGTCCTTCTTGCCTCCAGAGATCCAAGCTTGTCCTCTGCTGGCCACCTTGGGAGATCAAGGACTATGACGGGTTCTTTTCCTGTTGTTTGCTCCCCACTGTCACCGCACAATTTCTATCTCCTCCTAAAGCAGTTGGTAGGGTGTGTGCAGAGCCTCCGATCTTCCTGACTCTAAGCATGACAAAGCTGATGAGGAGGATGTAGAATGGGGTTTATGTCCCTTCAGACACCTACACTGGAGAAATCTGCAGCTGGGATGCACCCCATCAGCTCCCTTCAGCTGTGACTGCATGGGAGTGGTTGCTAGCAGGTCATGATCCATCCAGCAGGTTGGACGTGTCACATCCCATTGGCTGTGACTCCAGTTGCATGAAGTACAAATGTGGCTGCTGGGGTTCTAGCATCTGTACAGATTTTTAATTGTATTCAGGCAAATTAGACTCTGATGTTAAAATAAATAAATAAATAACAGCAACAAGTGACAATCCCAACCGACCAACAATAGCAACAAAAAACCACCATGCATCTCATCAGGTAGAAGATTAGAAACATAGGAAGGTAAACTTTAAACCTCTTTAAGGCACTGTTCTTATGTTGCAGAATGATAATGATAACTCCATGTTGATAAAATCTCTCAAATTTTCCATTTTTTGGGTTTCTTTCAGCCTACTCTGATCCCCAAGTCTGTCTGTTTTTTTATTTTTTTATTTTTTTGTACTTTTTTTCTCTTTTAAATTTCTCTAATAGGTTTTGTAGAACACTTTTCTTAACTTCTACATTCTCACAGTTCTTTTCCTTCCTCTCCATCTTAGAAATCCCAGTGAAGTTCACCAAGAAGCTCGAAGCCGTTAACGCTGAGATTGGAGGCAGTGTCACTTTGACCTGTGAAGTGAGCCATGCCAAAGGGAAGGTGGTGTGGCGCAGGAATGCAGTTGAGATCAAACCCAGCAAACGTTTCCAGATTCACGAGGAGGGGGTCAGACGAACCCTGACAATAACAGGGATCCGGGCTGAGGATGAGGGAGAGTACTTCTGCGAGTCCAGAGATGACAAGAGCAGCATTACCATCACCCCCAAAGGTATGTCTCTGGAAATGAAGGGTGACAGTGTGGAAGAATCCTTGGCTTCCCTCATCAGCCATCATAACCCCACAAAGCTGAGTTTATTCATGTGTTTATGCTGTTCCCTGTGTTAACAACCAAGTACAAAACTTCACTTCCTCTCTAAACAGCTGTGGAATCTCTGTTTGTGAAGAGCACAGCTGTTGAGCTCACGTAGGTGGGCAAATCAACCTTCATGGCATATTGAGGCTGGAATTAAGCACCCCAAATGTAAGCTAGGATTTTTTTTTTCCTCCTTTGCCTCTTTTTTTCCTGCATCTTCTATAGATACAGCCTACAGACAGGAGATGTGATGGTGCATTCTGGTGGTCACTTATTGCGAGTTATAAAATTTGATGCTTCCAGTAAAATCATCGACTCTGTTGGCTCTTTGAAGGTGCTCATACCACATCTCAAGGATGTGCTCCTAAGTGGTTTCTTCTTCTCCATCAGCTCCCAGAGTGGTGAAATTTGTTACGAGTCTCAACAACGTGGCTTCTGAAGAAGGAAAAGAGGCTGTGTTCAAGTGCACTGTTTCTCCCAGTGATGCTGTGGTCACCTGGTTCAGGAATGGTGTCAAGATTGAAGCCAGCAAGAAATACGTGATCTCACAGAAGGACACCAACCACAGCCTCACCATCACTGATCTGACACTGGAAGATGCAGCTGAAATCTCCGCCAATGCTGAGGGAGTAGAAAGCACAGCCAATCTCAGAGTCCGAGGTAAGGGGCAGTAATGCCCCATTGACAGGCTGTCACTGGTGCTGTGGTCTGTGGGTTTTATATGGCCTTTCCTCTGATTATGGTAATGGTATGGAATTTTGCTTCCTTAAATAGGGTTCCCCTGAATGCATCAAGACTGGAGCCACCATTTAAATTCTTTCTGAAAAACTGTTTTGTGGATTCTCTACGTTCTTACTGTTATTTCTTCTCGTTTATCAGAGGCCTCAATCTCATTCAAGAAGAAACTGGAGCCTAAAACTGTTGAAGAGAAAGACACGGTGACCCTGGAGGTAGAGCTGACCAAGCCTGCAGAAGTCAAATGGATGAGGAACAGCATTGTATTGAAGCCCAGTGAAAAAATAGAGATCAAAGCTGAGGGAACAAAGCATATCTTGATAGTAAAGGACATCTCCTTTGCAGACAGGGGCTTTTACTGCTGTGAGAGTCCTGATGACAAGACCCAAGCCAAGATCAATGTGGAAAGTAAGTTGAATGATTGCAAGGTCTGTAACTATGCCGGATGTGATTTGGAGTCAGGTCGTCTCCATTATCACAATGACCACTGCCACCCTTACTTGCCATGGGGACGGGGGGACACAGCCCTGTGCTTGGCCACCATTCTCATGCTTGAAATAAGGTGGAAGAGAGGGCAGTCTTCCCACCAGCTCTCAGACGTGTCACTGGCCATAAGGTCTTAGCTGATTCTCCTCTGTCTTCTGAAATTTCTCACTCTGGTGCAGTCTTTTTTTTTTTTTTTTTTTATTTGTTTGGCTGTTAGTAACCTCTTCCCTGCTTACCCATCTGCTCTTCTCTACAAAGCACATCTTTCAGAGCATCTCTCTGTATTCAGTCAGAGTTAAAAAATCAAAATAAAAACACAACAGCATATCTTTCTATGGATGCTTCCCTTTCAAGTTAGCTAATGGTGTCTCAGCTGTAGCCCTGTACTTCTGTCCTGTTTCCTGCATCCTTTTGTCATGATTGCCATGGAATAGACAAGGACAGAATTTAAGCACTTAAGGTCTACCTAATTTTGTCTGCAAAGCCCCTGCCACCAATTGCTGCTAGGTCATAAATAATAGGTACTGAAAGACTTGGTAGCAGACTTCAACTACATAAAAGGCTCTTAGAAAGTGGAAGCAAACAATCTGTTCTCCAGGCAGAAATAATGGACTTCAATTGCAATGAGAAAGCTACAAGTTATACAACAAAAAAAGCTTTTTAATGGTTGGATGACTGAATAAGGGACTTTGAAGCCTCCACCATGGGTTTCAGAAAAGGTTAGTGAAATATCAGTCTGGGACATAAAGAGCTGAGCATGTCCTGGAGCAATGGAGGAGGGATGGATGATTTCTGTAGGTGTTCTCAGCCATAGAATTTTATGAGTATGTTCTTTCATACAAGATGGACAGGTTGATTTGTTGCACTGGTTCAGATTTTTGTCCTGGAATCTCAGCAGTGCACAGACGTTCAGAGCAGGTTAAAGCTCAGACTTCTGCAAAGTAAACAAGCTCCTGAAATTCATCTCTAATCTGTTTTAGCTGTGGATTAGCTTTACAGTTCCCTTCCATAAGCTTTATAGTTCCCTTCCATGAGACTACTCATACAGACCAAGTGCTTAACTTTAACTCTTGCTCCAGGATTTTGGGCATATTATTAGCAAAAACATCACAAATAATTTCACCAACAATTCTCCCCACCTATATGCAGCTTTCCTCTTTTTTTACTGGAACGGTTTACATTCTCATATAGGTCGGGCATGTGGAAATCCCTGGCAACAACCCCATTAATTCTCATGAAGCTGAAATTTCTCTGACTTTGGCCTTTGTTTTGTGATTCTGCATGCATGCCCTGTAGCTAAAGCCTGGATGTCTTCCCCCAGCACCTTCAATCTCCCGTCCTTACTTAAGTTACTCCACTACAAATCTCTCTGTTTAGTACAAAAGCATTTTTATTTTGCCCCTTCTGTGAGCCAGCAGCTGGAAAGGTTGAGATGAGGACAAGGTTATTTGTGTGTTTTTTATTTTTTGCCTAAGAGCAAACTGGGAATCAAAGATATCAAGCAATTGATGACAAACTGTCTCATACAGAGCAGGGTTTGTCAAATCACTGGCATGCACTGTTAGGACAACTTCATCATCAACGTATTCCGGGCTGACAGTTGTCACAAAACTCTGCTTCTGTGTCCCAAAATGTGCAGTTATCTCTTCTATTGGCAGTTGCTCATCTTTTCTCCGAACTGAATGGTTGTAGGAAATAAAACAAGCAAGCAAACAAACAAAACAACCCGCAGATATTAACCTCCAGCTGGTTGTCAGTGCTAATCTTTGGGCCTTGTGCATCACTTCAGATCCTTCTGCAGCCAACAGAGATTGGAAAATACAAAGACCTTCAGAGACTGCTTTAATTTGTAGAGGCACTTGATTACCCTTTAGAGTGTCTTTCTGAATATTTAAGGAACCAGAGGTGACTACGATCCTGATTTATATCTATGTTCAGGTTTACAGTTTCAATTAGATTAGATAAATGGCTCCACATAAGATAGGGAAATACAGCAGTTCATTGATACCACGTGTTGGAAGAATGCAGGTCAGTGTTGGGCAGTTTGCTGCTTCATTCCCTCTTACAAGTTGCACCCCAAGGCATTTTTTTCAAGCTTTGATTGTGTCAGTTTCCCTCCAGCAAGATCATCAAATCATTCAGGCTGGAAGAAAACCACTGAGATCCCCAAATCCAGCCCCAGCCCACCTCCACCATGCCTACTAACCATGACCCTCAGTGCCACATCCCCATGGCTCTTGAGCACCTCCAGTGAATGTGATATATCAGCATGGTTGATTCAGTTGTGTGAGTTTTCAGACACTGGCTGTTGTTATAGCGAAGCGAAAAAACCAAAACTGATGGAACAGTGTCTATACAGGAAGCAATTGGCTGTCCTGATAGCTGCCAACAGTGTTTTTGCAGTTTTGCACGAGGTGTGTCATGCAAGCTTGTACGAGTCTGGTTTAAAAACTTCCTGTTCTGATGGAAGGAGAGGATGTTGGTACAAGATAACTATGGGATTTGTACTCTCCAGATATCCAATTGCAATCACAGCTTATTGTCCCTATAGAAAATAGCTCTTCTGTAGATGAACTGAGATAGTTTCATTAAGTGGCTGAAGCTCTAAGTGATCCAAGGTGAAGCATAATCCAAGCTGGAATTTAGCTAATGGTAGTAGGGAATTCTTGTGACCATTCAAGCCTTAGTTATGAGATGCAGCAGGAAAGAGGCAGCGTGCAAAAAACTCATTCAGCTGTACTTATTTTAAATAGGGGTCCTCTATCTAAAATAGCATCGAGCTCTTACCCTGATTCATGGTAGAAACAAGATTTAACAACAGAAGACTAAAGTTATGCTCCATGTTTCTTGTCACTTAAGCAAATATTTGAATATATTATTTTCTTTGGCTATATTAGAGCTCATATTGAGGTCAGCAGATGTTCTTTAAATGCTCGCAGTCTGGCAGTGTGGGGAAATGGACTGCTATTTGCTGCTGAGCTTTAGGCTAAGAAGCCTGATTTTAGAGTACTGTGGACTTCCCCTTCCCCTTTCCTTCCCTTCTCCCTGGACTGATACTGCGTGGTTTGAGAACGCTTTCAGAGCAAGGCAAATGAGGAATAGCTATGTGAAAACCTATTGCTTTACTCCACTATAAAAGACATTTAATCAAAAGACAACTGTATGTTCCAAGCTTGAGATTCCAGGAGATCCTAGAAACAACTGAGCTGCTCAAACCTGTAGTCTGGCTGAATATTTTATTGTCAGTTATGGTCAGGAGGAGATGTTTGAGTAAGACAAAAAGTCATGGGTAAATTGGTCCTTCTTTTGATACACTTCTAGGCTTTCATCAGGGAAAAGCATAATTAGGCCAAATAATTATAGCGGAAATTATACCGAGAACATGAGAATGAAATTTCAAGTCTCTTGATATGAAGTTAAATTTTACCTAGTTCTACTATTCCCCAAATGTTTGTTGCCTGATGACAAGAAGAACTTTGCAAAAGTAATTTTTTTTTTCAGTCTGTGTGCAATACAAAGTGGGGTATTATCTAGGAGGCCACTTGAAACGTTTGCCTGTGGCTGTTTTTTTTCCATCTGGAAGGATCCACTTAAGAAGAGCACTCATGGATCTGGTTACAAACAAGTTTTCTTTTTTGCAAAGGTTGTTGTTGAGTTTGCAGACACCATACCTGGGAGAGGAAGAAGGAAGTAACTTATTTTGGTGGTCCTGGTGCTATTCAAGCATTCAAGGCTAGGCAGGATGAGGCTTTGAGCAACCTGGTCTAGAGGGAAGCAACCCTGCCTACAGCAGGGGGGTTGGAACTGGATCATCTAAAAGGTCCCTTCCAACCCAAACCTTTCTATGATTCATTCAGTGATTCTATTTCTCAGCTGCTGATGTGAGATCCTCCAACCTCTCCTTGTTGTTTTCCAGTGCGGCAGATTAAGCTGGTGAAAGGTCTGCAGCCCCTCGAAGTCTCTGAGAAGGGGACTGTCACCTTTTCGGTGGAGGTGTCCCATGAGGACGTGGAAGGGACTTGGCAGAAGGACGGCGTGCGGCTGAAGCCTGCACCAAATGTCACGATGGCCGTCCAGGGGAAGAAACACTCACTGACACTTTCTTCTGTGACCCTTGAAGATGCAGGACTCATCTCCTTTAAAGCAGAAGGCATTAATTCATCGGGGAAGCTCACTGTGACAGGTATTGGCTGGTGCAGGATGTGGTTATCTGCTCCTGTCCCAGATTACTTTAAGAGCAGAACCAGCTTTCCTTCCAGCTGCAAAGAATGTTATGCATTGGGCCACCAGAGTACCCCTCAGATACCAAGAGGATCATTGTAGCATCATTGTCCCTAGCACAAGTAATGATAAATGATAGAGTTTTTTGTTGTTAATTACGAGTTATATTAAGCATGGAAAGTAGGCACTGCCTTTCATTTTTCCTCATGCCAGATGCTCCTAGAGACCTCATTCCCAACTAAATGCACATCCTTTATTTTCCCTCTTAGAATTGCCTGTGAAAATCAGCAAACCATTGGCAGACATCAACATCACTCAGAAGGACAAGGTCACATTTGAGTGTGAGCTGTCCAGACCCAACGTGGATGTCAAGTGGTTCAAGGTATGGCACGAAATGGTATTTTCATTTCTGAGTTCTCTGGAAATGAACGAGAGTCTTTAATTTTGCTTCCAAGAGATGCGAATCTGAGCTTTTGCATTATAGCTTTTGCAATGCTCTCTTTCCTTTATGCTCTTTTACTTGCCCAGATCAGCACTCTTTGTTATTATATCCTGAGTTCATTTATAAGGTTGAAAATTGAAATTTTTCTTGGGTTCATTGTGAACTCCTGAGGTCTTGCTGCACAAAATGTTGTTGGTAGGAGTACAGTCTTGAGCTCCAACTCTTACATAGAAATTCTCATCCAGGATTTATAGCCTCGTTGTGAACTGGATTTTAAGGTAAAACCTCAGTTTTCTTTGCACCTGACAGTCTGAGAATTTGCTCAGGTACTTTGTGTACCTTCCTGGGGCTCAGCTGTTTCTTCCCTTACGTGGGGATAACGTCATTTCTTCAAGGTAATGTCCAAATGGCTTTGTTGCCAGTCCTTTGCCGTGCTTTAAGCTGTCATAGGTCAGCCAAAATTTATGCATGTTCTACAGCCCTTTCTACATGTTGAAAACATTGTACTGTGCTTAAGTTTTACAGTTTAAGTCTGGGGAGGCAGGTGAATTAAGCACAGATCTGAAGGCTCCTTTTGCTCAGTGCAGAGATAGAAGGACTGATGGAGATCTGACCTGGCATTTTCCCTTCTAGGATGGGAAGGAGCTCCGGCAAAGTAAAAAAGTGGGCATTATTTCCCAGGGAAATAAGAGAAGTCTTGTTATTCACAAGTGTGAATATGAAGACCAGGGAACCTACACGTGCCAAGCAGCTGAAGACAAGACATCAGCTACCCTAAAGGTTCACGGTACGTTTAACTGAAAGAGTAAATAAATCCTATCACGGTATTTTGCACTGGACAGATTGGGATTCAGTGTCTGACATGCCTATGGTTTGGTTCAGCTTCTGCCACTGCCAAAGAAGGACTTTGCCTGAATACAAACTGGACAGTCCCTGGGTACAATTTCAAGACTTGCCATACTTTTTCGCAGTGTAGAAAATGCTAAAGAAAATGCCACGATATCCGACTGCCTCTCTTCTTCATGCTCAAGACAGATTCTCCCTCCATGTACTGCACTGGTTAAACCTCAGTTGTAGTTCATCATCAGGCTCTCAAGTATCAGACTGGTTACTGAACGCGCAGGTCTGCTGTGCCCTCATAGATGCCAGCTTCCAAAGGGACATCTGAAAGGATGCTTTCTTCTGATTTCTTACTAGATGCTGTCCTCATGTGGCCATTTGTGTTCAGTGTTAGCAGTCTCTTCATGAGCATCTGTCCAGTTCCATTACTTTGGTGAACTCTCATTTTCGCTCTCAGTCTGCAGCCAGGTTGGGTTGCTGTTTCAGTACTGGCTGGTTTATGCAGGAACTCTGCTCCTGAGGTTAATCCAAGTTGTATCCAGGCCCTTCAGAAGGAAAAGGCAGCAGTAACACAGAAATATGGTCTGGTTCTGACATAAGTGCAGACCTGGAGAGTTAAAAGTGATTGTGTCATGTTCAAGAGATTTGGAAGCAGAGGTACCCCCTAGGTAAGACTTGTGGCTCAGATTCCCCATGCATTCTGGGCACACGAGCTAAGGAGAGACTAGGGAGCATAACAGCATCAGTGGATAATGGAAGAGTAACTGATATCATCTACTTGGACTTGTGCAAAGCATTTGATACTGTCCCGCATGACATCTTGGTCACCGAATTGGAGAAAAAATATTTTTGATGAATGGACCACTTGCAGGATAAGGAATTGGCTGGATGGTCACACTCAGAGTTGCAGTTAATAGCTCAGTGTCCAGATGGAGACTGGTGTTGGGACCAGTGTTATTTAACATCTTTGTAGGTGACATGGACAGTGGAATCAAGTGTACCCTCTGCAAGTTTGCAGATGATGCTAAGCTGAGTGGTGCTGTTGACATGCTAGAGGGAAGGGATGCTACCCAGAGGGACCTGGACAGGCTGGAGAGATGGGCCCATGGCAACCTCATGAAGTTCAACACAGCCAAGTGCAAGGTCCTGCACCTGGGTCAGGGCAATCCCAAGCACAGGTACAGGCTGGGAGGAGAATGGCTTGAGAGCAGCCTTGACCCTGAGGAGAAGAGTTGGTCTGGAGGGGGGTTGGAACTAGATGATCCTAAAGGTTCTTTCCAACCCAAACCATTCTATTTTATGGTTTTTCTACTCTTAATGTGACTGAACAGGTTTTAGAATAAATGAGATTCTGGCTTCCATGAAAGCTATTTGCAGTGAGCTCCACTGTAGCTAGTACATCTATCTTTAAGTTCAAGGGCAATAATGTATTTACTGTGTTGAAGAGAGAAACGACTCGTGAACGGATAATGGTTTAGAATAAATTGTAATCCCATTTATTTTCCATGCAAATATATGTAAGGAAAAGATGCTACGCTCAGTTCTGGAGACACCCTGACAAATACATCTCTACTGTTTCACAGCTCGAGATATCAAGATTGTTAAACCACTGGAAGATGTGGAAGTGAATGAATATGAGAGTGCATCTTTCGTCTGTGAGATTTCACACGATGAGGTTCAAACCCAGTGGTACAAAGATGACAACAAGCTGAAGGCTGATGACAACATTAGAATGCGTCAAGATGGTAGGGTGTAAGAGGGGGGATCTTTTTCCTGAGTGGGGGATGGGTTGGAGAACAAGCAGAAAGGATGTCTGAAATCAAGTTAAGAAGGGTCAGAAGGGAGTTCCCCTTTTGTTTAGGGGTTGCAGTTAGGCTGGAACAAGGGGATGACATGGTGGGAACTTTAGTGTGGGAAATGTGATGCTATCCCACCGTCCCATGTTGCCAGGAGCAGGTAGGAAATCAATGTAATTATTTCCAAAGTGGAGGTGAACAGGGCAGTCAGTTCACCTCTCAAAGGAGTTTTTGTCTGACAGCAATTGTGATCCTTCTCTCTCAAGTACCTCGTAGGTGATGGCGGCCGCATTCGGTCAGTCCTTGTAGAAGCTGTGTTTAGATTACGCTTTGATGGGAATGTGATTGTAGGGGAATGGGTGGCTTCACTGACATGAGAACAGGCAGTGGTGCTGTGAAACCAGATGGATGATGCTCAGCCTGGTGATGTGCCTCAGAGCTGTTTGTGTAAGGAAGCAATGTGTGGTTGTCTGCTCTCAAGAACACAGTTTGGTGGGGATGGGTTGGTGGTTGGACTAGATGATCTTAGTGGTCTTTTCCAACCTAAGTGACTCTGTGGTTCTCTGCTTCAGGAAAGACCTACTCACTGACTTACACACGTGTCCAAGTCAAAGATGCAGCAGAAATCAAATTTGTAGCAGAAAAGGCAGAATCTCGTGCCCATCTTACAGTTAAAGGTAATTACGCTTCTGATGACAACTTTGCTTAAATTATCTCATGTTATAAACCAGCTAGCACCCTTTGCTTTAATGTCAAGGAAGTTAAACAACACCTGGACCTTTCACAGAAATAACTCCTACCTACCTTTCTGCCTGTGAAATATCCACCTTGTCTTTTGGGATTTACTTTTGCTAAGTAAAACAGTTTATTTCCTCGGGAGGTTGATTTTCTACCTTTAGACTTCAGATTTGTATTTGAATGTCGAGGGATAAAAAAACATAGCTTGACTTTTTCTTAATTTTCTCTTGCTGTTTGAAAAGAGCACAGGTTTGGGTTTTTATATATAAGGTTAAGCTTAAGTAGTGTGATAGAGAAAGAAAAGGAAGATGTTTGAATTAACACTCTACTCAAGAACTCGGGAAATCTGAGTTCAGTCCCTGGCTTTGCCACTGCACTGACGTATGGTGCTGAGTAATTTACACTTATCTCTGAAATTTGGCCATCCAAGTGGTAAAATAGGGATAACAAGTCTTCTTTTAATTAGCTCTTTATTTGCTGTGCGTTAGATCAAGTGCTTAACAGTGTGTCGCCATCCAAGTAACCATCCATAAAAGAACTACTGCTATTGAGTTTTTAATTGGCCTCTTTCACAGAAACTGCGCTGATTATTTTATATATATATATATATATATATATATATATATACACACACACATATGTTTGTTTGTTTGTTTGTTTCACTCTTTTTAGAGCTGCCTGTGAAAATTGTGAAGCCTCTGCGAGATAAGATTGCACTTGAAAAGCATCGGGGATTCCTGGAGTGCCAGGTGTCTCGTGCCAATGCTGAAGTTAAGTGGTACAAAAAGGATGTTGAAATTCATCCTAGTGACAAATATGAAATTGTGAGCGATGGTGTGTATCGGAAGCTCATCATCAACGATGCAGACTATGAAGATGAGGACACATACACTTGTGATGCCTTTGATGATAAAAGCAGCGCTCATTTCTTTGTTGAAGGTAAAATAAATAAAGAAATAAAATGCAGTGGAATACAGATAGACTTATACAAAAGCCATTGTCACTTACTTTGAAAACACAGTGCAAATTAAACAATTATTTAAATTCAGGGGGTTTTTTGTTTTCCCCAAGTCCATTGATGTTCTTCCTGTTAGGATTATAAGGGCAAGAACATCCCGGAAAATGTATTTCTCCTAAGTAGTCATTAAATTTGGGCTACAGAGACCTTTACCAGGAGAAAACTTGTTCAGAGATAAGTTGCTGTAGTTAACCAAAGTAATTATCAATATCTGTGTTTCGTTGAACCTCTGTTCCATTTTATAATGCCAGGAGTTTGATACTGGGATGGGAAGGTCATGGTTTGCTTTGGAAATTGGACTGGGAATCAGAAGATGTGGGCTGTCTTCAGGTTGTCAACGTCTCACTGTCTGACTTCTTTACGACAACATTCCCTTTTTTTTTTTTTATTTAGATATTTTAAGGCATTTTGAGCTGATAGATGTAGTGTTCTTGTGCAGTAATGCTGGCATGGGTGAGCAGGGTGATAATGTAAGGGTTTTCTTCATTCCTTCTAAATCTCTGCTTTCTCTCATTCCATCCTTCTTAAAGAGCAATCCATCAGCATAGTAAAGGAGCTGTGTGATGAGGATGTGACTGAGCCTGAAGAAGCCAAATTTGAATGCGAGATATCCATTCCTTCTGTGAAGCCTCCCAAGTGGTATCTACGTGGAGAAGTCTTACAGGCTGGCAGAAATATTATCATGCAGCAAGAAGGCACCATCCACCGGCTGACCATACTGAAAACCACCACTGATATGACAGGCACCATTCAGTTCTCAATTGGCAAATCAAAATCCACAGCAAATCTGCTCGTCAGAGGTACCACGTCCTAGCTTGGATTACATTAATTAATTAATGAACAGTCTTCCTTCCCTGGCGTTTTTGAAATATTGTGTGTATACCTGGAAGGTCTGCCCCATTCCCAATTAAAAGTTGTTCAACACTAAATGAGACAGCTATGTTTCAATAAGGGATCTGTTTGAATAGGAGTGATGTGCTTAGTATTCAGATCTACAGAGCTAAGATTTTTTCTTTCCTTAGCTATACCAAAGAAGTCAAATCAGGTGAAATGTATTGTATTTCTGAACTAGACAAGTTTAACTTTGGTAGCACATATATTTGATGCAGTTAGTCATTGATTTGATCTGATACAAAGCTTCCAGGCTTTTTTTTATCTTCTGTTGTCCCCAGAGTAAGAGTCTCTGTTCACATCCTGAAGTCCTTGTTATGTCTTCAACTCACTCTTATTTGAATAAAATCCTCAACTGAGAGCAATTCAATAAGCACAGAACAAGAACAGGACTGTGCATTTGTTAGATAATATATAGTATTATTTTATAGAAATGTAGTCAGTAGCATTCCCTATCGATAATCATTTGTTTTACCTTCAAAGTAGTTCACAGAACCATTGTGAACATGAGCATACATGAAATTAATTGGGATGGAATACATATGAGAAACTTTTCTCTTCTTCCAATTGCCCTCATCCTTTCTTCTCTTCCAACCCTGCTTGGCAGATTACCATATACAAATCACCAGGAAATTGGAGGACAAGACAGCTTTGGAACGTCATTCTGTCATCCTGTCCTGCGACTTCAGGCCTTCTCCAAAGGTTGTGAAATGGTTCAAGGGCCACACACCCATTGAGCCCTCTGAGAAGTACAAGATCAAGAGGGATAAACATTCAGCAGAGCTCAAGATTCTGAAGCTGAAGCCTGATGATGCTGGTGTGTACAAGTGCAAGGCAGGAATTGCAGAGACTGAGGCCACGCTGACAGTTGAAGGTATGAGCAGGGAGGGTGGCCTCGCATGGTTTTATGGCTTAATATTTCACCTAAGATTTCTCTTCTTGAGGTTGATTTCTACAGTTTTCCCCTGCTAACTTTATAAATGTATAATCTTTACTGAACTGTTTATATTATGCACTGTGCAGAAGTTACAGCATACTGAAATCAAACATTTACACTCAGGTGGGTTATGCACACGCAAGAGTAATTTCTGGGCAAGGTGATGGGATTACGTAGAATTGAACTTGTCTTTCTTTTCTCGAGACATATTATTTTCCATTTTGTCCAAGAAACTGAACCCTTTGAAACTCTTTAATAATTCTAGGTAAAAATGTTGGGTTTTTTTTTTTGTGTGTGTGTGAAGTAAACTGTGACAGGCCTCTGATTTTTGGTGCATGTCTGTGGCTTTCATTTCCACCGACCACTGTGTCAGCTCTTACCTGTTGTTCATTTGTTATTCATAACGGTCATAGACTCATAGAGTAATTGAGGTTGGAAAAGACGATGAAGATCATTTAGTCCAACCATTGGACCACATCCCAGTATGACAACACTGGTTTATAGTAACAGTGGTAATGGTGCACCTTGTTTTCCTGCAGCCCGCAATGTAGAAGTAACCAAACACCTGCAGGATGTGGAAATTGAAGAAGAGAGCTCTGCTATCTTCTCCTGTGAGCTGTCCCATGATGACGAGGATGTGGAATGGTTCCTGAATGGCACCCTCCTTTACACCAACAATTACAATGACATCAAGAACGTTGGCAATTGCTACACACTGACAATGAAGCAGGTCAAGCCTGAGGATGCTGGCACAGTGACAATGAAGTCGGACAAGGTGTCAGAGAGTGCACGTCTGAAGGTGATAGGTGGGTCTGATCACACCCCTCCTGGATGTGAATAAGAGATGCTAATGAGCTATGATTTACTGCATCATGCAACAGTCCTGATTCTAAACCTCACCGCTCTGGGGTGACAAGTCATCAGGGGCTTTGTTCCAGTGGAAGGTTCCATTGTAGCAGATAAATATCAGGAAAGGAGGATGGTTTTGGTGTTCTGCCGAAACATTCCATAGCTCTTTATCGTCATTTTACTTAACATAAGAGAGTTTCAAGAGCAATTTCTTCAGTAGTAGCAATTGCTTCAGTAGTATGCAGTGTAAACGCTGTTGTCTCTAAGGATTTATGACTGCAAGGAGCAGAGCTGGTGTTTACATTCAAGGGTAGGGCACAGCTTTGAGTATATCTGTTCTTGAGTGGCACTGATTCAGCAAAACGAATGCAGTTTGCTGCTGTTCTTAATATGCTTTAAAATTTGGTCACACAACTTAATTGTAGAGATTTAACGAGTTCTCGTATGTCACCTAGGCCATAGTAAATTGCATGCTGAATCTGGTCAGTTCCTTGGAACTCCTTGAAACACATCTGTACGTGCACGCTCGGGTAACTCATAGTGATTTGTTGTCCTGAGTTATCTCTATCATATCTGTGTTGATCTAGAATGGATGTATCACTGGGAAACATTCTATCTGAAAGTCAGTCTGATATCTGCCACATTCTTGTAGGAAATCAGAGAGATCATTCTATGAGTGTTTTGCCTCCTGGTATGACTAATGACCAGGCTGTGAGCAACCTGATCTAGCTGTGGATGTTTCTGTTTATTGCAGGGGAGTTGGACTAGATAGCCTTTAAAGGTCCCTTCCAGCTTTAAGTATTCTGTGATTCTAATCTGCTCTCCCCAGCAATTAAGTTCTTTTACTTTATCCACTCAGAGTTTGAAGGAGTTCCTCTCCCTTCTTTCTTTTATATTTGGTGGATTTTTTTTTTCCCAGTATAAACATCTTATCTGTGAAATAGAAGATAGATAGATGGAGTCAATAAAACAGGAAAATCAAAAGTGTTCAGCAGCATATCCTCTTAATGCTGCTGCTGCCTGCTGCATGAGCCCTGCTTCATGAGAGGGCAGTGACAGCTCTCCAGCTATAGAAGAGCTGCATCCCAATTACTTCACATGATGTCAGTCCCACCCATGGCAATGCAGGCTGTCCGTCCTGCTCCCTGTATTCTCCTACTGATTAGTTCAGAATTCCATAAAACTCATTCAATTGTCAGACAGGAAACTGCTTTATGTTCTATATTGGAGTTGTCAGAATCGGTAAGGGTTTATTTATCCCTCTTTAAAAATCTGAAAGCAATCAGAAATATCTCAACTTAAATATCCCATTGTCCTATGTTGCCTGTTTAATTCCAGAGAAGCCTGCTGTCTTCTTGAAGTCCTTGGATGATGTTTTTGGTGAGGAGCGAGGTGTGATTAAACTGGAATGTGAAGTCTCCAAAGAGAAGGTCAAACCAGTGTGGAAAAAGGACGGTGTTGTGCTCACTTCTGGCAACAAGTATGAGCTGGTACAGTCTGGGAAGACCCTGTATCTCCTTATCCACGACCTCGAGAAGGCAGATGCAGGTTTATACACCTGTGATATTGGCACTGATGTTGCCAAGTCAAAAGTTGGCGTTCAGGGTAAGTACTGTGGACAGTAAAGGGGTGCTGAAAGCACGTTCAAGTTGGTCACGATGTCTTACACCTATTCCCTCATGAGCCTTAATGGTCTCTACAATAAAACAGTGTTACTGCAATTTAGTACTGTGATGTCTGGACAGTTCCCATTGCTTTTGATGTAAATATATCTCATTTTTCCACAAAAATCACTGAATGTGTCAAGAATGTCCTGGAAATGTTTCCTTTCTAAACATCCCTAAAATGGAGAAATGGTTTGAACACCAGTAGGGGTAGGATGGTAACAAATTAGCAAATAGAAATGTTTAATTCCTTGTCATAGGCAAAACCCTTTTTCTCACACAGCATCCTAGAGTCATCCTCTCTGTTAGGTTTTCCCTCTGTAGCTCATTGAATCTTCACTCTGCTCTATGGAATGAGCTGCTCTCCATGCAGTTCTTCCAGAGCAAAGCCAGATTCGCATGTCTCTTTTTCTATATCTTTCTGGTAATTTCTGGTAATGAGTGGAGAATGTCTGAGAGATTCTTTGCAAGTCAAGTACATCAGTAAGGAACACAGCCATGTCCTGCAAATCCTGAGTTAAAACACCAGTACTACTACTCATGTCAATCATAAATGCCTTTTCTCCATATAAACCTCATATTAGCCTATCTCTTATCTTCCAGAGCTGAACATTGGCATTACCAAACGGCTGAAGAACACTGAAATCCAGGAAGGAGAAGATTGTACTTTTGAATGCATTCTGTCCCATGAAAGCATTGATGACTTCAACTGGACACTGAATGGGAGCAGAGTGGAAAGTGGTGGGCGATTTAAAGCTTCTAACGTGGGTCGGAAGTATACTCTCAGTATCAAAAGTGTGATTCCTGCTGACTCTGGGGAAGTCGTTTTCACTGCCCGTGGGCTAACCTCCAAAGCTTCTCTGGTTGTAAAAGGTAATGAGATCAGAGAGATTCTGGGGTCTGATTCCTTCAATTGTCTTCTGATAAGATTGTTGTGAGAGCTAACTCATAATACAGTTAAAGTAAATAGCAACCTTCTACGTGAACCTTGAAGCACTGAGAATTTCTCTTAAAAATAAGTGAAAGGATGAAACATTTTACACAAATGCGAGAGCTACCCAAGACACTGGGGTAGTGTTGGAAATGGGCATCTCACTACAGCTTGTTCCATAAAGAATAAATCAGGAACGATCTGTTCAGGGAACTGTAGGAGCAAATATCCTTTAAGTGTAAGCTGAAGGGATGGCCTTCACATCATCTAGCTGTACAAAAAATTCCTATCTAGAACATGGGCATCTGAGAGCATCACCCGAGGCTCCCAGTGTGATCAGCGAAGAGAAGAAAGAGACAGTTTTCAGACATGGTTCATCATCTCCAATTGGATAGATTTAAGACAAAATAAATGGTGCCTTGAATTCCATTGCCTGTACTTGGCAGATTACTGCTGGCTGTAGAATGGCCTCCATTGCAAGTGCCTCTCAGACTTATCTCCAGCGCGTAGATGCATGTATTTAGAGAGAGGCATCCTACCCTAAGTGTACGTTGCTCAAAATGCATTTTTTCTTTCAGAAAAACCTACTGAGGTTACAAAACAGCTGGAGGATAAGACGTCAGCAGCAGGGCAGGACATCAGCCTGAGCTGCGAGCTGTCGAAACCCGATGTGAACATCAGGTGGTACAAGGATGGCAAAGCAATCCGAAAAAGCCAGAAGTACGACCTGCAGCAGGAGGGAACGAGGGCCATTCTGATCATCCATGACTCCACCGTCAAGGACAGCGGGGAGTACACCTGTGAGACAGAGGACTCTAAAACAAAAGCCAGGGTCACTGTGCAAGGTGAGTTGAAAAGCACACTGGGGATGGCATGTAGAGAAGTTGAGGTAAATATCTGTAACTTCTGGGAGATGTTCTTCCCTTCTGTCTTCTTAAGGGGGATCAATTATTAGTTTTCAGAGAATATTATGGATTAGAGTCTTTTATTTAAAATAATCTGGAATCCGAATGATCCACCACAATGATGTGGCTCTGGGCAGCCTGGTCTCATGGTTGGTGACCCTGCCCATGGCAGGGGGGGGTTGAAACCAGATGATCTTTGAGGTCCTTTTCAACCCAGGCCATTCTATGATTCTATGATCATTCTGTGATTCTATGATCTTGGGTGTTACTTAATGAGCCAAGCAAAGATGGCAATCTGAATTAGTCTTTATTGAATATGGGTAATCAAAACTATACACAGCTTGCCAAATGAAATCCCACCAGCACCCATATAATGGTATTAAACTTTCCAGATTTGGTTCTGTAAGTGAGGGCAAAGGAGATTCAGGACTCATCTGTATGCTTTGGACTTGTTGGGGTAACAAATCTTTGTCCTACACCCTCATCCCTCTTTTTTTTTTTTTTTTTTCCTTCCAGAAAAGCCTAACTACTTTATCAAAGAACTTTCAGATCTGAAAATTGAAGAAAGTGGAACTGCAGTTTTTATATGCCAGAGCGAGAAAGCTGCATCCTCTGTGATATGGAGGAAAGGCATAGCTGAGCTCAGGCCTGGCCGGAAATACGAGATGACACAGAAAGGACAAGACCTACAGCTGACCATAAAAAATCTGGAGAAAAGTGACAGTGACACGTACACCTGTGACATTGGTGATGCCCAGTCCAGAGCCAAGCTAGTTGTACAAGGTATGTGTGAGAGCCATAAGACTGTGCATCCTGTTTCTCCACTACCAAGATGTTATCTTGGTAGAATTTGTACATTTATGGCATATCTCTGGGGCTGCAGCTGTCTTGCCTGAGTAGCAGTTCACAGGCCATGCACAGAGCAAACTGCACAGAAATGGAAGGAACTGTACCAGCTAGAGCAGTGCTGTTGGGTGGCTGTGTGTGCAGATGTTTATGTGCTGCCATCCATGCATATGCAGGTCTATTTCTCAGCACGAGTAACACATTCACTCATTTTTGGCTCAGACTCATGGCACGTACACTGCATGGGACATGGACAAAAATATAGCAATGTGGAACCTGACATGTAGAGCAATTGGTTGATACGGAGCATTTATACTTTGAGAAATTTATGTATAATTTAAAAACAAAAATGCTGACATAAGGTGAGGCTGGTGACCCTGAAATCAGTGTGAAGTTTCTATCTCTGACCTTTCTGAGTTAAAAATAGTTCTCCAAAGCTCATGGTAAAAGTAAAAAATTCCCTGATGCTGCATGCCAGGTAGTTCCATTAGGGGAAAGATCGTAACATTGGATTAGCGTTGTGCTGACTACTTGTCCTGTTATGTGTTCTGGTACTCTGAAGGTGTCTTCATCCTATATTGGTGTGTGTCTTGTATATACTATCTTTTTGTGAATAATATATTTTTTTGTGTTCAATAACAGGGGAATTGTGTTTCGGTCTTCTGTATCATGAGTGTATTTCTTTCTTGAAATACATGGAAAATCTTGGATGTTTCCATAATGGTTTTCATGTTGGGAATGAAAGATTCCAGTAATTGATGTATCTGTGTTCGTTTCAGGCCAGAAAGTGCTAATAACAGAAGACCTGGAAGATGTCACTGTGTTAGAAGGAGAATCTGCCATGTTCAAATGCAGAATCTCTCCTGTAGAGTATAGCAAAGTGCAGTGGTTTTTGGATAAAACCCCACTCCATACCAATGAACTTAATGACATCCAGTCTCAGCCTGGCGGATATCACCTGCTAACCTTGAAAAAACTCTCTCTGAAGGACTCGGGGGTCATTACATTTGAAGCTGGTGATAAGAAAACATCTGCCAGTTTGGTTGTTAAAGGTAATTCAAGCATAAAAACTGCAGGAGAGAATAGAATGCATAGAAATAAATATGGGGTAAGGTGGATAGGTGAAAAAAAAAATGCTATAAATTTGGCCCGATCATTTGTATATCTATATATTTTTGAGTGTATTATTACCTATATAACAAAACCAGGACTGGAAAATGAACATTTTGCAATATTGGAGAACTGTTAATATGTTTACTGGACCTTAGATGGGAATGTTATACTAAAACAATGATACACTGGATATACTGTCCAGTTTTCCTTCAGCTAAGCTCGTAGGGCACCATTGCAATGGTAAGTGAAAAGAAATTGATTAGCTCATAGGAAAAAAAAAGAAAAAAGAGCAGCAAATATGTCTTTAATTTAATTTTCATTGTTTGAAGTGCAGCATTACACATGCTCTCTGCTATTCATGGTTGACAATATTTTCTCCTGAAAAGTTAAACTAGGCAAAAACTACATTGCTAGTCTACTTTTTAGGGAAGGAATAAGACAAATGCCAGACAACCCAAGAATGTAAGTTTAGAGAAGTGTTGTTTTCTTAGTGGGAATATCAGTATTTGTTATTACCCAGAGATGTATAACACACACTCTCTGTGTCAGATCATATTCTCATTCTTTTCAGAATCATCCTGTTTCTCGCAAGGAAATTTTTTTCAACATTCAAAAAGTTTGCCCCAGTTGACAATATTTACCTCTCTACGAAAGTGCAGATGATATTTTTAAAGTGAAATGAAAGATCTTATTTGCAAAGGGTTGGCTCTTTTTGGTAACACTAATATGTGATGCTGTATTGTGGAGGAGAGCAGTTTTTGATTTTCCAATTGGGTTTTTATGTATAAAAGCCAGAAGCTGGGAGGTATAATAACTATCTTGGTCTATTTAGCTTTTCGTATCTAGCTTAGGCTGCTTCTAGGAGCTATAAAGAAAGAGAAACACTTCCAGAGAGCTTTTCAACTCCTCTATCCTAAAAACATGTTTTGGAAATGTATACCCCATCCTTGGAGGTGTCTGTTGTCTTCCATTAATGATAGAGACACCCTCCATGACCAGTCTAGAATATCTGCCTACTTTTTAGACGGCCTTGTACTGATGAAGAATTGAATCATATGATGAGGTGAGCCCTCCTTTATATGACTGTCTGAGAAATCTCAATTGTACCTTGCTTCATCAAGAATTAGCCTTCTACACTCCATTGGAAGGCCCAAACTAAGAAGCACGCATGGAGAAGTGTTTAGGAAAGTTGTGCCTCCATCTTGTTGAAGTTCAATGAGATGCGAGAGATCTTATGTTTTACAGCATTTTCTTTCCAGTTTCTCCGAGATAGCATTAAGTATTTGCTAAACCAGATTTTATAGCATGATTAATGCCCTCCCGAGGACTTTGTAGCCCAAATTATTCCTTGCTAACTTGTGGTTTTAGTGCAAGTAATCTTGGACATAAGCCCAACAGATTACTTGTGACTTGAACATCTGCACCTCTTGTGAAAATCTCAGACCATTTTTATGTGATTCTAGAAAAGCCCTGCATCTTCACAAAGGAGCTGGTTGATACTGAAGTCACTGAGGGAGAGGATGTGATTCTTCACTGTGAAACCTCCAAATCAGACAGCCCTGTAAAGTGGTGCAAAGACGGGAAGAGTCTTAGGAATTCTTCTAAGTATAACATCAGTCGGTCGGGATTTGAAGCCAAGCTGGTCATATACGGGGCAGAAGAAAGAGACAGTGGCAGATATGAGTGTGAGGCTGGAGCAGCTAAAAGTAGTGCGGTTATTACTGTCAAGGGTAAGAACGTTTGGAGTAATGGCTTGGGTTCTACTTTGTCATCCATCAGCAAGTTCAGAACAATGCATAGAAGTGATGTAAATGTGAAACTATATCAAAAAGGAGCCTCATGTCTTTGCAGCTCAGTGCAGGAAAAGTTCTAGTGAAATCACCCAGGATAGCATCCAGAGAGGTGGCAGAATGTGAAACAGAAAAACGAAACAGGAAAATCCTTCATTTTATCTGATTTTATCTCTGTGAAAGTATCAGCTCTCTAGAGCTGTCAGGAGAGAATGGTGGCAACCTCTGTAGAAGATAGTAGAATCATTAAGGGTGGAAAAGACCTCTAAGATCATCTAGTCCAACTGTCCGCCTACCACCAATATTGTCCCCTGACCATGTTCCTCAGTGTCACATCTCCACTGTTCTTGAACACCTCCAGGGATAATGATTCCACTGCCTCCCTGGGCAGCCCATTCCAGCACCTGACTACTCTTTTGGAGAAGGACTTTTTCCTGATACCCAACCTGAACCTGCCCTGGCACAACTTGAGGCCATTCCACTTGTTGTATTGCTGTTACATGGGAAAAGAGGCCAACTCCCACCTCACTACAACCTCCTTTCAGGGAACTGTAGAGAGTGATGAGGTCTCCCCTGAACCTCCTCTTCAGGCTGAACCACCACAGTTCCCTCAGCTGCTCCCTGTAGGACTTGTGCTTCAGATTCACCCAGCCTAAAAGATAATGCAGAGGAAGGATGAATCACCTTCTGAAACTCTTTCCAGTGCTATCTCTGTCCATGGAGGGAGCACATATGCCCACATTTGTGTAAGGAATTGCTTGAGGCAGCTGAATTTATTGAGAGAAGTGCATCCAAAAGCACCTATTCCGAAGAATGTGGTCAGGGAAAAGTCAATAATTGAAGGGTTGTGTCTGAGCCGAAACAAACGTTCTCTTAGATATAAGAGATTTTACTGTACTTCCCTGAGCTCGTTAGGAAAATATTGTGAGGTAAGCATTGGGACTGAGCTGGGCCAAAACCAGAGTCACCTACTGCTCACACTATAAACTTTCCCTAAGAGAAGCTAGCAAGAACAAGAAGTCTTTGGCTCATTGGAAGAGTCAACCTGAACCTCTGAGCATGAAGAAGGAGGGAAGCTGCTCACAGCATTTACCAAGCACCAAGAAACCACATCAAGGCTGAGGTCTGCAATGTAAGGAAAGAGAAGAACTTGATGTAATGAGGATTTCCCAGTTGCTATAACTTTCCATAGCACTACAATACTTTTCCAGTACCCAATATACACAAAGACAAAGTGATTGAAGGCCAGGTTAGATGGGGCCCTGGGCAGCCTGATCTGGTGGTTGGCAACTCCGCTCACAGCAAGGGGGTTGGAACTGGATGGGCTGTAATTGTCCTTTCCAACCCAAACCATTCTTTGATTCTATAAAATCTGTATTGACTTCAGTAGGACCTGAATCTCACTCGTGATGGAGAAGAATAGTTATGCTTGGTTAAAAAAACTACAACATTCATAATGAGTGTTATCCAACTGCCCATGAGTGCTATGTGCTTTCCCCATTTCTCCTTTTGCAGAGCAGGGTGTGAATAGATGTAGGATTTAAACACGTAGATTCAGATCAGAGGAATCAAGTCACAAAGATGCCCACAACAGATTATACTGTTGTAACATTCCTTTATCAATCAGGGTCAAAGCAGAATGACAGAATGAAACAACAGCAGAAAATATTCAGTGTCTGTGTTACTGTGGGTGTCCACAGACTAGAGATAAAAGGGCAACAGAAGAATAAGCTTTAATATTTCAATAACCACAGGAAAAATGCATCATGGATCAGTGGCTGACCTGCATGTTCATCAGCTTGAGTTAGAAGACAGCACTAGCCAGGAGTGAAGGGATTGGTTTTGTTGTTGAGGGGTTGTTATATATTATATATATTTTTTAAATGATCTGAAGGGAAAACACTTAATTAGGCATTCTTTTCCTTCTCCTTTTCCCCAGTAAATGCTATCTCCACTGCAGCTCACCTTGAAGTCTTGAATCCCAGGCTGTGATAGAGCCTACACAGGAGCGTCCATAGGGACCCTTTTGTGTTTTGCGTTTTCTTTGGTGCCGTTTTTAAGTCTGCATTCATGTCTGATAAAAATCTGTTGTGGTTTCTTATGGCAAAAAGTTAACACTGCTGGTTACAAGAAAAGGTGCTCTGTCATTTCTTTGTGTCCTCTGTGTTATGTGACAGGTGACCTCAGGGAGGTTTGACATTTATTGTACCAGTTGCCAGGCTCTGACCACAGATCTGCAATCTAGTTCAGTGTCTCCCAAACCCGATGTCACCAAGACATGTCTAAGCTGCACCTGTAGAACTGGCTTTGGTTGCTTTGTATACTCTGTGCATGGCCCCTTGGCTTTGGTTGTCTCCTCAGAAGGCCAAGGGAGGCTGAAGTAGGGCATTGCTCTATGTCTGTGCCCTGGCACTATCCTGGCATTACATTAAATCATTTTGATGTTTACTACTGAGGGGATGGGGGAGAAAAATTCCAATAACCGAGTGTTAGGACACCGTTAAAGATCTTGAAGGCTAAATTTTTGCTATTGCTCCGAGTACTGAGGCCAGTTGCACACAGTTGGTGCCATTAGTAGCATTGGAAGCATCTGTTGCTGTTGTTAATAATAACAGCAATTGTCTTTTAATAGTGCAAATAGTGATTAAAAGGAAAAAGAGCATATGGTCTCAGACACTTTTTGCTGTTGCAGAGTGCATTTTCATTCCAGAGGTTTCCTATCTGAATAATAACAATCAAAAATAATGAAACAAAAAGGAAACAGTGATCTGCAAGCTTGAATGTGTGCAATGTCCCTTTTCAGAAATGCCAGTTCTCTTCAAGCAAGAGCTTCAAAACCAAGAAGCCAAGGAAGGAAAACAAATCAAACTGACTTGTGAGCTCAGCAAACCCGATACCCCAGTGAAATGGATGAAAGGAGGCACTGTTCTGTATGCCAGCGAGAAATATGAATTCAAGCAGCATGGCACTGTGGCAGAGCTCATCATTCGGGATGTGACTTCGATAGATGCTGGGGACTACACCTGTACTGCTGGGGAACTGAAGACCACTGCTCAGGTGAAAGTACACGGTAAGCAACGTTGGGTGCACTGCAGCACTTTCTTATTGTGCTGCTCTATAGAGCAACCATCTACAATCTCATGATTAAAATGTAATAGCATTGTAGCATACTTGGAAGTTGTTGTACATATTTTTCATGTGATTTCACATCTTGCATCTGGGATTTTAAATCTGCCTCTTCCTACTGAGCAGAAAATTAGTGCAGAAGATTTGTTTCCTGTGCTCTGTGTGCTGATTGGTTTGCTGTTATACATGGCTGTAAGACTGGAGTTAGAGATCAAGAGCATGGGAGCACAGGCAGAACATGAAAATTTAACATGGAAGAGCAGAAAGGGGCACCATGCAGTCAAGTCTAATCCCTGGCAAACTGCAGGTGGTGAACTGGTTGATGTTTAGATTCCCCCAAATTCCCCAGACATCTTCTTTTAAAGGCTCTCAGATACCGTCAGCAAGAGGAAATGGTTTTAAACTGGAAGAGGGTAGATTTAGACTAGATATTAGGAAGAAATTTTTTACTGTGAGGGTGGTGAGACATGGAACATGTTGCCTGGTGAAGCTGTGGATATCCCCTCCCTGGTAGTGCTCAAGGCCAGGCTGGATGGGGCTGTAAGAAGGGTGGTCTAGGGGGAGGTGTCCATGCCTATAGAAGGGGAGGTGGAACTAGATAATCTTAAGGGTCCCTTCCAACCCAAATCATTCAATGATTTACGACTATGAACTACCATGAGGCACTTGTTGTACAGCGGGAGATTGTCCTGATCCCTGTTTCTGTATCCTAGCGGTGCCAGTCCTTTTTAAACAAGCCCTGGAGAACACGGAAACGGAAGAGGGGAAATCTGTCTCTTTGCGCTGTGAACTCACAAAAGCAGATGCCACTGTGGTGTGGAAGAAGGGAGAAGCCACACTCCAGGCAAGTGCCAAATATGAAATGAAGCAGAAGGGGACAATGGCAGAGCTGGTGATTCATAATGCAGAGCCAGAAGATGCGGGAAGATACACCTGTGACACTGGAGACCAGCAGACCACAGCCCAAGTCAAAATCCATGGTAGGAATGAGACACCTGCTTGTGGCCATTTGTTATTGTTCTTGCCATGGTCCTGCACATTTACAATGGGTGCTCAGAAAAAAAGGGATCAGTCCAAAGGAAAGGCAGCTCTGGATGTGTCCATTAGGTTACCTGTGTTCTAGGACAATAACTTCATACTAAAATGTATCAATGAATTAACCTTGACTTGATATAAATATATCTTTCCTCGCCTCTGAAATAACTGTTCTGCTTTCTGCTCAGGACATAAACAATTACCTGAGTTCTAAGCTGTGAGGTAAGAAGGTGATAAATATGTTCTGTTAAAGAATATGCATTTCTTTTCTTTACCTACTGAACAAATTTTTCACGTGTCTGTGACCAACAGCATTTGGGCAGCAGAGCAATAATTACTTTGTTCTAATTACTGAAAAATAATTATTTTGCTTTTAATTTCCTGCAAACTCATGGTGTGCTATTGTAAGTGTGAGTAGAGTCCTGGAAGTGCAGGTAAGTCAAAGTCCATTAGCTATGCCAAGAGAATCTGGTTTGGCCTTTTGAGTCCCATAAAGAGGTAACCATTTGTTAATGATGCCTTTAAAGTAAAATGAGAATGCTTCATTTCTCAGCCATCTCTGCACTCATTGAAGAAGAGCTTAAGAGTCTGGAGGCTCCGGAAGGTGGGACAGCCACCCTGCACTGCCAGCTGAGCAGAGAAGCCCCTGTGGAGTGGAGAAAGGGGCACACTGTTCTCAGGCCAAGTAACAAGTACAGGATGAGACAAGAGGGCCTGGTGGCTGAGCTACTGATCCACGACCTGGAGACAAAGGATGCTGGAGACTACACATGTGTAGTGGGAAGCCAAAAAACCACAGCAACCTTAACAGTGAATGGTAAAAAGTCAGAAATAACTCATGAAATTCTGGAATATTTCTGTCCATCTCTCTTCCTTTCTATATATTCCATTTCAACTCCTACCTGTATGTCCTCTGTCTACTCTTCTCATCCTTCCACTTATACATGTGTAACGGGAAGCCAAAAAACACAGCAGCCTTATCAGTGAATGATAAATGTCAGAAATAACTCATGAAATTCTGTAATATTTCTGTCTATCCCTTCCTTCTTCCTTTCTATGTATTTCCCTTTCAACACCTGCTTTTATGTCCTGTGTCAACCCCAACCTTTATGTCCTATGTCCACTCTTTTCATCCTTCCATTCTTTCACATTGCCATGCCACTCCTTTCCCCAGTCTCCATCCACAATCAGATTTCATCACTCCCAGTGTTGCATGTGTGTTTCTGTAACGTCTTCTCAGAGACCTTTCTCAAGTGAAGGACACTAATGTGCATGTATGCCTTCCTAAATTAGAATGGAAAAAGATTCCTTGGGATTTGCTGTTAAGGAGGATTCTTTACCTCCTGTCTGGATAAGATTATTGTTTGTGTGCGTGTTCTTGATGAAATCTCTGATTGCAACAGAACTATTTGCTAGAAAATGTTGTTACAAGCCACAAAAAAAGATGGATGTGGTCAAGGATGAGGGTGTTGGAATAAGGTCTGGAGAGTCATTTATAAATCACAATGCAGCCTCTGACCAGAGGAGCATTGGGTTGCAACCCCTTGTTCATTCTGCGTCTCTCAGCCCTGCCAGTCCACTTCAAGAAAGAGCTAAAGAACGAGGAAGGTACAGAGAGCGGAACGGCCACACTGCAGTGCGAGCTGAGCAAGGCAGTCAGCACGGTTGAGTGGAGGAAGGATGGGAAGGCACTGATGCCAAATGGCAAATACAAAATGAGACGGGAAGGGCGCTTTGCTGAGCTGGTCATCCAAGACCTAGACTTGATGGATGCTGGGAGTTACACCTGTGTGTGTGGAGACCAGAAGACCACAGCTACTTTGACAGTGAATGGTAAACATTCTACCCATCTTTCTCGTTAAAACCCAAGCTGAGCCTGTTTGACAACATTTTCTGGTTGTACTGATCAAGCATCAGACAAGTTTGTAGAGGTGTCATGTTGTCAGCTCTGTGGAGCCAGTCATCCTGTTAGAGGGTGTTCCCTTGTTTTTGTTTTCCTTTGAGACAGCTCAGCAATGTTCTGTATTGCTCCTTCTAACTTGTTTCTCCCTCCTCCAGAAGGTCTTCCACCCTCATATAGCTTATTAGTAGTACCTTTGGTTAAATGCACACACTGCAGTCCAATAATTTATCAAACGGTCCAGGCCATTTCATTACATTTCTGATTCCATCTCTGTTGGTATTACATCCTTCAGCCTTGCCTATACTCTTCCAAGAAGAAATGCTGGACAAGGAAGCTACAGAGGGCCAGGCAGTCACTTTGCACTGTAAGCTGAGCAAATCGGCTCCTGTTGAATGGAGAAAGGGGAATAAAGTCCTCAAACCAAGTGAGAAATACAAAATAGAGCAGGAAGGCCCATTTGCAGAGCTGGTGATCCAGGATTTGGATTCGGCAGATGCTGGTGATTACAGCTGTGTGTGTGGAAATCAACAGACTACGGCCACTTTGACAGTAAATGGTAAAAAAAAAAAAAGAAATTCTCAGCACACATTTCTGCACTCTCTTTCTCCCACTGCATCTGACCTTTCTGCACTTTCCCATTTCCACCCTTGCTGACAGATTTTTCTTTCCTGTTTTTCTCCTTTCTCTCTGCCCCACCACTGCTTCTCTCTCTCTGCTCTCACCTCATCCCCTCTTGATGTGCTGTGTTTGAATGACCTCTGAAGTACAGGTCTCCCTCTCAACACCATTCCTGATCCAGTGCAACTGCTGTTTAAATTTTTTTTCTCATAGGGATTGTCCTAGAGGTGGGATTAATATCTATTCTTAGTTTCCTAGGCTTTGTTTTCCTAGGCTGCTATCATCTAAGTAGAAAGAGTGTTCATTGAAGTGTGATGCTAAGGAGTATCTTAATGAATAATTACTCTTTTTTTCACGCTCCTACTGTTCCCAGCCCCCTTTTTTTGTTAAGGAATTTTGTTTAAAAACAGCACGCTTGCAAGGGTTCGGCTTAGGGGATCCATTTATAAAATTACAGACAGTGCCACAGCTCAGGTTCTTCTGTAGAAGTATTGTCTTGTTCAAGGGAAACAAGTTGCTCCGGGTGTCCTAATGAAATTTGGCCTTTAATTTTATGATCTGTAAAATAAAGGGTAGATGACTTGTTAACTAAGTTTATAGTTAGGGAAAAGCTTGCTTTAAAATAAACTTTTAAAGCATGCAAACAAGGGAAGAAAGGTAAACTGAAGTATGCACATAATCCTGGAGTGTATGGAAAGCCTTGTGGCATGCAGGTTCAGGGAGGTGAAGGAAGAGGGCAAGTACACCGTGGGTCAGGCTTTCTCAGCTTTGATGCCATGTCCGTATTCCATTTACTCTGCAGTCCTACCCATTCTTTTCACCAAAGAACTGAGCAATGAAGAAGCTATGGAAGGTAAAAGCGTCTCTCTGCGCTGTGAGCTGAACAAGGCTGCTGCTAACGTGGAGTGGAAAAAGGGACTCAAGACCCTCAAGTCAAGTGACAAGTATAAAATGAAACGGGAAGGCGTCACTGTGGAGCTTTTAATCCAAAATCTAGACATGACAGATGCTGGAAATTACTCCTGTGTGTGCGGAGACCAGCAGACTATGGCTGTTTTAACAGTACATGGTAAAACAAAAGAATCAAGACGAATGCTACAATTAACTACTGTGTTTTCTCTGTCCGTGTGGACAACCTCGTTACCCTGCCACATCCTTCCTCTGCCAGGCCTTCATCCTCAGCTCCATGATGTCAGTGATGTGTTCCTGTTGGCATCAACATGGCTGGTGTGCATGGCACAGGAGGGATGTCAGAGTATGAGGTTGGGGAGAAGACAGGCAGCCGGGATTGCTGCCACCCATTTGCCGAGGGTTGATATCTAGGTTTTCCCTCTTGCAAATTCCTTAATCAGAATCCCCATTGTGCCCAAGAACGTTGAGTCCCAGAAAGCACTATGACTTGGTGTTTTTAAGGTTTCATCAAACTCAGACTGGTTAGGTTATTCCCTGGAATCTTATTCCCACGTTCTGTTTTCCTGGGATACTAAAGTGGTTCAATACGTACAGACCAGTGATCAGTGTGTTCTGTTACTCTCCTGTGCAAAGCAAATGCAAACCACCTAAGTGATTATTATCCCAAGTTATTTTTATTGCAACTGTTTGAAAGAGTGTGAATGGAAGCGAAAATGCTTGTTTCCCCATTGTGTATTGAAATGAACAATTTCATCTCAAATTGACTTTTGGAATGAAACTCAGTGTTTCATTCTTTTTTTAATGTAGAATTCCTTTCTGTTTGCTCAGTGCTAAAACTTAGCAAACATCCTACTTTCATTATGGTTTTAAAATCTGTGTGAGAAACCCATATTTTTTCCCCAGAAATTTCAATTTATTTGTTTTTATTGGAAATTTCACACGAAAAAAAAAAAAGGGGGGGGGCCATGTACTTCTGTCTGTACTGATTTGTTCCTCTGAGTGAAACGTATCTGTGGGTTACAGCAATCATTGGATCCTTTCCTGGTGATGGCATTTTGCTCCTCATACTGATTCATGGAGAATATCGACAATTTATGTCCTTGTATTGATAAATCCATTCAAGATAAGAAGGAAAAGGGAAATTAAATATCGCTGTTTAATTTGAACTCCTTGGAGCTCACATCTCACTGCTCATATTGCTGTCCTTCAGCTTTACCTGCGTTTTTCAAAGAGGGTTTGAAGAACAGAGAGGCCACCGATGGCGGAACTGCCACACTGCGCTGTGAGCTGAGCAAGGTGGGAGTCCCAGTGGAGTGGAAAAAAGGAGATAAGACACTCAAATCAAGTGATAAGTATAGGATGAGACAAGAAGAAACCTCTGCAGAGCTGTTGATCCGAGACCTGGAGGTAGAGGATACTGGAGAATATACTTGTGTGTGTGGAGATCAGAAGACCTCAGCTGTCTTGACAGTGCATGGTAAAAAACCCATTCTCCTTTATCATAGCTGCATCTCAGATATACCCTTTTTTTCTGGGAGGTCTCCTCACTGGTTTTGACGTTTTGATTCTGCAGCCTTCTCATGGTTTAGAATGTCTTGTGTTGATAGGGTCCTCAAAGACCACCTCATCCCATTTGGTTTGCTGGTATTTCATCCTGTCTCCCAAAGTCAAGGTGAAACAGGTCACCTAATGGCAGCATGCAATTGTGATGGTTTCATACCCTAGAGCTTTCTGAATGCTTTCAGAGGGCAAAGAGCAGTTGATAGGGCCTGAATAGTCTAGGCCTCTAGCTACAAGCTTGTTCTCAGAGGGTTTGTCCTCTATGTCTCTGATGTCACTGGTTGCCATTGCTTAACTTGAAGGAAAGTTCATTAAGAATGCTGAGCTCAGCTAGCAAGAGGTTTTTTTTCAATGCGGGAGCAAATGACTCTTTTGCAGCACTGTGATATATTGTGCCGATGAAACTGTACTTTAAAACAAAACACAACCAACAACCCACCAACAAACCATTACTCTGAAGGTCCTGATTTAGGAGAAACGAGCCCAAATTTGTTCCTTCCTCTGCTGTGGCGATTAGCGAAAAGCTTTGGACGCCCCTCCAACAGTTCACATACGGTTCCAGTAGATTAAAGGAACGTTTCTATTTGAGGTGTATCTTAAGGGTGAGATGCTTTTAAGGGCAGGAGTAAAACTGGAGGCAAACATCTCTCTGATTTCTCTGCATGCTTTTATTTCCTCTTATTTCTTCCAGTTAAAGGTACTTGTGTCCTTTCCTTCCTCTGGGCTGGTACTTCCTTGTGCAAGTTGCTTTCTTTTTACGTTGATGACACCACACAAGGCAACTTGCAAAAAACAATGGCCTAATAGTGCACAGGACCTGATTCTACATTCATAGGATCACTGAAGTTAAAAAGACCTCTAGGATATCCAGTGTCCAACCCCTACCCATCCCCATCAGGCCCACTAATATGTCCCTCCTACACATTTCACACCTACACATTTCAAGGTCTGGTTAATGGTTTGATGTACTCTGTTTATGTTACATCCCTTAGCTTTGCCTGTGCTTTTCAAAAAAGAACTTGTTGATGTGGAAGCCACAGAAAGTGGGACAGCTGTTCTGCAGTGTGAACTGACTAAATCCACTCCGGTGGAGTGGAGGAAAGGACGAGAGTTGCTCAAGCCCAGTGATAAGTACAAATTGAGGCTGAAGGATACCATTGCTGAGCTGACAATCCAAAACCTGGAGGAAGAAGATGCTGGAGATTACACGTGTGTGTGTGGAGACAAGACAACTACAGCATCTCTGACAGTGCATGGTAAAATACATACATTTAGTAGGGAATTTCTGCATTGCCACCTGTGCTTTCATGCAGGATCACAAATTGGCATTGATTCCATCTATTACTTTAGATTTTTATGATAAATGTGTCTACCACATTCTTTTACTGAAAGTCCTTCACTTGGGAATGATACATAGCATCTTACAGCCTTTTCTGTTCCTGTTCTTTCACATTAATGCAGTCTGGAAACAGATACTGAAGATCTTGGTGAAGTAGTAAATACCAGTTTCCATTAATTAATTTCTAGGCGTATCGCTTATCAGAGAGTTTTCACCTCTTTTTCTTAGGTAAAATTGGGAAGTTTGTTAACAGTTGAGAAACTGTTGTGTTAACAGTTGAGAAAGACAGGTGAGAATTATGCATTGCAGCCTGGAATTTTAAGTAATGGTGTTCCGGTTGTTTGTTCATCTGATCTCAAGACATAGCTGTGCAAGTTCTTTTAAAGCTTGCTATCAGCTTTCTCTTGCTTACATCTTAAAATACCTTTAAAATATACATTCCAGTACTGAAATTAGTTTTGCAATCCTGATTTCTAATTCATGCTGCAATGGGTAGGGCAGAGATGCCCCTAAAGTTGTCTCTCATGAACTATATGCGTTAATGAAAACTTTTTGAGATTGAAGGGTTTTTAAGGCAATGGAGCAGTCAAGATACGGTATTTCCTCAATGTTTAAGTTCTCTCTCTTCATCTGTGATCTTCAGCCCTCCCTCCACATTTTAAAAAGGAGTTGAAGAACGTGGAAGCCACAGAAAATGGCGTGGCCACTTTCTGCTGTGAGCTGAACAAGCCTGCAGCTTCTGTGGAATGGAGGAAAGGGGACAGAGCCCTGGAGCCAAGTGACAGGGTCACCATGACATGCAAGGGCACAACCGCAGAGCTGGTGATCCGTGATTTAGATCTGGCAGATGCTGGTGATTACACATGCTGTTATGGAGATCAGAAAACCACAGCTGCTCTAAAAGTGAATGGTAAAAAAATCTTATACCCAATAAAGTAGATTATTTCCAAACAGATTAAAAATAGTAATAATAATAAAGCAGAGTACTATTGAAATTGCAGCCTTATTTCAGGTGAATTTAGCTACGTGCAGTTGGACTTGTGCTTAAAACCGTGAAGGTGCTGGTGAATGCCAGGCATAGGTCAGATGTTTACTGCAAAGATTTCAGTTGTTCATCTTGGTTCCAACCCAGTTCTTTGATGCTCATGTTCCCAAGTAGTTGCTAAAGAAGGGAAATCATATTTATTACTATGAAGTTGATTGTAAAGATGGCACAGTCCAAAAGCTGGGGTGATGAGTTTTGATAAACAACGCGGTCTTAAACAATCTTTGAGAATAATTTCACAGTCTGGAGAAAGAGTAATTTCACTACCAGAGCATATAGATCTCATGGAAAAGTGAGGTTGGTGTCTCGGATATAATTTAATGTATGAGCTTTTCCAGTAATGATCAGAGTTATGACAGAACTTAAGCACCCCAGTTTGGCTCTATTTTCCATTGTGGTAGGCAATACCCAAAGTAAGGCAGGATTCAGTCTTTCAGAGTCTGAAGAAATATCTGGTGTGGTTCTCCATTTCATGCCACAGACTATGCCATAATAAAAAGCTCTGTCTCATGAACAAGACTTTCCAGAGTCACTATCAGATAATTTTTAGAGTTATCATCAATGCTACCTGGATTAGGGAAGGTTTTGCTTGTCAGACGTGGTCCACAGACCACAAACAAGTGCTTACTTGAACGACTCCCATGGTCATACATTCTCCTCGTTTTGAACTTCTCAGCCTTGCCTGCACATTTCAAGGAAGAAATGAAGAACGAGGAAGCCACAGAAGGTGGAACAGCCACGCTGCAGTGTGAGCTATCTAGGGCCGTCCCCGTGGAGTGGAAAAAGAAGCACAAAGTGCTCAAATCAAGTGAAAAATACTCTATGAGACAGGAAGGTGCCATAGCACAACTCCTGATCCATGCTTTGGAAGTCAAGGATGCTGGGGAGTATACCTGCGTGTGCGGGGACAAGAAGACTACTGCAGTGCTGACAGTGCACGGTAAAAGAAAAAACACCAACAACACATTATTTTTGTCCAATTCTAGCTAGAATTCTAGTTCTGTTGATTATATTAACATTGTTCCCAAGTTTTCTCTCCCTGCTCTCATTGGTACATAACTATATTGCTTTGTACCACACTGAAGCATTCCACACGCTTACATGTTCTGTTCTGTTACATACATCTGACTTGTGCCTGTGCATTCTGGATTCAGGTCATTCTATGATTCTGTTTTATGGCTCCCTGAATTTCAGGACAATAAGGAGCTTTTGACTTAGGCAGACTATTCCTGATAGTCCTTGTAGTGGGATGGTCTGTGTAATTATGCCCTTAATATAGCTTCTTTGAGAAGCTTTCTGCTGTCTTAGACCTTGTCATTTAAGATTGCTTCTACTTGGTTGCATTTAACAATTCTTAAAGAATTGAAGCTTTCATTGTTTCCCACATATTTTTTTTGCTAAGACCCATGAGCTCTGCTGCTTCGTAATGGATAGCTGCCCAGTTGTTCTCCACATCTGTATTCTCAAATATTTATTCCTTGCTGGCCAAAGTCAGGGCTTGGAGGTCTTCCTCTTCAATTCTTTCATACATATTCTACAACCAAAAGTGGTCCCCACCCCATTCCAAAGACTTAGCAGACACTGTCCCATCCTACTACTCCCAAGGTATGTATTACCACGTTGCTACCCAGTATTATGCTCAATGATTCTATTAGATGTTCCAAAGGGGTTCAGTGTTAGGGACGCTCCTGAACCTCCTGAAATGATAGTCTTACAAGAGATGTCCACAATGGAGACATCCTACTTCTTTTTCCTTTCTATCGTTACATGAGCACTTTCAAGATGCCTGCACTATTTTACCCATCAGCCCTTAGCATTCATTCTAATTCTTGAGCTAGGCATCTTTAATACATAAATCTTTTCTTTTTCCCTTTAACTTCTTTTTTCCTGATGATAGTATAACCTTCTGTACCAATTTTCCAGGCTGAAGTATAGTGAGGAAGTTACAGTTTTGGCCATACGCGAAGTCTTCCTATTCCTGCTGTTTGTGTCATTCATAAGGCATGGGTAGATAGCGGTGAACATCACGTTAATCTTTTTGGTGGCTGAAAGTTGCATGTCATGAAAACGTTTGCTCTTTGTTTCTCAGCCCTTCCTGCTCTCTTCAGAGAAGAGTTAAGAGACGAGGAAGCCACTGAGGGTGACACAGTCACTCTGCACTGTGAGCTGACCAAGGCTGCACCAGTGGAATGGAAAAAGGGGCACGCAGTGCTCAAACCTAGTGAGAAATACAAAATGAGGCAGAAGGATGCCACTGCAGAACTGGTGATCCATAACCTAGATGAGAGTGATGCTGGTGATTACACCTGTGTGTGTGGGGATAAGCAGTCCACAGCTTCCTTAGCAGTACACGGTAATCACGTTTTTCATCTGGATGTCCTCATCATCAAGCCCTTGTTTTTGATTCTTTGGTTTTTTTCCTCATGTTTATTGTTATCACTGCATACTTTCCTCTGGGTTTGACATTGCACATCATGGTCACAGTAATTAATTTGCAATTTTTTTTTTAATCTAAGGGGAAAACCTACCCCCCAGCCCCTAATAGAAAGTGGTTTTAGGACCTTATGAAATATGTAGATGTGAGAACAGTACCTAGGACATCTCCCCACTCTTGCTCCAGCCTTTCCTTCCCCCAGCTCTGCCCCTCATCCAGAGGCTGTTTGCAGCTCCATTTAACCCTCTATCCATTGCATCCTCAGCACTGCCTGCACACATCAAGGAAAGCCTGAAGGGCGAGGAAGTAACAGAAGGGCGAACGGCCACTCTGCGCTGTGAGCTGACCAAGGTTGCTCAGGTAGAGTGGAGAAAGGGAAGCACTTTGCTCCAAGCCAGCGACAAGTACAAAATGAGACAGGAGGGCACCGTCATGAAGCTGCTCATCCACGACACGGAGCTGAAAGATGCTGGAGAATACACGTGTGTGTGTGGAGAACAGGAGACTACAGCTGCCTTGATAGTGAATGGTAAAAAAAACATACCTATGTATCTGTATCAGTATGTACTTTTTCTCCTAGCTCATCACTATTTGTTGTGTGTTCACCTGCAGCTGGATTTGGATAAATCTGTAAGCTGCCTTCAAGTTCTGGTTGCACCCAGGCTTCTTTTCTGCTTCTATTTGTTTTCCCTATGCCCTAGGATTACAAGGAAATTGCAACTCTTTCTCCACTGAAATGTTCTCTGTTTCTTTATGTCCTCATCCGTCATCACCTGTGTGACGTGTCATTTTTTGATGTCCTCTGTCCATTTCACAACCTTCAGCCTTGCCTGCACTTTTCAAAGAGGAGCTGAAGAACCTGCAGGCCATGGAAAGTCAGACAGCCACTCTGCGCTGTGAGCTGACCAAGGCTTCCACTGTCTCATGGAAGAAAGGAAACAAAATCCTCAGAGCAAGTGAAAAATACATCATGCGGCAGGATGACGTCCTTGCAGAGCTGCAAATCCGTGAGCTAGATCTGCAGGATGCAGGAGATTACACCTGTGTGTGTGGAGACCAACATACCACTGCCTCTCTGACAGTGAATGGTAAAATCATTTTGCAGATGGCTGTCCACTCTTTGGTTCTCTGCAGCATCCTGCTGCAGTGTGAAACGTTCACCTATCAACTTTTGGATTTTCCCTAGGAATTAATTTGCGTTCAGAAAAGGAGAACTTTTTGTTCTGGTATCTTTTTTTTTTTTTTTTTTTTGGTTGATTTTCCTGAAAAAGAGAGTTAAGGAAATAGCTGTTTTTGTCATGCAGATAAATGACTGTGTTGTAAATTTAAGGGCATGGAGCCAGCAAGTTTGGATGGCGTGGCAGGATGCACTGGGGCATGGCATGGGACTTGTGGGGCGTGGCAGGGTGTATCACAGCATGGCATGGGATATTGGGGCATTTTGAGGGCTTATGGCCCTATTTTGATGGATCGTGGCTCCATTTTGAGAACTCAGCCCAACTGCCAGGGGTTGGACTCAGTGATCCTAATGGGTCCCTTCTAGCTTGGGATATTCTATGAAATGCTCGTGTTAGACTGAGATGTTTTGGATATATTCTTTAAGTTGCATCTTGGATCCATCCAGCCTGTAGTCCTTTGACCTTCCAGCTCAGCAATTCTTTTCTTACTGTCACTGGTGAATTTCATTCTCTACATCATCGTAGTGGTAACCTCAGTGTTTAGATTATCTGTCTTGGCTGTACTTAAATTAATTGTTCATGATGCCAGTCACAAGTGCGGAGGTCTTAGTTTATGTATGTTGTCTATTGGCTTTCTATTCCCAGCCCTGCCAGCGGTTTTCAAGGAAGAACTGAAAAATGAAGAAGTCACAGAAGGAGCGTCAGTCTGTCTGCATTGTGAATTAAGCAAAGCAGCTCCAGTGCAGTGGAAAATAGGGTCCAAAGTGCTCGAAGCAAGTGACAAATATCAAATGAGCCAGCCTGGTACCACTGCAGAGCTGGTCATTCGTGACCTAGATATAACAGATGCTGGAGATTACACTTGTGTTTGTGGTGACCAGAAGACAACAGCAACCTTAACAGTTCATGGTAAAAAGTCTTTATTAAAATTAAGAGATTTATAGACAGACATCACTCTGGATCAGAGGTTATGATCTAGGCTATCAAAAGAATGGGTTTTGAAAAGGGGAGGCATAAAGGGGAATAATCCCAAAGAGGATAAAGAAATTAGGATTGGAATTCTGGTTTTCTGGTGACCACTGGTCTGTGTTATGTCCTTCAGCTTTGCCACCCCTCTTTAAGGAAGAGCTAAAGAACGAGGAAGCAAAAGAAGGCGAAGATGTCACCCTGCACTGCGAGCTCACCAAGGCTGCTCTGGTGGAGTGGCAGAAGGACCAGAGGGTTCTCAAAGGCAGTGAGAAATACCAAATGAGGCAGGAAGGGCCCAAGGCAGAGCTGGTGATTCGTGGAGTGGCTGAGGATGATGCAGGAGACTACACCTGTATGTGTGGAGAGCACCAGACTACAGCTGTCCTAACAGTACAGGGTAAAACTGACCTGACCTGTTTCCTGACTAGACATGCCTATCCCCTGCTGGCAGGTGTTCACTTCTCCACGTCTGTTTGTTCAGCCTTATTAACTGCCCTTCCTTTTGTTTGAAACAGTATTTCCTGTCTTTCATGACCTGACTGGAAAATACCACTCTATACTCTTCTCCATCCTTTTGTTTTTTCCTTTCCTCAAACACAAACCTGCTATCCTCTCATCTTTCCCTTCTGGCTCTCCTTTCATAGCACATAAACCCACTGTTCTTTTATCTTTCCTTTTCTGGCCTAAAGCACAATTCTGCTTGCTCTTTGCCTCTGCCTTCTGGCATTCTCAATCTATGCCATTTGAACGTAGGGTATAATAAGCCATACTCCGAATGTGGCCATGTTATTATTGTGCTGAGCGATGTCTATGTTGGTCTTTGTGCCCATAGCCACCATCCTAATGCAAAAAGATAGGTTTGCACTGGAAGTCCAATCTTCTAGGCAGGAAAGGATAAGTTCTTTGTGACCTCTTCTGGTCTTATTTTGGTGCAAGAACCAGTTGTTGTGCAACCAAAACTGATGTTTCAGCTTAACACTGCTGCAGATGTGTGTGAAATCAAGACTTCTAGCCTGAGTATTTTAATTTAGATCCACCACCACGAGGGATTCATGAAACCCGAGATCTGAGATATCCAACCTTGTGGAATATCCCATCATCTCACGTAGTTAATTAGAGGAATGTATGCGAAGTTTATTTATTTACATTTATTTTGAGGACACAACTTGCAGTGAGTAATAGAATTAAGCGAGCAGGTGAAGTGTGTTCTGAGATAGGAATACAGGCTTTAGGATTCAGCATCTGGAGACTTTCTCTGGGGTCAAGAGGCATCTGTGAGCCCTGGCTTTGCCTTTTCAATGACACCTCAAGGAACAAGGAATGATGTTGAGGAAGGAGTTGTGCCAACACTTGGAGCCCAGCAGGAAAAGATGGTATTCGTGGAAGATGTTATCACATTCATGAGCTAGGGAGCTCAAAGGTGCTGCTCTTGGTTCTTCTTATAAGGAAACTGGGAGAAAGCAGGGATACATCTCTTGACTACAGTGCAATTATGCTACTAGGAAGCCAACATAAACCCCAAAGAACTCATGTATGTATTCCCACTAGGATGTCTGTGTTTCTCTTTCCTCTCTTTGCTGTTAATACTCTGCCCTTCCATAACCTTCACAACCATACCCCATCACTTCCCACCCCCACCTACTCCAGGAGATACCCTCAGTTTGTAATACATTTTACCTGCATCCTTCAGCTGTGCCACCATTTTTCCAAGAAGAGATGACCAGCGAGGAAGCAGTAGAAGGTGGAATGGCCACTTTGCACTGTCAGATCAGCAAGGCTTCTGCCTCTGTTCAGTGGAAGAAGGGCCATCGCATCCTTACCCCGGGCAGCAAGTACAGCATGAGCCAGGAAGGCTGTGTTGTGGAGCTGGTAGTTCACAATTTAGACTTGAATGACACTGGAGAGTATACCTGTGTTTGTGGAAACAAGACCACCACAGCTGCCTTAACAGTGCATGGTAAAGTAATCCTTGGGACTGAGGTTCTCCACACCTTAGTCCTGCCCATGTTTCTATTGTCGTAGAGTCCTCCCTCTCCCTTTCTGTTTGCTTGGGCTTTTGTTTTCCTTTGGAGGTAGCTTATGTGCTTCTTCCTACTCTTAGAAATGGGAAAAGCAGTGCCTGTTAGTATCTGTCCTCCTCAGCTCTGCTGGTTCTTCTCACTTTCCTTGCCCTGATGCAATGTCCAGGGAAGATGTTTCCATTGTGTTCCACTGACCTGTGCCATACATCCTTTCCTACTGGACTTCAATTAGCTGATTTTTTAACAGATATTCAGCCTCTATATGGTAATTCTTTTACTCTTCAGCGCTGCCTCCAGAATTCAAGACCAACCTGAAGGACCTAGAAGCTGTAGAAAGTGGGACAGCTATTCTGCACTGTGAGCTGACCAAACCTGCTGTGGTGGAGTGGAAGAAAGGGCAGGAAGTGCTCAAAGCAAGCAAAAAGTACAAAATGAGTCAAGATGGTGCTGTTGCAAAGCTGATCATCCATGATCTGGATGAGGAGGATGCTGGAGATTATAGCTGTGTGTGTGAAGATCAGCAGACAACAGCCACTTTGACAGTCAATGGTAAAACAAACAAACAAGCTGTATTTTGTATTTTACTTGTTTCATTGTCACTTACAGAGAAGACAAGGCTGTGACTCGTAAGGAAAGCACGTGCAATAGCTTGGCCTGTCCAGCCTAATAGAGTGATCAGGTTGAAAATGGGATATGTGATGCAGAACGAAATGCATTGTCTCAGTCTCTTACTGCTAGGGTAATTGCAGTCTCTCCTGCAAGTGTTCCGGCCTGAGAGGAGATCTGAACACTTACAAATCTTGCTGATCTCTGGAATATCTCTTCAGCAGTGGGAGAAATATTCTCCTGTTTTTCAGTCTTAAATTGGTTGAAACTAGAATAACCTTTGTGGCGGGTGTAACTTCTTGAAATTTATTTCTTCTTGTCCTGCAGATCTTCCTATTGTCTCTCTGGGGAAATGACTTTGTACTTTGAATCGAGAGCATTGAGATTTAGAGCCATCTGCAAATAAGCTCTCTTGGTGTTTCCATTTTCTTCCTGCTTTCTCTTTCCCAAACCCCAACTGCAGCATGTTGCAAGTTGTATTTCTATTTTATAGCTCTACCAGCACTTTTCAAACAAGAGCTTCAGAATACTGAGGCAGAAGAAGGTGGGACAGTGACCCTGAGGTGTGAGCTTACCAAACCCAAGGCTCCAGTAGAGTGGAGGAAAGGAGATATTACTCTCTACCCTGGTTTGAAATACAAGATGAAGCAGCAGGGCTCCTCTGCAGAATTGGTCATTTATGACTTAGAATTGGATGACTCAGGAAAATACACCTGTGACTCCGGACATCAGCAGACAACGGCTGCGGTAACTGTACATGGTAGGCAGAGTACTGACCCTTGTCTCAATAGAGACAAAGTGAAAGGAGCACCTTTTAGTATCTCTACAGATGTTGATTTGTTTTACTCTCTGCCAGCATATGTTTTCTCCCTCAGCCTGACACATGGTCAGGACAAAGAGGTTCTGCTTGCAGCATCTGGAGTGGTTCATCCGCATCAAAGCAATTTAATATTGTTATGATGTCAAAGAGTGATGAGCCCTCCTGCGCTATGGGCACAGAATGTATGGCTGTGTATGGCAATTCAGGAAATGGATAACAGGAAATAAATTAGGCAGATTGATTCTTTGGGATTGCTGATTGCTTCATTAGGCATAAGAGATGCATAACTGAGTGTAATGCCTGATTGGGATGATAACAAATACAATTGGTGGATAAAGGTTTTTTGTAATACGTGAACGTACTGTGTTATTAGTGAAGACTTTCTGGATACAACCCATGAGTGCAAACAATTGCATCCACATGTTTTCCTCAGCCCTTTCTACCATTGCCTGAAACTGTGTTTTCCCTTCTGTTTATCACTTCATTGCCAACTCTTACCATACTGCTGCTGCTTATGTTTTGAATGCTATCTTGGTCTTGTATACGTTGGTGGAAGTTTATATAGGGCATGAGTGGGGGAGGGAGGAATACTTTTAGCTCATTATTGCAAACTCATAGACTTTCTTTGAGGAACAAGGGTCCAGGTAGAGGGAGCATGTCCCTCTGTGTCCTGGTGGTCATTGACTGAAACACCCCTAGCTGGCATGGAGAGACTTCCATAGGAAAATCTGTCAACTTCAGGTGACACACCAGGCCATGCTGGAGTCTGCTCTTTCCTAACTCTTTCCTAACTTCACTGTCTATCCTCAGCTCTTGGCTCATACAGTGCTTCAAGAAAGATGCTGCCAAGAAGGAGAACGGCAGCCCAAGGATTTTGGAATCACTAGAATTAGGCTGTTTCAGAAGAATGATGGTATGATTGGGTCGTTTGTGGACTGAATCACTCTTAAAACATTTTCCTCTCAAATTTTGCAGCACTGCCTGTCACATTTAAGCAAATCCTCCAAAATAAGGAATCAGAGGAAGGAAGTACGGCTACTTTCTGCTGTGAGCTGTCAAAACCCAATGCTGCAGTGGAATGGAGGAAAGGAGGAGTGGGGCTGCAGCCCGATGAGAAATATGAGATGAGACAGAGGGAATGTCTGGTAGAGCTCTTAATACATAACCTCCAATTAGAAGATACGGGAGAATACAGCTGTGATACTGGGGATCAGGAAACAAAGGCATCTTTACTTGTGAAAGGTACGTGGTGTGAGCTAGCTCAAAAAGCAGTAGATTTCATCTTACACAAACCAACAACTCGAATAGGATTACCTGCCTTTTTTCTTTATAAATATTTCCAAAGACAATGGACAAGGATGATGCTTTCTTCTTCCAGTAGTGTGTCTGAGTCTTGATTTCTAAGAAGAAATACTTTCTGGCTCTATGGTGGACAAGAAATAGAAGAAACAGCAATGTTTTAATGTAACGTGTGACTATTTCATGTGATATGTGATTTAAGTATTTCAAAAAAGAATTCCTTCCAAATCCTGGAAAGAGAATGACAACAACCTTCCTGCTCTGTTGAGGCTGTTCATGGAGTTTTCAACTGTTTTACTCCCAAGATCTTTGTGACATCAGCTGAAGGATAAATTCATTCAAATAATTCAACACTGGGAAAGATTGGAGCCAAGGAACAAAGGAAGGAACCTTTGTTAGTGCTGATGGCTACTTCTCGTGCAGAAATATCTGCTACCACAACCAGGCTTATTAGAAAACATGGATCTTGCCTTGGAGCATAGCACTTGCAGAGCACAGTATCTTGTTCCCCCAGGTGTCAATCTAGCCGTGTTAACGAGGACTTGATTCTGGCTTGAATAAAAGCTCCTCTTCTTTGTTGTTTTCGTTTTCCTTTAGCACTACCAGTTCTTTTCAAAAAGGAGCTCAAGGATGAGGAGGTTGAAGAAGGAGCTGCAGTGAAATTCCAGTGTGAGCTGACAAAGGAAAATGCAACAGTGCAGTGGAGGAAGGGCACCATGGAGATCTTCCCATGCTCCAAATATGAAATGAAATTAAGTGGCTGCACAGCTGAGCTTGTGATCCATAATGCAGAACCAGAGGATGCTTCTGATTATACGTGTGATACAGGAGACCAGCAGAGCACAGCCATCCTCAGAGTGAATGGTTAGCATTGCACCAAGATGGAACAGAGGATAAAAGGGATTTGTGAAGCTGTGCAGATTACATTTTGTTATCTTTGGTGACTAAGTCCCCCCGAAAAGTAAGATAGAGAGGAAAGGTTTATGAGGTGTCTAGTCATAAACCAGAATACAAAAAAAGTGGATCTTTTGGGACAGGTGGATAGAATGGCTATTTAAGCCCATGTGAATGTGAAAGCCCTTTTGGCATTCATTGCTGGGTTGCTCAGTTCAGTAACTGGTTGTAAGCTATTTACAAAAACACATTTTTAGAATGGACTGTTTTCAATTCTCCTAAGATCCTCCCATGAGGATCCTGAGAACAGTATTTTTAGACAAAGCAGAGTAATGTCTGCACATAGTCAGCGTTGGTGACATGTCTGTGGTTGCCTCTGACTTTTGGGTGGAACTTGTGGCTTTCATCTAAGCCACAGCGTTTCAAACTATGTGTGCTGTGGGCTGAATCCAATCCAGGAAGAAGCTGATGTCCCAGTGGTGGGTGAAAGAGTGCTCCCTTTACATGCATCCTAATAGGTCTCAGATAACAGAACCACAAGCACTGAGCTTTCACAACTGCTCATACATCCATGGGATGGATATTCTCTTCTTGTTTCCATCAGTGGTGAGATGTGGTCTGGGCTGTTACCATCTGTGTGCATATCATCTGGAAGGACATTCTGCTGCTCGTGTAGGGGTGGTGGTAGAGAAATGAGATGTGCTCAAATCTTTTTAACTGCTGTTAGAAGTCAAAGATTTATGCTGGTTTTAACCAGAAAAGTACCACCTTCTGCTCAGTTAAGATCTTTATGTGTGGGAGTTTTCAATATCCAGAGCAGATCATAGAGGATATAATGAAAGATACCCTTGACTCTATTGGGAACAAACACATCTGGGGAATTTTCTCTCCCTGTCTGGATATACAGAACTTAAGTATCATATATCCACTTAAAGCGAACTTGTCCTGGAGCTTCAGACCTCAAGTGCCTTGTGCTGTGTTGTCCAGACCTGACATTCATTCATCCAAGCTAATAGTTAATGCATTCACTGCCTTTCTCACTTTGCAGCCATCAAGCCTCAGCTGAAGCAGCATCTGAAGAATGAAGAAGTGGAGGTGGGAGGAACAGCTAAGCTGCGCTGTGAGATTTCTATAAGCAAAGCAGAAGTAGAGTGGAGGAAAGATGGAGTCATACTTCACTCAAGTTCCAAGTACGAAATGTGGCAGCAGGGCACCATCCGTGAGCTGCGTGTTCACCACTTGGAGCCCGGAGATGCTGGAGAATACTCCTGCAAGGCTGGAGATGAGACAACCTCCGCGAAGCTGACCGTGAAAGGCAAGAGATGCTTACTGGAACAAGGGGATTTTCACTTTAAGATGCTAAGATTTGGAAGCATCCCTGCTACTATTATGTTAAATGCACATAGGAAAGGTCTTGTGAAGTAATATGAAATCTTGTTATCTATGACTGAAGAGAGGCAAAGAATCCCTTGGTGGGCAGGCGAGGATAATGCAGCTGTAATTTTTGACTCAGGCCTTGAAAAGTTTCCTTGGCATGTGAGTAAGCAGATGGTTCACCCCTAGCTTCCAGTCACATGGCAGTACTACAGGCAGAGCTTGCTTTCAGGTTGGACCACTAGTATGGAACAGTCACCTCTAGCCACTCCACAGGCTCCTCACTGTTACAGATGCTCTGTATGCTGTGCCCAACTGCACCATTTTTCATGCAGAGGGTGACTTCAGTGGAACAAATGTGTACTCTCTTTGCTCAGATGGAGACTGCTGTACTGCCCTTTAGTATGTACACCAGACAGGGAGAAGTCCTTGCCTATTGCAGGCTGTCTGTGTGATCATTGCACAGATCTGCAGGTGCACAGCTGTCCTAGAAGCAGGACTTGAGCAAACAAAGCACAAACACCCTCTGCACTGATCCGGTCAGCACTGTGACACCCAGATACCCCAGCCCAGAGAATAAGCAATTCTTTGCAAAAAGGCAGGGAAGGGGATCAGTATTTACTGTTGTTCTGTGAAGATATCTACAAGTGTAACAAATTCCAAAATCCTGACTTTCCAATCTGGCATTCGAGCCTTATTCACCCAGTTACTGTATCAAATGTCTAATTAAAAAATAATAATCAATACACAGCACATCTCTGAGAGAGAGCAAATGATAAAACCACTAACTGAAAGGTCACAGAATTGAAGGGGTTGGAAGGGACCTCAAGAGATCATCAAGTCCAAACCCCCTCCTAAAGCAGTACCCTACAATAGGTTGCACAGGTTGGTGTCCAGAGGGGTCCTGAGTATCTCCATAGAAGGAGACTCCACAAGGAGACCCCATAGAAGGAGACTCTGGGCAACGTCTTCCAGTGCTCCATTGCCCTTACCATAAAGAAGTTCTTCTGCATGTTAGTACTGAACCTCCTTTCTTCAAGTTTTAGGCCACTGCTCCTTGTCCTATTACTGTGCACCACCAAGAAGAGCCTGGCCTCATCCATTTGCCTCCCACCTCCCCACAGATATTTATAAATATTTGTCAGATTCCCCCCCCCCCAGTTGTCTTTTCCCCAGGCTGAACAAACCCAGGTTACTCAGCCTTTCCTTGTACAGGAGATGCTTTGTGTCCTTTATCATCTTTGCAGTCCTCTGCTGGACTCCCTCTGGGAGATCCCTGTCTTTTTTGGGCACTGGGGTTCCCAGAACTGGACACAGTAGTTTAAATGTGGCCCCACCAGGGCAGAGTAGAGGGGAAGGATCACCTCCCTTGCCCTGCTGGCCATGCTCTTTTTAGTGCACCCCGCGATCCTATTGGCCTTCTTGGCTATAGGGACACACTGCTGGCTCATGGCCAACCTGTCATCCACCAGGACCCCCAGGTCCTTCTCTGCAGAGTTCCTCTTCAGCAGATCATCCCCCAGCCTATACTGGTGCATGGAGTTATTCCCCCAAGGTGCAAGACTCTACACTTGTTCTTATTAAGCCTCATCAGGTTCCTCCCTGCCCAACTCTCCAGTCTGTCCAGGTCAAATGGTAATGATCGTATAACCACATACACTGAAAGGAATCTAATGACAGAGTTTGAAACATAATTTGAGAGGCTGTGGTATCTTCATCCTTGGAGGAAGTCAATAAAACTCAGCTGAACACAGCACTGAGCAACATATGCTTTAAGCTGGCCCTGTTCTAGGCAGTGGCTGGACCAGATGGGTGCCAGATGTCCTCTCCAACCTTCATTATTCTGTGAGAGGTAATGGCCTCATGTTGCACCAGGGCAGGTTCATGTTGGATTTAGGAAAAAATTCTCCAGAGAGTGGACAAGCACTGGTACAGGCTGCCCAGGGAGGTGGTGGAGTTACTATCTCTAGAGGTGGGCATGGTGGGGGTGGGTTGATGGTTGGGATTGGTGATCTTAGAGGTCTTTTCCAACTTGAACCATTCTATGATTTGGTCCATATTTTCCATTTTATACGTTGACTGTTTGCAGAGCCTGATGTGACCATTGTGAGTCGCCTAAAGGACATGGTGGTGTTTGAAGGGGATGATGTCACGTTTCAGTGCCAGGTGTCTCATGAGAATGCAAGGGATGTAGAATGGAAACTACAGGATGTTGCTCTGCAAAATAATGAAATGAATGAGATCTCGGTGGAGAAAGGAAAGATCCACAAGCTGACACTGAGGAAGGTGACTGAGCAGGACACTGGCACCATCACTTTCCGAGTGGGACCATACACGTCCACAGCAGAGCTCACAGTAAAAGGTAAAGTAGTCTGTGATGCAGTAAAGATCTGTGAGAACAGGTGACATTTTGCTTTTGCATTTACTAACAAATTTAAGGCCATTGTTCACTTCTTGTTAGCTCATGTTAGCAGCGTGCTTGTGCTTCAGAGCACATGTGGTGCTCTAAGCTGTTCTCATATGCTGTCCATCACTATGGATGGAAAGTGGAGCAATCACCAGTTTCAGCATCCTGCAGCTAAGTATTTGTGAGCAGATTTCATCAGAAATCCATTCGCTTCTTTAGCCCCTCCAAAATATAGATGTTAAAGTATTTGCTTAACTGTACAGCTGTCATTTTTAACAGTAGGGAAGCAAAACAAAGGTGACAAGGTGACTGTTAATTCCTTCACTGTGATTGCAATTTCAGTGCCACCTCCAGTCTTTAAAAAGAAATTACAGAACACAGAATTCCAGGAAGAGGAAACAGCCATCCTGCACTGCGAGCTCTCCCAGCCTAATGTTGCTGTGGAGTGGAAGAAGGATGCCCAGGTGATTTCCCCAAGCTCCAAATATGAAATCAGACAGGAGGGAACAATCCACACTTTAAAGATTTATCACTTAAAACCAGAAGACTCAGGCAAATACACCTGTGATAATGGGAACGAGCTAACGACAGCCACTTTAACTGTTAAAGGTAGGTTTGTTTGCTTTGTTTTGTTTTTAAGATGAGAAGCTTCCTTCCTTTTTCTTTGCTAAGTATTAATTGAGTGAGTATTATCTACAATCTTGACTTCAACTTTACTGACACAAAGCAGCTGAGTCCTTTTGCTTTCAGAAGCTAAGTCCTCCTGTCCCAGGCATGGTAACTTCTTCCACTATTCTAGACCTAACGTTCTCTTTATGCCCACTCAAAAGACCAACCCTGGAACTAAAGTTATAATGATATCATTTTGTTTCTCAGCCACTTTTATTTTTTGAGCTGTGGTCCCAACTGGGCAAAGGGTGCCTAAGATTCAAAGTGCTCAAAGTTAGCTGGGCTCTCAATTCCAGCTGAAGAGCAAGGTACCTAGAGAAGTTTAGTGCCTACAGTCTTAAAAACAAGTTAAATGTGCCAATATGTCCATTTTAAAAAGTCTACTCTGTTACAAATACAGTCTTTTCCTGAGCTACAAGATCAGCTGAAATAAAGAGCAGCCAGGAAGTTCTTGTGAAGCATCATCTTTTGAAATATCTCTTGAGGACATGTTGCACATGATGGACATGCACCTGCTTGCTATCACCAAATCCAGGATCCAGTGATGCCAGAATATTGGTATTGTAGGCCCATTCTCTGACAGTGTCTGTCCTGCTGTGTTTCTATGTATGGCCACAGCCATTCCAGAACTCTTTGAAAAGAAATTCCAAAACCGGAAAGCTGAGGAAGGTTCTACAGTCACCCTTCACGCTGGACTCTCCGAACTTGATGTGTACCAGTGAGGTGGAAAAAAGGGTCAGTCTTGCTCCAGGCCAGCAATAAGCATGAGGTGAAGCAGATGGGCTCTGCTGTGGAACTACTCATCCATGATCTATAGCTGAAGGATGCTGGAGACTACACTTGCAATTCTGGTGATGGGCAAATTATGGCATCCTTGATAATGAAAGGCAAAACGAGCTTTCACTTCACCTTCTGGGGAGATCTAGGTTAATTTAGGGATTCTATATCTAAGATTTAGGAACACTGTCGTAGAGAGTTTGTTCGTTTTTTTTGTGATGTGTTTCTTATTGAATAGTGATGCAGCTGACAGACCAGATGTTCACAAAACTTGTCTGTCAAGACATTATTTTTGTTCTCCATTTTCCTTTCTTGGTTCTTAAGAGTCGTTGGACTGCAGGAATTAGCTGCACAATGGGATGACCTTCCTGCAAATGCAACTGTACAAAAATCTTACTCCAGTCATTGCCTAAGTGTCCCATGGAATACATCATCCATTCCTATGCCATCTGCAAGCACCTTCATGCCTCTCTCTTCATATATACATCACTCAGTTCCTATGAATTAACTGTTTTCTATAATCCCATCCCCTACCTTTGTAAATCTCAGTTCAGCAATTTCTGTGGAGCTACCATGGTTATTCCATGCAACTGGGCTCTAGGAACACAAGCTCTATACATTGTATGTAAATCAACCACCAAAGCTCTGTCTAGACCCACCAGTGTTTATACATGCATACAGGAATGTCCAGACATTGTTTCTCTTCCAGGTCCAGTTTTCAAATGAAAGGCATGCAAATGAAAATCACAATCTTTTTACATGCACCCTTCTATATAGCCAAGAACTTGGATATCAGGGATAGACATTTGAGTTGGGGCTTTGACATGCCTATTTGGAGATACATACACTTCGATGCTCAAGAGTCAACAACTGCGGCTGCTCCATTGTAAAGTGAAATGTATTCCCAGAGGTGGTCAGTGTGTATAGTGCCCATGGGGGAGTGCACAGTGCTTAGTGCTCCTGTAAATCTAGTGCTTTTTCATCATTCCTATTTTGCGCCTTCAGGTTGCTGAGTTTTAATCAAGTTTGGAGTGGCCCTACAGTTTCACTAAATGCAGTCAACGATGAATATATTGTCCTCTTATTTCTCTTGGTTTAGCTTTGCCAGTAATCGTCACAAAACCACTCCAGAACCAGCAAGCTGAAGAAGGTGGCACCATCACTTTAAGCTGTGAAATTTCAAAATCAAATGCCACTGTGCAGTGGAAGAAGGCTGGGAAAGTGCTGCAACCCAGCGATAAATACAAGATGCACCAAGCTGGGTCCAGGGCTGAGCTGACGATTCTCAACTTGAGTGAAACTGATGCTGGGGAATACACGTGTGATACAGGGGACCAGCAAACCACTGCAGCTGTGCATGTGAAAGGTAGGACTTCATGTGGGGAAGAGATGAACGGATCTCATTACTATGGAAGTGACAGGTGATTAAGAAATTTGACAGCTTGATGTTGTCCTGTGCCCAAATTGAGTCATAGGGATTTTGGAGATAAGGGTGGTTTCAAGAGAACAGAGCTGGTTGTTTCAAGGGAATCAGAAACAGGTCTTTAATCATGACCTTGTGGTTTTATGTTAATGTCAACCACTCTAATCTGTTCAGAGTGTTTTCACAATACATATGTTGTGTTTTAAATATAGTGTGCCTTGTGGATGTTAGTTCTTTCAAATAATACAGAACTGTCAAAATGAATATAACACAATGTTTAACCTGGAAAAATAGGAAGTATCATTTGAAAGTAGCATCAAACTTTGTTGACCTTTCCATAAAGAACCAGCAGCAACCATAGTGGAGATGCTGAAGGACGTCACTTCATATGAAGGGGAAGATGCAGTGTTTGAATGCAGACTGTCCCAGGAAACAACTCAGGATACTCAGTGGTTCCTTGGGGATGTTCCCCTGCAATCCAATGAAATGAATGAGATTAAGGTCGAAGGGACACGTCACACTTTGATTCTGAGGAAGGTGACGCTAGAAGACTGTGGACCCATCAGCTTCAAAGTCGGGCAGCATACCACAGGAGCACAGCTAACAGTTCAAGGTGAGCTACTTACCAAAAAGAAGGATTTAGAAAGTACTGGTAAGCGCTGTCAGTGTTGCCTTAGCTTTTGGTGAAGTGTATTTTGGAGGAAGGGTCTCTGCAAATCTTGGGAGACTCATCTAACCCAGTTTAGGCATTTAAGAGTTAGATATGTGCACCTCAGCCAGTCATTTCAGACCTTTTTATAGTCTGTGGAGTGAAGTAGAAATCCTTTTGAGGACAAGTCAACCTATCCCCAAACCAACATCTAAGATACGTTAAAGTCAACGCTGAAGAACGTCAAGTATAGTTTCTGAATTAATTTCCCACTTATGATGTTTTCCTATCCTTGGCCTGAAAATAAAACCTTCCAGTTATTCTGATTTGGAAAGGTTGGGCATGTTAATGTCTTATCTTGTTTGCTCCTCTTCTGTCTGGTTCCAAATGCAACTATCACAGAATCACAGGCGTTGGAAGGATGTGGGGATCATCGAGTGCAACCCCCCCAAAAGCAGTAGATTGCACAGGAAAACATCAAGGCAGGTTTTGAACATCTCCAGAGGAGACCATAAGCATGCAGTTCTGATCTCAGGGCAGTATGGGATTCCATATGTGCAGCAGTGTTTGCATCTCTTCTCCACAGCTGCTCCGATCACCTTTGTGAAGGCCCTCCACAGCCTGGAGCTGCAGGAGGGTGGCACAGCCCACTTGTGCTGCGAGGTGTCCCGGCCCGACGTCCCCGTGCAGTGGAAAAAAGGCACATCTGTCATCCATTCCAGCCAGAAGTGCAGCATCAAGCAGGATGGGAATGTGCACACATTGGTCATTCACAATTTGGACTGTGGGGACTCAGGAGAATACAGCTGCCACACAGCTGATGGGAAGACCACTGCCAGCCTAGAAGTTAAAGGTATGATTTCCTTTTTGCTCAGCAGCTCTGAGACAGCAGCTGAAGGAGTACATTGCGCTCTGTGGAGCATCCTAGTATGGATATAAGTGGAGCAGAGGTCACAAAGCTTGTCATGGGACTGGACGAGGTGAAGTATCAGGAGAGGCAGAGGCAGCTGGGTTTGTTCAGCTTGAGGAGAAGAAGGTTGAAGGGGGATCTCATTGGTGTCTACAGGGAAGAGAGACAGACTTTTATTAGGGTGTGCAACAAACTGGTGAGGGACAAGAGGCACAAGTTAATCAAGAGAAATTCAGGTTAGGGAAGTAAAACACACCTTTTGTGATGAGGGGTAGTCATGATGAAGCGGTGACACAGAGGTGGAGGAATTCCCTCCTTGGAAGACCTCCAGAGATCCCCCCCCAGCCTTAACCATTCCCTAACTGATCCTTTCCTGCATGGTCTGAAATTGTTCTTGAAATGGTACAGCTTTGGGTCAGCAGGAATGTATTCTTTGATCACTTCTATCCATTCCATTTTCTTATTTTTGGATGAAAAACCATTTGGGCTTCAAAAAAGATTATTGAAATTAGTTGGGAATTCTTTTTGAAAAAACATTTAGGATATAAGGAAAGAAATGCAGGTCCTATAGAATTGGATTTCTTTCCTGCTGGTTAACTCTATCCCTTCTCCTCCTCTGTCTGGCTTGGAAATAGACATCCCTCTTACCTGGGTAAACAAAGCCAGAATTGTACGTGAACTTCACGATTGGCACTACCGCTCCAGTTCTTACCAGTACCTTGTCAACAAAACAGTCCTCTATTTTCTATCTGTGTTTTGCCTGTTTGTTCTCTTTGCATCACTCCCTCCCTTGAAGCTCTCCCCGTGCTTTTCAAACACCGGATGGAAAACGAGGAGGTGGAGGAAGGGCGCACCGTTATGTTGCACTGTGAGCTGACGAAACCCAACGCACCCGTGGAGTGGAGGAAAGGAGATACGGTGCTGCACTCAGGTGACAAGTATGAGGTCCGGCAAGAGGGGACACGTGTCGAGCTCTTCATCTACGATGCCGAGGCTCAGGATGCGGGTGATTACACGTGTGACTCAGGGGATCAACAGACCACTGCATCATTGCAAGTCAAAGGTAGGGTTAGCCTTGCTGGAAGGCAGAAAAGCTGTGGATGCCTTCTATAGAACTGAAATCATAGAACCATAAAATCATTAAGGTTGGAAAAGACCTCTAAGATCATCCAGTCCAACCATCCATCTATCACCAATATTCCCCACTAATGGAGATTTAATCACTGACACTCCGTGTTTGTGAATTGAAAGTACAGGAAGGGTTTTGATCCTAAATCTGCTCTTTAAAGAAGAATGCAGGCCCATTTTAAATGAAGATGTTATAGTTATTTGTGCCTGAGCAGTACTAGATCTGTGGCTCTGTGTCTTTTTCTAGTAGCTATTCTTCTGGATTGTATAGTTTTATACACTTTGTACTGAGTGCTGTGTATTTTAACTCAGGCAACAAGACCATGCTTCTAGATCCTGAGCTTTGCACCCCATAACCAGTGTTCTGCACTACAAGAAAATCATTGAGGCACTGGGGAATGTCCATGGAAGGGCAAGAAAACTATGAAGGGTTTGGAGCACAGTCCTATGGGGAGCAGCTGAGGGAAATGGGGTTCAGGCTGGAGAAGAGGATGCTCAGGGGAGCCCCTATCACACTCTAGAATACCCTGAAAAGAAACTGTAGTGAGGTGGATCTCTTCTCCCAGATAACAGTGACAGAACAAGAAGTGATGACTTCAAGTTGTACCATGAAAGGTTCAGGTAGGATATTAGGAACAACTTCTCCCAAAGAGTGGTAATGTGTTGGCAGAGGCTGCCCAGGGAGGTGGTGAGGTCACCATCCCTGGAGGTGTTCCAGAACCGTGGAGATGTGGTACTGAGGGATGTGGTCAGTGGGCACGGTGGGGTGGGTTGATGTTGGACTTGGGGATCTTAGAGGTCTTTTCCAACCTGAATGACTTCATGATTCTTCTCAGTGTGTCGTTTCAGTAATTAAATGTCCAAATGCTGCTACTGGTAGTTTTTTTTTCTTCTAATTGTTTACAATGAATATTGTGGGTATGCACAGGTGAAACTCCTTACCTCACCCTGTGACCTCTGCCAGTCCTATATCGAGCAGTGGTCATCTTCACATCATCAGTGTCCAGGGCACAATCCCAAAGTCCCACTCTGGGCTTGGCATTGTCCTCAAGGAGCTATGGTTCAGAATGGTGGGGAATGCCAAGCTGCAGAAAACTGCATGCAAGTCCCTCACCTCTGGGCACTGTCACTGTTGAGACTGCTTCTCCACTGCAGTACTACCTGTGCTGTTTAAGGAAGAGCTGAAAAATGTGGAGTCTGAAGAAGGGGGAACAGCTATCTTGCACTGCGAGATTTCCAAGCCAGATGCTCCAGTTGAGTGGAGAAAAGGAGGGGTGGTCATTCAGCCCAGTGCGAAGTACGAAATGAAGCTGAAGGGCTGCACTGCAGAGTTGATCATCCACGGCGTGGAGCTCGATGACTGTGGGGATTACACCTGTAGCACTGGATATGAGATCACCACAGGTTCTGTGTATGTGCAAGGTAAGATGAAGGCTGGTAGGAGTGCCCTGGTTTTGCTGCCTGAACATTTTACTCCACAATCTTTGGCAGTAACTTCCCAAACTTGTCTCAGATACAAACCAATGGAATTCAGTTCATTCTGTTCCTGATTTAAGTGACAGTACACACATTTATTTTCAAGTTGAGATCTGATTAATGCTTATAAATTCCCACAACTCAGGGCAGTGACTGCACTGTGCACCAAAGGAGATGGTGGTGCTGCTTAAAAACCATTTGGCTGGACCAACTACTACAAAAAATACCAAATATCCGATGTTGTTCAGTATGGCTTCTATCATTGCTGACATCTGTTTTACTTTTTTAGTATACTGAACATAAATATCCCATTTAAATATTAAACTTCTCATCCACCTCACACCGCCTACAAATGTCGGTGCAGTTGGCCTGCAACACACAGGAACTCCTCATGGGACGTTGTCCTTGCAATGAAGCAGCATTTGCACACAGTGATTCTACTCTACATGTGGTAGGATGGAAGGTGGGTGAAGGGTAGGAGAAAAATTAAGCTTACTTTTAACCCTGGAACAGCATTACAACTTTAATTCTCCTGGACAACGTGCACTGTTGCTCAAGTTAGTTCCACAGGAAGGAACTTGTGTATGTTTATGCTTTTCTTTTCCTTTGGCACCTTCTCTTGCTCTGTTATGCAGAAGAAGAAGCAGTCATAGTTTCTGGTTTAAAGAACACAGACGTCTTTGTGGGTGAGTCGGCCACTTTCACCTGTGAGCTGTCGCACCCAGGCGTGAAGAACGTGCAGTGGTGGCTCGACGGATCTCCCCTTCACAACAACTTTGTGACTGAAATCTCTGAGCAGGACGGGATAATCCACACTTTAACCCTAAATGATGTGGCGTGCCACGACTCAGGCACTGTCACCTTCAGAGCTGGCTCTCTTATATCTTCAGCTAAATTATTAGTCAAAGGTATTTCGTTGTTAGAAAGGCAGAGATGGCCACCTCTGGAACTGCTCAGTGTGCAAGTGCTTCTGCATTCCTGGCTACCCTTACTAAATGTCTCCACAATTTCTCTGTGGCATGATAGTCCTGCAGCTCTGCTTCAGCAGGGCAGCCATACTCACTCCAGAAGGCTTGTAGGCACAGCTGCATCAATGCTTCAGTGGTTGAGGTGAGGAAGGGTTGCAGGAATAGGACTACTGCTTGTACTGGACATCTCAATAGAGCTGAACCAATACAGGAGAAGAAACTGTGCTTTCACCTCAGTGGTAGTGCCTGAATTTTTTCATCTCCCTTCAACTTTTTTCCTTGTAATACCACAGTTAACCAAGACAAGGCCTTGTGCTCATATGCTGATGGCTTCAGAGCTCACTCTTGAAACCAGATGGTATATGACATTGCTGCATCACAATGGCAAAGTGGGCCATGTTTGTTGATTGCCAGAATGCTAATGGTCATCGTTGTACTAGCAAAGTCTTGTCTGTTGGGTGAATGTTGTTTCTCATTTGGTAAGGGTAGCCACAAACTGCAAATAACACTGAGCTCCAGACTTCATGGTAAAGCAAGCTGCTTCCTGTTCAGTTCTTTTATAGCCATTGGGAAAAGTTGTTATTTTTTGGAAAAAAGTAACACTTATTCCTTGCTCGGAAATGGGATTTTTATATAAAGAGATAAAAGGCCTTAGATGTTCTTTATGAAAATCTACTCTCATGCTGTAACTATTCACCATAATGATCCACAAGATGGCACTGAGTCAGAGATCGATGTCTCCTTCTCTGTCTAATGGTGACCCTCGTGCATTCAGATTTGTCTCCGTGCAGTGATAAAATGCCAAGTTATTTGTTTCTAGCATCAGAATAGCGCAGCACCAAGGCAGTGTGTAAAACCCAAGAAACACCTGTCCACGTGAGTAGATTTTGAGTTTCACATTTCCAGAGGCAAAATGTGGTTCCAAGCTTTCTAGGCAAAGAACTCCACTGGGCATAAAGCATAAAATAAAACCAAGTGCATCAATTAGATATTCTATTCAGGCAAATAAGGGGCTCCAGAGAAATTTTAATTTCACATAATCACAGAGTTTTTCATGTTGGAAGCTTTGGAGATTATCTCATCCAAGCCCATAACTCACACCTTCTATGCATGTGGATACTTCGTGCTTCTATTAAGGCAAAATTTCTTAAATGTAAACATGAATCCTGGTAGCACATGACTATAACTGGATTAGGGGGAAGGAGGTTTTAAAACACCCCTGTTACACTGTGCTCAATAGGAAAGTAAAAATTAGTCAAATTCTAACCATGCTTGTATAACAGCCAACTTCCTACACTTCATTTTGGCCAGAAATATAGAAACAGATCTGTCTTCAGACTATCACTGTCCTAGAACTGCATTCACTCAGTGACCCATCATGAAGAAACATTTGTGTATACGCAGGGGGAAATGAGAAAAGGTTGAGAGCTGCCTCCTCCTTGGGCAGGGTGAGGGTCACAGCCCTGCTGCAGCCTTTTGGCTCCTACGGCCCAAGGAGCCAAAGCCCTGGGGCCGCCAAGGGCTTAGCCCAGTGGTGGGACATTGCAATTGGAACTGGGACTCCTTCCCTCTTCAGGACCACAGGTGACATTAGCTGTGAGGAGCATGTCTGCATCCCATGACATGGGACGGTAGCGTATTCCTCCAGTTGCAGAGACACCTTCTTGCTTCCTCAGTCCTGGTGTAACAAAATGTCTCCTGGTTCTGCTATGGACACCTCCCCTCCATTCGCACACTTGCAGACACAGTGAATGGTGGAGGGAGGCTTAGAGAGCAGGATCAAGACTTAGAAGAAGTTTCTAAGAGACGTTAGTAAAACCATCTTTGCTTCCCAGTAACACACCAAACATTCCACCCAATTCACCAGTTTCAACAGGAGCGTTCAGACAGAGTTGCAGTGTGGTTTATTCTAGCTGACTTGTGATCAGATGAACAACCTGCAAGTAAAGGACAGTTATTAGCATTCTCTGTCATCTTTTTATGCTCAGCTGCACTATCAGTAGCCCTACCAAGTTTTTAAAGGAGCTGATGTGGTCCTGCTGAGAAGGATGCTGCAGAGAGACTTCACTTTTCAGATTTCGTTAAGATTCTTCTTTTCAGCATATATATTGCAGTTGTATGCTGGTGATCCAATTTGACATCTTGGGGGAGACTCCTGGGCTGCTTTGGAAGCTCACTGTGTTTGGAGGTTAGATTTACTCTGCTTCTCCAAGAAGCAGAAATGCTCTTTTAAAAGAAAGACTCTGAATGTTTAAAACCAACCCCTTGGATCTCACCATCTTCAGAGGAGCTGCCCATCCAACTGCTCCCAGCATTTTTGGGGCTCTCAACTTGAGACTGCAGTGGTTGATGGGGGAGAGTTCATTAGGTTCACACAGCTGAGTCTCTCTAGAACAGCTGCTGTGTAGAGCAAAAGGTTATCCATTTTCCCCAAATTATGTCTCTCACCATCACACAACAGGAATGAGTATTTGCATTTGCGCATTGCATTTCTGTTCAGTGAGTGACTGCAATCTGCTCCAGAAGGAGCCTCCAGTAGGGTTCATGGCACTGAGAGGTCGCATACTACAGGGAGCACCTTGCTGCAGCCCACCCACTGCACTCTCTGTCTCAGATTTGCATTCCTGCCATGTTCTGGGAAGCACGAGTGTTTCATACCCTATGTGAAACCTCTCATCTAGAGCATCTCAGCAGTGCTGGGAGGAAAATTAGAACTAGAGGGAATCTTGGCAGGTCCTCTGAACAGAAGTTCATAGTCAGGACAGGCAAAGTGCAGGCTCATGGTCCGCTGCCCATTTGTGGCAGTTACATTCTAACATGCCAGTTTTGCTTCAGTCCTGCTTGATGCTGACACGAGCACAGACTAAACTGCTCATGCCCAGTGTGTCCAGTCAGCTTCCTGCTTGCACTTTCACTCTGCTTGCTTCCCATGGGCTCTGTGCTTGTCAAAAGTCTCTAAGTTGCCATTTCCATGAGGATCCACTAATGCATGTCCTTCCTGACGTGTTGGTTGACAGATCCAACCATTGAAGTGGTCAGTCCCATGCAGGATATAACTGTTGATGAAGATGGCACAGCAGAGTTCATATGCCAATATTCTAGGCCAGTGCACGCCATATGGAAGAAAAATGATCAGGAAATACTTGCAGATGGGCAGCGAGTGATTATCGATCAGGACTGGAATGTAAGCATGCTAAAAATTAAACCCGCTCTACCAGAAGACAGTGGCGTCTATTCTTGTGAAGCTGAAGGCACTAAAGTGATGGCTGCACTTGATGTTCAAGGTGAGGTCTTCCAGCCAAAGAGGAAGACTATCGTGGTTTCCAACTAAGAGGTGGAAAAATCATGGCAGCATCTCTCAATAAGTGACACGTTAGAATCTGCTCTTTCATGTTCGTGCCGATAACGATGCTGAAAGGAGTTATTGGGAACTGAATGTGAAACTGTAGCATTTCACTGGAGCTTAGTTCTAATTAACGCTCACTTATTACACCACTTATGCATCATACCTCTTCCACATGGAACTGGATTTGGCTGCCACACCAGTGCTGCGGAATGCCTCCTGCTGAATTATTGTGAACTTACCAATATAATGTTGGTCTAAAGGAATAATAACCACATTTTTGTGCTGTTACAGAGTACTTTTTTACACACGAGTTCTCTAATGTAGGTAATGGGTAGCATCAAATTCATTTTTATTTCCAACCAAGCTAAAATAGCTTGGAATTTTACTTATTTCAAATACTGATCGCTCAGAAAACACCTTCTTACTCGTAATCAGCATTTCTAAGGGTCCTGAGGATCAGCAGATAAAATTAGGAGTAGGTTTATGATTTGATATTGATGTCTGTTAGTTTTTTCCTGTTGTTTGCATATGGAATTTTTGTTTTCAGTCACCAAGTGCATTAGTTCAACCTGCAAGAATAGGGGTTCTGGTCTGATTTCTGAACTGTTATGTTTTGTTAATAAAAATTATGCTTTCTTGTCTAATTAGAGTTGTGAATGCAGAACTTCAGGGTATTATTAACTGTAGCATTTTCTATGTTGATAAACTTTCTATTTTTGGGGATAAAAAAGTATTTAATGAATATTACCTAAATGCAACACAGAGGAGATAGGATATGCAGTTATCTGCTTTTCATAGTTGGGGAAAGTAGCGTTCTGAAAAGGCACAAAGGAAAGGCTTGGATTGGTCCTAACAAAGTTATATGCTCTCCGAGGTTTACAAAACCCTCATTGTTCTCCATAAGTATGAGTGTTGTAAAGGACACGTTTAGTAGCTCATGCCTTTTTGCTATCAAATGAGTAAATCAGCATTGTTTTTTACTTTGTGTAGAAGAGTTCTAATGTCTCAGGGCATTGGTTTATGTTGTAGATGGTGCTGAGCATTGTATGATATCTGTAAATTTTGTCTACCTAACTCTGCATTCCCACTGCTGCGCATATAATTTACCCATGGAGTCAGTCTAACAGAAAACACATTTACAAGCTCCAGCCTGTGCTTAATTTGGCATCAGGCTGATTGTTTACCTACAAAGGCCAACAGATGCATGCAGGAGTATGTAGACATGAGCACGTTTCTGACCACGCAATTAACTGCACATGCATGAGAAAATAAACCTAATCCTTTACCATAGAGCCTTTGTAATGATTTAGAAACTTATATTTCAAATTCCTGTTAATCTAGATTTTAATTCTTTGTGTGATTCCAAAAGGCAGACTTGCAAAATATACTGCTAACTCAGATGGCAGATTTATGGCAGATTTTTGCTAGCTATGACCCTAACTACAGCAGCAGGGTTGAAACTAGATGATCTTTGAGGTCCTTTTCAACCCAGGCCATTCAACGATATGATTCAATGGTTCTGAACTAAGATAATACTCTCTTGCATAGTTTTGCATGAGAGGGAGTAAGGCTGCACCGTGAGCAGTCAGCTATTTGACAGCTCCCCAGTTCTGATGGCAATTATACTGCCTGGGAGACCAGTGAGAAATTTTTCCTCTTGTGAGATTGAAGATGTTTGATTATGCTTTGTCTTCCTGAGCTGTCCCTTCCTATCAACTGTTCGACTGGTTCATAGGAACACTAACATTTTTTGTCTTTATTTGCAAAAAACAAGTCAGGTTTCTGGAGGAAGCCTAGGTGAAATGAGGTCCCAGAGGTTTATCATTATTTTAAAACTACCTCAGTAGTTACAATATTTTTATATATAGTATCGTGTTAGAGCCTGGTGAAAAGAAACAGCTAAGGAGTTGGACTTGGTCATCCTCGTGGGTCTCTTCCAACTCAGGTTATTCTTTGATTCCAAGCTAAGCCTGCAAGCACAGTTTATCTCATCCCCACCCTTTCCATCTGCTTTCCAGCAGTGGGAATCATCTGATGATCCAAGGCTTGTTGATGCTCAGATGTACACAGCAGGCAATTAATGCTGTTGGTTTTCTTTCCTTGCTAGCTAAGAACAGCATTGTTCAGGGCCTGGAGAACGTGGAAGCAGTGGAAGGAGGGGAAGCCCTGTTTGAATGCTACCTGTCCAAACCTGAGTGCTACAACTACAACTGGCTGATTGACGACGAGCCTGCCAAAACTACAGAAAACACAGAGATGGTTTACTTTGAAAATGGGCGCAGGCATCTGCTGCTGCTGAAGAACCTCACTGTGCAAGACAACTGCAGGGTGACTTTTATGTGCAGTGATGCAGTAACGTCAGCTTTCCTCACAGTGAAAGGTAACTGCTAGACTTGCATGGGAAGTCTTACCTTTCTGACTGGGAAGGGCAAATGAGTCAGGAATGCATTATGAATGGCAGAGAGGAAGTTCCTTTAGGTATTTCCATTGTATTTTTCTGCTACTTAGAAAAGAAAGGCATTGCTTGGTTGGGTTTCACAAGTTTTGTAAAGCTTCAGCCACCGAGGATGCCATTTGTTCAGGTGATATATATATAACCTCCATTTTAATAATCCCCTTGTTCTCCAAGGCCCTACTGTCCAGAGATTCAACATGAATATCCACCTCTCTTACCTCTATTTGTTTCTGTGACTGAAGGTCTGATTTCCTATTTTCCCCTGTAGGATGGCGCCTGCAGATCTTACAGCCTCTCACAGATGTGGAAGTCTCTCCAGGGCAGAAAGCTACATTCAGCTGTACTCTAAGTGAAGCTGTGCCAATTAATGAAGTTACCTGGTATTTTAATGATACAGAGATCCAACCAGATGAGGACTGGGAGATACAAGCAGATGGAAACAAATACAAACTTATTTTGAATAAAGCCCAACCACATCATTCAGGAGAGGTGACGTTTGCTTCTAGGGAAGCAATTGCATCGGCCAAGTTATCTGTGCTAGGTAAGTCCATTTGTTGTACGTGTCTGTCATTCTAGTCCTGCAACACTGGAAATGGAATCTCCTTTGGAACTGAGCTATAATCTCAAACTTTCTAATCTTTGTACTGATTTTTTTCTCTTTGATTTCCATGTCCCAAGGTCTTCTTAGTCTAAGGAGATGCTGCAGGGCAACTTGTTCTTTGACCAGCAATAACTGTGCCCGTAAGAAGAAAATTAGATCAGGCCAGTGATGGTAGAGATGTTCACCAGTTTCCTTTCACTGCAGTCTTTTTTAAAACATAACGCAGTTGCATGGAAGTCAATTTACACAGAGTTCAACACTACCCTCAGTAAACATGTGGATATAGGAGGGAGTTGTGCTAGAATGCACGTGGAAAAATTAGCAGGGGCAGAAGAGAACCCTTTGAAATCTGCTGATCTACTCTCCAGCACAAAGGCCACCAGTATTCTAGATTACTGAGTTGCATGTTACAGTCTTCTTACAGAATTCAGCCATGCAACATCCACCTCAAGGTTCAGATATAGGAGACTGAGAACCTCTTGGAGTACTTTGTGAGTGGAGAAGGCAGTAGTTGCCAATATCCCTTGTAGGGTGTGTTATACAAATGATTTAGCAAAGCCCATACCAGCACCTCAAGACCTGTCTCCTTTCCACACTGGGATAGGTTGATTACCCGGGGATGGTTATGAGATAATTGCAGCGTGTTTTAGCTGTACTTAAAGACGTTCAAGAGCCACTAACTGACCATCCTGTCTTTAAATTACTACAGGTAGTCTGTCTGTCATTTTAATTAATTCTGAGACTTCAGAGATCCCTGGTATCTTCAACTTAAAACAATTTTGGGCAAATACATCTTAGGAAGTTAAAAATGTTATCCTCATGAACTCCCTCTGTTGGTTTTCTGAATGAAATTTGCCTGAAAATATAGGAAAGAAGTTTACTTAAGCTATGTGGTGTACAAAATATGGCTAATGGACCACGGTCAATTGCTCATCATCCTTCCATGGTCAATGGTCAGTGACCCATGGTCCCTCCTCCATGGTCAATGGCAGCTCTTCCATTCTCCTCAGCTCCCAGCGAAACCAGGAGTTGGATGGGTTTTTAGGGTTTTGTGGTGGTGATAAGTTGACAGTTGGACTTCATGATCCTAGTAGTCTTTTCTAACCTTACTGATTCTATGAAATCTATGAAATGACAGACCTGGCTCTTCTGACTTGAATTTTTTGGATTGAAACATTGTGGCAGGTTGTTGATTTGGTAAATGCCTCGTACTTGAAGGCTAGAATGGGTATTTCTGTCTTTTAAACAAAAGTGCTAGGTGAGGAACATTTTCCATTGTACTAAATATGATTGTCAGTAGCCAGTCCGATAGGACACCACTCTATTTTCATCATGTGTTTATTTGTTATTGCCTGATGCTGTGACTTAGCAATTACACTTGACTTGCTGTTGAAGTTACCAGTGACTCTGTAATCCAATGATAACATGATGTCCACCAATGCCAAACCTGAACTGTATAAAATCAAAGTCCAAATGCACTCAAAGCTTTCAGCCAAGTTCCTTAACAACACACTCAATATAGAGTCATCTTTATTTTAAGTTGGTTAGGACAAAGCAGCAGGAAAAGTCACAATAACGTATGACACTGAGTGTCTGAGAGGGCAGATGGAAGATGAATATTTGTTCTCAGCACTGTAGATCAGTGCAGGAAAAATCAGTGGTGCAGATATTCATCTCATGGTTACAAGCACATACACTTAGCTTTACAATGAACCAAACGTTACGTTTGTTGTACTTCCATCTCATTGTCTGTAGAAGGCTCTCAGGTTGCTTTAGTAGAAAGCAATATTGCTCACACTGTGCATCACTGGACCTCTGTTGTGCCTTCAGCCCAGCCCGATCCCCCTGAAGAACCTAAAGTTTTATGTACGAGCAGTCACTCTGTGACTCTGTCTTGGTACAAGCCGCTGAGCGACGGTGGTTGCAACATCCTAGGCTACCAAGTGGAGAGAAAAATCCCAGGCGTTGGCTGGCAGTCATGCAGCGAGAGTACAATTCAAAGCATGGAGTTTGTGGTGGACAATCTCACCCCAGGAGAACCCTACAGATTCCGCGTCTCAGCTGTAAACAAAGTTGGGGCCAGCGAGCCAGCACAGTTCCCTCAAATGGTGCAGCTAGGTGAGAAAGGAGAGATGGCCCTGGGAGGACTGCAAGCTCGTCAGCCTGTTTCGCATGGCATGTCTGCTTCTCCCGTTCCAGGTATCTCCTGGAAGAGTTCAATCAACAGCATCTTTCAGTGCTTTGCTGCCAACACAATATAGGAGAACGAGCTTGGACAAATTGTTCTGGGCTGCCACAAAGCAAAACCTGCTGTGTTGTTACTATCTGACACCTTCTCTAAGCTGCATCAAGCTGTCTTGTGGCCTGCACTGCATCCATGTGTTGTCCGATCACCATGAGTTTCTTTTCTGGCAGAGCTCAGGTGGAATGAGTCAGAAGGGGCATGCTGGGATGTGTTTGGGTAACCAAGGCTGGTTACCGCTGGCACTGATGTGGGCATGGGCACTGTTGTCTTCTTCACCCATCTTTCTTCATATGATTGCATATCTTTTGTGATAACCCCTATGAAGGAGTACTGGAGAACACAGTTTCTTTGCTGCCTGCTGGTATGACTTTGGAAGTGGAATGGAGAGCCACTCCACCAACCTTTTCTGGCAACTCCTTCCGTGATAACTGAGAGCCCAGAAAATTCCCCAGAATGACAATAAGAATAAAAATTAAAAATCACCTTTTTTTTCTCTTAAGCTCAGCTTTGATGTTTTTGAGACATAACTTCCAGTGTGCCAGCTGGACCTCAACAACTGTATATGCTCACTGCCTGCAACAAATCCAAGGGATTTTGGGCAGAGATTCCCACACCAGGGATGAATAGCACTCGGATGTGCACTGACTCGTAAGGTCCCAGTCAACGTCTCTGCATTTAATGCCTTTGTCATTACTTCATTTTGAGTATTGCTGTCATACAAGCAACATGCCACAGGCAAGCCTTCTTCCAAAGTAAAGATTTTATTTTAAATATTCTTTAAGCTTTCTGATATTTTTTAACACTTCCTAAACTAGTGTAATTATACACATATATTTTAATCTTTTGAGCAACCTGATCTAGAGGGAGGTATCCCTGCTTGTAGGAGGGGGGTTGGAACTAGATGATCATAAAGGTCCCTTCCAACCCAAACCATTCTATGATTCAATGATTGGAATGAATACAACTTTTAGCAATCCCTTTTCTTTTTTATTCTTCTTATTCTTCCATTGTTTTCTCACATCATTTCTAAACATTTAAGATCTGCCAGGATCCATAGGACTGCTTGAATATTAGTTGCGATGGGTAAATGAAGGTCAGCAAAAAACAAACAAACAAACAAAAAAAAAACAAAACAGAGGAATGGGAAAATGCAATGACTTTTGCATGTATACATTTGGAACTGGTTTCACCCCTAGGAGATCTTGTACGGTTGTTTTGGAAGTGCAAATTTTGGATGCTGCCAGTGATTTAATTATTTTTTTCCATTTTGTTTTGCTCGTCTGCAGTGGTTAAAGAATCTGTAAATGAACGATGGGATGTTCAAAGACTTCATAGAGTGCTCTGGAATGCCTTAAAGTTTATGGTGTATTTTTTTTGTTAATTTACCTGTTTTTCAATTACAGAGCCTTCAATTACAGTCACCCACCCTTTGGTGGGTGGATCAGTCTCCGAAGGGGAGGTGGCTCGCTTGGAGTGCAAACTGTCAAGTGAAATCAAAGAGAATGTGACATGGCTCAAAGGGAAAGAACCAATACAAACTGGAGGAAGATATGAAATCCTCTCTGATGGAAAAAAGCAGATACTCATTATTCACGCATTTAAAGCTGAAGATCAGGACACATACACCTGCATGGTTTCCCCAGAAGTCAAATCTGTTGCCAGCTTGTGCCTTGAAGGTATAGAGTGTGTACTGCGTTGACGTTTAATCAGTTCTGTCTGTGGACATCTAGGGGCATCTCCACAGCCTGGACTGGAATTTGTTTTAATAGACAAGCTATATCTAAAATCTGCAAATTAGTCTTTTCTTACTCTTTGATTTAACTCGGTATGTTTTTGAGTCCCTGATAGTTTTGAACTGCTCAGATGAGATTTTCCCAGGTCACACAACACTGTTAGACATAGGCTTGGATTTGGGGTGGTCCACTGCGGAGTCAGGAGTTGGACTCCTTGTGGTCTGTTCCAACTTGGGGTAATCTATGATTTTATTTATTCAAATGTGTGAGGAATTAAAAACGTTGTTTGGCCCTGTTTTATGTACATGTTACTTGGATGTCACAGGATAGCTGATTCTTAGCTCTGCCATCAATTGTCTTCTGCCCAGACTTCAGAAAAATGGTTCCACATGCTTTCTCAGAGCTTCCTTGTATACTTTGTCATTTAACATCTTTAAATCTCCTCAGTTCCTACAGCAACAATGCTAAAAGAGATTGCCAAGGAAGCCCCCCCTGCAAGCCAACAGGAGGAGCTGGTGGATGGCCACGTCCAGCCCAGCTTGCCCCCCGAGGCTGCACAGGAGGGAGACCTTCACCTCCTGTGGGAAGCTCTGGCCAAGAAGCGCCGGATGAGCCGGGAGCCCACCTTGGATTCCATCAGCGAGGTGCCCGAAGAAGACGAGAAGCTTCAGAAGCTGAGGAAGGAAGAAGCAGAGATGTCTCACTATTACTCAGAGGAGTACTCCACGTGTGACGAGCTGGCCAGGACAGGAGAAGCAGATTTTTCTTTCACAAGTTCAGATGATGAATCTAGAGCTGGGACTCCTTCGCTAGTGAACTACCTCAAGAAAGCTGAAAAGAGAAGTGTCAGCGTTACCACCAAGGTTCAGTCCACCTCCACAGGCAAGTTATGGAAACAGTGGGAGAAATCCAGCGCGGAGACTGTTGTGGCTGCCCCAGGTGCTAAGCCAACTGAACCAGAAATAGCAGATTTAGATGATCCTTCCATGAACAACGCCGCGGTGAAGATCCAGGCTGCTTTCAAGGGCTACAAAGTCAGGAAAGAGATCAAGCAACAAGAGTGCCCGGTGTTCACTGAGACCTTCAAAGATTTCTCTGGTGAGCCTGGAAGCACCCTGCATCTCGAGTGTGTGGCCCACAGCAAAACTGACATGAAGGTCCGTTGGCTGAAGGATGGGGAGGAACTGTCAGACGGCCGCTACTATCACATAGACAACTACAGTGATGGGACCTGCTCTTTGATTATCACTGGCCTGGATAGGAAAGATGCGGGTAAATACACCTGTGAGGCATCCAATAAATTTGGGAAAGTTTCACACAGTGCAAAGGTGGTGATCGGTGCTGAGGAACCTCAAGTGCTTCCTAAGGAGAAGAGTATTAAACAAAGCACTGATAGTGAGACAGAAAGCTCCTCTGGCAGTGAGCTGGATGATGCTTTCCGTAAAGCTGGAAGGCGTCTGCACAGACTTTTCAGGGCTAAGATCTCAACAGAGATGTCTGATGTGGAGGAAGAGCTCTTTGTCAGCGCAGATGAAGGGGACGTAGAGGTCGTTGACCACCAGACGTATCGTGAGGACGATCGCTACATTTACATAAAGTTTGAGGTCTTGTCCGAGGCAAAAACAGCCGCCACTCGTTTCAGAGAGATGTTTGGTGCTCTGGGGATCCCTGTGGAGATTGATATTTTAGAACAAGGCCCAAGGAAAGTTGAATTGCGCATTGGGAAAGCAACACCACCCACCCTTGGGAAGTTTGCTCCACCAGTTCTGAGACCACCACCGCCTTTGCTGACTTCTGATACAGGTAGGTAAAGCAGACTGGTTTATTCTATGAAAAAGGCATCTGGAGGAGATCAGGAAGTAGTCTTATTGTTCATGAATTTCTAAAATCTTTTTATTTTTGGGAAAGTTTACATATTTGGAAAAAAAACTATTATGTTTCAAATGTAGGGACAGGAGGGCAAGTCAGTGACAAGGGGAGGGACTGCAAAGTATTCACTTATTTACAAAGCTGCTTTTCACAGTAGAAATGTCTTCAACTATAATCATATGGCCATGAATGCTGTGATTATTGCACTTAAATCAATGAAACACATTTCAGAACTGCCCCAAGGGAGAAAGGACATTTGGGCAGCAGTACTCCTAAAATGCATCTTCTAACGCAGCTTTTTCTTTCTTCCCTCCTAACTGCCCTGGCTTTAGCTCCCATGTTCCTAACTGAGCTCCAAAACCAAGAGGTACAAGATGGCTATCCTGTCAGCTTTGACTGCATTGTCGTTGGCAAACCCCTCCCCACGGTTCGCTGGTTCAAGGATGGGAAAGCAATTGAAGAAAATGATCACTACATGATCAATGAGGACCAGGAAGGGTGCCATCAGCTGATCATCACAGCTGTGGTCCCCACCGACATGGGTGTTTACCGTTGCCTTGCTGAAAACAACATGGGAGTGGCTTCAACCAAGGCTGAGCTTCGAGTGGACCGTAAGCATTGCAAAAAAAAAAAAAAAAAAAAAAAAACAAAAAAACAAAACAAAAAACAAAAAAACAGAGCAAAGGGGTCATGTTCAGAGGTGGATATATGTTTTTCAAGAAAAACACTGTCTACATTTGAAAAAAAATGATATATGTACATTGACCACAAAATGCTCCGCTCCCAAACCTCGTGGGTTTCCTTGGGTTTTGCCAACACCAAGGTGTGGCTCTGAGCAAAGCTTTTCAGATAAAATGAGACATTTCCATAAGTCAAGGGGATGTGGGAGTCTGCTGCTGTAGTGTTGTGAAATCAGTCACTCACACTAACAGGGAAACAATAATCACAGAACATGAAGGTTTCAAAGTTGAACTTACAGAAAATATTTCCTTTTCCATTTAACAGTGACCAGCACTGACTACGAGACAGCAGCAGATGCAACAGAGACATCGTCTTACTACAGCGCCAAAGAATATGTTTCAAGGTAAAAATATAGAACTCTTAACTCTTTCTTTTTCCTTGATAAGATAACTATGCATATTTATATTAAGCCCATTTTTGCTGTATCTGGTATGGTCGGATTAGTGTCATAAAGGAATACTGACCAGCTGGGTTTTCAGATGAAATAACCACAACAACATTCATTCACTGCCTTCATGGTGGTCTGAATATTTTGCCACAATATCTTTACTTTTAATGTCATATGGTGCTGAATCAGCTGCCATGATGATGAATCACACAGACTGAATTAACCTAAAACAGGTGATCCTGATTCCTAACTCTTCACTGGTTTACTGACTCCCTTCTTTCTAATTCGAATCACTTAGTCGAGAACAAGAGGAATCTACCACAGAAGAGGAGCAGTTGCCCCAGATCCTTGATGACCTTCATGATATTCATGTGGCACCTGGAGCACCGCTGGCTAAATTTCACCTGAAGGTGAAAGGTGAGAGGAGCCCACAGCACTGACTGTTGTTACAGGTTTGCACTCGCTGAAGTGCTGGACAAAGTTCTCCCTTGTGCTCTTGGAGTCATAGAATCATGGAATCACTGAGGTTGGAAAGGACCTTCAAGATTGTCCAGCCCAACTGTACAGTTGTGCCCCCAGTCTGTTCACCTCACACCCCGTGTGCACAAAGCAGCTAGAAGAGTGTCTGCGTGCTGATGAGCATTGGCTTTTGCAGCACACTCAGGCACATTAAGCATCATTATGTGCCTTTGCTTGCAGAGCTACAGGTACACACTCCCAAAAATTGAGTACAGTGAATTCTCTGAGCACGTTATTCATAGAGGAACAATAAGGAGTAAAAGAGACAGTGAGAGCGTCATTTATTCTCTTTAATGAACAAAACAATCCTAGACTTACTCTGAAGGAGTCACCACTACACGATAGAAGCTGCAAAAGCATCCCAGTAGTATAGCCTCTCCACAGTAGGGAGAGATGGAAATTCTCCTGGTTGTTTTTTTTTTTTTCTTTTCTTTCTTATTTCTGCCTGTAAAAATGATGAGAACTGTTTTTGCTTCTGTGTTTTTGAAACTGGAACTGAAACTGTGATAAAATCCAGAGACATAGGTCCACGCTTTACTGCTTTACTTCACTGACGACTTCAGCTTTTGGCTTTGTGTGCATTACAAGGCAGATATAAGGGTAACTTTCCCAACCTGGAAGGTGGTTGGATATGTAAAAAAATATAGGGAGTGCTAGCAACAGAAGAGATAGGAAAGAACTTTCACAAATAAATACAATTCCACGAATTTTCAGCCAGTTCTGATCTGGTAATCCTTCAAAACAGCATCCATGGGCAGAGCTTGAGGACTCATCGTCCACAAGGATCTGCCTGGTTGCAGACGTTCTCAAATCAGTGATGGTAATTCACTCTTTGTGTCTGTATTGGCTTCTGACAGGGTACCCAGAGCCTCGTCTCTATTGGTTCAAAAATGGGCAGCCACTGAAGGCCTCAGATCGTTTCCTGAAGATTGATAAAAAGGAGTTCCACTCACTGGAAATTCTCAATGTCATTAAGTCAGATGCTGGCCAATACTCAATATTTCTCATCAACTCTGCTGGTTCTGCATACTCATCAGCCAGGCTGGTAGTCAAAGGTGGGTACTGGCCTATTTGGAACACCCAATTTTCTCTCTTCCAGTGAGTCTTTCCATTTCACGTACTTATTTTTCTTGAGAAAGCCTACCAAGGGTACTCAAGGGAGGTGGAGAAGGTTGTACTTAAAATATGATGTCCTTTAATCTTAGGTCACCTATAAATTTACTGTGAGTACTGAAGATGAGAAATGCCTCTTCTCTACGGTTTGCTTGTCCCATAGACGTACATCTTATGCCTGCCCAATCCCATGGACTTTAATGACTAATTTTACTAAAACTGAGTCCTCCTGTAAATCATTCTTGAGGCTGTTCTAGTAAGACACTACAATTTTGAGAGTTGGACTATTGTCATTTTTGTTAGTAAATATACTTAATCATAGTTTTTTAACAGAACTAAGATTTCCACGTAATATGTCCTGCAATGGATAAGAACCTGAAATCATCTTTCTGTTTTTCTATCAACTCAATCACGGAAAGGTATTTGTATATGTCATTTTGTTTCTTCTCCTTGTGTTGCAGATCCTGATGAGAAAGAAGAGGTGTCAGAAACAGGTGAGAGAAGCCACAGCAGGTGATGACAGAACCCCTGGGAAATTTTCAGCTGTGTGAACTCACACAGGACGTGTCACCATGTTTCATCATTGTCATTTTCAGATTCCCACGAGCAGCTGATACCACCAAGGTTCCTAGAAAGGTTTACCAATAAAAAGGTGAAGAAAGGTGCAAGCATCACATTATCTGTAAAAGTTGAAGGTAAGTGGGCAGTTACCTGGTCTTTATAAGTGAGCCAGATAAAGGTTTATGCTCCTATACCGTATGTCATAACTTATTTTTGGAGAAGCATCAGGAAACAAGCCAAAAGCAGCATTTTTTCACAGTATGGCTCATGACTGTGTGTGAGGAACACTGTTAGGAAAACTGAAGTTCAGTGCTTTGGTTTTCCTTCAGGACATCCACCACCAACCATTACTTGGCTGAAAGAAGAGTCTCAGGAAGACATCCTGTGGATCAAACCAGACACTCCTGGATATAAACTCGCCAGTTCCAATATGCATCACAGTTTAATCCTGTTGGATGTTAAAAAGAATTACAGTGGAGCTTACACATGCATTGCTACCAACAAAGCTGGCCAGTCCATCTGTACTGCCAACCTAGAAGTTGCAGATGGTAAGTCATATGTTAAAGACTCTCTCTACATTACCTTTCATACAGTTCCTAAGAGTGTGACTGATAAGGAAATTAACCAAGTCGCAATCAAAACAAATGTGTTTTCCCAAAATTAGACATGAATTTTCTTGCCTTGTCAATGATGATGCTCTTAACCTTTATAATGTTTTAGATTTCTGAACCTAGCTTTGATTAAAAGCAGCATCCTTTCTGTATGAAGAGCAGAAAAGTCTGGAAAAAAAAAACAACACATTAACCACAAAGGAAAAAGAAAGACTATGTAAAGTAACTGTCATCATTTACTGTGCCAAGAGCTACAGCAGCATAGCTTGAGCAATGTGGAGAGATGGGACAGACAGCCCTACATCTGTGTGAGAACAGAGAAGAGCAAAGTGTTCGTGTTGCACGAGTAGTAGTATGCAGCCCAGCTGAGGAAATGTTAATGGGGCAGGTTCACTATGTCAGTATACCCAGTAATCCATGTACAGAAAATGTGTCTACAGTAAGCAGAACATGCTATGTCTGCTGTCCTCTGATTCTAAACCCTAATCTTGCAGTGAAAGAGGCTGAAGTCCTGACCCAGGAGCGTGTGATGGTATCAGAAGCCATAATGACCACCCTGGGGTAAGTGGCTGACGCAGAGCAGTGCAGCTATCATCCTGCAGAAGTAAAACAGAGAGAAGTGAGGGCCTTATTGTCTACAAAAACAAACAAGCTACTTCCAATGGGGATCCTGTACACAGATTCTGAATACCAACATCTGTGGTACTGCCCACTGTCTCTCTGTAACTCGTCTTTCTCCACCTTTAAAATGGGACTGGCCCTTACCAATAGTCCTTGATACTGGGCACACAGAGCATTTATTGATGGACACAAGCAAAGCAGTTTGAGGTCCTATGAATGAAGCATCCTGTACATGCAGTAATATGAATTCCAGTCATTTCTTCACAGTTATCAAGGAAGGTGGTGACAAGAAAAAAGAAGATTTAGTTCATTTTGAATAAAAATCTTGCTTCTTTTTGTCCCTGCATATAAAAGGGAGGTTAGAACTAGATGATCTTAGAGCCCCCTTCCAGCCCAAATCATTCTATAATTACTTTTTGTCTCCTAACCAGGATGCCAAAGAGATTAACAGGGTTAAGTTCTGCATATATCATGAGGTTCTGCTCACAAACTTCTCGCCTACAAATGCACATGAAAAACTTCTCAACTTGCCATTCTTGGCTTGGACACTGGAGAGATACATTTTGAAAAGTAGAACCCACCTGAACCCACCTTAGCTTCTACAGTGCATCTGCCCTAAAAGAATCGACTGGTTTCACTCTAGGATGTCAGTTTGCAGAGTGAATTTCCCTTCCTAAGCATCAGTTTGCTATATGGAATTGTCTGCCTCTCTTCATTAACGATAAAACGGTCCTAATTAAAAAACAGAGTCCTAGTTGAACTAGCTGACACTAGTCTATATTTCCCAGAGGTTTACAGCTGCTATTCCTCTATAAGTGTTCTGTTTGCTACATGTAGTCTTTATCAAAGTTGATTAACTGAAGCTTAGGAGATGGGCGGTGTAACTCCGAAAGTAAAGCGCGCCCTTCCTTCTGCTTCCTGTGTACTCCTTTTCTCATTTAGGGCTTATTAGTACACTTTTTAATTTAACTTCTAATTCTGCTTTTCTCCTTTCTTTTTTTTTTTTTTTTTCTTTCAGAGCTGTTCATCCCTCTGAAGGTAAGATGAACTTCTTTTTTCTCCTACTACTACCTTTCACATCTACAGCTGAGATCGCCTGTGTCTCCCATGATAACCACCTACTTCTGTCCTTCTGTTCTCTTGCAACTCACTAAAATATCATATTTTTGTGGGGACTCTGTTCAGGAGAGAATTACTTGCTCACAATTCTTCCAAACAGCTTTAAAAGCAGGGCAGGTGAAGAAACTGAGGCCTTCCTTGCACAGAAGCTTTTGTTAATAATAATAATCATCATCATCATTATCATCAACTTTCCAGTGCCATGTTCCATGCATAATAGAAAGTTATGTTTTCCAGGAGACCTCGAAGCTGGTAGGGAAGGTGTACCCAGAACGCCTATTTCATTAGCTGATGTTGGAACCGAAGAATTCTTCCAGAAGCTCACCTCACGTATCTCAGAAATGGTATCTGCAAAGATAAGTCAGGGTAAGCAGCCCGGTAAATGCAATTTGATTAGTATAGAAAATGTAATGTTTTCTTAATCGTCATCTGGCCTGTAAGTATGAGCAAGATTTGCAAAGCAGGTTTTGAGGCAGTCATCTTGCATAAGTATGAACAGTAGCAGATGTTTAATACCAAGAATTTTTAGTGAGAGGCCATCCAAACTGTCCCATCTTAGTCTACAGTTTTGAAGCAGCAATAAGCTATTACTATGCACTCAAACGGCTAGTGTCCATTTTTGGCATCCAATGTTTATTTAAATGAGCAGGATTAAATATAAGCCCGTGGGGGTATAAGGCAAGTTCTAAAAATAGAAGTTTGTTTTGAACATCTTAAGTGCTTTGACATGCTCAGACGTACAATGCTTCTGAGTCTGAAGGGAATCCTGCTTTAAAGATTTCCCATGTCTTAACGTTTTAGTTCCAGACAAGGCTGAAAACTGCTGATCTGATGAATTACATGAAAAAAATGTAGTTTGTTGTGACATTTTTCTCATAGTAAATTTCTGCCTTGAAACAAAGGTGTTCTTTGAGTGTAATGGTAACACACACAGGAGGTGCATAGCCTCACAGATAGAGATGTTCCATTGTTTATTCAACCCTATGCATCAGAAGGATATCACACGAAACAATCCAAGTGCTCTTCTTGGGCAATGCTTGTGCTTTTAACATTGAAAATTATTACATGTTTGCTTAACATTCAGATAGGAGATCTTAATTACGTACATTGTGGTCTCTCTGCTTTTTAGCTACACTTCGAGTGCCAGGTGCAGAAAGCGATGATGAATCCAAAACTCCCTCTGCATCTCCTCGCCATGGCCGATCCAGACCTTCATCCATTGCTCAGGAGTCCTCCTCTGAATCTGATGATGGGGATTCCAGAGGAGAGGTACGATATCTCTTTGGGTGGTGCTTTTTGGAGCCAGGAGTTGGACTTGATGGTCCTTATGGATCCTTTCCAACTTGGGGCACTCTATGATTCTGTGACCTGTATGGGTGAGTTTCACACAAGGAGAAAACCTCACTTAAAATGATCCGTCTCCAGGGTTTAAAGGATCTCCATCCCCTTCTGGGGTGTACCTCACTGCAGTAGGTACATTTAGCAGTACAATATATGGATGTGTGATATAGAGCACAGTGAATCAGATTCTCATGGCTCACTCTGTGACCTTGAACAAATCGTTTGACTCAATGTGGTCAAAATTTACCATATGTTTACTCAATTACTTTTTTCTTCAGCACTCAACTTCAGGAAGTAAAGGTTTAATTTTCTGTACCCTCGGATACAGTTGGCCAGAGGAATTTTGTTGAGAATTTCTTCCCATGGGCATAACAGTGAAAAATTACTGAAAATCCAAATGTTTGGGATGTTTATATCAAAACATTTCTTAAAAAAGGAGAAGACAAATTATAGAAATGTAACCTTTGCCAATGCTGGCCATTCTTCTGGGCCACTCTTCTCTTTTGTCACAAAATTCACTCACTCGTTATACACAACCCAAACACTTTGGGCAGTTTTGAAAATACGGTGTTCCAATTGCGAACAACAAATGGTGGTGCTGTTTTCCGTAGAAGATAAAACACAGATAAACACTTCTGTTCTGCTGGTGTTACTGTATTCACTTCAGAATTAACTCTTGTTTCATCCTTGCAGATCTTTGATGTCTACATGGTCACAGCTGACTACGTGCCCGCTGCGCCTGACAAGGAGACCATCACTTTGAAGGAAGGCCAATATGTGGAAGTCCTTGATTCAGCTCATCCCCTGAAGTGGTTGGTCAGGACCAAACCCACAAAATCCAGCCCCTCTCGGCAGGGCTGGGTATCTCCAGCTTACCTGGACAAGAGATTAAAGGTGACTGATCATGCTGTACTTATTTTCTATCTACAGTTAAGTGGTTTGGTTGCCATTCATCTTTCTTGCACAGTCTGACAGGGAGGAAGCCATTGGAGGGATCTTGATGGAGCTTTTTTATATTCTCCATGATTGCAGGGGTACCTTGGTTTGAAAAACCTTATCATCCTCCAAGTAATTACAAACTTCTGCTTTAGTAGTTATTGAAAGGGGCATGAGGGATATTATGCAGTGTGCACTGATGAAATCACTGTCAGATTAATATGTTTCTTTTTTCTTGTGTTTTAGTTGTCACCAGAGTGGGGAACAGTAGAAGTTCCCGAGTTTCCTGGAGAATGTGTTTCTGAGGATGAATATAAAAGGAAGCTTAGGTAAGCTCTTGTCGTTTGATATTTGCAGTGTTGAGTATTGTTGTCTTTTGACGTAACATGAATGTTGGCATTGAGGTACTCCTACCAGAGCTGTTCCTCTGAGATCTGCCATCTATTCTTTCTAAAACTTAGAATTTTTGATGTTTGAGTGATTTCTGCCATCAAAAAGCCAAGGAAAATTCCAGGCAATCTAAATCACACTGGGAGACTTGAAAGAAGAGTTTTAGTGATGGAATTCTGGAGGCTCCATGTTTCATAAAAACAAACAAACAAACCTTACAGTGTGGTACTTCAGTGCACTCTATATCTGAGGGTGTCTTCTGATAAACAGTGAAAGCTCTCACAGAAGCCCCCCTACAACCTTGTGTTAATCTCTTGTTGTGCAGCATGTGCTGAGTGTTCTATCATAGGGATATTTACATTTTTTGGTGGCATAATGTGGCAATGAAGTTGCTGCTATCTACTTTACACAGATCCTTTTATCACTCATGTTCTGTTCTGTCTGCCCTAGCAGTAGATACCTGTGAGGTAGGAGCAGATGTCCCAGCATAAGTGGGGAATCCAAGTTCCCTTTATTATCAGATCCCTTATGAATCTATTCAGCTCACTCCAGGATATCTATTCCTCTGATCAAATGTCTCTACTTTCATGCTGAAAAGCCTCTCAGTATGTTGAGGATAATAGTGATGATTGTTTTTAATTTTTACTTGTTCATTTCCCCTTCAGTGTTCTTATTCAAGAGCTGTTGATTTCTGAAGAGGATTACGTTCAAGATCTACAGTTCCTCCAGACTCATCACCTTAGGTACACTGAGACCTGTCCCAATGTCCCAGGAGCTATTGCCAGTCAAAAATCCACCATCTTCAGAAATATCGATGACATTACTCGCTTCCATTCCAGGTAGGCATCCCCATGTGCCTTCCTTTAAGACCAAAAAGTGGCTCATTTATGACTGATTTCATAGCTATTCCATCTATGGTTACTGTGAAGAATGTGGAGCATGGCAGTGTTGACGTTCAAGAGAACTGATGTGCCTTTCAAGATGAGAGATGATGATGTGGCTTAAGAGGGAGCACAGAGCTAGAACTCCCATAATACCCCTTAGAGCTTCAAAACTTCATGTGTCCAGCTTATTTCTTACCCTTTTAAGATAACTTAATCAAGAAATCATGAATTATTATTAAAGAGCAGCAGCATCTTACACTACATTGCTGTCTTCATAGAGACACCTTCATATAAAACTGATACCAGTGTTTATGCATTAAAACACAGCCAGATGTAGCAAGTTTCCCAGGTACCACCTCATGCTACAAAGAATTTGTCTACCACAGGGTATGATTTCCTGCAGATCTGCTGTCCAAAAGTGAATTCTCAAGGTCTGGGCTGAAATACTCTTACTTACCAAGGAAAGGAAGTGTTGTAAAATGTCTATGTGCACTAGGCTTTCCAATGCTGAGGGGGTTCCGTGAGTTATTCTCATGAAGAGGGATTATTTTTATGGAAAGTATCCATGAATAGCATGAGAATTATTCATTTCTTCCCTATTTTCCTGGTGGTTGCAACTTTTGATTTACATTAGGGAGGCCAATATCACACACACACAAAACTCAACTCTTCCTTCCAACCTAAACCATTCAGCGATTCAACAACCATTGTGCATTCAGCATCTGCCCTGATTAACATGTGCCCCAATTGGTGCTAACAGCATCCCAAGCAGGAGCAACCAACAAGGAGTTTGAACAGGTGGCAATGAAAAGAATAGAGCTACTCTGGGAAAAGCACTATGAGGGGCGCTGTTGCTGCAACAGGGAGGATAGTTCTGTGGGGTATCTCCTCCCTTCTCTCTCCATTTGTTTTTTCACGGAAGTAACTTTATCTGCTAAAATCAGTGTATACCATCAGCTACCAACACCATTAAAAATCTCTTTGTATGTGAACTTGTCTTAATATATTTTGTGCAACAGTGGAAGGATCTCTCACCACTTGGTTAGATGGTTCATTGACCCTTATAATGAGACATAAGGATTTGAGGAAGGGTTGAGTCCCCACTTTGTGCTAAACCCATGAAAATGATTCCTACTGTCCTGCAAGGCATCCAAATGAAGCGGGGCAGAACTGTTCTGAGTAAAGAGACATTGGAAGCTTAATGCAAACATGGCAGCATCCCTCGGTCCCCCGATCATTTCCTTCGATCTGTGTTGACCTGAGCTTGTGCTGATTTAGAGATCTGGCTGTGTTATAGACTCATTGCATCGCCTTCTGCTAAGCTATCTTTTCTCTTTTCTTCCACAGTATCTTCCTCCGAGGCTTGCAGAAGTGTGACACCGATGACGATGTGGCCATGTGCTTTATTAAACACGAGGCAGAATTTAATAAGTACATCCAGTACCTGGTGGGGCGGGTACAGGCAGAGTCGATTGTCGTCAGCAAAGCTGTCCAGGATTTCTACAAGGTAAACAGCAACCAAAGTTCCCCTTGAATGTGTATGAAGACGTACCATATGAGCATTTTTCCAAGCATAATCCTTACTATTGCTGTTTATAATAATGATTTCTCATTCTTCTATGAATTTGTTTTTTTTCAGAGATACACAGATGAAATTTTGACAAATGAAGATCCTTCACAGACACTTATCCCACCACTGCAGCACTATCTGGAAAAACCCATCAACAGGATCCAGCAGTATCAGACTATTATCAAGGTGAAGAGCATATGCTATACGCTTGTTTCTGATAGTTTTATGTTCTGCTTTGTGCAGCCTGTGGGGAAAAATCCTTCTTTATTTTCCATTTCTTAGCTCCTTTCTGATGTAACTACTGTCAAAAGCTTGAGTAAATTGAAGCAGTAATCACTGTTAGTGATGGTATTCTCTAAATTGTTTAATGACTGTAAATCCAGATGAAAGTTGGCAGTTTCCAACACTGCAAACCAACTCCAACCTCCAGACCACAGACAAAAGTTTAAAAACAGCACTTTTCAATAGTATTTTTCATGGGAAGTAGCACAAGAGTATCCAGAAATAAGACTGTCTTGCCAAAAAGTCAAAATGTACTTTAGCTGTACAAAAGTGAACAGTTTGGATAGTTTGAAGAAGGATCAAATTGATTTTGTAATTTTGAACACCTGCCTGCACACAAACATTAGGATTTTGAGGATATCTTGGAACAGAGAGCAAACATAGGTGCTTCCCATGTCTTCAGAGCTGGAATAAAGGCATGTGAACAAATATGAGAGGAAAAAAAAATAACTGCTATCTCGTACTTTTTCTATCCTCTCATATTTCTAATGTCTACTCTTAGTTTAGCATTGCCCCATGACTGGTATTGTCAGGGTAAGCGCTAGAGGTACTACGTTGGATACATTTAGGATTGTACTTATTTTTTCTCACTGCACAGTAATGTTTGCATTGTTTACCTATAGGAATTAATCCGAAACAAAGCAAGAAACAGCCAAAACTGCACTTTGCTGGAGCAGGCTTACGCCATTGTGTCTGCACTCACCCGAAGAGCAGAAAACAACCTCCATGTCTCACTCATTGAGAACTACCCAGGCGCCTTGGAAAGCCTTGGTGAACCCATCCGACAGGTAACTGTGACATGTACATCTTCACTAGTGCACCTTGTGTCCTACAAGATGCCCCATTAGAAGCTCCATTGGAAGCTCCATATCTGAAACAGAGTACTTGTTTATTGCCTTTCTTACTGTTCACTCTGAAATGTCTCAGTATGCAGGAAAGATGGGTCTACTGGCTTGACAAAGGTTTAAAGAACAAGGGTGCAGATGCTTTATGGGCCAGCTCACGTGATGTACTTATTTACTTTTCCAACACTCTCATCACATAGGAAAGGATCTGATTTCCCCCCTTCCCCCTTGATTTTTAAGTATGTTATTCCTCCTTCATCCTCTCCTGTTATGGGCAAAGTGCATGGACCAATTCCACTTTCTTTTAAAGAGAATAATTTGCAGGGCATGTCAGTTCAAGGTAACATAACGTACTTTGTACATGCTCCAGTGGAAACTTGTGAACAGTTTATGTCATTTCAAAACTATTCATGTATCTTCAAAAGAGCTGTGTGTTTCTCCACGTCACTCTTGGATAGGAGCACAGAGGAAAGATGACCTATCTATTAAGAAACCAGTGTAGGACTCCAGGGGAGATCTTATAGCTCTCAACAGTGACTGGAAAGGCTGCTGTAGCAAGGTGGAGGTTGGCCTTTTCTCCCAGACAACAGTGATAGGATGAGAGGTAATGGCCTCAGATTGTGCCAGGGGAGGTTCAGGTAGGATATTAGGAATAACTTCTTGGAAAGAGTGGTTAGGCACTGGAAGAGTAGCTGCCCAGGGTTCTGATGGTGTTACCATCCCTGGAGGTCTTCACGCACCATGGAGATGTGGCACTGAGGGACGTGGTCAGTGGGCACGGTGAGGGTGGGTTGGGTTTGGACTTGTCATCTCAGAGGTCTTTTCCAACCTGAATGATTCTTGACTTCTCGCTTGCTTGCTCAAATTCCTGTATCTTTGTAGACTTACTGTGTCACGCTGGGCAAGTCATTTACTCTGCCCCTTTGTGTCCCCTCTCTTTCATGAGAATCACTATGTTCTGCTGCACAGAGCTGTAAGGTTAATTACAGCAATTGTGAGACAGCCTGGTACAACTCAGCTGTCCACATTTAGACATCTGATAACAAAAGCCCACTGAATCACACCCCAAATGTGCCTGCTTCTCCCTCATAGTGCCAGGGGAACCCATCTCACGGAGTTGTCAGTTCATGAGGGTACAGAAAATGAACATCCTGCTCTGGTGAAGATCAAATGAGCGTGTAATAAAGCAGTGGTGCATAGGATAAGGATGTAATGGTGAAAAATTGTTATCTTCCAAAAATTTGTTATCTCCTTGCTGAGAAATGGTATGATATTACCACGGCAATTATTCCAGTTGCCACTATGTGCTCTTTCTTATTTTTCCTGCCAGGGCCACTTCGTTGTGTGGGAAGGAGCTCCAGGAGCTAGAATGGCATGGAAAGGTCACAAAAGACACGTCTTCCTCTTCAGGAATTATCTTGTGATCTGCAAACCGAAGCGAGACACAAGGACAGACACTTACAGCTACATCTTCAAGAATATCATGAAGGTCAAGCAAATAAAAAGCCTTTTAGAGTTCTTGACTAAGCCCAGTGTCAACCCTACTGCATTACACTCTAGGGCAGTTATGTGTCCAGCCCTGAGATACCCTTTAATACTGGACATGACTTTCCTGAAATACAACAAGTACTGCCAGGAAAACATTTACTTGCTATCCAACAGTCAGAAATACCAGGGGAAGTGTGGCAAAGTGACTCTGATTGCTGTTCAGCCAAAGCCATGCTGCATTTCTCCCAGTCTGACAGTTACTCTAATTTCCTCTTTTGCTGTTAGAGCATCTAATATAGCTTTAATGGGAATGGCATAAGTATTGTCCACTGAAGAGCATATGCACTGACAGCAGGAGACTTGCTGGTGTTTAATAATCGCTTCCATTTAAAACCTGTATTGACGATGTTTCTGATTCACAAAGGCTAGGTGCAGATCTGAACCATACTAAACTCTGAGATTTCAGTTCTGGCTGGAATTCAGCCCTACCTGAAATGAACAAGGGATTTGTGTTGACTTTCTTGCGCTCCTCCTGTTTGCAGCTGAACAACATAGACGTGAACGACACTGTGGAAGGGGATGACCGCGCCTTTGAGATCTGGCATGAGCGGGAGGACTCAGTCCGCAAGTACCTCCTTCAGGCTCGTACCGTGAACATCAAGAACTCCTGGGTGAAGGAGATCTGTGGCATACAGCAGCGAATCAGCCAGCCTGTCTGGAGTGAGTATGGCTTGCTTGGGACTGGCTCCCTGATTGAAGACTTTTTTTCTAGAACAGATGGAAACCACTTAGGGTCATCTGCCACCTCCTCAACTGAACAAGGGTTAGAGGGTTCCCACAGGTTGAAACCACAACACTGCTCTAAATAGCAGTTCACACAGCCTGACTGCAAGCAGTAAGCTTTAACTGGATTGATTATAGTTAAGAACTCCATCTGAATGAGGGTAGGCACCTTGATCAGGTCCATAGGATAAGACTCTCTCCATTTACCATCTAGAGAACCAAGACTGTATATTACCAAAGTGATCAGCTTTACATGACAGAGGTCCCATAGGACCTGTGTGAATTGAAAGACAACAGCAGAGCAAGTGAATATCTTTCTTATTACTCTTCAGTGTTCATAGACCAAGTATGTAAAACGCAGGGTGATGAGCTGAGAAGAGCTGGCTGTCCACTGCCACTTCAGCACTCCCCTTATGCAGGTTACCTTTGATACAGGATCAGCCATAGGCTGAAGGGGTTGCACAGTTCTGTCTTCATATTTAGACATCCTTGCCAGTAAAAGGAGGGTTTTCCATCACAGAGTCATGGAACCTCAGAATCATAGGGTTCGTAGTGACCACTAGGGATCATCCAGTCCAACCCCCTGCTAAAGCAGGTTCCCTAGACTATGTTGCACAGTAGTCCTGAAAATGAAGAGAGAAATGCAATACTGAATCACCTAAAACACAAATTGCAGTTGGCACTAGAAGTGCATTTATTCTAGCAAGGATTGCAGGAGGGTAGACAACTACAGAATTTGGTGACAAAGACCCCAGCCCTCTCCATTGGAAAGAGCCACAAGATTTGAACCAGAGCCCTACTTCTAACTGTATAAAGCCCCTTGTTACTTCATCGGGTGTCAAACACTCCACCCTCAACTTCTGGCTTACACTGCTGTGTCTGGGCACATGGATTTGCTTTGTTATCATCCAGGTTGCTTCATTCTCACTGTCACTTCAAGCCAATTTTTTCAACAGGGATATTAGATTTTTATTGCCCAGATGCAAGCTAGAAAAGGCGTAATTTGCACCACGGGAAATTTGGCACTTTAAAATATCAGAACAGAATTGGTTTTAGAGCATATAAGCTGTAAAAAAAAGTCTAAACTCTTCATTGTTGTGCCTTTAGTGAGATGCTCTAATGGAGAAGACTATAGGAGCAGTATTACATAGTTTCATGTGGTAGGAATAAGTCAAAAATCTCTTAAAGCATAGATTTGGCTGTATGGAGACCAACAGAGTGCTTGTTTGGCTAGCAAGGGTTTATTTTAGCTGGGGAATTATCTTAACTTTGGCAGCTTTGTGTGTTTGAATAATGGACATGCTTGTTTACATAGCCGAAAATACTTCCATACCAGCAACAAGTTCGTATTTTTATGGCCCATCTTTAGAGCCAGCAACAAACATGTATCAGAATGAGTTTATTCACAAGTAAGCAAGAACATGTCACCATGAAAGTCACTAGCTGCTAAAAATTTCCCGATTTATCTTTCCCTTCTGAATTCCAGAAATGCTGCCTATCATCTTACCTTGCAGCAGCCATCCCATAGACACCCTATCCTCCTTGGGGCTAACCTGTTGATTCTGCTTCAGTCCCTCCAGACTTTGAGGAAGAACTAGCAGACTGTACAGCAGAGTTGGGAGAGACAGTGAAGCTGGCTTGCAAAGTGACCGGAGCTCCCAAACCATCGGTCTGCTGGTACAAAGGTATGAGAAGCACATCAGGAAACACGTACTCCAAGTTTCTTCTCTCTGTACATTGCTCTGTGCCAAGCTGTCAGCAGGTAATCTAGAGGCTGGTCACCTAGGAATACCTAATTCTAGCCTTAATGTTAGCTGCAAGTATATAGATCTTTCTGTGACAAAGGATTTGCCCAAAGAGTGATTTACCTACAGGAAGATTTTCTTTTGAGGGTGATGAAGAGCTTATTCCTCAATCACTAACATCAGGTGTGAAAAAGCAAATGCAGCTCTCATTCCTCTGACGTGGAAGTGCTGGATAAAATTCTCATGGAGAAAACATAACTGATACTTAACTATTTACAAAAACTTTTTTTCCCTTTATTTTTAAGATGGAAAGCCAGTGGAGGTGGATCCCCATCACATTATAATAGAAGATCCCGATGGCTCCTGCACATTGATTTTGGACAACCTAACAGGCGTTGACTCGGGACAGTACATGTGCTTTGCTTCCAGTCCCGCTGGAAATGCCAGTACCTTAGGAAAGATCCTTGTTCAAGGTAAAGACCCGCACACATCTGTTGTTTCAAAGGGCAATGTAATTCCCTAAGCATGAATATGAAGACATTCCAGAAGTTCTTTATAGCATGCAAGAGAGGTTAATTTTTCTTGAAGATACAGTAGTAGTGAAATCTTGGGTCAAAAATGAGGTCTTTACTGCCTTGTACACTGAAATCCTAAGGATTGTTTGGTCAGGGACACATCCTTTGTATCTGTTAGAGCACTGTCATATTTCCAGCTGTTCACTACCTTTACCTTTGCTTTGCAGTGCCACCACGGTTTGTGAACAAGGTTAGAAATGCTTATTTTGTGGAGGGTGAGGATGCTCAATTTACCTGCACTGTCGAAGGAGCACCGAGGCCTCAGATCAGGTCAGTTCCTCAAGCAGCTTGGGGACCAATCCCACATTCCCATTTTGAATGGTCAGAAGACCCTCCTTTCTTGTTTCTCCCAAGTTACGATCCTTTCTTCTCTGAGTTTTCCACCTTATTACTATCCCCACGTTGGCTCTTCCCAATCGCACCCTTCCTCAGTTTCTCAACATTTTTTTCTAGCTAGAGTCTGAAACAATACTTACAGATAATGCTTGGATATAAAATCTCATGCCCTGACAACATTTTATCATTGCTTTATTCTCCTTGTCCTACACTTGAATTGAGCAAACCACGTGGGATAATCAGACAGAAAGCTCAGTGTAACTTTCCATGATTAGAAGCACATTTCCCTGCATTGGCTGATGAGATTTCTTGAGAAGGGTCTCTGCACCCCATGTGGTTCAGTATCCATGTGTGACCTACCTTTCTGTATACCTGTCTTCCAAGAAACAAGCATTTATCTAATGATTAACTCCTGAGTTGTATGCCCACTGGTCTGACAGATGGATCAGTGAACTGGGAATCTCTTGAAACTGCTTATTTTTTCTGGCTCATATTAAGTGTTTTGCCCATGCAGATGGTACAAGGATGGCATACTGTTGAAGGACACAAATAAATACCAGACTTTCAGTGAACCACGGAGTGGCATAATAGTCCTGGTGGTCAAGAACCCTTCCAATGAAGATATGGGACACTATGAATGTGAAGTAAGTTCAGAGAGATTTAGAGATCTGCTGATATGACGTAGATTGGAGAAGTCACTGCACTGATATCCACTGCATGAGATTAGTGACTGAGAAATTGTTGCTGCATGCCATATCAAAAAAGTTTATATGAGTCAGATTCTCCTTCGATCTGGACCTTGAACCTCCAAAAGCTTGAGATGATTCTGATCTGAGAGTCTGGTTGTTCAAGTAATGATAGAATGAGCTTATTCTGGAGCTTAAATCCAGATCTCTAGAGCTACATCTTTTGAAGTTTGGGATCATTCTGATGTGATTATTTTCTCAGGACTACCCTTAAACTAGAACAGATTTATGTCTCTACAAATCCAAAAGGAACAAGTAAAGTAAATAGAGATGGAAACCACTGCCATTCCTGTATATTTAGCAAGCATTCATGGGAAGTATCCCACAAAATTAGAAATGAATGTGCTGTAAAATATTTTCTAAAAATTAGTCACAGTCTGTACACTCACAGTAATAAAATAGTAATAAGCTCTCAGGGCTCAGCAATACAAAGGTATGTGGCTCAGCTCACAGCAACTTCACAGTTCTTCCATAGATTTTTTTATGTGATCTGATCCAATTTAAAGCCTTCTACTAGAATTTTACCAAAACCACGTCACCTGGCTTCTGCCATTAGCTAAGATCCCAAGATCCAGTGTTGCCTTGGTTGAGTAAGATTCAGTAGACCGAAGGATGATTAAAAAAAAACCAAAATAACACAGCTGTTTAACACAACTGTTTAACTACCACTTAAATGGCAGGAATCTCACCTCTTGGTAGAGACAGTTACCTTAGGACCAAACCACAGAGCAAACAATGAGTAACTAAGCTAGCTGTTGTGCCATAACTTGTCTGTGTAAGTCACTCCTGGTAAAGCATTATAATGAACTTACTGAGCAGCACGTGTTCTTTGAAACTGTACTCAGATCTAGGGTCACAGCATCGCCTGTTTCTGTTGTCATGCAATTGCAAAGTACTTATTGTTACAGTATGGAAAGATTTTATTGTAGAAAAGCATCCTTCATTTTATTCAGTACCGCATGATTCTCTTTAGCTGGTGAACAGATTAGGGTCAGCAAAAAGTGGAGCAGAACTTTACCATCACAGTGCTGCAGCCCTGACCCAGGAGAGAAGAGGAGACCAAGCCATTACCATTGAAGGTATGGTCCTAGTCCAGCTCTGTAAGTATGTCAGTGTATTACTCTAAAGCCATCTCACTGAGGTTCAAACATATTTGCCATCTTATCCGTGTTGATCGTTGGTGTCCACGTATCTGTATGTCCATCAAGATGTGCATGGGTATACTGCAGCTCAGCCATATACCCATCACCATCTGTTGATTTCCAAATCTGGCAAATCAGCTTCATCATATAATGTTCATAAATGCATTGTATGAAAAAGGAGGCGTAAATGAAGGGTATGTCACACCACCCAAGAAAAATGTTTCTGTCCCTGTTGCAGTACTTGGAAATGTGTGTCAGCCTGGCAGAACATGAGTTATGTTTTACTGACAGAGAGCAGGAGCCAGTAAATGAAGCCACAGATGTATTTTGATCCTTTCCAGAAATACCACTGAAAACCTTCAGGAATTATTAGGAAAGGAGAACTGACCGCTGTATATCCTGCACAATAGTTCAACTCTTAGCTAAGACTACTCACATAATCATAGAATCTGTTCCATTTTTTCCATGCATCTTTCAGCCAAATCAGGAGGGTGATACAGGCTGATCTTACACCATCCAATAACGCATCTCTTTATTAGCACTTTCACTTCCTAAGTTGCTTTCCTGAAGATACCTTTTTACTAAAGGAACTTCCACAAGCAGTCTGCTTGGTACACAAATGTAGATTAGTGGCCATATCTGAGAATGGAATATTCCCTAGCATTCGAAATTGGTCCTTCATACATGTTAGAATCATCCTTGTATAGCTGGGCATGGACCAGCCAATGCTGTCTCTCTTGAGCAGCTCCCAGAAGCAGTTCAGGAGAGGAAATAGTCAAGGGACAAGAGACAGTAGATAGCTTGCTGTTTTGAAGGGTGAGAGAGAGGACTAGGGTAGGCATAGGTCATTCCATGCCAACAAGCATTGATGTCAGAGAGCTCTTTCAGGTGCAGTTAGTTGGGACACAGCTAATGAAAGCCAGAGGTTTGCCAAGAACTGTGGAATATTCTTTCCTCATCATCAGTGTTTTCATATTAACTCAGGATAATAACAAGATGTTCAAGTGTACTTTTGATAGGGTTTGAGTGTTGTTGTCCACATCCAAGCGAGAGCCATCAAATATAAAGACCTCCTGACTCAAGCAGCAAATGACCAGAGTCTGGAAAAATACTCAAGGAAAGTGGTACTCCATTCTCCTATTTCCTTATCTTTCTCCCCATGTTGGCTCTGTCCGAGAGAAGGTCCTGGTCAGGATGGAGTGCTGAGTCAGCCCTCTGTGGACACTGATAATGGATTGCTATACATTAAGAGGATTCAGACACACAAGGGCATTAAGAGCAGTATCCAGATCTATGTATTCACTTGTTTTGGTTTTATGCTTGCTTTCCTTGTGGTCCTTTACCAGGATACTGTAAAGCATCAAACAGCATTGCAAGGAGAATGGTGTTTGTAGAGGAACACTACAGTTGTTTCGGTAGCATAAATGTTGAGGTACTTTAATGCTTTGTCCTTGCTGAGACATAGAGAGGAAAATAATTTATATGCAGTATGTAGAGGAACATATATTACTGTTAGGATGGCATATCTTCATGAAGCTTCTTTGTGCCAAGGCAGAAGATGCTATGAAAGCAAAGGCTGTAAAACAGCTGAGCGGGTTACAAATGTATATGTTCAGCTCTGAATTAATCATGTGATGTCAGTCCCACAGCCATAAATGAAAAGATTTTGTGAGCTTGTTTGAAGAAATGTAATTGGAGCTTGTTGTCATGAAATAGTCTTTGGTCTGTGATTTGCAATTGATTGAGCTTGGTAATAGGGAAAGAAATAGATTTCTGAGTGACCTCCAGGGTGTAGCAGTGGGAGCTGCTCCAAGCCAGCCAAAGCAATGAGCTGGCTCACCCATGGACCATGATGGCTGTTCTGAGCAGAATCATATCAGGAATAAGTTTGGCACAATACACCTGTACAAGGAGGCAGTTCATTGCTTCTCTGGGAATCAGTGACCACCTTGATCTACCTATTGAAAAATCAAGCTCATTTGGCAAATGATGAGGTTGGATCATGGAGGATCCTCCATGAGGATGGATGGATCTCAGGAAGGCTTTTGCTTTCCATCCTTACAATCTTTTGTCCTTGTGAAAATTGGACTATTTATAACTTCACCAAGAGGACTACATTACTGCTGTGTGGTTTTACTACATCAGAAAATGGCTGCTATGTCCATTTTTCAGTTTACCTGATTTATTGCTGGTTCTGGGAAATGACTATAGCAAGAGCCTCCTGAGACACCCAAGGAGCTTTAGTTGCAATTGAGTTAGTTTTCATTCTCCTACCTTTCTTGTACTGTGTATTGCACCAAGCCAAACCTACTATCACAACTGTGGTTCCGTTAGTACAGTGGTTTATCAGCCCTGACCTGCGGCCAGTGACGGTCATCAGACCAGCACTTGGGGTCTCAGAAGCAAAATTCTTGCCATTAGGTTTAAATTCCTGGTATGGAAATTTGCAGATCCATTGGAAAGATCAAATTCAAAAAGATGGAAACCACTGAACTAAGGGATCCCCTGACTTCTGCCTTAAGTCACACTAGGTTTTTGCTCTGAAGTCAACGGAGAGTTGCTTTAAAAATCCTCTTTCTGTGGATATTTGAAGAATTTTAGACACTTTAAAAAATGTAATGAAAAGAATATCTGTCTCTTTGACTTCAAGTTGACTGTCTGCTTTGTAGCCACTCGCCTTGCTGCTTAACCTCCATACAGCAGATCTGACCCAGAGCGGGCTGGCGTGCTCTGGCATCCCTTTTTAACACATTGTTATTGCAATTCCCTCATCCCACATTCACTAACTTGTTCATTTCTTTCCCAATAAAAACCCAGTGTTTCTGAGAGGTGCTGAATTTTCATCTGGGCAGGAAAGTCCAGGAAAGTGAATAGTAGGGGAAAGGATGGGATATTCAAGTGAAGATAAAGAAAAGCTTAAAGAAAAGTACCCAGAATCTAGCACAGTTACAGTGGGGCAAAAAATATCCTTCTAGCTTTCTGTCAGTTCCTACACAGAGCTTAGGGCAGGTTTGTTACCCAGTAGTCACCATTCCTGGAGGTGCTGGGAAACACAGAGATGTGGCACTGAGGGACGTGGTCAGTGGGCATGGTGGGATGGGCTGGGGTAGGACGGGAGGATCTCAGAGGTCTTCTCCAACCACAGTGATCCTATGATTCTACCTGGCTTTTGATAAAATCCCTCTTGCAAGCGAAATATCCTGAGGCTCTCGAATGTAAGACTGCTTTAAATGCAGTGGAGCACTCAACCTCCCAGTTTAGGGAATTGTTTTATGCCCCAGAGCTTCCCGTTTTACAATTGGCTTTAGCAGTTCATGTCAGATTTGTGCATCCCGTGCTATGGGTTCATCTCCGAGGTGTACACACTATGCAGGGAAATGGGTTTAAGCTTCTGAGGTTGGGAATAGTAGAACTTAAAGTTTGTAAGAAAGGCGACATTGGAAACCACCTTTCAATCATTCAGAGAAACCAGAGCTGACTTCCACTCAGACATAGCCTAAACGTTGCATTACTCACAAGGCACTGGTTGAACGCATTAACCAAGGAGGAGTCTGGCCCTACAGAAGCACTGGCTGACCCTAATGCTTACAGCTTTTAACCTGCTTCTCAGGGGCTCCTGCTTTGCAAATCTGTTTTCCTACAACGCTCTCAAACAAGTTGAAATGATAAATCCGGTGCTAAAATGGATGCAGAATATTTTCCTCTCGGGAAAACAGACCTAGATTCTCTCATCCTACTTTCATGTGGTTCTATCCTTTACAGAGGGCTGCATAAATCCTCCCTCACACCTCAGATACAGCGCATACAAAATAGATGTGTTCTGCAGTGAACTGTGAGTCATCAGGACCCACTTGATATAGGTTGTTTACAACAGAATTGATTCTCTCACTTTTTGTGATTTTAGGTTTGTTTTTTTTTTTTTAATTGCAGTTTGCTTTGAATTGTACCAAATGGAAATGACCAGAGCTGCTTGATTATAGGCTGGCTAGAAGGCTGCAAACCAATTGCTGGAAAAATTATTTTGAGATTAAATTAAGTTTTTTAGAAACTTTTCTAACTTATTCAAGAAGAGGTGGGGCTTGACGTTGATTTTTTTATTTTTATTTTTCCAGATCTCACATAGGTTCAGCCGTTCAGAATAGGTTCTAAACAGTCCGGTTCTGTGTCTCAATTTTATTCCAGCAGATAAATATTTATAGATATTAGGAGGAAGTTTTTCACCCAGAGGGTGGTGACGCACTGAACAGGTTGCCCAAGGAGGCTGTGGATGCCCCATCCCTGGAGGCATTCAAGGCCAGGCTGGATGTGGCTCTGGGCAGCCTGGTCTGCTGGTTGGCGACCCTGCACATAGCAGGGGGTTGGAACTGGATGAGCATTGTGGTCCTTTTCAACCCAGGCCATTCTGTGATTCTTTAAGTTGGGGACCTGCTGAAAATTTCTATTACTTCTTTACATGCTGTCTTTTGTATTTTCAAAAACGTCCGATTGAGCAAATATTTCCAAAGTCTCTGAATCTTCTATCACTTTTTTCTATATCTTGGCATGCCTTACAAGATTCCAGCTCAGCATGGGGCAGGGATCACGAGAACTGCACACGCTAGAACAGAAGGAAAGGAGCAGGTGTAAGTGTGCTACAGGGCTACCTCAGGGCTTCCTACAGATTTTTGTTGCTCATTTTCTGTTCTGATGATAATGATTTTCATTGTCATTGTTGTCAGCTGGGATTTTGCATCTAGTCCACAATAGGAAGTGCTTAGTGTTTGGGGGAAACCCTTCAAGTAAGTGAAATCACAGTTGAAAACATTTCAGCTCTCCAGGACTTCCCATGTCAAAGCATTTCCAGGTTTCTTATACCATCACTACCGTATTACAGGGAAAGGAAAGAGGTAAAAAATGCAGTACCTTGTCTTCTCTATTTGGCCTTCAAAACAAAAGTCAGGATCTCACAGTAGCAAAAAACCCAACAATTTTTGCAATATTGTTCTCAACTCAGTAGTTATTAGCAAATCTAAATTACTTTGTTCAAAGAACACTTGAATTCTCATTCTTGGTCATAATCACTAAAGGTGATGCTGGAAATAACCACAGAAAGCATGGATGGGATGGTACAGGCTCTTTTATTTTACTCCAGTCTATTTTGATTAACTGAGCAAAGTTAATTTCATCATTTCAGCTTTTGCCTCTCTTTAACCCCATGCTGTTCATACTGTTTTCTTTGTAGTCACTGAACAAGAGACTAAAGTGCCCAAGAAAACCATCATCATGTAAGTGCTGATTATATATATATATATATATTTTTGGTTTTCTGGTAACATTTGTGTTTTGCCTTGCTGCCTCTGCATGAACCAATAACAAGCTTGTGTTTATTGGCCATGCAAGTGTGTTCACCCCTATTCCACCACATCTGATGGTATTTTGTGTTATGCAAAGTGACCACCCGAAAAATCTTACTATCTCTTTCAAAGAAATAGCAACATTGCAGCCAGACAGAGCACAGGCCAAATTTTTGTTAGGATACGGTATGAGAAGTAATTCCACTGAATATTGCAGGAGTTGCACGAGAGCTCAAGAAGGTACGATCTGACTCAGAGCTTTGAAATAAACCAACATTGGGAACTGGCTACTCAAAAAGATAAGCAAACATAACAAATACAGCCTACAATGTTTTCTGTATAGGATCTCACCGGCCATTAAAATCTTTAAGTATCTTCTTGGTTTTAAGTAACATAAGCAAGGGCATAAGTAAATTGTATGATACAGGAAGACTGTCCTTATGTGTTAGATTGTCAGGGCACCTTCAAGAAATTCAACTTGTGTCCTGTTGGCCACAGGTGACCCCAAATAGGTATTTGAGGGAAATGCATTCCCACAAGAGTCATAGTTTTGCTAAAACCAGTCCTTAGCTTGGACATGACTCTAATAGTTGCCTTTTTAGAAGTAATTTTGTTACATGATGAGGCAGATTTGTGAAACAACAGCTAAAATATAACTCACCAAATTCTTTGTCTTTCCTTTCTTCTATTATTTTCTGTGATGACTACCAGTTATCATCCATGCCCATCTGGAGCCAGCAGTCTGTACAAAGCAGTGGCTTCCGCCCTGAGCCAACGAGTAGGCAGAGAATGGGAAGGATGAACAAGACTTAGGTCTGCCTTTGACTAATTTCCTTGAGTTAACAATTCATTAGATTTTTTTTTTAACCTTCCAAATACCAGAAAATAGAGGTGCAGCGCTCAGATTTCCACTGGGTAGCAGAACAGAGACATACTTCTTGATATCATGTTCAGAAACATCCCAAGAAATTCCTGAGCAGGCAGCAATCTCTCTCAGTCAGACCATGTCTGAAGCTTAGTAAATCTCACCTTTCTACATCTCTGCACTTGGAAATCACCTGGAAAAACGCTTTTTTTTCACATCTCCCCTCAGTAAGCCAATAGTAGCCCTTCTCCCTTAATGATTTCAGATCAGAAGCAGCAGCATTACTATTGGTTGATTAAATAATATCAAAATAATGCAAAATATCATCAGATATGCTGACTTCTAAATTTCTAACTCGTTGCGTTGGACAGCTCAAGAAGTGATTCCTAAATTAAGGGCTGCGGCCCCAACAGGGGTTGGGTTGGTACATTTATGTGTGGGATCTCAGAACAAGGTTGAGAGTTGGACTAGATGATCATAGTGGTCTTCTCCAACCTTAACAATTCCATGATTCTAAGGGAACTTGTCCTCCCTTTGCTGGTAGGATGGGGTCATGAGCTCATTTGGGAGGCCCTCCGCTAGAATGCGGGTGGTGATGGAGTAAGGTTTGGGAACAGCGCGTTAAGGGCACAGTGCAGCTTTTAAAACATAGTGAGCTGAGAAACGTAAGCATCTTTGAAATTACCAGCAGGAAATAAATCAACAGATAATTTAGAGACAAGATTGAGCAATGTCCTTGTAAATCCCAGAGCCAAAAAAAGTATTGTAACTTTGCAATGTAGAGCTAAATCTAGTGCGAAAAAAGGGAGTTGGTTTTGGATAATTCAGAAAGGCACTGTGGTCATGATGAAGGCTCTGCAGGGCAGTGTCAGCAGACAAGATCAGCATGGGAAGGCAGAGCAGAAAAGTGATGGTAACTTGTGGGAAAGAGGAAAGCAGGAGCAGATGAGCATAGTCAGGTTAGATGCTGAGGCTGGTGAGGGAACTGAGAAAAAAAACAAAAACTAATGTTTTGATACATAATCACTCCTTCCTGGATCTGGTGGTTGCCTTTATCCTTCAGTTTATTTTATTTATTTTAATATTCCAGTCTCTATTGCTTGGAGGTAGAATGAAAATCTCCGTCCAGAAACAAAATCAGTTTTGTCTCTTAGCTCCACTGAAGCCGCCACCTCTGCAGCAGAATGTCAGGTTCCTTACGCTTGCAAATCAAACTCTGTCTTTACCTTCAGGTTTTTCCATGCAAAAAAAAATGACACACAAAAATTCTGCAGGAAAACTGCATGTACAACATATAAATTAAGAACATTAAAATCTGACCTTGGATGTTCCTGTCCCCAGATGCATTTAAAGTCAGTTTGCCTTGGGATGGGAGTAGACAATTGTCTTGATACAAGCAGAATATATCTATGCACAGGTGGTGAGAAGTCCCAACCACACTGAAAACCTTGGAGAATATAAAGACCAGCAGAACTACTCTGAGAAATAACAACTAGGCTTTTCAGATTGATCTGTTATTCCTATATCTGTTGCTGATAGTAGGATCAAGCTGTGTCTGCAGTAACAGTACTGTGAAGAGTAAACGTAACTGTATTTTGGCATAGCTGAATTCTGCAGGAAGTATTCTAACTTTCCTGGCTTCCGAATGCTTAATGCCCTTCTAGTGTTAATATTCTGCCTGTGAAAAAGAAGATCTCTAGCCTAAAAAGAATCTTTAATCAATAAAATAGAGATAGGATAGACTTACTAAAAGAGAGGACGTTACTGACCCTACTGTAATAAAAAACATTCTACCATTTTGTTCGACCAAGCCTAGATCTTAGCCATGAGCATTTAGGAAATGGGTAAACCAGAGTGCATAAAACCTTTGGGTGCACAAACCTTTGGGTGCAAGTGCTATTTGGGCACAAAGTAGGCATTCACTGCAAGCACATGAGATATAGTAGTGTCCAGAAGACCACTTCTCATCCGGACATATGTTTGTGCACACAAGGAGGCGGGGATCCACTTTGGGCAAAGAGGTTTTGGCTGATTTAGCAAGTAAGCAGTGATGGGCATGTGGGCTTGTGTGCTGTGTGTGTATCCCTTCCAAAATGACATGCTTCACTCAGCACTGGAGTGCTCCTAAGACTAACCCCACTATAGCACCTTGATCGACTCTGGCATGTGCAAATGGAGCGTGGCTCCCCAGAAAGTCTTGTCTTCCTGCCAACTCCATTTCAACCCTTTCCCTCATCAGAGAGGAGACGATAACTACTGTGGTGAAGAGCCCAAGGCAAAGAGGAAGGGTTTCTCCTGCCCGTTCTTCTTCAGGGCATTCACCTTCCCTCTCCCCAAGAGCAGAGCCAACTCCAGAGCCAGTTTTTGTCTCAAAGATCAGGCAGCCTGTCCACAGGCATGAGCAAGAGGCAGCCTCGAAGTCTGCTGTCCCCATGCTTTATGTCACAGAGCCAGAGGACAGGCAAGGAGCAGCAGCAAGAGAGATCACCGTGGAGACCAAGATGGAAGAACAAAAGCCCAAATGGGTTGAAGTGGAAGAAATAATTGAATTCAAGGTGAAAAAATCGCCAAAGCCTGCAAGGAAAAGAGGATCTTCCCCAGTAAAACAAGAAAAAGATGACTCAGGGGTGTTAACATTCACTTTTCCCAGCTCAAGGCCGACGCGTTCCCCAGAAGATGATCCAAATACAAACAATTCCAACAATAAATTGGTGGAACAGTCAAAATCTTCTTTGCCCCAAGAAAGTCTCTCTGAAGTCAATATCCAGCCTCTGGTGTATGCAACGGATCAGGAAGGACCTCAAGGCAGCAATGAAGACAGAAGCTCCCCGTGTGAGTCGGAACAGCTAGGAAATAACTCTTGTACTGATTGTGGATCTGAAGGAAAGAGCTGCCCGCAGGAAACAAGTGAGCACTGTGGGGCAAGGGTTGCTTCCCCACTGCTTGCCTGTGGGGGTGAGCCTTTGAGCTTCAGGTTCGAGACGGCTGCGGCAGATGAGCAGGGACTTCTCTTCTCATCAGCGAGGCCAGAGGTTGAAGAAGTGGATGAGTTTGACACATCTTGGCCTGTTGAAGAGGGGATGCCCCAAGTGGTTGAAGATGTCCTTCCAGAAGAGGAGAATGTCATTATAATTGATGAACCAGAGGAACTACAGGCAGAAGACATCAGCACCCGGAACCTCAAAATTTTAACCCACAATGGCAAAATGTTGACTTTGGAGGATCTCGAAGATTACGTTCCAGGAGAAGGCGAGACCTACGGGTGTGACGATAAGAACCATAAAACAGACAAACCCTGTGAGATCTCCGTGCTCCAGACAGAAATCAGAGAGCCCACCATCGGAAAGCCAGTGCTGCTGAACCTGGGGAGACCCATGGTTTCCGAGCCCAGGCAGAGATTTTTCAGCACGTTGGAGGAGCACATTCCAGGGAGCGTGTTCGTCTCAACATCTCGAGTAACTGGTGTGCAGTCTGTAGGCTCTTCCAACATCTCCATCCATGTGAGTGATGCCTGCATGGAGGTGAAGCCCGGGGTGCATGCGGCAGCTTCCTCTGCTCCCTCCTTCACCGTGAAACCATCTTTCTGCACTGAAGTCCAACTCTCGGCAGACAACGGGCAGTCGAGCTTTAAAACTGAAGTTTCCACGAGAACCCTCAGCTATGGGACTGTCGGTGAGCCCGTCACGTTGCACATCAGCACAGAAGACCTCTCCCAAAGCTGAGCAGAGACAAGCATAATTTCCAATGCAAGAGGAAGCAGTGTTTTAGAACAACAACAACAACAAAACAACAACAAATGATCGCAATTTTTGTGGGTGAGGGGAATTGGTGGGAATGATGACAAGGCAATGTGTACAAGGGAAAATCTTTGAGTAAAATATATTTAACTACGAGCTTTTCCAGTCTTAAAGGGAACACGTCTGTCAGATCAGTTTGTAATTGTAAAAGCTTTGATCGAGGTGAACATAAATCATTCCATAGGGGAGCTGCGGGGGTAGGCTTAGGAAAAGCCTGATTCTCCTTCCTGTGACACAGATACACATGGATAAGTGCTTTCTTTGTTCACGAACTTAGGAATTATTTCAAGTGCCAACCTGTAAATGATAGCATGGCAAGGAGGTGAAAGAATCGACGCTTTCCAGCATCCTCCAGCAGCAGCACGGGAGGACTGTTCCCTGCTAAAGCCATCTCCTGTCACTGCGTGCACCAAAGGTCACGAAGCTCCACACTGCTTTGGCTCTACACTTGCGACACCACTTAGCTCCATCAAAAATGTCTTCCTAAACCTTTCAGTGTGCACAGTCTGGTTAAATTATTATGAATTTCTGATAGAGGAAATAATGCATTTACATGGAACGCAGAGGGCTGCTCAGACCTTCCAGCTGAAATCCTGACTTGGCTGAAGTCGGTGGTCCCAGCGGCTCTGACTTGAGGAAGCCAAGGATTTCATTGCTCTCTTCCACCTTAAGAAAAACTACAGAAAAGACCATTTTTAACAATGCCTGCTATTTTCAAGTCCACAATAGGTGTAGGTTTCATTTTTCTGCATACTAGCCTAGTGGGTTTATAAACCATATGTTCTAAAATGTAGGTTCACTTAATGTGCAGCAGAAGATTAAAGAGCTGCACAAAATGTCTTCTGCAACTATAATGAAATGTTAACGTATACAAAGAACCACAAATGTGGTCTTTGTCAATATATATTGCTGGAAAAATAATCTGGTATATTTGGTCTCCTGTTTGCGCCAGTGGTGAAACTTTGCTGTTTACAGATGAATGTCTCCTGATGTGCTAGAAGGAATTCACCACAGAGCTGCAGCAAAGTGACAGGAGCACAAAATAAAAAATAAAAATTAAAAAAAAAAAGAGGAAAAAAAAAGAACAAAACCAAAGAAAACCACAAACAGATCTTTACTACAAATGCCTGGTTGAAAAATACATTTGTTTGTAATAAATTGGGCTGCTTGGCAGCACTTCCAGTTACAATTGCTTCGTGTTACTGAAACAGTATATGTTGGATCACATTGCAGAGGTCACCCTGCTGCTTTCTGATGAGTTTCTCTGCAGCTTTGCAGACAGATTGTGCTTGTGAGGCTCAGATGCAGTGGGTATGGCCCATTGCTGTTGGATATCGCAGAGAGCTTCAACACATTGCTCAGCCCTGGAAAGAAATTATCTGAAAGGCCCAAACAGTGGTCCCAGTTGAAGTCAACTGGAATTTGTCACTGATCTCAGTAGGACCAAGCACTGGCCCTCTCTATCCAATGGAGGTGTGGGGTGAAGAATCTCAACACCTTATCCCTGCTGAGTTGCGTGGTCATGCTGTAATAGGAAATGTTTTCATTTAGATGGAATAGGGAAACCAGAAATGGTCTCAGATGCAACCTTCTAGCTGGCATGAATAGAGAGGATTAGTGAGTTACTGCCTTGGAAATGTTGGTGTGTGATGCTCTATCTCAGTGTTTCCCAACTAGGTAATATTGTGAAGCTTGTTCAGGAGTCCAGGCAATACTCCTGCAAACAGGGACTGAATTTACAAGAGGTGCTTGTAGAAAAGAATGCGTTTTTTTTCTTCTGTGGCTGAACCTTGATCATGTGGTGACAAAAATGAATGCATTTCTCAGCCTTTTGCTTTTCAAGATCCCAGCAGGATATCTTGTGTTATGCCATGTGCACTACCCTCAAGATAGAGGGCACTTTCCTAGTGATTACATGCGGTGAAAGAAATGAAACCTCTTTTGTGTTACTCTCCTGTTTTTGATAAGAGCTCCTTGGTTTCTACTGTTTGTTTTATAAGTAAGCAATATAATCTGTGCTTCGTTCATATACTGCGCTCTGCATTGGAAAGCAACAAACATACAACAGGGAAATCCTTCTGAAAGTGTTATTGTTATACAGGCCTGATTCTGATCTCAGCTCTTCAAGTATCTATTCAGAATAACTCCGCAGCAGTAAGTGGATTTCTTTTGGGTCATGGTTGGACTGGATGATCTTGGAGGTCTTTTCCAACCTCTATGATTTACATAGGCGCTGCTGAGAAAGGATTTGCTCTATAGTGGCCTTTTAAAGCATACTCTTACCCAAAAGATAGTAAAGAATTGTGAAGAGGTGTAGAGGTTCTATCTGATGTAGTTGATGCTCAGGTATACATTTTTTTAAAGAAGCTGGAAAACTGCAGTTCTGATGGTCTTAGAAAAAAATATATATTCATTAGCTCAAAGCAATTAACATCTGCTTACACTTTCATTTGAAATCTAAGCAAAAGAAAATCAAGTGAAATGAATGTCTGAAATCTTTTGTGGAGCTCTGTTCACAAAATGAAAGGTTTCTGAGCAGTCCGTTATATACACATTCAAAATATTTTCCTAGAGATTAAAAATGATGCTTGTAAGTGATTAAACTGTGTAGATAACTAATGAGACGTGTGGGGGTTTATTTCTTGTAGACGAAAACATGCAGCTGTTTAAAAAAAAAAAATCAATACAAGAAATGTTTTACCATAATTCCTGCAGGTAAATGGGTATTAATAAAGTGGAAACTTCAGTTTGCTTGAGATTAAAAAAAACAACAAAAAACCAACAAATGCAAGATGCACTGTTAGATGCTGAGTTGATATCAATAAATGTCTTGTATCGGCTGTCTCTAAACTTGCTGGGTTTCTGTGTTCTTCTCTCTTCTCTGCACCTGATACTCCATCATCTCATCAGCTTCTCCCCTCAACTTAAGCAGAAGCATATCTGCAGCCCAAGGACAGTAATGCATTCAGGACCTGGCTGCCATTTTTATAGGCAGTTCCAGGAGGGTTGAAATGGAAAAACCTCTTTTGATGGACATTTCTGTTCAGCTGTACGAGCGAATAATTTTGAACAGTTCTTGCCTACTTGGGTCCCCTGAGGCTGATTTGGAGGCTCAAAATCCACGTGGTTCTTGTAGTTTTGGTTATTGGCTGAAAGAGATGTGAGGTGGAAAGGTTCATGGCCACCATTCTGGAACTGGTAAACAGGCTGTGCATTGCAGATTTATCATTACAGGTTTAACCTGATGTACCATAGCTAATATTTATGATCCTCAGGTCAGCAGTTTGGATCATAGCGTGTAATATCACTAAGTAGGGAAGAAAGCAGTACCATTAGCAATGCAGAGGAGAAGAATCCCACACTGTCTTGTAGAGCAGAAGTATTTGAGAACCTCTTGCCTCTGTAGTCCATAACGAGCTTATTACCACATCTGACCACAATGTCACAAATCCAAGTTAAACTGGGTTATATTTTCTCCTTGATAGATAGTAAGGTTGTTTCATACCTTTCCAAACAGCTCTCTTGTTGGCAGCTGCCCAGCTGGTAGGGCAGCACTGGCTGGTGGCAATCACAACAGGAACTCCAGGAAATCCAAGTCTTCAAAGATCTTTCCACCCAACCCATTGCTAATGGACACCAATGGGGCAGTCTGGGAAACGTGGTGTGAGCAAAACTTACTTTTCCCATCCACACCCTCAGAACAGAAATATTCCATCATCACGGAGAGGACACTGAAAAGAGAATAAAATCTAGATGCCCTGGAGGCATTCAAGGCCAGGTTGGATGGGGCCCTGGGCAGGCTGATCTATTGGTTGGCAACCCTGCTCGTGGCAGGAGGGTTGGAACTACGTGATCTTTTATGTCCCCTCCAGCCCAAGCCATTCAATGATACTATGTCTAGAAAGGGGGCTGACCCAAACAAGTTTTCCTGCTAAGCTCTATCACGGGAATTTACTTTCTCAAGGCTGAGAAAGAAGCAGAATTGAAACAGAGCTGCGGGGTGCGCTGTATATGAATGGCATGAACTGAGTCAGAAGCATCTGTGTGCAAGTACTCTTACTTTTTATTTTCAGCAAGCTCCCAATTGCTCTCCCTGCATTTTGGCCCATAGGCTTGCAGAGCTGTGCCCATTGGCACTTGGCACCACACAAGGCTGCTGCCTACTGGGAATCAGTTCCTGGTATGGCTGGGAGTCATTTTTTTCTGCTCCAAGAATACAGTTGGATTTATTTTTTCTTCTACTCCTGGAAAACATATTTTTATTCACATGGGAAGTATGGTTAAAATAATAAAGGCTTGGGCAACCAGAATGGGGTGTCTAAAGCAGGGCTTTTTAGCCAGATTTATCATGGACTGCATGTTTATTCAAGTTTGTACTCTCTGTGACTATGATGAATATTTGTAACCTGATGTGGGTTTTGTCTTTCTTTGATGGGTGTTTTAGTATCCTTAGATATCTTCTGCCCCTTTGTTGTGCCTCATTAAGATTTTTGGAAGGAGGGCTGGGCAGGAGACTGGATAAGATCAGCTCCTGAAGTCCTTTCCCACCTGGTTCACCCAATATCCCTACCTTGGCCTACCTTCTGCAGTGCTGACTGGGGGTGAATGTGTGCAGTCTGTCTCCTGGGTGTCTGTTCTGCAGTGATGTGCTCGAGAACCCATTTCTGTTCGGAAAGCTTTGTCATCTCTCTTCCTTCAAGACTGCCATTTCTTGAGGCAGGAGTTACGTCTTCCTCTACAGTGCTTCTCTGTGCACTCTCATTGAGTAGTGCTGTATACACAAATGACCTTGCCTTGCCACAGCGTGGGGTTGAGCCAGGAAACGAATCCTTCTTTCCACTGTCTGGGAGTGTCCTTGTCCTGGCGGGATGTGTGTGTCTGAAGTCTGTGTGCCTGTCTCCTTATTGTGAGCTCGAGGAGAGGGGGAAGGACACGATGACGGATGTTCCATCTGACTGCAATGAGTTGCATGCTGCCATTGTTTTCTTTTTGCGCCAAAGAGAGAAAAGCTGTTCTTCTTGTCTGTAGGAAAACCATCCCCACAGTCAGAGCTGGAGACCTCTGTCCAGGCCTCCCTGCGACGTGCTGATAAGGAGATCAAGACAGCTCTGAAGAAACTTGTGGACTCAGCATCACTGCTTGTGACTCTTCCCCCGGACACGCCAGGAGGCAACCATGGAGCAGTTGGGCCTCTGCTGCTCCATGAAGCCAGCACCCAAACCCAGGCTGCTGGGGGGCAGGGTAGGTCTGGAATGAAACATGGGGCTGTGGGATGGAGTTGGGTTGGGCACAGCTTTGGGGCAGAGCTTCCTGGAAACAGGAGCTTGAAGGCTGTCTGAAGCAGATTTTGGTTCATCAACTGCCCAAAGTGAAGAAGAGGATTTTTTCTATATATGAACTTTTAACCTTTTTTTATTTTTCCATTTTTCCTCCTTTTTTTCCTTTTTCTTTTTTTCCTTTTTCCTTTCTTTTTTTTTCCTTTTCCTCTTCTTTTCCCTTTTCTTTTTTTCCTTGCTTCCCTTTTCCTTTTTTTTTCCTGACATTCTTTTTTCCTTTTTTGCCTTTTTTCTCCCTGTTGCAGTCACAGAAGTAATTTGGTTTTGGATGTGCTGGGGTGGGGAAGGGCTACTGATTTCCTTGTTGTCTGCCAAAAGCAAGCTGGAAATTTGAAATCCCTTTACCAACTGCCAGAGAATGTATAGCATGTTGGGCACGACAAGTTCCCCTGCAGTTCCTTGGCCCTGGTGTTGAGGTGACTCCTCAGCCATTAAATTGATTAATGCCAATGATGTGTGCCACAATGTCTTGAACACAGGTTTCACATTTGTGTTGTTTTTATAGCATGTGAGCAAGCTGCAGCCCCACTGTTCTCCCTCCTGCTTCTGCCACTGCAACTTGTCTGTCTCTGTTTGTGTCAAGTCAGAGTATCTGGCCTCCACCAGTGTAAACCTAAAAGGACAACGTCACACAGCCCACAGCCTTCATACTAAAGATGTGGTTTCAAAAAATATATATTTTTGCCTAAAGCTGTAGGACAGTAGAAGCATTTCATGGAGTTAGACCAAAAATAACTGCTTAAAAATGACAGGGCTTTAATTTTCTCCTTTTTCATGGGAAATCATCCATGTAAATAATCCTGTGGTGAAGCAGAAAGACTCAAAAATCATCAGAAGTAAAATGTGAAATGGATTACATCTTTAGTCTCAACTGCAGAGAGAACAGAGTAGTGAAGGAGATGGTTCTGCAGTCCTTTCACTTGAGGCAACTAATTAAGTTATTAATAGGGACATTATTCTAATAAGATGATGATTTGACAATTGTCCCTTTGATCACATCTGAATAACAAGAAGGCAAATATTTTGATAGCACTGGTAACCAGAAAGCCCCAGTCCATTTCCTACCCAGATGGGATCTTTGACCCTATTTCCTTCTTGTTCCTACTGACCACCCGTCCTACCTGTGTCTGCATGTGTTTCCTTATAGAAAAACTCATGTTGCCAGTCTGTATTATGTCCATTCAGCCTCTCTGCTGTTATTCAAGGCCTTTGCTTTATGTGGTTATCTCAAATGGGCTGAATTCTCCTTTTAGCTTCAATGATAGCACTCAGCGGAGGTCAGAAGGATTCCATTCTGACACAAGGCAGACTAGAGATGGCTTCACAGGTTTGCTCTGGTTTTCAGGTGTGCTCCCATATCTGTTGTGTCTAACTTTCCCAATTTCTGCTACCAGAGAAAGCACAAAGGCAGATTCCAACTGAAGAGCCAAGTGTACCAATGCCCAACCTTGGTCTTTCCCATGAGGAGACATCTACTGGAGCTGAAAGCACTCAGGAGCGCACTGTTCCCATTTCCAGGTAAACATGCATTCTAATACACAGATTTTCCTCTGTAGGGAAGCTGGTGGTGACTTGAACTCATTCTTGTCTTCAGCATTGCACAAGAAGGATGTAAAATATTGGAGAGAAATGAACTCCACCAAAACAAAATTCTTCCCGTATTAATTTTAAGTAAATTTCGCTTAGCCTGGTGGTTAAACACATAGTTCAGTGTCAGGGTGTAATCCTGTAGCTCTGCAGCTGTGTGACCGTGTCTTTTCTCTTGGGCTTCATGAAAGGATACCACTGGCTGAGGGGACGGGAGACTGGTACAGGAGAGAAGGGGATGTGGTCTGGGACGTACACAGTGAAGTTTATATTGAGACCACGGAGAGAACCTGTGTGTATAAGACTGAGGAGAAGACCCCAACAAGTAAGGAGGAGCCTTGTCTCTCTTTCTCAGGTCCTGTGGCTATCACTGTCTACCCTTTGGGTGATATTTCTCGCTGTGGTTTTGTTTGCAATAATTGCATTTCTTCACCAATAACTGTTTATTAGACAAAAAGAAACATATAAACATGAAGAAGCCTAAAAGTAATGCCACCAAAAAAGAAACCCAAATATATTGCTGTGTTATCTCTTGATTTGGCCTTAAGCTAATATCATACCCTGGGTCTGGAAATCCCATTTGAGTCACTGAACCTACATCAGCACAGCATGAACAAAGCCGTGGTACGGTGAGTACAGCAGAGCATTGTGTCTCACCAGGTCCTCCCTATATGCAAGTGACAATAGAGGATGTGCAGGTGAATTCCGGAGAGCGTGCCAAATTTCAGGCAGTCATTGAAGGAATCCCTCCGCCTACTGTTCTGTGGTTTAAGGTAAGGGCAGATGTTTCCCTGGCTGAGAATAAGGACCACAGAAAGGACTACGAAACAACATTTCTATGGGGAAATCCTTTTTGTACTGTCATTCTACACCTGTTACACCGAATCTTATCTGTAGATGTTTTTTTTTCACATTTGCTGCAGTTCTCCCTGGAACCACCACACTTGAATTTTGCCTTGTGATGGTTCCAGTGCCACTGTGGCTCCTTTCACATGATCATTCTGGGGACATAAGTAGGCAAGAAGGGAGGTTTCCGCGTGTCTGAGAGCCACAGGGGTGTGTGCTGTCATTTTTAGGGTCAGGAATGGGATTAAGAATGGTTTATTCCAACTGTCAACATGACTTTGAGGCTCTTTATCTTTTCCATAGTTACTCGGTAAACTGAGCGCAAGGACAGTAAGTGATGCAATAGAAAGTATGAGTAATCATTTATCGTTCCCCAGAATATTGTTTTCCCCCTCAAATATTGCATCACTGTTAAGTCTATCTGTATTAGATTTCATCTGACATCTTCCTGCCCAGTCAGGCGTGCTTGGTGTGCTGGAGAAGCCAAAGAATGAACCACATCACCTGGGGATGATCCTTCCCCAGGTCTCATTCTAATGAATGGGCTCTGAAATAGAAATGCTGTATAAGCAGAGAAACATTTAGCCACAGGGTCTTCTTCAGCCAGCATTTTGTTAGTGACTTTTGCTAAATGGAAAGGTATGTGTTGTAGCTCTGCTCTTCTTTCTCATTTCTTGAAGAGAAGAAATGTCTGTTTCCATCTTGGTTTTCCAGTAACAAAAAGTGGCTCCATTCTTTCAGGGCACTACGCTGCTGACAGACAGCATTAGGCTCCATCAAGGAAAGGCAGGAACGACCTATTTCTTAATCCTGGACAATGTTGTCTCAGAAGATGGTGGTGTTTATACCTGTGTTGCCAAAAATGCAGGAGGGGAGGTTTTGTGCAAAGCAGAGCTTGTTGTACATGAAGGTAACGCCATTCTTTGAGCTGCATGAGTTGCTTCAATAACCTCTGCAGTGTATACTCTGTAGTCATCTTCCTTTGGCACCCATATGGTAACTGCCACGTGTTCCAACTTAGCATTTGCACGTTAGCAGTATGGCATGATCCAGTAGAAAGGGAGATCATCTAATGACCTGCATGGAACAAATGAGTTGGGTTTTTTTGTTTCTTTTACTTCTACTTGAGACTATATGACGAACTGACACCATGGGCCACAGAAATAAGCATGGCCATGCTGCAGTGACCAAGTTGTGTAATCCAACAACTATACCAAGCTCTGCAGAAGTTTAGAGGAGCCCTATATATTTTCCTGCCTTTAGCTGTCCTGAAATAACTTTGTACACCATTAGCTATCTGAATATTAACCTTTATAATTTTTTTTTCATTTCCAAAGCTAAGAAAGACCAAGCAGCAAAGAAAGTGGCCACGCGGAGAAAACTCCATTCCCTGTATGAGGTTAAGCAGGAGATTGGAAGGTAAATGGATTTTCCAGCATTCAACATTTGCCAACATCCAGTTGCCCACCTGAGCTGCCGAGCAGCAGGAACAAGAGGCAGAACCATGAATAAATCCAAGTAGGAGATCACCCCGATACAGGGGTGCTGGGATCTCTGTTCTGAAGTTTCTGGCAGGTTGGGAGAGTCCATGGAGCCCACTGGCCACTCCAAGTCATAAAATGCTTGGAGGTTTTCAGGTCGCACTGAGTGACATGGCCTATGGTGATCACAGGCATGGGCTGACAGTTGGACTAAATGATCCTAGTGGTCTTTCCAACCTTAATGATTCTATGAATAGGTGCCCATGTATGGCTCTTGGGCAATACTAAGCTCAAAAGCCCACAGCAATGTAAGCACCAGCACCATGTCCATCCAAGGGATCTGAGAGCATCAGCCTTTGTCAGCACACAGGTTTTCCTTCCATGGGAACTCACTGCTTAGTTTTAGAGACAGCCGGGAGAGGGCAATAGCAGCTCACACACAGGGAAATCAGAGCGGTGTCAGAGAATGTAAGCTCTGAGCAGCAGGAGCTGTCAAAGCTGGGGCATGGAAAGGTCCTCACCTGCTGTGCAAGGGCTTTGAAGTGGGGCTGAGCCAGGCTTGTCCTTTGATTCTGCACAGGGGCTGCTTCAGCTTTGTGAAACGAGTTGTACACAAAGGGAACAGAGTGTCTTGTGCTGCCAAATTCATCCCTCTGCGAAGCAAAACGAAGGCTCGGGCGCATCAGGAGAGGGATATTCTCGCCTCTCTGTCCCACGATAGGATTACCAGGCTGCTGGATCAGTTTGAGACGCGGAAAACCCTGATTTTGATCTTGGAGTTGTATCCTTTTCTGTGCTCCTTCTCCAAGGAGGCTGGAAAGTAATGGGCAGACATTGTTTATTAGATAGCTGTGCTAATAAGCAATTTTTAGCTTTTGCTGAGATAGCAGAATACACCCAACCATTCCCCACACCATAATATAGCATGGCTCTGTGTGTCCTCACTGAATTGCTGTGTTTTTGCTGTTGTAGGAAAAGCCGTGATACATGCATATATGAGTGTGAATGAGCTATTAAGCACCAAAGTTCTTTTCTGGGATGTCTGGAAGGGAAGGACTCTGTTCCCAATGAGATCTCGTGAATTCTGGCCTCTGTTAGTTGAGACGAGGTGGCTACAAAGTGAACATAGCAATTTAGCTTCTGGATGCTAGGAATCTCCTGAAAAACAGAACCTGAGGTTCTCCAGGCAGGCGGTCCTTCACACAGACACCACTAAATAGGACACGTTTCAGAGCAAAATGGCTACTTTGTAAGTGAGAAGGGAAGATGAGGAGTTGGGACGTGGGAGAAGAGATGAGCCAACTGGAGACCCAGATCCCCAAACACAGCGTTTGGCCTTTGTGCGCCCTTGGTTTTGAGGAAGAAGCTTTGCATAAAGACTTCGAACAGCATGGGCTGAGTCACTGAGAGATCAGCATGAGCAAGGCCAGCCTTGTCCTTCTGGGGTGCAACCATGATCTCCAGAGCTTTGAATGTCCTTCAAGAACCATGGAGATGTGGCACTGAGGGACGTGGTCAGTGGGCATGGTGGGGGTGGGTTGGGGTTGGACTTGGGGATCTTAGAGGTCTTTTCCAACCTGAATGATTCTATGAGTCTGTAACTGTGGTTCTGTTTTATCTTAACACTGTTGTGAGATGCTCCAGCGAAGAGCTCCTCGACCGTTTATTCAAGAAGAGCGTGGTCACTGAAGCAGAGGTAATCTTCCCTTCTCATTTCAGTGTCCAAAGTAGGTGGGAACCACCTGATCCTTCAGCGCAGAATAACCTTCATCCGCATTTTCTATTTCCAATGTGAGAAATATATTTGAATTAGTGATAATCTGTCTCGTTCCTTTGTCTCCTGAGAATTGTACATATACCCACTCCCTTTCAGTCTCCAAACCAAGATCTGAAATGAAACGATGGTTTCTCAGATAGTTTTTTTTATTGTTACTATTGTTTTTTTTTAAATATTGGGTGCTCAAAGCTCAAAAGGTTTCACATCTCCCATCTAGAAGCTAGGGTTCTCCTATTTGTTGCTAAAACTGATTTTTCTTGGAGATGTTCGGAGGGAAATGTCAGTTAACACTTCAAAATTGAAAGGTAGAGGACTTCCAAAGTTGAAGGTGGCTGTAAACTTTCTGGTTCAATCTGTCCCTGTATCACACTAAAAGAAACAAAGAACCATTGGTGGAATCAGAGATCCTCTTTATCTAATATTAATATTCAGTGGCTTAATGACTGATCGCTAAAAGTTGGATTTTTTTTTTTTAGGTGAAATTGTATATAAAGCAAATTTTGGAAGGAATCAATTATCTTCATGACAACAACATCCTTCATTTGGACATTAAGGTAACGTGCAGTGGCAGGTCTAGTTTGCCATAGTTTCTTGTTGGCTTACGTATTTTCCATTTGCATTATTCTTGTTTGCAACTGATCTCAATATTGCCTGATCTCAATAAATGCTTCTTTATATTTCATTTCATTTCATTTTCCAGCCTCTGAATATCCTCATGGTTTATCCCGAGAGGGAAGACCTTAAGATTTGTGACTTTGGGTTTGCTCAGAAGATCACACCCTTGGAGCCTCAGTTCAGTAAATACGGGTCTCCAGAATTTGTTGCCCCAGAAATTGTCTCTCAGTCACCGGTGTCAAAAGCAACCGATATCTGGTAACCTGCTGTCTTTCTAAATAGCTTTTGCACTGAACAGCCTGAATTTTAGTCATGTAGGTTAAAATAAGTGTTTCCTTAGGAGTATGTAATGATGTTACTGTGAATGTGTGTACATTCACACCACAGGGTAATTTATTGCAGTTACATCAAACTATTTTGCAGTGGATAGGCTTTGTTTTGTCACAAGCTCAGTTCCTTTGGCTTTGCCAAAATGAATGTTCAGAACTATGGGGAGTCCATTGTGCAGGATTCTGTGCTATTGAACAAACATGGAATGTCTGCAATGGAGCAATTGTACCAATGTGCCAATTGTTTATACAAAAAGAGCATTAATGAGTGAATAATACCGTATGTTGGTAGAGGTGGTACAGTTAATAAAGGTGATTCCATGTTACGAAAGGGAATAACAAGGGAAACTGAAAGTGAACACTGAGAATCCAAAACACATTGAGGCTATTTAAAACTCCTTTTTCTTCTATTTTGGTCAGCAATAATAGATGTTTGACAGCTAATTAATGCAAAGAAGCATCTCAAGGAAAGTGGTCTTTAATAAATAGGTGGTAGCTCAAAAGCATGGCCCCAAGAGGCCCTCTAGAAAAGAAAAGCAAACTCCACAGGAGTATTTTGAGCCTTCTTCTTTACTTATGCTTTAAAAATAGAGGAATACTTCAGACCAATTTTTTAAAAATGCTGAAAGGAAAAGCAAACAACAAAAAAACAACAAAGGGTGAAAGCAAAAGCTTTGGGGATTTATGACCTTGGAAAAGGGGCAGTGTTCTTGAGGAGGGAAAAAAGGACAGGCATCTGACATTTTTGTTCCCTCTGTCCTCAGGGCTGTTGGAGTCATCACCTACTTAAGGTAAAAACATCTGCTTGCATGTACTTGTTTGATGCCCTTTTGTTGGTCAGAGCCCTCCAGCTCCGTCAAGTGTGTGCTCTGAGGCAGTGAAGCATTGAGTTCTTTGGTGATTTATTTTGTAACTCTATCCATTGGCTGCTCTTTCTGTGTTGCCCAAGGTCTTTTGGTCATCGTCCCTGTATAAAGTCTTGAGCACTCAAGTCTTCCTCTTGACTATTTTAGTCATCATCCTACCGTAGCCATCAACCTTACCTGTCAAACAGGGATAAATAATTCAGTTGGATATTGAGAACATGGAGTGAAAGATGATCTGTAGTGGATGCCCTGTTGGCAAGCACTGCAAGTCCCACACATGAAGTCCCTCAAGCAATTGAAAGCCCCACGTAGATGTTTGTACTTTGGTCATTTGGACAGCAAACACAACTCTAAAGTCTGTCCCCTTCTATTTTACGGTGATCAATAAACAAGCCTGACATGCAAGTCTCCATTTGCTGGGGAGAATGACAGAGGAACACTTCTGAATATCCAGAGAGGTGAAGTTTCATGGACTGCTCCCGATTTTGTTCACCTGAGTGAAGATGCAAAAGATTTTATAAAGCGGATCCTACAGCAGCAGCCCAAGTAAGTGCATTTCAGTGCTTCCTACAGGCAGCCCACAGAGATGCCATGATCTCAGGATCAGTGGCGAGCCTCAAAGCAGCCAGAAGGGTTGTTTCACCTCAAGGGAAGGAAACCTGGGGCTGAATGCTTCTTTCTGGATGGCTTCTCAGCTCTAAAACAGCAGTGAAAGGCCATACAGAAATGTGTCTGCACAATGCGGGCACCTTCAGGAAGATCTCATGACTGTGGTTTGAAGTGATTTGCTGCTAACATAGTGTTCTTTTCTCTAATCAGAGACAGGCCTGGTGCTTTGGACTGCCTTTCCCACAGGTGGTTCATGGTAAGTTGGTCCTGGTTCCTTACTACAATCATTAATTTTTTTTTTAGTTGCAAGATACCTTTGGAGAGGCAACTCTTAAGGCTGTTTTATTCCTTCTCTTGGTCTCCCACTTTCTGTCCTACACAGAACTGCTGGTATGGCTCTCCAGAAAGAAGAGATACGTTGGTGTTGACTTGCCAGAATACCCTCCCTTTCAAAAGATTACTACCAACATGAGTAAATACAGCATCTCTGTGTAGAGAAGAAACTGTGGCTTTGCAGAAGGAGGTTAGGTTTTACATCCCAATGGCTTAAATGCCTATGGGCAAAGAGCTAAAAGATTTTTTTTTCGTAGGAACTTTATCACATGTATTGAACGAGGCTTGCTCTTATAATTGAAAAGCTGATGTTCCCTACAATAATAAGTTTGTAGAATTGGATCCTTTATTTCCCAAATAAAGCAATTGTGGAAGAAGTCACTCCTTTAAAAAATAATAGTAATAATAATCAGGAAATGCAGTCAGGATTTTTTATCCACCAATTTTCCTCTCATTCTACCCGGCAGCACAATCTCCCCCTTGAAGTGGCTCATTTCATTAATACCAAGCAGCTGAAATTCATTGTGGCTCGGAGTAAGTGGCAGGTGAGTTGGCCTTAAGGTATGTGGGCTCTTTTTAGTTAATTATTTGTAATTACATTAGCATCTTTAAAGTCTGTTAGGCTAAGACAGTGAGCACAGCGGAGATATCAGCATGGCTATGAATAGGGATTAAGCCAAGAAGTCCATGAATGTGGCAGAAATAAATTACCCAGACTTTATTGCCATCCTGCGTTGTGTGCAGGGCTCTTCCACCAGGCACTGAAACAAAGATTAAGATACCCATCTTTATGTGGGTAGATGTGAGGAGGTGTCAGCATTCCTGTTCACAACAGAGAGAGCAGAGGAGTCAGAAGAAATTTTGTCTTTTACTCTGTTGGGTTTTTTTAGGTATTTCTATGACATACATGGACTGTGCCACTTAGACTCCACCAGGTGTAAGAATATCATAGCATGGAACAGAATAGGACAGACCATAATAGAATAGTTCAATTGGAAGGGACCTACAAAAATTACCAATTCCAACTGCCTGAGCACTTTAGGGCTAACCAAAAGTCAAAGCATTATCTGAGGGAATTGTCCAAATGCGTCTTGAATACTGACAGGCACAGAGCATCAAATGTCTCCCTAGGAAGCCTGTTCCAGTTTGACCACCCTCGTGATAAAGAAATTTCTCCCAGTATCCTGTCTGAACCTCCTGTGGTGTGGCTTTGTGCTGTTCCCACGTGTCCCTTCATTGGATACCATGGAGAAGAGAGCACCTCCCATTATGTAGTCCAGTCCCAGTAATGTAGGACTTGGAAATTAAAAGTACTAAAAAGCAAACAAGGAGGAAATGACCTCCCCAGTGCAGGTGCCCATATGATATGTGGTTGTGTGTAAGTTGGTTCCCTTCAGCTGTCTTTGCAATTGGTGAACTGCAAAGAGATATGTCCCAGGAAGTCTCTTCTTTTCTGGTAGCCGTCTAAAATAATCAGATTGATTGCCTGCTGAGGATGCCCAATTCCCTCTGTTGGCCGTAAATGAAGGCCAGCTGCTCAACTTCAACTGCATCAACTGCCATGTTTGACTTGGCTGAAGTTGGAGCAGACAGTTCCTGCTGCCTGCATTATGGTGGGGCTTCCATTGGCCCAAGCCACTGCAGGTCATACCACAGTCGGTGGATTTAAGGCCATTTACTCCAGCAAGGCCCTTATCTGATGTGTTCAGTTAGAACTTTTTCCATCTGCTTTGAATGGTTAGATTGTCTTTATAAAACCCAGGCTGTGTCCTGCTTCTCTGATCACAAGAAATGTGCCCTGAAGCCAGTATGGTTTTATTGCTGTGAATGAGAGAAGAGAATGAATCAGAAAACAACTAAGGCCTAAATTGACTGTATCTACTAAAGGGTGGCAACATGCTATTGAAGTAGTCTGAGTGGATTTTCAAGAGTGCAAGAAATTGTTTCTGTGTTTTAGCTTTGCCCCACTCCTCCCACGTTCCCATCTGATTGCACCGCATTTTGTTTTGGCTTTCAGCGGTCTCTGATGTGCTATAAATCCATACTGGTGATGCGATCTATCCCAGAAATCCTGGAGAGGACTCACGACAACACCTCCCTGGCCATCTCCCGGCACCTGATTGAGGAGAGCACTTCCTCCAGTACCAGCGGCTCGTCTTCGGACAACGAGAACTCGCACTTCCCCAAGAAGAGGCATTTTGGCTCTACACCCGAACTACACCTGTCCATATTTGATGCACCAAGCAGTCAGGAGCCTCCAAGGCATGTAAGAGAAGAGGAGCACTCCAAATTCTCAATCCCTCCAGTAAAACCCATGAGGAGGAAGTATGCCGCAGTGAAAAGTGAAGCGGGGGACAAATCACCTACAGAAAGCCAAGAGCTCGGGGCGGGTATTTTAGAAGAGAGAGAGGAAGGGCTTCATCCCAAAATTCGAGATGAGATGACCCAAAGAAGTCATGCAGCCGAGCCTTCATCAGTGAAGACTTCTGCAGAAAGCCCATCAGATCTAAAACAGAAACCGGACATAGTTTTATCTGAAATGGACAAAACTGAAAAGGCCGGGGATGGGACAGAAAAGCCACCTGTATGTGTTCCTAGACAGAGTGTCATCAAAAGCACTTTCTACAGCCAAGCAGCTGAGCTTCCCGCGAGGACACCTTCCTCTCCAGGCAGGGAGCTCAGGAGGCACCTGGACAGGGCCAGGAGGACCTTTCGGAAAGCTGGATATTCCAAAGTGCCCCTCAGTGGTCTCCGTGAACCCCTTCTGGAGCAGTTTGAACTGGAAGAAGAGGAGAGCAAGGATGGGGATGAGCACAGGGAGAGTCTGCTTGGTTCCCTGACCAAATCAGCTTCATTTGATACTGCGAGGAAACCACCACATCCTGCCATTGCTGGCTCCAGCCGAAGCCGTTCCCTGGATGACTACAGGCTGAGATCCTTCAGATCCGTGAGGGAACAAGACATTTTGGAAGAAGACTATGATGTCATGGCACAGGAAAGTTGTCCTGAAGGCAGTGAGCACTGTGATGTTTCTGTAAAGCCAAGCAAGGGAGGTGCTGCGGGCACTTCAGAGCAAGGAGACGTTAGGACAGCCAGCAAGGACTGCTCAGAAGAGCAGCTCTCCCCTTCCACACACTGTGAGGGCAATGGGTGCCCATCTGTTTCTGTGCAACAGCTAGAGAGACTTCCAGTGTCACCTCACGGAAGCGAGAATAGGAAGCATTTACTGAAGAAGTCAAAAGCCACTTATATTGAGGAGGAAGATTTAGAAGGCAAAAGCCCCGTTCTATCTGTCCAGCACTCAGACCTAGCTGCACCAACAGCTCAAAAACATGAAATCCCAAAGGCTAAATCTATCCCTGGGGCTTCTGACACGGCTGTGCATGAGGGTAAGCAGGCCACTTCGGCTCTGCCACAGCCAGAGACTACCTCCAGGTCTGCCCCTCGTGTGTGCCCCCCACCCCAGGATTCTGCTCACAGCCATCCTGACCTACAGGGGGAAGGCTTCCTCATCAAAAGGACAGCCCCAGCCGCTCCTTGGATGGACAAAAGGAGGAAACAATCCCACGAGAAGCCCTCTGCTCCCAGTGCTTCCAAGTCTGATCTCATGGAGCATGAAAGCTCTGCTGCTTTAACAGGCCTGCAGACAGAAATCAGTTCTTCTCCAGTACATAAAGACAAAATGCAGCAACTTTCTGATGAAAGCATTCTGGCACCTACTGCCTTGGAGGGCAAACAGCCAGGTATCCTACCTGTTCCACATACAGCTGATAAAGATGCTCACCAGAAGCTGAAGAGCTCTAAAGAAGTGAGACCTACTGTCCTGGGGGATGAAGGACCAGCTGTTGCAGGGATCACCTCACTTGCAGCCTGTGATGGTGAAAGTCAAGCCCACAAGAAGGCTTCTCCTCATGCAGACACATCAGCCATCTCAAAGAAGGAGCATCCAGTTGTACCCAAAGTCCCACCACCAAAACCAATGCGAACTTCCATCGCTGGTGGAGCTCGGCACGCTGAATGGCCAGCTCACAGCAAGGAGAGGCTTGCTGCTCTGAGGAGTGAAGGTCCATCTGTCACAGAGGTTGTTCCCAGTTTGGTCCATGAAGCTGAAATCAAGGAAGCTGTACCCCAGAAAGCTCCTCAAGGCAGTGGCACAGTGCCTGCTGCTCTGGAGGACAGACACCCATCTGTAACCGCTTCATCCCAAAAACCACATCTCCCTTCAGTCCATGAGAGTGAAAGGCAAGAACACACAAAGGCATCATTTCTCAGCAAGGTGAGATCCATTGTCACGAGTGGAAGCCCAGAGGCTGAACAGACCTCATCTGCTCCATTCCCCGAGAGTGGAAGTCAGGTATTGGAGCAGCACAAGGCTGCTTATCCAAGTGGGAAAGTTTTTGCTGCTCAGGAGGGTGTGCACCCAAATATCTTAGCTGCTCCACCACCCAAAGTTCAGTCTCCAGCTTCAGTCTATCAGCTGGAATATGAGGAGCAGCTGACGTTTTATGGCGAGGACAGAGATACTGCCTTGGGAAGTGGAAGCTATGATGCTGGAAAACCTATGCCACCATCACTCTGCAGGGATGGAAGTCAGGAGCTGTCACAGCACAGGTCTTCTTTTTACAGTGACGAGGAGTCTGCTGCCCTGGAAGGTTTGGTGGATGAGATGGTTTCCCTCTCTGAAGAGATGAACGTGTGGGCAGAGTCAGTTGCTGGCCAGGAGGAGTGCAGAAAGCACATATCTACCACGGATACATTCTACACAGGCCCAGATGGCCAAGCACCTACAGACATCTCCTGCCATTCCGTACAAGAGGGTAGAATAGGAGAACTCTCTGAGCTGGAAGATCTTGCTGAATCCTATTTTGCCCTGAGCGAGGAGCCAGCAGTACTGCAACGGCAGGAATGTGAACACATGGAGGACTTAGCACTCGAGAGCCCCGGTTCCAGCCAAGAGAGCATTCCCCCAACGAGCAGCTCAGCTATTGGGAAAACCCCCAGCCAAGCACCAGTGAGCAAGGGCACTGTTAGGCACCCTGAAGTTTCTTTGGTGAAAATCAAAGACCTGTCAGATGAAACACCGTGTCTCGGCAGCGGAACTCCCAAACTCGACATCTCGGAGGTGGAGCCTGCCTATTTGAATTTCTCAGACTTGTATGACATTGTCTATTTTCCATTTGAATTTATGAATTTTAGGAAGCCTCAGCCCAAACCGACGGGCAGGAGGTTCATACCTTTAAGTGAAAGGGCAAGGTCACCTCCCAGGGGACATCTGCATAAGGATAAGAGGCTGTGCATCAAAGAAGAGGCAGAAGAAAAGAAAGGGAGGAACCATTTGGAAATATCTGAGGATTCAAAGGGAGGTAACCTGTTAGCCATGGGGAAAGTGGCAGAGAGCCATAAGGAAATGTACGGCCCTCAGAAGGACTCTGGTGGTAAGCAGAAAAGCTCCTTCTACAGCAAGCCAGGGCTCTTTAAACCTTATGGAAGGTCTCATTCAGCAGAGCGGTCAGTGGAGCAGAGCCTGAAAAAGAAAGTAAAAGCTTCTGTTGCCCATTTTTCAAGAATCCTAAAAGGAAAGATATCTCCAGAGCCAGAGTCAGAGGAAGGTAAGTATTTTAGTCTGTGCCTTCATAGGTTCACCACTATAACTAGGCACTGCTACATCTGCCCTTTTGTCCCCAGTGTATCTGTGTCTGTGGTTAGACAGTCATTTCAAAACTGACTTCCATGCAGAGTCAGCTGGGTTAATCTGCTGATGTCAGCAGCTAAAATTCCCCTGCCTGAGTTTTTTCTCAAACTGAGTTTGAGAACCATTGGTGATGGGTAAATGGTTGGACTGGGTGATCCTGTGGGTCTGTGATTCACGAAAGCATATTGGAGCTGGATGACACTTCACTCCCTGTAGCATCTTCTTCAGTTATCAGCTGAGCATTGCAAATCTTTAAGATTGGGCAAAGTTGGTGAACTCACTCTGGCTACCTGCCTTGATGATACTCAGGTCTGGACAACAGAACCTGTCCTTGTATCTCCACCCTTCCTAACTAAGCCACGTTCTCCCCATGTACCATTTTCCCCATACTACTTATCACAGCCTTCCCTGTTGACTAAAGGCTGATTGATAAGGACTCCTCTCGCTGCTGAGCTACGTATGTGTGAATGATAAGGAACGATGGCCTTGAATGACTTCTCATCCTTTCTTTGAAACAGAGTTCGGTGAGCTGGGAAGTGAGGCAGCAGAGAAAGAGCCCTTAACGGGAGCTGAAGGATCTCTGAAGTGGAAATCGGGACTTCCTTTGTTCAAATTACCAAGCCTCATGCCAAAAGAGAAAGGTATTGCTGGTGCATAAGTAGTGTTGTGTACATGGAACCGAACACAGCCTGATTGCCTGCATGCCATGAATGTCTCTGAAAACCCACAGTCGGAGGAATGCCAGAGCATGAACAAAATGTTTACCCTTTAACTGATTTAAAATGTTTTACGGTGTCCTTCACGTACTTATCCTCCACACTGCGCCCCTGGCCGTTCTGCATCAATGTTTGTCTCTTCTTGGCAGCACCCTCGTTTGTTGAGGAGCTCCTGGACCAGGCAGCTGCTGCAGGACAGTGCGTGACGCTGTCGTGCCGGACGGCCCCGCACTCCTCCCTGCACATCCGCTGGTTCAGAGGTGAGCTCGCAGCCCCCCGCGGGTCCCTCCAGGACAGGGGTGGCCTAGGCACCTCTGGATACATTGCCAAGGTACTTATTTCTCCTATATTCCACCTTGCAGATGGGATGCCAGTCCACAGCAGCAGTCGGATCCTCATCTCGTCCACACTCAAGCACTTCCAGCTGTTAACTATTCTCTCTGTCAGTGCTGAGGATTTTGGCATTTACACCTGCGTGGCCACCAGCTCCCTGGGCTCAGCATCCACCTCTTGCGTTATAAGGAAAGCAGGTAAAAAAAAGGATCTACATTTTTATACTGCAAGTGCTGATTTTGAAGCATAAAATCACAGAATGGCCTGGGTTGAAAAGGACCTCAAAGATCATCCAGTTCCAACCCCCTGCTGTGTGCAGGGTCACCAACCACCAGCCCAGGCTGCCCAGAGCCACATCCAGCCTGGCCTTGAATGCCTCCAGGGATGGGGCATCCACAGCCTCCTTGGGCAACCTGTGCCAGTGCGTCACCACCTTCTGGGTGAAAAACTTCCTCCTAATATCCAACCTAAACCTCCCCTGTCTCATTTTAAAACCATTCTCCCTTGAAGCTGAAGGCAGACCCAAGTGTAAGGATGGCAGTACTTCTGCCACCAAGAAAATGTGACCTGTATAGCACTTGCAAGGTGAGATTCCTGCAGATACATTCTGGGGAAAGTTTCTCCCTTGCCTGCTGTAATCCACAGCCCCTGCTAGCTGGTAGCATTGCACATTTTGCAGTGCTGATTTGTAGAATCATGGAATGGTTGGGTTGGAAGGGACCTCAAAGCCCATTCAGCCATGGGCTGGGTGACCCCTTCTGGTCAGGCTGCCCAGGGCCCTTTGGGCATCTCCAGGTATGGGGCACCCACAGCTTCTCATTCCCTCTTCTTTATTCTTTAACACCTCTCCTGGATTCAGAACTCAGCTAGTAAACACGTGGATATAAAATCAGACTTCAAAACCTTAATATATACAAACACATATATATTTGAAGTAGAGTTTCTGCAATACAGAAATGCTGTTGCTGTGCATATCAAAGCTAACAGGCACTGATTTTTGCCTCATCTCAACAGAAGTTCCTCCCAGCCCTGCACCCCCTGACGTCGTGGAGGTCTATGAAGATGGAGCACAGGTGGTCTGGAAACCTGTGGAAACCAACACTTCTGTCTGTTACACTGTCCAGTGCAAGAGTGAAGGTAACTGTGGAATATCCCAAGCTGGAAGGGATCCATAAAGGATCATCGAGTCCATCTCCTATAGCAGGGCTCTGCCTTCACACCTAGCAGACAACATCCCCATTTGTACCACCTCTCCACCTACTGGATATGTTAATTTTATTCAGAAACATCCTCATTTGACCTCCCTCATTTATAGATGGGAGAGAAGTGATTGTACACTGCTAATGCCCAGCTCAATGGTTATCAGATAATACCATCCTATACCTAGGCTTTTTCTGTATGGAGAAAGATGGTCCATCAGAAAGGCAGTTCTCCCCATGCCAAACAGCCATGGTTTATTTTTCTGTCAATTAAGTTCAGGGTGAACAGCCATATGGCAGAAGTTTGGTAAACCTGCATCCTATCCCTTTGAGATTCTCTTCCAAAGCTTGATCCAGAGCACAGTGAAGTCAGTGGGTGTTTTTCTGTTTCATTCCATGAACTCTGGGTCAGTTCCCTCTCTGCTGTGTCTCTGTTGGAATTGGTTTTGCTGCTCTTGTGAATACTATGACTGATATCATCGCTACTGCAGTCATGTATACATAACCCTTTGGACTGAGCTGCTCCATGTACCTTCTTTTAACTCTCCCAACATATATGCACTTCATTCTGGATAACACAAACACAGCTTTTTATTCTGGAGCTTTTTCCTCTGGTGCAGCTTTCTTTGTTGTTATTCCTTTTGACACAACTGCAGACAATACTCTGGGGAGGATGCAAGATGCAAGTTGCTCCAGATGGGAGGAAAAATGGGAAACTGCATCTACTATGTGCAATCACATTCTGTGTGTTTGGCAGGAACATGTGAAATCTTACTTTTCTGAACACGGGAGGATTAAGATAAGCAGAAAAAATAATCCTCGCCTCATTCATTATTTGATAGTAGGTCTTTGCATGCTGCTTCTGCAGATGCTTCTCTGATTCTAAGCTGCATCTGCTCCTTCTTACATGTACACACACCCTAATCCAACCAGAACCCTGCAAAGCCACTGATACCTTTATATTAGGAGAAGAATTACTGCCTGTGCTAAGATTTGATGCTCTCTGTCAGTGTTTAATTGAATGAAAGGATGGGTTTAATCTTGGACAGTTTCAGTGGCAATGACAAAGTGTGGGACACAGACTCACATGAAACGTTTGCTGCTGATCTTCTATTTCCCACCTCAGTCCCAAGACAAACCTACAGTTTCATTTCCCTGAGACATCTCCCAGATGTTATAAAAGCAGAAGGAATTTGGCCCCAGTTTCAAGTATTGGGTTAGCTAGGAGGGCGTTAATGGATGGCTCTGCTCTGAAGTCCTGCCCTCCTGCTTTCAGTGTCTAGACAGAACCAAAGGGACAAAGCAGGGGGTTTCCTTAACCTTTTGTTCAGAGGTCTATTTACATTTTGGATTGGTGGCATGAAGTTTCACCATTCTTTTGAATAAGTGTTGCCAAACCTCGGACTGATCAAACAGAAAAGTGTTGACTTTGGAAGAGGCATTGGCCACATTCACAGCCAGTTGCACCACACACAAAAGCAGCCCCTGTCAGATCACGTTTTCCTTCACTTAGAGTTTCCACTGGTTTTCCACATTGCCAGCACTGTGAGTTAAGTTGAAAAAGAAGAAAGAAGAAAACAAAAACCACCAACCAACCCACCACCAACAAAGAAGACCTGACCATCTGAAATGAGTCCTAATCTCTTTCTCCTGTCTTTCCTTGGCTCAGATGGGGAGTGGAAGACTCTTGCTGCAGACATTGCTGACTGCTGCTACTATGCCAAGAATCTCTCCAGAGGTGTTACCTACTGCTTCAGGATAGCCTGCACCAGCAAGGCAGGAATGGGCCCTTACAGCAGCCCATCTGCCACAGTGAAAATCAGCGGGAAGGATCAATTGGGTAAGAGCACGGGGAGAGCACTGTATTCCTCTGGCATCTAAACAATTGCACTCTTTGTTTCTTCCCTGAATACTCTGTAATATTCACTTGTTTTTTTAAAAAAATCCATAATCACATGAAAAACATATCCGTACAGCAAAATGTTTCCTTTCAAGAAGCGGAAGGATGGACCAACTGGAATTTCCTCCCAGCGGAGAAGAGTTCTCTGTAAAAATCCCTTCACAGAGACATTTTTAACCCACTCTAAACCATCTGCTTTCCTTTGGCCTGGGATTCATTAGCAAACATACTTTGCAGTCATTCCATCCAGGGCCCATAGCATCAAATCCTTTCATCTCAACGTGTTCAGCATTCCCAAGCAGACACTTCAATGTGTCAGGGCATGCTGACATCAAAATGTGTTTCTCATTCTCTAGCAGTTTCCTAGCATACACTGATATTTGCTTTGCTGCTTGATATTGTAGTCATAGAATCACAGAGGTCTTTTCCAGCCTTAATGACTCTAAGACCATCAAGTCTAACTGTAAACCCATCACCACATGCAATCTTGTGTAGTCTGGAGTGGTTCCACCGGGGAATTCCTGGGTGGTCATTCCAGAATCTGCTGCGCTCACATAGAACTCTGTGCTGCAAGCAGGAGCCAACGTGCAGACTTCCATGCAAAAAGCCCCACTGTCACCTTTATTTGTCCATAGGTGGTGGAGGGAGGCTCAGAGAAGCTCTGGTTTCCACACGGAGTTGTTTTCCCATGTAATCATTGCCACTTTTTCTCTGCAGAATTTCCTGCTGCAACGCAGAACTTCCCAACAGCTGAGGAAGAGAGCGAAATAATAGCACCACCCGAACCTTTCCCAACCTACCAGACCTACGCCTTCCAAACAGAGATCAAAAGGTAGGGAATCCAACTGAGCACTCAACCAGCCAGCAGGAAGTGCTGCACGTGCTGCAATTTGAAGTGACTATACAGTTTAGAGACACAGGAGGATGTGCAAAGTGTGACAATTGCTGCAGTAACTCAACATAGGGGAGGGATAAAAAACACAGCATGGGATCCTTATGATTTTGAAATACAGAAGCTCCTGGCTCTTCCAGGAGTAGCAGAGAAGCTTAACTTGCCTTTGTGTTCCTTTGTACCAGGGGGCGGTTCAGCATCGTCCGACAGTGCAGGGAAAAAGTAAGCGGCAAGACTTTAGCTGCTAAAATTATCCCTTACTGGCAAGAGGACAAGCAGAGCGTGCTGCTGGAGTACCAGGTCCTCAGGAAGCTTCATCACACCAACATAGCTCAGCTGAAGGGAGCTTATGTCAGCCCCCGGCACCTGGTGTTGATCCAGGAGATGTGCGTGGGACCAGAACTACTCCACTCTTTGGCATTACGGTAATCATAAGTAGAGGGGAGGGTTTTCCCATCAGGGCTGGCATAGGTAGCAAAGCACGTATTGCTTTCACTTGTCAGGCGGAATCACCTCTCTCCATCTGTCCCACTGTGCTGTCATGGCATAACTGTCATTGTACTCTAGCTCAGAAAGCCTTGTTTCACCTCCATGTTGCTTCTCACAATGGCAGAAAATGAATCTGCTGGAATCCTCTGATGTAATGGGGTGAGAATGGTAGGTGTCAAATCTGCATTATAGACCCCATCCCTGGAGGTGCTCAAGGACAGCTTGGATAGGATTCTGGGCAGCCTGAGCTGGTGGTTGGCAACTCTGCCCATGGCAGGCAATTGGAAGCAGATGATCCCTGAAGTCTCTTCCAACCCGAGCCATTCTATGATTACATGATTTTTTAAATGATTAGAGTTGTTTCCTGCCTCTCAAGAGCCTCAATGGATCAGAAAACCAGAGGAGGATGATAGCAGGGGCAGAGTGATGCTCTTGGGCACACAGATACGACACCCCTGGTTTCTACCTGTTTCTTCTACCAGGACGTCATACTCAGAGGTGGAGGTCCGAGATTACCTGTGGCAGATCCTCAGTGCAGTTGAGTACCTCCATGCACACAGCATCCTGCACTTGGATCTCAGGTCCGAAAACATGATCATCACTGAACCCAACCTGCTGAAGCTCCTGGATTTTGGCAATGCACAGTTCTACACACAAGACAAGGTCATTATCATGGACAAATGCATGGATTATGTTGAAACCATGGGTGAGTACAGAGTTCATTCACGGCAACTTTGATGTTGTATGTAATCTGCAGTAAACAGAGGGTCTGAGCCATTGGGCAAGGCACTGAGACTGCAGCTGGCCCCAGCAAGAAGTTTCACTGTGAGCTGATGGGCATGGGTGGTGGTGACAGCAGTTCCCAGACCATGGAGGACAGAGCCAGAGGTCATGGCCGATGCCGTTCTGGTCAGTGTCCATGTGTCCTATGCTCAAGGTTGTAGTGTTACTGCAAGCAAACCCTGTTGTTTTGATGTTCTCAAGGTCTTGTTTCAGCTGTGACCAAGGTCAGCCAACATCCCTGTACTAGAGAGATTTTCTTCATCCTGAGGAAGGCAGCAAAGCACAGAAGTGCTTTGTGCCGGCTTTGGTGCTGTAGCATTGGAGGGGAGCTTGGCTCACACCTATTTGCTTTTCTAGCTCCAGAACTGCTGACAGAGCAAGGAGCCCTCCCACAGACTGATATCTGGTCCGTTGGAATCACAGCATTCATCATGTAAGTCAGCCTGTCCTTCCCTACCCCTGGCTTTTAAAGTGCCATTTCAGTCAACAACAAAGGGAGCTGTACCCACTCAGACATTAACATCAGTAGCAGCCTCTCCCTTGAGCAATGCCACCAAAGACATGTGGCAGAGACTGGGGAGCTGGCTGCACTGTGCAAGGATGCCCAGTCCCATCCACATCTCCAAGTGGAATAAGGAGGTGGTTTTACAGCCCAGCAGCTGCTGTGTTTCTTGCTCAGCCTCATCTGAAAAGCTCCCACTTTAACAAGAATATTCAAATTACACCAAGCAGAAAAGCAGCTGAAGTCATAAAGCCCGCTGAAGAATGTTGCTCTTTGGGATTCTGCTTTCCATGTGATGTTTCTGTGCACTGCCATGACCTCCTTCTGGCTGGGAATTCCCAGGAGAAGGAGCATCTCAAGCGATGCCCTTTGTGCTGATAATGCTATTGTTTCGGGCTAGGCTGAGCGCCAACTACCCGGTCAGCTCTGATGTGCCCTGCGAGTTCCTGAGAACCACCAGGAAGGGGAAGGTGAAGCTCACACGGTGCTACGCGGGTCTCTCCGGAGGAGCGGTGTCATTTCTCCAGAGCACCCTGTGTGCAAATCCCTGGTAAGGCAGCGTCTGCTCCCCTGGCACTTTGTGCAAATCGTGGCTCCTGCCCCTTCTTCCTCTCCCGTTTGGGATTTGGGAGAGAAAACCCAACTGACCTTCTCCCCTTTGTCCCAGGGGAAGACCATCAGCCTCCGAGTGCCTCCAGAGCCCGTGGCTCCAGGAGACGGGTTTGGACAACAGGCAGCAAGCGCTGGTTACCTTCCCCACCACCAAACTGAGGAATTTCCTCACTGATCGGGAAAAGAAAAGGGGCCTTCTGTGCTCCAAGTACGGCCTCATGATCGCACAGTGAAGGGGATGTGGCGATAGGCACGGATTATCTCCCCTTCTGCTCTGTGTTTGGTAGCAAACTGTTCCGTCGAGTTACTGTGCATCAGCTGATCTGAGCTGACTCTCTTCTTCATGAATGCAATTTAGCATAGCTAAGCAAATTAACTCATTGCCACCTGGTAAGAGCTGAAATACAAACACTTAACGTGGCTCAGCTGACAGACGGTAACTTGACAGTACTTGGGTCCCTTGGATCTGTGCTTCCAGGAACAGGCAGGGAAGGTTTGCAGAGCCCCTTCTGAATGGGACTAGCTGCAAGCCCTGAGCCGCTCAGCAAATCCTTCCCTGAGGTCGGCATGCAAACACTGGGCACTGACTTCTGCCCCGGCCCCAGGATGCTAGCACCATGCACTTTCAGATGCTACTGGATCGCTTATCCCATTGCTACAAGGACTGAGAGACTGGTGAGCTTCTTGCCTGTCTCCTGGGGTTGGACTTGATGAGCTCCAGAGGTCCCTTCCAACTCCTGCAGTTCTGTGATTCTGCAAAATCCCAAAGAAAATGGAAAACACTCGTAAAGAGAAAACATCTCTGATATGAAAAGAGCTCCAAGAAGGTGATAGTGGGAGTGGGGAAACAGAAAATAAGTCAGAAAGATTCACTGTGGGGAAACAGTGCAGAGCACAGCGCTTCTGGGGGCTGATGCCAGGCAGCAACATATCCTAAGGATTTGGATGTACAGATCCAACTGGATAAAGCCCTGAGCAGCTCAGTGTTAGCAGAGGGTCAAACCAGAGACCTCATGAGTCCCTCCCAGTGTGACGTGCTGTGTTGCCATGTCTGTGATGTGCCCCATGATGTCTTTGCCTTGTATCAGATACAGGGTTGGGTGATGGGACCCTGGTGGCATCCATTAGTCGGGCTCAGCACGTTGCACCTGTAGCACAGGGTGAGTGCAGGGAGGGAGACAGCACTGGGGCTTTCCAGTAACTGATAAATTGCACATCTGTCCCACCCTAATCCTCACGAAGCAGTAGCCTGCGTTCCCTGGGGCTCAAGTTAACCACCTGTCATAGAGCCTACTGGCTCTCCATGGACACTTGCACTGCTGTTGCTGCAGAGCTGGTCATGTTCCTCAAGGGGTTTGTCGTCTGTAGACACCACAACACTTGTTTTCTTGGGGCACATGTATTTGAAATCTCCCGTTAGACCTAGATGACTGGCTTACCCATCACACAGGACTTCACAACAACCCCTCATTTGCCCCACTGCATCTACATCAGTTTGTCTTCAGATTCTTCAGGAAAGCCCAGGGCATCCTGAACGCTGCGGTCCTCTTTCTTCAAGATCTGCTGAGGACGGATGGTGTTCTTTGTGTCGTTGCTTTGTACCTATAACCTCTGTATTCCTTTGGGTTTCTCTGACGTGAGTGATGTATTTATGGGTGCAGTTGGGTTTCTTGAGCTTTCCCTACATGCAGCATTTAAGCACAGGCTTTCCTCGAGGCGCACCTCACTGTGTTCAGAGGGTCAAGGGTGGGAAATCAGTTCCTAATATGTTATGGTTATACTAGACGTGATGCTGTTTAGCTAGTGGGGAATCTTTTCCAACATATTTAACCCATGTTGCCCCAGACCTGTAGCTTGCAGCACCATGGCTGCTCCTCCTGCATTGTGTGCAGAGCAAACTGGGAGCAAAGCAGTTCCCACTGTGCTGTGCAGAGCAGACACTGATTCGTCAGACTGTACATCTTTGAACATCAAGGTAATGCTATCTTCACAGTACATTGGAGAAGAGGAAAGCAAGGTCTTAGGGCCAGATTTCACGCTCAGTTCTCTTGGGTTTCGAGGAGTTATGGAAGACAGCGTGATGAGGTGTGGTCCATGAACCTTTCAGGACCTGTGAGGTCTCTATTGGCACAGCCTGGTTTTTCCTCTTGCTGCTACGCTTTGGGATGGACTGCTCAGTGCCAGGGGAGAGCCCATCCAGGCATAAACTTTGATTGCAGATTAACCCATTTGGAGCTTTTACACTATTCCTCAAATTAAGTGATTTTTTGCTTCTCATACTTGCATGCGTTTGAGCATGTCTGAAGTCTTCCATAGACTCAATATTGTTTTGTTAAATTACCGATTCTGACAAGGAATTAAAGCCAGATTTTTCTGCTGAATCTTTGCCATTGTCATTATTTTTATCTCTTTTTTTATCAAACCCAGTCCATGTTTGTTCAGAACCTACACTTCAACTCTGACCTGAGGTCATTACAAACAATAACAAAACACACACACCGTCTGGAGTGCAGCAAAGCACTCAGATGCAGCTTATTTTTTTCCTAGGGCAGCTCTGTCTTCACCAGGAGGAGAAGTTACATCAGTTGCTCAGTTGCTGCAGTTACAACATAGCCCTGTCCTTCGCAACAGAAAGCAGAATCTGGCTCTGATGTTTTGAGATGTGAAAACGTTTGAGTCATGGTCCTCAGTTGCACATAACAGAGGGACCTGCACAAGCTCAAAAAGTGGGCACACAAGAACCTAATGAGGTTGAGCAAGGCCAAGTGCAGGGCACTGCACCATATCTGGGGCAGTCCCAGATATGAGCACAGATGAGAGAAGAACACACTGAGAGCAGCCCTGCAGAGACGGACTTGGGGGTTCTGGGGGACAAAAAGGTAGACATGAGCCAGCAGTGTGCTCTGGAAGGCCAACTGCATCCTGAGCTGCATCAACAGAGGGGCTGCAGTGGGCAGGGAGGAGATTGTGCCCCTCTGCTCTGCCCTTGTGAGGTCCCATCTGGAGTAGTGCATCCAGGGCTGGGCCCCCAGCACAGGAGGGATGTGGACCTAAACCACTCTACTTACACAAACTGGGGGAAGCTCTCCTTAAGAGCAGCCCTGCGGAGAAGGACTTAGGGGTCCTGGTAGATGAGAAGCTGAACATGAGCCAGCAGTGTGCGCTTGCAGCCCGGAAGGCCAACTGTGTTCTGGGCTGCATTAAAAAAGAGGTGGCCAGCAGGGAGAGGGAGGTGATTGTGCCCCTCTACTCAGCTCTTGTGAGGCCCCATCTGCAGTACTGCGTCCAGGCCTGGGGCCCCCAGTACAGGAAGGACGTGGAGCTCTTGGGGCGGCTCCAGAGGAGGGTCATTAAAATGATCAGAGGGCTGGAGCAGCTCTCTCCTGAAAGGTTGAGGGAATAGGGCTTGTTTAGCTTGGAGAAGAGAAGGCTGCCGGGGTACCTCATTGTGGCCTTCCAGTACTTGAAGAGAGCGTATAAACAGGAGGGGGAACAGATGTTTACGTGGGTGGATAATAATAGGACAAGGGGGAATGGTTTTAAACTGAAACAAGGGAGGTTTAGGTTGGATATTAGGAGGAAGTTTTTCACCCAGAGGGTGGTGATGCACTGGAATCAGTTGCCCAGGGAGGCTGTGGATGCCCATCCCTGGAGGCATTCAAGGCCAGGCTGGATGTGGCTCTGGGCAGCCTGGTCTGGTGGTTGGCGACCCTGCACATAGCAGGGGGTTGGAACTGGATGAGCATTGTGGTCCTTTTCAACCCAGGCCATTCTATGATTCTATGATTCCTCAAGCATCCCACCATAAATCCTGTGCAATCCCCACATGCCTCTCCTCTGCGCCCCACAAAATGCCTCACCCCTTAGCAGCAACCCACCTTAATCCCAGTCCCTGTGACATATCTTACTGGGCCTCATGCCTGGGCTCTGGGGTTGCTGCTCTGGTGGGACAGCCCCAAAGAGACCCAGCTGAGGTGTTCATCCTTAATTTGGGTTCCCACCTACCATTACATCCCCATTCTCCTCTTGGCATGTGCAAGTTGGCTTCTGTCAGGCTGGCAGCCCTAGTGAAGGGCTGGGAGTAACCCAGCAGGGTATTATTTGGGGTCCTCCACCTCACCATTGTCTCTCTGGGCTCCCCTGTGGGTGTGCAAGTGAGCTGCTATCACATAACCTCCCCGGACACAGTAACGGGCGATGCAGGGCAGCGTGACATGCAAAGAAGACAAAGAAAAGCGACAATACTGTTAAGCAAATAAGAACACATTGGCATTGGCTCCACATGGATCCAGCAGCCAACAACTCAGGCGGTTTATTTCACAGCAATATCTGAACAAACAGCACACCACAGCTTTCTCAAACACGTGGCCGATATCTGAATCGAACGTCATGAACAGGTTGCATGGTTCCAAATCCCCAGCGGCTCGAATCTATGGCTGGGATCTCCTCTTTGTCGTTGACCAGCTCCAGGTCGTAGTGAGTCAGCATCAGGAACACAAACAATTTCATTTCAGCTGTAGCAAAGAACCTCCCGGGACAGGTGGATACACCAGCCCCCCAAGGCATGTTGAAGTATTTTAGCCGTTTGCCATTCTTGTAAAAATCTTTCTTGGTTCCATCTGGGTTGACAAAGCGGTCATACTTAAACTTGTGAGGTTCAGGATGGATTTCTGGGTTCATCTGCACAGAGAGGTGTGGGAACAGAGCCACCCGGTCCCCTTTGCGCAGAGTATACTCTCTGCCACTACTCATTTTGAGGTTCACATCCTGGAGGACGGCTCTGATCAGGATTGGGGCTGCCACCAGCCTCAGGGTCTCCTCCACTGCACTGTCCAGAAAAGGAGTCTGGTCTAACATGTCTCTGGTGATGTTAACCGGTGGGCTTCCTGGCTTCACTTCTTGGCCATGCTCCCTCAAGACTTTCTCTACCTCTCCCTTCACAGCCTTCATAGCTTCTGGATCCTTCATGAGATACAAGAGGAGCCAGAAGGCAGTAGGGCCTGTATTGCCTTGGGATGCCCACAGCATCATAAACTTGAAGCGGTCTCGCATGTAGTCAGGGACACCACTTTCTGCCAAATACTGGTCTTGTTCACTTATCCACCTACTGACATTTTCCTTCTGGGAGTCCTTACTCACGGACAGAGCATCCCAGAAGAACCTCTTCAGCCTCTCAGCTTCTACTTTGTCCTTGGGAGGCAACACGGCATAGGCCAGGCGGGGGAAGAGGCGGTCGTACTTCCGAAACTCAGTGAACAGCTGGTTGGAGTGGATGAGGTCTTGCTCATGAGCTTTCTCCTTGTTCCCTGTCCCTTGGTACGACTCGGTGCCGTACAGAGCCAGGTACCCAGCTCTGAAGACAATGTTGTAGCAGTAGTGGAACAGGCCAGCCTCTTGCCATGGTTGCTTCTCCTCTCCTGAGCTCAGCTTGAAAAGCATCAACTTCTGGAAGTTATCCATGGTGGCTTGTGTCAGGAGACTGAGTCCTTCTCCCATCAGATGCTTCGTGTTAAAAGAATGCAGAGCGCTATTGTTGTCCTTGTTGGACTTGTAGCCAAAAACCCGGAGGACCAATTTAGCTGCAAAGGTCAGAAAGTCTAGTTTAGACCGCGATTCCTTCACGATGGCTCCAAAGCAGAAGGGGTCCATCACAAAGGTAAAGTAATGGCCTCCGATCAGCACTGTGAAAATATCTCCGTGTTTTCTCTGCATCTTACTTAGAAACCCTGAACTGTCCTGTCTGAAGTCCAGTGCGTAACCCAGCCAGGGAATGATGCCTTTGTCCAGAGGCGGCTCATTGGGTCTTCGTCTCCGAAAGGCTCCCAGAACGTAGAGCCCCCCGAGCAGTGATACTGCCAAGGTGCAGAGAAAAACTGCCCAGAATGTCATTGGAACCATTCTCCTGGCCAGAGCATGACCCAGAGCGAGGGGAGTGCTTTTTATTACCATTCAGCAGCTGGTATGCAGATGCAGAGCTGACAGCATCTGCCCTGATTGGCAGTGATTATTTGCTTTCCCTATTTGGAGTGAGGACATCTCTTTCCTTGGCTGACACACGGAGATTTTTGAGGTGAAAGGTATATTAGAGTCCACTGCAGTCAACAGGCTGCTGCATAAAGTGGACGGGTGCCAGTGCAGACTCTGCAGCAGTGTAAGCCAAGCCCCTTTTCTGGGCTGCACTGGCTTTGAAAAAGTGTCTTTGGAGAATTCCCCTCAGCAATTTCTGCATTTAACACTCAGCTACAGGCATGCAGTACAGGCTGGAAAAATGAGAGAAGGAACAGATGCTTGAAGCGCTGCTGGAATCGGGACTGAGGGGGGGACAAAGCTGAGCTATTTTGGTCTCAAATGCCAAGAGAAGGAAAGGTCTCCAACAGCTCTACTCGTTTTGCCTTCTGCTCCTCAATGTCTTCTGTTGGGTTGGGGGGGCCCCAGGGACCTCATCCTTTGTGCCCAGTACAGCGCTGGGCATCCTGCTGCTGGCATGTGGACCTTGCAGCAGCCTACTGTGGGATAAAGGGACATTAGGTGGTGAGAGAGTTAGAGAAAAGGATTTAGTAAGGAGATGACCATGCACAGGGCAAGCTGCTTCCACCCGCTTCCTATTTTCCCACTCTTGTTCCTCCCCAGTTCACCCCTCATCTTCTCTCCCTTCACCTCTTCTCCTAAGCATCCCATCATAAGCTCTGCATAGTCCCATGGGCCCTCCCTGGGAAGGTCAGGAGATGAAGATCTCTATGTATCTCAGATTTGTTTCCTAGCTGTTCTTCCCTTCCACATTCCCCCCGACAGACCTGACCCATGGAATGAAGGCTACAGCTTAGCATCAGCTACATATTTGCTTTGGTGTTTTTTTGAGTGAATCATAGAATCATGAAGCTCCCAACTTAACCATTTTGGAAACACACAGCAGTGATGCAGGTAATAATGGCAGTGAAAACAAATGCACATTTTTTGTTCAACTGAAAACCCTTCTCAGTCCTATCAGTAACCCTGCCTATCAATAAAATTACAAAGGTGATGAGAATTTGCTCTGAAGGTATAAACTTTATTTGCACAGTTCTAACCTACTAACATGCTGAATTGATTTCTATGCTGGAAAAAGCCCAGCAAAAGTTCAAAAACATTTGGGGTGAAGAGTTCCTTTTAAATAAAGGTCAGTGAACTAGTAACCATGAACTGTAAAACCACATCAGTTATAAGGATTGGCTAATAGCTATCCATGCTGTTCAGTTTAAAGCCATGCTGCCACTCTGTGGAGAGGTTAAACTGATGTCTGTTAATGATGGTCTCCATTGAGCTTTTTCATTTTGTTTTTTTTTCTCTCTCTTACTGATTGTTACTGGTCTGAATTCTGGTGCTGCGATGATCAAACTGATCTCAAACCAAGGATCCATCCCTTGGGTAGACACAGTGTCCTGCTCAGTACACGTCAATGTGGCATACACAGCTCATTGACCCCAGTGAGTCAGACCCACTTAAAAGTGCCTGTTCCTCCTGTTGTCTCTCCTGGTAGTCTAAGGGGTGAGCCTGGCTGAGCACATCCCCCTGGCACATGGCAAAAGCAAGCAAGAATTTATCATGTGTTGGTGATGCTCAACATTTCTATCTGAGAGATATATCTGCTGCAAGAGCAGCTTGTCTCTGAGAGCTGGATGTCAAAGGTGCTCTTCCTACAGAAAACCTGAGGGATCTTCTGCAAGTACAACCTGAATCGTTTCTTCACAAAAGCATAGAGCACAGGGTTGAGGCAGCAGTGGACAAAGGACAAGCTCTCTGTGATCTGTATGGCATAGTCCAGTTGCCTACTCCTCTCACAGCTCTGGATCAGACCAACGAATTGCAGGGAGTGAAGGATGAGGACGACGTTGTAAGGGAACCACAGGACAAAGAAGACAGCCACCAGAATAAAGACAAAGCGGAGTGCTGTCCTCGAGCCAGGCACCCGAGACGTAGTGAGGACACACATGCTGCGGGAATAGCAGAACACCATGAAGAAGAAAGGCAAAAGGAAACCTAGGATGTTTTGAGTGACCTGAAAGACAACTTTCCAGAATAAGTGTTTCTGGCCATAATCATGAGTGCACACGATGGTTTTGTTGTGCATTTCCTTCGTGCTGCTGAAGAGGGCATCAGGAATGGAGAGGAGTATGGAGAGGACCCACAACATCAACAACAGGAGGAAGGACTTCTTCCGTGTCACAGAGCTGTGAGGAGAGCAAGCATGAACTATCTGCAGATACGTGTCCAGACTCATGCAGCTTACAAAAAAGATACCGCTGTAAAAATTCATGATGTACATGGCATTTAAGACCGGGCACAACAGATCCCAGGTCACCCACTGAGAAATGAACAGGGCCCAGAAAGGAAGGGTTAGCAGCAAGAGGAAATCTGAAACCACCAGGTTCAGCAGATACACCTCTGCCATCTTCTTTTTCTTACTGATGTACATGAGGACAGTAAATAGAAGAACGTTCCCAGTGAACCCAATCAAGAAAACCACGGTGTAAAAAGCTGGCAAGAACGCTTTGCTAAAGGAGACCACCTCTTCTTTGGTGCAAACGCCATAAAGTATGTAATCCTCCTCATTCAGGTACTCATAGGGGTAGTCACTCGAATTGGCAGTGTAATCTTGGCCATCCAGCAAGGCTGCAGCTGTTGTTGCCAGCTTTGAAGCTGTGTACGGCAAGTGGCTGCCTAGGAGCAAAAGACAAGAGAAAGGGATCACCAGGGCATTTCAAAATGTCATTCTAATTGCAGGAAAAGAAATGTGGAGTGTTTCCTTCAGTTTATAGGTTTAAAACTTTGGCCTTTGCCTACAGCTTGGAGACAGCCATCTATACAAACACTTAAAATAATATTTTAGGTTTCCATGCTCCCATGCACAAAAACCATGGTCTCCTCTGAGCTGATTCACCACTTCCCTCTGACACTGCTGCAGACTTTTGAGGAAGTTTCTGCCCTAAATTATATGAAGTCCAGCACCACGCACCACACCCAGCTGTGTACTGCTCTGTGTTCACCAAGATTGCTACTGAGAAAGTGGCACAGAATCATAGAATCATTCAGGTTGGGAAAGACCACTAAGACCACCAAGTCCAGCCCCAATCTACCCCCACCATGCTCACTGACCATGTCCCTCAGTGCCATATCTACCCTTTTTTTGAACACCTCCAGGGACTGGGACTCTACCACCTCTCTGGGCAGCCTGTGCTGGTGCATTACCACTCTTTCTGAGAATAAATTTTTCCTAATATCCAACCTGACATCCTGCTTTTCAGCGTAACAGAACCTGCCACCAGCACCTTTAGCTTGGTAGGGCCGCTCTCAGAAGCAAAATATCAAAAAGTAACTGCTCCTGGTACAACACGGTCCCCTCTCTGTGTCAGTTCTAGGAATCAAAGCATGAGACAAGAGGTGAGTTGAAGCCCCTGCCCAAGGCCATGCATTAGAGTTGCCCCTCCTGTGCCGCAGGACTGCACACCGGTTCCAACAGCTGTAGACCAGACTTCAGGAGATGGTCAGTAATTAAGAGAACTTCCTAATTTCAGAGTCTGAATCTCAACGAACTCCAACCACGAAGGCATCACGAGGAAGTCATCTTCCAAAAGTCACCCAAATGGGGCAGTGTCTGTCACTGAAGAGATGAAATCTCCCATGGTGGGAGATGAAATCTGCCTGAGCCACCTCCTGTTGGTACCATGAAGGTCAGAGTGGGTTTTACAAATCAAGACTAATCTCCAGGCTCTAACAGCAAAACAAGGCTGTCACAGAGGTCAGACTGACTATAGATGTCCTCACCACCCCTAGGGCACATATCATGGCCAAACCTGCCCTCATTTCCTCTGGAACCCATTTTTCCAGCAATCCCAAAGTATGTGTGTAGTGCAGTTCCCTGCCTGTGTCCTCTCTTGCCTTGCTCTCCTCGAGAAGCTATTTTTCCTAAGGCTGAACCACCAAGTGAAGAGAAAATGAAGCTGCTCTTCCCAGGACAAGCTGTGCTAACACTAACCCTGCACATGACCAGGATTCCCAAAGGCAGCTAGGGCCAGAACCAGGCCTTCCTCATGAAAAGGCCTGAAGCAGGAACCCCTGCACCTCAGAGCACCCAGGGCTTGGAGCAAGGTGCTGAGGATCCCTGCAGTGCAGAGTTGCAAGAGGTGAAGCTACGGACATACCTGTTGTGATCCCGCGTCTGAGACTGCCTAAGTGTCCATCCCAGGCAATTGTAGCTGGCTGAAAAGGAGAGAAAGTTTAGTGTGGGCAGAGCTGTGATGTTTTCCTGCTGTCTCACTTCCCCTTGGTGAGCACCAGGTGGCAGTCGTATGGTTGCACAGCACAACAGCACTGAAGGACACTTTCTGGGAATGAACTCTTTTTTTTTTTTTCCTGCTTCATGTTTTGGAGGAAACTCATCTGCAGCTGAATGCACTCTGGGCTACGCGTCCATGGGAGGAAGCCAAAGTTTTCCACCCACTCTGACATTCAGTGAGACTCCCGAACAGCTCCAGCACCCCCCCTGCAGCCACACTGGGGCAGCCACCCCACAACCCCAACTTCTGGGGCTTGTTCACCTCTCCGAGATGCTGCTTCTCCCCTGGCTGTGTCGTTCCTCCTCCACACAGCGCCGGCACTGACATTCACACTACATCCCATGTTGCAGAGCAAAGAAGCCATTAATCCTCCCAAGAAATACGTGGGCTGAGCTCAGAAATTAATGCCAGCCTAAAGGAATCTCTCCAGGTTTTTCCATTATCTACAAGCACAAAACAGAAAACGCACTCACAAGAGTTGCTCCTCCACGGCGGGCAGTTCCCATTGTGCCAGAAGCTTGACTCAGGCTTCTAGGAACAAACTTCTCACAGTGGTGCAAGAGGAAACGTGAGATCAGCATGACCACCCTGCCTTTATTTTGCCTTTCCTGGAGTCACTGCAGCACTGACATCACCCCTGAAAAAAAACTGAAATAGGATTTGTAAGGAGGTGAGGCAGACTGGGCTTATGCAGCTCAGCTGCTTGCTTAGAGGTAAGCGGCCTCTTTTGCCTGTGTTCTCTTTGTTTTGCTACATTTATTTGTCCCCATCCATCCACGATCCCTTCCTTCTTCACCCCTCTTCTCCTTGCCTCTCATTTTTTTTCCCCCGTTGGCCTTGGTTTGCTATATCACAACCCCAGATGTGGCAGCACGTTCCTTCTAATTTAGGTTTTTTTTTTTTTTGTAAAAGCTTTAATTACTGGGAACATCCACTGTAGTCCAAGACCTACTCAGTCCCGTCACTAAACTACATCCCATACTGCCATGTCTACATGTTCCTTAAATATCTCCAGAGGTGGGAATTGTGTGGAAAAAAATCAACACAGCTTTTGGGGAGTAAAATCTCAAGAACTGAGGTATGAGCTGGATGTCCTGGAGTACCTGGAGAAACTCAAGGTCAGGGGATGGGGCTGTGAGCACCTGATGGAGCTGAGGTGTCCCTGTTCACTGCAGGGGAGTTGGACCTCATAGCCTTTAAGGGCTCCTTCCAACTCAACCGATTCTGTAATTCTATGATTCTATTCCATGTCAGTGCTCTTAAACAATGGAAGAGTAGCAAAGACCTCAGAATGGGCTGAAACCTCCAATAAATGAATAAATAAAAGCCTCACAGCAAGGAACCTCCAATGGTTCGGGTTCTTCTCGGCACTTTGTGGGTGACGGGGACACCAGTGTTGCCACCATTGCTGATGGTACGGGCTCAAACCAACCCCAAAGCACAGCGGGATGGAAACAGCATCTCACAGAAGGCACCAACCAACAGGAAACCCAGTGTTGACAGCTGGAAAATGCTGGGAAACCATCCTGCAATGAGATGTCAAATATCACTGCTCAGGTGCTGGGGCTGCCTCCAGCCTGGTCCCCATGTTCTCTTTGCTGTTGCTGCGGTACTCTGAGACGCATTTTGTTGGTTACTTCCTTGTCCACTATTCCAAAATGTCTTTTGCACCAAAAATATCCGTGTTACTGATTTAAAACACTCTTCAGGGAAAATCTATGCATCTCCCAGCCCACACCTCAGCTCCTCCAAGCTCTGTCCTTGCACCAAATGAGCATTTCCCTACAGCACCCATGCAAGACCAAAACATACTTGTTTCTGCTGCCTGGGTAAGACTCAGGTTTCCAAAGGGAACCAAGCCAGCCATTTAGCTGGTCAATTACATCAATTAGCTGCCTCAGCTAAAGCAGTGCTCGCAGGCCTGTGCAAGCCCTTGAGCTGGTCTGGGCAATGTACACATTAGCAGGGAGCAAAAAGCAGAGGCTTTGATGGGCTGCTCCAGGTGACAGGAGCTTTGTTAGCCCAGCAATGAAAACGAAGTGAGTTTGGGTTTATAATTGAGTTTCTACCCTAGAGCACAGAGCTCAGAGCTGCAGGGAATTAAATGTGTCTGTAACTGCCACAGCCAAGAGCAGCCCTCGCTGTCATTTATTACCAGATTTTAACTCCATTTGGGAGCTGGTAATTGCAGATTCCTTTTTTGATTTTTTTTTTTTTCCTTTTATACTCTGCAGAGCCTTAATGGCTTTGGCAATTCATGTAACCAGATTATCGATAATGGAAAGTGCATTTAGGGTTGTTCAGAAGCATGAAAAAAAAAGGGGGGGGGGGAGGGGTTAGCAGAGCTGCTTGCTTCTGTGTTGCTTGGAAAAGCAGGGCCCTGCTCTTTCTGGGGCCTCAGCCTGCAAAATGGGGTAGGCGCTCCACAAAGCACTTTTCTATGCTGTTTTGCTCTGACAAGTTGCCTCCAAGTTCGGGGAAAGGTTTTAGGCATCTTCAGGATCCCGAGGGGGATTTTGTTTGAGCTCCAGGCACTGCTTCCATAGTCAGGAACAATTTCTGTGCTATCTTTAGGCTTTAAAATCCCTGTCCCAGTGTAAGGAGGGGGCAAACTGAGCTCAACTTTAGAAAATAAAAATAAATGAAAGGTAAAAAGGCAAAAATCAGATGGAGGAAAAGCAGGGTCCTGCCATCCACTAGAGAACTTCCATTTGATGCTGAATGTGGGTTTGCATCAACATCATTTTTGAAGCAAAAAGCCAACAAGTTGCTGAAAAAAACCAATGTTCTTTTTTTGCTTCCTGAAAACAGCAGCTTAAAAACCCACCCTTGGGGATGCAACAGTGTACTGAGTTCATCCCCCAAATCCCTATGGGTTTGCAAATCCTGTTTGTTCTTAGTGACGCAGTAAATATTAAGGAAAAGAATAATAATGACAATCTGTGGCTGAGCACAGGCACTGCCTTCTGGCCCTGCTGAGGTCCCAGGGCAGGCAGGGTAATGACAGCACTGATGGCATCAGCTTCCCTGCCCCTCATCTCAGGTCTCTCTGAGGTAATACACGGCTGCTCCTGACCCCGTGGCCACGTCCCTTCCTTTCGAAGGGAGATGTATGGGTTCAGCATGGATTTCGTTGGCTGTCAGGGCTTCCAGCACCCAGTACTTGTGCAGCCCCACAGTGTGATGCAGCCACTCCAGACACTGCTGCCCACCACGTCCCTCGGGCTGACATATCTTCTTTGTGTACCAATGCTGTGACTTCCCCACTGTTTGATTTTGCCTTAAAAAAAGCAAAATCCCCTCTGACATCCCTTCTCCATTCAGTGCTGGGCACAGGAAGCAGGATCCTTTCTGCCCCTTTGTTATCAAAGTGAATTCAGTGCAAGAAGCCCGAGCAGAAGGGCTGAGCGGCAATGAGAAAAGTGCGGAAGGGACGGCACTGAAGAGCGCTCGGGACGGACGGAGCCATACCAGATCACGCCGCCCCATCCTGCAGGCACTGCTCGGAAAGGGGGGGGTAGGGGTGAGGGGGCTCCCTGAGGCGAGTGACGTCACGCCCTGCCTCACCTCCTAGTCCATATAAGGACTTCACTCCATATGAGGGGGTAAAGGCTCCACCCCGTCAAGTGGCGCTCAGGATTGGCTGGTGGCGGGCGCGCGGGGCTCTGGGAGCTGTAGTTCTCAGCAGGGCCGGAGGCGGGGCGAGGCTGCAGGCCAATAAGGGCGGGGGGCGGGGCCTGGTGCCGCAGACGCCGGCCGGTGTCGGGAGCCGAGTGCGGAGTGGCGGCTTCAGTGCGCGCTGTGCGGTGAGAGCGGGGCGCCGGGTGCGGGGACTGCGGGTCGTTTTCAGGCATATCTCTTTCCTATCTAGTTTCTGGTTCGCCTCCTCCGTGTCGAAGCGGTTCTCACGGGCGGCCTTGCAGGCCTCGGTGTGTCTCGGGTGTCGGGCAAGGTCAGGGCGGGCCGGGGCGCGGGGTGCTCCCGGCGGCTCGGTTGGCGTGAGGTTCCTGATCCCGTGGGTCAGGGCGCAGCGCAGCTCGGGAGGGCCCTGGGAGCGGTTTCAGTGCTTATTGTAAAGAGCTCTGGGGTGAAATGAGTGTGCAGGAAATGCTGCTCGGCCGGGGCGTGCAGCCTCTTCCGAGCTGTGTTCCAGCAGGTCCCCGGCCTGCCCTTGCGTAGCTCCGCGGAGGGGTTCCGGGGGAGGCTGAGTTGTGTTTGGTATCGAGCGTGTTGAGGGCAGCGCTGGGCTGATGCCGGTAGAGATCGTTCCTGAGCTGACTGTGGTAGCAGGAATGGCTGCTGATTGTTAAGTGATGCTTACAGTGGGAGGTGAACGAGGAACGTGGCGTGGTGTGGGATCAACCGGGGGAGTTCTGGTGGTGCTCTCCCTAGTTAGGTGTAGGCTCAGTTAGGTGTAGGCTCAGTGAGTAGAGCTCTGCTAAATGCAGTGATGTTTGCTTTTATTTGTTTCTTTGTCCTCTCTGGAAACTGCTGGTGATGCTGCTCTGACTACCAAGGGCACGCTCCTGCTCTGCTCTCCAGCAGGACTTTGAAGCCTGACAGGCTGCAGTAGTGACAGAGCAGCCACTAAAGGCAGCACTGACCTTCCGCTGCTCTTTCCACCCATAGCACTTCTGTTGCTGTTCCTGGCAGGCAGCAAAAGGGAGCGATGAGCTGAGGGCAGGGCAGCTATTAAGGAATCTGCTGGTAAGAAGCAAAGCAAAGTGGTGGAGCGCTGAGAGGCAACGTGGGCAGAGACCAAAGCTTTCAGCAGCCTCCTGCTGCCCATGGGCCTGTGGGAATGCTGGGATCTGTAGTGGGGGGAAAGATTCAACAGTGCAACAAGTTTCTGCCATCAAACTTATTTTGAATAGTACACAAGGGTCTCGCTTCCCAAAGCTTCACTTGAATTAAATCATCTGTATGCAGCTCCTCAGCTCAGCTGCAGCTCTTGTAGCTCACACTGAACTAAGCTGACCTTTATTTCTTGTGGGGTACACAAGGGATTTTCTTTTTCTGAAAGTTCCCTTCAGCTTATTTATAAGATCTACAGGGAGACTCCTTGTCTTTGCAGGCACCATGTCGTCCGGTCACGAACCTGTGTACCCTGAGTATGAGACTGAAACCAGCCAGACATCGAAGCTGCTACGGAAATTCAAGGAGACGCCGTTTGTACCGATTGGTGAGCTTAAGTTTGGATGTACTCACGTAGGCTCTCTCTGCATGGGAGATCACTATGGCAAACACGGTCCGTACTGTGAATGGGTGATTGCTTTGAAACGACTTCCTCTTTGAAATGACTTCCTCGTGCAGGGTTGATATGTGGTAACAGCAGTGCTGCTCATACCCGTGATGCTATTTGCTGCTGTGTAAAGAGAGAAATCGATGAGGCCTCTTATCTTAATAATAGCAGCCCCAGAACCTCCAAAAAATGCCCAAAAATATTTAGGTGAATTTCCAAAAACGTACTGAGGTGATCCTGTGACAAGGAGTGCACCTAGCAGCTGTTCTGAAGTAGTTACTGGCCATGATGTGATTGCTACAAAGTGACTTTCAAGCTAACAAAATAGCAAACACAAGTATCTAGAATTCATCCCACACCCTAAAGATCAGATAGTCCTCCTTTGCCATCCTGCAATCCAAATGCATTTTCCTGCTAGGTTTAGTGGTTCTCCAGCTTGAGGAGACTGGTCGAGTTCTCAGCCTCTGCTGAGCTGCTAGAAAAGCTTTGAGGAGAGGTTTGTGTGCAGCCTGAGAACTTTCCTGTGATTGTGGACCGCCTCTAACGGGAGACAGAATTTGATTTCGAGCTGCCTTAAATGGATGGTGTTCAGGTCAGTTGGGGTGAGCTGTTCCACGACAGCTGATTGCTGCTTCTGGTTTCTGTGGTCACAGGACTTTGCTCTGTGGCTCACTGGAGCAGACTGCGTACTCTGTGGGCTGGGTTCCCCCAGGCAGATCAACCCACCCTCAGACTGTGTCAGAGCTGACTTGCAGGCACTAGAATTCTTAATTTGTATTTAATGATGCTATTCTGTAAATCATGCACAGAGAGAGGCCGTTGGCTTCTCAGGTGGAACTGGTAATATTCTTGTTCAGGTAGCCAAGCTGTCTGGGCTTTTGGCAGTAAAATACACACAATCCTTAAAACTTGGCAGCCTTTTTTTGAACTATGTAAGTAATCCACAAAAATGTGGAGTGAAGTGGTGGGGATTGGACACTATTGTGCACTGCTGTTCTGTGAGAGCCTTCCTGTGTACCAGAAGGAAATGGCACAGCCTGGGCTGTGTGGTTTGTAGGGCTAAAATGAACGGTGTCCCTATGAAGAGACCTTGCTGAACCTCTGTCCTGTAGTGTGGGAGAGGGAACTTAGAACTTGTGTCCAGGTGAAAGAAGGCCAAACATGACAACACCCAAAATAACATCCTCAGCAGGCAGGTGATTTGTTAGGATGCCTCCACCCACCATTAGCAGTGTCCCAGCCAAAGCTGAGCCATTTTCTTGAGTGTGAGCTTCCTTCCAAGAAAGCAAGCAGCTCTTGTGCTCTCTGAGAAATATTGAAGAAATTCTGACACCTTCAGAACAATCCCTGAGTTTCTGCTGTTGTGTTTTAACACCACTGGAAATTGTCGCTGTCTTCCCTGCTGACTTGTGACTTAAATGAGGTGGAAAGCAGTGGGAAGGACAGGGAGTTGCCCTGTGTGCAGAGAGCAATCAGACAAAAGCATGCTTATTCTCAGGATTTCTTCAGGCAGATCAAAGTCACCAAGACGTGGGAGGTGATCCTTACTCACACGGGTGTTTCCCTCCTTTGCAGGGATGGCTGGCTTTGCCGTGGTGGTGGGCTATGGGCTGTACAAACTGAAGCACCGGGGGAACACAAAGATGTCGCTTCACCTGATTCACATGCGTGTGGCAGCGCAGGGTTTCGTTGTGGGAGCAATAACGTGTGGTACGTACTGAGCAGGGGGCTGTGTGCACCATGGGTTGTGGAGACCTTCTTGCACCTCTTTTCCTGCTGGTGGATGTTGTGGTACATGTGTTGAGTATTAAACTCCACTAGCTTTGAGAGCAAAAGTTTTGACTAGTTTTACACGTGGGAAGCTTCTGGAGGTATTGAAATTAAAGACAAAGATAGAAGATGACCTGCTGTTAATGTTTTCCCATGTAAATATATTGCTGTTTCTGAACTTAATGTGCTGGAAAGCCAGCTTGCATAGACAGTGATATTATTGTCAGGAATTGTCCCTAAGTGTACTGTGGGATCTGTACTTCGAGGCCCTATTTAAGTATTTCAGCTGTGTGTGTGTGTTGAATGAGTGTCCCACAAAACGCTGCTTGCCTACACTGCATTCCCAGAAAGTGCAAGAGCAAAGCTTGACTTTGGCTGCAAAGCAGACTAGAGCTGGCTGGGGATCTGTGTACAACAAGACAAGGAAAACTTCAGTGTACAAAAAAATCTGTGGTGTTCATCATGACTGTTTAAAACAAACAAACACCAAACAAACAAACCACAGATGACAGAAGAGGAAGGGAAATGCTATTTCTGTTGCTCAGAATCTCAGAGTTCAGATTTTGAACGCTTTGTATTCAATCCAACTTTCTTTTTCTCATACTGTGTTTTTTCTGTCACATAGGTGTGCTGTATTCCATGTTTCGGGAGCATGTGATAAAGCCTAAGGAGTAATGGAAGGATTACCTAAATCTGTCCCAGTGGTGGCCTGTGTACTGCATCTATAAACCTCATATCAAGGGGTTCTTGAGGAAAAAATATATTGTTTTAGAGAATTGCCCTTTATTTTTGTATGTGGTACGCTGTTCTGAGGCTGGCAGCCTAAATGATCCCATACTAGGCAAATGGGTATGGCAGTCTGGTTCTCTTTGATTGGCACTATCATACCTTGCTTTTTAGGGGATATAGTGGACCACCCCATATTCTTCCCCTTGGCTGTTTTACTCGGTCCTACAATTGGTGACTTCTCTTGCTGCCATTGCCCAAAATGACAAAGTCTGAGCTAGGCCTCAGCCAGGGTGTAGAGGCTGTGTCTGTAAGATAGCATTGTATTTTCATGTCATTTTCTGTCCTGTGTATTTGCCAGCCTCCAGCTTTGTAATTTAGAAGCTTCTAGCAGCACTGATTTCTAAAACAGAGAGATCTATAAACATCTATTTTATTTTTTTATTTAAGGCGTGAGGTTATCTGGTGTGTTTCAGCTATTTAAATGTTATATTTATTCATCGTTAATGAAGACACGGGCTCCCTATTTTTACCATGGGCTTTCAGACCCTTGGATTACTGTGTTTTGTAACTTTATTTAGTGTTCTTCTGGCTAATATTTAAATGTAACATTTAAAGTATGTCTGGGTTGGCATTCTAATGCTTTTAAGTGTGATCTAGCTCTGACTTATGCAGTAATGTTTTCCCATAGAAATTTTGAAGTATTTGCATCTGAAAAGCCCCTTGGGTGAGGTGTAAAACCTTTGCAAACTGCCAATGTGATTTTATGCAGGAACCCCCTTGTATCTCTAACAGCAGTCACAAAAATAAATGTGTTAATGAAGTGAGTTGGTTAAAAAAAAAAAAAAACTGACTTTCTCTGACTAGCCTACATTCCATCGTGCCAATATGATGTCGAACAACTAAAACAAGGCGTGCCCTCCTGCTCTGTGATGTGCTGGGGGGAGGAGTGTGTGATGCAATGTGAATAAACAGCTGAGAGCACTGCAGATAACTAATGTTTGTGTGAGGATTTCCTGCGGGGCCGGGCTGGGGAGCAGTGTGCTGAGCCACGGGGCTGCTGGAAAGCACCCCCAGCTGCTACAGGGCAGGCGGAGGTGTCTCCGCTGTGTTTGGACGTAAACCGCCCTCCTCTTCCCCAGGATGCAGAAATGGTGGCTCCGATCTCTGCCTCGGGTCGGCGGGAGGCCGAGGGCGCTAAGATGGCGGCCGCGCTGAGGAGAGCGGCGCTCCGCTCGGTGCGCATGCGCGGCCCCGCGCTTTCCTCCGCCTTCGGCGCGTTGTTGCTATGGGAACGGCGTGGGCCGGCGGCGGAGCCGGGAGCCGGAGGGGCTATGTACAGCCGTGCCAACACGGGCTCTGAGGGCTTCGCTGCCGGCCTTGGGGCTGGGGGAGGCCGGGTAGGTAGGCCCCGGGGGCTCGGAGGAGGTGGGCCGGAGGATAAGGGCTGAGGGGGCGGCGCGGCCCGTCACGGTGCGCCCGTGTGGAGGTGAAGGAGGGGCTGGAAGCCGCGCTGTGGCACATCCCCTTCGGCCCAGAGAGTCCCGAGAGGTAACGGTGCCCGCAGGCCGTAATTCATCCCCAGCGAGGCTTGGTGCTGAATAAAGTTCCTCACAGACTCGCAGATGCACTTTGTCCTTCATCAGGCTGCTGGCTGCCTCAGAGTGAGATAGGCCCTGTGCTAATCGCTGTCTGCAGGGTGTGCCTGTGGGAGCTTTAGTGATTGGATTTGTCAGACCAAAGGTGCACTTGGTTTTAAAGAGAAGGGGAAAGGGCTGGAACACTTGGGAAAACACATCACCCTGATCACAGTGAAAAGGGTGTAGACATTAAAATGGATAGCAGTACTGGTGCTTTAATGTTACCACTCAGTGCTTAGAAAGATGGGAGAAAGTTGTCAGCCATGCTTTTGCTGCCCAAAGGGAGCATGAGGATAAAGAGGGATCGTAGAATCATAGAATGGCCTGGGTTGAAAAGGACCACAATCATCATCCAGTTCCAACCCCAGCTATGTGCAGGGTCACCAACCAGCAGACCAGGCTGACCAGAGCCACATCCAGCCTGGCCTTGAATGCCTCCAGGGATGGGGCATCCACAGCCTCCTTGGGCAACCTGTGCCAGTGCGTCACCACCCTCTGAGTGAAAAACTTCCTCCTAATATCCAACCTAAACCTCCCCTGTCTCAGTTTAAGACCATTCCCACTTGTCCTGTCCCTATCCACCCTCTTAAACAGCTGTTCTCCTTCCTGTTTATACACTCCCTTCAAATATTGGAAGGCCGCAGTGAGGTCTCCCTGGAGCCTTGTCTTCTCCAAGCTAAACAAGCCCAGTTCCCTCAACCTTTCTTCGTAGGAGATCTCATAGGGATCTTTGTTTCACTGACAGTCCCACCTTAGACCCAACATGGGGAATCAGCACCTTCCTTTGAGACCTGGGGATGGAGCTGAGTGGCAGCCTGCCTGCATTCCTTTCAGTCTCTGTAACATGGTTGTTACACTGGCTTCAATTCAGCCCCAGCTTTCTCTTCTCTAAAGATGTTTGTTTTAAATGGATATGTTTAAAAAACATTTTTAAACACTTTTTTAACACTGGAGTGAAAAAGACCTGAAGATTTTTTTTCTCTTTGAAAAGCTTTTGTGGTAAAAGGCCATTAAAGCGAGGCTGTAAGGCTGAAGAGCACTGTGATTGAGAGGAAGAGGTGGTGGCAGGGAGACTGTGTAAAGGTCTGTGTGGAAAAACTACAAAGCAGCTGTTAGAAGAGGATGTTTTGAATGTGATGTTGATCTCTGCTCTCTGTTTCTCTTCATTTTCTTCTTGTCATACTTTTAGTAAGCAATGGAGTCAGACATAAATGGGAACGAACATTTTAAAAGCCAGTTTAAAGCTCTTCAGGTACAACAGCAAAGAAGACTACAGAATCTAATGGAGAGGAAGAAGGAAAAGCAGAACAGTCAGAAGGGTAACAGTGGCAATGGAAAAGAGACTTTCAACATCCCGACTGATCTAAACTTGTTTGAAACAGAGCAACCTGTAACTGAAGATGACAGCAAAAGGTAAAAGTGTAGTAGCACTGCTCCTTCAGGAGATCACCAGAAGTATGTTTAGCATATAGTCTTATGAAAGTCACAGTAAAAGAGCACTTTGTCTTCAGTTTCCATTATCCTGAGAAGACTCTCACTGTGTCTGATAGGTTTTGCACTATGATATGCTCTTTATTTATCAGCATTTCACAAGTAAAGAGCTGCAGGACAGAGGGGGTAAGGTACCAGCTGGATATTATCTGACCATCTCCAGTCACTCAGGGTGACTGGGAACTGCTGGTAAGCTCCTGCCTAGCTTTGTAAACAAGTTCCCTACATGAATAATTGCCAGAGACCGATATGTGCAAAGCATCACGCAGCTAACGGGTATAAACCAAAGGCCTGCGACCCAGAGAAGTGTTCTTCTTTTGCATATGACATGATTTAGTAGATCAAAAGACAGCCACAGGAGATGAAGTGTATGTGTAGGAGAGTCTTATAGATAAAGTTGCCTCATGGGTGAGATACTTGACAGGGATACACAAGGTAGGATTTTAAATCATACTAGGGTCAGAGGTTTGGGTCTTATCTCACCCACTGAAGGAGTATCTGGGTTATCAGGATACTAGACATTCTGCTGTGGATCTTCCTTTATCTTGCATTTGGGACTGAGTGCACAATTCAATTTACGGGGCCAAGATTTGAAACTCCAGCTCAGATCATTCATCTTCCTCCTAGGATATAGTCAGTGTCTCCTGACACAATTAATATATTTGTATTTTTACAAACTAGAACAGGTTTGGAGTTGGACAGATCCCAAAGATGTCTTCTGTTACTACAGTGTTGGCTATTCTGTGATTTTCTCCCTGTTAAGTAAAGGCAGCTTAAAAGAATCCTGCTTCTACTCACCACTTGCAGCTCTACTGATAGAGCTGTTTTCAGGACTGTGCTGGGAACTGAATTCACTTTCTGGGGCAAGGGTATTTTTATCTCAAGTCATTTCAGTGATCTAGATTATAGCCTTAGCCACACAAACTGTTTTATTGCTGCCATGATAGGGAGGTGGGCTGTGGTACATGGGTGGGTAGAAGGAGCTGCCAGCTCTGCCAAAACCAGCAGATCACGGGTGGAAAGCCACACAGGTATGTACCTTTGAGACAGTTTTCCCTCCCAGAATCTATAATGAGGAAAGGCACCTCTAGCAAGGCTTATCAGTTCACTAACCAAGCTTTATTGGGCCCTAAATGCTGTTCTTCCTTCTGTGTTACTCTGGGCAGCTTGTTTCTGAAGATTGCTTCACACCCAATTATTTATACTGCAGAAGAACCTGAGAATGAACCAGTGAAGTTTTCAGGTGCTTCTGGGAATATGGTGTTCATGCTGCAAGAGAAACCTGTTTGGAAACAGGGAGCTGAGCTTTCAGAAAGAAACTGAAGCTCTCGCTTTCCATGCAAAGATGGAAATCTTCACACATGGGTCCCTCTCCATGGCTGTCTGATCTGCCAATGTAAGCTTCTGATCTGACCTCTTACCAATTGTCCCCTTCAACATTTTTTGTGGTAGTATGTAAAGATTACTGTGGAGATTTATTTTTGTAGAGGGGGACTGATTCCCACATTTCAGCTGTGAATTTGACTGGGGAAAAGGGATCTGAGGAATTGCTGTGGCATACTGGTGGAGTGAGGTGCAGAGTACAGGAGAGTCCCAGCAATTCTGGCAATGCTTCTCTGCCATTTGCAGCTCAGTAATTTAGGTGTGAGTAATTCAAGAGTTATTACCTAGCTCTTTTTTTTTTTTTTTTTCAGTAGCATTGACCACTAAAAGTCCTCATTTGACATATCAAGTGTAGCAAACTACAGATTCATCTGGATTGTCCTTTGTTCATTTATGTCTACATTTGGCAGAAGAGTAGTTATCAAAACTGCACAGTTTTGTTGCTAACTTCTGTGTGTAGTACGTGTGGGAATAACTTAGTTTTGTCTTTTCTCTGCTCACATTGCTGCTTGCTTTCTTCTGCTTTGTAAACAACTGCCTTTGATCTCCCTTTGATTTTCAGCTTTGGAGCAGAAGTGCATTGCTTAATTATGGATTGCGAATCATCTTATAAATTGCCTCTGTAGTTTGTAACAGTGCTTTAAGGGGTCATTTATTCTGACATGCACATATAGCATGTGCATTTAAGAGTCTGGTTTGAGCAAAAAACTTGCTAAAACTTTTGAGAGAAAAGAATTAGGTGACTGTTGAGATAGCTGATATCTGGCTCTGGTTGTGCTTATAGCCACATACTGAAACAACTGGCCTCCACCCGAATCTCCGTGATCACTCAGGCTACCTACTTCCTTCACCAGCTACAGGCTGGAGCAATCTGTCTGTAGGCTAAAGGCGTGGGACCCTATTCCAGATTAAGTCACCAAATGCATATATCCAAGGTCATAGTGCAGGTAATGAGGATCTAGGGCTTAATTCAGCAGCTTGGTATAGGTGCCTAGTGCTATGTGGGATGCCCTAGGGTATCAGGGCTACGTGGGAATGGCAGGACACAGGAGGCCTGTGCCCTTCAGCAGCAGCAGCTGGGGGCTGGCTGGGCAGCTCAGATGGCACTATGTGTGGATAATCAAACTGCATCTCCTCACCAGATAGTGGGCTCAGATAACTCTGGGACATCTTGGATAGATGCCTGTGTTTTCACAGTCTAATTGAGCCCCCAGGGCCCTAACTTCCAGATTTTACATTTGGAGGAATTGTCATGAAAGGACAGCAGAGATTAAAGTTCTTCATTCTCTGGATGTCTGAGAGAAATGAAACCCATAAATGTTATTAAATGTACCAGAGAATTGGTGGAGCAAGGCTATTTCCTCCCATTCAGAGGGCTTTTTGATGTTCTTTGTTCCTAAGTGAATTCCAAAAAGTAACATTAACAATGCAAACTGATGGTAGTCCATCCTAGTGGGGTTCCAAGAAAATCAAATGAGGACATGGGAAATTGATCTTTTTTTGAATTACTATGAAGCATTAATTTTTGAAGAAAGAACCTCAGTAGCAGCTTTTGTAGTTTGTGCTCTGTTGGCTTCTATTGACTTTGGTAAGTAAAGCCCGAATGTCACAGGTGCTGAATGGCAAGCTCACCTGTTTCCTTTGAGGAACCAGGTAGGTAAGTTTGAATGAGATGAGGCTCTTCAGCAGCCTCAGGAGCCCTGGAGAAGATAACTGCTCTGTGATGTTTTGCTCCCAAGAACATAAGGAAATGCAGAATTTTTGAAAAAGATATAAGCTAACTGAATAGATGAAATATCAGATGACCAGCTGGTGTTCAGGATGTTCTGCTTAATTCAGTAAACTCATTCCTGGTGAGCTCAGCTCATTCAGCATAGTTGTTTCGTTACTTTATTTCTAGAAGCATCTGTTTGAAACACATTCTAGTGACATCTGCCATTATGACTTCCTTTTCTTTTTTTTTTTTTTTTTGTCAGATTGCTTGAGGTTGAGAATGAACAACTCCAGGATCAGCTTCGAGAGGTCCGGGATGAGAACTGCAGACTCTACAAACTGGTGACAGAGAAAGATTTCGAAATAAAGCAACTGCAGAAAAAAATACAAGAGGATAGATGGGCTGTGTCAGGTAAACACAGTAGCTTTGTGTTCACACTACACAAGTTCCAGTGTTTGCTTGCTGCTGAAGACAATAAAAGGAGGATAACAACATCATTGTGAGATAAATAAACCTCCTGGCAGTAAAATATTTATGTGACATCTATTTCACCTGCTGTATACTAAAAAGGAGTATTTCAGGCATATTGTGGTTGCCTCCATTTCCACGCCTGTAATAAACTTATGCTAGGAGGATCCAAATTCAGCTCTTTTAACTGAGAAAGAATTGCAGGGGCCTAAGCTAACACTTTGACATTTGCAGTTATCTAAACATCAATGTCTCTCCCACCTGGGAGTTTCACTTGCAGTGGGAATTTCCTTGCAGTGATTTGACATGATAGCATGTACACATGGATTGACATGTATGCTTACAGATCTGTGTCTTACTTGCATCTCACTTCTTACTCTCTCCTTCAGTTTCATGAGCTGCAAAATTTGAATACTACTGCTCCCCTTCTTAGAAAGTTTGCTACTTGAAGGACAAGAAGTGGTCTGATATTGTCAGACATCTCAGCCCAAAGACACAGAATGCTGTTATCAGTAATTATATGTCCCTTTAAAGAATTACAGTGCTCTTTTGGGATACACAGTAATTTGTGTTCCTCACAGATCTACAAACTTACCACTATCAGCACAAAAAATGGTGACTCAGAAATTTTAGAAGCCTTTTTATTAATGTCAAAGAGCAGTGTTGCAGGTTTCTCAGCTGCATAGTGTTGAATTCCTTATTCAGGCTTCTTTTGTTTAAATGCCTGAATAGGATACATGCAGAATGCTGGCTCAACAAAAAGTCCAGCTTTAAAGTTGTTTGGACGGCCTTTGAAGATTGAATTGTGTAGTTTGAATCTTCCCCACTGGGTGCCACTGTTGTGTAGGACAGCAGTGATGACCTGACTGGTAGAGAAGGGGAAAAGCAGCAGTAAGCAGAACTAAATAATGCATATGTTACATTTTCATTCCAAATAATTAGCTGCAGCTTATATTTAGGGTGGATGATACGGTGTTACTAGGTCAAGACAGGAGCCAGAAATGCTGTTGCTGCTTCTTGGCTGGCAAACTACCAGCCTGTGCCAGTTTGCTCCATACCTCTGTCTTTCCTGTCTACTTTGTGGCAAGAGACCCTCACACTTTTCAGGGAAAGAAGGACCTTTGATTAAATGCGTGCCATGTGTTTGAAGACATTGCATGGGAGCCTGAGCCTGTTTCTTGGTTAGTTTAGTATGTACTGTGGTCCTTAGCAGCCATTACTTGTTATGAAAGCTAAGGAATAAATAGCTGCTAGAGGAAACATATCAGATAAATAAGTAAGAACAGTGGAAATGCTTTTAAAAGTAACGAACTGCTTATTTACTTTACAAGGTTTTAAAATGGTGACATGGAGTCACATTCTGTTGTCACCTGTATTCTGTATAGCTTCTGTGAGCTCTCCAGAGGTTTTATGGGACTCAGAATTCATTTAAGAGTAGTATGTCATCTTTGCATCTCACTGCAGTTCTAGGATATAATCTTCACAGATGTCAGCAGAAAAATCACTAGGAATACTGAAGGAGAGTGAAAGAGTTAAAAAGAACGATAATAGCTAATTCATTGTATGTGTATCCCAGTCTTCATCTAGCCCAAATGTAAGGTGTTATTGCAAGCTGATATTCACTGCTGAGCTAGAGGTTTTCTTGAGCACTATGTGTAATCATATCAATTTTGCACTTGTACAAAAGCTTTTCTTCACCTATGTGGTATTAACAAAAGCTAAGGATGCACAAGGCATTCCAGGGATTTCTTTATCTGTGACACTAATCAAACCTTCTCTGATGAGGAAGTGAGTGAAGTGTCTGTTTAAAAGATCACAGTAATACAGTAAAGCTCCATGTATAATCACAAGGGACACATAAATAGGCACAAAGATATCTGGAAGTTATCCAGCACACAACTGCAATAATGTCCCTGACCTTTAAGGACAGATGTCTACCAAAGTTTGCACCTCTGCTTTAACAACTCCAGAAGTAAACAACCGGTGCAAAGTAGAGCGTTGTCTTTTTCTGTAACATGCCACATTATGCCACCTGGTCATAACAGCCCTTCACAGCAGTGAGCAGAAAACACCTCTACCATTTCCACGTAGAAATACTGCTATGACCACTGTTGTGGTCTTTTGATGTGGCTGTTGCTAAAGTGTGAAATGTGGCTTTGCTAGCCACACTGTGGTGCTTGTTCAAAGAGCCAAGCAATCCAGCTGGAATCACTGTCGCCTCTTTTCCCTCTATTACTCATTTAAGTGCCTGGCACAGCACTCAGAAATGGCTTAGACAATAACAGTACACTGTGCGCTGGACAGAGAACAAAAGCATCATCTATTGTGACTCTTGCCTGTAAGAAAGATCCTTTGCTTTTTTGTGTACTTTCCAGGGACGTCTGGTTTAGCGGGGGATGTTGCAGCTACTAAAATAGTTGAACTGGCCAAAAAGAACCGTGAGATAATTGCCGAGACTGAGAGTGAAAAAGCCAAAGTGAAGCAACTGAATAACAAAGTCAAAGAGCTGGAGAGAGAAGTGAGGCATTTTTCTTGTTTTCTTTTTCTTCATGCTAGAACATAGAAGTCCAGCTTTTGGGATTGAGGAGCTGTAGCAGCTGTGGGGTTGATTCATGTTGCCATTTTGAATTTGCTCTTGCATCCATGCTTGGAGTTCTCATCATTTTTGTCCATGCTGGGAGGGAGGGATGTGTGCCCTCAGCTGTTTCCACCACTGCAGAAAGGAGGAGCTAGGGGACGACATCAGTAAGTTATAACAGGCCAAATATGTGTGAAATGCCATTTAGGAATGTGCACTTGTATTTTGAAGCACAAGTGGCATAAATGCTGTCTGAACTGAGATAGCAACAAACTATATCACTTAAATTAGCAGATCTTCACTCAGGCAGATGTATTTTTCTGGTTTAGTGTGACTTTTTTATATGGGCTGACCTTTCACAGGACTATTTTTTCTGAGATGAAATGAAAATTAGATGTCTTGATCTCAATGTTTACTTTATTCATTGGCCCCTACTGCTCTTCTTTATGCACTTTTGGTAAATTTTTGAACATTTTTAATGTGTTCTACTGCATTTTGCCTCATCAGAAGACATCACTTAAATGCACTGATAACATTTATTTTGCTATCTGACAAATGCATTTTGACTCCATCTTCTGCAATCACATATTGTCATGAATCATTCATCCATTGGAATTGTACCTATTATTTGAAAGATGGAGAAGTGTTGGATGATATGTTTGAGAACTGCATAAATGAAGAGAATTCTGGTCAGAAGGATCTCGTCAAACAGTTGGCTGGCTGGCTAAGAAATATCTGGCACAGCTGGGGACCTCTGAAGTCACACACGTAGGGAAGCAAGCCATAAATAATTTCAGGAAATCTTTCAGAAATAAATTGTCTTGGTTATAATCCTCTGCTGGAGAAGTGTAATGAGCATTATTCAGACAGAAACTTCAAATATTCTCTGATATTTACTCAAAAGAGAAGTACTGCAGACACTTCAGGAAAGGAGATGAAGAAACATTAATTGCTGATCAAAGCAGTGGTAAACTCCTCAGATATGAACCAATCTGTTCCTTGGACATTGGCACCATCAAAATCAAAACCCAATGAAGCAACTTGTCTCTTCTGAGATAAACTACAATGTGGGGATATCTATCAGAAATATCCAAGGAGGCTGTGGATGCCCCATTCCTGGAGGCATTCAAGGCCAGGCTGGATGTGGCTCTGGGCAGCCTGGTCTGGTAGTTGGTGACCCTGCACATAGCAGGGGGGTTGGAACTGGATGATCTTTGAGGTCCTTTTCAACCCAGGCCTATCTATGATTCTATGAACTGTTGAGTGATGTGTAAGAAGAGTTACCACAGATAGGAATCTGTGGAGATTCACATCTATTCAGTAATTTGAAGCTAAGCTGATGATTTGCACTCATCTTTTTCCACTGATGATAGAAAGAACCAAGACAACTAAAGTCCATTTCAGTTCTCTGCTCATAGGCAAAAAAGTACTATTTGAGGCACCACTTGACCTCTCAGACACCCATACAGGGCTGTTAGATGTGACAGGACTGGCAGTCTGGGTATTACAGCTGTAGGATACCTCAAACAGGACTAGACAGCTGTATGTGGGCATAAACAGAGCCCTCAGTTCATGCATCCACTTGACCTAATGTAAACCTGGCTGAAAAGTAGACTTCTATTGTATTGACTAGATTCCATGAATTATAAATAGAGACATTCACACTGAGAGCAGGAAAAGCATTAATCTGTGCATTGAATCTCATCCCATATGCTTGCTCCTAGATGGCTTGAACTCAGTGAAATCATAGAATCATACAATCACCAAGGTTGGAAAAGACTCCAACATCACCCAGTCCAACTGTCCACCTATCACCAATAGTTCCCACTAAGCCATATCCGAAATGAACTATATTGAAGGTACTTTATGAATACATCAGTACCACACCAGTGGAAAACAGTATTATTTTATTGTTAGCTCCTTGCTTGCATGAGAACTGAAAAATATGGAAATCATAAGTGTTTGTTTTAAGATGAATGTGTTCCCACAAACAAAATGCAGGGTGTGGTCATTGAGCAATTGCTTAGCAAAGAGTGGTACTTATAAACAAAGACCACAAATGGATGTTTGCAGAAAACATGATTAGAATTTTACCTAGCAGCTGCCACCAGCAAAAGGAGTTTATGAACTGGATAGAAGGATGTCCTAAGCTTGGATTTCTTTGCAAAGAAAGGCTCAGGTGGCCCTGAATTGCACTCTTTCCACATATGGCTCTAATGAAGGAGCTATTCCTCAGAGCCTTCTTTTATTCAGGCAAATAATCAAAGATTTTCTTCCCACCTCAAAGAACCCTCAGCCTCTCAGCCCCTTGAAGCAACACTTCCCAAACTTTTATGCTCCAAACTGCACTCTGATCCTGTAAGAAGTCTTTGCAGTCTCAACAAAAAAAACTACATGATTCAGAGGGGGGATGACAGTGCCTTTGCCTTCTTGTTCTGTGTGCAAGCAATAGCGGACATATGCTTTACACACTGAGAAATACTACTTTAGAGCTATATTAGCCAAAGAAAATGGGTGTTGTCATCGTTACTAAATCACAGATATAAGGCATTGAGTCGTCATTTCTCCTTTTAAATTCTTCTGGTGGACAGAGGTATGTGCTTTTTATGGAATACCCCGATTTTCTTGAAAGGTGAGTAAACTGGCAACAACATCACCCTGATCTGCACTGTACTGGGCATTCACTGATATATATAAATACTTATTTTATGAACTCCTAATGATATAAAATTCCCCAGAAACCACTGAAGTTATTCCACAATAAAATAATACAGGCTTCTTTGGGAAGCATTTCAGGGCAAGGGTTTTCTACTGGTTGTATTTAAAAAACAAGGAGAATAATGATCCTCTTTTCTAGAGGATCATTAAAATTGCTATTGTATTATTTACCAGTTAATCTTCCATAAAGATGTTCTCTTCACTGTATTTGTTCTATAATAGTGCATTTTTCTTTCCAGCTGCAGACAGCTGTGGAAAAAATACATTCTTTTGGTGGCAGTGATGCAGGAATCAAGCAATCAGCTCTGAAGAAGACAGAAGAAAACTTGGTATGAATTGTACCTGTGGAAAGGAAATCAGATCAGAAGTAATAGCTGGTATTTAGGTTTTTGCTGTTGTGCATTCCTTCTCTTAGGACAGGAATGTACCCCATCACTAATTTTGTAGCCAAATTGTTCTGTTTTCACTTCCTCTGTACCCTAAAAATAGGGAATGTATTTTCATGGGTCTGGAAGAAAGAGATTCTGTTGGATCTGTGATCATCATAACTTTACTTCTTCACTGCAGATTCTGTTCTTACCAAATCCAATGTGAAAAATTTTTTCTTCAAAGGCTGAAAGTCCAGAGGTGAAAGCATTGCAAGAAAAATTAACTACAGCCAACTTCAAAGTGCTGGAGTATCGTAACCAGCTGCAGTCTGCAAAACAGGAACTGAAGATGACCCAAAAGGTACTGTCCCAGGACACAGTCTGTGGCTGGGATCCTGGGCACAATCTCACTCATGTGAAATCAGAAGGTGGCTTCTTTTTCTTGGAGCGTTCTTTAGCCTCCATGATTCCAATGAACTCTGAGAGTATAAGAGACCACAGATATAGTGGTTGCATTGGAAAGATACGCACATGGACACACACTGATTTCATACTCTGCCACTATAAGGTGGATGAATGTTTCCATTATTTCTGCTCTTATCATGGGTAGAGGTAATTGAAGGTTTGAGTGTTCCAGTCCAGCAAAACAGGTTTTGACTGACTTGAAGCATACATTCAGAACCATTCCTCCTTTCCAAAGCATTTAATTATGTATTTACTTTTAATGTAGGTTTCAGTCCCATGAACATTAATGAGATTAAAGATCATACTTGAACTAAAGCACGTTTAAACAGCTTGGTGGAGTGACATCCAGAGTAACCTTTTCCTTTTTGATTCATGGTGGATTTAAATGCATTACTCTGTATTCTGCTTCCTTTAGTTTCATTACTTTGCATAAGAGACCTGCAATGCAGATCAGAGTAGAGAATATGGTTCTAAAAATAGAACTCTGCTGACCTTTTTATAAATAATTTAAATGCTCATCATACTAACTTTAGCTCTTGTTAATGTGGCTCTTTCAGAATTGTGTGAGAGAGACTGGCTTAATGCCTGATTGCAGGGGTGTGTATTAAGACAAGAACTCTACTCTGTTCCTGCTTAGTTCTAGTTATAGATCATATATAAAATAATTAAGTACTTTGAAAACTGTTAGTAATGCTTAGTAAATCTTGGTGATTAATTTGAAATGCTCTTCTTATGGAAGTAGCACAGTTTGACACCTTTCTCCTAGTGTTAGGGGAACAGGCAGGCTCCTTTAGAAATCACTGGTGGAATAAGGTGTGCCCGCAAGTTACTGGTTATAATTAGAGCTATATTATTGCATTAAAATCTTAGCAACCATCACAGCTTATTGTTACATTGATTTTTTAGTAAGTATGGTTGCTTTCTTATTATTATTTAGAATTTTTAGTCACCTAGAATTTTTTATCACCTGGATCCTCTGCAGGTCAAATTCTTATTAATCAGCATATAGTCTAGACTCTGAATTCACCTAAAGGAACACAAGCCACTCACTCAGACCTTGGAGAAGGAAGGCACCGATGGAGGCATCCCTGACCATCTAGGGGGCCACAGGTTTTGCCATCCAGCAACACTTCAGTTCTGAGTCCCACTTAGGACTTGCAGCTGCTTGATTTTGAAGTCAGTATCTCATGTTATGCTGCCCTGTTCTTTAACGAATGTCACCGTATCTGGTCAACTCAGTTCCAGTGCTTTGAGAGCATCAGTATTTCTTATCAGAATGCCAACAGCTGGCTTGTTTGTTCTGTAACAGGGGTCACCACATCCTGGTGGCAGTGCTCGTGGGCAGATGTTCTCATCACAGTGCAAAAGAGGAGGAGATAGAAGGGGAATGATACGTGATCAGACCACTTACATATTATGGCTGTTTGATTCATGGTGTCTGTTATGCTAACTGTATTAGATGTCAGGAGTAGTGAGTACTGCTCACAACACCCAACTAGATACAGATAGACAGTCCAATTTGGCACCCTCCATAGACAGGCAGCAAAATATGGACTCATAAAATAAAATAAAATAAAAGACTAATACTCAAATATTGAAATAATGAAATATCTACCTTAACAAATAAAGCCATTTTTGTTAGTCAGACCCTCCTAAGCAGCAATAATGATCTGAAAGAACTTCCATCACATGGGGTACAGGACATCAGGTACAGGTGATAAAGGCTATAGTGTGTATATAGATACAAAGTTTTGTGTGTACCACTAGAGAGGGTGGCTTTTGCTCCCCTCTCCCCAACACATGTTTCAGCCTAGTCTTATTGCTAATGTTAATCCCTTCTCTGTAGCTCTTAGCAAATGAAGTTGGTGAAGATGTAAATATCCATAGTCTCTTGACCAATTCTGGCAGCTGGCGTGGACGAGCCCAGCAAATTCTTGTTCTCCAAAGCAAGGTGAGTTAAGACCCTGCATAGTGCCTGCAATCTGGGTGCTGGGATGCTCTCTGTAGGAAACATGTCTGAGGTAAACTGTTGGTTTTTTAAGTCATTCTTAACATCTATATCTGCTTATGTGTCCCAGTACAAAGTATTTACTGCAAATAAATAATCAGTCTTTTATGTGTTGAGAAAAGCAGTTGTTCATATAAAAATCTTCATGGTAACTTTTGGAATGTTATTTTAGTGCACATGTGTGCATGTGTGTGGTGGTGATGTGTTAAATTGTAAATATGTACTGATGTGTGCAATCTTTCAGAATTCCTAGAGAGTACATTAATTAGTCTATTGCAAACATGCAAACCCCAGTATTTATCTGGCTAACATCTGTGTTGGAGGAGAGAGTTCAGAGACCTTGGAGAGCTGTGGCAGCTTAGTTAAAATCCCAAGGTGTTTTGAAGGTGCCTCTCCCCACTGAGTACAGAAGGAGCCTTGTCCATCTCTGTGCTCTGACGTACACACCTTTGTTTAGTGCTTAAAGTCACATGGGAAGAATTGAGGCCAGATAAGATTTTCAAGTTGTTCCCCCAGGAACTGTGAAGTCTTTAACTCTAAAGAGCACAGTGTAGCTGAAATGTCAGATCAGAACAGGAAGACAGTTTGTCAGTGTCTTACATAAAACTTCTCTCATGTAATTTGAAACACAATCTTCCTATTTTTCTGATATTAAATTACATGCCAATGAAAAGTGATTTTTGCACTCTGATTGACTGAAATTGTTAATCTCTGTATTCCCACAGGCAACTTACATTTTCCTTTCATTAGACCCCCTGACTGAGATTCATCTGAAGTCTCTATATATTGAACTGTACTCTACTGAAGAAATTTCTGTCTGAACAGACTCCACAGGCCCCTTTTTTTGTCAGTAATTAGAGTCAATAGATGAACAGAGTGCATCTTATCTCAGAAGAGATTACAATTCCAAAAAAGAGCAGAATAAATGTACTGTAGCAGTGTCCACTTCCTTATCCTGACTATAAAATAAACCTGTAGTGAATAGCTGAGAAGCAGCAGTTGAGTTCAGTTGCCCACAGATGTCTAAGCCAGCTGGAATGCCACAGGGTATCCCTTTGGTCATTGCTCCAGAGAAGTATGGATGTCCTACAGATCCTGTATTGTTTATGTGTTTTTTGATGCTTGGCCTCTGTATTGTCCCCTAGGTTAGAGAACTGGAGAATCAGCTGGGTCAAAACAAGAGCAGAACATCACTGAATGAAATGGATGAGGAACTGCTGGCTCTTAGCGACCCGAGGAAGCTGTCAGTCCAAGAGAAGAACTTGCTGAAAATTCGCAGTTTGGAAAAAGAAAGGAAAGAAGCCTTGGAGGTAATATCCTGTGAGCTGACCTGAGTCTTACTGGGATATTTTGTGTCATAACCTGCCTTACCTTCAGGGTATTTGTTATATGACCTACCTGGAGACCATTTTGGAAGCCCACCTGATCTGCTTGAGGAAGTTCTGTCATGCTTCACAGACTGTGCGAAAGACTTCCATGCTTGTTTTCTGCATTGAACTCTTGTGTGGCCAGGCAAACCTTTCAGTACATGATTAGGTCTTCCCCTTGCTTCATGATTCACGTGTCAGATGCATCTACTTGACCTGAAATGTGGCCACCTGACAACTAGGCCTGGTATATGACATTAGGCAGTAGGAGAGAGGAACAGGGATGCAGTACAGCTGACACAGGCTTTGCACTGAAGTCACATGTAGGAAGAATCCCTGCTGCATATGCATCCAACCTCTGTAGGATCCCTCTCTCCTTATGACCAGGTGTGCATTCTTTATGCAGTGTTAAATAAAAGCATGCCCCTCACACCTCATGTATCTCTATGGTGAAGGTCTCCTACTTTTGAATAGAATAAAGCTGAGAATTACACCAGACTCCTTTCAAGAGGCATTTTGAAAATGGGTCTTACCCACCATCTATTGCATTTAGTTGCTACAAAGATAAAGAGGCATCCAGTGTTTGTGGATTGAGAGGGCCTACAGCTAATAGCATATGTAGTAAACCCTGAAACCCACAAAATTCTGTGTCCACAAGAAACAGTGGATGCAGTGTGGGGTGTCAGCTGTACATACACAGGCTAGCAAAGTACATTTCCCTAAGCTTTTTTCCTGCATTCACTTCTGTAAAAGCCACCTGACACCGTTCCAGAGCTTCATTAGTTGCCACCACAATTTAACTGTGTAGTAGAATGAGCAGTGGGGTAATACACACCTTTCACTCTCGGCTGTGAGAATAAAAAAGATTGATAACCATGGGCACGCAGCACAGGGACGGTTTCCCTTAATAACTGTAATCTGCATGGCTTCACTCTGCCTTTGTGTTCCAAGCTCCACTCCCCCAGATTTCTTGTACTTGTCCATTACTACAAGACTATTAGAGTGCTCTCTGACCAGTTCCAGCTAGGTGAAGGCATGGCACAGGAGACAGCATATGCCAGGCACTGCTTCTAGTAGGCACTGTGGCATCACCAGCCTGTACCTGGAAGTAAGAAAGTTTCCCCATGGAGAATAATGAGGCAAATGAAAGAGCAGCATACAGAATTACACTGTAACACAAAATTATCTTGTGCTTCCTGACATGCTGAATCAACCTTGTCTACTTGTATTTCTGATCAGACTGATCTTTTTTTGGTTGTGGCAAACAGATAGTGAGCAGTACTATTTATAATTTCTACTTATTTAGGAGGGATATGATATGTCAATGCCTTTTTTCTTCCAATTCTTCCAGGCAACGCGTGACTCCTTTTGCTCACCAAAGTATGCAGGGCTTGGTGATAGGCTATAACTGTCATTTCCTCTGATGTGTTTGCATCACTGCAGAAACTCACTATGGAACACGATGCTCTCCAAAAAAATCATGAGGAAGTGAAAAAAAACCTTGATGCAACAAAAGCCAGGAACAAAGTGCTGTGCAGTGAAGTGAAAACCTTGAAGGGACAGATCGTAACCCTGCTGGAGAAAGGAAAGCACGATGATGAGCTCATAGATGCTTTACTGGTATTGCCCTTGCAGTCAGCTCTTTTTCTATAAATTATGAAATGTGGCATCATTTAAACACACAGTGACACAACCTTAGGGTATACGGGAACTGATGGATCAAACTGTGATGGTCAAAGGTTTCACAGTTAGCTAAAGCCCTTCTACATTTTAGATCAGGTTATGGGAAGGCTGCAGAACAGTACCAGGGATGACAACTGGAATTGAATGGAAACGGCTCTAAGCTGTAAGCATTGTATAGAAACATTTTGCAGAATGATGGAAATAGGGAAGTCGAGAAGTTAGAAGAAGGGGTTCATGCCTGACTCAAAAGGCTGGACTGTATTTTCTATTCTGATCTCAGACTTTTTTTTTTTACATTTTTTTTCTCTGAGAATGCTTGCAGTCTTGCACTTTAATTTGTTGTGTTACACAGCCCAAAACACATGAGACCTGAACCATGAGTACTAGACTGTAGGCACATCTAGTTACAGTAGCTGAAGCTAAGAGGGTATGGTGCCTTCAAAATTAGTAGTGCTAAATGGGGACTCAAGCTGGAGTTGTGTTGAAATATATGCCCACTGTCATGCTCTTGCAGAGCTGTTTCTCTCAGTTGCTTGGATCTTTCTAATTTGAACCATCCTGTTGCTAAAGCCTTGATATGACTAGTGAGGAAAGAGTGTCTTTACCCAGCAAAACACGTCTGGACATTACAAGTAGATGTGCTGTGGAATTATTTTAATATTTATCTGCTGAGAGAAGACAAGGTGACCTCACACTTAAAACATAGTGGACCAAACTCCTGGGGTAGCAGTAGTGACATCAATTTGCTTACACCAGAGAATGAGTTTGGCAGGGCAGTGGCTTGCCCTAGCACTCATAAATGGGTATTTTTCTTGGAGGATCTAAACCATGCACAGAGTCTTGCTAATTGTGTACAAAAATGTATATGCCACTCATTATTTCTATTTTATCAGAGCCAGCAGAAACAAATGCAGGAAATCTTAAAGCACCTGAGCCAGCAGGACGAGAAGAACAAAGAATCCCAGCAGTTGCTAGGGCAGCACTTGAACAATGAGGCTCAGAAACAAAACTGCCTTATAGAGCAGCTCAGGCAGATGGTTGCTGAACGAGAAGCAAAGGTTAAAGAGTTGGAAGAGGAGATTGGACAACTTGCACTTCAGGTAGAAGAAATGAACTACAAAAGCACACTTGTAATCATTTCAGATCTGCTTTTCCACTTCCTTCTCTGATGTTAACCATGATGGTACCTGCCCTATTGACAGTCACTTCTGTTGGAATGATGATGCAGGGATTCTCTCTTGTTACTCTAATTTTCTTTCTTGTTTGTACATAACTTGTTTAAATGGCAGAAAACATAGGGATATTAATGCCATCAGCATGTGGCTCCACATCAAGGATGTGGTACACCTGACAGCAGAGATGGGGCCACAGTAGGGATTTCTCAGTATTGCCCATCCTTGGCTGCTGAAGGATGCAGGTAGGCAAATGTAGGTGAGGCCAACATCAGCAGTTTGCCATCATGACCAGTTACAACTCCTCATGGAGTGATGGGACCCCATAGTAAGTTATTTTCACTGTAAGCCACTTCAGAAACTTCCTCCGATCACCAAGGTAGTGATCAGAGTCCGAGGAATCCCAGCCATATGCAAATTTTGTTATACAGATTAAAGAATCAGAAAGGTTGGCTGCTAATGGACTAGTATGTTAGAATGTCCTCAACAAGGTGGTACTACAGGCATAGGAATTGAGAGGCAGTCCACTAACATATCAAAAGCTTCTTCTGCGGTCTGGTTTTGTTAAGAGTATCTAGATATCCAGTTCCCATAGATATAAAACCCTTGTAGGGTTATGGTGAGGTTATGAATCTGTCAGATACCTTGGAAATGGGGGCTGGAGTGTTGAATCCAAGATAAATCTTGTGATAGGAACACAAACCAACCATACTGGCAGTGGTGGTGCTGCACTATAGGTTCTCTAGTGACACTGTGTAACCCTCTGATTTTACATGAAACTGCACTTCTTAATGACATTTGCTTTGTTTCTGTTCTGCGATGATTAGAAACTAAAGAAAAGTTTCTGAGAAGGTCCTGTAAATTAAAAGTTCTGGCATGCTTCTAGCAAAAATCATAATCTGCTGATCAGACACTGATGCAGCTCTTTTTCTTTGAACTGTGTAATTGGTTTTGTAACCTGCTCCAACATTAACAGAAGAAATCTGCCCATCAAGGGGACAATTCAGGAGCTGTTGTTACACCACCCTCTGCACACTCAGAAGATCTACATTTTTCTGGGCTTAAGCCCCCGACATCAGCCGGTGATCAGGTTGGAAGGATTGCATCTGCTCGGTAAGAAGACCCTCATGTCAGTCTTTAAAATTGCTGTGAGTTATTCAGAAGCATGGTTTTCCCAGACAGCTTTATCAGGCCACTAGTGCTGTGTGCCAGTGGTTGTGGCAGGCTGTTTACGGTATATGGGAATCTGTAATCACATTGTCTCTTGGACATTTGTCCTGGAACAGAAAAGGATACACAGACTTGCAGACATTACTACATTTGGCATGATGATAGTGCAGCTAATTCTCTTTCTCCAGCTCGGATAATGTTTATGTGGTTAGCTTAAGTGCCTGTGATTCTTCTCTCTTAGGAGAAACAGGGCTTCTAATGAGCAGCACTCTGAAAATAGGGTGGCAAATTAATACTCAATGCCATTTTAGGTAAACAGTAAATCACCAGTGCATTGCTTAAATCAATAAAGATGCTTTGAGTAGTGTTTCCTTGCAGAAAAGTTGAAAACACACCACATTGTTTACTCTTAACAAGCATCCTTTTAAAAGCCTTACTGAAGTCCGTGTAAGTTATGCTCATCTTAATACAATTGTAAGTCTCATTTTTGCTCACACTGATGAGGCTGTGGCTCACCCTGGCTCTGTGAAGGTACCATAACACCAGAGCAAGCTGTATTCTTTCCTGTTAAAATGCCGGGTTTGTTGCTAAAGAGGAGTTGAGATGGGTATTCTCAGAAGGAGTAAACTTTCTACCAAGTTAAAGTTGCAACTAATTGCTCTTACGAAACCTTAACTAGACTACTGCATTACTTTAGACACCAAGACTGGCTTGAAAATTGCCAGATGTCTCCCTGTGTCTAAGTTGAACATTACCACAAAATTTAAAAAAGGCTCTACAGAGTGTTCTGAGAAGAGAGTTAGAACACTATCCTCAATTGAAAGTTTCTCTTGCAAAGTGGTATCATCTCCAGGGTTCTGCATTCCCAGTTGGCTTTATTCTCTGACTTGTAACTTCACAGATGTAGTACTCTCATGGGGCAAATCTATGTTCTATCCACTTATTTTTTTTCTTTTGCCAGTTACTTCAAATGTCTGCTGATAGTAAGGAGGAGGGTGAGCATGAAAGCCAGGCTGGGTACAGGCTTTGTAGGAGCCCCTAAGTGCAATGCATAAGTTACTGCTTGTGTATGTAGCTAACATAGTACTGGCCAGACAATGGCTGATGTCAGGTGGGCAACGAAGAAGTCTGAATCTGCAAGGGCTGTTAATAACGCGGTCAGCAGGGCTCACTCATTCCATTAACTTTAATATGCTGATGAAACATCTATTCCATTTTACTTTAGTGAATCATCTTTTCCTATCAAGAAAAATGAAATGAAAAATGCTATAAATAGGCTCTAAAGCCCCTTGGAGACGTTAAAGTAAAAATCTGCAGTTTTAGACTGGGCCACGTCTGTCATTACCATCCTTCACTTGGTTTTGGGATGGGTTAACCAGTCACAGCCTAGACGGCTCACCAGTTTCTCTGTGGCTACTCTTGACATCCACATGCTATGACATTGTGGTACAAAATGTTGGCATGAGGTACCAGCAAAGTACCCCCAGAAACACAGAGATGAAAAACTGAGCTTCATTTTTTGTACATGGAACACTCAAGGTGTTTTTGCAGTCTGTTGTGGGGTTAGATAGCAAGTTGAGCTATGGTGCATGCAAAGCCTGTGTGATACCCCCTTAGGAGGCTCTAGAAGGCTCTCCCCTGCAAACCACAGACATTAGAAAATCAGAGGAGTTCTTGGAGGATTGCCCTCTGTAGAGGTCAGTGTTAAACAAAGCTTTCTTCCTTTTAGCACAGTGTCCAAGATGGGCCATATGCTTATAGAATCAGCAGCTACCAAACCTTCCCTTCTTAGTAGCAACATCACACCTGGAAGGTATGTGTATCAACTTATGTGAAACAAGAGAGAGAACCTGTTGTACTTCACAAGCTGCTGGCAGCCTTTAGCTGCCTTGTTTTAGTAATGGCAGCTTACCATCTGTCTGATACTGTTAGAGGGTTTTGACAAAGGCTGTAGTGTCTTCTTGCTGTCTTGTTTTTTTAATCAGTTAATAGTTTTATGCCCCATTTTTTTCCATTTTTCATCCTCAACCACCAAGGTTTCTCCTGCTTTTGACTTTAAAGGAGGTATTCCTGAATACTCCTGTATGGAGAGGTAAAAGGAGAAATTAAGTACATAACAAAGAGATACATGGAAAAAGTGCTCCTTCATTTCATTGCATATTAAGAACAAGAAAGGCCATTTTACTAATGCTGCCTGAAGCCTTTCAGTTAGAGAAAATCGATAACATGCCATTTAATGCCAACTAATAGCCTAGTGTAGCACTATGGAGAATCCTTATCTAGGCTTCTCTTACTTTGTTGGTAGCAGTGGGAGGAGAGTCTGTGAACTGATGGCAGAGGAAGTTTGTTTTCAAGGGTGATGGGAAGGGAGAGCACTGCTGCGAAAGAGTGGCTTTGTTTCTACATATTCCATATATTGCAATATGGGGATTGATGCTGGGGGGAGGTAGTGAACCTAGCAGTGCATTCTGACTGGATGTTCAGATAAGTGTATTTTGATATGTTTTTTCAAATGCTGTCATTTCTTTCATTCGTGAAATGGGAAACAGACACTTTTATGCTTCTGCTGCTTTTAGGCTTGCTGGCATCGACAGCCTGGATTTCAAAGTGCTGCAGATGCAGATCACAGAGCACAAGGCCCTGTGCCAGGCTGCAGAAGTGGAGAGAGACAGGCTCCTGGAACTGGTCACTGTGCTGCAAAAAAGGTAGCAACTGATTCTGCCTGTGTCCTTTATAGGATGCTGTGCTTAAGGAGTGGCTGAGACACGTGGGAGTCTGTGCTGTGCTGTCCACTATGCTATGATCTGCAAGTGTGATACATTCCTTAAATAGTGGCTTTTCAAATTCTTCTGCTCAATTTCACTGCCTGGTTGATGATTCTTTCTTTTTAATTGGTTTATTCTCTTAAAGTGCAGAAAAAAATGGAGTCATCTTCAAGCCTGCTACACTTAGATAAAACTGGAGTGTTTATGTATGTATGGTGTTACTGAGGCAGCAGTATTATTCATCAGTATGGAATATTGTAATTATAACCTGACTTCTGTTTGAGAAGCATTTCACATTCTTTTAAGTTTCACCTTTTAAGTGAATTTCTTCTGGTTTAACTGAAGCATAGAGGTGATATTTTTGTTCTCATTATTCAATTCAATTTGAGACAAGGTTAAAATCAAGCTATGCTTTCAGAGGGCAAGCAAAGCAGTTTTTTCTCTTTAGAAACCATTCAGCCACTGACTTTTTCCCAGTCAGAGAGTGTATAGCATCTCATTCCCAAATCTCTATTCCAGCTTGTAAGAAGATTTTTTCTCTATGTTTTTGAAAACAATAAGAACTATTTGCTTGCTTGCTTTATTTTGCACTAGTTATCATTTCTCACTTATCTAATTTTTGCTCTGTACAGTTAATCACAGTCAAAAAACCACCTTTACCACAGTTATAAAAAATGTATCATCTCCTGTGCTTTTAAGGAATAAGTCCTAGAAATATGCACTGGGATCATTTTGTTCACGTCTGTGACTTTAACAGAGCTATGCAATTAGATAAGGGTGGAGGTGTGAGTGATTGCTGAATTGGGGCCATTGTGAATATGGGATAATGAAGAACGCAGAAGCAATGAAATTCACAGTTATAAGTAAAATGTACCATAGACTGATGATTCAGCAGCTCCATAGTTACCACACATTTATCAAGAGCTCCTGCAGGTAAAGTAAATTTTGTGAGATTGTATGCAGTAATTCTTGGAAGACCTCAGGATAATATAACATCCAGTTATATTTCAACATGAATATATGTAAAAAGGGAGGCATTCCTCCTTTTCCCTTCCTCTGTTGGAGTATAGGTCAACAAATCTCAAGGAACGTATACAATACTTAAGCCAAAAGGAGAGCACTGGGAATGGTTACACAAGTAGGATTTTTCTACATCAGACTTTAGAATTTAAGACTGTATTTCACAGCTGTTTACTGCAGAGCAAAATATACTGTCAGAACACACTGTGTTGTTAGCAGGTTGTAGGATTGGGGCCTACTTTGGGAAGGGGAAAAGCTAGAGCAAGATTTCAGTTTGCTGCTCATATTGGTGGAAAATTTCATAAAACCCAACTAGTCTTGTCATTTTTCTCCACTGTTTATTATATGTGGATGCTATGGGAACACCTGGTCAAACAATAGTTTAATCAAGTTTAATCTCCACCGAGGAGAAATACAACTTCACATAGCTTGTCACCAGCATGGTAATTCACTGCCACAGGAGGTCAGAGTCTTGCCTGTGGCTAGATTTTTAAATGCAGTGATAGAATTTTATTATAGTTGTAATATTTTTTTAGTTACATCAGTTAGGAGGTAAATAGGGCTAATCAAGTCTTTTGATTCAAGGAATAACCTGCTATCACACGTGGGGTCAAGGGAGTTTTTTTATTCCGCACCATCCAATGCATTGAGTCCATTCAGGATTCTCTCTAGATTTAAATTCCTCTTCATCATTTGATGTCAGACTCTACCCACAGGAGAAGCACCACTGACTGCATCTGTGAGTGCACATTTAGTTAATTTTCTATGATGTTATTGGAGGTGAACAGAGAGGTAATTTGCTCTTCCTTACTGTATTGCAGAGTGAGACATTGCCTTCTCTTTCACTTTCTTCCTTCCACAGTGGTGTCTAATGGCCAAGTTTATTAAAAGCAACATCCAGCTTCTTTTTGTACTTGCAGATAACTGACGCAGAACAGCTAAATGCTAGGCAGTGTTTTTATAAACTGTTTTCCTTCCAAATTTCCTTCTCAGTGTTTAAAAAAAATGCTGGTTTTTATTCCTGCAATAAAAGCTTTCTGCAGTTTGCCTGCTCATCTGAGTAGGAAATTCACACAAGCGGCCGGTGTTGAGGGATCTAGGCAGCCTCTATTAATGGACATATTATTTATAATTACACTCATTAGTTAATTCTGTTTTTCAAATTGGAAGGATGTCATCTGGAAGAACTGCATTAGGGTTTCTGCCTTTGGATGCATGGAAAATTCTCCCATTCCCTCTGCTGGGACCTATGCAGCATGAAGTAGGATTCAGTGCTAAGACTTGCAGATTCTTTGTAATCACAGCATATTTAAGCTTTGAACCACCTTTTTTTGCACATCAGGGTAGAAGAAGGCAGTGATAAAGTCTTGGAAGCTGAGAAGAGACTTCAGGAAGAGCGGCGGCGATGTGTAATTTTGGAGCAGCAGCTTGAAAAACTACAAATGGATCCAGGGAGGATCACAGGTACACAGAAACCTCCCCTGAGGAGCAAAACAGGTGAGGTGGAGCTCTTACCTACAGTTTTGTCCCCCATCTCACCTCAGTAGTTAATAGGCAGCAGCAACATTTGGACTCTCTTCTCTCAAACGTACATAAGTGCTTGACCTTACACCCAGGGGTTTGGACCAACACAGAGCAGTGGATGGATACCAAAGATGAAATCCTTGCTACTGCTTGTTCAGGAGAACTCTGCCATAGATTTAAGTGGGACCAGGACTTCTGCAATATCTTGTTTTCATGGGGTTGGTGGTCTACAGAAAGAACTGTGTCCCTATCATGACCACTGCTCTGTTCCCTTTGCACTTCTGCCTAGGAGATTCATCTGAAGGTTAAGAACAGAGTTAAAGGACGCATCCCAATTTAAGGCCTGTCAGCATCTATGAAAAACTATTGCTGGTGATGTAGTAATTAGATCCGGTGTAATTTATTATCCCATGAACATGTTAATCTTCAGCTATAAATATGAAAGCCTTACTAGCATAGTTAAAGGAGGAGAATTCATGGTGGATGTTAAATTTTTATTTCCCTGATCAGATTCTTTTATTGCTTAAGGACTCTGATTCCGTGAAGAGTCTAAACCAATAAAATGACACATATTCTAAAGGAAACTTTTCCAGAAATTTCCATTTTTATATGTATTTTCATAAAGTAAAAAGGATTTAAATGCCCACAGACCAACAGTAGTAACAGGAGTTTCAATATGACGAATACTGGGATGGCATCAGACTGAGTTACAGTTACCAGAGAGATCGCAAGTCTCACTACGGTGTTGGTACATGCTCTTGGCCTGCCCCACACTGGAAGATGTGATCTTTGACCATAGAGCTCAGTAGATGCATGGTGTGGCTTTTTACAGTGACTGCATCCAGCACTACTGTGTGTACTAATCCTACCTGATCAGCTCCTTACAGCTGATCTGCATTGAGCACCATGACCTCTATAAACAGTGACCTCCCTTTCCACCTGATGTCTTGTTTCTCCTTTGATGTAGGTTAGGCAAGGTAAGAAATGCTACCATGACTGTGTTGCATTTCTTTGCATCTCTCATTATAGTGCTCTTGATCATATCCTTGTTTGGCAATAGAATCTCTCTGGAGCAGCACAGTGATGCAAGAAATCACATGGTGTGGTCTCAATTCATCCAGGGGAGCTAGGCCCCCAGTGTAAGTTGTACACAGTGCTCAGGACCTCAAGGGAAATGCTGCCATTTACTCATCCAGCTGCTGGATTTCACAGGAATAGGATCAGAAGAACTTTTGTTCCTGTTGAGTACTTCCTTCTTCCCTCTGTAAAATATGGATCAGTTCCTTGGAGCAGCACTGTTGTGCCCTTAACAAGAGCCCTGGCCAACACTGGCTTATTTTCATGTCTTTTTCTGCTACCACTGACTTTCAGAGCTGTTTTAACTGTATTAACTTACACTGTATTAACTGATGCAGAAAAGCTTAGATCCCAATAGAGAGACTCCCTCTAGAAAACAGAAAGTTGCAGTTCAGTGACCAGCACCATGTCAGACAGAAGAGGACTTTGAAGCTAATTGCTGCAGCCTTTGGGCTGTAGTATAGAGGACATTCATTTTGATAGAAGAGTGTTGTGGGGCCTCACAGAAGTAGTATCATAGGGTACCACTTGTGATTCCCAGGAGGAGTTGGATGTAAGAGACGTTGGAGTCCTCGAACGGTTTCTTCTGAGGAGGAAATCAGAATGTGTGTAGAGATAGGCAGTAGGCAGTTGAGTTTGGGAATAAGCCATCAATGCCAGGCTTTCTCTTCTGACCCTTTGCCTTAAATTGTATAATGGCATCTTGGTGCTGTCTTCTAGAGGAGAAACTGATTGCTATTTAGAGCTTAAACATTTATACAACCTGATTGTGTAAAGCATTTTTCTATCCTGTATGTGGCAAACTTGAATTTCCCTTGCAACCTCAAATTGATATAGTGATAAACTCTTCAGGTTCAGAGCCATTTTGGCCAAGTACTGCTGTATATAGTTTGGTAACTCACCTCTGAGAGACTAGCATTTCAGAGCTGAAGGAGGCAGGCTGTTCTTACCAGCTTGACAGGTCTCTTCTTACTAAATATTTTGTTCATTTGCCATGTCTGCTTAAGGACTAAAAGCAAATGTAGAAAAAGATTGGCAGTAAGATTGGTGAGAAGAAATCTTCTATAAGTCCATGAGATGAGGAGGTAACAGTCTTTCACCACAGCTGTTTGAAGAGAGCTCTGCCCTTTCTGATGTGCCAAAATTCTCTGGAGTTTATACAAGAAACAAGTCTACAAGGCTGTAATATAGCTCTTCAGCAAAGCATGTAGGTTATATAAATTCTTTCATGCCAGATAATTGAGGAAATAAGGAATGAAAACTTGAGCATAAAATAGAGACTAGAGAACCCACTAATTAACATAATATTTTCCTTTTGAAAATGCAAAATTGGAGTGAGCTGATCTAATTACTAATCTAATGTTCCTAGTCTCCTCAATTCAAGGGATTCTGAGTAGTTAGAAACAACTCTGTTGTGTTTTAAAATTAATGATGGTTTGGGTTTTTTTTTTTTCTGTCTTATCCAAATTTCTAATTAGCACAGAATAATCCCAGAGGAGAACGGGTAAGTAAAAGCAGGCTTTCCTCAGTCCTGTGAAACACAACGTCAAGTTCTAAGCCATTTTATGGTTATAAAGTATAACCTTTCTCCCCATACATTTTTGTACTCAGAGTGTTCCCTGACCACATTCTTTTAGATATTCCATATGCATAAGACTCAGTGTTTTAATACTTAATTTACTTATTTGAAGGTATTTGCATTACAAGGGATTTTAATGTAGAAAAGTGATACGACAGTATACTAAAATCACAACACAAGCACAGTTTAGCAATTGCAAGATGCAGTTGAATCAAACATGGTTCACATTACTAGTCTAAGCATCATGATACTGGGTGTCCTCAGCTACCAAGAAGAATGAATGACTTGAAACCTCCTCAAGCCCGTTCTTCTCTTCAAGGGTCAGTTTGTTTGATTTTTATATTGTTTTGGACTGAGCCACATATGCACTTCCCCCTTATTGCTCTGGCTGGCTCAGAAAGGTAGCACATTCTATGGATTATTTTAGGGAAGGCCGTTTACATTTATTCAACTGACACTGCTGTTTATCTACAATGAAGGCCACCCTCTGGTGTTGAGATAAGTTCATTCCCTTTGGTGTTGAGATTAGACCAGCTTCTCTCCCAATAGTTATGGTTTCTTCCTACATTATTTTCTGAGCTTCATGAGCACACTGTCCTTGCCTGTCTTCTCTGAGCCTCCTGCTGTAGGGATTCCTTGCTCACTTTGATTCTCCACTCCCAATGGTAAATTTGAGGTATATTTTCACATAACCCTTCCTTTATAATCCTGAAATAAGATTTTGGGTCCGTTTAAAATCACAGGAACAACACTCCATGTTCTGAGAGGACTTTATTTTGGAAAGCATTCTTGGTTTACAACCTTAATTTGAAATACGTTTAGCTACTTTTCTGAGTTTAATCTAGATCGTGTTTATGCTGAGGATCAAAAATTACTTTCAAAAAGCCATCTCAGTGAGTGCCACACACAAATGTCATCACTGGCATTCAGTAAGCAACAGCTGTCATTAGCTTAAATGAAATACAGTGACAAGACAGACATTGAAATCACACTTTTTGTCTGCTTCTATACTGTCTTCTACTGTTTTGGGCACTTGAATATTTTGGATTATTTTTCTTGTCTAGATACGTAAAAACTCATATTACTTAACACACATTTAGCCCCGAAATGCATATTCATCATGCTTTAATTTTGCTGGAAGGAGATTAAAATAAAACCCTGTCCTATATGTTTACACTGTCTTCTTGGATATACATAGAACTGTGTTCATTCACTGTTTCCTGAGATTTGGTTGAAGTCTCACAAGGTGAAAAAGGTTGCTTGTGTTGCTTGTTTTACTAACACTCCATTTTGTGATGAAATTTCCAGGCCAGTCTGCAGGTCAGTCAAGGCTGTCCTTGAACATGGGTGATAGGAAGGAGCTCTCTGCAGGCCAGCTGTCCAAGCTGCCTCTAGAATCGCAGATAGAGGAGCTCAGCACAAGGTATGGTTTCCCTTCCTCTATGCTGTATTACTGCCACTTTCTGTTTCAGTAATAGCTCAGATTCATTGCTGTCCTCCTAGCAGTGATATTACCTGGACCAGCTCCTCAGAAGGAAAACCAGCAAACTGTACAAATCACAGATCCTCTGGATTGAGTTTTCCTGTATCATTCTTACACCAACTGCCTGAAAATGACACAGATACCCAGAAATGTTAAGCAACACGAAGCACTTCAAGAAAGATGCCTTTATTTTTTTCTTTCCTTAGCTATTGATTGCAAGCTTATTGGTGGGGAAAAAAAAAACCACAAAAACAAACAAACAAAAAACATATTATAATCTTTAACAAAACATCTGAAAAGTATCTTTGTCTTCTAATATATTTTTCTGTCTCTAAGAGAAAAGGAGCAAGTGTTTGTAGGTCTGCTCTTTCTCATGCCTGTTACAAAACTACCAGAGAGCATGTGTTTCAGTGTTTTCTTCCCTGGAGCTGAAGCACTGTTTTAATTTTTTTGTAGCTCACATGAAAGTTTCCTTTTGTTTCCTCATAGGCTTGTGATCCAGCTGGATGAGAATGAAGCTCTGAAGGCTGCTTTGGAGACTACAGTGAGAAAGAAAGAGGAAGACTTTAAACTGTATCAAGACACAATGGACCAAGTGAAGGATATCTTTCTACAGGCCATTCGGCAGCAGAAACAAGAGAAATGTTAAGCAAGATATTCAGAGCCCTCTAAACTGCAAAGAGAGGAGAGAGGCCAGGCATTGTGTCCATGGATTGAAATGCACTGAAAGAGTAGTTTTGCAGCCTTAGATCATGTCATGTCTTCAGCTTTTGCAGGAGAGGATGAGAGATGATGGAATACAAAAAGACTGAAGATTTTGCATGTCAGCAAATTCAGGCTGTAAAAGTTTGCAAGCAGGTGGCTCCCAGGCTGCATATGCCAGAGTTTGGTGCAGTTTAGAGAGCTGCAATTCTGCAGCGTGATTTTGGACAAAGCCTCCCTTGTTTCATTTTGCCTAGAGAGGGCTCGATATTCATTACACTGCTGCCTTTATCAGCACATGAAGGAATTTGCCTTATAAAAGTTATACCAGTGCCTTCCAAAGCTCTGCCAGGAGCAGAACGAGTTCTGTTGTTATCAGCACACTGACACCAGTCTAACCGGCCTAAGGCTGTCTGTAGTACTTGAGTTCTGAGGGAATGGGTTAGCCTGGCCTGTGAATATCTGCGAGTGCACTTTGTGGGCTCTCTACTGACCACCCAGCTTCTTTCTTTGCTTGAACATATTGGCAGAGGAGGTTTCTGAAACTCAGTAGAGTTTGCACTGGAAAGGAAAACTTCCTGGAGCACTCCTCCAATCAGTAAGACTTACCTTAAATGCAGCTCCCTGTAATAGCTCATTCCATATGAAACTGGCCATCCGGGTCATGAATTCCCCAATTTCTCTGCAGCCATCCATCAGGCAAGTCTTGTTCTCGTTAGAAAGAAGTGCTGCTGGAATGCAGGCAGCTTTATTACAGTAGAGGAGGGACTTCTGAAAGTGCTGAAAACTCTTCTGTCTCTCTCCTTTTCTCTTGCAGCAGGATGAGAGCACCAAATGAAAGCTAATAAGGCATTAGCATGCAGCCTGCCAGCAGAGAGCTAGCCTTGGGGATTACAAGCAAATAGAGAGCTAGTCATTTTTGAATAGTGCTGCCTTGTTTCTCAGATGAAAGTCTTTTGAAAACTCTTCTCTTTCTGCTTTGCTTTGTCAGCCTCTTTTTGTGAGCGTGAAGTTTGTCGGACTTTAACCCCAACCATCACCATCCCAAAGTGGATTTGTAGACAGGCAAACCACTGCTCCCTTCCCAACATGAGCAAAGGTGTCTTTCTCTGACAAGTAGGGCCAAAACTGCTCCTTGCCAGATTCTTCCTGCTCACCCTGTCAGAAGCATCAGGGGAAAGGCCATGTTGCCACCCACAGTACACTCCTGTCAACTTGAGGAGTTGTAAATCCTACACTGAGGGCTCAACAAAGTTTTGTCCAAGTGAGCTGCACTTCCTTTCTGTTCAGCTCCATCCTGGTGACGCATGAGATAGCGCAGACCAAAGGGAGTAATTCAGCCCACCTCCTATGGATATTTTCAGAGCCTGCAGTAGGGAGATCACCCAACAAAGTGGCCTGAGCTGTGGCAAAACGTGAAGGTTTTTCTCTGCAGTGGCTGCTAAGCTCAAGCTGCCAGCTTGCAGCTGGAGATTCTGATTTCGCGTACATAGGAGTGTGAATCAATATTATTTTCCCGTAAGTATAGAAGAGGAAAACTGCTGTCCTTTCCAATGTGTGGTTGGCATTTGTCTCCTGTCCTCATGATGCTCTCTAGCAAAATTTTTTCTGAGGTGGCAGTGAATCAACCCATGAAACTCAGATGAGAAAATGGGAGTGCTAGATGTTACAGAACACATATGGCTTGATAGCATATGGTACAAACCTCTTCAGTGTTGCAACACTTGTTTCTTTAAGCATATGCTTGTTTGGGGTTGCACAGAAGCATTTTCTCCCTTTTTTTCTGATGCACACAACCAGAAGAGGCCTTGAAAAGGAGGAATAAGTAAGTCACAGTGAAATAGCATATTTAGGGAGCCTACACCTGCATGTAACATTTCTCGTGGCAATGTGCAATCTGTCTCCCATCACTGAGCACTGGGGATCTGAACTCAGGCCAAATTCTGCAGAACTTCTCAATTTTCACCTTAGTTTTGAGATAAATTCCCTCTGTACTACCAACAGAGTGACCTGACTTTGACTTTTGCCCGTGCTGACCCTCGCAGCAGCTGATTCCCATTTTCTCAAGGTATGGGAGAGGCACAGTTCACATAGTTTTGTCATTGAATTTAAGAAACCCAGTGAGATCTTTGAAGCAGCCTTAGCTCAGCTGCTGAGACCAAAACCACTGCAAGCACTGGTCTCACTGCAGAAACCCATGCTGCAGGTCCTCAGCCAGACAATCCCCCTAGCAGTTTTGATGTGCTGTTTTGAGCTACATTTTTTGTAAGGATGCAGCTGGGCTTGATCTGAAACCTCCCAAATTGCCTGCTTTCCTTGGAAGTTTCTCCTAGCAGATCAACACCAGCCTATTAAAATCTTGTGTGTTAATTTGCAGCCAGCCATCACCGTGCCTCTCTCTGCCAGATAAAAGCAGTGTGAGCACCCGGCTTTTCCTCACTGGGACATCCTTCACACAGCACAGAGTTGTGTCATGGGCCACTTTTTGAGAAGCTCGGAGTTTTTTCAGTCTCTCTGCAGTTTTGATGGTGATGACAACACTCCGTGCTGCTGACGTAGGCTGGTGGCAGCAGTTAAGCTGTGAAGAACAGCCCTAAGGTGAAGTTTGCTGTAGATATTTGAGGCTGTGGATGCTCCTCATTGGGTTTCAGGCAGCTTTTAGCCACCATGTGCTATGAACACAAGTCTGAAGACCAAAGGTTGTCTCAGCAGAGCGCTTCCACTAAGCAGCCAGAAAGTGCCTGATGGATGCATCCCATTCTAAAAGTACAGCTGAGCAACTGGGAATAAATCCTGTTGACCTTCGATTAATTGTCAGTGTTTTCCTCTCGGCCTGTTACGAGCAGCCTTACCTACAGACAGCAAGCATGGCAAGAGTGCAGCCTGCTGCCCCAGCTGGCCGTAACATGAATTAAGTTGCATTAGCACAGTTAAATATAGACAGTATCGACACACGCAAGCTCTCCGTGCCTTGGGCTCTGCTGAGCCAAGCGGCAGAGGATCAGCCAGTAGGTCAAAGCTGATCCCACTGTAACTGCTCCAATTTAGAGCCATGGATTTGGGCTGCGGGTGGTGCTTGCCCTCCCTAAGCATTAAACCCATGGGGGTTTTGCATTTAGGAGACAGTCGCCTTTCCAGGGCACTTGGTCACTTTGCTTTTCGGGAGCTTGGCAGCAAATGCCTCGTTGGAAAGGCTGCAGAGCAGGGAGATGTGAGGAGGAGATGCATTTAACTCCCTTGCAGGGGGAAGCAGGGAGAAAGGGACAAAGGAAAACTGCTTTGCCCGCAGCCAGCAGCTGCTGCTGCCCTGCAAGCACTGGGGCCATCGCCCCATGCATGACATATGAATGAGCTTTAAATGGAAAAACACCACAGTAGAGCCCCTGTGCTCTAAATTAAGCCACCGCTGAGCCAAGAGGGGTGTTGGGTTTCTCTCTCATCCTCTCCCCTCTGAGCCCTGCTCAGAGCTGGCCGGTCCCACAGGACAGGGCAGCCTCACTCAACAAATGCCACCTCAATCCCCACGCATCTCCTCTTACAGAGCAAAAGCTCCAAACCCCATCTGCTGGCACAGGATGAAGCATTGGGTTTTAGAGCAGCTCATTTGTCAGCAAGAATAGCTATCTGTACTTTTTCAGGAAGAAAAGGGGATCTTGACAAGAAAGGCTAAAGGCAACAGGCTTCAACTAATGTGGGGTGTTGTCTTTGCCCAGTGCTGGGAGCTTTCTTCGGAGCCCTTCCCAGGGCAGCAGGAGATCCTGGGGGGAGTGTGGGGCTTTGGTGGGATCGCTGGGGGTCAGGAGGGGTAGGTAGGACTGTTATGGGGGACTGAGAGGTGTTATGAGTGAACTGGGATGGAAGATTGAAAAGTTGGATGGATGGGTGGGCGGGTGTATGGATGGATGAGTAGATGTGTGGGTGGATAGATGGAAGTTTGAATGGATTGATATTTAGATGGATGGATGGATGTCCCCATGTTCCCTTCTCCCAAGCTGTTCTGCTAGCCACAGAGGTGCCTGCTGAATTCCTCGTTGACAAGTTCCCAGCAGCACATGTGCATGGGCAGACTTGGTGGGGGAACTTGAAGCAGTATGAAGCAACCCACATGGTTTATTACAATCCTCTCTCCTTCCATTTCACCCCATAGAGAGCTGCTCCAGCAGCAGGGAGACAGCAATACAAAGCAGGTGGAAGTGGCCAGGAGGAGGGCGTCCCCATCTGACATCTCACGTTGGTGCTATGCCCCATTGGGATGGAGCTGGGTGCTTCCCATTGAGCCCCGCTACCTTCCCACTCACTTCCCCGCACACAAAAGGGAGGAGTGCCCTCTGCTCATGTGCCACATCTTCCAGCAACCCGACAGATGTTTGAAGATACTGTCATTAAATCAGCTCGAGGCCATAAACAGCCCTTAGCAGTAAAGCTGCAGTACTGGGGCAATAAAGCACAGAGGTGTCCCCTGTGCTGAGGAAGGCACGCTGGTCGCATTAAAAATAAATCTTATTATATTAGAAATGGAGAGCGAGGTTTTTTTTTTTTCCTAATTTATTTTAATATCTATAAATTAAAGCCAAATGATTTTTATCACCGCTGTTCCCAGAGCCTTGTGAAAAACTGCTGCACCTACGCTGCACTTTCCATCCGGGAAGCTCACAAATTACTCAGGGTAAAAACGAAACGTAAAATTAGATAAAAGGGAAGGCAAGATAAAATAATGAAATAATGAAATAAAATAATAAGAGTAAAGGGACCTGCTTTCCTCCTTTCTCAGGCGGTGAACGTGCTGAGGGCACCCAACGTGGAGCGCACCCAAGGAGAAGGATTTGGGGACAGACACAGCTTTCCCTGCTCTGGGGCTCCCCGATGTATTCCGGACATCAACCACACCTGCTGTCAGTGAGTGGAGGTTCATCACGGTCACATGGAGCATGGTAAATTGTGTTTGTTGCTTATCAACACCGAGCTCTTTAATTACTCCTCCTCTGAGCACCTGGTCAGCTATGACAGGGTGCGAGGAGTTCCTCTGGGTAGGGATGGAGCTGCGGCAGAAAGGTGAAGGCTTTGGGGGTTTTTACTGTTGCACCACTGAGTAGTGGGCTCTGCCGTGCCCTCATCCAGCCCCAGGCCAGGGGGACCCCCATGGCACAGAGCTCTTGGGGTGGCCATGCTGGAGTTTCTCTCACTGGAGCCCAGAATGTGCCACATCTCACCCCAACACAGCCAGCCCATGGAGGTGTTGATCACACCCTGCCTTGCTTTGCTCCCTCAGCCCCATGGGCAGCTCACGGAGGTCAAACCCACCATGAGCTCCAACCAAACCTCATAGGGAATGGGCAGAGAGAGCTCAGCTGGGCGCACAGAGCTGAGCGGGTGCTGCATTGACTCATCCTTGGCCAACCCCAAAATCACTCTGCCCACATCCCCAGCCAGCCCCTCGCCATGCCTTCTTTCAGCCGCACACCGCGTGCCTCAGTTTCCCCAGTTGTGCTCTGAGGTCGGCCTTGAGGGCTGGAAGAGCAGCCTCAGACCTGGCCCGGGTTGGCTTTGGCAGCCAGCTCAGGTCCTCTCCAGCAGCTGCGGTGACAGACAGCTCCTGAACCAGCCCCTCTGCAGCGCTGCTCTAAAATAAAAATACCTCCCGCTGCTGCGCTCCACTCCCGGCCAAACTTCCTCCGGGGGCACTCTGGGGGGGACAGAGCCCCCAGATCTGCCCTGCTGGGCTGAGAGATGCCCTAGAGAAGGCCAGCAGCCCCCCAAAGCCCTGCCTTAGGGTTGCTTTTTTGTCCCCCACTTTTTCCCCCCTCCAGTCCCCCAAGCCCTCAGGTTGCGGTGCAGGACGCTGGATCCCCCCCTCCCCTTGGCACCCCCCCCCCCCGGGGCTCAAGGTCAGTAATGGGGAGAGAAATGGGGCTGGGGGGGGCAGCCTGGGGGGTGTCCTTGGTGGGGAGGGGCTGAGGATGCTGTGAGTCTGGGGGGGGGGGGGGCAGGGGGAAAACCCTGAAGGGGAAACGCTGAGCTTGGCAGCTAAAACTAATCTTGACCCCCCCCCCCTCCGCTTTAATGCAAATAAATAACCAAGCAAATAAAAGCTTTGAGAAGCGTGGAAAGGGGACAAAAGCTCTCTTTAAAGCCGCATCCCCCGGTGCCCTCCCGCCGCACAGGGACTGCAGAGTGATGAAAGCATATCGTCCCCCCCCGCTCTGCAATGCCCGCTGACCCCAAATCCACCCCGCAGCTTTGCGCTGCAGATGTGGGTTCGCTTTTAATTGCCGTCCGAACGCGGAGCTCTGCTGATAGGGGGATGCTGGCAGGGCAGAGGGGCACTGCCACCGTGGGGTGAGGTGGCACCGAGCTGACAGGGACAGGACCCCTCCGTCCCCAGCCCTGCTGCTCCTCCCCCCCCAACCCCAAAAGGATTTGGGCAGCTGACAACCCGCAGAGGTGATGGGAAAGTGTTGCAGTGTTGGGGTTAATTAGCACTGGCAGGAGTAATTAGCCCGGGGCTTTGGAAACACCCCCTAGCGCACAGGCATATGCTGAGAGCTCAGAGCAAAGCAAAACACCTGCAGTAAGTGGGCAGCAGGTGGAGAAGGGAAATAGGGGAATTCCTCTGCATCCCCTTCAGCACTGCACCTTTGGGCTTGAGCTGCATACCACCAAGAAGCGGGGGGTGATGCAGGAGGAGCTCCATCCAGACCTTGGGATGGGTATGAGCCCAAATCCTGCGTCCTGGGTGGGTTTGGGGCTCCCCCAGTGCTCATCTGGTGGTGTTTCCTCATCCTCTTCTAACCAGCCTACACAGGAACCCACCAAGTGGGGTGACTGAGGACAAGAAGTAACTTAGGGCATCTGTGGGGTGATTGAGCCCTTAACTTGGGTTTTATTCTCTCCCTTTTCCCAGGTCTGGATCCCCTACGCCCACCAGTAACCCACAGCTATGGGGGTTAAGGCTATGCTGCCCAGCCACGAGCTGGGCTTCTACGCTCTCGTTGTGACCTGTGCTGTGCTGTACAGCAGCAGTGGTATCTTTGAGGCATCCAGAGGTAAACATCCCTCCCCTCCAGCAAGGAGGAAGGATGCAACATCCTTATCAACATCATAGCTTTAACTTTTTTTTTGGTGGATAATAACTTGGGAGTCCTTTAGAGTGGAGCCAAAAGGACTTAATATCCACTGCTTTCAGACTGGTTGCCCACACAGCCCCATTCCCATGGCTCTCCAGCCATTGCCCTGAGCATTCCACCAGCCTGCCCACACAGCATCACTTCCCAATGGTTCTTTTGCCTAGAAGCAGAAAGAAACACCTGAAAAATGCACCCTTCCAGGTGGGAACCCATGCAGGAATGGTTGGCATTCCTGACTCCCAGTTTTCCATTGGAAATGGGAACTTTCAGGAGGGGGCTGGGGGCGTTTGGGCTCCCATGACTCATCCTCATGGTGAGGAAGGTTCCTTGCCTTGCCAAAATGTAGCTCCCTCTTTGCTTCTGTCACAGAATCACTATGGTTGGAAAGACCTCTGAGATCCCCAATCCCACCCCACCCCCACGATGTCCTTCAGTGCCACATCCCCACAGCTTTGGAACACCTCCAGGTGCAGTGACCCCATCACACCCCTGGGCAGCCTGTGCCACTGCAGCACCACTCCTACAGGGAATAAATTGTTCCTGTTATCCAACCTGAACCCTTCTCCCCATAACTTTGCAGCCTGGTCTAGTGGTTGGTGACCCTGCCCATGGTTGGGGGTGGGGGAGGTTGAAAGTGGATGATCATTATGGCCTTTTCAACCGGGACCATTCTGTGATTCTATGATAATTCTTGTTCTTCTGCAGACAGCATGAACAGAAAAGCCTTTCGGGATGGTATCAAGCCAGGCTGGCACTACTTTGGCAGGAAGATGGTAAGAGAAGGAAGCAGAGCTCTTGTTCTGCTATGGACACTTCTGAAAAGTCCTTGTGTATTTTCTCCCTTAAGAAAGCAGTGGATGTTGTCAGGGAAATGGTAGCCCTGCAGCACGGAGGATGTTCTGATTTGTGTGCATTAAGACATGTACATGTCTCTCCTTGGGTTTTATGACAAAGCTAAAGTGCTCGGCAGCCCTGGGGTGGAAATTGGGAAGAAAGGGCTCTGAAATACATGTGCTTTCCTCTTGAAATGGACACTGGGGTGGGGACATGGAGGCTGGGGACCATTAAGCAGCCGGTGCTGCTCCCACAGGACGTGGCTGACTTCGAGTGGGTGATGTGGTTCACCTCCTTCAGGAACGTCATCATCTTCACCCTCTCAGGACACGTCCTCTTTGCCAAGGTGTGCTCCATGACAGTGCCACAGGTGAGTGGGGGTTGGGTTAAAAGCAGTGGGCTGACCTGGCACCTGCTGGGTGGGCATGGATGAGATGCTGCAGGACGGCAGGGAGGAGGGAGGGCTGGGGGCTGTCACCCCACTGATGGTTTCCCCTCGCAGCACCGGGCCGTGGTATACATGCTGTACGGGATGCTGGCTGTGCTGGGCAGCATGGGGCTCGCCTACCTGATGATCATCCTTTCCCACTGCCTCATCCTCTACTCCGTGGCGCTGTCCAAGCAGAAGTGGCTCTGCTATGTGGCTGGGCTCTGCTGCCTCGCCTCCATCAAGCTGGAGCCCTTCAGCTCCTGGCAGGTAGGTGCCCTCCTGGGCCTCCCCTCTGCCTCCCACCCCTCTCCTTGGGTTTACCCCCTTGGGTTTCCCCAGACCCCAAATCCTTTTCCTTGCCCTGTGACAGCTCCTTAGGGTTTGAGAGCAGGAGACCGCTGTGGCACTGAGCTCAGGAACAGTCCCATGGGGGCTGTGTCACATACTGGTGGTTTCTTCCTTGCTGCTTAGGCAGAAGTTTGTCAGGTGCCCCCAAGTAAGGTATTTTCTTCCCCTGTGCCTCAGTTTCCCCAACTGCCATGCAGCGCTGGGATGGGTTCAGTGATGCTCATGCCTACCTGTCCTCTTAAAGACTTCCTCTCATTGGTGGGGGGGGGAGAAGCCCAGGGAGAGCCTTATAAAGCCATGCAGTCCCTGTGAAGGGCGGTACTGCCCATCTCTGCCCATCATCACCTCCTGAAGTGTGTTCCCGCCTCTCCACTGGGCTTCCATTGCTTCCCTCCTCCCTCTGGGGAGGGCTCTGCCCCAGGACAAAGTGACATTCCCCTCCCAGATCACAACCACATCTTCACCAAGTGGCTGTGGGCTAAAAGGACCTACTGCTCCTCTGGGATGTATGATCCAAACTGATGATGGAGCCCTGGCTTGATCCTTCCAACAGCAATGTTCATTAGCTGCAGAAATATTTGCCAAAGTGTAATCAGGGGCTTTGCCAACCGCCCCGAATGTGGATGTCTTCTGCAAGATGAGGGAGCACCGAAGTGATGCCACGTGCCTGGTGGTAACTGTCCGTTTCTCACCCAGAGCGGGTTTGTAACAGGAGCTTTTGATCTTCAAGATGTCCTTTTCTATGGAGGAAGTGGCTTCACCATCATGCGCTGCATGAGCTTCGCGCTCGAGAGCTCCGAGAGGCAGGAGGGCATCTTCTCCATCTTTGACCTCCTCAAGTACAACTTCTACCTTCCCTTCTTCTTCTTCGGGCCTGTCATGACGTTTGACCAGTTTCACAGCCAGGTGAGTGTCCCCATGACCTCCTTGAGTTGATCTGCATGAACTGAAGGTCTACCAATCCCCACTGTTGGCCACAGCAAAGGTGTAAGCACTCGTAGAGGTCATGTAGTCCAGGGACACAGACCAGGCTGCACAACAGTGCTGTGCTTTTTGGTGAGGGATAAAAACTGATGGGTTTTTCACCTTCCCTTTTGGGTTTTTGGCCATTTCCCCTCACCAACACAGGAAGGAGGACGTTGTCGTGGTGAAAGTGCCGTGTTGGGATTGAGGGCAGGAGGGCTCAGCTCGTGCCCTTGCTTGTTGGGCACTTGCACTGCTGTGTTTTGGCAGCCTCCGTCCTGATGCTTCCTCTGATCCAGATGAACAGACTTGGACATCTCATATATTGCACACAGCCAAGGGGGCTTTGTGAAGGGCAAACTCCAAACAGCAGATCCCTGGGCTGCCATATCTGGGTTCTTTCACATCCAAAGATCAAGCAACTGTTTTTCCAGTCCTGGGATCCTTCGACACCAATGATCAGCCTTGGTCATCCAAGTTAGCTGGTACGGCTTGTTGATGTGCCAGGAAGCCCAGCTAATGATCACTATCACCACCACTGCTTCCTTTTAGAGAATGAATACTTTCAATAATTTTGGGGCTCTCTCTGACATCTGTATGCAAGAACATTTCAGAAAGTCCTTCATCAATACAGAAGAGAACACAGCCCAGGCTGTGTTTCTGTGTTTCTCCTAATGACGCTGTCAGGTGTATATAAATCAGGACACCGGACTTGTGGTGCCCGCAACACATGAGCTCCCATCACTGTACAAATGATGTAAGAGGGTCTTTGTTTCCTGCTTCCTTCCACACAGTCCCAGATTGGGATGTTTATAACCACTTAATGAGCAATCCCCTCCTCTGCTGCATGAAACCCTGTCCCCAAAGGCACAGTGAGAGAGTCCAACCCCTTTCCCACCCCACAGCCAGGGGACCTGCCTTGGCCTGGACACCACTGCCACCTCCTGGCTAGGTGCCACCCTGCACTGCTTGCCCTGCAGCTAATTGTAGAGCTAGTTCCTAATCGCCCAGTAGTAATTATGAAGGCAGGCAGACTGAGTCCTTTCCCCACACTGGGGTGTATGGCCTCGATAGGGAATGGATCTGTCTCCTTGGCTCCTACTGGTGCTGTGTCCTGGAAGGGCCCTTTCACCGTGCATCCCTCACGGGTAGTGGGACTCCATGGAATCACAGAATCATTCAGGTCAGAAAAGACCTCTGAGATCCCAAAGTCCAACCCCAACCCACCCCCCCCACCCCCCCATTCCCACTGACCACATCCTTCAGTGCCACATCTCCACGGTTGTGGAACACCTTTAGGGATGGTGACCCCACCACCCCCCTGGGCAGTTGTGCCAATGCATTGCCACTCTTTCAGAGAATAAATTTTTCCTAATACCCAACCATATCCAGTCCCTCTCAGGCTGTCTCTCTTACTGAGGGGAGGGGAACAAACTCAATTCTGTGGGGCTGGAAGTGTTGGGGACAGAGACCCCGTCCCCATGTCCTCTCCTGCTTTCTTCTCCAACTCAGCTGCCTCTTTGTGTCCTTAAAGCACTTGTCATACAACAGGCATGAGAAAATCTGGCAGAGGCTTTAATTCTCAGGAATCATCTGGTTCTGACGGCGGGGCTGGTGCGGCAGCATGCAGATTGCTTTGAGAGAACCCCCACCTCTCACTGGGAATAAAGGGAAAGTCATAAACATAAGAGGATTTTGAATACAGCAGCAATTCTTACGGCGATGCAGGGAAGCGAGGCCATCAGTCTGCCCAGTGTAATCCCAACTGCTCGCTCTGATGATTTTTATATTACAATATCCAGAGAAACAGTAGCTCCCAGAGGCCGTGTCTGCACAGGGTGCTGCAGAGAGGAAAGCCACGCTGAGAGCTCCCAAATGCCCCTTGAACAGCTGTCCCTCTCTCTTACAACAGATATCTGCATCAGAAGCTCCAGAGCCCATCAGCCATCCTCCTCCTCCTCCTCCCAGATGAGCCCAGCCCAAATGCCCACCTGTCCTGGGCAGGGCTCCCGGCTGGGACCAGCCCTGCTGCCAGCAGTGTGGATGTCTGTTCTTACAAGCTGTGGCATCCTGTAGATGGGATGGCTACGGGCCCAGAACAAAGAAGTTGTGAAAATGTTTAGGTTTGATCGGATTCTGTAGATTATGGATAGAAGCGTAGGCACGGAAGACAAGGAAATGGTATCTCAAACTATCAAAGGAAGAACCTGATATATTAAATTGGCCCATGAAGAACTGATTAGGCAGGTTTTGGAAAACCTGATGCTACCTGAAGGAATTGCTGTAGCACGTATAAGGGGACATCAAAAAGGAGACTCTGGGAGCGTGGGGAAGTAGAGCAGCTGATGACAAAGCGAAGGAGGCTGCTTTACAGTCAGAAAAAGCAATTAAACTGTCTCAGGTGCCTGAAATAAAGCCTCACTCTATCCTGTACTGAGCTCTGCCTCAACAGCTCATTGTGAACAGCAAACCTGCAGCCACTGTGTAAGAAAGTTGAAGTGAAGGCTTATGCCTTAGTGCTAGAAGATTTCCTCTGCAAAAAGACCATCTAACACTCACACTTAGTGACCTATGCAAAGGTCAGCCTTAAGCTAAATTGATTTCTTGAGAATGTCCCCAAGGAGAGATCCTAAACTCCGTCTCACTGGTTGTTATGGTGTTTACCCAATCGAGGACATTTCCTCTTCTTGTGGATATGGATATCTTGGCTCCTTAAGCAATGGGGATTTGGACAATGTATGTCATGGTGCGATTCCTAAAGGAATCCCTAAATTCCTAAGTTGAGTCCCTGTTTGGACACTGAGCATTTCTCCAGTCCTGATTCCCACCTTGCCCCCCAGCTCAGCCCTTCCCACTTTGCCATCCTGGCAGGTGAGCACCCGAGATCTGCGCCGCAAAGAGGATGAGATGAGGAACATTCGGGTCCATGCCCTCCTCCATGTGGGGGCCATCATCGCTGTGGACATCTTCTTCCACTTCTTCTACATCCTCACCCTCCCTTCCGACCTGAAGTTTGTGAACCGCCTCTCAGACTGGGCTTTGGGTGAGTGGTCATGGGGACGTGCTCCCCCTTGTGCTTAGCTTCAAGGCAGTGGTGAGTGATTCAGATCTCCATCCTACTCCATTCGGAAGCCTCAGCAGTGCCTGTGTTGGACATATTTGAGTAGAGTCCTTCCTACTGAGCTTCCTGTCATTCCCATTGTATGGACTAAAAGGAAGACAAGGTCTGAGGAAACCTGATCTCTGTTTAAAGTTGGCTATGCTATGAGCATGTCTGAACCAGGTCTGAACCAGAAGCCAAATTCCCAGGATGAGTAGTGGTAGAACACCAGCATTCAGCTGGCAGCCGGGTAGAAGACTTCAGTCTCCCAAGTGAATGTCCAATGGCAGAATTTGAGATGCCACAGAGTATGTGACACCCACACTAGCCTAGAGCAGCCCCATGTCATATGGAGTGGCACCTGGAGGCCAGGGGGAGGTCCAAATGCAGCTATGATGGTTCCAGCACTGATTTAGGGTGTCCTAAGAGACCAAGATGGCCTGATCAAGCGTATGTTACTCCAGATGGAGCTGTGCAGGCTGACCACATTGGCCAGATCTGCCTCATCCACAGTGGGAGATGAGGTGTGACTGGGAGCTCAGGTGGTGGCACTGTGACCCCCAGACTAAATCCCCTCCTCTTCACCCTTTTGACTCCTTTTTTTGCTCCAGCTGGCTTGGCCTATTCCAATTTGGTGTACGACTGGGTCAAAGCTGCTGTCATGTTTGGGGTCATCAACACCATTGCCAGACTGGACCACTTGGACCCACCCCAGCCCCCAAAATGCATCACCATGCTCTACGTCTTTGCAGAAACGTGAGTATCCCATGTATGTTGCTGATGGAAGGCAGCATGTTTGACCCTAAAAAAAATGTGCATGGAGATGAGGAGGTCTGAGCTGTGCTTCTGAGCAGCTGGCCTAAAGGTTGACTATACTGAAATTATAGACTAGACTTGGCCATAGCCTGAAGAAATATTCTTGGGCAGGGAACAGTGGTAAGGAGGGAGGTTGGAGGGATCACACAGCAGCAGGACTTATTCTAGGAAGGAGCATGGGGAACTAGCATGAATGAGATTCAAAGTAAACCTTGTTGGGGGACCAGGCACCTTCTATGGCTGGAAAGGTGTCATTAGCCCATGTGTTCTAATGTGCTTTTTGCCATCTGTATTTTAGGCATTTTGACAGAGGGATCAATGACTGGCTGTGCAAGTAAGTGTCTACTCAACCATCTCCTATCTATTTTGGGGTCTTCTTTTTCATCATGCAGTATTGATATATTAAATACTGTCCATCCCAAAGATGAGAAGCCCTCACTTCTGAATGAATCTCGTTCAGTCAGATTTGGTCTGTTTATCCCAAAGACCATTGAACTAATCAAAACAAAGTACAACTGCCCACCCAGCTCTTCTCTCCCAGAAAAACCTCTCAGTCCAGTGAGTTTACTGTACCCACAAAGCAGGGAGAATCAGGTTCATCTTCTGCCAGGAAGAAAAGGGAATTGAACCCAGGTCTTGCATCTCCTGGATAAGAAGGGTGGCCCAGTCTCCACTGTGCTGAAATGCCATGTCCCAGAAAGTCTGGGACAGTCTGCAGCTCTACAGATCCCTACGTCTTATCAACCTTTTACCTGCAGGAGAGAGAAAGGGTGGTATTTTTTTCCTTAAGAAACTCTAGTTTTATAAGGAACATGAACCATGAGTTAGCTGGACTGCAGGAACAATCAATTTGTTGCTAGAACATGTCAGCCAAAATATCGTACCTTTCTTGCTGGAGCACTCCAGATTGACATATTCATGAGGAGCATGTTGTGGGCAAAAGTGGGAGAAGGGGTTTTCCTTGACTATGGGGAACACCAATCACTTTCATTGACCATTAGGTATGTGTACGACCACATCGGAGAGAACCACGACAACGTCATGAAGGAGCTCATGGCCACCATTGCCACCTTTGCTGTCACCACTCTGTGGTTGGGACCCTGTGAGATTGTTTACATCTGGTCTGTCTTCAACTGCTTTGGCCTCAACTTTGAGCTCTGGGTGCAGAAATTCTTCCAGTGGGAGCCCCTCTCCAAACTGGAGGTGAGCAGATGCGCTGTAAGCAGGTGGGGGGACATCGGTGAGCCTGGTGACAAACTCTGCTCCTCGAAACACCTGTAGGGACCTCACATTTCTTTAGACAAATGAGATCCATTCAGCTGAGGCTGAAGAGCAACATCCCCGATGATGTCATACAGCTCCATGTCCAGGCTTCCTACAGTATTTTCCTACAGACTTTATCAGCATTATGTTCAGGTACTGCCTAGAAAGCTGTGGATGCCCCATCCCTGGAGGTGCTCAAGCCCAGGTTGAATGGGGCTTTGGGCAGCCTGGTCTGGTGGGGGGCACCCAGCCCATGGCAGGGGATGGGAGCTCAGTGGTCCTTAAGATCCCTTCCAACATAAGCCATTCTTTGATGCTGTGATAGAAGCATGACTGTGCAAGAGAACAGTCCTGGTGCTCTTTAATTTCCTGCATGGTGTCACTCACATGGAGCAAATCTCCACCCACCCCTACGATGCTTCATGGGAAATTTAGGCAGAGGGTGGAGCTTTCAAAGAGAAAAGAAGTCCAAGAGCGTCAGGACTGCAGCTCCAGCAAGGCGTTGAAATAGCACAGATGGATTCCAAAGGTCTGTCCACAGGGAATTGCTTATACATTTCCATACAGAAATCATTTGCTTTTCTTGTTCTTCAAAACGCTTTGGCATTCTGAGCGCTTTTGCTCTGACTTCTGATAAAAGCAAATGTTTAGAATGAATTGCTTTCCAACCACTCCAAAGCTTAGTGCTCCTCTTTGTCTGGGACCAAGATGCCTCAGAGACATAGTTGGAAAAAACTCCATTCTGGGAACAATTTTGTTGTTTATTTGTTTTGCCCAGCCCAAAGCCTGGAGGTCCTACACTGATTCAGTAAAGACCCCTTTTGAACAAAAACATGGGAGTACAATCCTCATATTTGCTCTGCTCTTTTAACTTCCAATCAGATTAAAGCACCCGCAGGCAGTGAAATCTCCTTCCCTGCAGCACTGCAACTCTCTGCACCAAATGGTCTGGGGATGCATCATGATCTTAGAAGATTGCTGTAAACCACTTACCCGCTCCTGGGGAGCTGGGAGTGACTGGGATGTAGGGCTAATAGTAATCCCAGCAAACAACAGCATTCACCTGCCCTGAGGAATGACAACAGATGAAGAGTGGAGTGCCCAGCCATCACAATTAGCTTGAAACCATGCGTACCATCCTGATGGATTTTGGCTGCTGTCAGTCCAGCAACCTCTCCTTGCAGCCCCATTTTCCTTCACTCTGTTCCTCTCTCCTACACAGGCCAAAATGTCAGAGGCCACATCTCGGCGGATTAGGGCTGTTTTTGGGGCAGCAAATTTCTGGGCCATCGTCCTCTACAACATCCTAGCCCTCAACAGCCTGGAGTTTGCACTGCTGGTCACCAGGAGACTCCTTGTGACAGGTAAGGTGCCAATGGCCTTCTTCCCCACTGAGCAGTCCCTGTCCTGGTGGGCAGACATGGGATGTGGGGGCTGCCAAGTCCTCCTGTGTCCAAAGCAGCCAGGCTATTGCTGTGTTACACGTTTGCTCCCAGCCATATCCATTCCTGTCAAAGATGTTAAAATATGGATTTCTTAGCTACCATCTGGGTTAATTGCTGGATTAGATGATCTTACTGGTCTTTTCAACCTCAACGATTGTATGATTGTATGATTCATGCCAGTTCTTTGAGGTGTGAGCTGCCTTCCAGATGTCTGTGCATTTCCCCGTACAGCCTAATGCTGTGACTTGCTGCAACGCAGAGGATGCAGTTGGGAACCTCTCCCAGTTGGGCTGAGTCCCTGGGTGCAAAATGGTCCCTTTGCTGGAGAAAAGGATTTACTTGTCCTATTTCATTTCCCTTTTCTTTAGTATCTCTTCCTGTGCCAACCTGAAGTTGACAGGTACAAATCCTTATGCTAGGCTCCTTATGAACAGAATCATCTGCATCTTCTTGTTGGCAGATGCTGGCACTATTTAGGAGTCTTCTCAAGCAATTCATGGTATAAATAGCCACCTGGAATCCATGTCCTCCAGCCCTCTTTGGGACAGGGCTGGCTTAGGAAATGGATAATGTGACGTGCTGGGCTCCGTGTGCCAGAAGTGCCTGCCCGCTGAGTTAGCTGGCTTTTGTGGGTTGCATTATTCATTGCAGAGGTCCTCTTTTAGCAGGTACAAAGCCTGTGCCTCCTATCTGCTGTGGATACCCAACTTGTTGTTACAGACGCCTACGGGCGCTTCCTAAGTAGGAGGCATCCTCCCAGCTCTTGTTATTATCAAAGTGTCAAAACCATGTTCCCGTGTAGGGATGGGACTAAGCTGAGGTTAACCCTCAGTGTCAGCAGGGTCCAAAGCTTCCAGAAGGTTGCAGTGCTGAACAAGGATGAGTGGATGGCAGGCTACATGGGCACAAAGCCAACTGCTGAGTATGAACTCAACAGGCAAAGCAGGTCTGGGGGTCAGGGAGAGCTCAAAGCAAAACTCCAGTATGTTCCCACAACATTAACTGTGATCCAGCATGCTCTCATGGGTTTAGGCACTTCTTCATCTAAAATCCACCTCTGGTGACTTCTCTCTCTGTGAAGCTGTTGGTTTGGATCCACAAAGGAAAACAACTTTAGCCATGAACTTGGGGACCTCCCATGCCCACCCGAGGGGCAGAGGTGCCGAAAAAGAGTTGGCCCCATTAGGCAAGCAGCACACCAAGGTGACCATGTTTCCCTCCACCTTCCAGGTTTCCCTGTCAGCACCTTGTCCATCTGGTTCATCACATACTGTGGAGTGCAGCTGATCAAAGAGCGTGAACGCATTCTGGCCATGGAAGAAGAGAAGAGTGACAAACCCAAGGCAGAGTAGAGGAAGACATCAGTGGGCTTGCCCCAAAGCCTGGACTCCTTTCTGACTGCCTCTGCCAGGCCAGACACTGGCAGGGGCTCTCCAAGCACTCCTGGCAATCAGACTGCTGTAGATCACCTATAGAGAAGTCATCTGGAAGGCACATGCCACCCCTTTGCTGCAGGGATCTCCTGTGGCACAGCAGGCATTCTGCACGCTCCCCACAAATGGAGGACCACTGAGATAGGCTCCTGAGACACATCTTTAAGACTCCATCCTTCTGACCCTTTGACACCAATGCAGACCTAGAGATTTCACCCTCTGCTCCCCATAACACCCGATCCACCAGCATCTGGTTCTCCCACAGCACCTGCAGCCCAGGTCTCCCACCTCCAGATCACTTCCAGCCAAAGCATCACATTTTTCTTTTGCTACAAGAAATGGTCATCATATACCGTAAATGGTTCAACATCTGGGGCTGTGCATTAAGGACTGTGAAATGGGCTCAGCACAATGAATGCCTACCAAGAGGCTAATAAATAAATAGAACAGTCTTTTACAGAAAAGGGAAAGAGGTTCAGGAACTGCACAGGGAAGAGTAATTGTCTTCCTACTGCTGTCAGCAGTGCAGAGTGATGTTTGTTAGTATCTCAGAACAGGTCCCTTCAGTCCTAAACATCTTGAGAAATGATTTAGTGCCAGCCTCAGGTGTTGTCAGTGGCAATGCAGGGGGTATGCCTGCTTCACAGCCAGAGCACATCATGTACTGCTCGTCTGCAGGGTGGGCATGTGGAAAGAACAGCACAGATCACAAAGCTCAGCCCAGACCCAGCTCAGCCCCAAAGGGCCCTTTGCTGTGGGCCTGCTATTGGTGTGGCCACCACAACCACCTCGCTGTGACACATGCCCTGGGACTCAAACCAAGTACCACTCAGCTTTATTGCATGCCATGGACAAAAGTTTAAGCTCACATTCCTGTCCACAGTCGAGCGCTCAGTAGCCAATTCTTGCCCATCTCCAGCCACCCAGCCTGACTTTGATGCACACAGCCTAAGCCTGTGCTACATGAGCACACACACATACATACAACCAAAGGAGAAAGGCACCAAATGAAGGGCAGTGCTTTGGGGCTGGGTGGTGGAGGGGAAGTGCCTGATAGCCTCCTTGGAGAGGTAGACTTTGGGGCACTGTATGGGAAGTGCATTGAATAAATGACCCCGCGGTGCCTTGGGGAGGAGGTGGGTCTATCACTGAAAATAGATCCAGCTCTCTTGCACTTTGCAGCAGCTTTCAGTGGCCTTATGTCTGAACGATGTCAATGTATGGTGAGGGTAGAATCTGGACCACTTTGCAACACGAGTTGAGACGCTTGGTGCTGCTGTGTTCTGGCTTCCCTGTGGATGAAGCAGGAATGGTTACTTGTCAGCTTTCACCTCTGCCAAAGTGATTTACAAAGTCCCTGATTAATGTCATTTATTTATGTAGTAAAAAATTGTTGGACATCTATGGTACCCACTGCTCATTGATGTTGTGTTGCTATGAATCCAGTGACCCCTGGGTGACATGCTACCTTGGGAACTGGGAGATCCAGAGGCTTGTTTGCAATTTTGACGTCTAAGGACACTGCTGGTTTTAAGGGAGACCCACTCATCATTATCAGATCAAAGCCAGTGATGTGTGGCTGTAGCTTCATTTGTATTTTGAGCCTACTGCCATGCTGGTAGCCTCCCCATGCTGCAGAGTCTGAGGGCTCTGTCTTTGTGGGCACCCCTGGGTGTACAGGAAGGGAAACAGAGTCACCCGGTGTTGGAGAAGATGACTCACATGGCAAAGCCTATGACTCTGCACTGCCCTCCCAGCCTGGATAGCCTGGGAGAGAAAATAACCCATTCACTAAGGATCTAAATTTACTCAGCAGCTACATCTAATGGAGCTGTCAGAAGCTAATCTTAGGCACTGATAGAGCAATCTGTTACAGAACAGTTCGTGGGAGAACTTTGCCCACTTTTGCCTGGAGGTATCCCCTCGGTTATCACTGCTGTTAGGAGCCCAAAGGGGTCCTATGGGTCAGGAGCACCAAAGCACTGCTATCACGGCCACATCTCACTGCTCAGCCTTGTGTAGAACTCTCAGCTTCAGCATATGCCACTGGGGAAAGTATCTAATCCAACCTTGTTATTGCCTGGCTGTGATAGCAAGAAAAGCATTTTTTTACTACAGCTACAAATCCAGATGAGTAGTTCTACACTAGACACCTTTTTCAACCTGACACAGCTATAATTCTTGCATTCGCCTTTCTTGCTCAAAAAATGTGTATGGGAGGGAGCGATCCTCCTACATTTCATCCCCTTAGGATGATTTACATGTTTCCACTCACACTCATCCTTAGTGGGGTGACTGTTGCCCACTTGGAGACAACTGACTTAGTCCATTGGTCATTGGGGACCACTCATTCATTGTAGTTCTGTTAGACCAGGGTCAGCTGGCTGAGAGCTACTCAGAGTTGCCCAGCTCACAGGTGTGAGTGCTGCTACAGGCCTTCACGAGGATGGCATCCATCTTTGCCAGGGGTAGGAGGCACTGGGAACAGTTTAGCATATCTAGGATGAATTCATTATTTAAGCGAATGGGGAAAGATGGACCTCAGTGGAGTCTTCTCATCTCAGGCAACTATCCAACTTTGGTGCATTGAATCAACTCCCAAAGGTGAATCAACTCTCTATGGCCATAGGGAGCCTAAACAACAGCCTCAGGGTGGGAGAGCCAAGACCAGGTGGAATAACCATGCTGTCTCTGAGGCATTTCAGTCCTCTGATGGTTCATTCAGCTCCTCTTTGACCAAGCTCTAGAATGGGCTGACTTCATTACAGAGCAAAATGAAGGCTGGTAAATCCCATCTCTGCCACATGGACCTGGATGGATTCAAAAATAGGGCTGCGCCACACTGGGACAGGGAGGTCCAAGTCTGGTTTCCCTTCCAAAGCAGGGCATGATGGTGAAAGCAATCAAAATCTAGCTGCTCATCTCTCAGATGACAGCAGACCTTGTCCTGAGGTGGTCATCCCATCCCAGGGCTTTCCATCTTCCTGAATGGTGGCAAACTGATGACTTCTGCTGCTGGAGAAGCCTATGCCAGGGTGAAATCCGGGGGGGAGAAAAAGCCCATCTACATACAGCCAGTATGAACCCTGAACAACAGCTCTCGGGCCCTGTTTGCTTGGAAATATCTCTCTTTTCCATCAATCCATCAATCTCTAAAGTGATGAGACTACACACAAAGGTGGATCAGTGGTTTCCTGCACTCACTGAGCCGTTGTTGCTGATGGTGCTGAGCCCATCACTTATCTCCTACCGGTGCCAGGGTGGGTTATGTACCTGTGCCAGAGCCAGTGCCCCTTTCCAATCACTTGCACAGGCAAGAGGCAAATATGAGTTTGTATTTTCTATAGGGGCTGCCATGTTGGGCAGATCTCACTGCCTTTTGTGGTGTCACCTTATGATGAGCAGTGAGAGGAGACAGCATCTTGTGATGTGAGGAGCATGGAAGGAAATCTGGGATGGCAGCACCCACTGAGCGGCACGGTGAGAAGGGAAGCAAGTCAAGGCTCAAGGAAGATTAAAGGCAGAGGGGGATAATTCCAAACAATAGTGTGACCGCATTGGAAAAGTGGAACACTAACATAGAAGGAAGGGAGAGGAGAGGATGGGGCTGTCCAGCCCCAGATATCTGGGAGCAAATGAATATTGCTGATGGATGACCCAGCTGAAAGATCAGTGCTCATCCTCTTATCCTGTCTCTGATCCTGAACTGATGACGTGAGCTGAAATTAGCACGATTATAGCCCTGCTATATTACTGCCTGGGATGCTGCTGGAATCTCACCAGTATGGCTTCATCCAGCATCATCCCCTCCCTCATTGCTCAGATAACCATCATGTCACAAAGCATACTTATCAACACACCCATGCCAGAGCGAGGGGTTATGTGGCTTTAAATACACCAAGAAGAGTGCGGCTAATGGCTTTGCATAGATCTAATTAATTCGTTAATTAAATCTGTGCCATCTCTGAGTGTCAGAAAGCCCAAAGGGTCTATAATAACAGAGATAAAACAGACTCTTGTATAAGTTTTACTATAATTATAAATAATCATAGTTACGCTTCTCACCTATGTCTGCCCAAACCAATTTGCTTCCTTGCGAGCTCCGTGGGAAGAGCTGGACCTGGAGCAGCCAGCTGAGGCCCCATGAGGCTCTACGGTGTCCATGGACATTCAAGCAGGATACAGGACCTGACAGAGCCCTCGGCTCTTCTGCAGCACCTGCTGAAGGCTGGTCAAGTTGTCCCACTTTGTCTCCAGGCTTCAGCTTGGGGGTTGAATCCCAGTAGACCTCAGCAGAAGACCCCAAACTCACAAGTAAATACCTGCTTTCAGGTGTCTCAATCAGTGAGATGAAACTCACTGTTGGGGCCTCTGAATTTAGTTCTGCCTCAGATACCTGTGTTTCATTCCCCATCCCTTTCCAGACCCTTGAAAACTGACTCCAGAGGAGAACAAAGGACAAACTTGCACAGCCCTGGGGACGAGCTGGGCTCAGGGATGCCACAACACATGGACTCTCCCTTCTTGCATCTTTCCAGCTTTGATTCACGATCTGTTTCTACCACCGCAAAAGATTTAGCAGTTTGGGAATGTTCTGTTTAGCAGTGTCAGAGGTCTCATCCCTGCCATTCATGACCCAGAAGGCAGATTACGATGTTTGATTCATCTGGAGGACATTTCCCAAGCGTGATGGAGGTGTCATAGGGCTGCACACGTCCTTCCGTCAGGGGACACAGTGACTCATCGGCTGACAGACGGTTCCTGAAGCATCGAGGCTGAAGTACAGCTGTTCCCCCAGCCCCCAGCCCCCTCCCTTCCCCCTTGCCCAGTGTGTCATATTAAAGGGTGATCGGCTTACACATGCTCCAATATGGATTCCTTAAGCTTTGTAACGCGGTGGCTATATATAAAGCCCTGCGCTGGGAGCTGAAGTACACAGACAGCTGCGATAGTAGCGAGCATTTCACATTCCCAGTGTGCTGACGGTCTGGAAGCAAGGGAGACCTGCAAGCCCCGCTTTGAGAAAGTTTCTTTACCAAAGGCACACATATAGATATATTGGTAAATAGATACAAAAGAAAGCTTAGGAAAAAAAAAAAGAGTTCTTACTCTCCACCATGGGTTTGCCTTTTGATCAAGTGGAAGAACTGCGTCTCTACCAGCAAACCCTCCTCCAGGATGGACTCAAAGACATGTTGGACCACAATAAGTTTCTGGACTGTGTCTTGAAAGTCAAAGGAAAGGAGTTTCCCTGCCATCGGCTGGTGCTGGCAGCTTGCAGCCCCTATTTCCGGGCAATGTTCCTCTCAGACATGGAAGAGAGCAAGAAGAGGGAGGTCAGCTTGGAAGATGTCGATCCAGATGTCATGGGCAAGATCCTTCATTACATCTACACCTCTGAGCTAGAGATCACAGAGCAGAATGTTCAGGACATCTTCTCTGTGGCCAACATGTTCCAGATCCCCTCCATCTTCACTGTCTGCGTGTCTTTCTTGCAGAAGCGCCTTTGCCTCAGCAACTGCTTGGCTATCTTCAGGCTGGGCTTGATGCTGGATTGTGCCCGGCTGGCCGTGGCAGCTCGGGATTTCATCTGTGACCGCTTTGCACTGGTCTCCCGTGATGAGGAATTCTACCAGCTCTCACCCGACGAGCTCATCGCCATCATCTCCAGTGACTCCCTCAACATTGAGAAAGAGGAAAATGTCTTTGAAGTTGTGATGAAGTGGGTGGGCACCAAAGACCAGGAGAGCCGGCAGAAGGCCCTGCCTGTTGTCTTTGAAAGCATTCGCTTCCGTCTCATGCCCAAGGACTACATCAAGGACCATGTGGAGAAGCAGGCTGTGGTGAAGTCCAGCCCAGAGCTGCTCAAGAAACTGCAGATGGTGAAGGATGCCCAGCAAGGCAAATTCACTGTGGTGAAGAAGAAGAAAGTGAAGAAAAGCGATGAAAAGCAAGCAAAAGGCAATGTTGTCAATGGAGCAGTAGATGAGGAGGAAGATACAGAGGAGGATGCACTTCCAGGGATCTTAAATGACACAATGCGCTTTGGGATGTTCCTCCAGGACCTCATCTTCATGGTGAGCGACAGTGGAGCAGTGGCCTACGATCCCACTGCCAACGAGTGCTATTTTGCCTCCCTGTCTGCTCAAATCCCAAAGAACCACGTCAGTCTGGTGACCAAAGAGAATCAGATCTTCATTGTTGGAGGACTGTACTACAATGAGGACAGCAAAGAGGATCCCATGAGTTCCTACTTCCTACAGGTATTAGTTTTTGTTTTCTTTCTTTTCTTTGACCAGGAGCGTGGTCAGTCTTTATTGATGTTAGCAGTATTCATTGTCATGTGATGCTAAAATGAAAGGTGTAAATGAAGTTGAAACATTTAAGTTGCTTTACTAGTGATTTTCTTGCCACATTCTTAACGTACATACCACTAGCAGAGGTTTTTGGTCATTGATGAAGGAAGATTTAATAGTCTAAATCCTGAACGTGACATCACTTTGGCCAGTGCGTTTGCTCCAGCCCTGTCTGCCAAAGGGCACACAAACTAGGTTGGAGGCACCAGGCCTTTACATCTTTTATGTTCCTTGGGAATGAACCCCCAGCAAAACATTGAGATGACAACACAGGGAACAGCAGCAGCTATAGCCACAGAGTAAACACTCCAAGGGCATGGAGTTTGTCCTTGCCTACCAATATCATTCTCTTTTCCAATGATATTCTTGTCCCTGAATGTGTTCTAGTTCCATCTCAGAGTCTCTGCTTCGTTCATTTCAATCATGTGCAAGGGAAACTCTGCTGCGACATTTCTGGGGGATATCTAACAGGAAAAGTGGCTCTTCTAACTCAGCAATAACCAAAGCTGTGAGCAGGCTGGGCTGTAAGCAGGCAATCTGAGCCTCGGGCTGGGCTGTAACCCAAGAGCACCTTCCCTGTAGGGACCTAGCAGGGCACTGCCATTCCTGCCGACCCTGTAGGAACCCAGTAAATCCTACGTCCTTCCCCCTCTACCCGGAAATCTCCTGGGTAAACAAGCTCCCATGGCTCACATCTGTTTTGAAAGGAAGCAACTGAGTATTGGAAGGATAAAGAAAGACAAGTTCATCTGCTGAGACACAGAAGTTTGATCCTTGCCACGTTGCATGAGTAGGGCTGTGCACCTGTACCATGTGTGCAGGGAATTTGTTTGTCCTCACCTGAAGTGTCAGATTTAGGAGCCTATGCAGCCCACATGAAGCCCATGAAATGAGGAGTTAATGGGAAGATACAGCAGCCTGAGAAAGCAGAATGGAGAAGGAAGGCAGTGGGGAATGCCTGGGGAAGTGGTACTCAGCACAAAACCTTTTGCACTGAAGAGGAGCTTTGGCCACAGCAGATATGGACAACTCCATCCCCTAGCTGTGCTCAGCAGGTAGATAGGCTGCTTCACATTCAGCCTAAGCCTATGTCTAAAGATCAGTCCCCCACTTGTTTTGCTGCTGACCAGGCAAGTTAATTCCCTGGGCACCTGGGAAGGTCTACCATGTCTTGAGCTGTATTAGCATGACTGCAGCAAGCATGTTGAGGGAAGTGATTTATTCCTTTTGATTGAGCATTTGTGAGACTGCATCTGGATATATGAGAGACTACGTCTGTGAGATGGGTATGGATGTGGATGGATCCACGTGTGGATGTCAAGTCCAATATGGGGCTTCTCTGTACAAGAAAGACATCGAGGTGCTGGCATGAGGCCAGCAGAGATCACCAAGATGGTTAGGGCTGGAAGGCTGCACATGGAAAGGACAAGAGGCAATATCCTCAAGATACATTAAGGGAAATTTCAGTTAGCTGTAAGGAAAACATTCACAGTGGAGGTGGTGCAGCACTGGAGGAGGAGTCCAGAGAGGTCACAAAACCTCCATCCTGGGGGACATTTCATATCCGACTGTAGAAAACCCTGGTGACTTTGAGCAGCAGAGTTGGATGGGAGATATCTGGATGCCCCTTCAACCTATTTTCATCATTGCCCTTATGTATGTTCCTGTATGAATAAGCTGTTCTGAGCCTTTTTCAGCTGCAGCTTCACAAGGATGTAGGCTGGCCCCTGTACAATGAACTCCTGTATAATGCAGCAGCCTCTTACACCTTCTGACTCTGTTTCTATCCTCCCCAATTTTGTGTTCCTCCTTCAGTCAGGGTTAGTTTACACTTAAGGACAAGCATCAATATATCTAAGTGCTGATAAATCCCAGAGGCCTTGAAGATTTTGGCAGGAACAGAATGATTCCGTTGACATTCCAGATGGAAAGCAGTATCCTTTATTTGTCACTTCTGAGATTTATGCTTTGAAAACAATACTGAACCCATCAAGAAGCAGGAACTCTCCTGGTGACGGGGCTGCTCAGGCCTGCACTATAAATAACACAGATGTGGACCACAGCTCACAAAGGGACAACAATCACAGGCACCCAGCTGAGGCCGAGGCTTTGGAGGCAGCCCAACAAGCTGCAGCTCCTTGGCCCGAGCCCATAGAAAACAGTGCTTCAATCGGTGCTCCATCACAGCTTCCTCCTGCAGGGTTCCACCAAATGGCTGCTAGAGGTCACTCCAGACTTGACCTGCGATGTTCCTCCTCCATCATTAAGCTGTCTTACAAATGTTGACCCATTTTACAGATCCCACTAAGCACTTTGGTGTCCAAAGAGCCCAGAAGCCCCATTCTGTCTCACAATCTTTCATGGCTTTTTGTTTTCTGGTGGAGTAATGCCTTGATCCACAGACATCCAAGGATTTGGTCATCTGATCTACCTGCATTGCACATCTCAGTCTCCATGTCTTATCATACTCTTTGGTGAGCATGAAAAGCTCCAGTCTTTGCAATCTCATCTCTTCAGGTTGGATATCAGGAAAAAAATATTCTCTGGAAGAGTGGTGCTGCAGTGGCACAGGCTGCCCAGGGAAGTGGTGGGGTCACCAACCCTGGAGGTGTTCCAGAACCGTGGAGATGTGGCACTGAGGGATGTGGTCAGTGGGCATAGTGGGGTGGGCTGGGGTTGGTTTTGGTTAGCTTGGAGGTCTTTTCCAACCTGCATGATTCTCTTCTGTGATCTCAGTTTCACTGTGCCCTGTAGATATTGGGTATACAGGTAGTGCGTAAAGGGCTTTTGTGCAGATAGAAGCAGATGCATTTCATTCACACAGTGAGGTGGTAGGGGACACCAGTATTCTGAAAAGCAGAGGAAGAAGCCATTGACTGATCTTTTCCAGCAAGAAGGAGAACTGGTGGGAGGAGAAAGCATTTTGCTCTTCACTGGCTGAGATGGGTGAGCTATTTAGCCCACATTGTAGGCACCACACTGTGACCTCGAGGAGATGGAAAATGTCAAAATGAAGCACCTAAACAAATGCTTCTTCTGGAGATGTTCTGGCAAAATCTCTAAGACTTGAGCGTTTCAGCTCCTCCGGTCCCAGGAACTATGTTTTATAAGTCTGACTTGGGAATCGCCCACCCAAAGATGGCCCAGCTTGTTCCAAGTCAAGGCTTTGGTCCATAGAGTGGAACACGTCCCTGTGACAAGCTGTGAGTGAGAACTGATGCTGAGCCTCTGGATTCTGCAGGAAGGCACACACTAATGGCCTTGTGTTTCCTTTCAGTATGACCATCTGGACTCGGACTGGCTGGGGATGCCCCCCTTGCCCTCCCCTCGCTGCCTCTTTGGCCTGGGAGAGGCAGAAAACTCCATTTTTGTGGTCGGAGGGAAAGAGCTGAAGGAGGGAGAGAAGACCTTGGATTCGGTGCTGTGCTACGACCGCCTGTAAGTGTCTGGGTGCAGGTGTGGGGCAGGAGGTGGTCAGCAGGGGAACATGGGGCAGCCGCCGTGCAAAGTGAATCCAGCTCCCCAGCAAATCAATGGAGCATAATAGTGACAGGGCTCGAGCTCTGCACACAGACCCTGGGACTCAGGCTGTGCTGTGGGGCTCTGAGCTGCTCTCTCCAGCAGCATCGCTTGTTGTAACTGAAGGTCCCAAGGTGGAAATCGAAATGGGGGTATTAAATTACAAAGGAGTGATCTCGGCAGATGCTCACGTGGGACCTGTTCAGAGGAGAAAGGGGAGGAAAAGCTTTTCCTTCTGCTGCTGCCCGTTGGTTTGAGGTCTCACGGGGAGTGCCTTTGGACAGGAAAGTTTGTTTTGAAAGTATTCAGCTGTGGCACTGAATGGCCCACCCTGATGGATATCAGGTAAAATATCCAATTATTTTTGCACAATGGGCTCTGAACCAGGTTATGTCATGAGCTGTATTTAGAGGCACCGTCCTGGTCTGCTCGTGGGAGGCAGAAATATCCAAAGGCTGGTCCTCTCTGCCCTAAAGAGGCACAGTGGTAGGTGTTAACAAGCCTCTGCTCCATTTATTTTTAGATACATCTGCTTCAAAGACTGTTTTAGAGGCAGTGATTTGAAACCAATTTCATTTCCCCAGAACATGGGGTATTATGTGGGCAGCGGTGTGTGTCCTCCTGCCACGTGCACAGGGGTGGTTTGAGTACTGACTGGAAGCTGGCAGAGATATGATCAGCACCACTCCTATTTCTGGTGTAATTTAGGTAAAGGGTTCAACCATAGCACACCTGGAGGAGACAAAGCGCTGGTCTATGGAAGCAACTGGTCGCCTAGGGTGGTCAGGAAATTAGAAGGCATTTCCATTCTTAGGTAAAATGAAATGCAGGTCTTTGGAGGCTGATCCTACGTGGTGAGGCACTGGAATAGATTGTACAGAGAGGTGGTGGTGCCTCATCCCTGGAGATACTCAAGGTCAGGGGACAGGGCTGTGAGCATCTGATGGAGCTGTGGGTCCCTGTGCATTGTGGGGAGTGGGATCAGATGGCCTTTAGGGGTCCCTTCCAACTCAAACACTTCTACGATTCTGAATGGATCTGAGCTACATGGACATCAGAACACATCCTGAGAAACTCCAGCCCTATCAGGGCCCACGTACCTGCCCACTGAGCATAGGTGTCTAGCCTTCCTTTGGGTCTAAGCACCACAAACACACACAGATTTTAGCTGGCTCCATTTTTGGCCACCCAACACAAACCAGAACGAAGTAAAAATAAAGCGTGAGGTGTGCTAAAGCCCCACTTGAGGACAAAGCAGGAGGTTCTGCCATGGAAAAACTGTGAGTATCCTCTAAGTCTCATTGGATTTCATTTTTTACATAATGCAGAAAACCTTTTTTTTCCTTTTGTTTTATTTTTAAGATGACAAAACATACTTGTTGAGCATTATCCCATTGGAAACTTCATGTTTTTAAGACATTGTGTTTTCTGTTTGTCAGGATCTGCCCTCACCTCCAGGTCTGCAAAGCACCGCCTACCCTGGGCCTCATCCAGCAAGCTACAAATCCTTTTTCTTTCCATCTTTCCCTGATCCAGGTCCTTCAAGTGGGGTGAAGCTGATTCCCTTCCCTATGCAGTCTACGGCCACGCAGTGGTATCACACAAGGACCTTGTCTATGTCATTGGAGGCAAAGGAAGTGACAAGTAGGTCAATAATCAAGAGAAACCTGGAAGCCATCCCCCAGAATAGAGTGAGCAAAACTTGCCATAACCCAGCAAAGAAGTCCTGTTCTGGAAGGAATATGGCATGCAGTCACTTACCTCACACTGCCGTCCACTGTCGGGTAACTTTTAGGAGGGTATTTTGCAGGGTTAGGTTGAGTCAGCAGCACTGAAACAGCATCTGAAGGCTGCACACATGGTCCTGAGAGGCAGTTAGTTACATGGACTCTTTATCCAGGTGTGCACACACAGTGCTGAGCTTTTAAGATTCCTTATCCAAAGCAGTCACATTGTGAGCAGATGTGTTGTACACAGAAATGGTATCCCTGGGCACGGACAAGCTCGAGTGCCTACCCAAGCAAATGCACTAAGGCCAACGTAGAAGAACTGAAATCCCTTCTATAGAGCCATGTTCTTTGCAACAGGCATCCCCGAACTCCTGCAGAGCAAATCTGCCCCTGGGCTGACAATTTACTCTCTCCTTCTCTCTCCTCTTTCCCTAGGAAGTGCCTGAAGAAGATGTGTGTCTACAACCCGAATAAGTTTGAGTGGAAGGAGCTGGCTCCCATGAAAACTGCTCGTTCCTTGTTTGGAGCCACTGTGCACAAAGACAAAATCTACGTGGCAGCTGGCGTGACCGATTCTGGTTTGACCAACTCAGTGGAAGTGTACGACATTGCCACCAACAAGTATGTACTGAGCACCTCTGGGGCGTAGTTACACCAGCACCAGCTGTAGCTGTACATTAAGAGCTTCCAACCATTCTTGCAGCTTCTCACATCAGTTCCTCCCAGTCTATATTCCTTGGGCATCAGTGAGGCCTCACTGAGTAGGGCATTAGGTAACACGTTGCACCTGTCATTAATACCCTTTTACTCAGACTCAGATTCAAAGTGGGTCATCAATGAGTTGAGCCCTTGAGTGCTTTGCAGGACTGTTGTTTCATTTTATCATCTTCACCCAATGCAAGAGGCGTGTTCCCTGACTTTGGGCTTTGGGCTTCAGTGCAACCATGGGACCTGCTGGTCCATGCCAGGTGTACACAGCAGCTCATTTACTCACAGAAGTTAAAAATGAGCTATGATGATGGAAACAGCTATTTCTAGCACCAGGCAGTGAATGATCCCATCCTGAGCAAAGCTACACGAGTTAGCCTGCCATGAATCGATTCAGCTGCTGATTCCCAGTTTGAGACCCAAGGGTGGGCAGGGTGCCCTAACATGTCCCTCTCTCTACATGGCAGGTGGGACACCTTCCCTGAGTTCCCGCAGGAGCGCAGCTCGGTCAGCCTGGTGAGCCTCTCTGGGGTGCTCTACCTGCTTGGAGGGTTTGCCACGGTGGAGACGGAGTCGGGGGAGCTGGTGCCAACAGAGCTGAACGACGTCTGGAGGTGATGACCTTCCCTGGGACTCTCCATGGGAGATGGGGGATGTTATTCAGTGGCAGACACCGAGGAAACAGATAGTTTTGGTCTTTATGCCTTCAGTCTAAGGGAGATGCTGCTACCCCAACACAAGGCTGCAGACTCAGCACGAGGTCTCTGGGTGAGAGGTGTGCCCTGTACTATGCTGGAGGGCACGTTAGGTGATTCGGTGATTTCTCCCAGCCTCCTATAGGAAAATAGCAGGGAAAATCTTCTCCTTCCTCTTTCTCCTAAATTGCCATTTTGTTTGGAGCTGGTTCCAGACCTCCCCTTTGGCTCAAAGTAGTGTTTGTGCAGCAAACGCTCTCCACGAGAAAAGCCAGTGCTTGGACTGCAAACCAGATTGTCTTACATGGGAGCAGAGACAGAAAGCACCTTCTGACAGCTGCTCACGCAGGGCTGGCTCCCGTCCCTCAGGCCTGTGGATGTAGGGCACCCTCAGCAGGCATCTCTCAGCCTTCACCACAGGTGTTCCATCCTGGTGATACCAACCCAGCCTGCAGGGTTCCAGCAGCTGCTATCGGCGTGTTGTAGCCTGGTGTTGTGGAGGTGGGAGGTTTATAAGGTGGAGAGAGGGGATGCTTTCCTCACCACAGCTGTCTGTCTGTCTCTCCCCAGGTATGATGAAGAGCAGAAGAAGTGGGAAGGGGTCCTCCGTGAGATCCAATACGCCTCTGGTGCCACTTTCCTTCCTGTGCGCCTCAATGTTTTGCGGCTAACGAAGATGTAGCATGATTTCCTTGCTGCAGTGGGCAGGGAGGGACGGGGAGTGGTAGGAGATGCGGTTTCTCCAGGTACAGTGTAGGACATTGTGTCTGTGATTGGTACCATTTCACCGAGTCAAATGGGAGAGGGGGAAAAGTAACTTGAAGCCATGTTCAAGCCATTAGCTTGAACATAACTTATGGCAACTTGCTGATGCTCAGAAGGTAACTAAAAAAGGACTTCAGAGCATGCAAGGAGATGGGGAAGACTAACAGACATGGAGCAATGTGCTACTCTGGTCTCAGTTGGCAGAACAAAGAGATTCCACTCTTGTTCCGCTTCTTTCTCTATGTTTTTTCTAGTCTTCTCCAGCCATCAGTGGAGGTAGAAGGAGGTTCTGAAGGCATTAAGCTGATGTTTCTCCAGACAAAAGGGTGTCTGATATGTTTCCTCACCTAAGGGAGCTGCAGGTATGGTGCTACAAAGCACTTCAGAGGGAAAAGGGAGGTGGTGCAGGTCAGACCTGGGGGGCTCTGAGGAGTTCCCACGTGGTGAAGGTCATAGGGATGAGACAGTTAAAAGAAAAAAGGCACGTGAGCACTGCTGGCAGAAATTCCTCCAACACTGCAATGAACAGGAAAAAAAAATAGTTCTTCACCTCCATCCTGACTTTGCACTGAAGAGATGCAAGGAGGTAAGGGCTGCAAGAGGGGGTACGGGTATGACACTCACCTCCATCCCTTAGGGCTCCGTATGGTCAATCACAGATTACAATGTCCTCACGTATGGAGGGACAAGTGCTTTTCTTCAGGGAAAGGTTTTATATTTATGCTTTCATTTTTATTGTTATGAACTTTTTTTTTTTTTTTTAAGCACTATTCTAATTTGCAAAATTCTTGGAGATCTCAGCAGTGTTTGGCTCAAAGAGAGCTTCCTACTGAGACAAAATGCATTGTGTTTTATTTTTTAAGTGATCATGATGATGTTTTGTTAGAAACATGACTGTACCAGCAGCAGGACAGAGATGTGTTAGACCAAAAATCTAACGATGTTCATGCTGCATGACAGCCATTCACTTCAGAATAAATCTTGAAAATATTTCTCCCGAAATTCCCTTTCTCTGAATGTTGATGGAGCTGTAAATGGATGTCCACAGCAACCAAATGCAAGGACTGAGCAAAAGCTGTGATGAGCGCATGGAGAAATCCAGCCCCATGGGGAACCCCAGCTTCTAGAGTTCTGCTTTTCCCCCATTTCAGAGCAGAAGCTTTAGTGTTCATGTCCTAAAAGCTTTTCTCAGTAGACATGAGGACTAGAAACTTATCTAGGAAGAGAAATACCAACTGGATGCCTACATCACCACAGGGTGCAACAAACAGGGGTGATGGTAATGAAAAAGAACAAATACAAATCTTGTAAATAAATACCCTCAGAGCAGCACGAACATCATGATGCTGGAAGTCTGGCTGATTTGTCAAGCTCAAAATGCAGTCTTGAGAAACTAAAATGAGTTTGGAAGTAAAGACAATTTTCCACGAGTAAAGGAGCCAGAGACCCGTCCTGACTTCATTGTAAGGATTTTCTAAGAAGAGTTACGGGATAATCTCCTTAGAAGATGATTATGTCAGAAGAGCAATGAAACATTTTCACAAGAAAAATAAATCCGAAGTGACTGGCTGGCATGGCAGCTGATAGCATTAAAAAGGGGGGGAAGGAAAAAAAAAAAAAAAAGCAAAAAAAAGAAAAGCAACCAACATGTTCAAAACAGCCAAACATGAAAACAAAAATCTCTGGCCAAATAAATAAATAAATAAATGGTCACACTCCATCCAGTTCTGGAGAAACTCCCATGGAAGACTCCCAGGCTAATACAATGGCTTGTGTTAGGAAGTGGAAAGAGCCTTTGCCTAGAATTAAAAAATGAAGCCATGTGTTGTAGGGGTGGGACAGCACCTCCCACCTGGGACTGGAAACCAAAACCTCAGCAGTTCTTGTGGGTTGCAGAATGGAGGCCTGTTGTTGCTTGGTCCTGAGGGAGGGACCCTCAGCTGCTCCTGGGGGAAATGTGGACCCTTTGAAGCCAATGGCATGGCCCTTTGAAGTCAATGGGAGCACTGTTGTGTCTCAGTAAGTAGTTATGCGTAGTCCCTTGAGAATGGCTCGCAAAGCAGTGATTAAGCCCAGTCAGCATCCTGGTCTGCATCCTCAGCTGCTCACCTTGCACCCGTCTGTTGGGAGTTTGGTTAATAGGAGCTGAGCACTCCCATGTTGTTCACATCCATTACAAACTTTAGGAGGTACCACCTTTAGCACAGAGCAAAAAAAGATTAAAGAAAAAACAGCAGTTTGAAATCTCCCATCACGTCGGCAACAAGGGCCAACGCCAACCAGAGCTCGTCCAAGGAAGGCAGCACAGTAGCACATGGCCAAGCAAAAGTCTGGCCCAGGGACTGTCCAGGACCTCTTGCCAGGAGGCTGTTACAGCCCAAAGACAATCTTCAGTAAGAAATGCCAGGGAGGCATCTCTCCTTGCTGTTGCCCAGCATCTTTCCTGCCGAGATGCATGCAACTCCATCAGGACACGTCCCCTATGGATTTCTTCTCCAGCAATGCTAGCTGAAAGGTTACATCCCAAGGGTGCAGCAGAATCAGCTCTTCTTCCATTAGCTTCCCAGTACTGGTGCCAGCAAGGTTCCCACAACTCCATTTCAAATCAATAAAGATGCCGGGTGCTTTTGGATGGGCTCCTTGGTTTCTCAATTCCCTTCCAAGGAATTCATAGTTCACTCCAATTTCACGCCTCCAGCAGGACCCTGGAGCTCAGTCCTCACCTCCTCTAGCACCTCAGGGCTGTAAGCATCCAGCCCTTTCCTCTACCCACTCATCACCCTTCCCTGAAAAGATATTTTTTTATTGGTCCCACAACAGTCTGGTTGTCTCACACATACACACACCTCCCACCAGACCCAACACAAAGTCCACGCATGTGATGCAAGAGCAGCTGTGAGAGCATGCCATAGTAACAAAGAAAGGGGTAGAGCTCTACGTTTTCTTTTATAAAAGACAAATTGTTTATTGATTCAGTCCTTCCACTTGCAACCTCTTTGGTAACAGTCATAACACTTCTAGACCGGGAGAACGCAGTGGAAAGGCCCAGTTCTGTCCTCTCACTACTTCCAGGAAGCCCTGAACGTGCCTTAGTGAGAGGCCAAAAGCAGGTTTAAAAACATGGCCAAGGACCTGACCTCTATGGACACCCCAGAACAGCCCACCATGGCTCGACGTGCTCGCGGACGGCCCAGAGAGCAGCTCCAGCACCTGTGGGCAGATGACAGCTTAGGATGGCGATGCATGCTGGGGTCGTGGTGCCAAGGCTGGCTGTGAGCTGTGCTTGGAAGGCAGCGCTGATGCACTTCTTGGGACTTCCCAGGCATCAGCCAATGGGGCCAACAAGGCAAGACTCGCCCCTGGTGGCCTCACAATGATGGGCTGAACCAGCAGTGTTGGCCTCCCCCTCATCACACCATCCCAAAGAGAGTAACTGCTGTACTTGGCGTTAGAGATAAACATATACTGATTACACATGGTCATAAAAAAAAGTAATAATAATAATAATAATAATAATACATTTCCTAGAACATTACTTAAGACGCTTCTGTAATGCATCCAAGCTTCCCCTCCCTGTCTTCCCTTATCTATACAGAATAAAGTGCTTCGTTTAGTTTGTTCACACTAGTAGAGCCACCGATACACTCTTAACTTGGCATGTTTGGGCAACTGATACTGAATGTCGTAAAATAATACAGAGCTGAACACCAGGCATGAGAAACTAGTTCTGAGGCAAGTGCTCGGGGTTTCATTCGTCTCCTTCAAGTTCCAGAGGTTGTTCCTACGTCTGTTTTTTTGCTGTTCTTTGAAAAAGTTCTTTCTTTGTAAGTTCAACCCAACTCCATTGCGGTTGTGTCTCATCAGGCAGGGCTGCGTGTGGGGAAGCTCTCTCTGTCCGTGTGAACCAAGGGCATCTGTCCATCTGTCCTTCCCTCTTGACTTCAGGCAAACCAAGAGTTGAATCAGTGGAGTTGTCTAGCAGCGGATGCTTGTCTCTATTGCACTGTCACAGCCATTCCCACCATCTGTCAGTCCATCACCTTCCCATCGTGCTTGGGTTATGGCTGTGGTCCGAAGGGCCAGCTGCACCTCATGGACTTTATGAGGCTAACTGGTCTGTGCTACCAGGCTCCTGGGATATATAAAACAAAAACAACCCTCCCTGCCCAGCTCCCTCCCTCCCCAGAGTTCAACCAAAGGGAAAATCAAAACCAAACTCCGGCGGGTCTGGGGTGCAGGCAGAGCTGTCGGCTGAACATCGCATTGGGGTGTATTCATGAGCTGCATAAATGGGAATCAAGCCCCTCTCCACCCTTGCAGTCTGTCGAAGAAGGGATGTGAGAGATTAAGGTGCAAGAGTTAAAAATAAAAAAATAAAATAAAATATAAAAAGCTTGAACGCAATGGGCCCAACTCTCCCGTCTCATCCCCCACCTAACCTAAAGGGTGCCAACAGGGTCCAACTGGGATGGATGCAGGACAAGACTCCGTGAGAGCGACTCATTTGAGCTCTTAGTACGTTAATGAAAACCAGACATGACAAGACACATCAGGACTGAACAAGGGTGTAGACAAAAGGGCTTGGAGGCCATGCTGGACTCCTAGGAGCTGCCCAGGCCTTGAAGCGGGGAGGGAACAGCAGGGATCTGGTTCTCCAAAGTGCTGTGTGCATGGTCACATCTCAATGTCTCCAAGTGGCTCTCCGGGCAGTCTCTTGAAGGGGACTGGAGGTGGTCAAGCTCAGTCATGAGGCCTTCCAAGGATGTGGCGAGGCCTAGCTGCTGTAGGATGAGGGACAGCAAGTGCTCTGCACCTGCTCTTCTCACCCAGACCAAACTTGGCTTTGTTAGTCCCAACAAAGAGCTCTCATCTCACTTCAGCATCCAAGTGGGACAGGTCCTCGCTGGGAGAGGATGAGCACAGGGATGGGGAAAGCCACCACCAGGTGAGTGGATAAAGGAGTGTGGATGTGTTGGAGGGGGGATTTACTCGGGGAGAAGTCCACCAGGAAGGCAGGCCAATGGGGTTCATTGCAGGAGACCACGCAGGCAAGGTGAAGTCTCCTTGTGGTGCAGGCTCCCATCCCATCTCAAGGCAGAGTACAAGTGGAAAGAAATGTGAGGGAGCCCAAAGGGGATAAGGTCTGGGAGACAGTGGAGGAGGAGACAGCACAGATTGCTCTACCAAGGCCCTCCAATACCTCCAAGGGTATTACTGAGAGCTCCTCCAAAGCAGCCACCTCCCAGGCTGGGTCATGGTCCCTTCAAAAAGCCAATGGCCCCAAGAACTGAGCACCCATGTCCCTCACAGATGTGTGCTTGAGAAAGCTTTGCACCATGTCAGGGTCATGAAGGACGGAGAGTGGCCAAGCTTTTGCTACCCATCTAAGAAGGTTAAATATGTTGAGGCAGCTCTGCCATCGCATCCTCCCCCTGCTCAAAGGCAGAGGGGATTGAGGGTGAGGCCCTGATACTGATCCTGGGACACTGGACCCCATCCAGTACAATGACAAGCAAATTGTCACTACAAAGTGCTAACAATCCATGAGAACAGCAAGCTCTCCAGGGATGTCAGGCATGGGGTCAACACTCAGACATCCAGCAGGGGACACTGGTCACCTAAGCTGTCAGCTAAACGTTATTCTTTCAGAGCAGTCAGCATTCCTCAGACCTGTCTCAATGCACATCCCTGTCCAGCAAAGCCCCTGAGCACAACGATGAGCTCTCCTGGCTCTGTACAGACACATACCCATGCCCAGCTCAGGAGATGCGCACACGTGCTTTGCTCATTTGGACCAGGAGATGAAGCACAAGACTTCCTGCAGTGCTAGGTGTGGCTCACCTTCCCCAGCACCCTGATACCTCCCAGACAGGTGCAAACAAAAGAGGGCTCCTGCAGCCCACTCAATGTCCTCTCTCTCTCCTGACCCACCAAGAAACCTCCTCACCGCCTCCTCTGCAACCTGACCAACATCCACATACACCTGCAGAGCTGCCCTGGGCAGCAAGGAATCCTCTACACCCAGGCTGGCACCTCTCTGCCCATGCTGGAGGCTCTGCAGCTCCCGCAGTGCTCCCCAGACCAACTCACAACAGAGACCACAGAGTCATGGTCAGAGCAAAATGTGACATCCCAAGGCAAGGAACACACAAACACAGTGTGGCCAAAGACGTACTAAACCACATCATGGGGCACCACCAAGCCAACCACAGCCCTCTCTGGCACAGCCTGAGCACATCAGTCCCTTTTGGTCCCAGTAAGGGACTGTCGACCCTATGTGGAGGTGAAGCTTGGTAGAGCAAAGTGGGCTTTCCTGATGTGGCAAGAAAAAGGCCTTGCCTCCACTCTAATGCTTGGGATGACACACAGCAGCTCCCAGCCAACACGTGGAGCTCACCCACAGGTGGGGTTTATTCAGATTGTTAAGGCACTATTCTGGGCTGATTCTGCTGAGGACCAGCTGCATCCCACTCCTCTACCCTGGTGCCATCCTACTGGTCCTGAGGCCATCCCAGCTCTCCCAAAGCCACTCTGCAAACTCCAGAGTTTCTCCTGAAATCCAGCTCTCAATGGGATGAGAAGGGCACCCCAAAGACAAAAGGGCAGCTGGCTGCCCATGCCCCCAAAACACAGCACCTGTGTTGTGCTTTTGTCTACTGGAGAGAAAAACCTGCGCTGGGGGAGGAAGACGAGGAGAGGGCAGCTAACAAGGCCAGATGATGGCTTTCAGTGGGGACACCTGCTTTGCTGCATGCCACCGGGAAGCCAACACACCTCAGCTCTTGGGGAAAGAGCTTGATTGAAAGACCAGCTTTACAGTACAGGGATTCAAGCACCACTAGCTAGATTTTTTCTTATAAATATTGAAGTGCCAGCACCCCAGATGGCACAGCATGGCGTCCCTCTGAGCCCCACCAACCTCTTGATGTGGAGATGAATGCAATGCATGGTGACAGGGCAACCAGGAAGGGTTGGGATGAGCAACTCAGCTGGGGATGGAGCCAATGGAGCCTGCATCACCTTGCTGGGTCAAATCATTGTTGCCCAGTGGGAAAAATGCCTTGGGAGAGGCTTTTCCTCCCTGTTTTCCCAGTGATGGGGAGTGCTGGTGGAGGGCTGCCAGGGGACTCCACGGCCAAGATGAAATGGAGAGCGATGTCTTTTATCTGCACCCTTATGGACAGTTCCCCCATCCACATCTACACTCCTTGGGGACTTCTTCCTGCTTCCACTCTCCACAGAGAAAGGCTTTGTGGGCAAAAAAAGAAAAAAAAAAAGAAAAAATAACACCAAAACAACCCCAAAATGAGGAGGAATGGGGTAGATAGCAAGCGAAGCCACATCTCCCCGGGTGTTTCCAAAGGAAGGAGCAGTCTGTGCAGGGGGAGGGCACCTAGTTGTTATTTGAATTTATCCTCCCCGCAGGAAACAGGGGAGGTGGGGGTGGTAGGTGAGGAGGAGGAGGGAGGGTCTGTGGCAGGGGAGGAAGCAGCGGCAGTGGGGAGACGCCGGGGGGCAGCGGGGCCGGGCTGGCGGCAGGCTGAGGGACCGCTGTGTCCGAAGCCAAGGGGTTGCTGACACGGAAGCATTTCTCCTTGTGGGCTTTCAGCATGTTGGAGAAGCGGAAGCGTTGGCCACAGACGTCGCAGGGGTAGGGCTTCTCTCCTGTGTGGGTCCGGCGGTGCCGCTTCATGTTGGGGCGGCTGGTGAAGCTCTTCCCGCAGATCTCGCAGATGTAGGGCTTCTCACCTGGGTTTTGGGTGGGGAAAAGGTGAGAAGCAGCACTGGATCCTTCCCTCATCCCCACAGAATCTTTGAATGATTAAGGCTAGAAAAGACCTCTAAGATCATCAAGTCCAACCCCAACCCATCCCCACCATACCCACTAACCATGTCCCTCGGTGCCACATCTCCACACCTCTTGACAACGATCCCAACCCCCATCCCAACTGCCACTCCCATCCCATCCCAGAAAGCCAGGAGCTCTCACCCGTGTGCGTCTTCATGTGCTCATCGAAGTACTGCTTCATGTTGAAGTCCTTGCCACACCACTGGCACATGAACTGCTTGTGGCCGATGTGGATGCTCATGTGGGAGCGCAGCTGGTACTTGTACTGGAAGCGCTCATTGCAGTTCTGCAGTGGGGTGGATGAGTGGTTGACAAGCGCAGGAAACACCCCAACATCCCACCCCACCTCATATGGGAAAAGGATAAAATTGCTTTTTCCCTGAAATAATGGAAATAAGTGACTTTTGGGGTTGCTGAGAGAAGCTGTGGATGTCCCATCCCTGGAGGTGCCCAAGGCCAGACTGGATGAGGCCCTGGGCAGCCTGATCTGGTAGGGGGCACCCAGCACACCGGAGGAAGTTGGAACTGGATGATCATTAAAGCCCCTTCCAAACCAAGACAGACTATGATTCTACAAAAGCCTGAGTCTCACTGTAGTGTTGGCGAGGCCTTCAGGCAGGAACACAAAGCATGGGAAAGGGGGAAAACGTCCAAACAGCACAAAGCACTGTGAACTGGAGGACACTTCCCCAGTTCAGCGCTTTTGCCCCTATTTGTGAGGAAGAGGGGCGTCAGAGATGTGGGGAGGAGAAGAGACCTCACCTCACACTTGAAAGGCTTCTCCCCGGAGTGCTGCAGAGAATGGACCTTGAGGGACATGCTGCGCTTGAAGGACTTCCCGCAGGTCTCGCAGGTGAAGGGCATGTCCTTGGTGTGAGCTGCGGCAGAGGTGAGCAGTGTCACACACCCTCCCCACGCATTGGCCTCCGGTGGTCCCAAAACTGACGCCCAACTTTGGCCAACTCAAAGACATCATCCCAAGAAGACGTGTGGTAGCACCATGCCACCAATGAGCGTGCCTCGGGGCTCAACACTGACCCTCCCTCCTTTATACAAGATGCTGTCTGCCAAAAAAACAACCCTTTTTTGCTCTTTTTTAGTGCCTGCGAGCACAGAGATGCAGCCACTGCTGCCATCTGTGATTTGCTTTTCAAAGCGCAGTGCCGGCACAGGCTCATCCTCTTTTTACAAGGGAAGGATGGTTACACTTCAAACCTTCCTTTGATCACTTCTGATGTCTTTTTTTTTTTTTTTTCCTGGTTAAATAAAATAAATGAGATTTCCTGGTGCCACACCTGCTCTGCAGCAGAGAACTGCTCCAGAAGCATCAATACAGAGCAGACGTATGCTCAGCATTCACCACCCAGCACGACAGGATGATAAAAGCCAAATCTCTATGCTTTCGCTTTGCCATTAAAAAGCTCACCAAGAGCTAGCCCAGCCCTAAGTTCCCAACATAGCAGCAATAGAAAAATGCCTTTCATCATCAAAAACCCCACACCAACACCCCTAATGAGATCCCCCCTAACGAGACCTGGCGCCTCCCGCACTCACCAACCATGTGTTTGCGCACGTGGGCCATGGTGTAGAACTTCTTCTCGCAGATCTCGCAGGAGAACTTCTTCTCAGCGTAGCCATGGACAATCTTGTTGTGCTCATGGAGCGACCAGAGCTTCTTGAAGCCCTTCCCACACGTCACACACTGCAATGAGAGAGGGGCTGGGCAGGGAGGCAGGGGAACGTACCGAGGCATTGCCGGTATTTGGGTTTTGCTTTGGCTGTTGAAAGACAACATCATCACAAAACCTGAAGCTAACACAATGACAAGCAAGGTTGCTACAGACCTTGTGGCTTCAAAAGCTCCAAAACTCAATTTTCAATCCACTGGCTGGGCTGATGTCTTCCCAAGGAAGGACACATCCCTCTAGCAATGGATGTATGAGACTTGCAAAACCTATGGCTCATGCACCAGGGTCTTATTCCCAGCTGGGGATTTCATGCTTGCACACAATAAAGACATTACATCCAGAAAAACCCAACCCCACTGTATTAGCATTAGAAGGCTGCAAGGGATACAGGGAAAAGGGGAGGCACAGGCTAGGGAAGCCTTCATGACTTCAGTCCTCAGCAGGTATTCTAGCATTAAATGAGTTCCCTGAAAATAGGCATTCATCCCCAAAATTCTACTAGTATCCATGGATTTTGAAAATGCCCATGAATCTCCAAAAATCTATTAATATCCATTTATTCAGAAAACAGCCATTAATGGAACAAAACAGACCCCAAACTGGCTCATTTGCACAACGGAATGACAGGATGTGACAATGTTAATCGCTAGCAAAGTCTCCTCCTAGGAATCACAGTAAGGGTTTGCTCCTGCTCCACCAAGCTCAATGCTTGTCAGAAAGCTGCCAGGGTAAGCTGCAACCTGTGCCTCCATGAACGGCTTTTCACCTCTGGCATGGGCTGTGGTTGGCTTTTTACCACGTGCCCACAGCTTCTGCATAGGCTCAAAACCCTTTCTGAGTCCAAACAGAGGGGGGTGAACGCAACCAGTGGTGCACGAGATCAGCCTGGGGAAACAAAAGCATTGCACAGCCCTTGCTCTGTTGGAGCAGCCTTCATCTCCCCGTGTACTCTTGTCCAACTCCTCTTGTCCAACTGGGCTCAGAACATCTCTACTCCTTGCAGGTACATTGCAAGTAATAATTGATGCCTAGGAAGTATCTGGCAACAGCACAGCCAAGCAGCATCAGCAAGCCCATGGGGGATTTCACAGGGGGTGCAGACAGCGTGGCCTCAACCTCCCCCACCCATCCAGGGGAAGAGATGCTCATGGATGGGCTTCATCCAAATTTTGCACTGAATGAGGCTGCAGTACCACAGAAAATATACTATTACGTCATGTTGTCATAGTGTCTCTCTATCTTTATATTTAGGTGCCTGGGAGGCAAAATGAGGGTCACAGACGCACTCCCAGCACTCGATTTCTTCATCCTGGCAGGCTTGAATTTCAGCATGAGCAGTCCTCTGAGTTTTACTGGTTTTATGTAAATATTTCTATAGATCAGAGCAGTTTTATCTCTGCCTTAAGAGATGTTTTGAGACCAACTTCCACATTCTCCACTTAAAATGAAAAAGACTGCAGGGGAATATTAAAATTAAAGACGGAGAAAAGGAGATGTAGGAAAGTCCTCATCTGGGACCACGCAGCCCCGAGGGCAGAGCCCTGTGCCCTCAGGCAAAGGACAAGGCAAGTCATACAATAAATTCTGGCAAGTGAAGAGCAAAATCACACTGGAGCAGGTCAAGAGAGATTTTGAGAACAACGTGATAAAGCAAAGGGTGAATCCTTATTGAGGCAGCAGGGCAGGAAAGCTGCGATGGGGTCATGGGTGTCAATGGGAAACGTTCACAGGGAGCAAAGCTGCAGTGAGGGATGGAGGGTCCTCAGGGTGAGATCTGGGGACACATCAGCAACAGATTTAAGACGACACAAATAGGGTAAGAGGAATGGTCCTTCCATGGCTGTGGTTAAAAATTGTCCACATAGAGACAAAAAAATTCCCTTTTCCAACCAGGCATAATTCCACGGTATATTGATAAAGTTATTCGATATTGCCGGGCTAAATAGAGTGAATTTGGCTGCTATTTCTAAAATGCAAAATGCCTGAGTAAGTGAGAGGTAATGAGCCAAGCCTTCTGTGGAGGGAGGTCACCACAGGGGCAGCTGTGGCTCACCCTATCCCAAAACGACCCAGAAAAGGGATTAAAAAGGGAGGAGGGAAAAAAGCAAAGAGGTGACAGAATCGCTGATAGCCCCAAGAAATCCACCAGGAAAGCAGCAGAAAGGCGTGAAGAAACGCTCAGGGAAAATCTCCTTTCAATTGCTCTACGATGGGCTCTGAACCAGCCACCAGCGTGCAAGAGGCGTCAGGCATACATTCACCGGTCCTGGTTCAGTGAACGCAAAGTCATCCCAAAAAAGCAGGCATCAGAACCGTGAGTTTTTCAGAAGGACACTCCAAAGGGCTTCGTCACCTATTTTATTTGAGATGCACGCACTGTAGGGCTGTGGTGGCACCCCGGTTGTGTTCCCTTCACCAAGAGGGGTGCAAAAGCCCTTACAATCCCACTGTTTGGTGGAAGGCGCATTCGGTGTGAAGCTCCCTAGAAGATTTTGTTCTTTTATTAACAGCAGCAGCCCTGTGCAGAATTGTTCAGTAGAGATTAGAAGTTTGCAGGAATGTGCAGTTTTGCTGCTTGGCAGGGATGCCTGTCTATCACCCCAAAATTGCACTGATCTGATGGGGGTGATTTGCACATGCAGATGAGTCCCATTAATGCTAGGCAAAGGGCATACAGTCCCTGAGCCATGCACTGATGTCAAGTGAGTTTGGAAATTTGCTAAATACGTGAGCTAAAGAGCACAAAAGGCAGATTAGAGCCACTTACTTATGTCAGCAACTCTTCAAATCAAGCTAAATTGGTTTAAGCCTGGGTGGAACCGGCTGGAGTGCGTCTCTATTAGAGCCTTGCAGTGTTTTATCCAGATTAACTGAATAAACTCAAAGTAAAACTACTCCCCCCAAACTACTCTGCATTACTACCTGGCTGGCCAAGGGGAAGACACTGTCAGAACTAATTCTCTGGTCCTGTGCCACCGTGGGAACCCGCCAAGCTCAAAGACAAGTCACAGGAGAAGCAAGGTTCCCTCCAGTCCACCACGTCCATCCACAACATCAAAAGTATTATTTGCACATACGACCATGCTATGGTGTAAGTGGGTGGGATGTTCTCCCCACTGGGATGTCTTGTCATGGTGGGACATCCTTCTCTTTGGTGGGATGAACCACCTCAGTAGGATGTCCCATCATCTCCCTCCCCAGCAGGCTGTCCACTCACAGTGAGATGTCCCTCCCCTCGATGGGATCCCCATCACGATGGGATGTCCCTTCCCCTGGGGGGATGTTGCTGGGCTGGCAGGCTCACCTGGATGTTCTTCTCGCAGTCAGTCTGATGGTGCAGCAGCAGCTCACTCTCAAGCAGGAAGCGTTTGCCACACTTGTCACAGATCTGCATGCGGCTGTGCGTGACGTTCATGTGCTTCTCCAGGTACCAGCGGTTGTTGAAGACCCGGGGACACTTCTTGCATGGGTAGTGCTGCTTCTCTTCCAGTTTCACCTTCTGGCCCAGCCCGTCTTGCTCTTTTTTCCTCTTCCTCCCTCGTTGCCCTTCCTCTTCTTCCTCTTCCTCCTCTTCTGTCTTGGCCATCTCCTGGGACCGGGTGGCCATGGCAGATTTGGTGGCTTTGGATGCTCGGCTTCCTCTGCGGGTCTGCCCACTCTTTTCCCTTTTCATCTCGGATGTGTCTTCATCGTCATCCTCCTCCTCCTCTTCTTCTGTTGTCTCCTCCAGGTCTTCCTCCTCACTGTGCTCCTCCTCTTCCTCCTCACCCACCTCCGCATCCTCCTCTTCTTCCTCCTCCTCCTCTCCTTCCTCGTTCTCCTCCTCCCCATCCTCCTCTGTGTCACGTCCATCTCCATCAGGCCGCCCCATCACAGCCGCCTCGCCGGCGGCCGCTTTCCCCTCCATGCCCTTGGAGACATTGAGAGTCTGGTTGTTGAGGTTCACCTCCACGATGATCTGTTCCCGGTTGTAGGAGCCCTGGCTGTCCAGGTCCTCCTCGGATTCCTCACCCTCCATCTTGCAGACAGCACCCGGGCCGCCGTCCTTCTCCTCCTTGTAGTACTGCTTGGCCTGCCCTGGCGGCAGCGGCCCACCACCCGCCCCATCCTCCACCCGCACCGAGTAGGGGTCAGTGCCCTCTCGGGCGTAGATCTTGGGGTGAGGGGTATCCACCTCCTGCTTGATCTCACAGTAATATGGCGGAGGGCCAGCACAGCCCTCGGCGGGCAGGGCCATGTCAGCAGCCAGGCTGAGCGAGCGCGTGTCCAGCAGGTCCTGGCAGGAGGATGCAATGTTGTTCATCTGCAGCACGGCGGCCGCGTTCAGCACGTCCTGCACATTGCAGGAGTTGACGAGGAGCTTGGAGGTGTAGATGAAGTTGAGGATCTGCTGGAGGCCCTGCGAGGTGAGGGCCTCCAGGGAGAGCTCCACGCGTTGCAGCTGCTTGTTTTGGGTGAAGAGGGAGTGGAAGAACTGGCTGTAGGCTGCCAGGACCCCCTTGTGCGCCGGGAAGATGCTCTTGTGCTGCACCAGCACGATGTCCACGTCGCACAGGTCCGGCTGAAAGAGGCGCTGCTCGTTCAGTCTGTCCATCAAACACGTGAAGTGGAGGGCTACATCCTCCACCAGGGAGTACTCGGCTGAAGGGTAGTCAGTTGTCTTTTCGACTATCAGCTGTGGGCAAGAAGGAAATAAAACTGTTCAGAAAGGCTCTTTCCCCAGGAAAAAACCCACCCAGCCAATGTAATCCATCCCTGTCCGTCTGTCCCCCGTCAGAGATGACAACCAAGAGGCTCCACCTCCAGACTAAGCTTGGAAACACCAACCAAGAAGCTTCATCTTGGGGACACCAGCCAAGAGGCTCCACCACCAGACCCAGGCTGGAACCGTCAATCTAAATCCTCCACCACCAGACTGTGCTTGGAGACACCAACCAAAGAGGCTCTAATACCAGGCCCAGCTTGGAGATGCCAATCAAAATGCTCCACCATCAGAATAAGCTTGGGGACACCAACCAAAGAGCTTCACTACTATGTTCAGCTTGGAGATGCCAACCAAAAAGACTCAACCAAGGAGGAGAAAATTTGCTGTGAGAAGAGGCTGAAGAGCCACAAGCACTTGTCAACAGCCCCTCAGTGCAGGTGGGAAGCACCATGGCCACCCCACAACCTGGTGGAGGCCAAAGCCTCAACACTCATGGACAGAAGACGTTATGCAGAACATGGGAAATTTAATACATCCTCAGCCTCCTTAATCAGATGGGGTGGGTGCTGTGGTGGGGATATTCATCAGTTCTGGGCAACGGATGAGATGCCTTCCACCTATCAAGGAAGAAATTAGGATTTTAAACTTCCCCATTCCTACGACATAATTACATAAAATCCCACAACACTTGGGTTATGCTCACAGAAAGCAACCCCTAGGCTGTATCTCCTATTCCTCTTCCTCCCATGAGGCCAAGGAGCCAGAGATGAATCCATGGGCACTTCCCATCACCCTGCGCCACGCTGAGCACATGCCCCTTAAAAGCAATTACCAAATTACTCCACGTGCGCTGACTCACATTGGCAGGATTCACCAGGATGATTTATGCTCCCTTTTTTCTTTTTTTTTAACCTTATAGTTGCCTGGGGAAAGGCAGCACCCAGAACAATCCAAGCCTGGAAATGCTGTGAGCACTGGGGCTGCTGCCCAGTGATTTAACTCTACCTGCACATGCTTTTGCAGGACACAGACCCCAGGACTCTCACCCACTGTCCCATGGAGACCCAAACTTTCCTTCCACTTGTCTTCCATGCTGAGCACCCAAGACAAATGGCATGGATGGATATGGCCCTGCTCTCCGTCCTGCTATGGGCTGTGAGAGGGGCTGGGGCACAGTACAGTGATGGAGGGGCAGTGCTTCATCCTGCACCCTCTGTACTAGAAGACTTTCCCAGCTGATACTTGTTCTGGGACAAACAACAGCTCTTGATCAACTGAGTGATTCCAGCAAGACACATTCTGTCTTTCTTTCTTTCTTTTTCTTTTTTTTTTTTTTTGTAAGCCAAAGGCAAAAACATACCAGAAAAAATGCTCAAATAACAAAAAAGGGTGTTTTCTTCTTTGTTTTCTCAACAAACAAACAAACCCCCTCCTCCACCCTGCTAATTTTTTTCCTCTTCCTCTGAATTTCTGCTCTGCAACCATCCAGCTCAGCAACTCAGCAGCCCTGGCACAGGGCAGTCCCAGCAAACACTCATGTCCTTGAGAAAAGGAGGAAAATGCAGCTCTGCTCCCAGCTCTGCAACAGGGCAAGGAGGTGGGGAAGACATATATTATGGGTATTTTTGTTATAAAATGCTGCATCCCAGCTGGTGCACCTATCCATCCATCTACCAACCAACAAAACATCCATCCATCCAACCAACCATCCAGCCAGCCACCCATCTGTCCATCTACCCACCCACCCATCCATTCATCCCTCCATCCATGTCCCCATCCATTTATCCACTCATCCCTCCATCCATGCCCCCATCCACCCACTCATCCCTCCATCCCTCCATCCACCCATCATCCCTCCATCCACCTGTCCAGCCACCCATCCATCCATGCCCCGATCCATCCACCCACCCACCCATCCACTCATCCCTCCATCCATGCCTCCATCCAACCATCCATTCATCTCTCCATCCATGCCCCCATCCCTCCATCCACCCATCAGCCCTCCATCCACCTGTCCACCCACCCGTCCATCCATCCATCCCCTCTGCTTTCTAACCCTTGTGACTGCCAAGGACACGTTGACGGAAGGAATTTGGATGGCTCAGCTCCTCCAAGCGAATTGAAAAATGATGATATAATGAAAATCACTGTGAACGTTGAAGAAACAGCAAGCTTTCAACCGAGCAGTCTGCTGCTTGCCAGGGACTCTCCCACCTTTATCTCACTCCAAAAAAAGCCCTATATTTGGGTTTTTCCTCCAGCATTCTCAACACTGGGGTGCACCTTGCTTTGCTCCCAATACAGGAAGCTGTGAGTCCACAAGGTGTGCAGGTGGAAAAACGGGTGCAATACTGGGGAAATGGACTCCTCTGGACAGCATCACCTCCGCTGCAGCCCAGTCTGAAAAACAAACGTTGGCTTTTTGCTCAAGATTGAGGCATTTTTGGCAAAAAGGGGCTGACCCCTCACCCAGCGCCGGGTCCTGCCAGGCAGCTCTAATCAGTCCCAGCAGCGGCGAGGACAATGCGTGTCTTGGCCGCGTCCCGCCAGTGACTTCAGCCCGGACTTGTCAGCAGGAGGGTTGGCTTTTTATTGCTATCAGATGCTTTCGTGCTCTTGCCCGGAACCGGTGTCCCAGCCAAGCCCTGAGTCGCATCAGAGAGGCACCCACAGGGGTCACATCCCCACCTCACCCCCAAACATCCCCCTGGGGCTGCATTAGCACAGAGGATCAATCCCACAACCCCTTCCCATGTGCTAATCCTGAATACATACACATATTTCAATTTAAAAGAAAAAAAAAAAAAACAACCATATTTTTGCTCTTTTCTGCCATCACGGCTTTGGCTCGCTGGCAGCTCATGTTGCTTTGGTTTAGTTTTGCAAGAGGCTCAGGCTGGTGGGAACAAGTCGCATTTTGCGTCCCCATCTCCATCCCCACTCCCACCTTCATTCCCAACCCCACCTCCATCTCCAGCCTTAACCCCAACCCCATCTCCAATCTCAATCCCATTTCCAACCCCAATCCTAACCCCATCTCCATCCCCGTCTCCATCTCCAATCTCCAGCCCTGTCTCCATCCCTGTCCCCATCTCCAATCTCCATCTCCAATTTCCAGCCCCATCTCCATCCGTGCCCCTGCCTCCAACCTCCAGTCCCACCCTCATCTCCAATCCCTATCCCTCCCTCCAACTCCAACCCCAACCCCTTCTCCATCCCTGTCCTCATCTCCAATCTCCATCTCCATCACTGACCCCAACCCCACCGCAATCCCCAAACCCAACCCCATCCCTGTCCCCAGCCCCAGCCCCCTCCCCGCCTCCATCCTCATCCCCATCTCAAGCTGAGGGTCCCACTGGGTGCCCCCATTGCATTGGACACTCACACCTTCTCCTTTTCCCCAACTCTCCCAACCAACCAAAGCCATCATCAAACCTCTGCCGTGCCGGGCACTGAGCAGAGCCCTGTTGGGATTATTCGAAAGCAGTGTGGCCACGCACTCCCCACCCCGCTGGGCCAGCCGGCGCCTGCAGCCAGCCCCCCCGCACTGACGCTTCCCTCCGGCTCTATTTTAAGAGCATTTCCAACCAGTGCTGCCAAAGTCCCATCCCGAAACAGCCCATGGGGAGGATGCTGGGGGCAAGCGGGGCCCGTTGCGCTCACACATTTTTTTATTACTCCTATTTTTTCATGCACAAGCCCCTGTTTCCTTCCTTTTCCTTCAAAGAAACCTCACCGCTGCCCCCCGGCCGGAGTGAAGCAGCAGGATGTGGGCAGAGATAAGGGCCATGCGGGAAGCACTGGGGATGCTCTCTGGACTGCAGGGAGCCACAACTGGGTCAGGGAAGCAGCAGTGCTATGTAAACACCCCCTGCCTTGAATGGATCCCTCCTTTGGGAATTCCCTTCCAATTTTTCACGCCCCCCCAAATCCCCCAAACTCAGTTCTACTGTGCAATCGTCCCTGGAGGCATCCAAGGCCAGGCTGGATGTGGCTCTGGGCAGCCTGGTCTGGTGGTTGGCGACCCTGCACATGGCAGGGGGTTGGAACTGGATGAGCATTGTGGTCCTTTTCAACCCAGGCCACTGTATGATTCTATGAATCTGCTTTTTGGTAGCATTTTGCGACTGCTGAAGCACTGAACGCTGACCTTCAATATTAAACTGCATTAAGGAAAAGTGCCCTGGTAAGTAGCTCAGGACGCTGCCTGTATCTTGCTCATCAAAAATAATTAAAACCTGTCCCATTTGCAATTTGGACAACGCTGTGTTTTGGGGAGAAAGCGCTTTGCTGAAACCCTGTTTGATGCCACACTTCTGCTAAAGAACGGAACGGCATTAAAACCTATTGTTGTAGAGTTTGTATGACGCAAAACTGAGTCACTGAGATGACGTTTACTGGGGTGCCGGCGCTGTGTGGTTTCATCCTTGCAATCTGCCCTCAGGTTCCTATTCCTATCATTTGCCCCGTGCCCTTGGATGAGATTTGCATCCTCTCTTCTCTGGCTTTCAGAGGAGATAATGCTAAAAACAATGCAAAGCTCATGGGGATGAAGCCACCGCATGGCTCAGAAGCTAAAAATCTCAAGAAACGCCACCAAAAACTCAGGAAACATCCCCCAAAGCCATAAAACCACCCAAACTCCAGAACTGTCACCAAAAAAACATCACCAGGAATCCAAGAAACCACTGGGTTTTGGATTGTGGCCATGCACAAAAGCCCTGTGTTGGAAGAAGGCTCTCCCCACCATGCCCTTGGAAAACCCCAAGGGCAGAGGGCTGCTGGAGCGTCCCCACTGCATTGCTCCCATTGCAGGGCTGCTCTGAGGGCTGGTTTGGGATTTCAGGGACTGTCCAGAAGAACAAGCAGCAAGGAAAAGCAGCAGAGAGCCCAACTGTGGCATCCCACCCATGGGGATGCTACAGGGAGTGAGGTGGGGAAGGTCCAAAGCTTTGGCCCCGTTCCTTTGGGCCACCAGCACTTCCCCTGCCTCGAATTGGAGTCTTCCGTATATTTGAAGGACGGAGCTCCATGCTGGCAGTGGACACATCAACGTGGGCGATGCTCCCAGAGCCCATCCCAAAAGAGCTCCCAGAGCCCATCCCATTGGGCACCCAAAAGAGACCTCTGCGCCGCCCCAAAAGCCAACCAAGTTTGGGATTTTGAGGGCAGCCAAAGACTTTCCAGGCTCATTTTCCCTTCTTTGGTTTACATTTTTTTGGGCAGCTTTTTTTCCTAGAAGCCAGCACCCACATTGCCAGGGAGTGATCTGGAAAGCCAGCAGTGGGACCGGCCCAAAAGAAGGGATCGGGGACGGCTCATTCCCCATCCCTGGGCCCCGCGTAGAGGCTGGGTTGAGGGGCCTCCGCAAAGGGAAGCCGGAGCTGCTGCTTCCTAAGGGCTGGTTGTGTTTGGGCTTCTTTATTTTTGTACTTTTCTTAAAGCTTTTTTTCTGCTTCTCCTTTCGAGCGTAGAGCTGCAAAGCCACAGCAATGCCCCAGCTCTGGGCACGGCAGCACCCACACCTCTCCCCCATGATGCACACCAGAGATGCTCTTTCGGGGCACACTGCTTGCAAATAGGATGCATCCCTCGGGGTGATGCTCTGTGCCACCAAGCATGTGGCCCATGGGAGACCCTAAGGGGGGAGAGACGGGCGCTGGGGATGCACACACGTAAAGCCGCTGCCTCTGCTTCCCTCCTCTGCCCGAGAAAAACAGGAGGAAGGAGGATGAAGGGAGGAAACGAGGACAAACCCCAGTGCTAACCTCCCTGGCCGGGCTGCAGGCCAAGTGGCTGCGCCAGGTGCTGGATCCAGCCGCTGTCTAGCCTGGTGCAAGGTGCTGGCACAAGGGGGTCAGGGACACAGCACACGTGTCCCCATGTCACCATGCTATGGGGATGTGGGGATGGGGAGTACACGAGCATCCCTACCTAGGGACCCTTGCTGACATGCCCCGTCCTATGCAGAAATCTCTACAAATCCCACTCGAATGGATTTCCATCCTACGTGCGATGGATTTGGGCAGGGGGATGGCAATGCCACCCTTCCCAATGTCACCAAAGCTCCTCATCCCTCGCAGGTGCCCACCCTTTCCCCTGAGCCAACCCAACCTTGTGGGCACCGCTGCTCCTCTGCCACCTCCAGCACTGACCCCAGGTCTGAGCCAGCAGCCACTGACATCCACTCTCCAGCACCCAAAAACCCAATGCTGCTCACACCTGGCCCCAGGCCCCATAACTGCTCTAAAGGTCCCAATCCCAGTTGCAGCATTGTTACCACGGTTCCTTTGGTCCCTCTGTCCTCCCATGGAGGCACTGTGCTGCAATTAAGCCTACTGTCCACCCCAGATGTGCTGACACCTCCGTCCTGGCCCCATACCCAAACTCATCCCAGGTTGCAGCACCACAAGGCCCCAAGTGTCCCTGATAAGAGACAGCAGGGATGGTCCTACTGCTCCAGTGGGGCTGTAGGTCACACCAGATAACACCAACTGATGAGGGACATGGGGACAAGACAAGACCCCAAATGTTCACAAGCAGCCTTGACAAGAGACAGCAGGGCTGACCCTACAGCCCCAATGGGGTGATCCATCACACTGAGCTGCCATAAGGGGGAAAAGGGGGTGGGAAACGTGCTAGGGGGTGGGAACACAGCCCCAACAGCTCCCCGATGGCCTCAGTGAGGGAGACTGGGGATGGCCCTACAGCCCCAGAGGGGTGACCCAACATGAGGTTGCACGGCATGATGAGGGACATGGGGACAAGACCCCAGGTGGCCTCAATGAGAGACACCAGGCATGGTGGTGCACCCATTGGGGTGGCCCATCACCACGTGCTGCCATTAGGAGAAAAAAGGGGAAGATGCACCGGGCAATGGGTCAGTGAGCCATGCCCTGGGCTCATCCCATCCCTTGGTGGGGACGTGGGAGACAAGCAGGATGCAAAGAGTGCAGCAACAGAGGGATGCTCTGCTTCACGGATGGGTGCAAACCTAATGCTACACCAATCAAAGAAAGACAAAATAATGGAAAGAAATACAGCTCAGGCTGTGGTTCCACACGGAGACCTCGGAAGCTGAATGGGCACCAGCAGAAACACCACACAGCCATCCCAGCTGTGGGTACCAACAGCGGGGCAAAGCAGCAGCATCCCAACCACATCCCCACGGCGGGACCTCCACCCCCACTGCTACGTCCATTCTGGGTGACCCCGGGGCTGCTTTAACAGGCACAGAGCCATGGGTTGGTCCATCCCACAGCCACACACTTTCAGGGATGGGGTTGCCTGAAGCATCCTGAGGGACGTTCCCCCCCCCCCCCCCCCCCCTCGGTTCAAGGTTGTTTGCTGCGGGTCAAATCCCCCCCTCACCCCACCCCAAAATATAAAATACATAACTGTTGGCTAAAATAGGTCACCCGTGCAATGTGCCTCCTTGGCACGTTCTTATTTCCTAGCAGCGTGCACAGAGATGTTGGTTCTGCAATGGGTGCTTCCCCCCCCCCCCACCTCCCATATCCCTGCCATAGGGTGCTGCTGGGCGCCCCCAGCCCCACTGGGATAATGTTATGGGGGGGGGGGCACAGCCGGGAGGAATTAAGCAAAATGAAGGAGTCATCCGGGAAACAAGAAAGGCTGCACAATGCCAAGGGATCCTCCGGCCCTGGGTGAGCAGCGGGCACCCAAACTTTCCCTGTCCCCACCCCCCCATGTTCCAAATGCCCCCCCAGCACTGAGCACAGTTCCCCATAGGACAGAGGACAAGGAGCCAAGGGGGGGGGGGGGGGGGGGGGGGGGGGGGGAGGAGGGCACCCAGGAAGGGCACCCCCGTGCAGAACGGGGCCTGTGCATCATGCTGGGGGGAGGGGAACGAGGGGGGGGGCACAGGGAAATAATGATAATAACAATAATTACTGCAAATGCACGCAAATGAGGGCCTCGTGCACCGTCCCCGTCACCCCCGCCTTCAAACCCCATAAGCGCAGCCCAACCCCGCTGCACCCCCCGCCTCATAAGGATGCAGACCCCCCCCCCCCCATCCACCCCCATCCCCTCCCGCAGGGATTCCGGGGTAAGTTTCGGGAGGGCCTCTGCAAAGTCAGCAAAGCCCCGAGACCGGGGGGTGGGGGGTGGGGGGGGGGAGGAAAGAAACAAAAATAATAAAGGAGAAAAGGGGGGGCTGGAGGGGGGGGGGTGTTCAGGCTCTACCATTTTGATGCACAGATCTCCGCGCGGAGTCCCGCTGCTCCTCCGCTTGCCGGGGGTTTGTGCTCTCCATGTAAAACAGCCGAGCTGCCGGCTTGGGTGGCTGCTGCTGCCCGGGAGGGAGGGCTGCTCTCTCGCTCGCTCGATTTGTTGCTTTTCTTTCTTTCTTTCTTTCTTTCTTTCTTTCTTTTTTTCTTCGCTCTTTTTTCTTTTTTTTTTTTTTCTTTTTTCTTTTTTCGCTTTTTTGCTTTTTTTTTTCTTTGCGGATTTTTTTTTTTTTTTTTTTTTTTTTTTTTTGCTTCTTGGGGGTGGGGGGGGGAAGGAAATTACTGCGCTGCCAGCTCCGCTTGCATCCCCCGTCCCTCTTTTTCTTCCTTTTTCCTTTTGCTGTTTTTTTTTTCCTTTTTTTTTTTTTCCTTTATTTTTCCCCTTTCTTCTCCTTCCTCCCCTCCTTCCTTCTCCTTCCCCTCCTCCCTCGCTCCTTCACCTCATCCTGCCCATCGCCATGTTCGCCCCTTTTAGGAAGACGGAGGAATGCGGAGCGGCGGCGGCTGGGGCTGCCAAGAGCCCGAGGGCCGCTGATTGGAGACTCCGCATCAGATGGGGCCGCGGCTGCCCCCCTTAAAGGGACAGAGCCCCTCCGCCGCGCCGCCCACGCGTGACCGCCCTCTCCACGCGTGACACCCTCCGGCATCGCCTCCCCCCCGCCCCCGTGTGGAAGCAGCACAGCGGCACGGCCCTCGTCCTCCGTGAGCGTCCTTAAGTCCCCAGTGGGGAAACTGAGGCACGGTAGGGATCACAGCTTTCCCGAGAGTAACCCCTCACATTGGGCTTTTTGGGTTGGGAAAGCTCAGTCTGGGGACTGATGAGGTGATATCGAGCTCAGTTTGGTTCACAGAGGGGTTTGTGGAGCGCTCTCCTGCCATGGTGGGAATGCGGAGGTGTTCCTCCTATAGCAAAGGGGTTGGAACTGGAGGTCCCTTCCAACCCAAACCATTCTGTGATTCTATTTTAAGGCACTGTTGGGGTTCAGAGTGGGGTCCCGTGGGTGAGGTTTTGTGATTCAGCTGCCAGCACTGCGTGGGTCTCACCAAGACCTCCCCACCCCCCGGTTCAAATCACACATCTCCCCACGCACGTGGGGCAGAGACACCAAAATCAAACCAATTCCCATCTGCTACCCTCAACCAAAAACCACAGCAGCTCCGACGGGTCCCCAAAACCCCATCTGTTGCATCTCCATCCCACCTTCCCGGCCGTTTCCCTCTTGCCAACCACTCCCTTTTGCAGACAGAAATGCAGTAACGTCTTGCACTTGTTTAGACTCGGTTGCCGTGCACGGTAACTTCTTCCAGATGTGTACGGCCCTTTGCATAATGTCGCTGCAGCCACGTCCTGCCTGCGCTCCGTTTCCTGGGTTTATTTAATTTTTGGTTTTAATCCTCTGTCTTGCTTTCAACTCTGCTCTATAGGCAAAAAAAAAATCCTGGCCGAGACGACCGGCACTTTTCCCGTATCGCAGAGCTCTTCCCAGGATGAGTGCTTGGCCTGCCCTACGTGTCTCAGCGCCTGGAAGCGTTTCCAAGAGCTCCATGAGATGCTGGAGGACACCCAGCGGACACGCGGACACCGACGGGGTGAGGGTGAGATGAAGGCTGAGATGGGAGTAGGGGTTGAGCTCCATCCCAGAGCCCAAATCCTGCAGACAGGACAGGGGTGGGAGCAGCCTGAAGCCCTCTGAGATATGGAGCTCACAGGTCTGCAGGGAGAGGGGTGCTGGGTATGGGCAAAGACCATCTGGTGGGCTCCCAGGAGGTCCCTGCACTTTTTGTGACGCAGAGCCCACCCCGCAAACGGAGACCTGGTCTTTGCCATCCACACTTTTTCCTCTGTGATATAGGAGAAGCTGTTCCCTCAAAGGCCGCTGCCATCAACACGAGGAGGAATGTCCCAGGAGGAGCTCCAGACACAGCCAACAACACATTTTGGTGAAAAACTTCATTTGACAACGGTGACTACAGCAACATTCCTAAAAGATGAAGCACATGTGGTTTTGTTGGCCAACACCACTCATGGGCTCACGTGGAATTTGCTGAACCGACTTCCTGTATCTCCCAGCAAACCTCACCCAACCCAGTTTGGTGGGATCCCACCCAACCCCGTGCAGTGACTTTGCTGAGTGGGAGAGGTGATGTGGTCAGGTCTGTGGCTGTTGTAATGCAGAGAGTCAAGGGAGAGCTTGATGGGGAAGGACGTGTCCATGTCCATCCTTCCAACCTGCTTAAGCCACCTCTTCTCCTGCTCCTGTGGTGGATGTGGTCGATGCAGTGGAAGACCCATCCTTGGTCCATTCACGGTCGGGCTCTGAGCACCTGATGGAGCTGTAGGTGTCTGTGTTCACTGCGGGGAGTTGGACCAGATTTAAGTGTCCCTTCCAACTCAAATGATTCTGTGGTTCTGTGGTTCCAGCAGAGAGAGACATGGGACACTTCTGTGGGAGTTAACATGACCAGGGATCCCCATACCAGCACGTGGACAACAGAGCTCTCTTCTGGGAGTGTTTTTCCCTCCTCATCATCTGCTGGGGTTTCTGAAAGAGGATAACTCCATGCTCTTGGTGCCTTCCTGCAAGGATCTGGAAGGTCTGCAGGCTTCTTAGGTTGTGCTGGCTGGGACTTGGCCCTGTCACATCTTGCATAGACTATCAAAATGGTAATGGGTTCCGGCTCCCTGCAGAAGGACCCCAGCACAGCAGCCCTAAGTTCAGTTCATTTCCCACTGTTGCCATTGGGGAATTTTATTGAGGCCCTGGAACATGTCCAGAGAAGGGCAATGGAGCTGTGAAGGGTTTGAAGCACAAGTTTGTAGGGAGTGGCTGAAGGAACTGGGATGGTTCAGTCTGGAGGAGACTACAACCTGAAAGGAGGTGGTAGAGAGGTGGGGGTTGTCCTCTTCACCCACGTTACAGTGATAGGATGAGGGGTAATGGCCTCAGGCTGTACATGAGAAGGTTCCAGTTGGGTATTAGGAAACATTTCTTCTCAGAATGAATGGCAGTGCCCAGGGAGGTGGTGGGGTCACCATCCCTGGAGGCGTTCCAGAACCCTAATAGAGATGTGGCACTGAGAGACGTGGTCAGTGGGCATGGTGGGGTGGGTTGGGGTGGACTTGGGGATCTCAGAGGTCTTTTCCAGTCTTAATGATTCCATGATTTCAATGGATGGGTTCTCCAGTGACAGGGAAGCCCTAGGGATAAGGGTAGGTGAGGAACAAAAGCAGGAAGACCCTGGTGATATAGAAATATGGGTACCACAAAAGGGCCATCTCCTGCAGATGGGCAACAATATGGGGCCTGGCAATGATCCTAGGGAACCAGGAGAGGTTCACGCTGCCCTGGTTTAACTGATCTCTGATGTTTCGCATTGTCTTCCCATAGTTTTGCTCCTCTAGGGAAGCACCTGTCCCTCTGTTCCCCTGAGTGGAGCTGTAGGGCCGTGAGGGGCTGTAGGGCCGTGAGGGGCTGTAGGGCCGTGAGGGGCTGTAGGGCCGTGAGGGGCTGCAGGGCTGTGTGGGGCTGCAGGGCTGTGTGGGGCTGTAGGCCCATGAGGGGTTGCAGGGCCATGAGGAGCTGTATGGCCATGAGGAGCTGCAGCTGCCAAGAGCCCTCCCTTCAGCCTCCTTTGCTCTGGGCCCAACAAGCCCAGGGTCCTCAGCTCTCCTCACACCCCTTGCCCTGCAGACCCTTCCCCATCTCCGCAGCCCTCCTTTGGACGCTCCATAACAGCTCCATGTCCTTCTGACATGGCAGCACCCAATCAGGCCGCAGCACAGAGCGGAGCAGGGGGTGGAAGAGCCCTGCAGGTGGGCAGGGCCTCACCCACAGGATGAAGGGGGACAGCCGACCCTTTGGGGATGTACTGCTGGCCCAGCAACTGGTTTTCACCCAGCAACTGATTTTCTGGGCAGGCACAGGGAGCATGGAAAGGCAGGGATCACATCAGGCCAAGAGAGAGAGAGAGAGAGGGGAAAAAAAAAAAATAGGGAAGGCAAGAACATTCCTGGAGGCTCTCTGGCCTCAATCCCTGCAGCCTCCAGAGAGGAGGAGAGAGACAAAACAAAAGGCGTGAGAGAAGAGCGAGCCAAAGGCGAGGAGGTTGGAAGCAGCAGCGCCGGGATGCGGCCGACCAGGCCGGGAGGGCCCGGGGGTCGCACCGAAATCGCTGCCCTTTTATGGCCGGGCGAGAAGGGCTGCAGCACAGAGCCTGTCCTACTAAGGGAAAACGTCTCCTGTTCAGTGTGTGCAATGAGAACACCCACAGTGTGAGCGCAGATCGGCTCCCAAAGGACGGCTAAAATACGGCTGCTTCGCGTTGACCCCAATTCTTCTTTTTTTTTTCCCTTTGCCTCTAATTGAGGGAAGGAAGATTTTTTTTTTTTTTTTAATAAAAGAGTTTTGGGTGTTGGATGAGGTTCATTGAGGCCGTCCAGGGACACGGGCAGGTTGTGGTGGCACAGAGGATGGTCGGCACGCGGCCCCAAGCACCGCCATTGCTCTAGCTGAGGGCGTCCCACCTCACCCTGAGCCTCCTGTGTCCTTTCCTCCCTAGAAGACAAAATCCCACCAAAAACTGCTTTTGCTCTTGGTAGGGTGGGAAGGGAAACACAGACTGCTCCAGCGCGCTGCCTTGGAGCTGCCCCAGCCTTTCAGAAGCTGTTGTCCGTCCTCCTATGTTCCTATTTCCCATATTCCTCCCGTGCCCCGTAATTCACCCCCCAGCAAGGAGCTGTTGAATCCAAGGTTCACCTCTCAGAGGAGCTTTTAGTGGATCCCAGATTCTGTTTCCTATGAATTCCATAATAATTAGGTTTGCTTTTTACATGCAGTGATGCCAATGTAAGGAAGTTTAATTAAAGTCCTTGAACGATGAGAGGAGCTAAATATTAAGGCAAAAATGGCTTGGAGGAGGAAGGGGCAGAACCCCCTCCCCACACACACTTCTAGATTTCCTGAAGAATATTTGGCTTGTTTTACCCTGAAAAAGAAATGACGGAATCATTGACTGCTTTGTGCAAGTTCAATGTGGTTTTGTGTGCACAGAGGGGATGGGTTGATGGTTGGACTAGATGATCTTAGCGGTCTTTTCCAATCTTAATGACTCTACAAGTGCCCTGCTGAAAGCTGAGGGTTTCTCATTGCCTTTTTTCTTCATGCTCAGTCTGAAGGTCTGGAGATAGCACCATACTGGGGGAAAAAAGCTCATTTTGAGCACGGATTAACTGCAGGTTTGAAGATCAAGGTCTCTGTACTGGATGCATCACGCAAGCCAAGCCAAGCCAAGCCAAGCCAAGCTGTTCTCACCACTTTGCATTGGAAGAGCTATCTCTACTAACAAATTGGCTTGGCAGTTTTAACACTGAGGGGAAAGAAACATTTGGATTCTCCCACTGGGCCTTCCTTTGGCCATTTTTGGCTACTTCTTTCCTGAATGAGCAATTTAACTCCTGTTGCATTGAGGCTGCCGGGCAAATGTAAATTCACTGAACCTTCACCTTTTCTCATGAAAAACGTATGTGGGCTCTGTGTTTTTGGTAGAAAAACCACAGAATTTCTTAAATACTTGGGTGTTTTAAAAGCCCTTGAGTAGACCATTAAGCATACTGAGCTGCCACAGGACTGGAGAAAAGGTCATTTTATTGCTGGAAAGCTGGTTACAAGGCAGGGAGCAAAAGGTAGGTAGGGCTTAATGGTCTCTTTTGGGGATGGAAGAGAGCGCGACTCACCAGAGCCTGGCGCTGGGTCAGCACCAGCAGCACCCTGGTGGACGAGGAGCACATCCAGGTGCTCAGCTTTCCCAGTGTCACCAAATGCCACACCAATGGTAAGCAACTCCACCAAGACCTCAGCAAATTGTGTTCAAGGTGGCAGCCAAAAAAAAAAAAAAAAAAAACAAGACATCTTCTCTTGGTGCTATTCTCAAGCATGTCCAATGCAGTGTGTAATTGTGATCCCCAAGAGAAGCATGATGGTTTTGGAGAAGCAGAGAGAACAACGAAACTCATACTATTGTGGAATCAGCTAGGTTGGAGGTTGAAGGCCAGGATCATTCAGGCTGGAGAAGGGAAGGCTGAGGGGAGCTGGTGAACAAGGTGCCCCGAATCACTAAGGCCATGAATATAGTAGATACAAGCCAGTTACTAAAATGAGTAGCAGATCAATTTCAAATGAATAAAAAGATGCAGGAAAGGCACATCTGCAAGGAGCAGTTAACTGGGCCAGGCTCTCCCAGGCCACAGAACCACATGGGCTGAAAAAGACCTTCTATATGATGTCTAACCATCTGTGCATACCCAACGAGATGCACTTGGATTGCTCCTTATCTCAGCTAGACTTCATCAGGACCTAGCAACAAGCTTCAATCCTTATCCAATCACACATGTAAAGACTGAATTTCTGCACCTCTGGATGTCACCTTCAGGTGTCACCCAGAAATCTGGCAAGGAGAAGTCACACTCACAGCATGGCATCACATCCGCTAGGTGATAAGCCAGGTGTGAAAGTTGCATGGGTCTTCCCAGCATGGGGCTTGCCGTTCAAAAGCATCTTTACGTACCACAGGAGAACGTGGTAAGAGGCAGCATTTCATTAGTCAGGAAGTTATAAATTGATAGCTTGATTGAAATAATTATCAAGATTAAGAACTACAGGAAATACCCAGAGCTGCATTTACAGTCAAGAGCATCTCCAGGGAACAGGGAAAGCTTCGCCCAGGTTGAAGCTTCAACGCAGGAACCAAAGGCTGTAGGATGCTGCATGTCAGCACCAAGTCCCACAGTTCAGACCTCCATCTGCCCTCTGTGCTGGCTGCCTCTGGGAGCTCAACAGAGACCAAATAATGGTGGACATGGACTGCTTTTCCTGGGTCAGTCCCCAAGCATGCTCAAACATTTATTTATTTTCTTAGAACAAACCAGATTCTTACTTTTTCCTTAGAAGGAGCCCCCTAGGAGGGAGTCGGAACTGGATGGGCTTTAAGGTCCCTTCCAACCCAAAGCATTCCACGATTCTAAGATTCTAATTCTGATTCTACGTTTTTGAGTAGAGAGTGGTTTTTAAGACTGCCAAGGGAATGCTGACACTTGGTGGAGTGGCAAAGTAGGTATGTGTGAAGTACATTAACTTTAAACTGATTTCGCTCCTCTCTGGCTTTTAGGTCCTTGGAATCCATGGGGAAATTTTCCATCCCATTAGGGCCATATATTAGTAATGGAAAAAAACGAGATTAGCAGCAAGAAACCCTTTTGTTCAGTAAATACTCAGATATAGAGAATACTCAAATACCTGGAAAAGCAGTGAACTTTCCTTCCTCGTCAAAAGTGATGGCTGTGGGAGGTAGTCCTACAATAAATAAATAAATAAATAAATAAATAAATAAATCAAAACACTTCTAGAAGAACAGGAATAATCTGATTTATATTAACACTAAATAAAAGTATTAAGAACTGCTCAGTGCTCGTATTGGCATGTCAAAGAGGATGCTGAGGGGTATTCAGCTGAAAAGGGATAAATTGGGGATTGGAAAAGAGCTGAGGGCACATGGCTCAGGGAGCCCACATGGATGCTGGGGTTTTCAAAGGCAGCAGAATAAGGGGGATAGAAATACAGCCTCCAAGCATGAAGAACAGGCACCAGGCACCTCAGGGAAAGGCTTCACCAAACCCAGCAGCCAGAGGTTGGGTCAGATGAGCTCAAGTAGGAGTTGAGAGTTTCAATGAGTGATGCCCATGGTAGCGGATTGAAACTACATGATCTCTGAGGTCCATTCCACCCCAAGCCATTCTTGTGACTCTACGATTCTATGACGCTGGTGGTGATAAAGGACAGAGTGGAACAAAAGCCCCAGAGCGACTTACCAAAAATCATATCCAGATTTGTCATTGGTGAGCATTTTAAAATCCAGACGTGGTGAATGGGAGAGGTTGCAGGGGATGGTGACGCGGAACTGGAGGCAAGCAGGGCTGTAGGAGGGAACAGTGCCTGGAGGAGTTATTTACGCTGTGCCATGGATCCGAGGAGATCCACAGCCCAGGAGTCCCTGGGGAGCTGTCCCAGGCCTGGTACTGTTCAAAATATTTTGTTAATAATTACTTGCATGAATAGAAAATTTGCTTATTGCAGCTGCAAATGATACCAAGCTGGGAGGGATTTCGAGCACTTTGGAGCATGGGCTCAAACTTCAAAACAAACTTGACGCATTAGAGAAATGGCTTGGAAAAAAAAGAAATAGGCTGCGATTCATTGGAAACAAAGGAAAAAGTTACTGCTTGTGTAAGAAGGCCGGGGCTGCAGAGCACAAATGCAAACAGCCCTCATCATACAGCTGCAAAAATGGCAAACTGCAGGCAGGGATGAGCAGGGGGAATGGGGTCTGCAGGGACACGGAGCAATGCCTGGGTCTGCTTGGGAGCACAGTGTTGGCTGCCCATGGGGTGGCTAAGGGTCTAAGAAATTGCTCAAACATAAAATTACAAGAAAAACAAAAAACAAAACAGCAAAGGGATTGAAGCTATTTAGCCTGGAGAAGAGATTTCGGAGCTTTTCATAAATGTTTTCAGGTGGTTAAGGGGAAAAAGTTGTTCTCTGACTATGGGAAGAAGTGGGCTTCAGGGGCAGCAACAAACTTTAGTATAGATGTCAGAAAACTGCTTCCTTTGCAGTAGAGATGGATCAAGACAATTTGGGATTGGGCTCTACAGCTGAACCTCAGTGCTGGTGATGTTTAGAGACAGGTTGGGTGAGAACTCTTGGAGATCTACAGGTGTAGCACCAGCTCAAATCCCACCAAGCCTCTGGGAATTGCCAGGCAACACCAGAAGGTTTGGGTGGAAGAGAGGCAAGCACCACTGCTCCCCACACTATCTCTCCCTGAAGCCCACCATCAAAGCCCATCCCTGGGGGTTTTTGACTCCTGAAACTGAGTGGTTGTTTGTCACAAGGCAGAGATTTTAGCTACAAAGAAGGCAGAGGTAAGGTCCAAAGTCAGTCATAGAATGGCTTGGGTTGGAGGGGACCTTCAAGCCCATCCAGCTCCAACCCATCCCATCTATGGCCCCATCCACCCTGGCCTCGAGCACCTCCAGGGATGGGGCACCCACAGCTCTCTGGGCAGCAGTGGCAGTGCCAACAGGGCAGTCAGGAGGGCGCTTCAGAGCGTGGGATGGACTCAAGCAGATGGAACCAGGCTTTGATCATGCCCCTCTCCCTTTCCCCGGTACCTTCCAAAGTCATTCTTGTGGCTTTCACCATTCAGCCCCTTGCTGCCATGGGGGGACCAGAAGAGGGGAAGAGCTCATCCTCATCCCTAAGAGCATCATGACTTGGGCTGGGAAGAAAGCCCAGGGAACAGCCAGCCCCTTCCTGGCAGCAGTAGAAAATAAAAGGAAGGGATGCAGCAGCTTTAAGGCCAGGATGAGGGTACATGCTTTGGGCCTCTGCTGCAATTGTGAAATACTACTTTCCTATAAATGCATGCATATCTACAGACAGAGATCTGTATCTCTACAGATCACAGACTGATTCTGTGCATGCAGCCCTATCTGCTTTGAGGGCCACGTGGATATTCTCCAGTTCATGGCTGGGTCCCTTTAATTGCTTACATGATTTCTGACAGTTGTGCCTTCTCACAGGCACAGAGCTACAGCCTTTCAAAGCCGCGTGGAAAACCATTAGCTCCACAGCCGTATATACAGAAATTATTTATATGGATGTGAGGGAGGGGCGGAGCACGCAGAGCTTTATCTTCTCGTGATTTAAATCCCAGGCAGCGTTGGGTTTGGCAATTGCACCAGATGGATTGCAGAGTGCAGCTCAAGGTCATCTAAATACTGCGCCGGGCTCCCGCCGGTAAGAGCCAGTGCAAAACACGCCAAGGCAGCCACAGACATTTAATACCCCGCCGGATACCCAGGGATCTTCAGAAAGAGCACTTGAAACGCTCCTTACCCTCGAGAACAAGGACACAAATAACCCTTGTTTAAAAGCGATAAAGCAGCAGGAATGCAATCTCTCTGCATGTAGATACGGCAGGAAAGCTGCGCTGTAAATGCAAGCTTTGTAAGAACTATTTGTTCATCTGATAGACACCCTCGCAGCCAGACAGCTCAACTCTTCTGATTCTGGAGAAGCTTCCTTCCCTTCCTTCTATTTTCTCCCAAGATCTCTTCTTGTAGTCCAGTAATAGCTAGCTTTAATACACAGCAGGTCTGAGGGCTTTTTATTACAAAATCCTCCCCAGGAGGACGCACAGCAGGCTGTCAGCTCCTCTATTTTCAGCAGCGCAGGCAGTGGGAGGGGACGGCCTGATCTCAGCTCAGCCCCACACGTGCAGCAAGCAGCACTTCAGGTGTGAAAGCAAGCGAGGCTCTGGAGTATCCCTCTCCAACAGTGCGGAATCCCTTGCCTGTATCTCCTCCTCAAAAGCAATCCTCATAAGCTTGCAGTTAGGCCAGGGTATCCAGGTCATGCCAAGGATGGAAGCAAACAACTTCCCCTCGTCCTCACCCATATGGAAATCCAGTTTGTAAAGCTCACATCAAGGCAATCAGCCCTTCCATCAGGGCAACGCCAGCGTATCCAACAAAATCCAGTTCTTCTGGAACAGAAGGTCTGAAAGACCGACAGGTTTGTGTGCTGAGCCATCGCATCTGCTGGCTTCAAGCAATGCCACATCTCCAATATGCTACAGAAACGATGCAGGAACGCGTACTTGGGAGAGAATATTTAGCAAAGTAGTTAAACTCAACACACTGAGATTCCTGCACAGATCTGCGAAGTGGAGCTCTTCACAACAGAAAGGAAGCTTTTATATGTCTCTTGAGGCCATGCTGAGACCTCACATCACCTGGAAATATCAAAATATTTCTTCCTCCTCTGACTACGAAGTAAACGCTCAACAGAGCCTTGTGGAGAAATCGTTCCCTGTGTAGGTCAGGAGAAGGAAAGGCAACTTGTAGCCTTGCAATGGACAAGCAGATACTGAAATCAAAGGACAGTTTTCATTTTCCTGCTTCCTTTAAGCAGCAATGGATTTTTCCAGATGTAGAGAAAACAGCATTTTCAGATATGTACAAAAGTTTATTTTTATAAACAGCAACTACTTTTGAATAACAAAATTGCAAAAACAGACCAACATTAGAAAACCAGCTCAGTGGTGCATTTTCTGTTTGGAGCACAATTGAACAGAATTCACTAAGTAAAAATACTGCCCTCCAATTCCCTCACATCCCTCCCCCAACCATCCACCAGATGGAATTTCTTTATAAAGCTTGAATTCAAGATATGGAACAGATATTGGTAACACTGCAGTAATTTTGGACAACAGACTGACCATATTCCTATTTCCCTGCCCTTTCTTGGCTTTAATGATCGAACAACTCAGAATTGAAACGTGACAGAATCAGATTTTAGGGCAATTTTCTTGGAAGAAATGTTGAGTGGCAATGCTTATATTTGAATCTTTTGTTATGATGTCAGATCACTAGTGCTATTTTCTGTGTAAGGGAAGTAACAAAGGATGTCAAACTATGGAACTGCAACAAACATTATCTTGAGTTAGCAAAGAATTATTTGTTTCTGACTCTGAAATGGCTGCTACTCCGTTAGAAAGAAATCTGCTAACATAATTATCCGAGTAATGCAATTTAACATTAAATACATTTATGAGAACCTTACAAACTACTGATTTGGAAGGATTATGTGCACAATTTTTCATGGAGTTACAAGAGCAGGAAGTGTCTGAGCACAGAGCTTTGGGTCCTCCTGGAAAGATGGGAAAAGAGTGACAAATTCAGGCTCAGGAACCTGTATGCAAATATACTCAGCTGTTCATGTGCATCACATCGTTACAGTTTTCAGACTTCCCTTCTAATTCTGCTTTCATATACCAAAGGCTGAATTTGGGGTACTCAACCAAAAAACCAATATGAATTGATGCCTAAGCAAGAGATGATTACTTTTAATTTTCAAAGCTGCTGGGTCTTGATAAGATTAAAAAAAAGTCATTTTCAATCTTTGAGAACATTCAAGAAAACTAAAGCATCTCAAGATATTACAGAAAGTCAGTAATGAAAGTTATTATAATACAACAGTACTCGTTAGCTCTACTAAAGCTACATTAGTCTGTTTCTTCACTACAGACCCCATTTTTTTCAGGGTATATTTTCTATTAAAAAAACTGCTTCTTAGTATATAACTTTCTAAACACTGAAAAACATTACAAATGGTTTTATATCGACTCAATCGGAATATTGCAAAAATTTATGCTCTTCAGCTTTAAATCTTTTTTTTTTTGTGAGCCATTTAACTGTAACATGAAGTCATTTTTGGTATTTTCCATGCTTTTTTCAGGCATACAAGCATTTCTGAAATCATATCACTTTGACAAGATATAATTCAGTACCTGCATACCAATATTCCTATGGCAAAGGGGACACATCTACAGACATTTTGTAAAGGAATCCTTATGGTTTATTTCCTTGAAAATTATTGTCAGTTAAGACTTTAAGAAGCGTCCTGAACAAGTTCGTGATATACTCAACTGCTTACAACATTTGACTTCAGAATGTGTTGAAGTATGCCTAGCACTGCAAGATGAATTGAAACGGGGCTGCTTTGAAACACTTCTTTAGCCTCTGAAGGACACCTCTGTTTATCACCAAATACGCTTTTAAATGCAGAAGTGTGGACAGGTTGGATGTTAAAATCAAAACTCACTCATCACTCTTTTGCTCACAATTCTCTTGTGTGTATAATCTCACCCTTCTGAGCGGACTTCTGCAGTATCACAGTACAGAAAGGATTAAGACAGAGTGGCAGTCTTTGTTTTCATCACCTACCTGCTGTATATATACCCTCTCGGTATAATGCAAAAGTCAAACAAGATACCATGGAAGCCATCTTCCAGCATTAAAAAAAGCATGTTAACAAACTAGAAATGGCAGCCTTTGTAAGAAGTTCGTCACAGTTTTCGAGCTGCTAGCATATATTTAATGGTAGCAGGCAGAGAGCCCTAAGGTGTTTATAAGCATACCTTAGTAATGACTGCTGCACCAAGAAAGCAGTGCCAGCAAACTCACTCGTGTCTTTCATGGCTTGGAAAATCCAATTCAAGGAAATCAAACTTTTTTCTGTTTCGTAAAAGTAGCGTTTGACATAAAACAACTGAGCTGAGCTTCAGTACGTCTCTCCTCATGGATACAGTCAAGTGAGTTCACTGCTAAATGGTAAAGTTTCAGTTAGCTCAGGAAACACCCTCCAACTTCACTTGTGACATCGTCAGAACAGTTTTTGTTTTTCTTTCTAAATGCAACACTGATAAACTTATTTAATATGGTTTCCATCGCCAAAGAAGCATTTTCAGCTGTATCTGCTGCTCTCACTGGGACTTCGGTTGTTGGAGTAACTGCGATCGCTTTCGCTATCAGAGCCATAAGATCTACAAATAAAAGATTAAAATGCCTCAAAATTGCATTCTGAAGTTATAACTCAAAATTGCATCGCATTACAAAGATTGGCAAGAGATGCACAAGACCAGAAAATATACATTAAGTCTTATATAACAACTGAAATATACATTATGGGACATTCAATTAAAATAGTCATTAACTTCACATGATGAAAACCCAGTGAAAGTCAAGTCAAACTGTTTGTAACCATAACTTTTCTTCCTTTCTTCAGTACAGCTGAAAAATCACCCCAAAGCAATTAGGTTTTTGTTAGCATTAATAGCTAACTAAGCAATATATTCTAACAAATATAGTGTTATTTCTCAACCAAGATGATTTTGTGCCCCCTCGGTTTATGTACTGCAATTTGAAGTCTGGAGAACGGCCCGAAAAATTAGGCCCCACAGTAACAACAGGATTGTGTGTGCATCTGCAGAAGAGAAGTAGATTACAATGTCCTAGCTTATCCAAACCAAGAGTTCCAAGTTCAGCACCTGGCCAAACACACTGATTGTTTCAGGTAAGCCACAGGACGTGCTCAATTTATACAGTGTTCAAATTATACAGAATAAACGTTCCTCACAAATTTTCTAGCCTCATGCCTGCAAGGAAAGCTTTGTGAGGGCAGGGCAGGCATATCCTAACCAAGCATTGTTTCTCTGAAGTTTCCAGACATCCTAAAACAATAATTTTGAAAGATTACTTTCACACTCGTTAATGTCATTAATTTTCCTTCAAATTCATGATGAAAGCCATCTTACTATCAGAACTAGATGGCAAAATGGATGATAGCAAAGTCCATTAAGAGTTAATACAAAGTCATAGGAAAAAAAAAATATGAGTATGAGAACAGAAAATGAAAATTTACAGTAGCCAGAGATCTGCCTGACTTACTGTTGACTAGTAAGGGAAATATTAAAAAGGTATGGAATTAATCACTGCTGAACTCTATTCTCTATATCAAGCACACTTTCCACTTCTGATCTTGGTGAAATGTGCTCACTTACACCTGTGCTAATTCCCCTTGTCTGAGTAGGATAATTTATCCTAAACTTATAATGGTGCAAACGCTGACACAAAAAGCATGCTGGGTTTGCTGGTGAAACATTCTTTCAAAACATGTTCTAGGAAGTTGAAGATTAATTCTGGATAGCACTAATTCTCCCATTTCCTTTGCACACTTTTTTTAATCCACTTTCACAGTCTAGCCAAAAAGCATTCACCATCCAATGGAATTCTTTGCATACGAGGTAGCTTTTAATCCATGACAGGGCACCCAGTTTAAATCCTGAGAGCAAATTCACTGCAGAATTTAAACAAAACACTTAAGGGAAGAACTATAAAGAAAAATTATATGCTTATTTTGACCATACATGGCCATTTATGCAATGTGTTTTTATGTTCGGGAAAAAAACATTAGTTTTCATGAACTTAACTACATACTTTGTGATTTTTTAATTTTTTTTTTTTTTTGCATAAATACAGGGTTAAAGCTATGCAAGTAAATAATGTACCTGGATCTTCTGTCATAACTTCTAGATCTTCGATAGCTGTCACTCCTTTTACTTCTACTTCGACTTCTGCTATAGTAACTATCATAGGTGTATGACCTACTTTAATGGGAAAAGAAAGCCACTGTTGATTTACAGTCACAGGTCTAGAATGCCATTTATGTTAAACACATGCTTTAAAGACATTTATAGACAAAGAAATAAATTGCTATATAGAACTTACTCTTGAAGGATGTGGAAAATGAGATAATACTACATTTTCATAGAAGTTTAATGTCAGAATTAAATATCTTCAAAAGAAGAAATATAATCTTAAATTTATGAATCTACAGGACTTACCAAGCATTTAAAAGGTTCTGATTTTTCACTGCAAACAGCCAATGAAGGAAAACAACTTGTTTGTTAATGCTTCTGAAAACAAGTAACAAAACTATCCTAATTTATATTTCCAATTTCATTCTAACAAAAAAGGGAAACATGTTCACTGTTATTTACGACACGATTTTGTTATGTTCAAAGTGTCTCATTTACGCTCATTTTGCTTTGGTTGAAGTTGCTATCACAAGAAGTTTAATTATAAGTACTACAGACAAAGGGGTATTCTTATACTAAGATATTTTTGTATTAAGTACGGTTATTTCAGAGTTGTTACAGAACTACCACCCATACCTGGATCGACTGTGGTGACCATAAGAACTACTTCTGGATCTGCTTCTACTATAGGTTCGACTAAAAACAAACAAAAAACAAGTCACATTAAGATAATCAGGAACAAGTGCAGAACAGGGCCCAACGGGGAAAAAGGCAAAGAGAGAGAAGGGGAACATTATTTTCCAGAACTCCTTACCCATACTGCTGCACATCAAAGCAAACTGCTTTTCAATAACAGGAAATTTCAAAATATGACTATTCTAACTTGTGCTTCTAAGAGGATGCATCAGATTGTATCACATATAGCCAAGCCCACTTCCAACATGCTCAGAGATGGAAGCATCAAGAATTCTAGGCATAACTTACTGCTTTATTAATATACCTCAATGCTGTCTCCATTAGAGAAACTTACCTACGACTTTTGTAACTGTGGTAAGAACTACTCCGGCTTCTTGACCGGTCTCTGCTGTACCAGCCTCTACTTCTGCTTCTCGTATAGCTTCTCGACCTGCAATTGGTGAACAACTTTAGAAAATCACAAAATAGAATATAACAAGTGAAGAGCAGAAGGAAATGAAAAACAAAAGCATTTTTAAAACTAAATATATGTTCCACACTCACTAAATTATAAGCACTGTTTAAAAGAACGAAAAACTTAGGCTGAGAAAGAAAAGCATGCCTCAGAATACTAGAAACTTTCAAATTAACTTGGTAGGCTGCGAACACATGAACATTTTACCTGTAAGAATATGTAGAGCTTCGGGATCGACTTCTTGAGTGACTGTACGATTCAGACCGTGTTCGGTGTCTGGATTTAGATTCGGATTTACTTCGAGACCTACTGTGGCTCCTGGATGGACTATTGTCATCTCTACTTGGAGACTCCTCCTCGCTGGAACTTTCTTGGTTCCTTGGCCTTCGATTTAGTCGTGCTGTCTTCCTAACTTCATCAAACAGAGATCCAGGCCTTACTTTATTTTTAGCTTTTATTTCAATTCTTAAACCTGCTGGCTTAGCCTCTGGTGCTGAAGCCACATTCTTGACTTCTGTGGCAGTACTTACTGTAGCTGGTTGCAAATTACCAACACCTTGCAAGGGCTTCCATTTATTATCAATTGAATTGCTTTGTGTATTTTCAGCAATTTCATTTTTCAAACTGCTGTCTTTAGCACTAGATGCAGGAACGGAGTTATTTTCTTGCCTTCCTATTTCTTCTTTAATATTAATGAAGTCTACAAGGTTGTTTCCTAGTTTGACAGCATCTTGTTCAGAGGTCTGTAAATCTTTGTTTATGCTAGCACCTAAACTCTGAGGTTTATCAGTGAGAATGACAGGAGACAAAGTGTCCACAACCACCTTCCCTGGTGAGTTACGATCTGGAGTACAAATCTCCATGTTGTCATCTGTCTGAATTACATCCAGTCCATTCTGGTTGCTTTCTTCAGCATGCTTAGTCTCATTATTGCAAGTAGTCACATTTATTCCTGAGTTTAATATACTGGTTGAAGTGTTTGGATTGATGCTATCTTTATTAAGCTTATTTTGATTTGGTGAGGCATCAGGAGTAGTATTTTTAACTAGCAGGTTTTCATCTGCACTAGGCTTTTCACCATTTCCTGTTTTGTCTTTGACTGTTTCATCCTTTTCACAAGCTTGTTGCTGTTTATCCTTCACACCCCTGGTAAGCTGCTTTTCTTTGTCATCCTTGATAACTGGCTTTTCATTTATATCTTCTTCATCTTCTTCACCAAACTCCAGTGGGGGTTGCCAATGAAACACTTCTTTTCTTTTCTGAACTTTGTGTTTCTTCTCCTTTTTCCCTTTTGATTTTTCTTTTGCTTTTTTGGAATGTGATTTTTTAGGAGTTTTTTTCGATTCATGTTTGTGTTTTTTTGACTTTCCTCTGGTATGTGTTGAGTTAGAATGAGAACTCTCAGATTCTGAAGATGATAACTGTTTGCTTATCTTCCATGCACTATCAGAATCCAGAACGCCTTCTGAGGAATTGGATTTTGTTTTTCTCCTTTTGGTAACACTAAGTTCTGTATCAGATCCTGATGTGGCCTCTCCTTCCTCTTTATCAGACAAGGGCTTGGAATCTCCCCTACCACGATGAACCTCTCCCCTTTCCGAGTTTGATTCAGAGTCCCATTTACTACATGAATAGGATTTTTGTTTACTTTTTGCACCACCTCTAGGTTGCTCAGAAGATTGCTCTTTAACTGCTTTCTTTTTAGAATGATCAGCATCCCATTCACGCTTGGATTTCTCCTCCCCTCTCACAGAATGGAAGGTATTTTTATCCTGTTGCTGAGCATCACCTTCTAATTGAAAATGGCCTTCCTTTTCTTGGGCTCCCTTCGCTTTACCAGAATGCTCGCTGTCAGTAGAGAAGTCTGAAGATGATAAACTGTCACTCTCTTTCACTCCTTGAGAAGATTCATCGTAGTCTTTCGTACCCTTATAAGGAAGGGTACTTTCAGAGCTTGTTTCTTGCCTCACTTTAAGAGAACGAGTGTTCTGATCACCTGATGTAGATTTTCTTTTGCTTCTGTGTCTATCATCATCACTAAGGGAAAAATAAGATGTTGACTCACTAAACCCTGACCTGTCACTGCGGTATTTGTTCAGTGATGGTGATCTGCCAGAAGAACGAGATTTTGTCCTTGAGCTAGACAGACTTCTAGATCTCGTGTAAGATCTTGAGTATGACCTACTTCGAGAGGACCTGCTTCTTGATCTCTGCCAACTATCCGAGCTTTTATCACTACGATATTTGGAATAGCCACTTCGATCGCTATCAGAACTCCCCTGTTGCTTTTGATACGAAGAAGTATTAGCCTCTTTAATAACTACTAAATTATAGTTAGTCTGGGGGGGGATTAAATGGGTTGCTTTAGCTTTCATTTCCTGAATTCGCTCATAAGATGGCTTCCATGGTTTTTGCCCAGGCTTCCACCTTGAAGGTGGAGGACTATCACTTAAGGGTATTACAGGGAGGCTCTCTGGAACAACAGGTGGGATGACGACTTTATCACTTGGTAGTATAACTGCTCTTACAGGGTCAGCAGGCTTGTTCAACTTATTTTCATTTAATCGTGTTGAAGTATTTCGTGGAGAATTGGAAACAGTCTTTTGATGCCTAGGGTTAGAACTTGATCTTGACCTACTTCGAGAACGTGATGATTTAGAGGCTGATCTTGATCTGGAACTTCTTTGGGAATAAGACCTTGACTTAGACCTAGATCTGGACCTGGACCTGTAATATGACCGACTCTCTCTGCTTGAGAAAGTTGATGAACTCTGGTCTTCCTTATCAGATTTAGACCAGTCTCTTCTGGATGAACGTCTAGAAGACAATGAAGAGGAACGAGATTTCCTCTCACGATCACAAGACGATTTCTTCTTCCTGAATGAACGTGAGGATTCTACCTCTGATGAAGCTGATGCTTTCTTTTTCTTAGCTTGCTTGTGCTTCTTGTAATGCTTCTGCTTTTTAGACTTCTTTTTATGTTTCACTTTCTTTTTTCTGTGTTTTTTGTGGTGACTGGAGTACCTCACAGTACTTAGATCAGAATAGCCATTATGTGACCACGATCTTGATCTCCGTGATGCACTTCTTTCATCCCACCTGCTTGTACATGGGTCACTTAACCTTAAAAAAACAAGAAAGCACCACATTAAGTGAAAATTCTTTTAAAAACTTTGTGTTTCCCCCCCGCATCCCTGCCCCGAGGCAGTTAATGAAGCTTAAGAACTGTAAAAATTCCTGCATTTGTTATTAGAAAACTGCATTTTGAATTGTTCCAATTGCACCACCAGAAAAAAAATATTCTATGACATTATGCCTTTTCAGCATGCCTTCATCCGGTGTTACATCTCTGAACCAGAAAGTCTTTAAGAAAGATTCTATTTAAATTCAGAACATTAGAAATGGAAAGATGCCAAATACAAGTATATTTTTGCAAATTTTATTTAGTCAAAAAAGAAAGACATGGAACATCTATATAATCAATTTGTGTTAAAAAAAAAAAAAAAAAGACGACATTATATATTTATGTTATGATCTTACTTATCGCCTTTACTCCACTTTTCTCCACTAGGTGGTCTATATGTTCGTAATCTCTGCATTTCCTCTTTCCAGTGAGGAGGAGTCTCACTGCTCTCATCATCATCAGACTCAGAACACGACCGTGATCGAGGTGGAGTGTGATATCGCTACAATAGTAAAGAAAAGTCATTCAAGAATACATTTGCCTTTAAAGAAGACTGGATAATACATAAGTATATGGTGCCTCTCATACAGATTTTGGCATGAACCTTCAAAATACAAACCAGACAATGTTATTCTCAAACTGTCACAGAGAACATAAATTATGAATTCCCTGCCAAAAATATCCACTTTGGGCGCTCATATATCCTACGTGTGAGACCAGATTACATAGCTAACTGTATTACCCTGAAGGCAGTTCTCAAAGCTTGAGTGGGATGGTGGTTTTTTTTTTTTTTTTTTAAACATAAAAGGAGGAATTTAGGAAGAAGACAAATTCCCTTTATGGAGCACCTTCTGGAGCATCATAATTACTGCAGATAACCAAACTTCTGTTTTCCCCCATGATACTAAAGAACAGACGTTTCACTTCAGTTAACAGACACTGAACTTCTTGTAAGCATTAAGATGAGCTCTATTTCAAAAGTCACTGCTGTTCATCCCTTCAGGAATGGGCAGCCAGGTTAAAATCTTACAAGCAAAAAATCTTTAAAAAAAGATATTTTTGTTTTACACATTAAAAAAGTGTAATGAAGCTTCATGCTAAAAATGATGCTTAGACACAACATTCAAATGAGCAACACGAGCTTTTCCTGCAGCAGCAGCAAAGTACTCATAATATTGCTAACTCATTATTTTCCATTACCCAGTAGGATGCACACTTAAGTAACTCACATGAGGAAATTAGATGCTCCTCAACTCAATTAACAAAGAAGAAAAACTTCTGGGCTTTACTCAATTATTTTGAGCCACTAGTAAAGCCAACAGTATGTGGAAAAAAACAAACAAACAACAGTTTGTTCGCCAGTGTAATAGGAGAAAGACCCATGTATTGGTTTACATAGAATTCAGATAACTTCAGGCAGAACTCTGAAGACTCTTTCTCTTCATGTAAGAAAACAAGGAGCATCTGTCACGGAGACCTGGAGATTCCCTACCCTTTCTTCTGAAGCAATGACTGCTTGAAAAAAGAAAAAAATAAAAATAAAAAAGGTGTTGCTCCCCCTCCAGAACCTAAGAGAATTCAAAACTACAAATGAGTACCTTGAGTAGTTGGCTGTAGAGAGAAAATGAACTATTAGAGGTTGCAGAAAACATGTTCCTCTAACTGCTAGGTTTAAATTATTTCTGATATTATTTATTATTTTCACTCTTAATTTTCCTAAGAGGATGCCAAAATTAGGAAAAACAAGATACAGGCACCCAAGTTCCTGACAAAAGCCAATTCTACTCAGTGCTATGTTAGTTTTCCAGAAATCTCTGTTTACATAAATACTTCAAAACGCTGTATTTCAAAGGTTTCCTTTAATGGATATCACAGGAGTCAAATACAAATGAAAGTTGTCAGATGCACCAAGGACAACAGCTATCAGATTTAATGTCAAGGCTGGCAAATAAAGGAATAAGAGGCACTCAGCTGTGGCTCAAACACTACAGCACCTTGTGTCATCTTAGGGCCATGAGCCAATAATTTTGGGGTTTAAAATCTTTGCATCACAAGGATGCAAAGCTAAAAATATATTCTTCAAATGCAGTGGCTATGACAGAAGAAAAGTCATATTCAAGGGAGTCTTGGTTAAGACCGTCCTTGTGAAGTATCTTCAGCTAAATAGGTAGATTAATCAACATATGTCTAAATTTAAGGACATCCACTGAAGGACTAAATGCACATTTAGGAAATAAATTTTTCTTAACTCCCTTTGCTACTGACTGAAAAACAACAGTGTTTTGGGCCCCATGATATAGGTTATTAAAGAACAGACAAAAAAACTTCTCTTAAGGACAGTGGCACTAATACAAAAGCCTTGAGGTTAGAAGAGCATTGAAGTAGAAAAAAAACCCTACATTAACATTGACAGTCTTCACAGCGGAAGGTAGAATAAAAATGGACCAAGCCTGTCTATTTGTAAAAAGCCTGCTCTACTAGCAATGCAAAAAAGTAACTTCTTGCCCATCAGTGTTATCTGCGAAACTACATGGACTTCATCTCAGGCACCTGAGCAGATGAAATCTGACAAGTTACATTAAGCAGCTTAGGAAAAAAAAAAAAAAAAGAAACAAACAAAAGATATACTTCAAATGTCAAAAAGCAGAACTAACAGTTCAAGTGGTCCTGCCAATGTTGCCAGCAGTACTGCTGCTTCCCAGCATTGTATGCACAATCACGTGCACCAGAAAGGGCTGTGTATACATCAGACACCGTAGAAGAGCCTTTTCTTTGGTTCTACTCCAGCCCTAGTGTTTCACAGATACAGTGAGGAAATCCAAGGGGATGAGAGTGCAAGCTTGTGTCACTTCTCATTGCTTCAGATCTTGTGGCTCACCTAGGATGAATCTTTGCTGAATTAATTTCAGCCTTTAGAAATAAATAATTTTCTCTTGTTTGAAGCTTCCTTATGTTCGAAACTACTCGTGAGTGAGTGAGTATGCATTTGTTTTCCCAAACAATGTTTGTATTATGGACATTAATAAGAGGGATGGGGAAAAAGTATTGTAAAATGAAGTACTTAACAAACAATATTTCCAACTTCTAAGCTTGAATCTACAGCACATCAACAACAATAACAACATCACACAGACTCTTAAAGGAAATTCAAAGTTCAAGGTCAGAGAAAATACTCAGGATGAGAGGAAAGAAAAAAGAAAATCACATACTATGGTGCCTCTTCCTTTAATTTTTCGTCCAGATTTAGACACTGATGGTTTCTGGTCAGTTAGAACTGGAGTAGCATCAAGGAGCTTCCTACAAAAATTAATAAAATATGAGCTTACACAAATAAACCCACACATAACAATTTTAACTTCAACCTAAAACTAATTTTCATCATGAAAAAATATCTTAATAATCTACTTTGATAGGGTAGAACTAAGAATTTGGTGAATGATATTCCAAGAAGTCAACCACGCACAGATCTGCAGAGAAAGGGAAATCAATACGTACACTGGTTTTCAGCCAGCTCAGCAGATCTGATTTCCTTTCCTGATAAATAAATGCTAATGATGAACTTGCAAAGTACTCTGTTAAAGTGGATTTTCTCAAGAGGTTAACTTGTGTTTGGTGAACAAATTGTTAAGATGACACAGAAAGAATAGCTTCAGGATCTTGGCTGTTACACAACAATGCCTCAGCATAGGGAATGGCAGTTCATGACAATCCACAAGTTCTAAAGCCTTGCATCCTTCCTCAGCAACAAGAGGTAATTCAGCACTCCTTTTTAGAGAGGTTGAAAGAAGCAGATAAGGCTTTGAAAACATGTGTAGCACTTCAAGCAAAAGCTTACAAAAGAAATTTGGGAGAAACAATTGGGATTTATCAGGCATGCTAACAGAAAGTAAGTTGTGAATGCATGACTTTGTTTCTACAAAAACACTGTCTCCTGTTCTCTAAATTAGAGACTGCTTCTAAGACTCTGTTTCACTCATTTTGCATCAGTTTTTATCCCTTTAGTCTAAGAAGCTGAGCAATCACTTCTCCCATTCAAGTTTGTCTTGCAATGAGATATCCGCTGTGTTTTTTGTTGCAAAATTTCCTCTAGAATTAGTGAACAATGTATGCATTGTGTGTAATTGAGTTTAAGGTAACGATATGCATGATCCTTATGGTTCAATGAAATGAATTCATGAGGTTTCAGTGAAAAAAACCCACAAAACCAAACCATTCTGAAAGGAAACTGTCTCAAAGTAGGATGCTTAAAGTACCTTGTTTAGAAATGCTGATACTACACCTATTATTTGCTATAAGTTCCGGAAATACATCTTTAGTGGGAAAGTTTTATGCATAATTTCCAGCAAGAAAGCCAACATAATTAGAAAACATAATGCTCCTTACGGTTCAGGTTCTGTACTGACAACAGGCACATCTCTTCTCAGCAAAAATCTATTTTCAGGCACTGGAGGAATTTCTTCAGGACGTACCACAGGCTTATCCCTCTTTGTGCTGACATCCACTGCTTTTTCTGTTACATCGCTCTTGTCAGAAAGGCTGCTAAGAGGAAAAAAGTAAGGTTATAATTCAGAATCAACTGACAAACACCACTTTCCAGAGCGAATTCCCAAAATAAGCCCACATGATGAAACGAGCTATCAGATGACTTCAAAAACAAAATGCATTTCGTTAAGTCATTTTATGCTAAAAGAAGGATGCAGTCCAAACTTACAGAATAAAAGCACCTTCATATTAATTGCATGAGTACTTCATGAAAAAGGAAAGTTTCTCAAATTTCTCTGAAATTCTTAAATTTAAGAAACTAGTCACCATCTTTGGTTTGAGGCTCGCTTGCTTCTCAGATCCTCTTTCTTCCTCTCTTCCTTCCTCCGTTTTCTTGACTGTTTGGTTTTAGCTCTTCTTTTACGCTTTCTTCTTCTGCTTCTTTCATCTTCAGCTTCACTTTCAGACGAGGTTTCTGAAGGGTCTGATCCACTGGAGGAGGAGTCTGAAGCTTCGGAGTCAGAACAGACTTTCTTCTTCTTCTCCAAAGCTTAGAAACAGATATTTCAAATTTATAGTGTGTACAAGCATTGTGCATATATACAGAAGGTATACAATTTTACATACGTAAAAACACATACTTCTCCAGGAGCTCAGGGTGTAAACCTTTCACAGCGAGGTTTGTTAAAGAACAATTACATGAATTTTACTGTGTCCAGTATAAAGCACTATCAATAAGATCACACATTTTTTCCAATAAGGATGGTTGTAAAAAAATCTCTTCATTTGCCATCAAGTGAACTGTAAGAATTTCTATGCAAGATGCATCAATGAAACACCAAAGCACTTTAAAGGCATATACTGGAGGTCTGTAAGTGGAGTTAACACTCAGATGTTGGGGAGTTGGACCAGATGACCTTTAAAGGTCCCTTCCAACTCTAAGGATTCTATGAACTTATGTCACAAGTTTTGGTATCCTGTTCTTTCTGCATCCTCCTCCTTTAGGCTCTTTCCTCTCTACAGGACAAAAAAGAAAAAAAAAAGGAAAAAAAAAACAACCCCCACTATCCTTGAAGAAACAAAAAACTGAAGTGAAAAAAACCAACAATCTTACCTCAAAACAATCCACACTTCACAATAATTGCATAAAGACATACCTAAGATCATTTATTTCCTATGAATTCTCATAAAAATCACATAGACTTCCTTTACAGACATATTAACATTAAAATAAGCCTTCAGAAACGGTACAAAATCCCCCATCAAGAAAAGCTTCTGACTGGACAACAATGTTTCAAGCTCTGAAAAATAACTTCTAATTGCTTTTCGAGTTTACAGCATTAACCACAAAGATTGATTAAGGAGAAGAGGAGGCAGAAATGCAAGTTCTAAGGCACAAAGGTTGAGGCCAGAGAACCTCCTTTCCCATGCCTTGCTTGCCTACTCTAACCTCTAAATAAGACTCGTTTGAGCTAAATTAAGATTTAATAGATTCACCATAGTGATTTCTAGATGCTGGAATAGTTTTTAGACTCCGAAAGCAATGTCAACATTCAATTAACTTCAGCTTACGTATGCTTACCGTCTTTTGCAGGTTTTGTAACAAGCACCCCACAGTCAATAACTCGTACATCTGCATAGGGTCTACTGGCAGTATCAGTTTTCAGATTTTCTATTTGTTCTATTACTTCAAAACCAGAAATAACCAGTCCAAAGACAACGTGTACGCTGCAGAAATAGAACAGTTGGGAAGTGCAAGCATTTATATATTGCTGTAACCTTTTTCCAATGAATTTCAGATTTACAGAGTCATTCTCAACCAGAAACAATCAGCTTCACTGGGTCATCTGGCTCTTAAAAATATCACATTTAAAAATAAGGCTTTTCAAAATCACTATTACATTGACAACAATGCTAATGATCAGGAGGTATGTTTTGCTTCAACTTGATGCCATCTTAATCTCTTGTAATGGGCACTGTGAACGGGTCATCATTTCTAACCGAGCCTTCTATTTTTGAAAAGCTGAGCTCCAGGCAGATAAAATAAAGATGGTCACGAATTCCTGCTTTCCCCAGAGATGAAGCATTTATAGGTCTATGCAAACTCAGCATGCAAGTTCCCACTAACACTGAAGGCACAGTTACAATTAATGAATCTCTAATTCTGATCTACCATACCACACTTCTTTTTCCTTCTTCCAATTAACCTGTAACTTGTACTTCCAGGAACTAATCTGTTTTGCAGATAAAATATGTAAAAAAAAAAAAAAAGTACTATTCTACTATATTAAACTGGACATTTCAACTTGATATGTGGGCTAAGGGCAGCAACCAGGTTTAAATAAATGAATATGGAAGGTTTCAGGCCTTTCAAGCTTTGGGAAATAAGTTGTAATTTGGATTTTTTATAGAACTCAATCTTCAGTTTTCTATCTTCTTCTGCTTCATAATCTTTCACAGAACTAAGAATTTGTGTTCCCATCGTTCTCTACTTTCAATATAACGTGTGAAGGCTCATGAATAATTTCCACTTTATCCATCATTGAAGAAATTGAAGGATTCTTACCCATCAAGATGAGGAGCGGGTTTTGTTGTTCTGTTTGACAAACAGCAAGATGGTGAGATGGTAAAATAAAAATCAAGGATTCAGATGAAGTAAGAGGAGAATGGCACAGGAAAAAAAAAAAAAGGTGAAGGTAAGACAAAATAGTGAAAAAATTCAGTTACATACAAGGAATTAAAAAACCTTACAGCTTACAGACACAGGCACTTTTTTAATCTTTTACACCAAAATTTGTTTAAAGTTTAGCTAACTGTGCATACTTGAAAGTTGTACCAAATACCATTTTATGCATGCAACAAAAAATATTCAAGTCTCTTTAAATACACATTCAAATGTAACTACCATCTTTAATCACAGAGAAGATACAACTTGGAAGTAAATATTGGGCAACTAATGAAATTTACATGTTTCTCAAATTGTTATTACACTGTACGGCCACTTTAGAGACAGTTCTATTTAAAAAAGAAATGGGAAAACAGAGTTGTCATATGTGATAGATTCTTTGCTTTTGCTTTTTTTTTTTCCCTATTACTTTCCACCTTCTTGATTGGCCTCATGACTCAGAATACAAAGCAGCACTATCTTTAAGTGTCAGGACTTAGTACTTCTGCTGATGAGCTCACAGGCTTCCCAAAAGAAACAGCAGCACAGTGCAAGTAGACATTATCTGGTACCCTGCAGTTTACTTCTGTGGTAAATTCAGACTTGCTCCCTGTTTTTCAGGTTTCCACATTTAGCTGTTTCTAGACTGAAGGGGAAATGGCACTGCATTACATTTTGTGCATTCTGCTAATAGGCATTGGAGGCAGCTACGCTAAACTTCCAGGCTGGATTTAAATTGGAATATTCAAGGCTGTGCATCTGTAAAGATATCTTAAGATGATTCAAATTTTTGATAGTAACTCTACGACTTGGTACCTCTCTATACACTTCTCTAAAAAGGAAAGCAAATTACTTCATCAGAATAATTTGTATCTGAAATTCTTATTTGAAAGTATTCTCTTCCTCTCTTCCCCAGGCAGCTGCCTTGTTTTTCTAGCTTCCTTCCACTGTAATACTCTCCCCCAGCATAAAAGTATCACAGGGTGTATATGCTTCTTCTACACTTACAGTAACACAGACCTGGTACAACAAAGTCAGGCTTTCACTGCTATAATAAAATAGTGTTCAAGCACATGGCTGCACTCTACTTTCAACTATTAGCTGACAAGATGCTGCAGTGCTGGAATGCATGCAAAAGGTGGAAGTGCCCATCAGAAGTGCTTACACTCTGATTTCTTTAGGCTCCAAACACCAACCAGACTTTCTGCTTCTGTAACCCTAATATTACAGAGACCTTCTTCAGCTTATAAGCAGGGAAAGAGATGCTATCAGGACATTTCATTTCTCAGTAGTAGGGGTGTTCCTTGTTTTTCCCTCACTAATTCAGCATCTTGCTGCAAAATAAAACATTCTCACAGCTTTGGAAGTTCCATCAGCAAAGTTAGCTACATTAACGACCTGCTGTTAAGTGAACATTGTAAGCAGGCATAATTATAAAGCGGAGCTTAAAGTAGTGACAGAAGCAGGTTACTTCAGTGAAAGCAACAGTAAATGAGACTCAGCATTTAGAATCAGCTACAGAAAGCAACGAGTTCAGACTCCCCTGATATGAATCCTGGAGCAGTGTGCTCCTGCCGTGCTGCAGCAGCACTTGGAGACCAATTGAGCAAACTATTTAAGCATCAGCTCACTTTAGACCAGTCCTTGATAAACAAGGAAACTGAGAGTTGGTCACTGGTAAAGCCACTTAGCTTTTCATTGAGCTGATACAAAAAGCGGACAGAATTCTTCTCATTTGCCTGCTCATTATGGGAAAGCACACAGAAAAGCATTACCCAAGAAGAAAACTTTCTAGATGCAAGAGAAGGAGTTAGGCAACTTAAACCACTTCCAAAGGGAAGCTGAAACCAAACTCCTCATTGTTCTATTGAACTTTCTCTCATCTCAAGGTCAGGGCTGTAGTACTGCAATTAGCCTGCAAACATTTGCACTTTGGAAGAGCGTGTCAAAGTTTTTTGCCTACGTTGCACCCTTTCAGTTCTTGAACATTTATACCTTGACCATAAAACTTCATGAGGACAAAACCCACTTACTACTTTGGCACTACAGAAGCTTAGAGTTATGATCATTTCCTCCCAAGAAATACTATTTCATTAAAACATTTCTCTACAGAAGTTTGATAATTTATAACATTGACAAATCTGCCTCATAATAGCTACTATTTCCAAGTTATTTGCAGGAGGACAAATATCTCTATTCACCCAAATTAATGCAAGTTGGTTTAAGGTACTGCTGAAGAGAAGAGCATCTTTTCCATAAAAGCATGTTATTGCCCACCCTCCCCAAGAACCTGAGGCCTAACAAAGGACTCAATGCACATAACAATATGATCAGAGAAACAAGAAAGATTAAAAACAGAAAGAGAAAAGAAAAGGACACAGCCTTAGAGGAATGAGACATTACCTTTGGAGCGCACGATGTAACACTGTTTCTGTAAATTTTACACAAAAATGGCAGAAATAAATTGTAATACATTTTCAGACAAAACTGAGTCTATGTTTTTATTAAATACAAGTTTAAAATTAATATTAATCAAGTTGTATGCAGAACAAGGATGCCTAAAAAGAGGGCTCTAAATTTTCTTTAGAATACAAGGCACTTTGAAAACTACAGTCAGTTCTCTTGAACAACACAAAACTGCAGAAATAACTTCCTTGCATAAACTATGAGAAAGATAAACTGTTAGAATCCTCCCAATCCCCTCTGAAATGCTCAATCCAGCACAAGTGTTAGAACACATGCACAGCTTTAAACAGAAGAATAACTGATTTCAGTGGGTCTGTTGATGTGCTGGTGGTTACATCTGTGTTCAAATGTCCAATGGAACCAAGCCCTAAAGGTTTTAAACTGAGACAGGGAAGGTTTAGGTTGGGTATTAGGAGGAAGTTTTTCACCCAGAGGGTGCTGATGCACTGGAACAGGTTGCCCAAGGAGGCTGTGGATGCCCCATCCCTGGAGGCATTCAAGGCCAGGCTGGATGTGGCTCTGGGCAGCCTGGTCTGGTGGTTGGTCAACGTGTACACAGCAGGGGGGTTGGAACTGGATGAGCATTGTGGTCCTTTTCAATTCAGGCCATTCTATGATTCTGTGTGTGTGCTTCATAGGATGGAGGCCTTTAACTGCTTTCATTTACAAATGAAAGGTGTTGGTAAGCCCACAGCTTTATATAGTCCATAGTTAGCTTACATCTTCCTTGTACTATGAAAATTCTGTATAAGACAAAGCTGCTTTCTCTAAAATATGTGAATAGTTACTACAGTGTTTTTGCTTAGAAGCATAGAGAAACTCTGCAGACACTAACAGGAAAAAAAACACACCAACTGATGCTGGTGCAATTCTGAAGGGCAGCAATGATTTAAAAATGCATCAGCAATTATCCACACATCTAAGCAGGGAGTAAGTGAAGTGATCCCTTTGTAATGCATTACACATACAAGCATCCTGGGAACACTTCTGCATGGGCTGTACTTCCACATCAATCTTAACCCAACCACTGGGACCAGCCTATGTGCCAAGTGCACAAACACCACTATTGCTCAAAAATACTGCAAAATCAGCACCTTCCATTGATTGTTTTTGTTCACTTTCGTGTCTCTGTAAATTGTTCAACAATCAGCTCAAAGCTGTCATATGCAAGAAAGAAAAAAGGGACGACTGCTCAGAAAAATGCCTGGTGTGGCACACTGGAAACCCTTAGATATGAGGCACTTTTAAGAAGTTAGTGACATTCAGAAATCAGTTGTTAAATCCTCATCAGTTGTTAAATCCTCATCATTGATTTCATCTATCAATTAGCATTTCAGAGAGGTTAGTCTATTTACATTTAGTAACTAGGCACACCACACATTTACAGTATGTTTGAACCAAAAGGTTATTTAGTTTTGAGCAAGGAAAAGGAGCTTGGGAGACACATTACACTGACAGTAATCTCAGTATCGAGGTGGGAATCTAACATATCAAAACAGTCTCAAGTTTTAAATAGATGGCTTTTGAACACAATGGCAAGAACTCAACACTGTTTGAGCTGGTAAGGAACAAAACCTGGGACTCCTGTTTACGTTGCAGTAAGTATTCCTCAATTACTTAAGCTAACACACAACTAAACAGCAAGGTAGTAAGTTAATTACTATCGAAAGCTTCCAAATGACAACCAAGAAGCTGGATGCTATATTTGCCTCCTGCTGTTTTCTTCATGCTACATTCTGCACCTTCACATTTCTGCTTCTGTAGTAAATGCAGCTCAGGCGGTTTTGCATGACTTCAGAGAAGCAAAGTCGAGCAAAAGCACTTGTATAATCAGCAGACTCAAAAATTTTATAGTACTTTCTATAATCACTTTCATGAGAGGTGCACTTATTTTGTATTACAGTCTTTTGTATTACAGGTTGGGCAGGGCCACAGGCACAACAGGTGCTCAAAACAGCCAAGGTACCCTCATCAGATCAGCTGAGCAAGGAGCTTGCAAAGAACATCAGCCAACAAGAACCCAGCTGCTGTGCTGACCATCCAAGAACAGGCTTACCAGCCCCCCAGCTCTAACTAACTAAGTGACCTGAAGACATAAACTGCATTTGTATAATGCTCTAGAGGTACTACCTCACTCCCATTAATAACAGTAGAAAAATTAATAATAATAATAATGAAAACGTGCAGCAACAATCCAAAATGGGTCCTGGACTACAGAGAAAAAGGAAGTGATTCTAGCATGGCTCTTATCAAACTACTCCCATCCAAGAAATTCCTTAACTGTATATCAACATGGAAATGGGATAGTTAAAAAAAAGGATAAGCATACTATGGTTTTCAGAGCACTTCTTAAGTAACTGATGGTTCTGAAAAAAACTTAAATCATAGAAAAATAAGCAGCGCTGCTACCTGAAAATATCAAAAGCTTGTTATAAGCAGTTGTCTTAAAACTGTCTTCAACACAATAATGCAACAAAACGCTATAAAAGATCCCTTTGGTTACAGAAAATTGAAATTCCAACTCCAACAACACAAACAGACACAGTCTGTGCATCCCTCCTGCTGGATTTCAGTACAGTGCATTCTGTCAGAGCAGGGAGTGTTTCTAAAGACACATATGAGCAGACCTGGCATATCTGAAGCAGGTATCCATGAAAACCAATCCTGCTGTAACTAAGCCCTCTCCTTTCAACCTTCAACCCAACTGCTCTAAGTAGGAACAGTCAATGAGCATCAAACATAGCACGTCTGATATGGGCTTGTTTAGCTCGGAGAAGAGAAGGCTCCAGGGAGACCTCATTGTAGCCTTCCAGTACTTGAAGGGAGCGTATAAACAGGAGTGCAAACAGCTGTTCCTCAGGGTGGATAGTGTAGGATAAGGGCGAATGGTTTTAAACTGAGACAGGGGAGGTTTAGGTTGGATATTAGGAGGAAGTTTTTCACCCAGAGGGTGGTGACGCACTGAACAGGTTGCCCAAGGAGGCTGTGGATGCCCCATCCCTGCAGGCATTCAAGGCCAGGCTGGATGTGGCTCTGGGCAGCCTGGTCTGCTGGTTGGTGACCCTGCACATAGCAGGGGGGTTTGGAACTCGATGTTCACTGTGGTCCTTTTCAACCCAGGCCATTCTGTGATATACATGCTCCCTTTGCTCTAGTTCTGCACCTTGCCAGTTCCTAGTGATGCCTTCCATTCATTCTCCCAACTCTACACTCACACTTCCTAACTTCACTTGCATCACTTGCAGAACTGACCACCGCAGATCACATTTTAATGACTTTGAGTCCCATGGTGACCAGCTTGCTAACGCAGCCTGTCAAGGAGATTCACTGCCTTATTAGTTCCTACAAAGACAGTTATTCCTGATGACACTTAGTGCAGAAAGCAGGGAAAGTGCATTTGATGAGCAAGTAAAAACATATATTCAAGACTCCCTCCACTATTTCAGTCTCAGCTGAACAAAGACTTATAAATTGACTTACTTGCACTCCCTATTTGCTACATTTGGCACACACACATTTGAAGAATTTTTCCTCATGATAAACCGCTGAATAATTGAGCATTCCTTTGAGCATAACATTTTAATTTCAGTTTAAAGTACACCACTAAAGGAAGTAAGTTATGTTATTAAAGAAAATCTGTAGGAACACACAGTACATTCCCTAATGTAACCACACAAATGTCAGCAAGCAAGACTAACTGCTTTAATATATTACTTTTTCAAGTCTTAAATCAGAAGCTGTCTAGATATCATCTTTAGTAGCTGTCTCCTACTTTGAATCTTGAAATTCAAACACTGAAGCAGAAACGAAGCTCCACACTTAAAAAAAAATCTATGTAAAAATACAGACTGCTGGCCTACATGTTTCACCATCCATCTTTACCTATTCACAAATCAAGTTACTGAAAATGAACCTGACGTCCCCACTGACTGTATATATGCACATCTACCATTAAGGGCACTCTCCTATGGATGCCGTAATCGTACCCACTCCCGCGATAAGCTGCAGCATTGCAGGCCAACGCTGGGATTCAGCTTAAATGCACAAACTTGATTCTATTAAAAAAGGCAAACCCTGCAAATGTGTTAGGCAGGGTTTTGGTGGTGGGGAGCTGCAGCAGCTGCTCCATGCCAGATCAGAGCCAGCTCCAGCTGCTCCAAAAGCGACCTGCTGCAGGGCAGAGCTAAGCCATAAGCAGTACTGGTTGTGCTCTGGGAGAGCAGGTTTAAGGAATAAAAAAGGCTGTGCAACTGCAGATAGAAGAGAGGAGTGAGAAATAGAGAAGCAGCTCTGGGGCCACCAGGGTCAGCACAGGAGGAGGGCAGGAGGTGCTCTAAGCATGGAGCAGAAGCTTTCTGCAGCCCAGGAAAGGCCCATAGCAGAGCAAACTATCCCTGTGCAACCCAAGGGCACCATGCAGAGCACATGTCCAGGTGCAGCATGGGCAGAGAGCAGCCATGAAGGAGTGGGAGAGGCCAAGTATTATGGACTGACCACAGCCCCTGCTCCTCTGTGCCACAAGGAGGAAGAGGGTGAGTAGAAGAAAGTGGCTTTTAGTTGTCACTGCCCTAGTCTATTGGCAGTAGTCAATAAACTATGTTCACCTCCTCATGCATAATCTGTTTTTGCCTCTGATGGTTAATTGACAGGTGATCTCCTTGTCTTTATCTCAACCCATGAGCTTTTCTTCACTGTGTTTTCTCTCCCTGTTTAGTTGAGGAAGGGTGGTAACAGTGTGGCATGGTGGACTTTTGCTGCCCATCAGTGTGAAGCCACCCCAGATAGGGACAATGCTCAACTGCCATCCTGAGCCCTCTACTATCCCCTGCTGGCTTCCAGCTGCTGCTCCAGGAGTGCTGGGTGCCCCACGGATGGTGCACTGCATCTACATGCCCTGTCTTGGAGTACACAAAGATATCTCAAACAACATTTACTGCATGCAGTAAAAAGCTCTGGTCAAAAGGGTCACACAAGTCTACAGCATTACAGTGTGCGTTAAAGACTTGCACAAAGACAGCAGCCCACCTAAACCTCACTGGTACTCTGGGAATTTACTCCTGCATACGATACATTTATGTAACCCTAAGGTAAACTGGGTTTATAAAAATATTCATAAAACCATATGAATATGCTACAGGACAGCCAAGAAAAAGAATTTTTGAAGGATATAAGTACCTTTCAAAATAATTTCGCTTTAATGAAGGCACTCTCAAGCATTATTCACGTTTTACTGTCCTATGTGAGCTATAATTTAGCATCTAACACAAGCTTAGGATGTTCCTTTGCATGGTGAGACAGGGTGTCCATTAAATACATTAAATTTAATTGAGCAAGTAAGCTGAGCCTACTGCTAAAAGTGAAAGAGGAAGACATCTGAATTAAATACAGGAGCAAAAAGAAACTTTAGAGCCCTCAAATGATAGCTTCTTGATAGATGTAGCACCATTAAGTTTTCATGTATTTTGTTCAGATAAGCTTAAAAATGGAAAATTGCGACACAAGAATTGAAAGCTGTATCATCAAGTGATAAACAGCAAACCAGTGTTCTGCAGAGTGCTTTTTTAAACCACACGTTCCTTTTTGTACAGAGGTTGTTTCTCATACTAGTGTATATATATATTTATAATCTCCATTCAGATTTACTGTAGGGAAGCATATCACCTAGAAGTTGCTTTGAGGCTAACGGAAAATAAGCTCTTGACATGATTTTCTCTCTTTGGAGAGTCAGAACAGTAGGAACTGAAAGACTCTTTCTTAGGTTTCTTATTAATTTTCCATTTTTAGGGCATTCTTTAGGAAGAGACCTAAAAATGCCTCTTATCTGAACTTCATTGTGTCATACTGAAGCTCTTTTTCAGGCAACAAAAAGAAAAGGAATACTCTTCAGGAGAATTTCCTCCTTTACCGAAGACAGTGAAGCGCCATTCACTCATCCCCCAAGAAAGATGGCAAAGAAAAAAAGCTTTTTACAGCTAAGCAACTACAGCAGAATTTAATTTTAAAAACACCAGCATTATTTCTTAATGAAAGTTCTTAGCACCAGCCCAAATTATGAATCACATCTTCCCAAATACAAACTGTTAAATACTGGACCCAGAATGCACCTAATTCAATCAAAAGAGCCTGACTGCCATCACACCTGAGCATTTATCCATGACAGAAAAGTGTGTTCTACAGTTGAACAGGATGTGGCTATATACTGGAATGGATTCATTTTTGTTTCATTAAGATTATGTGGGGAAACCTGATTTTCAGCACATTATTTTCTACAGCACTGGGACCATGACAATTAGTGTACACATGTCAACAGTACTATTCAATAGTATAGAAAAAAGTTTTGTCAGGAACAGAAAGTCCAGGAGAAAAACAACAAAACTAAATGAGGTCCCCCTCCCCAGAATGACATAATTACAAAAAACCTTGTCTCCCAAAGGAAATCATAAGCCATATTTTAAATAGCATATGTAAAAACATACAGGCCATCCCTATCATAGACCTTGCTGCCTCCTGTGTACAATGCTCAGCACTGTAATTCATAAGTACTCTGTGAAGATTTGGTTGGTACAACACAAAACCAAAGAATCTGATTTTGGACACTAAGCACAACAGCATAGCCATAATTTTAGGGTAAAAAACAAGGAACAACGAGCAATCCCATAGCACCCACTTCTAACCCAAATGAATACCCCATGCAACTCGTGGTAACTGCTGTTTCCTATTAGAGCTCTGCAGGTATCCACTCAACGCTATTCAAAGTAAGGTGGATAACATCGTTAGAGATAATTTAGCAATACCATCTTTCTCATGAACAGCGCTCCTCTGTTTAACAAAAGCTCAACTGTCAGATCACATCTACTCACATGAAAAATTGGGAACCATTGGTATGTTTCCCTCGGTTTGCCATTGACAAAAGGAACGCTCTGTCATGTTTGAGAATAAAGTTTTCATCTGTTTGAAGAAAAAATATGTTTGTCAGATTTTCCCTGACAAGGAATGCAAGTCAGATTTTCTTAGTAACTTATGGGTACTACAAGGAGAAATTCTTCCGCTGCTAAAGAAACTTGAACAGGTTGGAAATAGAACAGAAATCTAATCGAGGCCCTCAAAAGTTACAGCAGAAACACTCATGAGACAGAAAGCATACTTTTATACAGAAAGTTACAGCAATGCCGTGGACATCTCTGATGAAAATGAATGTAAAGGTGATCCCAAAACAAGCCCTCAAGTACACCACACTGCTATTTATGGGCACCCAGTGAAATGGCCATTTCCCTGGCACGGAATGTTACGAGAGCAACCCATCCATTCCAAGGTGGATGCCTCAAAACATACAGGAATAAGCAAAACCCTGAATACCAGAAAGAGGAACTAAAGAATACATTCTTCCTTCAACCTAAATGTAAAAGCAATTAAGACTGAACTAAACATGCATTTCATATTCCAGGGAATTAAAGAGCACTTCTGGCTGCACGGCATAGTACAAAACCAGATATTGTTCTGAAGCTCCTTTTCAAAGGTAAGAATTACCGTTTGGGCATAAGAAGCTGTTATTTTTAAGATTATATATCAAAGCACAATACTGCATGTTTAGAACTTACCACCTTTAGTGCACCCTTTAGAGACAAACCCTAGGAACATCTTATTAACACTTCAAAACCATAGTAACTAGCAGTGTTTTTGTTGTTGTAGCAAGAAAGAATGTTATATCCTTAAATAATACTTCATAAACTCACCATTTTCCTTCCAACAACTGTTTTTAAAAAGAGGTAAATATACATTTAAAAACTCTTTGCAAGGAAAGCAACTCGTGTAGCATATAAACAAACACTTCAAAAGGAACACCAAAAATACAAACCTTCAATAGGGAAGGGGAGAAAAGGGACGTTAACAAAAGAAGAAAAAAAATTGTTTAGAACTGAAAATTATGCCAGTGTTCTCTCAGAATAAGTCATTAACCCTCAGAAAGGTTAGACACAGAACTCCTCATTTCTCCAAGCAACACAGATATCCATCTACAAACGGATGTATCAGTTGTCTATGTATTTACTAGGGAAGGTACAAGGGAACAGAGTTTGAATTTGTGTTACTGAGCTTTTGTCTCTTACCTTTTCATTTTGCAAAAGACCACATTCTCTATAAACAAAAGAATATGTTGACAGTTTTAGGCAGGAAGATAGGAGTTTATTCATGAATAAAGTTGCCTAACCTCCATGCTGAAAGTCATGTTTAACCAATAATGTTAGCCTTAATTAATTGTCAGTTAAAGTTAAATATTACAAAAATAAAAACTATCTGAAAGTCATGCATATAAAAATAATTCTCATGCAATATTAGTTTCATGCAAAAGGTGATCTATAAGTAGACCTCTTTTCATTACGTATCTTGGGAATCAAGACTTTTCAGAACGGAATTGAGAATCTGTGAAGATATACTTGCTCTTACCTTTAAAATAGCCACCATAAATAGATTCACCTCCTTTTCCATTACCTGTGCATTAAAAAGCATGAATTAAACCTTTTGTTCTGTTTATAAAAAGCGCTGTGCATAACGTGTGCCAATTTATAACACATCAGGATACTCCAGCCAGTTACTAATAGCTAAGCATAAGATCCTTAATTAAAAGGCAGGATCGTTCATTATGCAGTTCATTATCTTGTTGACACTCAGAATATTGAAAATGAAGACTGCTTTTGTGCTTCTGAACACTAGAAAGCCTGAAGCGAGGCTCCAAAGGCTAATTCTCCCTGCTGTTCGCTGAAGTAGCAGCAACAGAAAATACAACACCAAGCAAAAAAGACAACAGCAGGCATCACCAACAATCTTGTCCTGCTCAGAGACCACCATAATGAGATAAGCAAGTAGCTACGTTATCTTTACTTCCACTTGACCATCAACACAAGATAGTCATCCACCACATACGTATCTATCAGTTATAGTTTATATACATTAGATCAGTTTATAACACTTCAAGATACAGGATACAAGAAGGCAGATCTTTTGACACGAAAAGCAGCAACTTTATAGTTTGGATTGGAATCCTGCTTTAATGTTATCAACTCCAGCAAGGCTGCTTTCTTCTTTATGTTAAGAATTCTTTCTAAAGAAGTATCAACTTCAGCTGAAACACATTAGAAGTTCAAAAATTAACAAAGAAACAGAAAACCAATGATATTACTTTCAAGGCGTTTTAATAATTGCATGCTGTATTCTAAAGTTACATTATAACCACAGAGATAAGGTTTGCTCCACAGAACCCATTTTACCTTCACTGAAGTCCCCACCCTGAATCATGAAGTTTTTAACCACGCGATGGAACGTAGTGCCTTTGTAGCACAACTTCTTCCCAGTTGTTTTGCCAATTCCTTTTTCACCTGCAAGAAGTTTAAACACAAACAATCAGCAGATTGTCACTGAATAAATTCAAGGATCATACCCCTCCAGTGCTAGACCTCCTTAACCATAAAAGCAAACACATTCCTGCCTGTTGCCTTCTCATGTCCCCTGAACAGCAGCCTGGTAGGTAAAGTTCAGTCCCAGGCCCTATTAACATTCTGCACTGCCAACCTAATCTCAGATATTTAGCATAAGGTGCCCAAAAGCAGTCTCCTGTTGAGATTATAGGAAGGGGAGCTCCTGACAAAGCTCCAAAAAGCAAATGGCCTTATGCTTACCTGGCAGATGGACTGACTGAAAGACATGCAAATGCCAGTTTGCAAGTCCAGATGCTTTTATTTAAATGCAAGAATTCTGCTGTCAAGGCAGACAGCATTCTTTCACAGTAGCCAAGTCTGCGTCTGACAACAATGACAGCCTGCAGGACATCAGCCAGAATCACCCTATCCTCCTCCACTTGTTTCTGACAGAGATTACAGAGGGAGCAGCAGGGGCACAGCAAGAGAGACAGCTTTTGAAACACTGGGATCTAGTCTTAGGGCACAACACCTTGCCCTGAAACAAGTTTTGTACATTCTCCAATAAAGTAGCCCCTGTATACAACTAGGACAGGATGTCAACACCAGGAAACGATGCTGTACTGGTTAGGTCTCCAATGATTCAAAGATTTCTTGTCAAGACCAAAGATAAGGATAGAAGTACGCCTGACAACAACACGAGACTTCCATCAATAAATTTCACTGTGAAAAGTGGAGGTGACTCCTGGAAGTGACTTATTCAGTTGCTGAAGATGGTGTTAGCAGCTTCAAACTCCAAAAACGTAAAGCAGCCCTTCACAAGTCAGTCCTGGTTGCCAGAAGTCCATGCAATCTCATCAGTGCACCTTCATCTCCCACCACAGAACTGCTGCTTAGCAGATCCTCTAGCGTAACCTAGGCAAATGCAGCAGCACAACTGGAATGCTATATCCATCCCTGGCGGCAGGGAGAAAGCATGTGCCAGAGCATTGCTGGATCCTGCTGCGAACAGTAGGAATATACCTAAGCCTGGCCTACTGCTTCTGGCCATGGTTCTCATCTGTGGCTCTATGCAGCAGACAACATCCTTGGGAGAGAGCGCACAATTAGGATGCTGAGGCAATACATGTAATGTCACAGTTTTAGTTGAGAGGGAGAGTTTTCTGTGTAAAGACTGGCACGATGGTGAGGCATTGGGAGTGATGGCATTTGTCTGTCTTCCCAATAACCTTCAGCACAGGAAAGATGTGGAGTTCTTGGAATGGGTCCAGGAGGGGCACTAGGATGATCAGAGGGCTGGAACACCTTTCCTATGAGAGAAAGTTTCCCAGTTGAGGGAACTGGGCTTGTTTAGCTTGGGAAAGGCTGCAGGGAGACCTCACCGTGCCCTTCCAGTACTTGAAGGGAGCGTATAAACAGGAGGGGAAACGGCTGTTTACGAGGGTGGATAGTAATAGGACAAGGCAGACTGGTTTTAAACTGAGACAGGGGAGGTTTAGGTTGGATATTAGGAGGAAGTTTTTCACCCAGAGGGTGGTGACGCACTGGAACAGGCTGCCCAAGGAGGTTGTGGATGCCCCATCCCTGGAGGCATTCAAGGCCAGGCTGGATGTGGCTCTGGGCAGCCTGGTCGGGTGGTTGGCGACCATGCACACAGCAGGGGGGTTGAAACTAGAAGGGCATTATGATCCTTTTCAACCCACACAATTCTATGATTCTATAATAAACGATTTTGCATAACGAGCCCTGCTCTCCTGAAGTGGCTGAACATTTGCCTGCTGAAGGAAAGCCTGGAGCAGGCTTGTTTTGCTGTTTGTGCACATGGCTTTGGCTTTATCAGCAAACAATCTTGTTATCAGCCACTGAGTTCCCACACTCCTACATTCCCAGTTCTTTCCGCCATACGACCTAGGGGACAGTGAGTGACCACCTGTGTGATGCTGAGTTGCCTGCAGAGTTAAGCCACAGTTCTTCTGACACCCACCACAAGGCACGAACAATCAAATCTGTCATCATCGGGAAGCGGAGTGCTAAACTAAATTTATTGATGCTATAGCTGTTCAGTTGCTAATTGGTATGCTCCCATGCTTGTCACAAGGCTTGCTTGCCTTACAGTCCATTGCTCATTAGCAGCTGCTTTTTCTTTTGCTGTTTGCTCTACTCCATACGATCCTGCTTGGCTGTGCCTGGGAACATTCTGATAACAGCAGTGGCCATGAGCTTGGGCTGGCAAACAGCACCTCACTGCCATTCCTGGGCACCGTACTGAATGGCAGCAGCTGGAACTCCAGAGAGAACTCAAGTCAGAGGGACTGCGACCTGTGGATGAGTCCACACAGGAGCAAGTACACCTTGCAGCATCTGTGACCATTGACAAGACCATGTCAGAATACCTCGAGGCACCTGTGACCGTGGATAAAGCAGACCCAGCAGGTGTCTGGAGGGACCACGACCAATGGGCAATCCCAGTCTGGAGCAGGAGTGAGGGGAGGAGTTCACTGCCCCATAAAGCCCTGTGGCCTGGACCAAAAGGCAAGAAGGTGGAGACTACAATGGATGCAACTTTAAACTGCTGCAACCCTTGACTTGATTTGCATGTTACAGCAAGTCCAATAGTAGGAATCACTCGAGCCAACAAAGGATGAGCCTCACAGGGAGCAGTGCCCCAACCTGAAGTGGCTCTGCCATCCATTAACTCCAGGTCATTCCTGTCCCAAGCACCAACCACAACAGATAGGTACTGAGTCACGGACTGAGACATCAATGATGTTTTACAGAGATTTCACAGGGGCAGTCCATACACTAGTGGAACAAAATCTGTATATTAATCAAAGGGAGGTGATTAATGAAGATGTATTAAAGAGCACGTGACCTGAGCATGAAGTAAGTGGTATGGAATAAGGTGTGGTTATTGTTCCAGCCAAAACCTTGGCAGAGTAAATTTTCTTCATAGATGCCTGTATGAAGGTGTGCAATAGAGCAGGGAAAATCTGCATGATGCAGATAAATTGGCAGTAACAGATGCACTGGAAGAACCTGTCATGGAGAAGTAGAAAGGCAGGCAACAGTTCCTAGGAAGCAACTCAAGCAAGCTAAACAGCAGCACAGATGTACTTGGTACAAACAAGAACATGTTAGCCATGCAACCTGAGTCTCTAATCTCAGCAATCCCAAATTCAATCTGGAGAGTTACAGTGGCAGAGATGGCTTCTAGGTGCAAGACAAAAAAAAAAAAAACCAGTGCTTACTCCAAAATATGAAGTGGAAGCTCTCTGATGTGCATCTCTCTCATAATTTAGTTATCACATATTTACCAGCAATTTTTAAAAGATACCTATGAAATCATGGCTCTGGCCTGTGAGTACACAGTAGCAAACAAACTGCAAGAATGAAACCAGTGTTTGTGGTAGCTTTTATGACTGTGAATCTGATCTCAAGAGTAGACAAAACTCAAGACTTTGGGCTCTCTCTGTGTTCTCCCAACTAAAGACAGATTCTAGCTGGAAACTTCAATGAAACATGAACAGTCAGCTGTAGAGTAGAGTTTAAACAGGTATGCAAAACAAAGCTGTCAACTCTTTTTATGGATCTTTTTCCTGCTAAGTACATGTCTGTTTCACACCTCATGATCTCCAGCTAACTTTAACCTAGCAGGGGCACTGAAAGGAATTAAAACAAGAGCTACAGAACATGAGGCTCAGACACTACACCAGCCAGCCTACTGGCTAGCTCTAAAAGAGCCTTAGTTGGTGCAGTTAATTTAAGGCATACTACTTGAGAATTCAGGTATGCAGGACAAGAGGACCAAGATGCATGGAATGAATTCTTTGTATAAGTAACACAGAGATTCCTGCAATAATGTAATCCAGACTGAATTCTAACTTGCAGTTGCAAAACCACCAAGGAGCCCCATGGATCCAAAAGCCACTGAGTTGTCACTACCCTTACTATTCCGGTCATTAGAAGTCTCATGAAGAAGTTAATTCCTGCTTAAAAGAAGAAAAAGAAATGGGTCATAGGGTGCTGGATTCTACCCAGAAATTCTTTTGCTAGTGCTGTCTTTGATTTCAGAGATCCTTGCCCTCCTTTCTCCCACCACACAACCCCAGGACTTCTAAGTAACAATGTTCCCTCTCCATCCTTCACTTTGCTGAAAGCAGTTTTCTCCTAAGGTTTAACAGATTCCTTCCTTTGATCCCTGTTGTACTGACATGTACCCAAAACATACTTTTATTCTATAACAGTAATCAAAACTTCACATGGAGCCGAGTGAAGTGTCACCACTGCACTGAGCAGTGACATTAACACCTGATGTCTCTCCTGATCAAGTCCTGCTCATCTTCCCCCTGTGTGTAACTTGGGTGGTCAATAATTTCTCCATTGTTTCAGTTGTATCAATTTCCTCTAACGAAGCCCAAATGAGGAATAGATGATAACGTTTTGTTCTACCAAGTGACAACCTTGCAGTCTGGAATTCTGTAGCTGCTCCACTGCTCTAACTCAGTAACCATTACAGAACTCCAGGCTACTCCCAGTGCTACTAAATCCTTCCGGGCACCATCAAGTCTCAGCTTTGTCCTTATCAGGAAAAAAAGCAACCAAACAAAACCTATTAGCTACAATTTATTCCCATTTAAAGAAGCAGTTGTAAGAAACATTAAAGTTGTTAAATAAAAGCATGCTACTTACCCGAGCACAAGCAAAGGAAGTTTTTGCAAGTCTTTGGACATATGTCTGAGAAGAGCTGAAACATAATTCGACCAACTGGAAGATTAAAAAAATAGAAAGTTTTACAATTCTTTATGATAGAAGAAAAATAGCATATGAATAAATCTACATAACTGCATCTTAGTTCTACACTGTGTTAAGAACTACAAATGCAATGGAAACCAAAGGATGTTAGGCCAAGGGTTAAATAGAAAGTGTAATAGATGAATCAATTAAGGAAAATGAAAGACATGTGGGACAGCATTAGCAGTTTCAGGACTAATGGTTCAGTTGCCAAATACTGTGAATCAAACACTGCTGCCTCTCTGTACAATTTGAACAGAGCAATCCTCACTTCTCAGTACAGCTACTCCCACACCACTGGTAGCGCTCAGGCTGTGCACCTTGGAAATTGATTAAAACACAGAAGAATTAAAGAAAACTATTTTAGATCTGTTTCCCATTTCCTATTTTCTGAGATTTACGTTTCTGGGACTTCTATTCCTACAGTCAAAACAAATACAGTCAGATGTATGAAATCCTTATCAATAACTTTGCGAATTATGCAGTTCTTATCTCCGTATTGTGAAGCAAGGCAAAAATTAAGAGTTAAATGCCACATGGCCAGCCAGCATTACAGGAAGGCCAGCCAGAATCTAGTAACGTGCACCACCCTCTAGTGGTACACACCGGTATGACTTCAATGTAATTACTGAACTCTTCAGGAGTTACTTCTTCCCCTTCCCTTAAAGAAAAAGGGAATTTAAAATGTATTTTGTTAATTGTTTTGGCACCACGAATTCGGAGAGCCTCCTAAGAAATGATATTCAATTGTAAGGCCTTGTCCAAATACGTACAATTGTCAGTTTTTTGGATCACAATAAATGAAAAACACAGGGACCACCTGTATTTTGTATCTCAGCTAAGAATTCAAGATGCCTTTAGCTGTTGAAACGACTATTTCCTTAACTGCAGTACGAGTATTCTCAGAGGGTTCGTTATTACAGCAGGCAGAAAATCCTCACGCACATGGGTAGAGACAGCCTTCAAAGAACCGAGGAACAGCGAAGAAGTGGTCAATTTGCATTATAAGCACAGTAATTCAGAACAGCAGAAATCCCATTGCTCTGTTTGCAAAAGCGCTGAACTGAGTGGTGACAGTGCTCACAGAGCCAGGCACACGTTTCCTCCTGCATTCCCTATGTGAAATATCATGTGATGTCTTTCATTGGAAGGAAAAACATCACTATCCCCACTGTACTAAGAGCAGAGCTGCTGATGGATCAAGCTGACAGCTGTGGGATAAGCAGGAGGGGAGGCATTCCCACCTCAGGGCTCCAGAAGGGCCTTTTGCCCCCAGGCACTGCACAGCAGCCATCCCATGGTGGGCACCTGTCCTACATACACGGCACTGCAGGCATCACTGCAAGCAGCACACACCACTTGTGACTCCTGGAAGAAGTGCCTCATCTCTGCTTCTTGAGGACAACAAGGCAGAATGCACAGACAGACGTTCCTAACTCGGGAACCATGACTTCAACAGCACCTTTCGGTGTTTTGTCAGTAAGATCTGCTAATGCATCATGCCTTTCAACTCCTACAAACTGCAAAGTGCACACCTGGCATCAGAACACTACAGATTCCATTTTAAAAATAAGCCAATCTCCCCTCCCCATCACCCAAAGTGCTGCTCACCTTCTTACATGCCGTTACATAAAATGCTGCAGTGTGCTTATAAATACACCAACCACACACTGTGCATCCATCTGCTGGGCTACTACCTGTGTTTTACCTAAGCTGCATGAATGGTACGGTCACTGAGAATTGAGATCTGCTGCTGCCAAACAGCAGAGTACATGAGCCAAAGATCAAACACACTGACACCCTGATCAGATACATGAAGTTACTGCTGCTAATTTAACACACCAAACATGTATATGTTCAAAGTCTGCTTAAAATCTATTCATCTCAGCTGTGCCTTGAAAACATAGAAGTGCCGCATTTTAAACCTGGAATGAAGCATGAGTTGATGTAACAAAGGTGTAAAAGGCACCTGAGGTGTTACTGACTTCCTCAATGTACTCTTCTCTGAAATAATCCACTGTCACCGCATAGAGAAAGCTGCCAATGATTTCTCCAGATTCATTTCTCCAGTATAAAGCTTAAGTTACCCAAATGGGGAATGGGTTTGCTGTGACTAAGGCTCAAATGGTACCTTAAAACAAAACCAACTGCTCATGAGAGTTATTTGCGTGAGCAAGGCTTGCACACACAGCTCTGCCGATCCTCAGCCAGCATTGGCCAACAGGTGGGCCTGCAGAGGGCTGTGTTACATCTGGACTAAACCACACACGCTGAGCTGTTTGCTCTTCCTAACAATGAAACTCACCTAACTTAGCAAGCAAGTCTTCCAGCAGCACAAGGAAGTTACACGTGCTATTAATAGCTTATTTGAGGGGATCAGCAGACGGAACGTTTCCCTAGTTTTAATTTTGTTCTCAATCAAATGGTTCTCTTCCACTCACAGCTTTGGAGATGCATTCATCCGTACCACAGTGCAGCTTTCATAGGACTCCCATTTTTTCCACCGCAGAGGTTTCACCAATCCTGATTTCACATTTCTTGCTAATCATAAATCAATACTTTGATAAAGCACTCTTAGATATTTTTTTGGTAGAAATTGGATTAAGTGATTAAAAGTATTTCTGTTCCATTAATTAAATACAGTAAATGATGCACATATAAATTCTAAGACGTTTTGAAGTTATAATTCATAAAGTGCTATGTGTAGCTAATGAGGCTACATCAACTGTGCAAGATGAAAACTACTTCTCTTTTGGTTTTGGACCCTTAATTCTTCACCTACAGAAGCAGTAGCTCTATATCCAAATGAAATGACAAAAAATCACAGTAGGAACATCCATGCTGTAACATGACACAGACTCCTGTTAACAAAGTTTATTAAAATCATTGAATCATCATAGAATCATAGGATGGCCTGGGTTGAAAAGGACCACAACAATCATCTAGTTCCAACTCCCTGCCATCTGCAGGGTCGCCAACCAGCAGACCAGGCTGCCCAGAGCCACATCCAAACTGGCCTTGAATGCCTCCAGGGATGGGGCATCCACAGCCTCCTTGGGCAACCTGTTCAGTGCATCACCACCCTCTGGGTGAAAAACTTCCTCCTAATATCCAACTTAAGCCTCCCCTATCTCAGTTTAAAACCATTCCCCCTTGTCCTATCACTATCCACCCCCGTGAACAGTCATTTCCCCTCCTGCTTACATGCTTCCTTCAAGTATTGGAAGGATGAAAGTGATCACTTATTTCAAATACTTATCCTGTGATTTCCTCCAGTTTAGATGCTTAACTTGTTTTAGCAACAAGCTCTGGAGACAAACACATAACACACTTTCCCCGAGGCCAAAGGTCTCAGATTAATCTGTATGGCAATTTAGATAACACCTCATTGCATGAACGCATTTTTATCCTATATTTTTTGTATTTATATGTAGATTTATGAATCCTAAGTCTTAAACAATTTAAAGCATTGCTTTAAAGTAGATGCATGGCTACAGATTTCAGAAAAGCAAAAGCTTCCTGTGGAAAAAGGCAGTATTTAAAACATCATTCACAAGAATGGACATTTCCTCTGAGCTGAACCCATAGAAATCCTGACACATTAATGCTTTGATAGTGTTTCCTCACCCTGTCTTGCACTCATTGCAAGCAAAGGCTCCCCTCGCCAGCTCTGCTGGTTCATTCCTGGAACCACCCCCTGTTGTAGTGCTCCATCATCCTCACAAAAGCAAACACTGAGCATGGCTCACAACAGAAACATACTGCCTTCAGTTTCACAGAGAAATACAAGTGAAAAACGACACTACGGCTTCTCCTAACAGCAAAGGCTCATCTATTTGGAATTCCATTTAATAATTTAATTCGTTCTTGCTCTCAAGATAAATATTGAGTATTGTTTCATTCTGCCCTGTTCTGTATAATGAGAATATTTCAATTTTGAGAACCTGTTTCCCCCAGAAGCTACTGATGCTCTACAGCCCTCACACTCCCCAGTAAGGGCTCCCCATACAGTACGTCCTTGACGCTCAGATCACATCCAACTGGATTGCCAATAGGTTTGCAGGCAAAACATCAATCTGCTTTCCACTTTCAACTTTTTGCCTCCAAAGGACTAAAGGCCCACTAAGGCCTCTACTAATGCTGATGGACAATTATGGTGACATGTGTAGCGGAGACTATTTAATACAAGTTCAGACCAGAGAGAGATCTGTGCTGAAGGAACCTCTCCTGTGAAGAAAGGCTGAGGGAACTGGGCTTGTTTAGCTTGGAAAAGAGAAGGCTCCAGGGAGACCTCATTGTGGCCTTCCAATATTTGAAGGGAGCATATAAACAGGAGGGGAAATGGCTGTTTACAAGGGTGGATAGTGATAGGACATGGGGGAATGGTCTTAAACTGAGACAGGGGAGGTTTAGGTTGGATATTAAGAGCAATTTTTTCCACCCAGGGGGTGGTGACGCACTGAACAGGTTGCCCAAGGAGGCTGTGGATGCCCCATCCCTGGAGGCATTCAAGGCCAGGCTGGATGTGGCTCTGGGCAGCCTGGTCTGGTGGTTGGCGACCCTGCACATGGCAGGGGGTTGGAACTGCATGATGATTGTGGTCCTTTTCAACCCAGGCCATTCTATGAACAAACTGATAAAGGGAGGGACACACCTGAAGAAGAAAAACTGAAGTTGAGGGAAAAATGAACAAGGGGGTAAGCAACAGCAGAAGGCACGAGAAAAGAGATGAGAATAAGAAAAATTCTGTTGTGACGAGGAATGAAACAAAGCAAAACTAAGTGTAATGTATCTTCTGATGGACAAAGTCAGGAGCAGGGGTGGGGAGCAATGAGAAGACATCGCAGGTCCACATGAACATCACATGTGACATCCCAGGAACACACTGCTGTTTCAGGTGTTATGACTATTAGCACAGGCCCAAGAAAATTTTTCTGTCAGAGTAAAGCCAGAATTGTTTACAAGAAGCATCTGCTGCCATCCCCAGATTCTTGGCTTACTGCATATAGTTTAATTCTGCATATTACCCGTGCCCAAATCCATCGGTGTGGGGACACAAAACAAGGGAGAGCTGCTGCCTGTGTCAAAATAAATGCTTACTCTTGATTTAATCTCCATTTACTTTAGGAAAAAAAAAAATCACAATGTACACTCATAAAAAAACACTTAAGTGGCAACTTGTTAGAAGTAGTCCAAATATCAAATTACACTGAAAAATGCTGATAGAAAGCAGTTTGCAGCACAGCAAGAGGCACAAACAAGCAAACATACAAGTTTTATTCCAACGTTCTGTAGCTAAAATTAACCAACAGAGAAGCATAAAAGCTGTCATGCAGTTTCCTGAAAGCACAACCAGCGCTGCAGCATTCATCCCTGTACTTTGTAACAGATACAATTAACCAGCGAAACTAATTTACACTTCGCAGTCCTTTCCTCTCACATACGCACACACATCACCTTTTGCTGCCCCTTTTCATCTCATCTGTGAGCTGCACTCCTGTTTTTAATTGCTACAGGTATCCACACAACCCCTGGGTAAGTGAATCTCTGCAGGGGAAGCTCTGAGCTGGCAGCTGTCTACGGGAACATTCCTGGACTCCAAGCAATCAACACTTTAAAATGACTTTAACATGACACAGTTTTGAGTCCTGTGGGTGAGGAGAAGTCTCCTGTTGTGTGAGAGACACATCCTCTTATTCTCTGCCTTTTCTGTAGATACCAGTTCAGTTTCCTTAGAGCAGACAGAGCAGGGGGCAATGCTTTACCTGCTGGCTAGCAAGAAAACACAGCACTATCCTGTTGTCCAGATCTTTCTCCCTGCATTTAATAAACAAGCAGACAGACTTCTTATAAGTCAAGTTAGATAAGCAAAATGTTGATTTGGAGATTGGTGGCAGTTTAAAAGTTAAAATTAGTATCTCAGTGGTATCAGCAGGACAGTACATCTCTCAGTCAGTGCTTCATGTAGTCTGGAAGCACTGCTTCATCATTCACACTTGATGCAGCTTCTGAAGGTCATCTTACAGCCAAAAGGGCTATATTTAAGCTTTTTAAATGTAATTTTAAAACCTAAGGCATGATTGCACAGTAAACTAATAAACAGACATTAGCATGCAGTAGTATAAGCACACTACACTCAAGTCCTGCACTAATATTTTATAAATTGGCATGTTTTCCTGCAAAAATACAAGTCACCAATCAGTGCAATAAAAACAGCAGGGCTCTGAATCTGAGGTACACCCATGAGATTCACAACACTTTAAAGAGAAAACAGATACCAGCAGCAACAACCAGAGCCCTGCCTACCTGCACCTACCCTAGGTAAGCTAATCTGTGCACCACCAGGAACGTGAACACCTCTCTGGCACCATTATCAGATATCAAATCCAAACAGGTATGAGAGAAAACAAGGTAAGTCACTTCCACTTGTGATGTGTAAGGCTGAGGAAGTGAAATGTAAGGCTGAATTGTGAAATGGAAGCAGGAGTGTGTGTGTGTAAAGGCAGAGAAGTGGAAAACAGCACAGGGAGGTTCTTCACAGGAGAAGTCAAACCTAAAATCCTTTCCAAAGATTAAAAGTAAATGAGATAAAGAATGAATTCTCTTCATACATCATATCTCATCAAACTACCTCTCCTAAGCCAGGAGCTCACCCTGCCCTACAGCATTTTTAATTGCCTGATTCCATAGTAAATCTGAAATTAAACCTAGGGAACACATTAAAATCCCTTTTATATTAATATTTCTCTGATCAAAAACGTATTCTGAGATGGTAGAGCATCTCAAATGGGAGATGTACCAGCGAAAGATTTACAGATATACCTTATCAGCCACTGGAGTTAGCACTGAATCTCCTTTCAATTTCGGCTGAAGTGAAAATGGAAGTCAAAGGGCTTACAGCTGTATTTGAATACATCTGCAACTTGGAGGCAAACTCTTATTTCAAAGCCTTTCAAAGAGACACTGAAGTAGAGAATGAAAGTGAAAGCGTACCGAAGCTATCAGTTCTCTTCGAGAAAGAAAAGGCAGCAGAAAGCAGCAAGTAAACATTCCACAACTAACACGGACTGCCTGATTCCTGCTCCAAAAACGGGTACGTCAACCTGTACAGATTGCCACAGATAAAAAAAAGAAGTGAAGCCAGTCGTGGGGGGACAAGCAGTAAGCGCAGGATTAAAGCCCACTGGCAGCCACTGTGGTTTCCGTAGGGATAACACGAGTTCACGAGTTGGGAGACGTTCGGCTCTCGTGTCCCCGCGCGGTGATGCCGTACCTGGCTCGCGGTTGATCTCGATGTCGAAGAAGCACTGCGGTCGGTCCTGCACGCCCATGGCCGCGCGGCCCCGCGGCGCCCGGCTCAGCACCTGCCCACAGACACACACGGAGAAGCGCTCAGCCCCCTCAGCAGAGTCCCCCTGGGCGCACCGGGAGGGGGCACTGCTTTTAGAACCTATTTAGTTGTTTTAATATATGTTTTTTCCTTTCTTTTCACTCAAAAGTAGGACACCTCCCCCCCTCCCACCCCCCTCGCTCTCCCCCCCCCCCCCACCCCAACCCCCCTCTGGTTCTCTCCCCTCCCACCCCGTCCATCCCCACCCCGCTTTGCTCGCGGAACGGACACAGCGGAGCCCTCCCGCTCTGTGGAACCGCTCGGAGGGGGGAAAGGGGGGAGGGGGGGGAGACCCTCACTCTGAGAAGAACACCGTGTGGGGGAGGGGGACGCGGCCCTCCCAGCGTTGCCCACCCGCCCCACTCCCAGCTCCAGGGCAGCGGTACGGCCTTACCTGGCAGCTCGTGCGCTTTGTCCCCGCTCCACGCCGCGCCCCCCGCCCCCTCGCTCTCCCACCCCCCGTGAGGAGGCGCCGCCGGCCCCGAGCGCCATTACCCGGCCGCTGAGTGGCCCTCCCCGCCCCGCCCCGCCCCGCCAGGCCCCGCCCCCCCGCGCGTGCGCGCCCCGCCCCCCGCCGCTTCGCCCCGCCCACTCCCTGCCCCCGCGCTTTCCCGCCTTTCCAACGGTCGCGCTACTCCGTGTGGAGACGGTGGGTTGTGCCGGTGGTCCCGCGCTTCTCCGTGAGGAGAATGGCTGCAATCCTTCGTGTGCCCCATGCAGAAATGTCTCCTCCTCAAGATAATACGTATTCTATGTGTGTGAGCACAAAACGCAGAAAACTTTGCATGGGAAAGCCTCTTGTTAAATGCTTACATATGGCAAATAAGCAGCCTCTGCAGGCTGCACTGCTGCTTTTAAGTTTTTTTGGGGTATAAATAGTAAAGAAAAGCTGAGGTGCGAATATTGGTTTTAGCTTTCTAAATTGGAGTTTCTGTTGCTTTCCCGGTACCTTGGAATGTGGTAAATTTTAAGGAATTGTAACATTCTGCCATGGCGTAAATGCTGAGTTCTTACCAGGGCTGGAATTCCCCTGATGAGTAAAGGGATATTTTAATAACATTGGGTATTTCAAGCCTGAATATTTTTTTACCTGCAGAGAGCAAATCTGCCTGAGAAAGTGCCATCGTCTGAATGGTACTTAATAGTACTAACAAACATATATATATATATATATATACACGCATGTATATATTGGAATCAGAATCATAGAATGGACTGGGTTGAAAAGGACCACAATGACCATCCAGTTCCAATCCCCTGCTGTGTACACGGTGGCCAACCAGCAGACCAGGCTGCCCAGAGCCACATCCAGCCTGGCCTTGAATGCCTCCAGGGATGGGGCATTCACAGCCTCCTTTGGCAACCTGTTCAGTGCATCACCACCCTCTGGGTGAAAATCATAGCAAGTCATGGTTTATTTCTCTGAGTTTGGGGCATTGGGCCATCCCAGAGTGAACACAGCACATGCTTATTAAAAACTGAATTGTTAAATTGTTCAGGTGGGAGGTGCCCGTTCCCTTATTAAGTCCATAAATCCTCCTGCTCAGTTTGAGCCTGCATCGATCAGGCTGAGCTGCTTCACACCGAGCACAGCCAGCAACTTACCACTGCTTCTTATGCAGCCCTTCGTATCCATCACATCTGTGTCATTTGCTCACATCCTTACGGAAATGGCTTTTCTGGGAAGACAGAGGAAGGCAGCCCCCTCCCAGCATGCACCCCACACACCCTGCGTTCCAGCTTGCATATACTCCATCTAAACCACTGCTTGGTGCAAAAGATGTCTCATGTTTCTTCTGTAGCTTTCCCAGCAGTGAGGACACTTACTATAAGTCCTCACCACCCGAGATGTAATGCATTCCTCAGTGTTTCTCAGAAGCTGTACAAACCAGAAATCATTGCAGTAATTTCATTTAGCAGAAGCGTCTGCGGTTACATCCTTCTCTGTGCAAAAATTCAGCGGTCTTCGATAAGAAATCTGAGAATAAGCAGAGGCAATAGTGAAATAAAGGGGTATTTTAGTGGATAGGAATGTAACAAAGTAGAAGTAATAGATCTATAGCTTTTACTGCTTCTGTCCCCGCAGCATTTGAGCACCTCATGAGGTGTTAGCAGTCAGATTCTGTCATTTACTGTCTCCCATGCATGGTTGTGTGAGTGCTCCCCAAGGAAGCTTGTCTTTGGAGCTGCATAGGTCTTTTGGGGATACTTGCATTGTAACTATCCAAAAAAAAAATGTACCATAGCCCTAAATTATCTATCTGTGAAATGCCTCTGTAATGTAGAAGGGTATTATTTACCTCACTTCAAAACTGGACACTGAGAAACAAAGCTACTGAGAAATTAAGTGAACTATAGCAGGTCCATTGGAATTCCTGTCCAAAACAAACATTTGAAAGCAAGTCTCCTCAGCTTCCTTAATATTGCTGAACAATTAATAGAAATTCGTATTTTTATGTTTTTGGTCTTTTTTTTTTTTTTCTTCCTGGCTTAAATAAAGTGTTAATTAGTTTCCATTTACCCACAGTCACTTGCTCATCTGTTTTTGGAATATGAGCTGCTTCCTAAAGGCAGATGGACAAAAAAAAATAAGCAAAAGACTCATAAAAGACATGGAAATTTCAAGCCCTGGTTATTTTAATAAGGAAGCAAATAGAAGGAAGTTTCTGGTCTCTTTGGGAGAAGCTCCTAAGATCATCTCTAGGACTAAAGCTGGTAAATATGCAGCCTGGTGGAAGAAAGACATACAAAAAAGGCAAGAAGTTCTTAAAGCATGGTTGATGCCAGTCTTCTGAAATGTGAAACACTGAGTTACAAACGAAGATCTTTGCTGGTACTGTTTTGGAAACATCCTCTGCCAACTGAAACCCATGGCAGGGTCCCCACTGATTTCAGTGACTGCGGGCGTAGGCTGTTAGAGGGGGGTTATGGCCTGCATTGCAAGGCAGTGTATGTAGTTATGGGTTAAGAATTGCTTCTGCATGACACTGGTTTTAGATCAGCCATAATGTTGGGAAACATTCACTTTTATAGCCTAAAATTTTCTTGGTTCTGTTCCAATCCTATAGAAAAAAAATGCATGCACTCATATAGGCAGACCCAACTTTGTTCTACCCCAAATCAACTTCAGAGGCTCCCAGTTATGTTATGCCCAAGAATTCATGTTGACAAATCTTGGCTGGAAGCTGCACTCTTTTCTGGGACAGAGTGTGCTTGTCTACAGGAGGTTGGAAAGTAGGAGGGTGCAAGAGCCATTGCTAAACCATTCTGCAAGCTATGAGCAAATCAGTAAAACTGTTTAAATTTGGACACAGTCTTTATCGTCACAGAATCATAGAATCATAGAATGGCTTGGGTTGAAAAGGACCACAGTGATCATCTACTTCCAACCCCCTGCTATGTGCAGGGTCGCCAACCAGCAGACCAGGCTGCCCGGAGCCACATCCAACCTGGCCTTGAATGCCTGCAGGGATGGGGCATCCGCAGCATTTTCCAGAATGTCTTTGTCTGTTCTGATAATTATTACTTTAAACTGGCTGTGGAAGATCTACCTAACCAGATAATGTTTAGAGTAAATTTTCAACATGGTTTTTAATTATGTGGGGCATTTCTGTCAAGGTGGTGGTGCTCAAAATACTTCTGTGAGATAAATTCATGACCACCTATTCTCCATCTCACTCTGTAGCTGCTCTGCACAGATTCTCGTCTGGTGTGAATGGATGTGAAGTGTCGACACCGAGAGAACTGACTCAGAGCTGTTCACAAGGGTCACAAACTGTGAACGGTGAGAGATGCTGGATAAAAGAGCCAGAAATTTCTACAGCTAAATTTAAAAGCTTGAGTTACTGTAGAAGAACAGATGAACACTGTAAGTGTTTCCTTCAGTCGTTCAGTCATGCAAAGCCATTTCTCTGGTATTTTTTTCTGAAGTATAAATACTGCGTACTGGAACAACTGAAAACTTGCTTTAATTATGAAATGCCTCACTGCTGAGCAAACAAGAAGTTGAAAGTGAAAAGCCAACAGGCAGTTATCCATTAAGCAAACTTAAACATTGAAAAGGTGCTTAATTAAAAAACACACATGCCAGCATTTGAGTGAGGAGTGTGGAGTGCTGAAGGGAAGTCAATGGCTTGGGGATAAGTGATAAACAACGAAATCTGTCAGCTTTAGGCTGCTGATCAAAATCCACACCACGTCCGTGATACCTGACATTTGTCCACACACTGCATGCCAGGATGTCAGTGATCTGTGTATGGCTGGCAGGAAGCTCCTGTCCACCTCACAGAAGACATTATAATGCTGGGCACTTATGGGGACGTGGAGGAGAGGCAGTGCTGCTGATCAGACAGGACAGAGTAAACTGGGAACTAAAGGCCGTGGAGAGGAGCACATGGAAATGCAGCAGATGTAGGGGTCTCCGAGGGCAGACTACTGCTATTGCCTGCCTTTGGTGGTGGCTGTCCCATTTGGTGCCACATATTAACAGCTACTCAGCAAGCCCACAAAGGTTACTTGCAATCTTGTACCCTTTTTGGTTATGCCAGAGACCAGTGCAGGATTGGCCCTGTAAGCTTTCTGTAGGGACTGCTGTGCCTATAGAAATGGAGAGGCAGATCTTTTGAAACCACTCTTCCACAGATCATGGGCATTAGGTAAAAATAAGGGCACATTTATTGCTATCAGCCTGGTAGCACTGTCATTAATAGCTTCACAGTGATGGGGGCACGGAAAGAAAACAAAACCAAATTCTAGCCACCCATGTAGCTCTGAGTCAGCTCCAATAGGCTGTTCTCTCTTCGGTCTCTGACCAATTCCTAGGACACTTATGCAGCTGGCCCATAGCTGAAATCTGTCTCAAGCAAAACTTTTGTCCTAAGACACAGTATTGGGAAGAGGAGCGTTGATTTGAGGACTCATATATCCTCAGCCTACAGGGATGTTTGTAACCTCAAGCATCCAAATGCTCCCTGTGGTTCTGTTTATTTATGCTTCCCTTTCCCTAGGGACTTCCTGTGAGCCATAAATCACTCAATACCTGAACTGTTAACATACTTCCTAAAGGATTATTGAGCTCCCTCCCGTCCTGCCCTGAAGCATTCGGAATGTTTCCATCCCTGGCATGAGTAGGTGGAGCCATCTGCTATCCAGGCAGTAAGCAGAATTTGTTAATGACTGTCACAGTGTGATAGAAATATAAGCAAATCATTAATCTGTTATGTGCTAAATTCTGTAATGAGGCAGGGTATGTCCCTGTGTGTACAGCTTCTCTAGAATCTCAGAATCATTAAGGTTGGGAAGTCCAGTCTAGTCCAACCATCAGCCCAGGTCTATGACCGCTTCAGACCACATCACTCACTGTGACCTCTACGCTTTTCTTGAAAACCCTTTGGAATGGTGAGTCCACCACCTCCCTGAGCAGCCTGTTCCAATATTTCACCACTCCTTCTGAGCAGAAATTTTTCCAAATATCTGTCCTGAATCTTCCCTGGAGCAATTTAAGGCCATTCCCTCCCATCCTATCGCTACTTACCTGCAAAAAGAGGCCAACCTCCTTTCAGGCAGTTGTAGAGAGCAATGAGATCTCCCCTGGATGTCCTCTTCTCCAGACTGAGCAATCCCAGCTCCCTCAGCTGCTTCTCTTTAGACTTGAGCTCCAGACCCTTCACCAGCTTCATTGCCCTTCTCCAGACATGCTTCGGGGTCTCAGTGTCTTTCTCATATAGCAATAAATACATTAAAATATAAAATATACAAAATCTAACATAGTAATAAACTTGCTAACCAGTGCTACCACCTAAATTCAAGTGTTTGTATTTATTCTCTAGGCCCTGACACCTATATTTCATGTAAGCTGCTATACGGGATGCAGATGAGTATGTACTCTGCAGGTCATTACCAACAGCTTGCTCAGACTAGAAATAAAGGCAGCCAAATGCTGACAGGCAAGTCAGGTTTGGGAGGCTTGAAGATTAAGGTAAAAGGGGTCTTCTCTGACTGCCTGTTCTCTCCATGAAAATATAAGTAGCTTCAGCCTCTCTGGCTAACATGGCATAAATCTCAGCAGTGCCAACATCTTATCCAGAGAACATTCATGAGCAGATGCTGACAAAGAGGCTGAATATGAGGGAGTCCAAAAGCTGAAGCACTGCATCAACATCATAGAATTATAGAATATCCCGATTTGGAAGGGGTCCACAAGGAGCATCAAGTCCAAGCCCTGGCTCCACACAGGACCATCCCAAAATCAAACCCTGTGTCTGAGAGCGTTATCCAAATGCTTCTTGAACTCCAGCAGCTCAGGGCCTCATTTAACAGGGTCTCCTATAAAATTCTCCCTGCTGCTCCATACCAATTCCTACCTCTATGATCTGCCTAGCTGCTCGCTTGCTCTCCTTCATCAGTATATGAGTTCTCTCGTAGTAATTTTACAAAAATATCTCCATTTTGCTCTTCTTTCACTGCATTTAGAGAAATGGGCTGGTGACACTCTGTTTCCTTAGTCCATAGCACCAGATGTCTGGCACAGATGTGGGATGGTGAATTGTGCAGGTCTGGAGATCACATTTGGCCTGATTCAAACCTCAGTGCATTTTTTTTTCTGTTTACTTCAGCGGGTTATAGCTCAGGGCTATTGAAAAAAAAATAAGTCTTACTAGTCATCAAATCTATTCTTTATTTGAAAGATGAATCCTGTATCTTATCAGACTTGATTTACCCACTCGATAATACTTCAACTAGGTCAGAAGAAGAAAGGGGAGCATTTCATACAGCACACAGTTAGCCTGGTGCAGAGGTTAGTGACCCAATGTCCGATTTTGCATTGAAGTCGTGCACAGAACCCAGTGAGTGGGCCACGCTGCATGGCAGCCACACCAGTGAGTTTTTACCCTCACGGTAAGATGAGGCTGTTTGTGTTACTGCATTCTTGCTGTCTCCCGTCTGTTTCTCTGACCCCGTTATCTTTTGTAATTTTGAGCTTTTGGAATGGATGATAACAAAAGTCTTTTGGCAGGTACACTGACAACCTCTATCGGTCTTAAGTCAGAAAAAGAAGTCAGGCAATTTAGACTAAAAGCCTACCCTTATTCAGAAGTGAGACTGAGGGGGAAATCAGAAATAAAAACCAGAACTGAGCAAACAGGAAAAGGGAAAGATGATACATACTGCAGAAGAAGGCTAACTGACCCTGTGAGGAGCTTGGCATGAAATGTGCTATCTCCAGTATCACTCTGATTCAAACTAATAACAGCTTTTTGAGGGGAAAATGGAACAGCAGTTCTTTTCCTCTAGTTGTTTTTTCTTTCTCTAACATTTTCTTTGCCTCTTTACCTTCGTGTTAGAGATGTATAAACCCCATCTCACTGTTCTCAGTGGGCACCATCTGCAAACACTGCTAAGCAGCACAATAGAAGGAATGCTTGAAACGGAGTCAGCTCTGGTACTTCAGTGCTCATTAGTTATAGCTCAGGCAGCTTGGATGTTTGTGCACCTTGGTTGCCAGCACTGAGGACTGCAGGAGAGTTTAATAATTCACCTGTGATGCCAGGCAAGTGTATGCAGCCAGCACAGGTTCAGGGCTGTGCCTGTGTTGAGGATGGTGGAGCAGAGGCATCAAAGCAGCTCCACAGACCAGTCTGCCAAGAGCAATGATTCATCTGCTGTGCTGAGCCAGACGTGCCTTCATGTATTGCTGCTGGGATGCCTTGTCACTGCCCTCCCAGTGCTGCTGCTCCCAGTGTGTGCCATGTGGCACAGAAGGTGCTTCAGCTGGTTCCAGGCAGGGATCAGCAACTGTGATGCTCCTAGACCCAGCTTGGCCCCAGCTTGTGCGTAGCTCCATTTGTATGCGTTGCTGATCCTGGACTAGTAAATCATATTGAAGCTGAGCTGACTCTGCACAAAGGCATCTCAGGTACATCTAAATCCTGAGACCTGGCAGTGTTTTACAAATAAAGAATTCAAGTCACAACACAAAAGTGACTGGGGAAATGTAATGGCCCCCACAATCTAAGAGGTCAAACAGATTGATCCAGCACTTTGTTCTGGTGTTAAATCCATGGATGTGCAGCTGAGGCTCCTGAGCACAGTGATCATTAATATCAAGAACTGTGCCAGTAAGGAGAGGTTAGCAGAGCCGTGGCTGCAGTAAGGCATGTAATTCCCAACAGCTCTGAGCAGGGAAAAGGGAACAATTACCTGCCTCTGGCACTGGGGGAGGAAGGGAGAATCCTGGGAACAAAAGAGGACACGAATTCTGGCTTGTGGGCATGGGCAGAGCTGCTGGGATGAGGAGGGATGGATTCATGCAGGGAGCCCCTGCAAGGAGTGGGAGGTTTCTATAGGAGGAAGTGCTAAGGAATGAAGGATTGCCAGAAGTCCTCAATTGGCATAGTGAGCTTAGAATACAGCATTAATAAAATATGCAGTCCCTCCTGGCAACAGTGTTAGTAATAACCATCAAGATTAGTGCTAATGTTGATATAAATAAAACTATATGCAATTATGATCAGCTAAGGTCAGGAAGATATTCTTTTCCTGGATTGAACAATTAAGTGCATTGTCTGCACCTACGGGCAGACAAGGTTGGAAGGGGAGGGTTTATCTTCTGAAAAATTCAGCACTGACCACTGCCAGAGACAGGATCCTGCATTGATCTGTTTGGGAATGACAATTTCTCCTTTCTGCAACAGCTGCTGAATATCTGTGCTGGGAGTTCGAAAGGTTTGGCCTCACTTAATTTGATACTAAAAGATCGTGGTTGACAGGGCGATATAAAACTGCCAGTGTGATCTAGAGAGATTCTTGTTTATGCCTCTGCATAGGAAGAGTTTGTCTTATGAGAAGACAGGAACTTAAAGTAAAACCTGAATGTAAACATATAAATAAAATGGGTTGGTATTTCCTTTAAGCTTTAAATTCATGCTCTCAGAATATAAATAAAATGGTCTGGTATTTATTCAAGCTCCTACTTGAGATGCAGGCTACATTTCCATAGGTTTGCTCTAGCGTAGCAGCCTGCTAGTAATTGCAGACATACTGTCAATGGTGCTGGCACACTCATTTAATGGATTACAGTTGGTGCTATTAGCAAACAGTAATTGCTTGCGATTTAAAATATATTGTAATTGCACTTTTAACACTGACATTTCATGATATCAGGATGGTAATTGTAGCATCTTTCATTTTGATCAGCTTATAATATGGACGGAAGGGCAGTTTTCCAAAGAAGACCAAGAGAAATACAGTGCTTCAGGTCCTTCCACAAAGCCTCCTGTGCTGCTTCCCTTCCAAGGCACATCCAAACTTCCCACAGTGCAAAAACAGTGAGGCTGCATCTGAAACCACACAGAGATTTCCAAAATGGAGCCTTCAAGCTTCTGTACATAAAACTTGTTATAACTGGCGGGTATTCACTGGGAGGAAAGAGAGGAAAAAACTATTAACCTTGACACCATTTCACACGATGGGAGTAGGGAGGATGCTGCCAACTCCACCTCCCTGCGCAGCTCCAGCTGCAGCACAAGCACAGGCAGAAATCTCCCCCAGCACTAACTTCTGTCACTCAGCTTTAGGTTTATGCAAATACATACTGCTGGCCTGTACCTTTCGCTCTGATTCATCTGAAGTGTCCACATGGGGAGAAGGAAGCACCCCTATAGGAGCATCAGGGAAGTGCCTGAGGTTAAGCAAGATGAACCTGAGCTGCAGAGCTGAGGTTTTCTGTACCTACAGTGTGGTGAAGGTACCCCGATGGATTGTGTGATCCGTCAGTCACACAGAGATAAACGTGGCTGTTCTGATGGAGGATTATGGATCAAATGGGAAATGAGTTGTGTGTCATTCTGCTACACCTGATTAGTTTTAGCCCTGGTGCTCAAATGTGTCCAGCATTTATCTGGAGCTCCCTCCTGGCTTTGTGAGACTAATAATGAGTAACTAAGCTTGTTATAGTCACAATAATAAAGGAAGCATTAATGGTAAATTAAGGAACTGAATTTGAGAAAATCCAGCCACACTGTGATTGCTGTCAGTTAGCAGCTAAGTCAATCAGTGTAGATTCAGTGGCTTTAAGGTTACAAAACTTCATTTCCTCATCACCTCCCTATCACCCCTAGCATCTTACTTGTATTTCCTAAAAACGTGTTAATACTTTCCTGTGCCAGCAGTTGCACTGAATTCTTTACAACATATCCACATGTCCTAAGAACAGCAACGTAGAGCTGGGGTTGGGAAAAAAGGCTTTACGACCAGAAAGTGTCTATCTTGAAATTATCTAACTAATGTTCTACTTATAATAGAAAGCCATGACAAATCTATACATCCAGTTGTTATAAGCTCTAGAAACCTGTATGCCTTGGCTTCAGGTTGTGGCTACGTTAGAAAATGTTTCTTCTACATTCTGTAAAATTGAGTTTCAGTGTTGCTGCCAGATCTGCAGAGCTGCCCAAAGCAGAGCTGCCAACACAGCAGGAACAGGCTTCGGATATAATTTCTGACCCAGGAATTGGAAACACTCACGTCTGGTTAAATACACGAGCCAAGGAAAATCATTGGTAAACTTCATTAGAGAGGATTTAGTTGCAGCTCTGCTGCACGGTCACATTTCCTGTGTGTGCCCTGCTGGCACTGACACGCATGCTGCAGATGAGTTGAATTCTGCTGACAGGCTAAATGGGAGCATACTGTGTCCCCTCATTCTCAGGTAAAAATAATTCATTTCTTCAGGCAAAACTGTGTATCTGCCTCTCGCTTAGACCATCTCTCTCATCATTTGCTTCTTATTCTCCCCTCTGCCAGAGCACTGCATCAGTCATCCTTCACTAAGGACGCTCTCTGCTGCAGACATCTCCAGCACTGGATGATGATCTCAGTGCCAGGAGGCGCCTCCTGACATGTGGCTGCACTGAGCTGCTGCTGACCCATCGCTACACCCTGCCCCTACACACTGTTTTTCTGTTGTCCTCATTATAGGGAAATGCAGGGGAAAAACGTAAAAGTAATGTAAGCAACACTGCTGGGGAACAGAAAGCTTGTAGGAAGAGCAGTGAAAAATCACACACAGCATAGGAAGTCTCCAGAGAGAATGCAAAGATTTGGGGCAGCCAGACAGTAATTGCAGTGTTTGCAAAAGTCAGCGTGCCCGCACCCTGTTCTTTACAGCAAACGCTGTGTTGGGCAGCACAGCCTGCTTTCTGTTCCTGAGGCTCATGATTATTTTCTTGTTGTTTTTTCTTTCTCTCCCCATTTTATCAGACTTTCCAGACAATTTTCCTGACAATTTCACCTCTCATTTGCAGTTTCACAGACTGTTACGGGCACTGTTGATACCAGAGGTCCTAAAACTGAGTGGAGATAGATTAGTCATAACAAGAGCGTTGCACTGTTGTAGGGTTGTAGTGTCTCGGGTGGATAAGTGTGCTCCAGAAGGCAGGTTTCTAAGACAAACAATATCTGTGAGCACAGACATCAGTTGCTGGGGGCGATGCAATGGGAGCTCTCGGAGGAAGATAGAGAAAACAAAATTGAAACCAATTTTGAGTCACTCATCCAACTGTTGTGCAGCTTCCAGCCCTTCTCCAACAGCACCGAATTTCATGGAAACCACAATAACTCCTGGGTTATGGGATAAATGTGTATAAATTGTATAAATGTGGGTATGCAGCCATTTTCTACGTCCTTCCATGCTCAGTACTCACAAAGTATCCTCCTGGTTGGCCAGCATTTTTCTGCTGTAGCACTCACGATGTGCGGCCATTGCTCAGGCAGCAGCGCTCTTCTTCAGGCTGCACAGAGCTCTTAAGTGATGGGGAAGCAAGATTTGGAAGTTTCACTCTGTTCATATTCAGATTTCAGGTTGCACAAGCATTTCTGGCAGAGAAGATACAGCAAATCATCAATGCAAAATATCAGGCTACGTGTATGAAAACAAGAGACCAGCGTGATTGCTGTATGCAGGTGATTTTTGTTCCAAGAAGATATATTTGTGCACGGTTTGACCCATGTTGTTCAGTGTGTAGTTCTCAGGTGCATTCTGTTCACGTCTTACGAAGAGGCGTCACTGTGTAAACCTGATGCAAGGCTGCTCCTTTTCCCATCAGTGCAGGCATTACGCGGCTCGCAGGTGACTCAGCTCCTCCTGATGCACCACTCCCAGCACACATCTGTGATACCATCATCTCCAGATGCTCATCCCGAGTCCAGCTCCAAATAATCCCAGAACTGAATTAAAATCAATGAGATTTTTGCAGCAAAGAAGGCTGGTGTTCTCTTAAGACTTACAAGGATGCATATTTTTGCTCCTCTCTCCTTTCCCTATCTCATAATGGGAAAATTTTTACAAATTTCTTTGTAAATACAGCTGAGATTTCTCCAGTATTTCATTTGTGAAGAATTTTGAACCTTAAAAATATTACAGGCCTAGCTAAAATCAGCAAAGACAATCATAGTGCCCAAAAGAAGTTATGTGAGCTCTTTTCTACTCTCTACTTACCAGACATAGGCTGTCCAGTTTTCAAACTGCCTCTCATGTCACAGAATCATAGAATCATAGAATCACAGAATGGCTTGGGTTGGAAGGGACCTTAAGGATCATGAAGCTCCAACCCCCCCTGCCACAGGCAGGGCCACCAACCTCCACATTTAATACCAGACCAGGCTGCCCAGGGCCACATCCAACCTGGCCTTGAACACCTCCAGGGATGGACGGGGCATGTGACTGGAAAGGAGAGGAGAAATCAAATGAGTGGCAGAAGGGATCTCCCTGATGAAGAAAACACTGGGATTTACGTTTTATGGACTGAAATGGATATGACTTTGGACATCACATGGGATGGAGTGAATACTTGGCTGGAAGAGATGCAGCTGGAGGGAAGGCAGTCTCTTCTCCCCATAAATACTGCCATCAACATTGAGCTGTTCTGGGACACTTTGGCCTAGCAAAGCAGGGTATGACACTAAAGGTGGGTCAGTGGTGCAGCCTTTCAGTGCAATACACCCAGAGTAACCCAAGGTTAACATGGGCTGTACTCAAAGCAACATCACTCTCCTCCCAGGTTTAATGAAAGCTGTGTTGTTCGTCCAACGCAGCCTCTAATTGCTGGCTGAAATTCTCTCTATAATTACAACTGGCCACTTTTGATACTTGTTTTTAAGTTGTGGTTCTCCATTCCTGTGTGTTCAGCGTGCCTGTTTTACCACTGGGATGTGTTCATGCGGGGAAGGTGTTGTTTCTCTAAAGGGCTAATCCTGGAGATCCTTGGGGGAAGACAGTTCTTCAAACATACAAAACTGCATGTTTGCCTACTGCTAATTAGGAGAAAGTAAGCTCCAGTTTGAATCTTCCTGAAGGCTGGGAGAAAGAAAAGTACCCTGGAAGCAGGTGGGGAAGGGTTAACAAATAAACAGAGGCTATGGAATTGAAATATTCTTTCTGGCTCAAAGATGGAAGGCAAATGTGCTCATCAAGCACAGCCTCTTTATCTGGTATCTCGCAGTGCCACAGGGGACAGCGAGACGCCTGCAAACCAAGGTCACTGCCTCCCTCTTAGCGATGCACTGTTACGTGTTGGCACAAAAGGAAAAGCTCATCCTCCTGCACGGCCAGACTGAGTGACACGAGGCAGGCAAGGAAGCATGGAAACAGGCAGAAGTGCTGGCACCCAAATTCTCAGATATTCAGAGCCAACAAGATGAGAAAATTATTCAGTCTGACCTCATTTGTGATTGGATTTTTCCCCAGTGTCTGATAACTTGTCATTTAAAAGGAAACAAAGAAATGCAGCAGTCTATAGATAACAGCTAAAATAAATGTCCTCTTTTTTAAGTAGAGAATCAGAGGAGAAAATCAAGCAGGTTTTAGGGCTAAATCCTGCAAATAATCACACGTGTTTTTAACCCAGTGGACTAGATGGATATATACAAAGCAGTAAACTACACAGAGCCAGACCCTGCTGTGGACATTTGTCTGCGGGTGTCTATCCTGTTCAGTTAGCGTTGCTCTCAGATGGCTTTGGCTGATCGCACTGGAGAAGGTCAGGGGCCAGCAGCTCCTCCTGGCCGGGGGGAGGAAGGAAGCCGCCTCATCCTGGGGGGAAGGACTAGGAGCAGAGTTCAGCGATATAAATAGGAGCAATGACGTGCAATATGGCCTCAGGTCAGAGGAGAAGCCTGACCTTCTTTATTTACAGGTGTAGCTGTAGCCAGTTAGCTTCTCTGTAGGCCAAAAAGTGGCCCCTGTTAATGCTCTTTAGATGCCACAGCATCACCTGAGAAGGAGGGGGAGCAATGGCTCTTTGCAGGAAGAACTCTCATAACGTTTGTACTGGGCTGATTGTCCTGCTGGCTCCCAAGAAGTAGCAAATCTCTCCAACATTAAGCAGATGTCACCTTCTGGAAAGTCTGAAGCTACTGTGACTTGCAATGAAAAGGGAACAGAGAGTGCAAGGCTCTGTGTTGAGGGATACAAAGCTGTCACTGGCTCCCTCACAGCTGTGCTAAATACCAGCCAGCTTGATAGGGTCCTGGCCAAAGTGTCCGGTCCTAAATGCTAACAGGGCACAACAAGAGGACGTAAAGAACCAGAGAAGGCTTTCAGCACCACTAAGCTCTGCAACCTCCTCCTTTCCTCTCAAAAAGGGGTTTTAGCTACCTGTGCCCTGCAGCTGTGCAGCTGTAGCCTTGGTCAGGGATCCCGTAATTTTGTTGCCTGAGTTTGCCCCACATGGCTGGATGTCTACCCAGCCCTGAGTCACCCCGATGACTGTCACTGCTCTTGATGGGAGGAGCACAAGGTAAGTGCAGTGACTGCCAGTGTCTTTGAAGGGGATAGAAACGCTCCTCCATACTGCCCATATGGCTGCCCCACTGGTTTGATCCCAGAAGATGCAATCTGTTAGGAAATACAATCTGTTGGGAGCATCTCACAGTGGTGCACCCTAAATTGGTTGCCTTTGGCCCCTTCAAGGTGAATCTGGCATGCTGGGGATAGGATGCACACTCAGCTAAGACCTGCATGTTTCACAACACGTGCCTCTCCAACCCCAAACCCAGGCAAGGTGTGGGGATGAACTGCAGTTGGAAGGGAGGTGGCTGCCACTGCCACAGCCCTAAGTGCACCAACAGGCTCTGCCACCTCTTCCCTGCCCCTCCTAGGGCTTTAGTTGCCTGTGCCCAGGGTCAGCTTTGCCATGTGACAAGTCCTGCCCAATGCCTTCACCTGTGAACCCTCCAACGCTTGGCTTGAGAGCTGTGTTTCAGCAACATCCCTTGCCCTTGGTCCTCGGCAGTTCTGTGTTGCAGATACGGCTGTGCCCTGCTCCGCCTCACTGCTGCTTCCTGCAGAGGCAATGAGGCAGATGGAGGGCAGGGAGATACAATACAAGCTAAGGTATATTCCCAGTCTGCTCATTTAAGTTAGAATTAAAGTGGTGTGATTCTTTGCCAGTACAGATAAATGCAAAATTGATTATTAATTCACTTTACAGAGACGCTGTATCCTTTAGTCCCTACTTCATGCAGACTGCGAATGCAGTACAGAATGAAAGCATGTTGATGGGCTGCATTTAGCAGAAAGCACAGCTGGCACAATGCTTATGCTGTTCAGGCTTTTAAAAGTCAGAGGACGTAGGGCTCCCTGCTGATAAAAATATTCCAAATTGCAGCTTGACTCAAGGGTGAATGCAATGTGAAACCTCCTCAAAGCCTTCAGGATACAGGCTCAAAGTATTCTCACTGTCCTCCTGCACCTCTCCTTTGGTTGCACCAATGTGCCTGTGGGGCTCCACTCTGAACGGGTTCAGGGAACTGACAGAGCTTTTAAAGAGCAGATTTAGGTGCAACATCTCTTTTTTCTTGCTCTGCTCTCTGATCCTCCTCACAGCTGTCCCCACCAAACCCATCCCGTGCCAGGAATGAACATTAGGGTCCAACCACTTGTGTCACTTCTACATCATGTGGAAGCTGGGCAGAAAGTTAAAAGCAGCACTGAGCTGCCTTGAGGAGTAAGCTGCTGCCTCTGTCCTTGGAGGATGAGCTGGGGATTGAGGGGAGAGAAAGAGGAAACACAGAGAATTCAGACTTATCCCCCATTGCTGATGGGGTCCAGGCATTCCCCTGGATGGACAGAGCTGACTTTGTCTGAAGACTTTCAGATCTCAGAGTAGAAAAAACAGTTCAGAGCTACACAAAAAGAACTATAGAGTTGCATTTTTGTGGTAAGACTCCAAGTTCCGTCGCACCCAATCACTGTTTTCCATGAACCATTCAATCTTAAAGCAGCGGTTTAAAATGCACTGACTGCATGATTATTTAATTAATGTCTTTCAAAGCTGACTCTGTGCGCTGTGAACACTTTGCTGCTAGCAATGCAGAAACGAGCTGAGGCTGGATCTGCAGGATGAACTTATCCGGTGGTAATTATTCTTCCAGGAATTAAAATGATTTGTTAAATTGGGAAGGAGCTGTTGTAGGCTATGTAGAAACAATGGAAATCATCTGTTTGCAAGTTGTGAGAACATCAGAGACATGCATGAGAAATGCAGGGTAACCCCATCATGTTTAAAAAAACATATGTGAGGAAGTCAGCATGTGTTTACTTGTTTCAGTGTAAATACAGAGAAAGAAGTGGCGGTTCTTCACACTGTGGATATCTGAGCTGCAGAACTCTGTGACAGTCTGTGGATGCAGAAAGTTTTCCTGAGTTATGAGGGAAATTAGGCAGGACCTGGGGAGAAGCAACCTGTTGAGGATCACCAAGTAGATCACATAGACTCCAGGGATGGGGCATCCACAGCCTCCTTGGGCAACCTGTGCCAGTGCGTCACCATGCTCTGGGTGAAAAACTTCCTCCTAATATCCAACCTAAACCTCCCTTGTCTCAGTTTAAGACCATTCCCCCATGTCCTATCACTATCCACCCTCGTAAACAGCCGTTCCCCCTCCTGTTTATATGCTTCCTTCAAGTACTGGAAGGTCACAATGAGCTCTCCCCAGAGCCTTCTCTTCTCCAAGCTAAACAAGCCCAGTTCCCTCAACCTTTCCTCATAGGAGAGCTGCTCCAGCCCTCTGATCATCTTAGTGGCCCTCTTCTGGACCCACTGTAAGAGCTCCATGTCCTTCCTGTACTGGGAGCCCCAGGCCTGGATGCAGTGCTGCAGATGGGGCCTCACAAGAGCCGAGTGGAGGGGGATGATCACCTCCCTCTCCCTGCTGGCCACCCCTTTTTTAATGCAGCCCAGAACACAGTTGGCCTTCAGGGCTGCAAGCGCATCTGGTTCAGGAAATTCCCTGAGATGAAATCAGTGGGAAACTGGAAGAGTAGTTGGTGGGGGAAGCATCGCTTTGTCATCTGCTTATGGACACTGTTGGAAAAGGGTCCTGGACTAATTGCTGTTCGGTCTGAATTAGCACCCCTGTCATTTGCCATCATGATGTAATTATTTATTGGCATTAAACTATTAGTATGACAGAATTCAATAATAACTCAGCGATTCCTCATGTTATGTTTAAAACAAACCCCATTTCCTGAGAATGTTTATACAAACCATCATTTCGTTTGTTAAATACATGTGATGAGATGCATTCAGTTCAGTGAGCATAGCAAGACAAATAAATCACTCCCATTTATCAAAAACTCATAGAATTGAGGATTTGCATTACAAATTATATTGTGGTCTTCCACAATCCAGTGGAGCTAATGTGGCTTCACCTCCCGTTACAATAATAAATAACAATGTTAGAAGTTAACAAGTCTGCTTTCGAAATCCCTAGAAAATGAAAATGTAAGACTTCATTTCTTATCATATAATCATGTAATCATAGAATGGCCTGGGTTGAAAAGGACCTCAAAGGTCATCTAGTTTCAACCCCCCTGCCATGGACAGGGTTACCAACTACTTGACCAGGCTGCCCAAAGCCACATCCAGCCTCATGTTCCTCCGCTGTGGATATTTTGGGAAGTAATGAAATGAACAAGTGATGTTCCAGTTTGGGAAGAAGACTGATGGTGTCCTGGGCTGTGTTAGGCTGAGGCGGTGATCCTGCCCCTCTGCTCACCACTGCTGAGGCCACACCTGGAGCACGGGGTCCCATTCTGGGCCTCCAGTACAAGAGAGACCTGGAGGGGAGCCCAAGAGAGATGTGGCTGCTCAGAGGGATCCCATCCATGTCTGTAAACCCCTAATGGGAGGTACAGAGAGGACAGAGCCAGGACAAGAGGCAGTGGGCACAAACTGGAGCACAGGAGGCTCCATCTGACCAGCAGGAAGCACTTCCATGCTGGGCAAGGACCAGAGCTCTGGCACTGGGATCAGACAGGCTGTGATCCACCCTGGGGATCTTCAGAAGCCGCCTGGACGTGGTGCTGAGCACCAGCTGTGGGTGGCCCTCCTGGAGCAGAGTGGGATCTGATGGCCTCCGGCAGCCCGTGATCCTGTGAGCATTACAACCTAGTGCAGGGACTGGCCTTCCAGTGTTTACACTTGTCTGGATGTAGTGCTCAGCCAGTGTCTTACACTAACACAGTTGTGATGCAAAATGTTTAATGATATTTGTCTTGACAGCCTGTCACCCTGCTGATAGCGTGGGAGAGAAATATGGCAGCTACAGATGAAACACTGGCTGGAGACCAGGTCTTGTGCTACCTTGGTTTGTTAGATATTATCAGAGGAGCACCATGAGCCAACATCTTGGGTAAAGTGACTAATCTCATAAATCATATTTTCAGTGAAGCTGTAATGACTGGATATGTATAAAATTGAGCATTTTTAGGTTTTAATCCTACAAATCCTTCCCATTTTGCAAATAGTTCGGATTCACTATTTGAGTAGCTAAGATACACAATAGCTGTTTAGCTCCACTATTCACATGCACAAGATGTATCCACCTACCACAAATAAGTGGCTTCTCTTTCAGATTAGGGTATACCCTTCCCTGTAAGCTGAACTGTGTACTATCAGCCGGGTAACTCACTTGTTTATCTTGGAACCAGCACTGTGCCTGTCTAAAAACAGGATTTGTGTCCAGTGCTCTGGCTCTGTTAGGATGTATCGGTGAAGATATTTGAACTCTGACAAGCTATCATGTCTATTTTGTTTTTAACGCCACTGCCAGATGCCAACTTGTATTTATGCAGAAATATGTCAAGGGCTTTCCATGTCAGATCTCTTAGTCAAAGTTTTAGTATTTGTCATCCACTTTGAAAACCGCTCTGATCTTTCCTCCCCAGCTAGGATCATTAAACCCTATGGAAACATAGTAGACGAGCAATCTAATAAAGTAGTTCTTTGTTTTGTGGCTGATGTGATAATTCAAACAGAAGGTCAGGCAAAGAAAACCACTCTTCTCTGAATGCAGTGGAGAAACAAGTGGAGGAGTATCCTGCCTCCTACCCACCGTGTCACAGCGATAAGAAGCAGATTTGTATTTAGTGCATGAGATGAAAGTGTAAAAACTCTTTCACTGAATTACCAGTGAGTCATTTCCACAGCAAGGCCCTTCTTGTGAGGGCTGGAACTTCCACAGCTTCCTGGGGACTGCAGGACTACCGCCTGATTTTGCATGATCGCCTTTCCTGCCTGCCCCTGAAGGTGTCATGGTGCAATACGTGCTAAGCCCAGCCCATACCCCCTTGTGGAAGAAAACCTTCAAACACATTCCATATGGCAGCTTTGTCACCTGTTATCTGTGTGACAGTGTGCAGTTTTCCATCAGCTCAAATTCAGTGTCAGGGAAGTGTTCTGGCTACACAGGGGCTGCTCTGGGTTCAGACTATGCACTCTTGTGGGGTTGCTTTCTTTCCTTCTCCTTTTATTTTGAAAAAAAAATGTGGAAGAACAGAATAGTCTGAGTAGGAGTAAGTAGTTTTCTGTCTGCCTTGCCTTTGCTAACTGTTTCTATCACCACCTCTCAGCAGGTACGTGAAACAGCTCTTCTGCAGCTGAAGTGTTCATGCCTTGTTAACGTGGTGGCTAACGTCAAAGGATTCTTCAAACACCACAGTGCTCATTGATGGATGGTTTTCTTTTTTGTTTTCCTAAATACTCAGTCTACACTTTTGTCTTTGACACGAAGATGTGCTGCTCCAAAATAGAAGCAAAGATTGGCTTCCACTGCCAGGCAAAGCTTCTCAGATACAGATCATCTCAGCTTATCTGGTTCGAGCCTGTCTGCACATAACGCTGTTTTCTTTGGAAGTTCAACATCTTTGTTCTGTGCTTCATTGTTCTCATTTCTTATAGTTGGAGCTGTGGCAAAAGAAAAATCAGCTTTTTGTTTCTTTTCTCTTCAATACCAGTGGGTAAATTGCTGCTGATGCAGATGGAAACAGTTTTTCTTCACAATTGTTTGGAGTTCGCCTTCAGACTTCTTGTCTCAAATCCATTGAAAACTGCAATGATGTTGGATGAGTGGAAGCAGACTGATCAAGCAACAGGAAAGGTATGGAGCGTATGGTGGTCTGAGCAGCATTACCAACTGAGCAGTTGCACGACAGTGTTTTGGCCAGTTGGCTACCTCATTTCTTCTGAGAGCAGGCAGTGGGAAAGAATGGCTGCAGCTCTGCCTACCAGAAATTGCAGGGGGTTGCCTGAAGGGACCCATGTTTACCAATCTTCATAGCCACTTCTGTGCATAAAGCTGCAGCTTTACGTGGTCATTAAGTTGGAGCCCAACAGAGAACTGGCTGTCATTCATCAGGAAGCTGCTAAGCAATGGTAACATAAGGAGTTCACTTCTTAACGTACAATTATTATTCACAGATCAACCCTCCAGTCTTCACAAAGGGCAGAGACCCAGCATTTTGTACTGCATTATGAGAAATGGGTAGCAGGAAGCTTTTCGTCTCTAAGTCAAGATGAGTGTGATCAATCATAATCTCTGCTGAGCAGTGCTAACCATCTGACACAGCTTCTGTCTGCTTATCCCTCCTGGGCCTGTAACAGTTCAGTCACAGCTTGAGTAACAGCCCTGCACAGACCTCTGGCCACAGAACATGCTGAATACTGAATAGCTGGAAGAGTAAAAGAGAGGAGCAAAGGCTGGAGTCTCTACTGCTTTCAAAGGATGCCTGTCTTGGGACAGCAAATCAGCTAAACTTCAGCCAGCTCCTCTAAAGGACCTGCAAAGCACATAAACAGATTGTGACACCCTAAGATCCCAAACTGGCTTCCCCCTGCCTTATAATAAAGTGCAGCTGCTGCTAATGGCGTGTAACAGCAATGGTACGTGCAGCTCTGCCCATCACAGGGAGAAGAGCAATGGCTTCAGCCTCAGCACAGCTCCCTTAACATGCCTGGGAGCACAGATGCAGCGATGGAGCTACCTGTTACATTGTGGACATGCATGGGTGGAGGTCATCAGCTTCCTAATATAGAATCATCAAATCAGAGAATCATAGATTGGCTTAACAGAGGCCTAGAAACTTGGGAAAACAAACGTCAAGCAAAACAACTGTTTGTTTTGGTGGTGCTGGTTAACAGAGAGGTATGTCACTCCCCTTAAAGGCAGCATGAATGAAACAGAGATCAAAACTGCATTATAGGAAGGAGGCAAGCAGTACCCTGCATGGAGGAAAGTAACTCATGGAATCAAAGAATGGTTTATGTTGGAGAACTTAAGGATTGGGAGGAGTGGCTGAAAGCTGCCTGAGGGAAAGGGACCTCGGTGTGCTGAGGGACAGTCGGCTCAGTGTGAGCCAGCAGTGTGCCCAGGTGGCCAAGAAGGCCAATGGCATCCTGGCTTGGACCAGGAATGGTGTGGTGAGCAGGACTGGGGGAGCCGTCCTGCCCTGTACTCGGCATTGGTGAGGCCTCACCTCGACTTCTGTGTTCAGTTTTGGGCGCCTCAGTGCAGAGAGGACATGGAGGTGCTGGAGCAGGTCCAGGGAAGGGCAGCAGGGCTGGGGAAGGGCTTGGAGAATACGGCCTATGGGGAGAGACTGAAGGGACTGGGGCTGTTTGGTGTGGGGAAGAGGAGGCTGAGGGGAACTCTTATTGCTCTCCTCCAATACCACTGTGAAGCACACCGGGTCTGCGCAATGTGACGACACGCTTTGACGAGCAGAGGCCGTTAGAAGAACTAAAGCTTATTCATTATGCGCGGTGCTAAGCAATGCCGCTGTCATTTACGAACACCACCGGAGGGATAACACCCGACCCCACGCTCCAACAGCTCCATCCCCATCCACACCCCGCGCCCTTCCCCGCCTCCCCATCCCGGCGTGCTCCGCGCGCGGCCGCTCTGCCCGCTCTGCCCGCTCTGCCGCCGCCTCTGTGGGCGGGGCGGGCCGCGCTGTGGCGGCGGAGCAGGCCTGGGGCGGGGGAAGGTGAGCTGCGGCCCGCGGGGCGCTGCCCTGCTACCTTGTCCTCCGTCCCGCTTTGGGGACAGGAGAGTGTCCGAGGAGGGGGGGGGGGGTTGTGAGGGGATATTGCGTTTTGGGGGGGGTGGAGGGACCCTGTGGTGGAGGGGTGGGGGGTGTGAGGGTGGTGGGAGGACTGGGGATGCTGTGGGAGGGAGGGAAAGTTTGAGGGTGGTTGAAGGGTGTGAGGGGGGGATGCTGTGGGTGCTCACTGCGGAGAAGAAGAGGGGGAAGAAGTGAGGAAGGTGTGTGTGCTGGGGTGGGAGGGAGTGCTGAGGGCTGTGGGCTGCTGGGTGGTCGGGGGGCGTTGGGACACGGGTGGGTGTGTGCGCTCCTGGTAGACACGGCAGCAGCTGAAGGAGGTGATCCTGCCCTGCTACACTGCTGAGCACTGTGCCCAGTCCTGGGCCTCCAGCACTACAGAGACCTGGGGATATCCCACGAAGTGCTGCTGTGGTGCTGCAGGGCCTGGAGCAGCTGTGCTGGGAGGAGAGGCTGAGAGCTGTGGCTGCTTAATGTGGAGGCTCAGTGATATCCTGCCCATGTCCGTAAATCCCTGAGAGGAGGAGCAGAGAGCTTGGAGCCTGGCTGCTGTCAGTGGTGCCCAGTGCCAGGACAGGAGGCAGTGGGCACAAACTGGGGTACAGGAGGCTCAATCTGACCATCAGGAAGCACGTCTATGCTGGGCAGGTGCCAGAGCATTGCCACAGGGACTCCAGGATTGTGGGTCTCTTCCTTGGGGATCTTCAGAAGCTGCCTGGATGTGGTGCTGGGTGTCCCTGCTGGAGCAAGGGTTTGACCAGATGGACCCAGAGGTCCTTTCCAGCCTCAACCCGCCTGTCCTTTTGTGACTTTGTGTTTGCTTGCACTTAAGGTGGTTTATATTTTTAAGAGATTAATTCAGGGGAAGAGCTTCAGACCCTTAGAGAGATGTTAAGGCACGGTTTAGGCAACAGGGTATAGTGGGGCAGGGGATTTCAGGGGGGAGCTGAATGTTGGGGTTTGAGTTCCATGTAATGTGCGTTGTGTGTGGTGGTTGATAGGAGTATGTCTGGACGTAATTTGTGATGGAAGGCTTTATATTCACTTCTCTTTGATTATGAGTACAAAGCCTGTAGGCTTCATTGTGGCCTATAGGCTTTGGATATCTGCAAACCTTGCTTTAAAGGTTGGCATCCATTGCTTTCAGATGGGGTTTTTTATTCAGTACTAAATCTGGAGAGATTTAAACTAAATCTGTCTGCTTCAGGGGTCTCCTGGGCTATGGTAGCATTTACTACAGCTGCAATAGGAAGATCAAAACTTGACATGTTTCTGCATGTCTTTAGGTTTCCAACTGGCCTTTGTTTAGAGAAAAGGGAGATGTGATTCTGACCAGGGAGAGAAAATCAGTGCTAAAGATGGCAAAATGTTACCCATTCATGCTGTACCATTCTTAAAAGGGAACTTCTGCTCATGAGGGTTACATAAAATAACTTCCTAAAGAGTATTATTTTAAAAATAATCCCCACTCCATCAGCTACTTTCTGGTGTGTGTTTGCTTTCAGAGCCTTTCACATAGATTCCAAGTACAGAAATGAAGGCAGGAGTTTCCTTAGAAGTGTGATGCTAGTGAGTTGGATCTAATCTTCTCTGGAGGAGCTTGCATAACAGTAAGAAATCTGACTTGGGCTGCCTCAGTAATCCCTACGTAGTCAGTGTGGAGAGTTAGCTGCTGCTTAGGCAATGAGGGATGGAGGAGCTGCCTTATGAAGAAGTTCAGTTAGGTGCCTGCTGTGGGAATGGCCTGAGGAGTCCCGTTTGCTGGAGGGCTGGTAAATAATACTGCTTGGGGGAGTCCTGAACAGTTTTCTGCTGAAGTGTAGGATGTGCAGGTGCTTCATATAAAGAAAATAATAATAAATGCTTACTTCAGTTATAAATTACAGCTTGTTCTTTACTGGCTTTGTGCTAGGAAAATTGCTGGGCTCCACCAGGTGTTAGTGACTCATACTCCAGAAGATTTGATATGTGCTTAATCAAAAGGCACAAAGACGTTGTCAGAGTTCAGGACCTGAGTTCAAAGGCCTGCCACGTAAAGTCCAGTGCACATACTTTGGGCAGCTAATCATAAGCAAACAGAAAGGGGCCAGAGGAGGAAACGGTAAGTCAAACTGGAATAACAGGATCATAGATTGACTTGGTTCTGTGTACACCTTGATTGGACTGGTAAGTTATGAAAGCATTTTCTTCTCAGGGAGAGTGGTGAGGCATTGGAATGGGCTGCCTAGGGATGTGCTGGAGTCCCCATCCCTGGAGGGATTTGGGGGATGTGTGGACATGGCAGTGAGGGACAGATGTGGTGCAGTGGCAGGACTTGGTGGGTCAGGTTGGTGGTTGGACCTGGTGATTCTGAAAGCCTCTTCTAACCTGGATGATCAGAGGGCTGTAGCACTTCTCCTGTGAAGAAAGGTTGAGGGAACTGGGCTTGTTTAGCTTGGAGAAGAGACGGCTCCGGGGAGAGCTCATTGTGGCCTTCCAGTACTTGAAGGGAGTGGGGAACTTGAACGGGAGGGGGAACGGCTGTTTACAGGGGTGGATAGTGATAGGACATGGGGGAATGGTCTTAAACTGAGACAGGGGAAGTTTAGGTTAGACATTAGGAGGGAGTTTTTCAGCCAGAGGCACTGGCACAGGTTGCCCAAGGAGGCTGTGGATGCCCCATCCCTGGAGGCATTCAAGGCCAGGCTGGATGTGGCTCTGGGCAGCCTGGGCTGGTGGTTGGTGACCCTGCACATAGCAGGGGGTTGAAACTGGATGGTCATTGTGGTTATTCTGGCTCTCCTCTTTCAGCAATGCCTGTGTTGCAAGTAAACCCCTGAATCTCTGAAAACTCTGTGTGTTCTTTTTATTTTTAAGCCTCTCAGAAGTCTCTGTAGGTAATAACTGAGAGTGACACACAGCTCTTTGCTTCGGTGAGGAGCAGGGTGTTAGCTGAGCGAACGTGCCTTCAGGCCGTGTGAATGGGAGGTGTGGAACCAGTGAAGGCATCTCCAGCCATTTTGCTCTCAGATATCCTAAGGTTTGAGCCTCCACATCTGTGCTGGGGTTGGTATACATAGAATCACTGCGTGTGCTTCATTTCTTTAGGCAGGAAAGCTAAAAAATTCGCAGGCAAGTAGATTAAAAATGATAATTAATAGTAATCCAACCTGCTGGATGAATACAGCTGTGATAGTAGGTTACAGCAGCTGCTCTGTCCTCTGGTGGAGCCTTGGCTCCTTTCTCTGGAGCAGTCTGGCATTTAGTTTCGAAGTGTGCCTGATGGTGACTGATAGATCTCACAGCAGAGCATGGAATCCTGATTGCCAGCTTCCTGAGCACCTGACACCTTTCTGCATGAGGCCTTGTACACCTTGGGAAGCTGTGTAGTTAACTACAGGTGATGTTATCTGTAGTGGTTAACACATGTATATTTTTAAGCTTAAACTCTCACTGCTGGTGGCGCAGCAAGTTGGAAGATACCTGTTTAATAAATGCTGTGTCTTTCTCTTTTGTTGGTCATCTGGCTGTATCTGAAAGATAAGCGAGAATGTTCAGTGTAGTCCCTGCATGGTGTTTGCCAGGTGGGGCATTGCTGAGCTGTACACTGCCAACCATTAATCAATGGCTTCAAGCTCAGGAGGGGTAGATTTAGATTGGATATAAGGAAAAAGTCCTTTACAGTGAGGGTGGTGAGACTGGCACAGGTTGCCCAGAGATGTGGTTGATCCCCCATCCCTGGAGACTTTCAAGGCAAGGTTGGATCAGGCCCTGGGCATCCTGATATAGCTGTGGTGTCCCTGTGCATTGCAGGGGAGTTGGACTGAATGGCTATAAAGGTCCCTTCCAACTCCAAGGATTCTATGATTCTATAAATTGTAAAGCAGCACTGGTCTGTGTGACCGTACCTAAAAGGTGGCTGTTAACATTTATACTTCCAAGTTGGCAATTTCCTTTTGTGTTCTCATTTCACTTTTATGCTAAGGATAAAGCAGTTTTCTGTAGTGCTCCATCCATGCTATTGCCACATGCTGGAGATGGATGTGATGTCTCGAGTTGACGTGCAATCATTCTGATCATTGTTGAAATTCATTTTGATGCACACTGAAGTGAAGTTGGCAAGCTTAGTTTGATTTTACAACTAAGATGAGTGCTTGAAAAGAGAACTCAGCTCTTAGGAGACAGTAGGAGCTCTGCAGGCAAGGGGGGTATGAATGGCTGTAGGGGAACATTCTTTGCTCTCTTACCTTAGGCAGCAAAGCCACTTGAGAGTGAGGTACCTTTTCAAGACACTTGGATCATTGGAAATGATTTTTTGATACAGGCTGCTTAAAGCTGTCATTCCCTCTAACAAACATTTGACTTCACAATGGTATTTCTGTTTCGTTTTTTTTCCATCTAATGCTTTATTTTTGTAGTTTGCCTGAAGCAGAGTGAACACCTTTTTGATTCCTCAAGTTATTTGTGCTAATCTCTTGATGTCTGCAGATTTAGAGGTGCTTTACAGCAAGCTGGGATAACTTCAAATCTGTGGTTGTTGCATACTTTGCATGTTATTTCATAGCAGGTGATGGGAGTGTCTCTGAATGCATATAGGAGCTGATGTCTTGGTGAAGAAAATGAGCTGTTTGTTTTCCTTCAGGCTTTTGAGGAGGTGTTCACCCACTGCACAGCAGGTTTTATGTATTTATGCAGACAAGGGCCAGTTAGTGAGTTATCTCAAATTCTCCCTGTTATTGTCTTTCAGAGGTGATGGGAGCTGCACTGTTGGTCTTCTGGCATCTTGTGCTGAGTGCTCATGGCGTGTCTGAAGGACAGATCTCCTGTGTGATCTGAATGTACCAGGTAATTTCCAGTAATAGCTTATGGTGGGAGATTGTGACCTGGTAAGGAACAAGAAGCCAAGAGAGGGCAACATTTGTTCTATATTTAGCTGTAATTGCTTCTCTAAAAAGAACACGCCAGGCTATAGCCATTCTTAAAAATGTCTGTGTTGCACTGCAAAATCAGGCCTTGCTGCAGCACTAACACAGCTGCAGGCCTCATGAAGCTGCAGTGTCCTTAGGAGTGATCTGGTTTCCATGAATACAAAGACCTTAGCATTTCTGATGCTTTAGGTGAAGTAGAAGGAGGGAGAATAGCGAATGTTTTCACTATAAATCCCCACCTCACCTGTTTGTTTGAGAGAGGTAACAGAGGGACACAGCTCTGACCTTTGGGAATACTTTGATTGCCTTACAGCAGCGGTGCTGTTAGAAGAGGATTTGTTGAGAGCAGTGCTGAATAACTCTTTGAGGTCTGTCTTGTTTAGCAGCTTGTAAAGATCTGAGGTGGCATCCACTGCTGTATCTTTAACCTAAATCGATGATTTGTTTTCAGGTTGTCCTCATGAGTACTCCAGTGGAGAATGTCCATGATCTTCTTTGCCTGTGTGGTGCGGGTGAGAGACGGTCTTCCCCTCTCAGCCTCCACAGACTTTCATTTCAACCAGGACTTTCTGGAATGCAGAAAGAAATTGAAGGCATTATCCTCAGTTCTGGCACGGTATCCAAGTCGAGGCACAGCAAAAGGACGTGACCTTAGCATACAGTGAGTCCCTACCTCAGCTGGTTCGTTTTCTGACTTCAGTTGTTTAAGGTGGTTGTGCTGGAGATTAGTTGAACTTTAAGGATGAGGTGTATTCTATGAAACGCTATGGTGTGTGTCTGGATTGTAACCTCTTATCTGTCTTTGGAAACTGAATTTCACAGTGCCAGAGCCGTGCAGCTCCTACTCAGTTTCGTAAGCATATGGTAAGAGTTGATTAGTTTGGTTGTCATTTTTTGTAGCAGACCCATTCTGCTTTATGGGTGGTACTTGTCACTACTGGCAACTGGAGTGGGTTGGGCTTGTGAGTTTTGGTGCCTAGGAATTAACAAGCTTTGGCTAAAACTGAGCCCAACCCCATTCTTTGCTGACAGTCAGATCTTCCTAATGCCTTCTCGGTAGGTGATCTGATATGATGTGATCTGCTTGACCTGGAAATCCCTGGGTTCCTCCAGTTCTTATCCTGGCTTGCACAGATCTGCCTACAGTGGCCTGGAGCTGTATGGAGAAATGAGACAGAAATGTCAGAGAAGGATCTGTTAATCTTTATTTCAAGAAATCGAGGTTCTATTCAGAGAAATTTTGTTTCCTATTCAGTTTAGTTTTAAAAATGAGTTTTAGTTTGTGATTGCAGGAAAACTTAGGGTGATCCTGAGCTAGATCTGTGTCTCTTTCAGAGGGCGTTAGTGGGGAAACCAGATACATAAGCTGGAGCTGAATGAATTGGGAAATCAGAGATAATCTTTTTAATTCCTTTTCCTTCAGGTTGTGTTTATGCCCTTTAGTAGTAACATGTTCTGCTGATAAATAGGAATGAAACAGGAGGGGAAACAGCTGTTTACATGGGTTGATAGAAAGAACTGGGGTCCTCAGTTCTTAGTGATGCAGCAATTAAAAGTAACCAAACTGTTTTGTTTTCTTTAATATGCTCAAGCTTAACGAGTGAGCTGAGAACCAGTGATAGATCTGCAGGGCCTGCCAGACTGTCCCAGCATGGTGACCAATGCATCCGTCACACTCTGCTCATTCAGTCACTGCAGTCTGTCCATTTTGTTTTGATAGAAAGCACAGCTGACTTCTCATGTTCTGAATGACCCTTCTACCTTTCTATGTTGATTATCCTTTTTTTTTAATATATATATATTTCAGTTTCCTGTCTTCTGGGGAGATTGCCTGCATGGCCATCTGTTCCAGCAGTTACTCAACCATCATGGCATTTTGCTTCCTGGAAGAGCTTCAATGGGCATTTGCTGCTTCCTATGACACAACGAGCATCAATTTAGCTTCCAGACCGTATGCTTTTCTTGAATTTGGTTTGTAGCTTTGTTCTCTACTAAGAATTTATTGTCTGATACTTTAATTATGTTAAATAATATCTCTTGGTCATAGAAATGAGTGTGTGTGCATGTGTGAGCCTTGGCATGCGCGTGTAGGAGGAGGGGGAGACTTTATAAGTGCATTGAACTATTAGATTATTGTTCTTCCAGTTCCTGAGAGCCCTGATAGTAACAGATGAGCAGAATGTGGTGCTGCTTAATGTATAAGTACAGAAGAACAAGAAGTCCACATCTCAGACACTTCATAGTGTAGTTACAAGGAATCTGACTGGTGAAGACAGATGGGTACAGGGAAAAAGAAAGACAAAATAGATTGTTAGGGACACATTCACTTCTGGCATGACTTAGATTCATGTAGAACTTCATGATGGGCTTGTTCAACCTGGAGAAGAAAAGGCTTCAGGGTGACCTCACTGAGGCCTTCCAGGACCTAAAGGGAGCCTATAAACAGGAGGGGGGCCAACTCTTTGAAAGGGTAGATAATGGCAGGACAAGGGGAAATGGTTTGAAGTTGAAGGAGGGAAGATTTAGGTTGGATTTCAGGGGGAAGTTCTTTACTATGAGAGTGGTGAGGTGCTGGAACAGCTGCCCAGAGAGTCCGTGGATGCCCTATCCCTGGATGTGTTCAAGACCAGAGTGGATGGGGCCTTGGTAGCCTGGTCTAGTATTAGATATGGAGGTTGGTGGCTCTGCCTGTGGCACAGGGGTTGGAGCTTCATGATCCTTGAGGTCCCTTCCAACCCAAGCCATTCTGTGATTCTGTGATAATCATGCCTAGTCTTTCTTTTTTACCCTGATATAAATGGTTTTCTTGCTAAGTAACAGATGTTCTGCTGAACCTCACACCTTTGAAAACACATTTCTTTGCAGCAAGAAACTATTCTGGGGAAGGATACAATAGTGCACTGGGTTAGCACAGTTCTACCTGGATTCCCATGATACCACCATGCTTAGAAAAATTGAGAAATCCTTAAGGAGAGCGCATTATACAGCCTTCATATGTTTTGTATATATTCTCTATTTAAGTCATGAGGTTGAATTGCTTCATTCAGGCCTCGTAGCAGTTCAAAATGAAAAACAAAATCCCCAGAGAAAAGAATGTCATGATTTGATGATGACTGTTTATGAGGGTGGATAGTGATAGGACAAGGGGGAATGGTCTTAAACTGAGACAGGGGAGGTTTAGGATGGATATTAGGAGGGAGTTTTTAACCCAGAGGATGGTGACGCACTGAACAGGTTGCCCATGGAGGCTGTGGATGCCTCATCCCTGGAGGCATTCAAGGCCAGGCTGGATGTGGCTCTGGGCAGCCTGGTATGGTGGTTGGTGACCCTGCACATAGCAGGGGGGTTGGAACTGCATGATGATTGTGGTCCTTTTCAATCCAGGCCATTCTACGATGAAGAACTAACTACAGTTGTGCAGAGCTAAATCCAAGCATGTTTTTATGTTTCAGATAATGCCATTCAGAAAGTAAAACACCGCTTTAACTACATGAGTGGCTCTGCAACGAAGGTCAGCTGGGAGAAGGTGGAGGAAGAGCTGAGGTTGCAGCCCCCTGTTCAGCTGAAGCTGGAGGATGCAGAGCTGATGAATGGGATGGCTAATGGTGGGCATGCAGGAGTGCATGTGGAGGTTGGTAAGTTACTGCTGTGCACAGGTGACACTAGACTTACTGAACCTCACCCTGCAAATTGACAGCAAAGTGTACATGAAAGCATGCAGCAGCAGTTGTTCATTTGCAATAGGGAAGTAGATACAATGTGTATGAAATATGGGAGAAAAGCCTGCCTCTGTGGCATGAGGGAGAGCTCATGGCCTTTGGGGCAGGTATGCACTCAGGGTAGTGCTTTTTTTTCTTTCCCCAGCCTTCAGTAAACTTTTCTTTACGGGCGATCACTTACAATTGAGCCGGGCATTTTGTGTGTTCAAGTATCCTGCTTTTAAAGCAGTTAATTGCTGAATTGTATTTGGTAAAACAAGCTCCTCTCTTCCATTGGTCGGTGCAAATTCAGATAGAAGATAGTAATTACCATCTCATTAGGTTACTTCAGCCCAAAGGAAGCCCAAGCTCTGGGCAGCCTGGTCTGGTAGTTGGCAACCCTGCCCATGGCAGAGGGGTTGAAACTAGGTGATCTTTGAAGTCCTTTTGAACCCAGGCCATTCTATGAAAAAAAAGAAGGATTAGGAGGCTTTGTTTGAGCCGAGAGTGAAACGTTCATTCTCAGACTGTCCATACTGTTCTTCTCCCGTCCTCATTTTCTGCTTTTACTCTTCAAAATTTAGTGCATCTGACTAAAAGTCTGAAAGGTGAAGTGCACACCTGCATGAAGCAGAGGGAACTTTCTGTAAAAAAAAATGCTGACATTTTTCCTGCTTTTGAAAGTGCTGCCCTCTGTCTAATGTTTATAAAGTTGGTGTTGTCTTGTTTGTGGTGCAGTTCTGTGATCAAAGTCCTGCTTATTTCCTCTGCAAAATAAAATGATCCTAATCCCATTAGCATTATGGTTAAATACAGCTAGGGTACCATGAGCTTGTATTTCCTCTTTTTTGTTGTTGTTCTTGGCTTACAAAACACTAATAACATTAGATTCCAATTGCCCAGTCTTCATATTTCCGATGGATGAACTGGAATTTTATTTGATGTAGGAATTTGTAATGGACCCGTGACCAGGAGGAATTAGAAACAGAAATTAGAACATTTGGTTTAGGAGTCAGACTTGTGGGTGTGTCTCCAAACCATGCCTGGAGGTGAAATATGTTCATGATGTGGCAGGGCTTAGAAATTATTTGCACCAGTGTGAACAGTTTCAGTGCCAGTCAACATATGCTAGCTAATCTGTGTCCACAGAGCAGAAATTCGTTTTCAGTTCCTCCATATTCTTAATTGCTTTCTTTTGTTTTCCATCTGCCTTATGTTGCTGGCTTTTCCTCTGTGGTCTAACCCAAATGCTCAAATTGTTCTATCCTTATTTTAAGGCTTGTGTTGGTGATCATCTGTTTCCATCGGCTGCAGTCAGCTTTCCTGGTTTATTTCTCTCTCTCCTGTCAGCATTACCACAGTGCTGAATCCCACTTAGCAGCTCTAAGTTTAGCTTTGTGCATGGTGTCTGTTTCCTTATTAGTGTTATTTATATTCAGGCTCTGCTAGACAGGGGACTTGTTGAGCATACAATGAAGTGTCCTGGTTAAGGGAGAGCAGTATTAAACATTCTATACTGAGGATGAATCCCAGACTGATCAAAACATTGGTCTCCTCACATGGCTATAGCTCCTGCCTTCTTTTTAGCTGTACAATCACATCCTCTGGCTTTTCTTCATCTTAGTGTGAAAGGAGCCTGGAAAGTCAGGGCAGTTTTGTCTCTGTCACTGTATAGATAGAATACAAAGGGTTTTTTTTTGTCATTTTCACTTTGTTTTGTTCATTTCTTTGTTAGCTAAACCCAGCCTGCTTCCTTCTGGAAAGACTTAACGTTGTATCATTGGTCAACAAACATCTGCGCAACCTCAGCTTTTGTTGCAGCAGTCTAACCCCCTGTCTCTGTCTAAGTGTAGCTCATGAAGCTTTGCAGACGGTGGGATGTGGATATAAAAGCAGTGTGAAATGTAACGGGGTTTTTTTTGTAAAAACATAATAAAATCTACACCCAGAATTGTAAGAACTCTGCCCTGGTAGTGCCCATTTTACTCATCCTATACAATTTACATTTGTGGATTAAACCTCAGAAAGATGTAAAGCCCCACAGCAAACAGTTTAAAGATCAATTTGCACAGACTGCCAACCCTGAGCAGCTGAACAGTGTAATCTCCCCTTCATCTGTGCTGGCAGTTCTTTCTATCCTGCTGAACAAAAATGTAACTTGTGTATTATATTGCATGTTCTCATCTTCAGCCTGCAGAAGCAGTACATTGCATTGCTCTTCTCTGAGGTCTGAGAACTCTTGACATGTGTATTTGCAAGATCCTGTACAAAGAATGGCACTTGTGCTTGATGGCTTCTCTGTGGAAGATGCAATCTGCCTCTAAAGCAAATCTTAGCAGCTCAAGGAAAAGATACAGTAGTCTTTATCAGGAGATTTCTGTGAGATAAATCCATAGCTGCAAAATTATCTAATGTATGGAAAATGAGAGGAAACAGTGCTGCAGTCAGTGTGAGAACAAACATGCTGCTACAGCTTCTGTTAAGTTTTTTGCTTGGACTTTACATTTCATTGCATAGCAAAACAGCAAAATTGCCTTTAAATGACTGGATTTCTTGCATCGTTTGTTTAGATGAACGTGCGTGACTGTAATACACAGTAGTACTAAATAATGTGACATACGGCGAGCAAGATTAATACATTTCCCTCTGTAGCAGTTTTGGGGACAAATTATGGAGGTATGAATGCGTGTCGCACAAATTAATTTCATAGGCATTTGTAAGAGATCATTTATATCCCCGTGTTAATTTGGCACTGAGATTTTTAAAATCCATCAATCAAAATCTCCCTTAAAGGAGAAGACAGAGGTGTTTTCCTCTAAGCCGTGCAGCAGGGCGGTGCTTTAGCAGTAGAAGTATTTCATCTGCTGCTGAAGCAGAATCGATCTCTGCTGTGTTATGTAGTTTACCTACAGTAATCAGGAGCTGTCTGCTTTTGGATAGAAGGCAGAAGATCCTGAGACAGGGGAGGCTTCTTAAGGGCTTCTTCATTCTGTACTCTATCTCATGGATGTTGGTGCAGGAGAGCATTTGGATTTGATGCTTGAGGTGCAAATTGCCCTTGCAATTTTGAAGTGCAAACACTTTATGCTTAAAGTGTTCTCATGGTGATGCAAAGATAGAACATAGTAAGACGTGGGTGTAGGCTAATGTTGGACTGGCAAAGATAGCTAGGTTGGGAAATAGGTGAGTTTTTGGTCAAACAGCCCTTAATTAGAGGTGCCACATTCCACAGTTAAGTGCAAATCAATAGTAATTGCTTTGACCTAAATTAGGTATGAAGCAATTAGGTCATCCTGAATAAATAGTATTGGGTGCATGGGTGTTACAGAACATAATAGTAGTGGAGGAGGTGAGAAGGGAGAGAGAGGTAGTTTACTGCTTCTGGAATGTGGGCCAGTTGGGAGACAGGGAAAGAGAGGAGTTGCAGTGCAGTGTAAAATAAGCAGCAGAAGCCAAAATCTGCAACATCCAGTCTGGTTCCTAACCTCTTTTTTGTCTGTGTTCTCTCAGCCTGCCCTGAGGACTGGCACTGATAGGAGCAGAGGCAGTATTGTCTGGAGAACTGCCACAGGAACTGTTCTAGCAGCAGAGCATCTGAGTCCTGGGCTTCAGCAGTTGTGTGTTACGTTCTGGCAGCTGCTTAATTAGGGCACCAAATTCCATATTGCATCCAGGTCTGGGTCCCCAGTGCAAGAAAGACAGGGAGCTGTTGGAGAGGGTCCAGAGGAGGGCCACAAAGATACTCAGAGGGCTGGAGCACCTTCCCTACGAAGACAGGCTGAGGGAGCTGGGCTTGTTCAGCCTGGAGAAGAAAAGGCTGCGGGGTGACCTCATTGCAGCCTTCCAGTACCTAAAGGGAGCCTATAAAGAGAAGAGGAGGCAACTCTTGGAAAGGGGAGATAACAGCAGGACAAGGGGAAATGGTTTTAAGTTGAAGGAGGGAAGATTTAGGTTGGATGTCAGGGGGAAGTTGTTTACTATGAGAATGGTGAGGTGCTGGAACAGCTGCCCAGAGAGGCTGTGGATGCCTCATCCCTGGAGGTGTTCAAGGCCAGGTTGGATGGGGCCCTGGGCAGCCTGGTCTTGTATTAGATATGGAGGTTGGTGGCTCTGCCTGCGGCGGGGGGGTTGGAGCTTCATGATCCTTGAGGTCCCTTCCAACCCAAGCCATTCTGTGACTCCATATGAGAATGGTGCAGGTAAAACTAAACTTCAGGATGCTGGACTGAACCCTTGCACTGTCAGTGGAAAGAAGAACGTGAATGCTGGTTGAGGACAGGGTTGAGGACAGAAGTACTCTCCTGCTATTATAGACATCAGAAATCTCTCTAACTTATATACTGACCAGGGAAGAGTGGTCACTATGTTAATGTGCTGTAAAAAACAGTTGAAAAATACCTATATGTAGCACAAAAGAAGAAATCCCTGCCAAATGGCTCAAGAACATATTCTGTTGCCTAATTTGTTCTGAAAGTATTGCAGAGCTGGTGCTGATTTATAGATGTCCAAAGAACTGAGCAGTGCAGTGCAACAGAAAAGTTGCTTCTATTCATTATTGGTCTTCTCTGGAGCAAGCATGAAAGGTTTTGAACATCCATGTAAGCTGATTTCAGCTGCTTTCTGTTGAAAGATTCAAAGCAGCGCTGCTAACTTCCACTGTCTCTCTTTTCATTCTCTTTTGGTGTGTGTTTTTTTTTTTTTCTTTTTTAGCCCCTGCTTACAGAATGCAGCGTGTGACCCCCCTGGGCATTCTGTCACTTGTTCTGAACATCATGTGTGGAGCTCTGAATCTCATCCGAGGAGTTCACCTGGCAGAGCATTCCTTTCAGGTAACCCTGACTGACGTGAAAGCTGTCAGTGAGATGAAGAAGGAGAGTTACTGGGGTAACCAGGTTAAGGGTGGCTGTTCTGCTTTGTAGCAGAACATACATCTCTCCGTAGGAAGTGTTTTGTTTCTCCTCTCCTGCTGGAACTCACGTGTGTTGTTGTCTATCCAGCATGCTGTGCTTTATTCCTTTCTACTCAGATTGAAATTTGGAGGAATATTTTAGTCTTTCAGAGCTGGGTTTGTGATGATTGTTTTCGTTCTTCGTTTCATTCTAGATACGTCTTTGTAATTTTTATTACACAATGTGAACCTGCAAATAGCTTTAAAAAAGACAAAAAGAAGTATCCTGCAGGTAGAGATGCAGAGTTTACCTTAGCAGGTGTTATCACATAAGCCTCTGCTTTTAGTGCCTTGTTCAACCCTATTGATCTTGTTGCTGTTTGGTACTGCTACAATCAATCAAGGTAAACTAGGCTGAGAGGTACTTAATGAAGGATAATATTCTGAAGTATGAAGTAGTGCTTGCTAACAACTGAAGTTGATGTAGTTCCTTGTTTGTCATTTTTTTTTATCCAAACAGGAGGACTATGAAGGAATTGGAAATGTGGTAGCATTTTTTCTACCTTTTCTAGCCTGTGTTTTTCAGGTAGGTTAACTTTAAACAAGTTGCTTTCTGATCTTTGATATTACAGTTTACAATACAAAATCATTTCCAGCTAAGTAGAGGCACAGCTTGGTTTTTAGCATCTCATCTAGTTGATTCCACAGAGGTATTCCAGCGAAGTGGCACAACTACAGTTAAGAGTGCCACGTGAGCCTTGGAAATTGCAGTTACATGCCAAACTGACCTGAGTGTGATACGTGCTCACCTAAAGGTGGCTTATTTCCCAAAGGGATCCCCACGATGCCTTTCTGACAGTGGCAGACATAGCTGATAGACCTCTGTAGCCTAACCACCTTGAAAGGCCAAGTGCATATAGAATAGCAGCATCACTGAAAATGTTGTAATCTACATTAAAAGTTATTTTTAATTGCTATTTGTTGTATCATAATATATAGGCAGCTGAGTGTCTTTCAGCCTTCTTACACCTCTGTTTATGACAGAGCTTCAAAATGGAGGTAATATTCTGTGTCTAAAACTAGATGCAAATCAGTCTTTACAAAGACAGGCTCTGTCCTCCATTTTTCCTGTTAAATCTGAAGCTAGAGAAGCTTAAAAATAAACAAGTTCACTCTTATCCCTATCTGCAGAGGTCATCTTCACAAAATACTCATGCATGAATTGAGCTGAAACGTGAAGTGCTTTCTACTTCATGATCTGTACTTGTGTCATTGGCACAGTTGGAAGCTGTGACCGTAAGTGGGAAAGCTTGATCTGTTGCTGCCCAAGTTTAAAATAAATAACTTGTCTGCCAGCGATGGGTGGGATTTTAGTTTTCTCCTGTAAAGCTTGTTGCTCTTTGTCCATACTTGGCAAGTGGGTTCCACCTGATTTTTGAATTAAAAAAGAGAAAAAAGCCCCAAACAAACACTTTTTGAGCCACACATTGACAGAAATGATGGTCTTGCTACCAAGTCAGCTCTGGAGAAGGAAGCCCTTCACTTATCCCAAGAGCAAATACAGCAGCAACAGATCAGTTTTTGCTCGTTTCCTGCTTCTAAGCCTTTGGCTTGCAAAAATCCTTGGTGGGTTTTGCAAACTGGCTCTAACTTCAGACTCCTTTAGTTTCAGGCTGAGGTAGGTAGGAGGGATTGTGCTGACAGGCTGTATTTGATGCATCGGCTCAGCCAGGGCTGTGGGCTGGGGCTGCTGCCCTGTTCTTATGGGAGGAACTTCCAGCATGAGAGCTGAAAGGAAGCTCTGAGCTTCTTAGTGATCACTGCAATAGCAGATGCATCCAGCTATGACTCTTGTCTGTATGTACATCCTTCTAATGCTAACGCTCTTTCTCTGCTTCTTTTGTAGTGTTATTTGTACCTATACTACAGCTCAACGAGGAAGGTGAAGACATTTGTACTCTTTTTCTCTGTTTGTTTATGCAATATTTACTTGTATGGATTACGGAATCTCTGGCAGATAGCCTTTCACATAGGAGTGGCATCTCTTTCCTCCTACCAGATACTGACAAGGCAACTTATGGAGAAACAACCTGACTGTGGAGTATGAAAAAGACTTTGGGTTCGCAACTCTCTTTTTACCATTTTCTTTTATTTTGTATTAAAATGGCCAAAAATAGCTTGGAGTATTTTTAAATATTTCTGACTGCAAGGAGGATGTTTCAAAGCAACATGAAGTACAGTAGTATCCTGTTGTAACGTTATTCACACGGTGAAGAATTCAGCTGTGTTCCACATGATGTGTGGTAATTGTGCATGATAGATTTTGTCAGGTGTCATCAATGAGTCGAGGTTCTCCTTACCATAAGCAGGCTCTTACTACTTGACTAACACCATCCAGACTGCATTTTGCCATCTGTCTCGCTGGCTTTGTGACAGTTTGGCAGCCCAATGTCTTGGCCTGCCAATGCTTCTGAAAATATTAAAAACGTATAGTAAAGTGAAGGTAAAGTGGTGGGTGACATTTTTGTCTATAGAATTTATTAAACATTAAGATTCTTGGTAAATGTAAGGAAAAGAGTAGTTTGCCATAGTTAGGTGAGTTCATTATCAGTGGGAAAAAGTGTTAGGATGAGATTCAGGGTATATTTTTCCTGGGTTTTGAAGAAGGAAAGGAAAAGACTGGCTTCTTTAAAAACCCTAGAGGCTATAAATATCTCCTGGCTAAACAGCGCATTGTCATTAACTGTGGGCTTATTGTTTAATCCCAAATGTGCTTAGGGCAGCATAAAGTGAACCAAGCGAATACAAGTGACCTTTCAGCTCAGGTGGCCTTTATTTCCTTGGTTAAGGTCACTCACTGTAAGGGCAGTTCCATGTTTGCTTGGTCTGTACAGATAATAAACCTTCCAAGCCTCCTTAAGACAGACCACTGACTCCTTCACCTTTAGAACGAAGTATAGCTTCTGAGTTGAAAGCCATCTCCAGTAATGGAGAGCAAGAGCAGGTTCTCTTTTTTTTAATCTGAAACACCTTTAGGTAATGGTGTTGAGTTCTTACCCTAAGATGAACTTATGAGCGTGCAAGTTTGGATGTAGTACTTAGGAGCTGAGTTTCTTCACCTCTGCTGCACTGGATATTCCTGTACGTGATGCAGTTTGGCACGTATATGAACACGTAAGGCTGCCTGTGCTTAAAAAAAGCACAGCATTTTGATGCCACTGTCCCTGAAGGATTGTCAAAACTCAAACTGAAAAGATACAGGGAACTGTAGGTGTGTTATTGTCCAGTTATGGGTCTAGCTCTTCTCTTTTATTATTTTTTTTTCTTATAAGCCTATTTCCTGGTGACCCCATTTCCTCCATGAAAAGTCTTTCACCAAAGATATCTTTTCTTCTCTCTTAGTTTCTACCTCTGGTGGTTGCAGAGAGATGAACACCATGCAGAGTTTTCTTCCTGAGTTTGCAGGAATGCACAGCAGAATAACTTTCTTGCATATCTGTGAATTTCCCTGGAATCTCATGCCAGCATTGCAAGTGTCAGTGGGCTGCTAGACCAGAAATGTGTAGCACCTTGGAAGCACTTCTTTGATTCTTCTGACTACAACCTGCAGTCCATTATAACCTGAATGATTTCTGAGACATAATGGTAGCAGAGTTTTTTCAGAAGTAAAATAGAAGCATTTCTCTTCCATCTCATGCTGGCCAATTACTGTCACAATAAATAGTGAGATCCTTTAAAGTGCTTGGAAGTATGTAGTAGAGATGATGGAGAAAGATTTCGGCCAGCCAGTTAGGAACACTGCTAAGGCCATGTGCTGTAAGGGGGTGGGTTAACATTGGTTCTCTGTCATATGCTCTGGCAGAAAACTGGAGCTAAGTGGAAGATGAAGCCAGTGTTGAGCCATTGTCCTTTTGGCACCCGGGGGTCCCCACAGATATGGAGGTTTTAGAGCTGTCAGATTCGGTTTCCATGCTGGTCAGTCCCAGTTTTACTTAGAGAGGAGCTCTTTCAGTGCGATTGGAGGCTGCAGGGAACTAAGAAATGCAGCTGGATTACAAGTAATTCAAGTAATTACAAAGTAAACCATCAAAAAACCCAACCAGCCCAACCCCTGACCTCCATATTGTCTCCAGAAAGCTTGAAAACATAAAAAAAAATCTCTTAGTAGAAATGAATGCTTTGCTAACCCAGTTTGGTGGAGACAGCTGTGCCCATGGGAGGCAACTGGAACTGGATGGCCTTTCAAGTTGCTTCCAACCCAAGCCATGTTGTAAGTCTAAGGAAGATAGTGGCTCTGACACGTTTTTGGTTGCCTAGGGTGTGAACTGGCAATCAGCCTACTGGCTAACCATGGGGATCTCACCCTGAGGGGAAAGGATAAAGCATTTCCTACTACAGAAACTTAGTGAAAGGGACCTCAGTGACATCCTCAGACTCCCATTTCCTCCCCTTTTCGCCTCCATCAGCCTTGAGAATCCAAAAGAGCTGTTCTGGTTCTCCATAGGCTTCAGTAAAGCTGGTTTGCTGTCACATAAGGCATGCAGATCACAGCCAGGGCATGGGGCCAGGGAACCATTATCTTCTTTGTGTTTCACATCCCACTATTTAGCTGACAGGAAGAAACTGTAATACTCCTGATGGCTCCTGAGCATCTGTCTGCTTTATGATAAAACAAATGCATCCAGGTGATGTGTGCAATAGCTCACTTCAGTGAGAAGGGTAGAACAAGGTGTTAAGAAAGCTCTTGTAATTAACCTAATTAGAGTTGATAAGAGATTAAATTCAGCTTTCCTTTAATGTTTTCTTCCTGAGAACCTTTTGTCAAATGAAATCAGTTGGTGCAATTCTACCCTCATGGAAATGCTTTTGTGGAACGGATAGAGGATGCGACTGGATCTCCTCTGAACAGACAAAGCTCTGGTTTGCTGCAAGGCTTAATCCCTTTACAACCTTTGATTTTTCCTTATTAAGCCATATTAAGGAATCTCTGTGCATTCACATGAGCATCGTATCTGTGTACGTTGCAGGTGTGGGTTTTGATTTGGGTACAAGGAAGAGCAAATGTTGTTTGACCCAACTTCTGTTTTGTGTTGCTATTTAGAATGGCTTCTGTATCCATATGGCATTGACACAGTTAAACCTTTTCCTCCAGCAAAACAGCAGGAGGACTAGCATAGCTTACACTGATTTCAGTGCTTTAAGATTTAATAAAAAGGAATGACTTGCAGTTTGAGTACATGAAATCTGACTCATAGCCTGGGATTACGGCTGTGTTGAATCAAATCCCCAAACAGGAATCCATCCCTTTTTGTTCAAGCTGTTGAACGCAGGTTGACTTGTATCTCCTTAACTCTGCCAGTTTGTGAGTCCCTGGGAGGTTCTTCTCCTCGCCCAGCAGCACAGCGTGAGAAAATTGGCACAGAGGAAACTTCATTAATTTAAAGATTTGCAGCGCGTGGTCACTTTATGAAACCGATTTCCTGTTCTTTTTTCTCCTCCTCTTGAATACCTGCTAAGTTTATAGAAGGTGGGCTGGTACCTTTTTAGACGTTTTTGCACTGTATTAATAATTAAACCTGTGTAAATGTGTATAAAATCATTTTGCATGTTTATGTATATATGTACATAACTAATAAATGGCTTTTTTTTTTTTTTGTAACGTCTGCCTTCTTTCATAGCTCTGTTTAGCTGGCTATGCTGCAAGCAGGGTAGGTGGGCTCTTTCAGTTTGGGATGCAGTAGTGTTTCATGCAGCTGTATCCAGGATATCTCAAAGCTAAGCTCAGTGCAGTCATTCTCATTCACAAACAGTTTCAGAAATCGGTGGTTTCGAATGCTTTCACAAGGCCTGCTGCATTGTGTGCAGTCTCTGAGCAAAAAGCAGCTTTTGCTTTGATTTGGGTAGCTGTTAGATGCAGTTATCCACACACTAAAGATTCATTAGTTGAACTGTATAAAAAACACATACAGGAACTTCCTTTTCCAAGCAGGAGGTTGCAGCAGGCTACGATATCATCTGTTGTTAACAACCTTGCTCTTTCTTTGCAGAGCCCACATCACAGAGACTTTTCTACAAACCCTGCATTCTGAGATACTGAATTATTTGAAGTCTGATGTTGCAAAGTCCCGTCAGTCCATTTCCAGCTGCTTGGCAGAGAAATGGGGGTTCTGCAGATAGCTGTTCAGTTTTAGCCTGGTCTCTGAATTGAACCACGTCCGTGAGCTTGTCCTACCCGTCAGCCCCTGCTAAGAGCTTGTGGATATGGAAAATATGAACTAATAAAAGAAAATCCGTATTTTTTATTTCAGCCACCTTTGATAGAGGCTCCAAAAACAACCTCATCAGGCTTTGTTGAAAGGGATGACTGAATGTGACAGGAAGTTCAGCATTCCCACTGTCTGCAGGCTCAGGTATCAGTGAGTTAGCTTTGGGAGAGTGGTGCTTTTGAATGGCATGACTCAGTGGGAATACCTTTTGGACCATCAGGAGCCAAAGAACCTCACAAAAATCACACAGCTGGAAGAAGCCAGGCTTGCACCCTTGTGCTGATGTCTTCCTATTCCTTCACAGGCTCCATACCTAGATGGCAGTCAATAAGGCAGCTGCGAGAAAAGCAGGTTTCGGAGAGCTGCAGGTTCATTAGTGTTACTCCTCTGCTACAAAGGTACATCCCCCTCTTTGCACTGACTTGGCTGTTCGCCTCAGAGCTTGCTTGGATGCTGGCTCAAGGCGCTGACATGTCAGCAGTACATTTGAGATGGTTACAGTGCTGCAGCACTGAAAAGAGACAGAGAAGCCTATCTGTGCTCCTGTAATGAGGGAAGAGGCAGCACAGGGGGTTGTGCAGACAGTAGGTGGTAAGCAAACGCTGACGGTGCGGGAGGGAGGAAGGAGCCTTATTCTTCTCAACTGCTCTGCCCTTTTGAGAGCTGGGAGATGTTATTTTTGTTCTGTAAATAAGCGGTTGCTCAAAGCATCTTTCTTCTCTGGATGCCAGGGGAGAAGAACAGCAGCTTTACCCTTTCTTTCTTTTTTTTTTTTTTCCTAAGGTGAGGGGAGAAAGCAATTATAACTCCCTTTTTCTTTGAAGATGCTGATAAAAGGAGGCGGGTGGATCAGAGGGTCTCCGTGCCAAAAAGAAATGGCTCCTGAGGTGATAGAAATGCATGTTTTTGTTTTAAACAAAGTAACTCAGCTTCTGCTGTATGCCAGCTTGCAAATGTGACCCAATTGCATCCTGAAACTTTGAGCAGGGAGGAAAGGAAAAAGCGGCTGTGAGAAAAAGGTCAGCTCTGTCCTCACATGTGCTGCCTCTGTGTGAAGGTGCACCACAGAATCCTGCAATGTATGGGTAGGAAGGGACATCAGAGGTCATCCAGTCCCAATCCCTGTCCTGGGCTGGTTGCCCCCACCGGGCCAGGCTGCCCAGAGCCCATCCAACCTGGCCTGGGGCACCTCCTGGGGTGGGAATGGGTACCTCTGGGTTGTCTGCCAATAAAGGTCTACTCGAGGTGTTTGGAGAATGTTTTGGAAGGAAGCAATATCACGTTGTTCGGAAGTGAAAGTGTGTTTGAGCTTTCCGGGGCTGTGGGTGGAAGTAATTAATGCTCTTTCCCACGTGTTGTCTTTTCCAACTGGCTTAACAAAGAGATGACTGAAATCTGATCAGTTCATTTGTTTGCAGTATTGTGTTTCACCTCCAAAGCATTGCTCTGACGAAAAAAAACGAGGACCTCAGACTGAGGATGAATGATTTCTGCCCATGTTTGCCATGCTGTGAATGTAATATTGTTCACTTGTATCCATCAGCCACGCTGGGGAGAACTGATGGCTGCTGCTCTGTGGGCAGGCAGAAAATAGGTCGTGTCCCTTCCCTTGGCCTGACCCACACCAGCAAGGCAGCAGCTCTTCTTCAAATTCTTGGTGAATAGCAGCATGAATTTGCACTTGTGTGTCTCTAAGAATTAGCTTAAGCCAATTGAGCAGTCTAATAGGAGGCGTGATTCCCCATCCCCAAAGCTGCAAGTCTTTCCCTTGAGTAATTTCTAGCTCCTTTTTCTAGCTAGAAATGCTAATTCTGACTACTACAGAGCCATTTTTAAGGTTGTTAAATGGTAACAGGAAATGAGCTCTTTAAAGTCTTTTCTTTCTACTTCCTAAGCTATAAGATTAGCAAAGCTCAGAAGCACGTTAAATTCCCTTTGGTGGAATAAGTCTTGTTCATATAAGAACGGTAAGGCCTGAAATAATGACCATTAAAAGGTAAAGCACCAGTTGGTACAGCATGACATACAGCCGTGGAGGCCCGAGATTTATTCCTTCATTATGCAAGGAAAGACATGAATTTAGAAAATCCCTCATTTCATGGGCTCTTTTAGGGAAACACTAAAAAGCAATTATGTGGAAAGTTCAGCTCTGAAATACATTAGTGCTCGTTGGTATGCACCATGCAAAACACAACAGAGGCCTTCCAGGAGGTGCTGCCTCCTTCTGCATGCTTTGGCTGAGCACTGAGGGCACAGATCTGGTGCAGTGAGCCCCAAACTATCTGTATTTGCCTCGTGGATGGCAACCTTGACCTCGAGAGCATGGTTCTGAGGGCAGGGATTGCAGTGGCTCTGCCTCAGGTTGGCTTTGGCTGTATCAGGTGTGATTTGAACTTAGGTGCAACAGCTAGCATGTGTGAGTTGAAGAAAGTTGGGCATCTGCCTCAGGCATGGCCTGGAACTGGAGCATCCTTCCCAAATGTGGGACTCTTCCCAAGGTAACACTTTCTACTTTCAGTGTAATACACATGAGAAACTCCCAGCTCACAGAACAGAAACCTCTGGAGCTCGAGGCACCTTGGCAGCATAGCCAAACTGTGCTGCTGCTGGACTCACAAGCCAGGACTCCCCCGGTGTGTCCCACACTGCTGCTCTGCATCCAGCCCGTATGCTCTCAAGTCACAACATCATTTTTCTCCCTTTGCCTTGAAGCTTCTTGCTGAGAGTGGTTTGCACATGCTGGGGTCAGAGGGAGCATGCTCCGTGCTCTAGTGGTTAATAGCTGAACTGAGCAGAGAGAAGCTGTGTAGGCTGTGTTCCAGGACTCCCATGCCCTGCCTGTGTTTCCCATGCTCACACAGGATCTCCTGACCCCCCCGTACGTGAGCAGGAATGCAGCGAGAACAAAATGGAACTGAAATGAAAAACATGAAACAAGATTTCAAGTGCGACTCCTCGAGCTCTCTGCTGCTCACTCTCGCAGGCACTGGGAGGCAGCAGAGCACAGGCTAAGACTGTGTGCCCAGGCTGGGAGGGAGGCTGGGGAACCTGCCCAGTTTCCTACCTGCTCGTATGAACGCTACGGTTCTTCAGGTGGCTTTTGCAAAACACAGATAAAACACCCTGGAGGCAGTAGGGGATGCAAATCCACTTACCTAGCGAGGCTGGAACCAATTTGTCAAAAGCGAAGTCATCTTGTTTTCTTTTCTGCCTCGCTCGTCCTTAAGGAGCAAAGCGTGATGCTTTGTGCTAAGTATTGGCTCTGCTGTTCTGAGCTTCGGGGCTTTGTTCTCAGACTGAAGGGTTTTGGAAGGAACCGGAGGCTTTAGGAGAGGAGAATCCAGTGGCTTAATTAGTGACAAGTCTGGAGGCATGCATGCGTGCATACATTGCTGGTACTTAATCCACCTGCAGTGACTGCTCGGAAAGTTAAGTTGGAAAGAAAGGCATCTGAGGCAAAGACTCCTTTCTGAAGCTTTGCTAATTAATGGAAAATGGTGATGCTGCACCCGCTTCTTCCTCTTGTCTTTTTGCTGGCAGCAGTGCTGATTGCAGGGGAACTCGGATGGGTGTGAGAGGACAGCATGGGGACCTGAAGGATAAATGGACAACAAAGACACAGGGAAGGACAAGAATTAGGAAATGCAGACCCTGGTGCTGTCTGCTCCATCACCATCCCATGTCCAAGATGCCCAAGTTCCCTGGGGGTTCATGGAAGCAGAGGTGACATTGGACACTTCTTCCTGGAGAAACGTGTGCTTGCAAAAGAAGATGGCACTGCTCACTTCCAGGGCTGGGCTGGGAAAACAGGACAGATTTTGCCACATTTAATCCCGCTGTAAATCTGCTGCAGTTAGGGGTTGAGGAGCTGCCAGGCTGGGGAGGAAAGCCCTGGTGTGGCAGCTGGGACTGGGTACCACCCCCCCTGCAAAGGAGTTGTCTGAAGTTTCTGGGCTGGCTAGACAAAGCCTGGGCCCTCAACTGCACTCAGGCACTGTGTAGATCATACACACTCACCCAATAGTGCCTTGCTCTGAAACCATTCTCTGGGTTGCTCGGAGAGCCTTGTGGCCATAATCAGGGATTGCTGGAGTGGCAACAGGTCATTGCTGCAGGGTCATTGCTCCTGCCTGGCTAAGGAGCAATGAAGGCATCTGAGATTCCCATGGGAATGATTCCCTTTGGGAACGGCCCTCTGTGAGCCAAGAACACCAGTTCGTGACCCAGCGTCCACTGCAGGTCGGATGTGAGCCTAGAACTGAACTCCTGGTCAATGACCCAATGGGACCATTCTCTGTTGTGACAGCTCCCAGCTGTCTGCTCACCGGGTTTAACCAGGAGCAATCCAACCTGGAATTGCAGCTGATGGGTGGACAAGAGCTGAGCTCTGGAGGGAAGGTCCTTACAGTCTGAAATGAAAGTTGTTCATGCTGTCTGCTCCTGAAGGCATTTCAGAGAGGGATGCTTCTCAGTAGGAGTGAGTTCGCTGGAGGGTTGGATTTTTAAGCTCTTCCTCACTGACCTCACTGCATTATTTAGTTGTGATAATCCCTTTTTCACAGTAGAGATTTGTGCGCTGCCCCCTGCAAATGGACTGACAGGACGCGGGCATCTCATGAGCAGTGTGTGATTCAGCTCCTGCTCCGCACCTCTGCGTGGTGCTGGTGAGATTACACCTCCATGGCTGAGTCCACATGGGGCTCTCCAATCCAAAATGAAAGTGGAGAAACTGGAGAGAACCCTCTGAAAGAACACAGAATCATAGAATATCCTGAGTTTGAAGGCAGCCATAAAGATCATGGAGTCCAACTCCTCACTCCACACAGCACCGCCGTAAAATCAGACCGTAAATCATGGTGGCCATGGGCAAAGGCATGTGATCTACAAGGATGGAGCAGCTCTGCAGCTGGAGAGGTTGGATGCAGATAGAATCCCACTAGGAGGGAAGCTCTGGAATTGGTCACATAAGTTGGAGGTTCTCTTTCCCTAGAGGCTGTGACATCCCGGCTGGGCAAAGCCATGACCAAAGTGAGCCAGTTCTGGCGGTGGTCCTGTGTTGAGCAGAAAGTTGGACTGCGTGTCCCTTCCAATGAGTGCCTCTGTGATGCTCTAGGGCAGGCTAGTTTATGATTCTGCTGCTTAGATACTTCACGATTGGCTCATAAATTAATATAACAAAAATATCCCAAACAGCAACCCCAATCAAATCGACCATCCCAAGGACTATCTCACTCTAAAACAGCTCTTCATGTTATTTGGAAACAGCATGAAGGCTCCAGGGAGTGATCTGAAGCCCCTCATTGTCATTGCTCAATGTGCACATCATATGGCTTTCCTGGCAGGGAGGTGTCTGTGCTTACACGTGCAAACAGCCATCCTACAGCAAATTAACCTTGGCTGGGGACAGCACTGATGTGCAGCACAGCAGATTTATGGCAATACAGTCTGGGGGGGATTGCTTTTGCTTGAATGATCCCAATTCGTGCTTGGAAAGCTGACCTTAGGGCCTGGTGGTAATGAAGAAGCATCATTACACGTAGTTGCTATTTAAAGTTGTCTGAGTTGTTTTCTAGAACACACCCTTTTTTATTTTCCTTGGGCATTGTCCTTACATCATTTTTCCAGTCATTAGGAGTATCATAGAACGGCTTGTGTTGGGAAAGGCCTTAAAGATCATGGAGTTCAATGTGGGCTGTGGGCTGGGTTCCCCTGCCAGGTCTGGCTGCCCAGGGCCCCATGCATGGCTTTGAACACAACATCCTGAAAATGAAGCAGTTTGTTCAATTTGAGACAGTTTTGGTCCCAGGAGGCATAGAAAGATGTGATTGAAAAGTTTAATCCCTTAAGGATTTTAAAGACAGGGATATACTTGTCTCTGCAGCTATCCTGATAGTCTCAAGTAGGTAAAATTCAGTGTTCAGCCTTGTTCAGACCCTACTACTTTTAGGATTGAAATACTTAGTAAAAGAATGTTTAAGACTGAATTCATTTGATACTGGCTGATCAGCTGCATAGTGCCCAAACCCACTGATATACTGAGTAATTATGGGCTTCAGGTGGTTAACTGTGGGACCTTGTGCTGATTCAGACATTCCTGCGTATGTGGTCCAAGGAATAAAAGCACTTTGAGAGTTTTTTAGATCCAGCTTCAAAAGCAGCTTTTCCTCCTGGATCATATCTATGCGCCCAGCTCTGCCTGGGGACAGAAGATCGTTCATTTCTGCACCAATGAGTGAATTCAGTAATGCAAACGGTTGGGGTACGCAATGCTGCAGGGTCTCAAAGAAATAGCGGGCTACTGAATGTGACAGTGTGGCTTTAGAAGCAACATTAACTTTGGACTGCAAAATATTTGCACCAAGCTTCAGTAGACGTGGCTTTATGTGAGGGTTTGAGAGGTAATGAAGTGGGTCCTGGCTTCGTATGGCTGCTGCACCACGAGGAGATGTGGTGCTGTGGGACAGAGTCAGTGGGCATGTGGGCATGGGCTGAGCTTGGACTTGGTGATCTTAATGGCCTTTTCCAACCTTGGTGACTCTGTGAATCAAAGAGAGGGTTTAAATGTTGTGAAAATGACAGGAAAGATGAAGCCCAAGGAACACAAAAATAGAACCTCGTGCCAGATTGCGAGATGCATATTCAAGTACCTGAGCAGCAGGACTCCTTTCAGAGTACCTTTGACAAACCAGTCCCTTTAGGTACACAAGTTGAGTTTGGGGCCAGATTTTGGAGACTCATCTTAGTGAAAGCAGCTTACAACATTTACATTTCAGTTTGAGTAAGTGTTTTTCTAATGTGAAGACTTAGAGTGTTCCCATTTTGGACTGACCAGTCTATGTCTCAACAGAGAGTCCTGTAGGCCAAGGAGATGGATGGCCTCTGACACTGTCGTGAAGAACCTGTGCACCGTTCTTCCTCCCTACGGATCCTGCGTGAGGTGGGGAAGGTCACGCAGGACTCAGCCTTGGTCAGGTAGGCATAGAAATCAGCCATCGTGGATAGCAGAGAGTCTAAGCTCAAGGAAGTGATGAGAGCATCCGTTCTCCAAGCTCAGGTCCCCTTGAGAACAGAAGATCTGATGTCGATGCAAGAGTCTTCTGCATTGTGCGCGGTATATAAGGCCTCTTGCTGCCTCTGTTCTTGGTTTCCTCTTGCATAACGCAGCTACAGAGGGTTTTTTTTAAGGCTACTGAAGAGCAGTTCAGTGGAAATCAGCCTGTTATGATGAGATTTCTCATGAAAACACCCCACAGAGCATTTTGAAACTTTGAAACAATTCCCCCCTCTTCCAGTTTGGCGCTTGAAGAAAGAAGAAGAAAACATCTTGATGCAGCATTCAGTTCTATTGCTGTGGGAGCGTGTGAAGGAGCCCAGAAAGGAGTTCCTTCAGCAAACAACAAGAATAAAATAACGCCTTAGCTTTTTTGCTTCTGTTGCAGTGCCTTTTGGAGGCATGCTTAAAGAGAAAGAAATAACGGGGCTCCACGCAGCTATTCTTTTCTCTTACCCTTTGTTTCTCCTTTACTTAAGCACAGCATTTTCACCAGTGCCTTTGACCTGCATGAACGTAGGTTGGGAAGGTTTTTATTGCATCCATCTTATTTGCTCAGAGGGAGGCCGCGCTTTATGGCCGCTGCCTGCGATCTGGGAGGCACCGCTGGGAGAAGAGCTGGGCATAGTTTCAGTGCCTGAATGCTTGAGGGCAAAATCCACAGCCGTTGTGCCAGCAGATGTGTGTACACAGCCGGACTCCTCTCCCAGCTGAGCTTGCAGCTGCTGCTGCGTTAAATCACTGTTGTTTCCACCAATGAGTTGTTCCCCTAAAATCCGCCAGCGTGGCTGCGGAGCGTAGAGATCCAATGGAAGACAATTCTACTCACGGTTTAAAGTGGCTTCCACCAGGTTAGAATCTGAACACTGGTCTCCTTTGGCCCCTGAGAACTGAGTTAAGCTGGGATTTCTTGAGAAAAGCCTCCTTGTTTGACTTCTTCCCTCTCTTTTTATAGTTGCGTATAAAATGTTGCTGGGCTGCGTTCGCCACAGGCCTCCCCAGCAGAGGAGTAATCACATTTATTGGAAATGCTTTCTGATCACATATTCATTTAGCAGCTGCTAAAGTTAAATGAACTGGGCAAAGTGCCACCGGAGAGTTGGATGCATACGCTGGAGAAAGTAAATGAGAGAACTGCTCAGTGTGCAGTTGCTTTCCCTCTCCAGCATTCATTATCCTCCTGTTCAGCTGATTTAGGGACTTGAAAAGCAGTCAGGATGGCAGCGTGAGACGCTTCTTAGTGTCAGCATAGCCGTGGGTTTGCTAAATTTTCCTTACACTGCACTATAAGGGGCACAAGAAATACCCTAACTTTATTATTTGTGTGTGTGGGGGATATAACAAATAATAATGGTAACAAAACCCCTTGTTCCTATTTCTTGGCTACTTTCTATCACTCTCGTTAGTGCTGAGCTGTCATTGACTGGTTTTCATCCTCCCTGCCACCCTGCTTCCTCCCCAGATCCTCTTTCTGGACACCACAATCTGTGGTAAACAACCAACTCCAAATCACCACGTACGGAACCCCAAACCCACTGAAGCACTGCGAAGTAGTGCTGAGACTGCATGAGCCACAGAGGCTGCCCAGGGAGGTGCCCAATCCCTGGAGGGGCTCGAGGGCAGGAGGGATGGGGCTGAGCTGGTGGGGGTTGCCACTGGATGGGCCTTGATGGATGGGCCCATCCAGTACACACCAGTGTATCATTCTAGGATTCATTGCGCAGAGACCACCTATGGAAACAACTGTTTCTTGGGAAAGAGATCTCACCTTCCAAATGAGGTGGGAGGTTTAGGCTGGATAATAGGAAGAAGTTTTTCACACAGAGGGTGGTGACACACTGGAACAGGTTGCCCAAGGAGGCTGTGGATGCCCCATCCCTGGAGGCATTCAAGGCCAGGCTGGATGTGGCTCTGGGCAGCCTGGGCTGCTGGTTGGTGACCCTGCACATAGCAGGGGGGTTGAAACTGGATGGTCATTGTGGTGCTTTTCAACCCAAGCCATCCTGTGATTCTATGATGATGATGTAATGGCTTTCCTGAATACCCAAACATCTTTCACAGCGATGCAGAGCCATAAGACCCAGCAGCAGTAGACTCTCAGTTGTCTATGTGTATGTCTTTGTTTTAATGGATCAACATAGGTGTCAGAGTTAACGTTAGAGAATTATACTCACAGAAGAACATATCCTGAAAAAGGATCTGATTGAAAGATCTCCTGCAGGTCCTCAGATGTCCCCCTCCATGCTGGCTCAGCTTACAGACTTTAGTGAAGGCTCTGGAGCCCAATGGTAGTGAGGAACCAAAGGCAAAACTTGCCCGTACTTATCCATGAGCACTGTGAGAAGTACACCAATAACTGCCCAGATCCACCAAGCTATGTACCAGAATGGAATGTACTTCGTCCAGAGTGCCAACTACCCCCAGATGCCCTGTGTGTATGAGTTAAAGCAGCCGGGCAAGTGAGTACAAGCAGAAGCACTGCAGTGCCCACAATGAGAGTATTTTTCATGATCAATCTGAATCATCATGAAGATGATCAATCTTCATCTACAATCACTCAATCTCCATCCCCAGGGAAGACCCATGAAACCTGTTGAAACTCAGACCCCTCAAACAAAATATATAAATCTACTAGACATGAAAAATCAATAGAGACATTGATTTTATGGTATATTACGTTTCCCCCCATACTGTATCTCATTGCCCCAACAGTGGCAGGCAATAAATAAGTTAATAAATAATTCTATCCCTTCTCTCTCCCTCACCATCCCATCGTTTTGAGTCTTGTGTAGCCATAGCTGAGTGAGGCCTGCTTATGTAAATGTTAAACGTAATTGTATTTGAAGATTTTCCCCTTACCCTATGTTTCATTTCTATACTTATGGTTTCATTTCAGTCCGAGGAAGGAACTGTGCATTCAGACAATCCTCTTTGTTTTTGGAGAGGACGGTTGGTCTAATGAAAGGTTTGAGCTCCTCCTCTTTGGCACTGGTTAGCACAAGAAGGGAAGGAACTGGATGGTGTATCTCTAAAGCCTACGGGAGGCTTTTCTTTTTTCACACTGAGAGGTTGCTTGGTGGTCTTCCCATCCCCTTGCACCTCAGGTGCTCTTAGACAACGTGGGTGCATTGCATTCTATCCCAAAATTTAGTCACTACCTGTAAGTATGGAGATTGCTCGTTAGGCTGATACAGCTCTGGTGGAGCACACACCAGACGAGCAGGCACTGATGCTGGGCTGACAGGCTGGAATTACTTGGAGAGAGCTTAATTGCTGGTTTTCTTCTGCAAGAAGGTTTGTACAGAGTGCATACAAGCAGCTCTTAAAAAGAAATGATTAGTGGTATAAGTGGTGCGATAAACATCTGAATATTAATGTGGTTCTGATAATAAGACATGCAAATTCGTGTCTTTGAGTCTTTTTGTTCCCCTGACTCAGGCAGACTGGAATTTGGTTGTCTGAATATTGGCATCTGATGCCTTTTGAGGAGCCCGTGTGTTTCTGCAGAGCAGACTGATGTGGGGCACAGGAGCACTGGGTGACAAAAAGCCACACATGCACACATGTAGGCACATGTAGGTGTGCAAAGGTGCAGAGCTACATGTCCATGGGGAGTGCATTTGTGTAGCTGTGTGGAAGATGAACTTGTGTGTATCCCTCTGTCACAAGCCCACCAGTGGGAGTGAGAGCCAAGCTGAAGTCTTGCAAGTCCCTGTTTGTTTTGTTCTTGCTTACAGCTGCTGTTGTTTGGGGCGTGCATCTAAGTTCACGTGGAAAGGCTGTGTTCTCAGCTGGGATGAAGCAGCTTCAGCCAGGGACTCCCACCTGTGGTTCTGGTGAAGCTCACCTCTCTGTCACAAAATGTTGCTATTGACTCCACTGCCCACGTTTCCTCCTTCCTGTAGGACCACAGCCAAAACCTGTGTGGATTTCCCAGAATAACTCCTGCTTTTAGTGCCATCATCTCCTGGAACATTTCCTCAAACCAAAGCCAAGCTCCCTGTCCCTGTGCCAAGCTGAGCTGCTGCAAGGCCAACTGTGAAAGGCTGCTGTGTATGAAGATGCTTTCTTTTCCCACAGCCAGTGCTCAGGTCAGGGTGCTTATGGAAGGACAAACTGCTGTGCCGAGCCAAAACTCTGCTGTATTGTCTGGTTGTGATGATAGTGATGTTATTAACCAGGTAGGACTGCTCTGCACCAGTAGAAGTGCCCCATCCTTCACAGGTAAATGACAGTGAGTGTCTTGCAGGGGTTTGGTTCCCTCCAGTTTTACAGAGTTATCTCAGAAGTGGTTCCCCACTCTGTTTGTTCTGGAGTGTGAGTGCCTTTGCTGCTCCATGTCTTCACTGTGGCTGTAATGGTGTGGAAAAACCACATAGTTCATGGCCTTTTGTTGGCTCATCATATATTGTTTGTCTGCATGACTCTGGCACCATGAGGTTTTTGCTGAGAAACGTAGAAAAGCAATTAGTTAATGCTGAGAGGACATGACTAATGAGAGAACTCATCAGTCAACAGATAAAGGACCTCAAACAGCTATTTTTAAAAGAAAAAAAAATTAAAAGAGATCACTCTCTGGCTTCTGCAGATACATCAGCTATGGATGGTGTTGGGACTGGCAGTTTATATGCCCTGTGGGATGCTGAGGACGTCGGCATCAGGAGATCAGCTGGTGATTCACTCTATTTCTCAGATCACTGGATGCAAAAATGCACCTTGCTCATGGCTTGTCCTCCATAAATGAAGCTGTTCTTCTGCTGTCTTCTATTGCTGCTGTTGGGCCTTGTTACACTAATCATAGAATCCTTAAGGCTGGAAAACACCTCTAAGATTATCAAGTCCAAACGTTGACCCACTCCCACCGTGCCCACTGACCACATCCCTCAGAGCCATATCTGCATGGTTCTTAAACACCTCCAGGGACCGATATCCAACCTGGACTTCCCCAGTGCAACTTGAGGCCATTCCCTCTGATCACAGGCCGGGTTACCACTCTATGAGACAAGTCACTTGAGGCAGTGGCAGCCTGTTCAGAATGGTAGAGCTGTGCAGCACTGGAACCCCTCCTGATGCCATCAGGTGTCCCAAACAGAAATCCCAGAAGGGTGTGAAGCTTGGATGGCCGCAGCCTGCTGGATTTGCACTGACTTACGTTCTCAACAGACTTCAAGTTCTGAAGCTTTAGGAAACATCAACAACATCAACACAGTTTTATGACAAGACCAATACATACCTATGAACCAGCAGCGATGTGAAGATGCATTTTATGGTATGGTGCACCTTTTTATCCCTGGATTTGTGTAGGGAGGTGTTGCAGCATCACAGCATGGTTGGCAGAACCTCTGGGTCCATCTGCTCCAACCCTGCTCCAGTAGGACCACCTGAAGCAGGGTGTCCACATCCATGTTCTCCTTAATCAAGTGGAGTTTCCCTCTGAATGACATCTTTTGCCTTTACATTTTGGATAAATCCCTTAAAAACGGTGATTAAATAATCTAGCTTTCTGAAAAGAGTTTGCCAAGGGCATTCTTACATCATCTTTCACATGGGACATTTTCTTGTTTGTTTTAGTTTAAGTTATATCTATTATCATTTTCAGAGACTGAATTCGTTGTAGGAACCAAAGCAGGCAATTGTGTTGTAATGAAATATCTTATGCTCCGGAGAATTTACGTTCACTCTGAGGTATTCTTCTCATCTAGGAAGTATTGATTTGAGGGGAGAACATTGAATGGAATTGCCGAGTAGTTCTGATCCGTTCAACCAGCATGAATCCAGAGCGCGTCCTTAGAAGTCAATGAAATCTCATTGACTCAGAAGTGGTGCAGATAAATGAGTTCATGAAGGGGAACTCGGTGGGGAAAGCTAAATAACATTGGTCTGATCAAAATGGGAAGCTAACAAAAGAGATGGACCTGGAGACTTTGGTTTTCTTGGGTGGAGCATCGGGGTGTTTGGGCATATGTTTGCTTGGGTGTGTTTGCTTGCTGCCTATGGAAGCTCTATGGGGCAGATTTGTCTGATAGCCATGTGCAAATACCTGTGTGCCTGTGGGAAGACAGGAGAGAGAAGAAGGAATGGTGAGATGAACTGATGAGAAAAGACTTTCCATCGTGGTAAATGTAATAACGCTTCTATAATGCAGAATAAAAGGGGTCAGAGGTTGAGTTCAGTTGCCACGGCCTGAGCTGTCCTTTCTTCTGAACTTCTTGCTCACTTGTGTGCTGTTTTTGACATCTCCCGTTATACCTTTCCAAGGCAGCAGGTGTGACTTTGGAAATCACAGAATCATAGAATCTCCGAGGTTGGAAAAGACTGCCAAGATCATCCAATCCAACCAACCAATACTTCCAGTACTACCACCAATATTTCCCCACTAACCCGTGTCCCTCAATGCAACATCTAAACACTTCTTGAGCACTTCCAGGGATGGTGACTCAGCCCCTGCAGTGGCTGTTTCCCACCAGACAGTGAGTCAAACATGCAGTGGTACTCATACTCATTAATGGCACAGACAAGTTTCAGTGCTCAAAAACTCTTCCCATTGCTGTTTTACTGTTATGAGTGTAGCTCTAGGAGTCCCTCAGAGGTGACAAAAAGACTGTATCCAGTCTCACAAACCCTTGGCTTTGAGGCTTACCTCTCATCATGTAAAAAATGGCAAACCTGGCAGTAAATCACCCCCTTCTCATCCCTGTACTGTTTAGTTCTATACTATAAGCATGGCTGAATCCAGCATTCTCCTCCATTTGAGAAATAACTCTTTCAGGGATACTGCTTGTGGTAGCTGAGGCAAAAAGCAGGTAGTGTTTGAAACCTATGGCAAAGGTATCTCTTTTTGTTCCATGGCTTCATCATGGAGAAGGTTACTGTGCATCCACAGGAGGAGCCAGGAGTTGGACTCGATGATCCTTATGGGTCCCTTCCAATGTGGAATATCCTTTGATTCTATGACTATCATTCTATGACTCACGGGGTTAGAGCTGCCAAAGAGCAGATATTTAAGGGTTGTGGGAGACAAGGAAAAGTCCTCAGAATGAGGCCAAACTGGGTGAAGGACAGTTTTTGTGATCTGGTGGAAAAAAAGTGTCAGAACAGCTTATGACCTATTGCCATGTGGGATAAATGCATTCAGCATTGGGGAAGAGAGCAGAGGAGATGCTAATAGTCTTCAGTAATACATAGCAACTGAAGGGAATAAACTGTTTTCAATATCTGAAGGGAAAAGGATAAGAATTTTAGGTTTGTCCCACAACAGGGGAGTTTTAGTTAAATGTTAGGAAAAGGTTTTTAATGGTAAGGGTAGTTCAAAACATGAAGGGATTTTGGGGAAGAACATATAATTCTTACAGAAAGAAGGCTGGAAACACATAATCAAGGCAGTTTAGGTAAAACTAACAAAGCCTTGAAGCAGAAGGTAGAAAAGTGTCTTCCTGATGTCCTTTCCCATCATGTTTTCCGTCATTTCTGCAGTGCTCAGGGCAATGAGTACATCTGTGTCTGTGCACCACTGAGTCCTGCACCCGTCCTTCCCTCTAACATCAAAGACTGCTCCAAACAACTCAAGGGAAGGCAAACCATTAGGAAAGGGTGATTAAAGCAGTGACAGAGCCAGCACCACCTCCCTCGGGCTCCCTGAGTGGCCTTCTGCTGGGAGTTCCCTGTTGTCTTGAGGCTCCATGTCTCTTCAAGGAGGAAGCTGCTCAAGTCAGACGTTGCCATCCACATCTCAGCCCTTTGCTCAGAGCAGAAGAGCTCAGCAGACAGCAGGATGCTGCAGTCCGATGATGCTTGGTGCCTGGCGTTGAGTTTTCCTCTTTGCTTTGTGCTAGAAATTTGGGACAGAGCTCTGACAGAACCTCCCATAATTAAAATCCCCTCATCTCCTTCTCTGTGAAAAACTTCTCCCTGACACTGAATCTAAATCTCCCCTTTTTAGTTTAAAACCATTCCCCGCTGCCCTATCACTATCTACCCATCTAACAAGTTGCTTCCTCTCCTGCTTATCAGCTTCCTCTACTTATTGAAAGGCCGCAATGAGGTCTCCCCAGAGTCTTCTTCTCTCTAAGCTAAATAAGCCCAGCTCACTCAGCCTGTCTTTGTAGGAGAGGTGCTCCAGCCCTCTGAGCATCCTCATAGCAATCCTCTGGACCCAATTGAGAAAGCTTTGTTTGGATGTGCATGGGGATGTGTCTGCATGCAAGCTCACAGCAGATTCCGCTGCTCTGAGTTTGCTGTCAAAGCTGTTGGAGATGGATGCCCCAAAGCTGCCTCCTGGTCTTTATCCCAGAGGAAAGGAAGTCCTGAGGAAGAACATGGCAGGTCATGACCAAGCCAGGGCTACAGGTGACCTCTGGGTCCAATTGTGGATGTTAGGAGGGTGCCTTTTTGCCCCTCAGAACTGAAGAAGAATGAGCAACAAGGAAACTTGAGAGGAGCACCTTCTGCATGCCCACGGATGTTGTGTTTAGGAAAAGACAGCCTGAACAGGTTCAGGAGGTGTATGTGGAGTGCCTTGAGGTTTCCCTGCTGGTTACGTCTATATGGTGTGAGCGTAAAAGGCAGCAGGGTGCTGGTGCTTTCCCTTCTCTTTGCTCTGTAGGGCCAGGCTGATTTTTGTGTGACCAAGATAAACGTGCTGCTTGTTTTCCTTCTGCATTCTGACAAGCAAGGAGCAAACACCCATGTCAGACATGACCAAACAGGAGAAGTCTGCTCCTGCTCTGCCTGCAAAGTGCAGCCAATTGTAATTCAAATTCTGTGTGAAAAGGCAATAGAGCTGAGAAACTGGATGTTAAAAGAAGGCAAATTTAGCCCTGTATGTGGGAGGTGGAACAGACCCCTCTGCATTCACCAAGCATGATGCAAAGCAGCGTGCATGTCCGTAATGAACGAACAAGAGAAGATTTCTGCTGCTGAAGGTAGACTTAAAAAGCATGTGCCTTTTCTCTGAGGTGTGTTGAATGGATCCAAATGCCCCCAGACACTGCTGTTGTCTTCCTCCCATAGCATCTTCGTGCCCAGCCAAGGGACTCTGCCAGGAGCAGTGTAGTAATGGAGGGGGTTGGCCCCCAGATACTAAGGGGATGTGTTGCCCTGTGTCACTTCCACCAGGAGCTTTCTGTAGCCATAACCAACACCGTGTGTTTCAAATGGGGGAAACTGAGGCACAGACAGGATGCACACTCAGAGGTTTGTGTGGTAGAAGGGAAGGAAAAAAGAGAGTCAGCACCTTCATTAGTCAGTCCTGTGAGCAACGTAGCAGCCCAAATTTCCCCAGGCTGCCTTTAGTCCCCTTTTACGGAATCATACAATCATAGAACTGCTGCAGTTGGAAAAACCCTCTGAGATCCCCTCGTCCATCCCCACCCCCACCATGCCCACTGGTAAGGTCCCCAAGTGCCATATCTCCGCGGTTCTGGAACACCTCCATGGACAGTGACCCCACCATTTCCCTGCACACTTCCAATGCATCGCCACTCTTTTGGAGAAGTTTTTCCTAATATCTGACCTGGATTTAGGGCCAGGCAGGGGGTCTCACTGGGAAATCTGGGAAGCTGAGGAGCGTATTAAGTCAAACAGCCACCAAAATCACTTGGGAGGTGTGGGACAAAGCCCCCATTGCCTGTGTGTAATGGAGCTGGGTTCTTGAGGATGGAAGATTTCTCTCTTCAGAGTCCTTGGATAAGGCTTAGCTGAAGCAAAGCAAGCTCTCCCTGTGCTTTGCCCTTCAAGAGACAAGACATCCTTGACACCCCACAGACACTGACTTTTTTTCTGTACGTTGCCAGCAGCTTTCAGCTCTTGCAGACCTGTCAGGGTCTCTTTTTATTGTGCCTGTCAGTGCCAAATGATGCTTTTATTCCTAATCCAGAGGAATGCTTGAGCCTGGGTGATCTCTGGAGGGCAGATGCTCAAATTAACGGCTGTGCAGTGTAGAGAGGAAGATGAGTGCTTTGCAACTTCTCAAAAGGGCAAAGCTGAGCTGCCCATCAGCCAGGCACAGCTCTCCTCATGCTGCCGGAGGACAGCTTCTGCTTGGCAAGAAGGACAGGCCAGATCGACGGGGCCAATTGTCTGAGCTTCAACACCACCACGCGTCCGCCACAACAACCCTGTGCATTTCTACAGGCTTGGGGTGGAGTGTCTGGAAAGATGCATAGAGGGAGTTGGGTCACACCTGCCTTTTGCTTAAAATTCACTGCTAAAAACATGCATTATTTGACTTTCTGGGGGAGCAGAAAGAAGCACGGCTTTGTATTTCTCCAAGGCATCCATCCCCTCTGTTGGTAAAACCCACAGTGTCACTTCTTGATTAAGATTCCATTGCTAACCTAGGCACGTTCACATTCACTTACGGCTTCCATTAAAAAGCAGACTTAGAGCACTAAACACGTCCTGGCACCAAAACTTCCTGCTGAAAATAGGATGTATTGATACACTGCATGTTGATACAGCGTCACACCTATCCACAGGAATGCGTCAGAAGAACTACATTTTGAATGCTTCTTATGCTAAACGTATGGAACGTGGCTGGAAGAAATACATAAGGGAAGATTACCTGGGGAGAAAAGAGGCCCAGAAGCTCAAGCTTTGATGTCTTGCTGTGAGGTCAGTGAAGGGAGATTCTCATCTGCCATGTGATCATCCCATCCTGTGTGATCCTCATCTACATGTGAGCATCCCTAGAGGTGTAAGTTGAAGACCTGCTTAAGAAGAGGTCTGTACAGTGGGTGGCCTGGTTGTGGTTGTAAGAGGGAGCCAGCAGGTCCCTGCCTGGTGCCATTAAACCTACACGTCCATCTGGAAGGGCATGGCCATGGCCAGCAGCCCTGGAGCAGCACTGAAGCAAACCCATGACGGCGGAGCTGTGCACCATGTCCCGTAGGAGCGTGCAACACCAGTTATACACAATATATCCAGATACAGCTGCTGTTTCTTTGCGTGCCATTAGGTGGTGTTGGAGGAAATGGGATGGGTGCAACATTTCCAGTGGGAAAAATATCAGAAAATTCCTTAAACTCATGGAGGAAATATTCCTTTCTCAGTTGTTCATATAACTAAAAGCTGGTAGGGGAGGGAGATGCCTGAGCACCCTTTTTGCCACTGATTTCAGTGCGTCAACTAATATCAGTGTTACTTTTCATTATTGTTTTCGTATTTCTGCTCTATCTGGATTACATTTCACTGTCTTGCTAAAATAAATCCATGTGGGTGGTTTGAAGAGACTTGCAAGGATTAGGAGCTCTGTTCCTGCAAAGGGTCGGATAGCAGCTTTGGAGCTAAGCTGGTGGTGGATACTCTCACTGCAGTGGTGGGACCAAGCCAGGGTAAGGAACCTCTGCAGCCAGGCTTGCTGTAGCATGTCCTATGGATTTGCCTGAGCCTTTAGCAACTAGAAATGGAACTAAAGTAAAAAAGAGGGGAGTCAACTCATTGAAAGGGTAGATATTGGCAGGACAAGGGGAAATGGTTTTAAGTTGAAAGAGGGAAGATTTAGGTTGGATTTCAGGGGAAAGTTCTATACTGTGAGAGTGGTGAGGTGATGGAACAGCTGCCCAGAGAGGCTGTGGATGCTCCATCCATCCCTGGAGGTGTTCAAGGTCAGGTTGGATATGGCCCTGGGCAGTCTGGGCGGGTATTAAATGTGGAGGTAGGTGGCCTTGCCTGTGGCGGGGGGTTTGGAGCTTGATGGTCCTTGAGGTCCCTTCCAACCCAAGCCATTCTATGATTCTGTGATTCTGTGAAGTGTTCAAAGCTTCTGGTGCTCTAGAAGAGAATTCAGGAAGGAACCATCCTGCCCACCTGGAGCTGGCCGTTAGCTTAACCCCATGGCTTCCCATGGCATGTCTGTGGTGCCCTCAGTGCTGGCAGGCTGTGTTCTTCCCTTTCTTTCCCAATTCCAGGTTCCGGAACAGGAGAAGTTGCTGCTTTTGCTAGTGCCAACTATGAAATGACCGTATTGTTTCCTTTAACTCTGTCTGCTCAGACAGATTGCAGCCCTCTTGTATCAAACCTGGCTTTCCAGAGGCATGGATATTTCTTCTTGGGCCCTTGGCTCATTCTTAGAACTATAAAACACTGCCCCTGGGCTGCTCTGCACAGATGGGTGGCAGGAGGAAGCCCAGGCACTGCAAGTTTAATGGTTGCCACTGGGTTACTTGGGATCAAGTCTAGGCTGTGTTGGGCTTTGAGCAACCTGGTCTGGTGGGTTGGAACTAGGTGATCTTAAAGGTCCCTTCCAACCCAAACCATTCTATGATTCTATGACTCTATGATTTGTTTGCACTGGGAATGCCAGGACTGCTTTCTGTTGCTTCCCCCTGGAGAAAGTACACGAGGACATGGGGCACTCGGTGTAATCGCTGCCAGGTTTCTTCTTTTTTTCTGTTGGTAGACAATCTCTGCAGCATGACATAAGACACGATTGACCTGGTTTCTCTTGGAAGGAATGAAATAGGAATGCAGGCTACCTGGAGTTGTTAAAAAGATGATTTGATGTTGTTATAGCATTGGCAATGTCACTCTGGCCCAATTGGCATCCTTCTGGAGATGTTCTTCATGACCAGGAACGAAGCTGCTTCCCCTAAACACAGGCTGTTTAAAGAAGAATAAATGCTCAGATACTCAAGTGATGACACCCAGATAAATATTTGGACAGACAGAAGCCTCCTGTTGCAGGGGGACTATGCGAAGAATGCTGAAGACTCAGTGAAGGATATAAATGGATGGCAGAGCAGCTCACCAGGTTATTCCTCATCTAAACACAGAAATGCATTTGTAACACAGCGACTGTGAAAGGATTTTCAGCGTTTCAGAGGACTTTGATCCCAGTGCATCCCAACCAAAACAGGTCCAGTGCAGCGGGAGGTCCCAGTGTGACATCTGGACTCTATGGAGCAGTTGCTGCACTTCACTTTGTTCCTGCTTCAGCTGTATTGAGCTCACCCCTGACCCCGCATGTTGTCTTAGAAGTCACTTCTCTGTACCTGCAGCCATCACTGACTACACTGGTACAAATACTGCTCTGTCCAAGCCTTATAGTATGTTCCAACCAAATCTTTGCTTTTTTAGTCCCATTTGAAAGAAAAGAGATTTTCACCTTTTCTTGTTAACAGTTTCCACAAATCAGATGGAAGCAATTACTCCCCTTGATGCCCTTCGGACCTCTTTCCCTCCTCTGCACATCCAGCATTGCAAAGAACTGCGAGAGAGATGAAGTGAATAAGTACTGAGAGTTCTGATTTTTTGCATTGTTTGAATTGTTGATAACTGCTGGCTATGTTCCACTTATATAGCATGCTTTATCCCAAGGTGCATTACAAATTCCGTAAGTAAATGCAATGCTGCGCTAATGAGGTCTTAGATCTGTCAAGAATGCAGCCCGAGGCTGTGTAACTAACTGTAGGTATTTCTCATCAAAGCCATTTGGGGTCTTTCTCTGACCTTCATCCTGTAGCTAAGTGCTCACAAGGCTGCGTGGGCAAAGATAGCCAACAGGAGGGACGGCCACAGAGCCTTTGGGATGTGAACCTATTGACTCCAGAGATAGAGAACAGGACCTAGCAAGCTGTCCTAGGACATAGTGTTGGTCCTTTACACCAGCACCTCTAGGCATATCATCTGTAAAGTGGACATTTTCCTTCCCTACTGGGCTACCATAGGGATTAGTGCACAGTGACCTATGGGCTATCACAATCCTCAGTGCTGGGACCACTTCTGAGTTGCCATAAGGAAAGAAATAACATGACAAGAGGAAAGAGAGAGGTTGTGGTCTATCTTTGGGAGTTTCTCATTTGAAATAATGGTAGATTTGAAACGGAAATGTTATTACTGCCATAAAATCAACAGAGATTATATGACTCCCTTGCAGTTTACTCTGTGCATTTAGAGATGCTTTCACTTACATCCATAGAGGATGTAGCTGTATTAGCAGCTGCTTTTCAGTTATTAGGAGCTCTCAGAAGGATCTTTGTGTGCCAAGCAACCATGCTTCTTATTAGCATTGATGGTATCTGTCAGTGGTTGGCTGGCATTAACAAGCATTGGGAGGAAGCTGTGTTGTTAAGAGCAAGTCAAGCAGGGATAATGGTACTTGAAACTGTTCTCTGCATCCATGAAGTGATGATGTTTTTGGTCTTTAGCATCTATTTTATGTGTGCGTGACAGTGAAAATCCTTATGACATCCCAGTTTCCATGGGATGACTCTGGGTTGAAAAGGACCACAATGCTCATCTAGTTTCAACCCCCTGCTATGTGCAGGGTCACCAACCACCAGACCAGGCTGCCCAGAGCCACATCCAGCCTGGCCTTGAATGCATCCAGGGACAGTTCTGGATACACATTGGAAATCTATCGTAAGAGAGCTCTGCTGCCCACTTTCCTTTCTTCCTCAACTGACTGCCTGTGCAAACTCCCAGATAACACATTTCCTAATGCATTTGCTTGATAAGTTTGAAGAACCTCAGTGTAATTGATTGTACCCTGATAATATTAGTCCAGGGAATCAGAGCTCCCACCCATCCTGCCAAACAAGCAGGGTTTATGGTCGAGGCAGAAGCCTCACCCAAGCTCACTGCCACGCAAACCCTCCCTGCTGCTAGGAGCATCCAGGTCAACCTAGGACAGCCAAGGCAGAACTTCATAGCAATGCAGTTTGTTCCATTTCCTCTACTGAAACAGGTCCCAGCCCCAGGAACTTGGACACATACACTTCTGTAACCAGAACCATGGTTTGGTGCCATGGGTTGTCCCATGGCACCATGTGTCAATTGACCATCTAAGATGTAAGTGTGGAGTGACATTCAGATTTACACTTCTGGGTTTGAAATGATTCATCTCTGTGATGCTACCATCACTTCAGGCTTATAGGAATGAGCTTTTTTGACGTGCTCACACCTGCGCTGTGATGCCCAAACTGGCCCTAAGGGTGTTAAATACCTTTAATTGCAGTGATTTGAAACACCACAACCTTTGTGCATGGACAGGTTACTCTAACCCTAACCCTAACCCATGGACAAGTTGCCAGCTATCAGCTGAGCAAAGGTCACAGGAGGGTTTTCAGTGGGAAGCAAACATGAAGAAAGGAAAGACAATAAGACAACGTGCATCGGCAGAACCCAAGAATGCGTTGATTAACTGGGGAGTTGAGAGAGTGGTTCATTCTCTTATGATATGTCTGTGGCAGTTGGGTGGCATTCAGCTGTGTGGTTTATGTCCTTCAGATAAAATGTAGAGGTTGGACTCATGGACTGTGCATGTCTCATAGGTCCCTGGCCAGGTACTCTCCATGCCTTATCATTTAGATTGCTGCTTTCCAGAGCAGCGACAGCTGCCTGCCCCTCTGTTCCTGAGTTTGCTGGTTCAGTTCCTTCCTTCATCAGTCATGAGAATGTGTGTCACCCATACCCTGCTAAAATGTGCTCTGATGTATGGCATGAACTAATTCCTCTGACTTTGCCTCACAAATCTCTGTTTGTCTTGTTCATTAGCATAATTACTTCCCCGCATTAGCTGACGACTGTAATAAATGTCTCTGTTCCTCCTGTTGGAAGCAGTAGAGGTTGGTAGCACGGTAATAAAAGCCAACGGCACGGGTGACTTAACAAATGACTTTCCCTTCAACTATTTGGCTGTTTGGCAGAGCTCCCTGCTCCCATGCCCTTGGCACTGGGGGACACATGAGCTCACATGCTACCTGCTTTTCTCAGTGTAGGAAACGTGAGAAATTCCTGTAGAAAGCTCACCTTGGCTGCTTACCCCATGAGAGCTAAGAGCAGGTGTGGGGTGAGAGGAGACTTGCATTGTACGGAGCAGGATTCATTCCTGAGCGTGTGAATGGCATTCTGTGCTAGCAGTGCTGCTGTGAAGGAGCAGAAATTGGTCTTTAAAAAGTCTTTATTATACGTTTGCAATCCCGAGTCCTGTGAATGATGTGCACTGACTGGGAATTAATTCTTTTAAAGAGTCATTTTCCATTCAAAGATTATTTTTTGCCCTACGCCGCCTATTGCTGCTGCCCCTGGAAACGATTTCAGGGCTGGGAAATAGATCTTACAGCAAAACCTCACAAACTCCATCTACCCCACTGCAGTCAATAGGGGGATTGATTGCGGTCTTTAGAAGTACATCACTGAGAGGAAAATGTTGGATGGTAATGGGCTCTTTAATCTTGACAAGAACACAACGCAGCAAAGAAAGATGTATTAATGGGGAGGGTGGTTCACTTACTGGAGCAGACTCCTAGGAGAGTACTGTTTTCTTCTTTTAAAGTTTGTGATCAGCCCTATTCAGTTGACAGAATATATGTGTTTAGTGCCTTTTTATGGGATCTGGGGTATCTGAGGCATCTGTGTGGGGCTGGCAGCCCCTACACGGGACAGGAGGACACCTACAGGTCTCCTGAAGTGGCAGCTAGATGTGAAGTGGGAGACCCCCATGGGTCTCAAACGACCCTGGAAATCTGCTTTTAGGCAGATAAATTATACCTCTAGGCTCTGATTAAGGACTTAGGGGAGAAGCTGGTACTTTTAGAAAGTGAAGATGTTTGATATATACATAGGATGAGGTGAATTGCCCACTTGAGTGACTTCAGACGGAACGAGGAGCTCAGAGAGGCAGTTGTGCCTACTGAGATGGATGCTACTCAGAAAGCCTGGGGGACGGAATGGAATTGAACCCTGACTTTCATCATAGAATCATAGAATGGCCTGGGTTGAAAAGGACCACAATGCTCATCTAGTTTCAACCCCCTGCTATGTGCAGGGTCACCAACCACCAGACCAGGCTGCCCAGAGCCACATCCAGCCTGGCCTTGAATGCCTCCAGGGATGGGGCATCCACAGCTTCCTTTCATGTCCCTTCCTCTCTGACGTGACCAACTTTTTAAACTAAAAATGCACACTTCTTCTGCCCTGTTTGGAGCACTGTGGTCAGCCATGTGCCTCAGCTATGGCACCTGTAGGCTACAGCAAAAGGACCATTTGGTACCTTGTCCTCTGAGCAGGCAAATTGCCCTACCCCTGTAATTAGAACAATCAGATTAAGCGATGTTTTGAGCTACTGGCAACTAAGAATAAAACATTTCATTTGAATCAAAGTGCTCTGATCAAAGTTTGAGTGCTGAGATAACAATAGAGCAATTAAGGAAAATTTGAAAAATGAAAAGCTTGCGTGGGTGGAAATAGTTTCTTTCAAAAATGTCATCAAAACATCTGAACTTTTAGAGAGTGCTCCTTTTCCTTTTGTTTTAGAATTGCTCATTTGGAAGAACAACATAGCAGCACGGATGTGTCAGAGGTTGGTATCACCCGTCCTCCTCCTGTTTGTTGCCCCGTTCCCCAGCATGGTTTGTGTGCTGACGTGGACAGGTCTGTGTCCCACCTGTGGGTCTGAACCCAACATCTGCTGAATTTTCCATCAGCCTGCAGAGATAAATCGTAGAATCCTTAATGTTGGAAGGGACCTCTAAAGGCCATCAGGTCCCACTCCCTGCAGTACAGAGGGACACCCACAGCTCCATCAGTGCTCACAGCCCCATCCCCTGACTGTGGGTGTCTGCAAGGATGGGGCACCACCGCCTCTCTGGGCAACCCGTGCCTCACTGCCCTTATCATAAGGAACTTTACCCTTACACCACGTATGGGGGCAAGTTCAAACAAAAAGTTGTCCAGCAAAAGTTATTCTGTTGGGTCCTCATTCCTTTCTGAGTTAAAAAAAAAAAGAAAGAAAGAAAGGAAAGGCTGAAAAGAAAAGGCTGAAAACTTATCTAATGGGCTCAAACAGTGTGCAAATTGTCCCAGTCTGCAGCGCTGGTTGTATGAAAGAAAACCTGAGGGTGGAAAACAAAGGAAATCACGCCTGGAAAAGAGCGCAGATTGCACCTTGCTGCAGGCAGCGAGGTATTTACCCTGAGACATCCTGTCTGAGGCTGATCAAAAAGGCTCTGTCTTGCTGACAAGTGAAATGATTTCCTGGTACTGAGAAATGAGATGAACTTTTTGTGAATGCCTCTGAGCGTAAATGAATGCAGAGCGCAGGAGTTGCTCTGACTCCGTAATGAGTCCGGCTCAGACTGAAAAGCATCCCGGTGAGCTAAGAAGGATCCAGCCATGCTGCCATTGGAATCGTGTGGCGCAGAACATCACTCCCTCCATGGGGTGTGATTCAGCCAGGAGCATCTTCTTACGCAGTTGGGATATCTTATCAACCTATCCCTAAGGGATGGCGGAAAGAAAGGCAGGCGACAAAGCAAGCAAGCAAGCTCCCTTAGGAAGCACAGGATTCCATGGTGTGTTCTTTTAGACAGGGATTGAGATGCAACTTAAACACATGTGACCTGATCTTCTGCAGTCCCAGTTGCTTTACTGTGCTGATTCAGTGGGATTATTGCACTCGGATTTAGTTTTCTCCCCACTGACCTTTAGCTTGTGCTGCTCTTGCTGTGGCCAAACACCCACCCATCCTCAGCACCTTAATGTGGGTTATTTCCTTAACTCCAAATACAAAAAGTAGAAAAGAATCTACATCTGAGGTTCTTGGGCTCCTCCTGAGGTCCTCCTCTGGACCAGCAGCTGTATGTGAGCCCTCCCCAGGGATCCTTTTCAGACTGACCTTAGGCAGTTCATTTAGGGTGAGCAAATTGCCGTCTGGATGGGCCCATTCCTTCCTAATGACTACAGAAGACTGGAGACTCAAATATCTGCATTTTAGTCTTGTCAGATGCAGAAGAATGGAATCATTAAGGCTGAAAGGACCTCTAAAATTAACTCACTCCCAACGTGCCCACTGACCACATCCCTCAGTACCACATCCCCACAGTTCTGGAACACCTCCAGGGGTGGTGACTCCACCACCTCCCTGGGCAGCCCATGCCACTGCATCACCACTCTTTCTGAGATGAAATAGTTCCTAATATCCAACCTGAAGCTCCCCTGGTGCAACTTAAGGCCACTCCCTATTGTCTTATCACTGTTATCTGGGAGAAGGGGCCAACCCCCACCTCACCTCAACCTCCTTTCAGAGATTTGGAGAAACCAATAAGGTCTCCCCTGAGCCTCCTCTTCTCCAGACAGAACAATCCCAGCTCCCTCAGCTGCTCTCCATCAGACTTGTGCTCCAGACCCCTCACAGCTCTGTTGCCCTTCTCTGAAGACTCTCCAAGGCCTCAGTGTCTTTCTTGTAGTGGAAGCTCCCATTTTCATCTTCTTCACTTTTATCCAGGCTGCATCTGTCCTGGCTCCTCAGGAGAGCAATAGTTGCAGAGTTTCTGGCCCATAGCCCCATCAATGGATTCAATGCATTCACAGTATCTTTAACCTTTGAGAACTGAATGCTCATATGTTTCTGGATAAATCATGGCAGCTTCTCACAGGAGAGATATATACTAATGAAAAGGTGCTGAACACTGGCTTAACTCCTAATCTGCCCCTTGAAGGAATATGCCAAAATGGGCATCTGTGGACAAGTGCATAATGACTGTAAATTGGGTTGGCATGTGGAGAGTTGGCAGAAGCTGGAGGTGGTCTCTCTGGGCTCTGGACATGTTAACCCTCTTCAGTACACATTCACTGCATGATCTTCATTACCATTTTATCTTCAGTCATGAGCAAAACCAGGTATTCAATCTGGCAAAAGAAAAGACTCCTCTATCAGGTGGGGCACTCATCTGACTGCACAGACCCCTGCACTGTGATGAAGTCTGCCCCTAGATACATCAGCCTAGATCAGCACCACAGTTCCTAGAGATCCATCATGCCAGCCATGGAGCTCAACCTGTTCTGAACAAAGCATAAGAAGTGAGTGAGAAGAACCACTTGATAACAGTGCCCATTTATCTCTACTGACTGGAGTCTGCAGTATGAAGCCAGATGGATATATCCTCACTAGAAATGCCCATCACTGAATAATGGAATCACAGAATGGCTTAGGTTGGAATGGTCCTCAGAGATGACCTAGTTCCAACCCCTTGCCATGGGCAGGGTTGCCACCCACTAGACCAGGCTGCCCAGGGCTCCATCCAACCTGACCTTGAACACCTCCAGGGATGGGGAATTCGCACCTTCTTACACCTTTGTCAACTGAATCCTATTCAGAACAATCTGTGGACCCCTGTTTCTCCCAGCAAGGCCACACCTAGGAAATAGGGCAGATGGTCCCAAATGCTGATGTTGTGATGCTGTGCTTTGACATCAGAGGACAGGGATTGTCTGCTGTCTGTCTTCCTCCTCTCATCTGTGAACTCTGGTTATTAATGATCAAACTTGTGATACACTGGGTTTCCTTCTCCTCCTTATTTCAAGCAAAGAATCTCTGTACCACCCTGCTAATATGGGCCATGGTTTTCTGGTCAAGAGAGGTACATTCTCTCTAGATCCAATCACTAACTCTTCAAATTAACTTTATCTTTCATCTGTGTCATGACATAAATCAGTTCCTTTTGGACCTTGCACTGGCTGTTGCCAAAGCTCAATACATTGCACTAGTTGACACTTGCAAGACTGCAAAAGTTTTACTGATATATATGAGGCATTTTGCAGCACAATTTTGGACAAAGAAAGATCTTACTGTTATTGTGTCTACTCAGATGTGGCACTCTGCTCAGGCTGGATGGTTATCAGGGCACAGGAGGAGGGCAGCATTTTGAACTTTTCAGTTCATCTTGATAAAAGCAGGATACAGCGTTCTGCAAATGTTGATAAGTGGTTCACATGAAAAAGAGCCTAGTCTTGCTCACCCACTTTTTTTTCCATTTTGACTTTATATATACACATTCAACATCCACGGAACATAGAAATCAAGCATTCAAATCCTAATGAATGCAATGAAGAGCATGGCCAGCACAACCTGTCCCTCTGGGCTGGAGGTTCTGGATTCATACACCTTCTGCCTGTTCTTCCTTTTTCCCTTATCTTCACATTAGTAAAACTGGAAAAGGAAAATGAGAACTCTACAAGAGAGGAAACAAAACATCTGCAATGCTGAATAAACAGCAGCCGGTTCCCTCCCGAGACCTGCCATCAAAGCCAGGTTTAAATAGCCACCGCCCAGCCCTCTCCCAGCCAGCTGCTTGGCTCTGTTCAAATTGCATTCAGTTTCATGGTGGAAATTGTGACTTTATCGCTGGAGGCACATCCAGCAGTGATGTATATCAATCCTAAACTGCCCTTCTCTGCTGCGAATATGAAATGGGCTTATCCATCTTAATCAAAATAAATCCGGAGCCTCCATTTTCAGCTATAGGTCACCCAGTCGCCTTGAAGCTGCAATTTGGGAAGAAAAATGTGATTAAACTTCCGACTGTTTCATATGTGGGTGTATGTGAAGGAAGAGAGTGTAGGCCCATGGAGTTATACGTGGCGTCAGTAGGCCACAAGGCCCCAGTGGAGGCACAGTAAAGCCAATTCTGTTTCCCCCCTGTTAATTGCATTAGAAGAACTCAGGCTGAAACCAGTGTTATTAACAGTGATCAGAGGCTTTTTGACAGTGGTACCCAGGAGGCATAAAAACATCCGGTGCTATTTCCTTGATTGCATCAAGCCATGGTGGCAGGAAACTCAGGCGAACGCAGAGCAGAAGGGATGGCAACCATCACAGCTCTGACACATTATTCAGACCTTAAGTTCTCAGAGCTGAAGTTACACTGAGAAAATAAGCCTTCCTTCTGCTTCCATCTGCTGTCTGAGCATCACCAAGAGAAAACTACAAGCTTCTGTAGGAGACTGAGAGCAAGTAGGAGACAGACGTGCTTGCTGGCAAATAGAGGAAGAGTGCCTACCAAACCTTCACCAAAGAAGTATCTGACTGATACCAGTGCAGCCAGCTCCTGAACACATCCAGGGACAGGGAGATACTGAAAAACTGGCTGTCTGGAGATGAAGAAGTAGAGGACCAGCAGGGTTGGGCCCCTCTTTGTATAATAAGACATTTGGGGAGAGACAGGGACACTGGGGAGGACAGATCTGATAGAGGGAGAGAAAACATCCCCCCTTACTGAGTATGAGTGTAACTGAGAAAGGAAGTAATGATAGCAGGGCCCAGAGATACACAGGATTTTGTAAAAAGCTGCTCAAGATTTTGGAGCTTCAGTGCTGGCAATGATCCCGAATGGCAACCCCAAGGCATCCTCTGGGAATGGTTTTCTGCCCTTTGATCTCCTTTGTGGCCAGAGAGCAGTGCTTAAAGCCAGATTTGAAACCATATCTGATCAAATTCTAGGATCTGTGTGGCAACATTTCAACAGGTGGTGGCTGTCTTCTTCCTTTCAGCTTATCCCTGGGCAACCAGACAGGGCTGAATTCTGCTTCTCAGTTTGTTCAGGGTGAAAAAGTCAAACACTTTCTTCTTTCTTCCCATCGCCTGATGTGGCTTGGCAAAGGCTGCCTTGCAGGTAGGTGCCATCCTTCACTCAAGCAAATGGAGATGAACTGTTTCCTCATAGACAGCTGGAGCTGTCCAATATGCCCCACCTGCTAATGGAAGAGGAGATGGAGTCCTGGAGGGGGAGAACCCCATTCAGCCTATGTGAGGATACTGTAGGATCCTGTTGTGCTGGATTCACAAATTCACGTTACTGGGTTTCAAACTCATGCAGTTGCCTTGGTGTAGAACTGTTGTGGATTAGGTGACCACCTGGTCATGAACACAGGAAGGGGTACGTGTGGAATAATTAGGGATGGATGTGGTTGGGAAGGGCACAAAAGCCCCTGAAGAGCATCCTGTCATGGAGAAAGAAGCAGTGACATCTATTAGTAGAACACCATTCTCCCCCCCGCTCATGAGTTTAGCACCAGGAGCAATGGAAGCAGCTGATTTTCACCTTCTTGGACTAATACATTTGCATGCATTTTAATTTCAAGGCTGATTGTCTGTTTGAATAGTTGTCTTCTACCACCCTCGCTGTCTAGTGCTTCAGTTTCCTTTGAGCAGTGCACTTATATGTGGAACCGGGAGCTGGACTTGATTATGCCTGTGGGTCTCTTCCTCTTGGGTTATTGTGTGACTCCATGATCTGTTTCTTACAGAAAGGGTTGAGGGTGATACGTAGATAGCAGGCTGAGAAATGTACTGCAAACTCTATAGACAGTTACTGTGATAAGTGCACAGTTTCCTCGGATAAAAAATGCTGCCTGTATAGATACTGTCATGATGACGGATGAGTACATTGGCTTACTCTCTTTCTCACTGCTGTTAAGGACAGTCCCAGAGAGGATTTCCCAGCACAGACAGAGTACGATTCTGATCACATGTCTTTGGCTTTGCTTGTATTTTCCCATACCAGCCACCACGAACTCCAGGTCAGTAACCAGGGATCCCTTCCCCTTCCACTCGAACATCCAGGAGTCATTCAAAACAAAAAGCTCTGTCCCACTTCATCTGTGATTCTAGGAGCCACCGAAGAATAAAAGTGGCTGAAAGATGACTGTATTAGGTGGCTCCAGAGAGGTTATCTGGTGATTCAGAGGTAACCTGGTGTCTTTGCTGTTCCAGAGAGGAGTCACCAGTCAGCTGAGATGAAGAACACCGTTGGCAGCAGAGCTGAGGAATCACCTCCCTCTTCTGGGGCACTGTACATACACTCATTTTGCATGGCATGGGTACACTTTGCAGCACATTTTTTTCTTCGTTCTACCTGTTTCCAGCATTTTGGAACAGCATGACTGCTCATGGCTATCACAGTTGACCACAATAATTACAAGCCTCCGGAGTCCAACACAAGACAGTCTAAGGTTGTGGCTTCTTGACTGCTCTCAATTGCTTCGATAAGCTGATTGCAGGCTGCAATATAACGTGTTTGAAGAGACAGTAATGCTACAGCTCAAGTCCAACCATTCTCATTGCTGCTGAGAACACCAGGGAAGCAGTAGACACAGTCGATTTTTAAGGCTTCTGAATCTTGACGTACCCACCTCCCAACTTTGATACATCAACACACAGAGTTCAAGGAACACCCCCAGGAAAACAATCTCTCGGATAAATAGGAAGGAAAGGAGCATTTGCTTAAGATGTTAAACGTAACCTAATTAGTAAATGAAGTGCAATTCAAATAAGGCGTGGAGAATTCCTACGTGGCAGTGCTACGCCACTGGTGAATTTCTGTGTAGTAGAAGAAAAAAAAATAAAACAGATGATGCCAAAGGAAATAAAGCTTTAAGTTCAGAACAGAGGCATAGATTCACATTTTTCTTTGAAGACTACTTAAAATCAAAAGAGAATAAATCTTCCTGAGCACACCCACATTCAAAGACTAAGTTTCCAAAGAGGTGGGCCTTTGAAGGTAGGAACGTGTGCAAGGACACAATTGCTGGACCACAGCAATGACACCTCAGAATCCCTTTTTATTATCACAGAGATCAAATCTTCTCCATCTGCTGAAGACAATTGGATGTTATTGACCCTTATCAGCCTTCACCTCTGCAAAGTACATTCATATAACTCTTTATAGCACCAAGCTATCTTACTTTGTGTAAGTCAAACTGTTAATCATTGAATTGAGTCTGCTTTCTGACCTAGGAGCAAGGAAAGTCCCTGGCTTGGCTTTTGTTCCTGAACCTGTCACCCCTGGAAGACGATTTTCTATCATCACAATTAAGGACAAGGGGAAAGTTTATTATCTCCCATGATTATTCACGCTCTCCTAAGCCACTGTGTTTGTTGCTATCTGAATTCACACTGTACTAGTAACTGTGCTGACAGTACTCATGTACTCAGCCTGCACGAGCTGGCAGTACACAAGAGTGAGGTCACGCTCTCTTCCCAGCAGGTATCTGGTCGCTCAGGTGATCTCAGCTCTGGGTGCTTAATGCCTGCTGCAGGTGGCAGGACGCAGTGCGGAGTGGAGAAGGGAAGCGTTGGACTCCACGTCTCATGACTTAATTAATTACGAGTATCAGCTGAAGAGTGGCAGATTATGTTTTATTGACATTCCTCTTTTAGATTAATCCCAGGCTAGTGGCACTCGAAGCATTTTCATTATTTTCCCTTTGTCAGGCTTGGAAAAGCCCTCCTCATCGCAAAAACAAATGCTGTAGATTTCCAAAGGAGTTTTGTCAGGAGATATAATTGTGATCATTACATTATAAGAAAAAAGAAAAGTTTTTTTTCCTTTTCTCTGATAGTTATCATGATCCAGATGAAACAGCCATATGTAACCACTCCCCCCCCATCTGAAAGAAAGAGAAGAAAAGAATAATAGAATCATAGAATCAATAAGGTTAGATAACACCTCTAAGATCATCAAGTCCAACTGTCCACCTACCACCAATACTGCCCACTAAACCACATCCTTAAGTGCCACATCTTCACATTTCCTGAGCACCTCCAGGGACAGTGACTCTACCCTCTCCCTGTTCCAGTGCCTGACCACTCCTTCCAAGAATAAACTTCTCATTTTTCCTAACATCCAGCTCAAATTGCTCCAGGGGAGGTTCAGGCTATCTAACTTGTCCTGTCACTATTACCTGAGAGAAGAGGTTGACCCCCACCTCACCACAGCCTTCTTTCAGGGATTTACAGAATCACCAAGGTTGGAAAAGACCTCCAAGATCATTCAGTCCAACCATCCAACTACCACCAATATTTCCATACTAAACCATGTCCCTCAGTACAACATCCAAATGGTTGCTGAGCACCTCCAGGGACAGTGACTCAAAGAAAAAAAAAAAAAAGAGAAAAAAAAATAAATAAGAAAAAGAAACTAGAAAAGCAAAGGAAATAAAAGACAGAGAGAAGGAAGAAATAAAAAAAAGGAAAAAGAAAACTCTGTCAAAGGTTCCCTTCCCCCTCCAGTGTATCTGCGTGTGCCATTGTACTGCACGTGATCTTTGATGTTATAAACGTCTAATGGGTTACTCCCTTACCTCGAGTAGAGTAAGAAATTGGTAGAATGGGGAAACATTCAGTGAAAGCAGGCATAGACTCAGCTTGCCTTGTCTTGGCTCCTTACAGAAATGGGGCTGCTGCCTTTGTGGTGTTAGGTAATAAATGGTGCAGAGTGTAAGAAACCCCAGCTCCACATTCGGAGTTCTTTAGTTTCTTAGAGACTGCCGCATGCCCAGTACAACCAATTGGCATGCATGTTGTGTGCTCCTGTGTTGTATTAATATTCAGAAAGCAGCAGCTTATGCTTCTTTCTCTAGAGCCATGCTCTCCAAAAAATGACAAAGCTCACATGAGCGCAGTGTGTAGCTCCAGGCATGCAGTGTGTATGGGCACATGGGGTGTTCCCATGCTGCTGAGGGTGTTCTCAGGTACACGATACTGCCTGCTAGTCAACAGCAATATGAGAGGAAAAGGTCCATCTCATTGTCCTGGGAAATTAGCAGCCCCAGGAACTGCATCTTGGATATCTCTTTGCAGACTGATGGCAGAATCATAGAATCATAGAATGGCCTGGGTTGAAAAGGACCACAATGCTCATCTAGTTTCAACCCCCTGCTATGTGCAGGGTCACCAACCACCAGACCAGGCTGCCCAGAGCCACATCCAGCCTGGCCTTGAATGCCCCCAGGGATGGGGCATCCACAGTCTCCTTGGGCAACCTATTCCAGTGCATCACCACCCTCTGTGTGAAAAACTTCCTCCTAATCCTAGGCTGCCTCTCTCTTCTCTTGCAGGCCAAAGCTTTCCGGTCACTTCTGCTCCAGCCAGCTGAGCTGTCTAACAGGGCTCTTCAGCACTCGTCACTGATTCATGCCAGTGCTTGCAGATGTGTCAGCTTCCATGTGGTGAATGTGAGCTGTGTCCATACTGTCCCACAGTCAGGATGGTGCTTTGTGTTGTGCAGTGGTGGCCTTTTGCCTGGTCCCTGAACTATGAGCCAGAGCTGCATCTGCTGCCAGAGGTGCTGGATGGTATGGAGGAGCTTGGGAAGGCAGCCCCCAAGCTTCCTGCTGTCATCATTCCTTGTGCTTTATCCTAAATAGGGCATTTGAAAGGTACAGCCCAATGAAGTGTGGTTTAGAGATCTTCACATATCAGGGCGGAACCACGGTGAGGAGTCTGGAGGCTTTCCATGCTATTCACTACTGAGAAACTAGGCCTGTCCAATGTTCCTGCTGGTTTGACATTAAGGAAATAACCCACCTGAACAAGGGTGAGGGAAGGGACCGTCCCCTCCGCTCTGTGTTGTGGCCTGGTGGTGAGAACTGGGTGCAATTTGGGTTCTGCTGTGTCAGAAGGACATGGAACTGTTATGGAGCATCCAAAGGAGGGCTGCAGAGATGGGGAAGGGTCTGCAGGGCAAGGGGTATCAGGAGAGCTGAGGGCCCTGGGCTTGTTGGGCCCAGAGCAGAGGAGGATGAGGGGAGGGCTCATGGCAGCTGTAACTCCTCAGCCCCTCACAGGCCTACAGCCCATCATGGACCTACAGCTCCTCATCACCCTACAGCTCTTCACGGCCCTACAGCTCCTCATGGTCATACAGCTCCTCACAGCCTTACAGACCCTCACAGGGGACAGAGGGGTGAGGGAAAGGCTCCATCCCAGAGGGTGGTGGACATAGACTAGGACTGGAATGTCTTTAGTGGGAATCTTCAAAAGCTGTGTTAGCTCTGACTGCAGTGCAGATAATGATGAGTTGCTCTTTGAAGCTGGAATCTGCATGCCCAGCATGTCAAGACTTAATAGCACAGAGGATCCTTACTTTGGGATCAAGAGCTCTTCTGCGTCTGTTGATTTGTATGCCAGGTGGGAAGCTGTATCCCTCTTAGACTGGAAATTATGAAGACTACAGCAATCCTGCTGAGGAGCTTGTACGAGTCCAAGAATTTGAAGAGGGGCAGACTACTATGTATGTCATACATGTCTGGTCAGGCTGTTTAGCCTGAAGAAGAAGAGGCTCAAGGAAGATGTTATAGCTCTCTACAACTCCCTTAAAGGAGGTTTGAGCAAGGTGAGGTTTGGCCACTTCTGCGTAACGATCAATATGACCAGAGGGAATGGACACAAGTTGTACCAGGGGAGCTTCAGGTTGGATATTGGGAAAAATTTCTTCTCTTTAAGAGTAGTCAGGTGCTGGAATGGACTGCCCAGGGAGGTGGAATCACTGTCCTGGAGGTGCTCAAGAAATGTGTAGATGCTGTACTAAGGGACATGGCTTAGTGGGGAAATACTGGTAGTAGGTGGATAACTGGACACCAACTCCACTTGCTGAGATTCACAGATTAGGGTCTTTCTTTGCAAAGGAAGTACATCCATTTTCACCAGTGAGGAACTGATGTGATTTCCATCCAGCTACTCTGACACTCCACCATGACTTTGGTGGATGAAGTTTTTAGCTCAGGATCTGTCCTTTTGTCCTTTGCAACTCACCACCACGTAATTCACCAATTACAGACTGCATAGTGCAGACCAACATTGTGCCCACATGGACTTCCAGCATCAAGTTACGTTTGCTGTTTTTGGTTTGATGAACTCCATGCTAAGTAGAGGCAACACTGCAAATATTTTACTGCAGAGAAGCGAAGATGTTAATAATGTCACTGTATGTTCACCAAATGCTTTAATTTTGGTTTTGGAGAACACAAAGGTCATGAAGACTTGATGCACATGGAAGAGGACAGGCATGGTATCCGTATGAAGTTAATAAGATGTTTGTGATTCTTTATCCCAGTGTTTTTTTTTCTGTAAGGGTGAAATGATTTTTCTACTAGTCAGATATTGGTAGCTTTTGCAAAAATTCTCATAAATCTTTCATGCTAGTAAAGAGCTCAAGTCAAGCATCCTTAAAGAAGCTGAGCTGCAAGTAACTGTGTTGGGTTCTTCTTTAATGTGAAATTCTCCATTCGTTCTCCAACTGAGCTGCAGGCAAAACCACAATGCTTTGGTTATTCTGAGCATCTGTGCATTTGACCCAATTACTGTACGGTATCTGTCAGTTGAGAGCAGCATATAATACAGAAATGTCTGATGCTGGAAGCATATATTACTATAATTACTATTTCCTTTGTAACTGATTTTGGAAGGAGATGAAGAGGAGGTGGGAAGAGGGGGATGTGTTGAAAAAAGTAGTTCAGGAGCTTGCAGTAGTTTCCTTTCCAAGTGTGACTACGGTCATTCCTGCAGTTTAATGCTGAACTGAAAAAGAATATCTATTTATGTACCTCCCATACATTTATGTAACCACATATGTGCTTATAAAAAGAAAGAAATATATCTGGAAAATCTGTAAAGTTTGGATTGACAGCATATAATTAAAGAAACAATCAATCCATAGCATAATAAGCTAAGTTGCTCTTACTGCCAGTGAAGAGAGCTATTTAACTTTTTCTGAACCAGAAGAATAGCAGCGGTAGAAATCTGCACTATGCAGCTGATTTGTGCAGTAGTGCACCAGGGAATTGCTTTTAAAGTTTTGCTTGAGAAAACAATTCTGGGAAGAGCCAACATGCAGAAGTTCCTGTAATTTCAGTGGCAATGCCATGCAGAGCTGCTTTGGTACCTTAGAGGATATGGAGCACAGTTCATGTGCTATGTATTTAAACCCACATGAGCAAGGGTGTGTGGTGAATACAGGGTATGCACTGTGAGGTGGCATTTGCACACCTTCTGTGTGAGCAGCTCTGCAAACAGAAGGGGTAATGGATTGCATAGCAGCCCCCATGGCTCTATGCTGCAGGAATGATTTGCAGCATGCCCTGGAAGATCCAGATCTGATGGGCCAAGTGCTGCATGGTAACAAATCCAGCATGCCCAGGGTATGCTGGATTACCACTGCACACAGTACAGACACAGTGTATGTGTACTGTGTGACCATTTATCCAGGATTTCTCCAGGGTTTCTGGAAGGCCCTCAGGAGAACGATGGCCATTTGGCTGAGCTCTGTCATGTAATCATCCTAAGCACCACTGGAGTCTTGGATTGACTCTAGTGACATGGATTCTTGGATGCTGTTACATTTACTCTAGTTTTGAACTCCTCTATGCTAGATAGAGACAACATTGCAAACACAGTGGGAATGTCAAGATTTTAGTGTTGCCACCATACACTGCTCTGAAGTATAGCCATGCTCAGGTTGCAGTTCTGGAGCAAACATCTTGTTCATTCAGGAAAGCTGTTCTGCAGTTCTTGATGCTGTAAGGTTTGTAAATGGTGTCTTCTCTCAAAACCCTGAGAGGATGTGGGGTGATGTTGACAGAGAGCTGCTACGTAAGTAGAATTCTGTATTATTTTATACAGTTACGAAATCTAATTTCCCCTTTTTGATTTCTGCTATTTATACGGAAAGGTGACAAATTTTGCTCTAAGTGCTAGAAACTTTTATTCTGGAGATGCCAACGTAAACCTGTTTTTCTTCCTGCTGATGACATTAGGAGGATAAACCTCTTTTTGAGGTTTTGAGCAACATGCTTGTATTTCCTGGAGGATATCTGAAGGAACACCAGACCTTAGAAAGTAATTCTACTGACACTGTTGGCTGTGCTTATAGTAAAAACATTGAGGAATGTGTTTCTGGACATAATAGCCTTGCTCATGCAGCTGAGCTTATTTACTCTCCAGATGACTGTGCAGTGTGCACATTAGTGGAACAACCATTTGTGAATGGCCCCTCTGACCCATGGGGACTTCTGGCTGTGCCTGGCCAATGACTGGAAAAGTCAACGTTTGATTCAACACATCACACCATTTGTAATTCCTCCTCTTGAAAACTCTGAATAATGTCCCTTTTTTTTTCTTCTTTTTTTTCTTTTCTTCTATGAGTCCTCCCAAACAGGCATCTGAAGGTGTCTGAAACATCCATGAGGGTGCAACAAGAGACTTGCATGCTTCTGGAGCTATACTTGGAGCCTGATGAGACACCCTGAAGCATCTCATTTGATGCTGGATACTTCTGAGTGGAAAGCTGAACCAAGCTCTTTCATGAGAGCTGTGGTCATGGCCATAACTATGTAGCCAACAGGTGAGATTCATATACAAATTAAGATAGATCAAGGCTCTCCAACTCTTGGTGGAAGGTTGGGCTATCAAAATACACCAGTTGACCAATTCCCTGAGTACCTCTGTACCCTTTTTCTCTGACAAGAAAGTCACTTTGCAGAATTCAGCTTAATTCCGGAGCAGCTCAGGCTGTAAAATAGTCATAACAATGCATAATCATTGCCTTGAATATATTTACAAATGCACAAAATATGAGACATTATCTATGGAATAATAGAGGTCACAGATATATTCAAAATGATTCTTCTACCTTTCTTTGAATGTGTACTTTTAAGAATCATTTTTTATCCCAACTCCCTTAGGACTTTTTTCCCCATAGGAGAATAAGGATTTTGCCCAGGTTGCTTCAATAAAGAGCTTTTTCCAACACTTGTGTATTGATTCCTATAGCACTGTAAATTTAATGTATGTGCCTCATTTTATGAATCATTTAAGAGCATAACTCTGTAGGGGAATAAGATTAGCCACTATTTGGTCCAAGTTCTAATGAGGCCAACGGAGAGTTTCTTGCCAGGCATTCCTCCAAGACTATTTCTGCCTTATAGCTGGAGAGGAGATAAAGGTTATTGCCTTGTGGCTGCTGTGTTTGAACTAGGGTGCAGAAGGTACAATGATTATTCCTATCTTTAACCAGTAGATAAGCTTAAAGCAGTTGGGTTGCATCTTTATGAAGCTTCTTTATCTTTCTCTGTGGAAAGAAGGACATCTTAGTGAGCTCCTTGGAAAGTGGTTTGGAGTGGATTCCCATCAAGTCAAGTTGATTTACTTATCCTTAATTGAAGATCTTCAAGACTAATTGTCAGACAGTGCTTAATGCCTGGCAGGTATGGTTAGATGTTGATACAACACAAAGCCAAGTGCAAAAAATATCAAGGTAGATTTTTGTTTTTTTTGTTGTTGTTGTTGTTTGAATAAGCACTTTTAAGTGCCATATCTTACTGAGAACTCACTAACCAAACCAGTAAAAAGTGAGTGCCATTGCTTCAATGGATGGAACCATAAATAGAGAGGGAAATGTCAGTCCTAATTTTGGTATCTGCATTGTCTTCTGAAATGTGACTTTTGCTAATTGATCTACAGTTCTTGCTATCTGAGGACACCAGCAGTGAATATTCTTTGTTATCCATTCAAGGAGATGAGAAAGACTCATGGCATGGCAAGATACAACACTACAAGAAGGAGTTCATGGAGAGATATTGGAACTAGTGGTGAGCCCAGGCCAGGAAGCTCACAGAGAACACAGAGGACCATGTAGATTGGCTAAGATAAGTTGAATCACACTGATGGCCAGACTAGTTCTCCATTAACACAGTGTGTTAGTGGAGAGTGTTTCAAGAGGAGGAACTCGGACTGAGGGCTCTACATCTCCTTAGGTGAGTTACACCAGATACATCTATCCGTCTGGTGTGATCTGTCTATTCAGATAGATCTGTGGTTATTATTGTTCAACAAGGTTCCCTGTAGTGGCTGTATATGGATCAAAACAAAGCATGAGGTGTCTACTGAGAGCTTTTAAGCTCCCACTTGGCCAAAACACTCTTTTGAGGTGCCCGTGACATCACTGCAAAGTTCAGCCCGTGCTCCAATTAGTGCCATGCGTGCAGCTGACATCCATGAACTGTCTCTTTTGATTAAAAATCATCAAAGACAAGTGGCCTGGAAGGCATAAAATAGGGAAATTACAGGAAAAGGTAAAAAAAAAAAAAAGGCACAGTATGTAACCACGCAGCTCTGTGATACAGTATTGCCATTGCTACTAAAAGACCATGAGCTTCCCAGTGATTTTTCAGAGCCTGGGGAGGGATGCTTCTCATTCTTGTCTGAACTTTTCTTGACCTGACTTCAGCTTTACTTGGTTTATTTGTGAGAGTAACTGCTCTAGTTGCCTATGCTAGTGTCTATGGCTAATTTATTTTTCCTAACCACAATTTTATATAGATAACAGTAACAAGCAGAAAAAAAATAGGGGGGAAAAAAAAAAGAAACATTTAATTTATGGGTCAATTGAAGAGCCTTCTCAGGAAACTACGCTTTGCTTTCTGAAATCTTGCTGCACAGCTCGGAAAACAGCCCAGCTTGGAAAACAACTCATAAATGAATCTTTGGTTTCCTGAACTGTGACCCACAGGGCTGAGTCCTCTGTCTGGGATGCAAATCAGAGAGTGCATTCCAGGACTGGGTGGAGAAAGGTAACAGGTTGATTGTTTTGGATAGGTTTCAGGTATCTATACCTGTCGGATACCCTACTGTCCAGCCCAAAATAAATTTTTAGGGCTCTAAGCACTTGCTAGAGTCAATGGAGGGAGGCAGATGCCTCTGATGAATCACTTAGCTGCCCCAGCTGAGGTCTGGTAGAGCTCGTGGCAAGTTGGCAGGTGGGCAGCTCTGTCTGGTCCAGAGGTGGCCTACGATGTTTGTAGACTTTTAGAGCACCACAGTTGGAGGAAATGAATCCCACTTTTAAGCAACTTTTAAGCCTCTGGAGCTGGACTTCTCGCTTGTTCATTGCTTATCCCTGAGGGTGTCATGAGTTGAGAGTTAGCCAGCAAAATACAACGGGAAAGTGGGTCACTGCAGCAGCAAAGCAAGCTTTCCTCTGCACTGCTGGAAGAGATTTGGGATGCGGCTGCACTGTTCGCTGGGTGGAAGCCCACCAGTGAGAAGCTGAGGATGCAGAGCTGGGGCTCTGATCAGGATGCCACCTCTCTCGATGCCTGTAAGCGTCTGGTGGCACTGCATGAATTTACCAGCACAGCAGATGAGGAAATAGTTTTAACACAGTTACTGATGTCAAAGCACTTGACTGAAGCGCCGAAGTGCTTTGCGAGGCCTTGGCTCTGCAGTGAATCAGCCCAGTGCTCAAAAAACCACCTGCCCTCCCTTGAGAAAAAGCACAGTCGATATCCCATTGCCTGTGAAAGCTGCCCTGTGGATAATCTCATTTGCATCCCTGCCCTGCTTCTTCATAAACGGCACTTCGGAGCTCCCCTGGCCTTGTGAGGGATGCAGACAGCAGTTGGGCTGAAGGAGCAATAACCATTTCCGCTGCTTAAATGGAAGCAAAGAGGATTTCCACACTCAGCAATAAAAGCACAATTGCCTCAGCTCCAGGTTTGCCTGCAAGTGATGGGCAAAGCTGCAGCTGCCCCGAAATTTTATCAGCGGTGCAGAAATAGCCTTTATAATGTGCTCAGCAGTGGTGGGGGAGAAATGAATGGACCAATCTGAGCTTGTGGGGGTCCTTGTGCAAAGCAAGGTATGTCAAAACTGGGGGAGCTGGGATTTCGGGGTGCTGGTGTTACTCTGTAATCCTCCCATGTGTGCAGCAGGGTTGGAGGGATGTGCTCTACCCTAAAAGAAGGATCCGGCACAAAAGGTATTCTGCTCCTTGGGTCGGTGTGACTCAGTCTTGCTCAGCATGAGGCAAATGGCCCACCAGTTTGCCCATGCCTTCCTCCAGGAGTGCACAACTTTTTCCTTATATCCAACTTAAATCTACTTTCTTTGAACTTGAAGCCATTTCTCCTTGTTCTATTGCCACAGACCCTGCTGAAGAGTCTGCCCCCTTCTTTCCAGTGGCTCCCCATTAGATATTGAAATGCCACTCTCAGGTCACCTCAGAGCCTCCTCCTCTCCAGGCTGTGCAGACCCAGCTCTCATTCTGTCCTCACAGGGAGATGTTCCATCCTTTGGATCATTTTTGTGGCCCTCCTCTGGACATTCTCCAACAGATCCACGTCTCTATACATCTTCAGCTGCATTTTCAAATGTGACACTGGAAGAAATTTTTACCAAATAGATGCAGCAGATAGATGCACCAGCTTCAGAGCATGCTGCAGGGACAAGGCTGACCTCAAGCATCTGCGCTCAGGGGGATTCACCAAGGTGATCTCCCAGCAGGTGCAAGGTAAGTCTCCCTTTGTGCACAGCAGAAACGAAAAGCACATTACTAGACACATCTCCTCACCAAAGCCAACTCCTCTGGAAGCTATAAGGCATTAATATGCAGAGGATGCTGCTCTCTCCCTGTTGAAGAGGTGCAGAGACTTGGCTGAGAGCCCACACGAGGAGGAGGGACGGGCAGCTGTTAGAGACACTTGAGAGCTGACAGTACTAGAAAAAAGAGATCAAAGCGTATTTATCTCATTGTCTTTCTTCTGCATCCCCATTTCCACAGCATCCCAGAATGAAGGAGAACTTTTTTCCTCCCCTATGCTTTGTTAACTAGCAAGCATCTGTTCATTTTAAGCTCAAGGAGGGAAGGTTTAGATTGGATGTCAGGGGGAAGTTCTTTCCTATGAGAGTGGTGAGGTGCTGGAACAGCTGCCCACAGAGGTTGTGGATGCCCCATCCATCCCTGGAGGTGTTCAAAGCCAGGTTGGATGGGGCCCTGGGCAGACTGGTCTAGTATTAGATATGGAGGTTGGTGGCCCTGCATGCAGCAGAAGGATTAGAACTTGATGATCCTTGGGGTTCCTTCAAACTCAAGCCATTCTATGATTTTGGGATTCTATGATTACTGCAGGAGTTACCCTCTTTATGATGAGAGCTTTCACCTGGTCCCTTGCTGAGCCATGATGCAGACACAATGAGATGAACAGGTCAGATATGGTTTGGATGAGCTGTGGGGGCTCATACCTTGATTTTCCACTTATATGTTTTATATGGTCGTTGCCACGTCTCTGCACAAGCCTCAGTTTCCCTATACATTAAAAAAGGAGCACTTACTTTGAAGCTGCTGGCTTGGAAGATCTGCACTGCATCTCTATTCATACTGATGAGTCTCTTAGCATTGTAAATGAAGCACAGAGTGAAGTGAGATCTTGCACTTGGAGAGTTGGATGAGATGACCTTAAAGGTCTCTTCCAACACAAGTGATTCTATGATTCTATGACTCTAAGCCTTCTCCAAATCATGTCCTGTTACTGTAATCTTTTTTTTCCAACTCCTTTTTTTTCTGGATGCCTGTCTCCATTTGTCAAGATAGATATACAGTGCAAAGACCACAATGGCATTGGTCCACTGTCCTGCAGCCCAGCTACAGGATGTAAGGAATAAGTCTTGGATATAAGGAAAAAGTCTTTGGGTATATGAAGGAAGTCTGTCACAGTGACTTGCAAGGCCAGGCTGGATCAGGTCCTGGGCAACCTGATCTAGCTGTGGATGTCCCTGTTCATTGCAGGGCAGTTGGACTAGATAGCCTTTAAAGGCCCCTTCCAACCCCATCTAGATGTTCATGGATGTAACTACAAAGCACTCAACTAGCATTAATCATAATGCTCACATCTAATGCTCACTAAAAAAATGATGGCTTTGCATGTCTATATGGACACAGGTGATTCCCATGCCCAGGAATAAGAAGGCTTTATTACTAATGGATGTAAAATGAATTAATGCACCTTTGCATTACTGCCCAGAAGAGAGAGTGTGATGCTTCTCAGTACTGCACAGGATTCAGTGAAATTAAAAATATACTGACAAACCAACCCGTAAAAATCTATCTGATAATCCCTCATGTTTTCACATCAGGTCACAGTTTAATGAGAGGCCGTGATTTAGACAAATGCCATTTCTTTTGTCCAGCTGTTTGCACAGAAAGGAAGGCTGGTTTGGCCAGCCAGCAGAGCTGCTCCTTTACATTTCTGACTGACGCAAGACAAATAAAAATAGACTTCTGCTGCAAACACAGACCCACCTTGCTTATCTCAGAGGTAAACAGCGTGACAGGCTGCTTACAGCCCCTGTTCCTCTGCCTTTTGGCTCAGCAGGTGAACACCTCACGTTCCCAGATGATGCTGTGAGAAGGTAAAGGGTGCAAGGGCCCAGAGCATGGGGAGAAGAGGTGAAAACAGAGGGGCAGAAAGCAGTGAGACATGGCTGACATTTTATAGTTTGGGTTGTGAGCTTGCTCTGTGCCTGTTGCTATTTCTTTATATTTTCCATTAGATTTCTATTTTATCCCCATTAGCAGCCATTATTTGTCCACTGGTTGTTGCCACCAGGTCGAGTCCTTAACAGCAATGCTCTTTGAACCTCTGTGTGATCTAGAAGCTGCTGTAAATGACATCATTAATTCTTTTTTCCCTTTGGAAGCTTCAAAGCCTTAGTGTTACCCTTAGGCTGCCCTGAGTTGTGCCTTTTCCCTCTCAGTAGATTAAGATGCAGACTGATAAATTCTGCACCTAAAAGTCTCCTCGATATACACAGTTTGAGGTCACAGTAAATCGAGATATACAACAGAGGATGAATTGGCCTAGTGTAGCTTTAGACACTTCCATTATTGACATCTCAAGCTGAGATAGTCCCAATAAGCCCTTGGTATTCAAGATGAGGAATAGGAACTTCAGGTGAGGTCCAGCAAAGACTCTTAGAGCTGCTGTAGTTGCTGTGGGTTTTCCTTCCAAGAATAATGTTGCCCTTACAAAGTGATGGGTATATGCTGTAAATCCTGTGTTACATCTTTTGTTCTCACGTAGATCTCTGTAACACCTTAGGTCTCTCATGTGGCATTAGACACAATGTAAGCCTACCATCAAATGTGTAATTAATCTGATGAATTTTAGCCGTCTGCTTGAGATGAAATGATTGCAGATTTGCTGCATTGCTTAATCAAATTATTAATCAGTTAACTATTAATCAAATCTCCAGTGACCTTAAGTAGATTGTAGTTATAAGTCCAGAAAATCAAAATGCCATGACTTCAGCTCCAGTAGATTCAGAGTAAGGTTGAAATTTGGTCCATTCTTGGCTAGTTTCACAAACCCTGGGTTGCATTTCTTCATTTTTCAGTAGTCATGAAATTCAAACGTGAAGAAGCACTCCAGTATGACGCTACATTTGAGTCCAGACAGAGGGAAGCAGAGGAACACACATCTCTCCTGCAGGAGGAAAACTGGAGCAAGCAAAGGTCTGATTTGTTGTTGCTCCTATCTGGAGGGTAAACCTGACATTTCTATCTGCCAATAGCAATTTATTGTGAAGCAGCCCTGCAGGGAAGGTTTCTTCATGCTAAATCAACCAGCAAATGAAATGAACCTTGTGTTGCAACCAAATAAGACATTTATTCACAATGTACATGGCTGGATGCGTAAATAATTTAAATATAAGCAGCTGCAATTTCAATACATTGAACTAAATCCTCCATAGCAGCCCTGCAAAAGACAAAAATTAAAACTCTGTTAGTAATGAAGCTGAATATATGTAAGTGTGTTTTTGTTTTCATTCTCTTTGTGGAGAGAAAGAATTTTTTATGTCTTACAAGGAAAATGTCCACTTTTTAATGATCATCTGGTGAGCATTTCATCCCAGCTAACATCTCTTTTCTGAAGCCACAGTCAAATTCACTCCCTGATGAACAAAAGTTGCCTAAAAAATGGTTTCAAAGAGTACTGGCAATGAACCAAAGTTAGAAGTATTAACTATACTACTGGAGGTGGAAAATATGTTCCCTATTTTTTCTGAAAAACTTAGTTAATATTCTAATTTCAAAGCAAGTGCTGATATAGTAAGGGTAATTATGTTCTTAACAAGAGTAGGGTTCTTACAGGAACCGTATTTTTTGATATAATAATCAGGGTTCCCATGTTCAGTGGTCATGAAAAAGGTTCTTCTTATAAAGATTTGTATTTAACATTAATAGAGAACATAAGAAATAAAAAATAATATATATTTTAAAAGAAAGAACACTGTATGTCCTGCAAAACTTGCATGTTTGTATTTCAAGTAAAGCCATAATTGCTGCCTCTTTCCTCTGTGTTTGAATTGAAATCATTTTCATGGCAACTTCACCATCATATCTTGATTGAAATTTCCTTTTAGAATGCGTATTCTTGTTCACAAGAGCTTCTTACTGATTTTTTGTGTTCACTGATCTGAGAGGAAGCAGAGAAGTTATATCGTCAAGGGGAGCTTTGGGTGCCATTCACTGAATGTCCAGGTTTCCCTTGGCAGTGCCTTTGTAACCATCACCTTAGACCTTTGCTGAGCAGTTCACATCCACTGTGCATCTCTAAATCCAACAATTTACATGAAATGCAGGCTGGGAGAAGAGGTCTTTTTATGATGGACCTTCCACTCCCTTCAAACAGGAGAATCGGTCATTTCAATGTCTGCTCTGTATTTAGGGCGGGAGTCCTAATTCGGACAACCTGGGGTTATTTGAGTGTACTGCATCTCTCAGCTGCCTCAGTTTGTCTTCTATACCTGGATAGATGAATATCCCCCTAAAGAGAATTCACTGGATTGACAAGAGGTCCATATAAAGGAGTTCAGTTGAGTGGCTTTGACAATAAGAACTGCATAATAGGTACTGGGTGAGAGAAGTTCCACACAGAAAGTCAACACTACAATAACAATTGCTTTTTGCTTTCTGTATACAAAGCAGACAATAGTTTTTCACACTCTGGCCCCCTTCACAGAGAGGGAACATTGATCCTCTATGTGAAGTGCAATGTAGTTTTTCAACTTCTTGACCCCACAGAGACGATGGCTTTACAGCACAGTTGGGTGGGAGGTTTTTCCTCATTTGGTGGTGAAACTCAACCTGAGATTGAATAGGGTCTGTCAAATACATCCCCCAGGCTGATGCTAGGGTTTTTTACCTGTTCTGTTAAGGTTATATCAAGAAAGCAAATCTATGTAAGTGAACTATTTGTGCCTGAGTAGGTCAGAATAGGTTTAAGTGGAATGAATTATAATTCATAATAGTGAAATCTGTATTGTCCCTCCACTGAGTAGCATTCGATCAACTTTTATTTGCTTTTCAAGAATGGAAAAAACTTTGGTAATGGGTTTCTGCACCCAGTTTCTCTCTACAATAATAGGACTGCCATTTATCTTCACTGCTGAAGTGCTTCATACCTGTGTGTCACATTAATCTGCACCAGCACTTCACAGCCCCTTTGCCTTTCAAGTCCCCCTTTCTTTGCTTCTCACAAGAGATATGTTCTAGTTGAGTATATATGATCTGCTTGGAACCTGCTTGAAATGCTCCCTAGCAATCTCCCCTTCACAGGCCTAATTATTACTTTGCTCTTTGACTTAGTGATACCCAAAAAGCTTTTTTTAATTTTTAATTTTATGGTGAAGAGGCCATAGCACTTCAGATGTTCTTGAATCTGCAGAATTTGTTCACCTTTGTTCAAGGCTTGGGCAATTCCAGAACTGGGGTATTAGTATGGATCTGAGCAGCTCACAAAACAATGTTGCATTAATTTACATTCTGCAGTATAATTAGACTGACATTTGAATAATGAGAGCTGCTAAATTATGTGTATCTATTTTTGACATTAAAAAAGGTACCCACTGACTGTTATCACTGCTTACCTCCATAGATGTGACCCTTATGCTTCTAATTTGTCACAAGGATTGTGCGTTGTGAATTACACACCAATTAATCATCGTGTGTGTAGAAGTAATGAGACGATGTAGCAGGATATTGCAGCAGCAAGAATTAATTTTGATCATCATTTTGGAAACATTACACATGTAGAAATATAGAAATTACTGTAGATAAATTATCTTTGCTATGCCTTCCAAAAAAGTTTAATTTGCTGTAAAGTTGCCACCTTAGACAAAGTTACTAACCTTGCCCGTGTAACACTCTGAGATGGCGGCCCAAGCTCCAGGTCTTTGGATTGTGATGTTCTGTGCACTGCTACTCTTAGTTTCAATGCCTTCACTCTTGCCCAACTCAAATAAATAATTTCAACAAATAAGTGATGTCCTACACAAGGAAAGAAGACTGTATATTAAGAAAAGATGTACTACTGCCAAGACCTACTGAAATGGAGCATTACTCGCCAGGCTTGTTGTTAGAAATGAGCATGTTAGAAAAGGGATGGGAGTGCAAAAGAACACGAGCCCTGACTTCTTCCCATTACAGAAAGTCACATCAGTGCAACTGAAAGGAACTGAAGGCTTTCAAATTCTTTTTTTTTTTTCTTTTTTCTTTCTTTTTTTTTTTTTTTTTTTTTTTACTATTCAGGAATATAAACTGGTCTTATTCAACCACGCACAATGTAGAAGGACTTCTGACCTTGCAGTTCCAGGTTGGTGTGCTCACCCTACCTGGTTGCTTTGGCTATGAGCTGAGTTAGCAGAAGGGAGGCAGTGCTGCCTTTTATTCTTTCTGAGAGTGTATTTGAATTTATCTTGACTTTTTTTTTTTTCCTTTTTCTCTTTTCTAATTACAAAAGGCAGAAGTGAAAACGTTCTCTTTCACATCACAAATGTTTTTAGTTTTTATTCAAATGGCATTTTGAGGTTTCTCTTTTCCAGGGAGAATGAAACAGAAGCCATAGCATGTATATTTTAATGCTTTGTACAAATAAACCATGTTGTGTTTTTTTTCATCTTCCCTTCGGTCCTCAGCAGCCAAACAAGTGCAATCAGTTATTCACACAAGTCCTATTAACTATCACAAATGATGAAAGCCAAAGATTTCCTCTGACATGTGGAAGCAGGTGAGAACCCATCATTCAGGGGTCTCTACCATTTTGATTCCAAGCTTTATTGTTGTCCAGCCCTGGCCACAGTGACAGTAATCCTCTCCAGAACTGCTTGTCCCTGGCCAGTTGTGTAAATAGGAAAGGAGAAAATTGGTCAGTATCCTTTCCCAGAACAGGGAAGGCTGTGACTACAAATAATCTTTTCATTTACAAACAGATCCTTGGAAATGTGATGAGCATGAACCAAGGAAGGGGTGAGTTCAGACTCAGCCAAGAGGACAAAGCCAGACATGATTTGGCAGGGGGAAGACCAGGCTGAGTAATGTGCACTCGTGATTACTGCTGTCTCAGGGGTATCTCTGCAGGCTGTGAGATTTATGTGGACCTTCTCCCATCATAGACCAAAACAAATGGCATTTCATCAAAAATCTAAGAGTCTTGATGGAATAGCTCCAAAGCAGTCATCTGTTTAGATTCTTATCTGTGAATCAAGTGGGATTCACAGAGAGTGGTGTTTAGCAGAGGACTAGATCACACAAGTACTGACTTAGTGGATCATATATGATGGGATGAAATGAAAAGTTGCATGTAATTCAAACCAGAAATCACATTGCATGTGGTGTTCTGTAAGAAATTCTTCTATCACATCAGAGAGAAGCTACATTTCTATCAGATGCTTGTAATTATTAGCTGGGAGAAGGCAAAATGTAAAGAGAGATTATGGCTTCTAGCTCTTTCATGCTAGAGAGCTTAGAGTTAGGTAGCTGATAAGAAACAGCTACTGATTAGGCATCCCAGCAACGTAAATCTGCAAGTGTTGGAGTAGGCTGATTCTTGGCAGCAGCAGCCAAATCAGTATGGGACTCCTGCTGCCAGTACTTTCCTTCTTTTGTAAAAGAAAATTCTTGTGTGGATTCAGGTAAAAGGTAATAATTGGGTGCCACCAGTTATCAGAAGGCAGGGAAGGTTATACAGACGTGGGTGTTGATACAGCACTGTTCTAAAGCATTGCCCAGGTCCTGCCCACACCTCTCTGTTTCTGAGGCCTTTTATATCATCCACTGCAAAAGTGCAAAATGCTCTATCACTGTTTTGACTTATGCAGCTTCTTGGCTAGAAAACCAGCTTAGAATCTCCTTTTGCCATATTTTTTAGCTGAAATAAGTAGCAGAAAATACACTTGTCACCCAGGACATCAAACTATCAAGGTACTGCAGTCCTAAACTGAATTGTTCTGTTAGTTCTTGGACAACTAAGTGTACTGTAGAGTATAATTTTGGTCTTGTTTGTCCAACAAGCTTTGTAACTCTCAGACTTACAAGTTAGGGGCTGTTTTTCTTTCTTTCCCTCCTTCTGTCCTGGTCAGCGTGCAAACAGTACGTCCTGTAGAGTTGCTCTGACAATCCAGAGCAGAACAGATGTCAGTTCCTGTACTCTTAGGCTGTGTGTGATAACGGTCCAAGTCCTTGATCTCAAGTGGGCAGAGTAGAGATATTCTTGAGAGGACAGGTTCAATTAATAGTAGGCAGGGATGGACTGTGGGAGGAGGGTTCATCACTAAGCACGTTGATGGGGAGCTCTAATGCCATGTACACAAAACTCTTTCCTACCCTGGTCTTTGGCTACAAGGCCAACTTGGTTCTTAGGATACTACTATGTGGGAAATGCTTTTTCTAGGTGACATTTCAACTTGTCCAGTTTGGTTCATATGATCCAGTAGGAAGTTAAGTGCATAGGGAGTTACACTGGTGGGAATGAATCCTCTGTGAGTGGTATTGGAGGAGGAGGTGTTAGGACTTTGAGTGTGAACAGTATAACAGCAGTGACACAATGCCTGGGCACTCTGTGCCACACTCTCCAGTGATTCTCAGACAATCCAAAGCCTTTCTAATCTTGTCTGAAATACACTGGACACTTTCTATGGATTGCATTGAGAGACTAAATGCAACTGGTTGAATGTGGAGGGAAGGTAATCTAACAGCTAAAATCAATTGACCACACAGGAAATTGCTGTAGTGTTGTGGAGATCACAAATGTCCATGCTGTAGTATTTTGCCATGGAAACCACAGATCAAGGGAAAAATATGTCATTGCCCATTTTTAATCACATCTCTTTTTTTTTTTTAATTGAGAGTGATGTTTTTGCAGTCATGAAAAGCCTCTTCACTGCTGAACTAACACGATGAAGCTCTCAAAGCCAATCTCAAGCATCCCAGCTATTGGGGGTCACATATTCTATCAAATTCTAAATAGCAGTGAGTGTCTGAGGAAAGCAATGCTACTCTCATTATAAACCAGGAAAGGTGGCCCTTGCACAGAGGGCACACAGCAGACATTTTAGGATGGGGCTTAGTGATGAGTCTTGCCTCGGACTTCTTAGGTGACTTTCATCAAAGCTACTTACATTAATTCATTTCTGGGTATTGATTTGACATGCTCACATGGAAGATGTTTTTTGGCAGTATGTGATTACCATTGCTTCTACAGACACAGAATAAATGCAGTTGGCCAAGCTTCCATTTCCTTGGCCTTGGTATCATGCTTTTTCTGATTTCTGATTTTGGTTTTAATCCACAGAGGGATACAGTAAAAGTCCATATGCAACATCTTTGCTTCTCAGAATGCCCTAGAGCATTAAACCTTTTGCTTTCAAAAGAAAATGGTTAAGCCACACAGAAAAGAGGGACAGATACAGCAAAGACTTGTGATTCCAAGCTGTAGATTTGGCCTCTATCAGCCATGTGAACAGTGGGTGTAAATCAGCTTAAGGAGGAGGTGAGCTGTGGAACTGACTCTATGGACAAGGAAAAGCTCATTGATCCCTCACTGCAATGTATTTTTCACTGCCTAATATTCAAGTGCATTAAATAATGTGCTTTTTATAAGAATAATTACTGTTTGCTTGCATTTGCCTACCAGGCATTTCTCCAACACAAAGGAAGTCTGATGCTTTGTTCTGAGTAATAAAGACCTGAAAAGACAGCACTACTTAACTGGGCACACAGCAAGGATGAAACACATCATGCAGAGGCAGATGTGACACCCTTGGGAAAGCAGGAGAGGAGGATGCAAAGCTGAAATCTGGATCTGCTGATTTGGAAACTGCACTGCAATGGATGATGACCCATGTCATTAAATATATTCCAGAAGGATATTACAGTGTCCAACTCTACAGTTGCAACAGTTATGCATGTGCAAAAGTATACACACCTACAATACAGAAAAAAATTAACACCATACAGCAAAAGTGCCATCATTTTGTAATAGTGTGGCTATTACCACCACGTGTGAGTCTCACCTCCAAAAGACATTCAGCCACCTAGATCGTGTTGTGTTGTGGCCTTCACTGCAGCGGTTTTGGGGATCACACGTGGTACTCTGTGATCTGGTTGGTACTGAGTCTTCTGGCACAGATGTTCTCAAAGAAGGACCAATGGACACAGCATGCCTGTGTAGCCCGACCTTCCCCAGGTGAACTGTTTGGTTTCTTGAAGAACTGGGAAATGAAGGCATTGGAGTACAGAGGTGAGGATGGAGCGTGAGGGAAATGGGGGCAGTCAGGACAAAAGGGTTGGGGCTGGGTTAGGTGGGCAGAAGGATGGAGGAGAGTGAATTAAAGAAATTACTGAAACCAACCTCTTGGGTCACCCTATTCCTGGGATTGTTTGGTCTGGAGAAGAGGAGGCTCAGGGGAGACCTTGCTGCCCTCTCCAACAGTCTGAAAGGAGGTTGTAGTGAGGTGGAGATCAGACTCCTTTCCATTAAATTGTGTCAGAAGAGGTTCAGATTGGATATTAGGAAAAAGTTATTCTCGGAAAGAGTGGTAAGACATGGGCACAGGCTGCCCAGTACGGTGGTGGAGACGCTGTCCTGGGAGTGTTAAGAAGCATGTGGATGTGGCACTGAGGGAAACGGTTTAGTGGACATGGTGGGGATGGGTTGACATTGACTGGATGACTTAGGAGGTCTTTTCCAACCTTTCTGATTCTGTGATTCTGGGAGTCTAACTGGCTAACCTTGCAAAGCACAAGAATGTTATGCATAACTCTAGGCTCATTACCTCTTAGAATCAAACAACCAGAACCGTAGAATCAGAGAATCATAGGATGGCTTCTTCTTCGTAGGATGGCTTTTTTTTCCTCCACCACCTTTGTCTGTGTCTTCCTCAGAATGGAGAAAAATGAATTAAAACATCAGTTGGAATATCTTAGACATGACTTCTTCACAATGGTTTTATTGCTTGTTTTCAGCAGTGTCAACCACAGAGAAGAACCTCCTCTGAAGCAAGGAGATGAACCAAGTACAAAGGAAAAAAAATAGCCATTTCATTGCATTTGTACAGAGTCAGAACAAAATAAATAACATCAGGCAAAAGGCCATGAAACAAGGTGGAGATTTTACCTGTGCCGAGCAAGCAGGCCTGTTCCAAATACATCACGAGCACCTAGGTACATAAAAATCCACAGAAATGTGGCTTAACAGTGACTCCCTGTTCGTAGCCAGTTTTCATCACTCTTTTCTGTCAAAGCATATTTACAGGAGGGCAGAACAGGAGGGGGCTTACAGTCTGAATGAGTTGTCAGAGTCACCGAAGAGTCTGTTGGCACCAGCTACTGAACAAGAACAGCCTGAGCTGCTTTTGAAACAGAGTATGAAAAATGCGCTCTGGAATTCAAAAGTTTTTTTTTTTTTTTTTTTTTTTTTTAGCTTAGTTTATTATCCACAGAGTATAAAAAACGTGTGACTTTTTGCTTTTTAAATGTGCTCTTCAGATTTCCTCTACGTACAAGTTTACAACATCCACAAAACTGGGGTATAAACCGCCAAGTGCTCTACTGACGCCAATCTGGGAGTCCTAAAGGCCTGGCCCTCAGAACATGACAGACATTAATTTCCCTTAGAGACCTGCTAAACAGCTTCCAGTCCCAATGACTATCTTATCCCCGTGATTCTGCAGTGTGCTAGAAAGAAGTAGGGTTTTGAACCCAGGGCCCTTCAACACAATGCAACACCATGCAGAGGAGCAAAGACAGAGGACTTCCAGAGAAAAGGAGGTGGAAGAAATGATCTGTTGGCCCAGGAAAGCCAAGTTTTGTAACTTTATAGATATCTAGAGGAAATAACAACATCAGTTGTAACTGTACTTCATCACACCAGTGTATGAATATTGGGTTTGGGAACAGGGTAAAAGCTTATCGACTGAAAGAAAACAGATTGAATTCTATGCTGCTCTGGATTTTGGGATGTCTGACACCAATTACCAGATTGGGACTTAATTCTTTTCCTTGTAACACCAGTTAGTTACAACTGCACCAGAGTCACTCCAGACTGATATACATATATGTGAGGCTTGGTCTCCTGCTCCACTAGAGTCATCTACAATTGAGAAGCATTATGGTCCCATCTACCATAAATACTGGTATGTGAAAAGTGCAAAGTTGCATGGAGAGTCATGGAGCCCTGGACTGTGGTCCTTATTGCCAAGAATTTGGCACTTTCACCATTGGTGCAGAGACAGCTGTGTCCAGTCCAACCCCTTCTTCAGCCCAATGAGCTATCTGAAGGCTGAGAAGCCAGGGCATGGCAAAGGAAGGTGTTTTACACAGGCAGAGGGTTTAGACCCTTCACCTTGCAGGGAAGATGGGCTGATGTCAGGATCTATGCTTCTCATACCACGTGTTCCCAATGACCTTTAACCAAACCAAGTGCTACCATGAACTTGTGTGCAGACAGAATGAAATGTGCTTCATAATGACACATGTTGATACTCCCAGGTCTGAGAGACCCCCTTCTAGCCCAAAAGTATATCATTCCTTCAAAAACCCTATGGGTTTTTTTTGTTTGTTTGTTTGTTTGTTTGTTTGTTTGTTTTTTGCCTTGTTTAAACACCATGCTGATGGAAAAAGAAATGGAGATGGTGATCACAAAGAAACCATTCAGCCCCTGCAATGGAGCCAAGAAATGCCCACTCCTCAGCTTTCTTTGTAACTTCATTTTGCTTTCTACAAACCAACTGGCAACTGCCCATTGATTAGCCAAAAATAAAACCCACCGCAATCCAACCCAACCAAATAAATAAACATCAGATATTTCATCTTCTGAGCTTGTTTGGAATCCCTTTTTTCATTCCAAAACTGCAACAATGCTGCTGCTGCATATAGTCCTGTTTTAAAAAAACAGTTTCAAATTAATGCCCTAAAATTCTGTCATAGCCTAGAATTCCTTTACTGCTCTTTTTCAAGCCCTAAATACGGTTATATTCTCATTTCACACTGCTTATCAGAGGGCCACAGAGCCATACAGATCTCAGCTGGATAGAAATATCTACAGCCTAATGTTAGCATTGCACCTTGCACCTCCAGACTTTGAGAAAGTCATTTAATTTTTATATTTTAATTAAAGGGAGTAAGCAGTTCCTGGCTGAAGGTAAAGGAATTATTCTAAAGTCAAATTCCAGTTTCAAGCTTGTGTAAATCAGGAGTCACTGTCATGAACTGAGGGATGCAAGAGGGGTGAGAATTTGGTGTCATTTCTTTAAATAGTTCTGGGATCCAAACTCATTATCCTCAGACATGTCTAAGAAGCATAGAGCATCCAGGAATGACTCTTAATCATCTTTTCCACTAAAATAACTCACTTGCATTCACTGGAGTTGCTCCTGTCCCACTGGTCAGGCTCGTGCTTGGTGAGAAGCAGCAACAGCTCTGAGCACTGGGTCATTTATTCAGCATTGCTTTGGGACAGAATGATTTGGGTAGTCATTTGGGACTGCAGTGAGGTCCTTGAACTCCATTTTACTGATGAGTTGGATGAAAATCACATTCAGAGTAGAGGAGGCCATGCTACCCGGCCAAATTCCTGCACTAAGTACCTAAACAAGGGCCTGATCCAAAAGCCAGAAAGGGCAGAGAAATTCTTTCATTCACTTGATTGCTCAGATCCCCAGAGAGAAAAGCTCTGATTTCATCACTGACTCCTCTCTTCTTCCAAAATTTGAAGCCAACACAGCTGGGCTGGCAGCTCTGCTGTGCCCATCACAGCACATTCACTTTGTCTCTTCATCAACCCTTGACAGCCTAATGGTTGGTGATGCAGTTGGGTGTGTGGTGATGAACCAATTGTAATGGAGTTGAGTTCTGAAGGAGCTTCTCGGTTCAGCTCAGGGGCTGCAGAAGACCTTGTTACATGTGTAAATAAGCAGCCAAACTTCTCCCTGTCATGTCTCTATTTGGCAAAACCATTCCTGCTGGCTTTGGTATGTGGTTGGTGCTGGCCCAGATTGGCCTGGGGCTGCAAATAAAGAGGAGCAGTAAATAAAAGGCAGAAGTTCCTCCTGCAGATGGAATCACAAGCACAGGGAGAGGAGAAGGAAGGTAAAAAAAAAACCAACAACACAGAACAAAAATGCACACGGTGTCTCAGGCTCACAGGCACTGACCACCTCCTACTGCCAGCAACGGTACTCCACTTAACTCTCAACAGCTTTGTGCTTCAATTCCTCTGTTGCTGGTATGCCAGATTTGGCACTGCTTGTGGGAGTCCTCCAGCACCTTTTGCAGGAGTCTTAACCCAGCTCTGGAAGTACTCAGAGTAGCAGAACCAGCACCAAGCACCAAGTCCCTGCCTCTGAGAGCCCCATGGGGATGTTTCTCTGCATTTTGGGACTTGGATGGCTGCTAGAAAAGGACTTTGAACATATCATGGCACTTGACTCTGACTGCTGATGATATTTCGCTGTAGCATAGACACTTGGAGATCAGCATTTTACATGGTAGTAGGACAAGGGGGAACAGTTTTAAACTAAAAGAGGGGAAATTTAGGTTAGATTTTGGGAAGACACTCTTTACTCCTAAGCTGGTGAGGCACCAGCACAGATTGCTCAGAAAAGCTGTGTATTCCCCATCTCTGGGAGTGCTCAAGGCCAGGCTGGATGAGGTTTTTGGCAACCTGGTTTGGTGGGATGCATCCCTGTCTACGGCAGGGGTGTTGGAACTAGATGATCCTTAAGGTCTCTTCCAACACAAACCATTCTATGATTGATTTTCTGATCCTAATGAGAACAAAGACGACCCGAGTCTGGCTAGCCTGGAGTTTTGCCAGCAGTTTAATATCAGGACCATGGGGATCAGCACAACTATCCTCACAAATATCTATCTGTTCTAGGTTTTCCAGGCTGGGTACCCGTGGTTACACCATGACAGGCTGGAAACCCATAGGTACATACCTACCCTTCACATCAGTTTTATCTGAGTATCTCATGTCAACTGACTTCAGTCCTCTGTGCTGTCCTCAGTCCTGAATGCGGGGAAGTATTTTGGCAGCATCCAGTTCAGATGGCAACGGTACAGCTCTGGGGAGAGGTATGCAATGGAAAAACCACTCCTCAGAACTCAGAAAGGAATGGGATGTCCTGATCTGCAATTCTTCTGGGCTCAGTGTGGTTTGTTGGCAGTGAATTTGAGATGCTTAAGCAAGCAAGCAAACAAGCGAAAAAAAAACCCAAAATGCTAAATTAAAGATGTTTCCCTTCAAAGAACTACAATTTAATTTGGAAGAAAGAAGAGTCCAGTCGCTGTTAGTGGAAAAGTTGAGATCTCTGAGCTATGAAAGCACTCATGCTTCCTTTCCATGTACACGTATTAATTTGGTGACCCAGACTCCCTCCCAAGGACAGTGATGCAACATGTTGTAGTAGGACAATGGCAGCCCAATTATTCAGTTCACATCTTGGCAGAGATTTTCCAACCCCAGTGTAAAACTGATATGACCTCATAGAATGCAGTTGGGTGGGAAACAGCCATGAGCATCTGCATCTTTGGGCTATTTTCTAAGGTTGGATGCATGGCTTGGGAATTTGAGCTCATATGATACCCTGTGAACCACCAGCCTGGTGTGTCAGAGCAGGATTTGGTTTCACTCCTTTCCTTCTCCCCTCCATCGAGGAAAGAAAAGAAAAAAAAATAACAGTTCCCTTGGTTTCAGCAAGTGCTATGTACATCCTTCAAACAGGGACTGCCCCAATGTGGAAACTAATAGGTCTTCAAAAACAACATAAAATGCACATGCGTCTCTTAAAGATCTAAAAGTGCCTTCATCATAGGATGAAAGCTCCCTGCACAAGCTGAAGAAGAAATCAATTTAATAGCTCCCTCACTCCTTTCCGACTCCTGGTGTGCCAGTTACGTACTGAGCCAACCTTGTTTTGATGAAAGCAATTTTGCTTGCTGCTGTGAAGCTAATTTTTTCATCTGGAGACTGGCTCCTTGTGGCGGGCCTGATTCAATTAAGGATTACAGGGTTCTACATCTTCCCTTTCCTGGCAGTGTGTGCTAAGCAAGTGCAAACGGGTTACAGACCAATTACTCTCTCCCCCGATCCCTAATGATGCCGGGTGCAGTAATGCACCAAGATCTACAGGTTCAATGAACAAGTATGAAAAACACAGCCGTACTCCACTGTTGGCATCTGTACCTGGCTTTTATACATGCAAATCAAGTTCCTCGTTCAGTGAAAACAACCAAACAAAGCATGTCGATGTCCTGAATGCAGCACAGAGAAAGGCATTTTGTGCTGGTCCTTCTCAGCAAGCTGCTCTTCCAGAGGGCACCCAATGGTGCAGGGAAAGCTTCGGCTAACGAGGATGGTGAGCAATTAGCAGAACACACTCCAACATCGGGGCATCCTTCTGGGGCTTTGCCTGGTGCTGCAGCTTCTTTGCACAGGGCTATGTGGCAGGTGGGCCTCTCCCCTTCCTGCTCATGTTCTTCCTGTCCCTTCTTGCTGCTTCCAGCACCATATCACCACTTCTTAGCGATGGGGCTTTTGGCACATTCGTAGGTTGGGCATTTATTTTTCCCCACTTCTTGTCTCCCTCCCTCTCCTTTACTGGCTCATTTAAAACAAACAAACAAAAAAGTGCAATTTATCTGATTCAGAGATGCCGGTTCTGGGAATGCCACCAGTAAGTCAGGCTCTTCCCTTCCTTACCCCCAAAATTCAGTATTTATAGCACATTAGGATCTCCCAGGCTCTCCTCAAGTGACCTGGACCTTTACTCGGAGTTATCAGCCCCCGACGGCACCAACTAAGAGAGAAAGGTCTGAAAAGAGGGAGAGGAAAAGTATTTCTCTGCCTCTTAGCTTGTCTGATCTTGTTCTGGATGCCAGTGGCTTTTCCAGTTTTTTTGTCCTCTGTTGGCTCAAGTGGAGCATGCCATTTCACAAGGATTTGTCCATAGGTCACTGATTCCTAGGGATCCTTCCCTCTCTTGGATGCTCAGTGCTCAGAGAACCTCTCTCCATCACACCAGGGAGAATTCTGCCTGGAAGCTGGAGCACCGGCGTGTCTTTGGTGAGCACTTGGTCAGCATGGAGATCTGGGTGCTGAAGTTGGTTCCGTTGCTGCCCAAGGAAGGGTGGTGGTACTTCATGTCTGAGCCCAGAAACCGCTCCAGGTGCCACCTCCGCCACTTTCGCTTGAGCTCAGCTTGGACCTACATGGTGGAAAGATAAGCAAGTCAGCAGAGGAGAGAGTACATAGGGGTAATAGCTATTTTATAGAGGTCACTGAACCTGGGAATAACTGCTAGTCACACAGGGGAGAGAGAACACTGCAGCAAATAAATTCTCTGAGCAGAAATCCTTGAGCCTAAGCAGAAAGGTGAGCATGGGGAGTTGCTTATGTGATAAAGAGAAGATGTCAGACTACTCAACTACTATGGCTTGTGAGTATAACTGGGATTCTTCCTACTGCCCTGCTTTTCATAGAGTCGTAGAATCACCAAAGTTGGAAAAGACCCCCAAGATCACTCAGTCCAGCCATCTACGTACCCTCAATATTTGCCCACTAAATGATGCCCTTCAGTACAATGTCTAAATGTTTGTTGTCCCAGTAAAAACTATTTAACTGCAGCTTGTTTGTAAAGCAATCCATACAGCTGTGCTTTTTGATAGAGGTTACTTGTTTCTACCTGAGGGGTTTACACACATCATTTGGTTTACAACACTCATGTTCAAACCCTGCACAAATCTGGCCACAATCCTCATCCCCTCATGCAGGCTTCAAGTGCAAAGTTCTGGACTGTGGCATGAATTAAATAAAACAGCTCTGTCTGAGGGTCTCTGGGCTCAACAGGCACAAGAATAGGACATCACAAATGCAAACTCCAGTACTGGAAATGTGGGAAAGTCAAGATCAACACCTGTAAGCTGGAAATACGTTCACCTAGCACTGATCTGTGCATAACAAGATACATCAGTCCTGTCTGGGTTTTGGACCATCAGGAAGTCTGTGTGGCACTGCCCTGCTCCAATCAGGCTCTCTAGCTAAGGTCCCTGCTGGAGCTGGGCTCTGCATGATGACCACATGGCATCAGCACAGCTGGAAGAAGGATCAGAGCTCTAAGAGAGCAAATTGATTCTGGACACTCTTCCTCTCCTCAGGAAGCTGGAACACAAGCCCAGAGCACAGCTGTTTCCTTCTTGTCAGTTTATTGAGCTGAACGTGCTCCATCTGACAGCAGATCCAAGTTCCCAGCTGCTCACACCTTCCCAGTAGATTTCACCATTTGGGTTTAACCAGTCTCTGCTGAGTTTCTTTCTGGCAGATGGAGGATGGTACAAAAATATCACTGCACTAACAAGCCTCCATTTTGGCAGTGGGTCTGATTCTGTTGAGGTTTCAGGAGATCCTAACCCTGAGTAGAGCTTGCAAGATGGGCACATCCCTCCTTCTTGAAGGTGCTCCCTTTAATTCAGGATTTACGCAAGGTTTTGCTGATACCGTCTCATGAGTAAAGAAAGGACTCAGCAGCAGTTATTAAAGTCCTAATATGTTTACTAATTGTGCTGCAAACTGTCTGGCTAGTGGTTGAGTTGTTTTTCTGAGGTGAGTGACATGACTTGGAAGGTTTCCCGAGCGTGGTTAACATCAGGAATGGGACACTCCTTAATCTGCTCTCCACAAGCATTCTATTTGACTTAGCAGCAAATATTAACCAAACAACATTGTTGATCTTACCTCCCCATTGAGAAAACAGTAGAGGACAGCCACCACAAATCCCTAGGGGAAAGGAGAGAACAGGCTTTTAGCAACTCCTAGCTTATGTTCTCCTAGATCACAACCCAAACCCATTGCAGCCCTGGAGAAAGGGCATACTGTCACTGCCTCTTACATACCAACTGATCACATTTTCCCTATAAAAGGAGAAGAGGAAGGTTGGTTAAGGCACCTTGGAGCTGATACAAGGCTTTGACTTCAAGTCTTGCTCCAGACTGGTGCTTAAATCCATCAGAAGTCACTTCAGCTGTAAGTAGGACACCTGGCCATTCAATCTTAAGCATTGAAGGCAACTTGGTGGCATACTAGAGGCAACTTTCCTGGGGAAACGTGAACTGCCCGGAGTCTGTGAGAACACAAAGTGGCTACAGCTGCTTGATGGATGGATGCAATTGCACAAACAAGTGCTTCTGTTCACTCAACAGCAAAGCCAAGGTCAACAGCCCAGCACTGGGTGTGAATGAAGTGAGGCTTGTGGGAAGGTCTACAAAGCAAACTCCATCAAGAGTTTCCTCTGGATTAATGCATCCTCATAGGGAACCTGCCTCCTACTCCAATTAACTGCAATCCTACTTGGGGAGGATTTAGAGACAGAACTTTTTTAGCAGAAGAGATCATGAAAGCCAACTGGTCATAGACTAGGATGCCATTAATGGCCAGAAAGACCCTTCCTGAAGGCTATTCATCACATCTAAATGTGTTAATGATATCTAAACTGGATGAACGTGCTTGATTTTCTCCCCTAAGCACAAAAAAGCCCCAGGGGGACTAGCACATGGAGGTGTGTTTTCTTTCCAGGTGTCTAAAACAAGGAGAAACTCCTGGTGAAGTATAGATAAATATATAGGTAAAATATAAATTTATCTTCCACTCTCGCCAAGCTGGAGTGAGTAGCTTCTTCTCCAAAGGCACAGGACCAACACTGGGCATGTCTGGGAAAGCCCAGGTCACAGGTTTGGTTATTCCTTGGACAGACCGGTGGTCCACTCAGTGACTTACCTGGAATGACCCAACCACGAGCTCAAAGACCAGCTTAACTTCTGCTTTGAAATTGTCAGGGAAGAAAGCAAACATGATGTAGTGAATGCCAAAGAGAGGGATCAGCAGCAAGGTGGACTTGGCCAGTCTCCTGTTGGAAAGACAAACATAAGTCATAAGGGGAGAGGGAAGAGGAGCTAAAGGGTAAACTCATGAGAAATCCTGCAGCTGAACCTTATGCAACCCTGAAACTTTAATTTGCTGCATGCAATACATATCTGTTGATTACCAGGACCGTGATGGGGTAGCCATGCACACTAAATGTTTGTTTTTTTTTTTTTTGTTAGGATATATGATGTGGGCCACCTACTCTGAGGTCCTGGGAACACCCAGGCTTTCAATTACAGCCTCCAGCGAGGCAATGTCAGCAGGCTGCCCTCACCCACTAAGCAGAAATGTCTGGGCTACACCAAAAAGGAGGCAGCTGAGATCAGTTACCCATTGCTTTCTCTCCCCAGTATCCTTCTAACAACCTGGGCTGGGATGTGATGAACCATAGAAGCAGACCTTCTGCTGGGCACAGTCAGTTGCTAGCTACAGCAGTTCACAGAACAAAGGACTGTGCTGGGAGCGCTTCCATGTGCTCACTTTCCTCTTCATGAACAGCTCCCAAAGAAATACACACCTTCAGCAGAGGGAGAGCCATCACCCCTAGTTTGTTTCCCCTGCAGACTGCAGATGGCTGGTGAATTCAGATGCGGTGACAACATAAAATGTGCTATCTTCATTCCCTGTAACTTCAGTGGAGGTATTTCTTTCTCCCCTCCTGCTGGAGATCTTTTTTCATTTCTACAAGCTAAACCATTATCTAGTGTCTTCTTTGTTTGCTTAGAATTTCTGGAAATTACAGCTTCTGGGAGAGAAATGGTATGTTTAGCTCAGAATAATGATAGGCTATCGCACAATGAATGCCTCCAAAGGAGGGGGATGAACAGTATTAGTGCTTAATGGCATCAAGCTGGGTAATGAGTGGTCTAATTAGGAAGAGATGATAATTTATTAAATCTAATCATTATTAGAATCTAGCTGACAAAAAAAAATAAAAAAATAAAAAATAAAAAGGAAATCAAGAACTTCAGGATGCTTAAGGGGGTTTTGGTTCTCTCGGTCACCCACATCCTCTGCATCCCCCTCTCCCAGAGGCTTCTGGAGAAACAGAAGCTTAGGCAAAGGTGTTGGAAATACTTGTTCTTCCATCTACAAACCCTTCAGGTCCCATCAGGCTCAGATAGTCCCCAGACTATCTTCATTTATGTGCCATCTGGATAGACTTGCAGTGAAGGCTGATGTGCCAGCATTATGCAGATGATGCTCATCAGCTCATCATCGTATCTCCCAGCAGACCTTTCCAGCTTTCCCTGGGCCAGACCCAAAGACAGTTTGATGTTAAAACTCTGCTTGGAGGCTGTGATTCCCCATGGAATACCTACTGCCTGCAACTCATTCTAGGCAAATAGAATGCCTGTAGGAAGCAAGGACTGTCACTGTCATGAACTAGCCTATGAGCAGGGCCCATAGACTAACCCCTAGGAGCCCCATTCTCCAGTTTGAATAACACCTCAAACGAGTTTCTTGCTTCCAGCACTAAGCTTCCCAGAATACTGAGTGATGTTTTGGATTTTATATCATCTTCAAGGCAAGCTCCCTTAGGTCTGGCTCCATAATATTGGAAAAATCCCCCTACAGATTGCAACAAGGAAAGCTGTCTTTCATATGTCATGGTGTGTTTATTCCAGGAAGCTGAAGACTGGCTGTACAGTAGACACAAATGCATGGTAGGCTGTCTAAGGCTGGTTAATGTCACCTGAAGGAAGCCATGCTTCTCAAAAAATTAATTACCTTCTCCTCCTGTCACAGAGTGCACTTCTTATACCTATCCTCTCTGATATGGTGACAGATGATGTAGGAAAAACACATCTCCACTATCCAGCGCTGCACCCATTCCTCTCCTTAGCAGTGGTAAGAGTTAAACAACACTTTGCTCCTGAACACATAATGGAAAGTTGCCCAGAAAACTTGGATGATAATATTGAACTATGAACATGGACAGAATGGAATGGGATTAATTTTGCTCAACATCTCTTCTGCAAAAAATAATGTGTTTTCTTCTTCTCTTTGCCCCAAATATTGCTGTCCTGCTCTTGCACAAATCTCTGTCATTTGCAGAAAACTGTTTTGGGAGACTAGTTTTCACAATTTCTGACATATTAAAGCCCAGCTCAGTACATGTAGCATTAACGAGTGAGTGAATGAGCAGTGTACCTGAATTTCCACCCTGCAGCTAAACTGAAACCATTTGGAGCTGAACAATACTATCAACATATCAACACATTATTTTTTAAATATAAACAATATAAAATAAACAAGAGGAGGAGGAAGAAATGGAAACGAGAGATTCCCAGTGTTGTCACTTTAAAGCCTATTTATCCCAGATGTGGCAGGAGGAACCAACATATATCATTACCAACAGGTTTTCGTAAGCTCTCTTGGGTCCTGCAGGCCAAAGCCCTGAAGTTAGCAGCAGCATTTCAGGTAACAGGGGTATGACTTATAAAAGGATCCAGACTGCAGACTGCATGCCTAATCATAGAATCATAGGATCACCAAGGTTGGAAAAGACCTCTAAGATCATCCAGTCCAACCATCCACCTACCAATTAATGTCATTTATAAAAGGATCTGGATGACCCCTGGTGTCTCTACAGCTAGCTGTCTAAACACTAAACATAGAGGACCCTTGGTGGGATCCAAAACTCAAGTTGAGACTCTTAATATTCATTTCTACAGGAGACTACAATGCCTCATGTCTCATTGCAGCCAATAGTCAGTAGAGACTTTCAGACATACCAGTGGAGTCTGATTGTATATATACACAAGTTACACACAAGTCTCCCATAGGTGCAATGTCTTGTATGCCACATCCAGACAAGCGTATCAAACATCCTAGGGCATCTGATATGGCTTGGACACCTATACGTGACTGGTTTGTGCCTGAATGGAGCTGAGATGCTTTTCCAGATGGATAAGGAAGGTGAAGAAGTGAAGATGTGAAGATCATTCATCCTTCTGCAATTGGTTCCTATTTGGCAGGACAACGTGGGGAAGCCTTTGTTACTTACTGCCCTGTCATGCAAGGCTTGTTTACCAGGCAAAGAAGATTTACTGGCAGTTTGCACTTCACTGGAAAATAAGTAGAAAAAAAGCCGTGAGCTCAAAGCTCAGCATGACCTGCTAGGTAATCTGGGCATAACCCTTCCGATGAGTGGTTGGCAGCACTTCTAGGGAGATGAACGGGAGCCAACTGCCCCAGGCTGCTGCATAGTAAGTACTAGAACATATTTTAATATGATGATTTAATCTATCCACCTGGTTAAAGCTGTTGCAGTCCTGGTTTTGGGAAGATAGATTGCCCAACTTGAAATACATAGAGATGCGATAGAAAACACGGGTCTGACAATGTTGGTGTGTTATGATGATGGAAAAAGAAAATATTGGCTTTGTATGCTGCAGGGAGAAAATAAGGTGAAATACTGGAATTTTCCTTCATAAATTTGAGAATCTCTGGTAGGAGATGAAATACATAATTTACCATCACTAGAGAAAAAGACGCAGAACTGTGGTTGGTCAATATTTAAGGGCTATATTGATTTTAAGTTTTCCATCTTGCTGAAGGATGAACTGAGTTCACGTGCTTCAAAGTACACAGCTCCCTCAAAAAGTAAAGAAGGCTTTATGAACAGTGAGCAGGTAGACACCGCTCTTTTTCCTTTTTACTTATTTTCTAGAAATACTTTGATAAATATCCAGGATATTTGAAAGGCTAAGCCAGGACAGTCACAGGAGGTAAAAATGAAACAATGTCTGAACTTCTATTTTATTTGCACTGAAGATATAAGAAATCCATACAGGGAAATGGATTTCTTGTAGTTTTAATAAGCTGTCCCAAAGACCAGTCTTACTCGCTGAGACAAATTCTGATTTCACTTGCACGTTGTTCATTATAAAGAGCCCCCGTAAGGTCAACATTGTATTATTGGGACAAAAGCTATACGACAAGCAAAACTTCTGAGACAAATTTATTTCTCAAGAGCAAAGAGAAATGAGTACATTAGGATGGATTAATGCAATCTCACTCAGGAGTCTTCTTTAGGGAATGGAAAAACTGCCACAGATTCTACTGAATGCATGGATTTTCTCAATTTCTACTTTGAAAAAAGTGAGTTGAGGGCAACTGCTTCAGATAAAAATAACCCTATACTGTAGATGGATACTCTTTGTTCTTCATCACAGTCCTCTGGCCTTCAGGATCCAATAAATATTGATTAAATATTGAATGTGCAATGAAAAAGGCCTTTTTGTTTCATGAACACTACTCTTACTCTCACGCCCATCAGCAAAAGGCCCATTTCTTGATTTCTGATCATCTTTAGCAAATTAACAATATGTGATTCTGATGAGGAAAAATGCAGACAGATGCAGTACTTTGACTAAGTGCCAAAGAGGTTTTGCAAAACCATGCAATACTGTAAAAAAATGCCCAGGACTTACGAATACTGGCTGGTTTCATTGTGTCCAACATCTGGGGAATGCAACTTCTGGACTAAGATACGGATGATGCAAATGAAGAGAATGAAGTTCACCTGTTGGGATGGAAACAGGAAAAAGAAAGATAAAAATCATGCTCCTGCAGCATTGTTCTGCAGTGAAAAGAAGAAATTGTTAAAGGGGAGGTGCCTTTCACTGCAATATCTTTGCCACGGAGCAAGCTGTTGTTAAAAAGCCATGAGCAGAGAACCCCACTCTAGGAGCACACAGTAAACCGACACAGGATGGCAGCCATCTTGGGCCTGACATCAGCCTGCTTGGGACTTTGTGTCATACATCCCAAGTATGATGATGTCAAACCCATAGAGCACAGCTATGCACGACGTCCTGTTGCGCGGGGGAGCGCCGACGACAGGGTGGGAAAAGAGCCTTGGGAGTTAGCAGAGCGACAGACGTCAAAGCCCTTGGGAGACGGTGACATGGGACCGGCTGCTGAGCATGTCAAAGACCGAGGCCAAAGAAACCAAAACAAAACACAAAGCTGTATCCACTTAAGCAGGTCTCTGCTCAGCGCTGATGGGCATTCTTCTCTGGAGAGAAGTTGGAGACAACAGATAGCAAGTGTTACACCTCACCAGCACAGTGGAAAGTTTCCTCTCCTACAAGGTTAGACCAGAAGGACCTACCTACTAAGCTAGAACTGCTTCATTAACGTACTCAAGCAAAGCTAGCCTTATTTTCTAGCAAAGGTGTAGAGCTAGGAATGGTACTTTCTACAAAGTAGATGGCATGAGTTGAACAGAAACGTACTGACTTCTAAAATCCTATCCATTGAACCATGATGTAATTCATGCAACACATCCAGCAGAAAAATGAAGACGGATTTTTGTGGCCTTAGTCTAGTTTAGTTTCTTCATAGTCTAGTTTAGTTGCCTTATAGTCTGGTTTAGTTTCTTTATCTTTTCGTGTTTAGTGAATGCACAAAGGATTCTGATTTTTAACATATGTAAAGGCCGGAAGGAATTGTGTCAAGCAGCTAATCTGATTTCCTGCAAAAACAAATTATAACATTTCCTCCAGCAGTTCTCAGGTTTATATCAACAACAGGTGAATGCAGCAGACTAAAGCCTATTTCTCATTTAGACAACAGCTCTTTTTCCAAGGCTAAGAGTGACTGGAAATTAATTATATTTCTTGGTTATGATGCATTGCCTAATCATTCTTTATCTACCCCATGACATTTATCATATCTTCTGTTCATATTTATTTGCTTATAAAATGTTTAGCATCTGACTTGATGGCAAGTAAAATTTATCAGTCCAAAATAGAATTAGCTAGATCTATTACTCTAATGAGCATTGATAGCACACAATCTGCACCAGTGCAGGTAGGATCAGAGCTGCTCCCCAGTCTCCTGCCATAAATTAAATACTGTGTTGGCTCATCATGGTTAAGAGCAAACATGGGCACAGAAACAGGTGGAATGTGACTTGATGGCTTCGTACGGCCTTAGCATTGCATGGTAGAAGATACGGCTATCAAACAGATAAAAGGGTTTAGATTATTTTTCAACCCAGAATAGAATTAAAGGCACTTGATCTATTCTCAGTGCTTAATTCTTCAGGTTGGAAAGATTTTTCTAATGTTTAACGTTATACATATATTTCTTCCTTCATTTGAGGTCTATGCTTTATTCGAGTGGACATGCAGAAATTGTAGCATTCCTCCCTGCAGAAATCTGTTATTCATCATATAGCTATTGTCATGGCCTTCCTTTGTAACAGATTTATATGATACCTGCAAAAGTAAAATCAGATAACTGCCGGATAGATTTTGTTTGGTAATGAGGAACTGATTTACTGACCAAAAGAAAGCATGGCATCACTGATCCTGGGAGAGTACGTTGTATTTCTGCACCAAAAGTTTATCTTGGGAAAGGGAAAATACAATTTATGTCTTTTGATGATGACATAAATATTTTGAGATGTGTCATTTAAGTATTTTATTTCTTTGCTGTGCAGCGAATAGAATAATAAGTAATTATGCAAACTCTTTCAGTTTGGAATTCCTGCCTGACAAATGCTACAGAAAAGGTCTCCTTGCAAAGGGCGTTATGTATGTGGAATAAAAAGAATGTATGTCTAAGAAAAGGCTTCAGTTTAAAATAATCACATTTGCTTTGATTTCTGCTGTATTCTTTTCCTTCCCTTCCCACGCATGTTTCTTGATTTGAGAAAACTCAAAGCTAAGTTTATTTATCAAGTTCATTTTTCAAGTTTTGTCTCTACACCTGACAGAGGAAACAGATAATATTCACCAAGGATGGAAGTACTCAGTTCCTCAGAAGCGTCATGATTTCTGCAGTCAGAACTGATCTGGAGAAGTAATGAGTTAAGCACCTTTGCCAGTTTATATGGAAATTAGCCAAGCTTCTCAAGAACTTAATGCAAAAACACATAGCTGGAATCCAGCTTTGTGCTGGATGCAAAAACAAGAGGCAAATACTTGTGGGAATTCATCTAGCTAGGTAGAAGTTTAGGGTTGGACTCATCCCATATTACTTCACATTGTCCACATCCACAATGGAACAAGTCACCCTGGGCTCTGAACTCAGAGAAACAAAAACTCATGGCAAAATTCAGCAGTTCTAATTTAGACATACATCGATTCATTAGACAAAATGACTTTTTCCTGGGTCTCCAAGCATGTTCCTTGATCTCCTCTGGCTATGTGCTCCCATGGCTACTGTACCAGAGCAAATGGATGAGATGGAGCTGGTCTGGCTTACATGAGCTCCACCTTGGGTGCCCCATCACTCAAGCTCTTCCCACAGCGTTTAAGTCAATGTTTAAAGATAAAGATGCTTATCCAGAGGCTGAGCTTCTTATCCCAAGACAGACATTCAGTACACAATGCAATGTTATCTGTCAGTGTATTTTACATGGTTTTTGGCAGAATACTTATCAAGGCACCTCTATCCCCCACACATTTTGTATTAAAGATGGCTCTGAAGAATATCTTGATACTTTACCAAAATGGACACCAAAATAGGAGTTTTAATGATCCACCAGATTGGGGTTTCTATTATTTCCTCCCAGCACCTAAAAAGTAAATAAATAAATAAATATTTCAGACTCACTTAAAACATCAATTAAAAAAAGCAAGCAGCTCTGTTACCTTTCAGGTACTTTGCCTAAATCATAGAATCATAGAATTGCTTTGGTTGGAAGAGACCTTATAGATAGTCTGGTTCCAATCCTCTGCCATAAGCAGGGTTGCCCCCCACCAGACCAGGCTGCCCAGGGCCCCATCCAACCTGGCCTTGAACATCCGCAGGGATGAGGCACCCACACTCCCTCTGGACAACAGTGCCAGGAATTCACTACCCTCTGAGTAAATAATTTCTTCCTAACACCTGAGCTAAATCTCTTCTCTTTCAGTTTAAAGCCATTACCCACTGTCCTATCCCTATTAGTCTGCGTTAAAATGATAAAATTGCGTATACGAGATTATGTGAAAAGGACTAAACCTGGTGTGCATGACCTGTGAAGAGCTGATGTCTTTTGTTGCAGTGGCTTTGAGCACTGGTAGGTAACACTTGCCTCAAATATAAGGCTATGGGTGCTTTTCTCCTTGGTAATTGAATGGGCTGGAGAATGTCCCTGTTCATTGCAGGAGAGTTGGAACAGATGACCTTTAAAGGTCTCTTCCAACTCAAATGGATCTATGAATCTGTGTTGTATCAGGGTGAATGCGAGGAAGGATGGAGATTTACTTAATTTTCCCTACAGTGAGGTCTCCTCCAAGGAAGTGCTATCAGAATCACAGATTAGTGAGACCTCTAATGTCCATCATCATGAATGGGGATTTCTTTGAGCACAGAGTAATGAGCACTGTTGGAAAAACAAACATCACCTTCTGAAAGTGAGGAAAGAAGGTGTGGTGGGATTAGCCCCAGTAAATCCAGCTAGATGCATCCAAGCTATGCCCAAACTGTGACTGGCAGAATGGTCAGCAAACTACACCACTCACCTACTTAACTGAGAACTGCATTTTAAAGCCAACAAGGAAATGACAGAATAAACTGGAAACAGCACTGCTGGAAATTAATACTGCTAGGAACATATTTCTGTGCAGCCCTCACAGCAGTCAGGTGATTAAGAGCACATTTTCAAGAGTGCATCCATGACAAATGGTTGGCATTCATATTTGAAACAGGTTATTTGAGTCCGTCACTGGTTTGGCTGCCTTCAGCTCATCTAACTAGAAATGCTGACAGCATGTCAGCAAGATAGCTGAGAGGGAGAGGCACTTTTAGAGCGCAGTTCCTGAGACCTTTTGCTGGGTAAAGAACTGGCTGCACGGCTGGGCCCAGAGAGTGATGGTGAATGGAGTTCCATCCAGCTGGCAACTGTCTTGAGTGGTGTTCTGCAGGGTTGGTGCTGGGGCCTGTCCTGTTCAGTATCTTCATTGATGAGTTTGACAAGGGGATTGAGAGCATCCTCAGTAAGTTTGCAGATGACACCAAATTGGAATGAAGTTTAATCTGCCTGAGGGTAGGAAGGCCATACAGAGGGATCTGGACAGGCTGATCACTGGGCTGAGGCCAATGGAACAAGTTCAACAAGACCAAGGTCCAGGTCCTGCACTTTGCCCATAACAACCCCAGGCAACACTACAGGATTGGGATAGGGTGGTTAGAAGAATGTGTGGGAGAAATAGACCCGGGGGTGTTGGTTGACGCTTGTCTGAACATGAGCCAGCAGTGTGTCCAGGTGGCCAAGAAGGCCAATGGCATCCTGGCTTGAGTCAGAAATAGTGTGGCCAGCAGGAGCAGGAAGTGATTGTCCCTCTGTACCCAGCTCTGCTGAGGCCGCACCTCGAATACTGTGTTCAGTGTTGGACCCATCACTACAAGAAGGACATTGAAGCCCTGAAGTGTGTTCAGAAAGGGGCAACAGAGCTGTGAGGGGTCTGGAGAACAAGCATTATGGGGACTGGCTGAGGGAACTGGGATGGTTCAGTCTGGAGAAAAGAAGGCTCAGGGGAGACCTTATTGCTCTCTACAACTGCCTGAAAGGAGGTTGTGGTGAGGTTGGGTTGGGCTCTGCTCCTGTGTAACTAGCGATAGGATAAGAGAGAATGGGCTTAACTTGTGCCAGGGGAGGTCCAGGTTGGATATTTAGGAACAATTTCTACTCTGAAAGAGTGGTCAAGCACTGGAACAGGCTGGACAGGGAGGTGGTGGGGTCACCACACCTGGAGGTGTTCAAGAAATATTTAGATGTTGTACTGAGGGACATGTTTTAGTGGGAAATATTGGTGCATGCTGCCCTTTCATTTAGATTTAAAGTGGCTCTCATTATATCTAACACTTCATTTTTAAAAATTCTGAATGAAGGTCACTTTAATTTGGAGTTAAAATTTCTAAATACAAGCTTTATGCTGTTTAACAAATCTTACCTAATTAGGTTTTATTTGATCTGGGTTAATTTCTTGCAACTTTTCCCTGTCGGTAATTTTCATATGCAAAAAGAAATAATCTATGTTTGGTATTAACATATCCTGTAAATTCACACTGTTTTACTTGGCACAAAAATATAGTGCTTTAAAGTCCCCGCTGCAAAGCAGTCTGCATTTTTATTAAGAATTACTGGAGCAGAGTGGGAATATATAGTAAGAAGAATTGGTAGTCAGAATGGTTAAATCCTTTGGTCTCTATCTCATTTTAGAGGCTATTTATTAACACAGTAAATAAAGTCAGTTTTATGCAGATAGAGTGAGACCATAGCAGAATTCAGCAGTCCTAAGGAAATGTGTTAGCACGACTACACATCAAAAGCACAAGGAAAAAAATCTGAGCTGCTTCCCTTTCTGAAATAAGGACAAATCAGGACACGTTTGGAGAGAGACTGCAAGGGAGAAAATGGAATTAACCATGTGCTGCAAATGCAGGATGCAAGGGCATGCACAGTGAGTGCATAATGAGCACCTGAATCTGTGATTCTCTGCAGTGTTTTCTCATAAAAGCATTTCAAACTACTCCAGTTTGACTACTTGAGTCAAAGCATAACGGATCAGATCCTGTTTACTTGCACGTATCCTTGGGTAGCTCAAATATGTGTCTCATTTGCTTACCTGTATTCTATCTATTTCTTACATAAAGTGTCAAAGGCAGCTATTAGGTTAAAGAAGATGGAGAACAGATCCAAAGATCTGACTGAAAAAAAGATCAAGAGTTTTCAGAGCTTTTCTGAGGGAGCTAATGGATGTGTTTATGAGGTTTCTGCTGTGCTGGAGTATGTAGGGTCAGTCCTGTAGGATGCCAAGCTCTGCTTGGAGCATGGGGCTCAGGGGAACGTGGAGGTCTGCTCACGGATCTGCACATATGTTCTCAGCTCGAAAGAAAAGTGAGTCCATGGGCTTACCCAACATTGAAAAAGTAAATCCTGACGACTGTCCAAGCGGTGATGAACACGGAGGGGGCACCTGGTGAGAGGAGAGATGGTGTTATTGTCACAAATCATTATGCATGTTTTCACCACTGCTCCTCACTCCGTGATAGTCTGCCTGAGGAGAGCGTTCCTGCTCCATCTGCGTGGTCACTTTTTCCCTCTTTGTTTGTTGTCTTTGATTAGATTTAGATTGGAAACATCCCAGGTAGGAAAGGTCTCTTTGTTCTGTGTTAAGCACAGTATTCTTTATTAACAGTGATTTCCAAATGCAATGGTAGTGCAAACAGAACAAGTATGTCCAAGTTATTAATTCTTGCATAATCCATTTCAGATCCACCACTGATGCTTTTGCAAATGATGGATGGATGAATGAAAGTCCAAAACTCCTTCCAGTACCTGTCATTGCCCTTCCTCACCCAAAGAACCTCAGAACACATTACCAATGCAAAATATTTCCTTTGATTTAAAATCATGCATTTCTCTTTAAGATCTTTCAGAGGCACTGTGCTGAAAAGACCTCTGCACAAGCCAAGTTTAAAGAAGGTCTGACCTGATGCATCTGAAACCAGGCCTGCTGACATCACCTCTCCTTACACTTATAGCATGGAGAATTGCCTCTCTTCTGCAGTGTGAACTCAAGCGTAACTCCTGTCACTTTCAATGGAAGTTACTGTACAGCTAACTGATCAAACCCTGAGTCCAGGCATACCCTTGCAAATGACACAAATGCTTTTTTCTCTTCCTTTTCAAGATTATTCCCTGCTCTAATTATTTCTCAGTTTCAGCTACTGAGAGTGCAGAACAGAAAGCCTTTTTGCCTTGCTTATACATACATCTCCAGCTAAATGGGTTACGATGTCTTTGGAGAAAGAAGAGAAGTCTATCTAGTAGGGTTAATTTGCATAAGTTAGTATTTCAGCTCTGGGCAGCCTTGTGAAGTTTCATTTTGTCTTCTTTCCCTTTCCCTTTCCCTTTCCCTTTCCCTTTCCGTTTCCCTTTCCCTTTCCCTTTCCCTTTCTCTTTCCCTTTCCCTTTCCTCTATCTCTTCCCTTTCCCTTTCCCCTTCCCCTTGTCAGGATAGCTATTGAGCCTGATCTCAGTAAGGCAAGAAGAGCAAAGGATTGTAGAGTCTGGATGAATCCAGCAGTCCTGCTTAGTTCATCCTTACAATTTAAGAACAGCGCACGATGCAACATTGGGATCCCAGTCAGGATCAAATAGGGGTTTCAGTCCAAAAGTCCTTTAAGATACTGAGGTGCTCAACTATCAATGAATTGAGCACAAACTAAGCTCTTAAATAATTGTGAAGGTTAATGCTCTTAAGCTCCTCTGACCACTGGGGATTAAATTGCTGTTAAAAATGCCTGCCAGGGTCACCTCCTGGTATTCAGACCTAAGAAGATGCATACCCCAGCCAATTAAGATGTACCACCAGAAGTACTTCCTCTCTGAAAAGAAGGAGATGACCAACAGGGTGTGAAGATACAACCCTTCCACCAGCAGCCAGAAGAAGTTGGCCATGACGCAGTACTGGAAGAAAACCATCATGGCTTTGCAGCCTACCTGGAAGAGAAGAAAGGAAGAAACAGTGGTGATCTGTAGCACGTTTCCATTGTGAACACCCAAAATTCCCAGTAAACCTTGCCCTATGTGTAACTCTGAGATCGCTTTTTTTGCAGCCCGTGAAGGCCTTATAGGATAAGCTTCATGTGAAGAGCCAAAAGGCCTGCAAAGCCTGAGCATGGACAGGCTCAGGCTGCTTGGCAGGTGTCAACCAACACATGAGAGTGCGGTTCTGAACTGAGATCTACCCAGTGGCTCATTTATGGTGCAACCCACAAAACCCTGATTCAGGGTGATGGAGGTGATCTGCACTTGAGAGGAAACGAGAAGAGGCGATCATTTTTTGTGTTACTTTTGCCACCAAAGTCATTATCTTGATGGACATCATCTCGAGTGACTTGAACATCATGGTCCCCCCATCATTCATAGTGGAGCTGCCTCTCTGAATCCATAGAAATGAAGTCTCTGGTGAATAAACTGATTACCCAGGTTAAATAAAAATAACAATAATGATAAAAAAGTAGCTCTTGAAAACAAAATCCAATCATAATCACCCCATGGCCTGGCAGCTATTGCAAAAACTGAATGGGTCTGACAAAGGACTTTGAAGAAAGTCAAGTCTACAAAGAATTGAGAATGCTCAGTTAAGAAAAGAAGAAAGGACAATACATCTTTTTTAAGTAAAAAGAAGAGGATTAGAAGGGAAAAGAGGGTAAACGCTAATGAGCATGGACAGATTAGATTGAAATGGAAGGAAAGAGCTGAAGTGAGGAGGAGGACTGCTCTTTCTTGGAAAATAAATAATTAAACACAGCAACTTGCAGTGAAGTCCTCACTGCAGCTCAGAATTAACACTTACAGGTAATGGGAACAGTCACCTAAGAAAAGAAAAACGAGAAAAAAAAAGTGAATAGGAAATTTCTCTCCAGCACTCAATGGCCAAAACCACTGCAAAACACCTGAAGGTTGAAATCAGCTGCCCAAAGAGCTCTGTTAGCACCAGCCATTGGCCAGCACCATTCTACAGACTCATTTAGAGGAATGCATCAGTTGCATTGTTAATTATATCCACATTGCTTAACCATCCCTGAGATGTACAGCAATAGCTACATTGGCTTCAGTGGGTCTGCTTGGGTTATACCCTGCTCTTTTTGGGCACGAAGTTCTGATTAGCAGCTCCTCCTTGGTGCTCTGCATTTGCACCATGGTGAATTTAGAGCAATAATTGATTTGCACGAGTGACAAGCTCACACATCCCCCCGCTCCTCTCTCCTGCTGAAAACAGTTGCTATGAAACATGATGGTTTAAAAAAAAAAAAAGGCATAAAAAGTGCTTTCTCGATGCCATATGTTTGGAGAAAGACTTGTCCCCACTGATTGCTCAGAATTAACTCACCCCTCCCCTATCACCCATTGGTATGTTGCACTGGGGTCCTCACGGGCTCCTGCTTATCAGTTTATATGCATATCAGCCGCCTGCTGCAAGGCAGATGGCACAAGCAGAGACTTGCTGCAGGGTGGCGATGGGGGAAAGTGGTGGCAGAGCAGGCACTTCACTTCCAGGCAGGGAAGGTAACAGTGAGATGAGCTGACAAGGGCTTGGGATGTGTCATCCTCCTCCCTAGATCATCCCTCTGCTCTTTGTTTTTTTCCCTGCCTCTGTGTGCGTATGTGTGTGACACTCATTCCTTTCATCCAAAGCCTGGGCCATCTGCAGCCAGAGGGGATTTGCTGGTGGGAGTGCACTCAGCAGCATTTAGGAGCTCCCAGTTGAGATGTGAGTTTTAGGGGAGCAAAATAGGATGCATCTCAACCACGTGCTCCTCAAACGTGAATTTGCTTTGGGGAATGAATTTTGGGGAAACCTTTCTGGATGGCTGTGATGAAGGGATGCAGAGGCATGAGGCTGGAGCATGTCATAAAATCATAGAATGGCTTGGGTAGGAAGGGACCTCAAGGATATTAAGCTCCAACACCCCTGCCACAGGCAGGGCCACCAACTTCCACATTTAATATTAGACCAGGCTGCCCAGGGCCCCATTCAGTCACAAGGCACTGGGACAGTGTACAAGACCAGGAATGACAACTCACAGAACTCCTTTCTTAAAGGGGCTGTAGCAGAGCAATTGCTCACTCTGTGCTGGGAGATATAAGGCTATTTGAGCAGCTGCTACTATCCCAGGCATTTTTCATTTTACCAGGAAAAAAAGATATATTTATGCATCAGAGTGAGCACAGGCTGATAATATATTGCAGTCTGAGGTCATCTGTGACTTGGGGATGTCCTGCACTGGAACAGATTTGGCATGGACCAAGCCAACACCATCACAGAATATGCTGAGTTGGAAGTCACCTATGTGGATCACCAGGGAGCCTATAGCAAAGCTATATAACCACAAGCTGACTCTATAGGTAGGACTCTTACAGCTGATACTTACAAAGTCTTCTTTTTCACTTTTTCCAGCCAGTGGAGATCCAGACAATACTGTCAAGAACATCCAAGGTGTGATCTGCCTCATCCACAGATAAAGCAGGGCAGATGTATTGTAAAAATACCTCTTTCCCCACCAACTACAGAGGGAACATGGACAGACCAGCTCAGCTGAAAACAAGACCACTGCATCAATCACCACCCACAATGATTTCTATCTTACACACTAACTGCCTGGGATTCTTGCTGTCTTTACTTACGCTGGGTAGGTTTGTGCCAGACCAAATATCCCTAAGAGAGATGCACTTCTACTGCTGACTGCAGTGCTGTTCTTCCCTTGAGCCCTCTCAGCCAGCCAGCTCAGTGACACATTCAGAAATCAGCCCTTCCTGGCTTTTGAGACATCTCATCCTTATTACATGCGGCACATTGTAATGGGGTCATTGTAATGACCCCATGACACATCAGTGTTGAAAGACCAGTAGGAATGATGTTTAGAAAATACATTTTCAGCAGGAAAAGCAGCATTACAACACTGCTTGCTCAATTTTCTCCCATCCTCTACCTCATTTGCAACCCTGCCTTCCTCTAGATGGCTTGCACTGCTTCTGTCCTCATGAGATGTTGCAGTGAGATGGTCTACCCAGCCTTTGTTGATGTCTTATTGACTCAATTAGCTCCTCTCTGCTTCCATCTTCGGGACTCCATTAGCCACAAGCTATTTGCTTTTTCCATAAAGTCTCCTTCATTTCCTCATATGCTGCTAGTCACCAACTACAGAAACCAATTCCTCCTCCAGGTAAGGAGGGACAGAAAACTTTTTGACCCCAAAAAGGTCAAAACCCTTTTTGACCACTTCTGTGCTTCTCATTAAACCCATCATAATCAGCAAGATAATTTTATCTTAATTATTTCAGAAGCTTACGTGAGGGTGAAATAAGGCATACCTTATTGCTACTGCATGGGCCAACCCTCCCTTGCGTTACTGGGCTATGTTGCAGGGCTCTGAGGACTGTCTGAAAAGGAGACAGTGCAAAATTCATCTGCTTAAAAGTAGGCTGTTTATGATCTTGTAGGCACTCTCAGGTATTGTGCTGGGCCTCCAGTTACTGCTCCACAAGAAGTGAGATCTTCCACAGGCTCTATCATTCTCCTAAGTGATGTACGATGGGGATATTCACAGGCATTTCCCTATTCACTGAAGAGAAGTTGGATTTAGATGACCTTTAAGAGTCCCTCCAAAGTCAAATGATTCTAAGTCTGCCCATCACAAAAAATCCTTAAAGGTGCTGAGCTAGCAAGCAATTCAAATATCATAGAATGGTAGAATCATAGAATGGCCTGGGTTGAAAAGGACCACAGTGATCATCTAGTTTCAAACCCCCTGCTATGTGCAGGGTTGCCAACCACCAGACCAGGCTGCCCAGAGCCACATCCAGCCTGTATGGACATATCTTACATATTGTTCTGCATGACCATCCTGGAGGACACAAGGAAGGAAGTATTTTTAAATGCAGACACATCTTTGAAATCAATTTCTATTCCTTTTCATTGTGGATGTGCAAAACACATGTATCAGTCTGCTTCCTGGTCACAGAGTACTTAGCATTCCCATTTAGCATGTATATTGGGCTGAGTGTCTGCTTTCTGGATAGGAAACAGGCCTATGACTTTCAAAGCAAGGATTCATGTCATGTGGGGCATATATTGCCCTATTAGACAAATCTTCTGTGAGATCACATTGATTTAGATACCGAGAAGCATAATCTGAAAGCTAACAAAGAAATAGAGAAGGTAGAAGAGAGCACATTTGCTTTGTAAGAGAACACCTTGCAGTTGTGTTAGGGCAAATCTTTAATAAGCCGTTGATACTTAGGAATGCAGCCAGTCCTTCCAAAAAGGAGAGGGGTGAGTAGGGTGGTTGGACTGCTGGTGTGATGCAAAGAATTATGCTTAGCTGAGAAGCTGGGCAGAGATTTTAGGATGTCAGCAGAGGGTCAAATTCAAAGTTTACTGCAATGATGGGAAAAACAACAAAGCTACTCAAAGCCAGCATGCAGCACAGAGCTCATGTCCTACAGTAGCTGCAAAAAACACAGCCCACTTAGTCAACTGGTAGGAAAAATGTACTCAAGACACAAGCAGGCTTTCTGAGATGCAGAGGAGTGTAATGGTGGAAAAAACAAGACTGAGCAATGACTACAGGCTACCACACTCTGCACTTTATACTTTAATGTTAGCCCTGATAAATACATTTTTTTTTTCTCATAAAACTGATGTAGCGACTAGCTGAGTCACCTGGAGTAATGCAGTCCAGATGCTGAAGGCAGTGATTAACACACAGTTGAATATGTTGCATTAAATACACATATATCCTACCTGTCAGTGGTAATAACTCTGTGCAAGATATCTCTGTTCATTAATATTTGCTAAGGAATGGAAGTCTCAACCAGCTCCTGAATTTGTCTAGCTCAGTATAAGCAGCTTAGCTGGACAGGAGTTGGTCTAAGGAGGTTTTGATGGAGGTGCACACACAACACACATGTGTGCGTGCACCAGCCTACTGGGAATGCAACAGAACTCAACATCAAGAGGTCAATTAACTTCACACAAACACTGCTGTGCACCAGAGATCACCACTGCACTAGCACATGTCTCCATCTGCTTCTTTACTGGGGATATGGTGTGTTATGGTTTAGGATTTGGGTTAAAGAAGTATCTAAATCTGGACAAAGAAGTACAAAGGGGCATTCTCCAGCTTCACACACTGTATAGCTGGCTTGGGAACATGTCCTGATGTAAACATTCTGCCTGACTCCCATTGCCCCAAGCGTGGGTCTCTCCAATAGGTGATCTGACCTGTCCCTCACCATGTACGAACGCTCTTGTGCAGGAATGTGACCCCCTTTGCAGTCCCTGTAATTCCCTCCTTGCACCCTCAATCACTGCATCCTCCTACAGCGTGGAACAGAACTTGAGATATTTGTGATAGGGCATCAAGACATACAGTCAGCTTAAAGATACATTCGTGTCGTCACATGCAATCCTGGATAACACTGAAGCTCCTGAGATGGTTTGTGGAGGTGGAACTATGCCCTCAGCCCAGTCCCTACTGCCTCTGGCAAAAACATGGGCTCAGATTCATCTCAATCCATCATGAAATGTGGAGGCCTCCGAATGTCCTTTAAAGTACTTGTGTCCATTCACCTGGGCTGCCACCGCTGAAGAACGAGGAACAGATTTACACAGACATTTCTGCGGGTCTCTTCGAAAGGAGACAGATGAAAACTCATTTTCTCAGTGATAGATTTATCCAGCACTTTTCTTTTATGCTGCCCGGAGGACATGACCTATCCAAAAGGCTGGGTGTTGAGTGACTTGTGTGGAAATTGCCCACAGCAACAGCTGTCCTCCCCAGCCTGGTCAAGGAGGCTTCCCTGATCTTATTTAAAAGCCTTTCTTTTTATGGATCCTACTTCCAAGACCTGGCTGGAAGATGGGGTAGCAAAGAATCATAGAATCACAGAATCATAGAATGGCCTGGGTTGAAAAGGACCACAACGATCATCTAGTTTCAACCCCCTGCTATGTGCAGGGTCACCAACCACCAGACCAGGCTGCCTGGAGTTGCCCAGAACACCTCCTGCTTTGTTGATTATGAAATTAGGATCCCCAGCCACAGGGATCAGCCTTACCCTAAATCTCCATATCTGCAATGCCATTTTAGATGCTCATGACTGAATGATAACTAAATCCAAGAGTCTTGAGCTCATTCCTGCCCCACATGCCTAAATCAGACTGAATCCCATTCCAGCTCTTCTTGCACTGAGATGTCCACCTCAGCCAATGCACAATGTCATCTATGATGAGGATGTAATAACCAGATAATTACTCTGCTTGCGTGACTATATTATATGATTAATTCCTCATCTCACTATTATCTGGACACCAGAACTCATACAGCTAATCAATTACCAATCATTTTATAACCTAAATATTGCATGCCACTATCCATAGCTCTGCATGGTCCACTGGTTTGTGTGTGTGCTGCATGGAGATGTCAGGATAGACTTAGTTTCCAAATATGTTTTCGTTTTTTATGAGGCATTTCTTTTTCCTTTTAATTTTATTTTTAATATGTAAGGTCTCTTGCTTTCCGAGACAAAAATAACCTGATAGGAAGAACAGATTTACCATACTGGCCCAAGTACTGCCTCTGTTAAAAAAGGAAGGGTGAAGATGGTGTGAGCTTTTCCCTAGGAAGATGTTGCTCACAATGGCATTATTTACAGAAACAAAAAGAAAAACTCTTTTTCCCACCCAAATGGGTCTTTTTGTTCCAACTAGAGGCTAGAGCAATCTTCTTTCAGAATTCGATCTCATAAAGAGAGCACAGGTGGTTTTTCAGTAGTGACTGCTGATCCTGGCTTAGATGTCTCATGAGGAGGTGGCAAAGACATGACCTTAATAACCTCAGATTACTTCTTGTCTCATTCCCATGCTTAAGGCTCTTATATTTTCACTACTTAGTTGGCTTTGACAGAAGAATGGAAAACTAGACAGTCTTTGGGGTCCCTTTCAGCCCAAGCCATTCTATTAATAGAGACGCCATTTCCAGACATCAACTTGGCAAACTGAAAATGCAAATATCTATCTGTTATCTCAGCCTTCTGCTACTGTGTTTAGCCTTCTGCAGAGACAATTAGGGTGATAGTCTGACCCTACAGAGGTCAACGGCAAAACCCCTTCAGGGCTTCAGGCTGGAGACCTAATTTGCAAAAAATCTGCATGACATCAGTGGGAATCTTTGAAAGAAATAAAACAGCTTCTTATTGGGTGACTCTTTTTATCTGAAAGCGAGTCCCTAGGTCAAGCCAATTCACTGAGCAATAAAGGGAAAGACAAAGTGTTAACTTACCCTGGGCATACTCAGTGTTTTGTGTAACAATAGAAAAACAAAACAAATTGGAAACAAAACCAAACAAGACAGGCTGGTGCAAAACCATTGCTTAATATCTCCCTTCTCTTTAATTGCAGTAGTAGCCTGGATTCAAAGAGATTGCTTCGGTAACTTGGATTCTGTTCCTCCTTTCCTATCAGGGAGTCTGAAAAGCAAGTCATTTTAAATACTAAACTGCTACACTGGTGATTGGGTCTACCAGCTTTCTTGGGAGATGCACGGACATTTTGGGTGCTGAGTTCTACCTGGCACTATGTTTGCCTAAAGAAATTTGACCAGAGAAATTCTTAAGAAGGCATCTGGACAGAAACAGTGTGGCTCCTGATTGGAACATACAACCTTCAGTTTGTGAGGGCCTAAATTGTCGAGTTCAAAGTAATTTCTCATCTATCAGGAATTAAAACGAAGAAAAAAAGTCTTTAAAAACCTTCAGGGGAATAATAATTTTACATCTTGATGATGGATCCTTCAGCTCCTGCTGCCCTAGAGACTTCAATACTACATCAGCTCTGAAATACATGGCAGATGGATGGACATAACTGAATTCAGAGAGGGCTCATGGTCACCATCTATCTCAGAGAGAGGCCTGAAGGAATAAGATGCCTCAAACACAGATTTTCCTTGTTAACATGCTGCTTTGCATCATTGATGCCCCAGAAACACGTGAGAGTGCTCTTAAGCTGTAGCAAAAGCAAATTAATTCAATTTATCTTAACCTTCTTTCCTCTAGGTCACAATGCATTACATTTTCAAATGTCCATCATTGCCTAACAGTACACACTGCACTACTTACCCCGTGTCATCTGTCACAAGCCAATTTATTAAGCCATTATAACCTGGATTTGTGTCTAGGCTTGTTGATTTGTCATCACTTTCATAGAGTAGAAATGGTATTTCTAGCCTGATGAGCTGAGCTGCACAACTGTATGCACGCAAACGCACTATTTCATCAAGCTATGTCTTGCCTGCTTCCAGTGTGACTGTGGAAAGATGGGCACAGCAGAAAGATGCCACTTTGTTCAATCTTATTGTCTCTTTCCTCTGCTATCATATCCACTTGCATTGAGGCTGGGCCACTGTTGACCCTGTATAGGGTATCACTTCTCTGGATAGAGTATCATTGGTCTAGCAGTAGCCAAACCAATATGGCCCCCAAAGTCCCACAAGGTAACCTTGGTTTCCCTTTGTGCTTTCACTTCCTTAATGCCAGCTGAAAGCCGGCTGAAAACAGTAAGACATTTCAAAGTTCATATCTGCTAATATGGAAGTTACATAATGCAAACTCTAATTTCTGTGCTTCCAACCCAACAAAGCACGGCAGGGTCAGATCCTCAGCTAGCAGAAACCTGGTGGACTTTATTAAAATAAATGGAACCATACCAGTTTACTCCAGCAAAAATGCAGCGCACATGATTGCACTTTATGCCTAGCCCACTTCCCACGCAGGTCTTCCTGAATACAACATAGTTGAAATCTGCAGGAAGCTCTTATGTCTGCTTTAGCTCACACAAGAAGCAAGTTTAAGCCCCGTGACTGTGATCCTCAAGGCTATTTAAGCATTTCTCGTCTGCTGAGTTTAACGGGGGTTATGTAACTGACAGCCTTTGAGGGCCTGGGCCTTTCTATTTTGTCTCTTAGAAAGATTAGTTTGATTTTTTGGTGGGGGGTGGGGAATCTTGTGAGTGCTTGTAAGATGGTGATTAGCTCTAGCTGGTCTAGCCTCCGCGTCAGATGACTCATAGTTGAGTTCAGACATAAAAATAGCATTATCTTGGTAAGTGGGGTAACTGTCCCTATTTCATGCTTATCAACTTCAGAATGATAACAGCACTTCCGAACATGTCTTCAGTGATAAAGAAAGTTGAGCACAAGTTAGCAGCTAAAGGGAGAAGGTGATCAGAGTTTTAATAGTACCCTTATTGGCAATACTGCATTGCTCTAAGGTGCTAGCAATTGACAGAGGCATAGCTGATAAGGTCAGTTCTTCAAAGGCAGTTCCTGCTTCAGAGCTCTTCTATAATACAGCTTTCCTGTTATTCCCAAGAGAAAAAGAGAAATCCAGGGGATAAATAATCCAAGCAAAACCACATAAAGCCATGTTAGAGCCTGGTCTCCAAGGTACGGATCCTTTCAAGGGCTGCAAGATATCATCAATCCAAGGAGCAGAAGGGGCATGACCTGGAGTCTGGTACTTTCAATCTCAAGGAATGGATCCCCAAATCCACAAATCTTTCTCACCTACTCAGCCTGGCAAGCCTCCAGCACCACACATCAAGCATCCAGCTCCATCCCCTGTGGCCACCCATTGTCTTCCCTTCCCAAAATGATGATTCTCGACCTTCAGTTTCTCTGACACTCACATCTCCTTCTTCCCAAACTCAGACCTCAAGCTCATGCTCCCTTCTTACACATCCTTTGGCAGAGGATCAGCAATGAGAGCTGCAAGAGTGCCAGGCACAAACTGCTGTCTCACCAATCCAGAAGGAAGCGATTGTTTGCCAGCAGTTCCACAGTAATTACCTGTGTGTGTCCTCTCCCTTTGGCATGGATTAGATGGCTTATGTCTCTTTCATAGCCATCAGTGGTGACTTGTACAGGTACAGACCTCTGCTGTTCTAGAAGAGATGATGAAACTACATTCCTGGGTGGGGTGTTTCTGGCTAGCTTCAAAATCCAAACAAGAATGTGAATAAGTCTAGGTGGATAGGCAGCCACTTCCCACGCTCACAGCTCCTGCTGGCCATGGGCAGTAAGCATCCCAAACTTCTTTACAGCCACCCATTGCTTTACAAACTCTTCATTTATTGCATTTGCCAGTAAATCCTCAGATCAACTCCAGCACTGATTTTCTAAAAGCACTTGAAGACATTACGTTTTATTTTTAGTTCTACTTACTTTGAACAACCTGGTCTAGTGGGAGGTGTCCCTGCCTATAGCAGTAGGGTTGGAACTAGGTGATCTTAAAGGTCCCTTCCAACCCAAACCAGTCTATGATTCTACTTTTGCCTAATATATTTACTATTAGATCTTGGTTAATTAAGGAGTGTAGCTTTAACCTCTTTGTCTCTTCTCCTCCTCCAATCTCCTTTCCATTTTCTGGTCCTTTTTAGGAGTGCCTCAATACCTTAGGTGAAGTGAACCTTAAAACGCTGGTGTGAGATCTGAAGGAGAATTGGCAAACACAATGACCCTATTCCTTCTCTCTGCTTTCTGGTTGTTTTTGTTTGTTTGTTTTTAAATTCTGCATATTATTTACAGGAGCATTCTCTGTTTATTTTTCTTCCCCTGTCATTGTCTTTGCAAGGAAGGTTAGACTGTAACAGTGATCAGCAGTTATGGGGGCAGCAGCAGATACGGAGATACCAGATAGCGTTAAGGATAATGCTTCATTTCTAGGTAGATGGAAATCGCTTTCTCTCACCTAATGATAAAAATGTAGACCAAGGAAATGGGTACATTAGATTTGTGTTGTGACAGTAACATCAGCAGAATCTTAAGAAGAAATCAAATGCTGTTAAAAAACTCAGGAAGAAGAAATGAAGCCATTCCATTTCAACACCCATCCCCTGAAGCCATTAAGGTGGTTCAAGTCAGACTTGAGTGGAAGAACATAGAGAGAAACGATCCACGTGAGCAGTGGCTGTTCCTTTGCTCCCTGTGCTGATCCTTGGAGTGAAAGCCAACTGTAACTGCTACCTATTAGATGGGAAGCAAGAGAGTTTCCTTCACCCTAAACAGTCAAACAAAATTGAGCAAAAAATGGACTTCACATTTGGCCTTATTTGTACAGCAGGACAGACTTTAAGGCCTTTCCTTATCTCAAGCAGCATCCTTGTGCTTGGCTGGCCTGAGAAATCAATAGACAGTGTACAGTTCTGCAGAAATGGGCTGAGCTTCTGAAACAGTGCCAGTTGATGCTTTCACACATTTTGGGGCCTGACCCAACTCCAATTAAAGTCAAGGGGAAAATTCCCATTGTCTACAGATAGGATTGTGCCAGGCTCCTCATCCAAGCCAGTCAGCCAAAGTTCATCGAATGCCAGTCCATGGTGCTGGAGAAAGGGAGTAGACATCCTTTCATCAATTTGGCCTGAGGGAACTCATGTTGAAAAATGAATTTTCCACTCTGAAAGTACGAGACATGTACAAACTCTCACTACTGATAAGAGTCCTGCCCTCCTTTGCAAATGATTCCTCCTTGGGTTTGATTGTCTTACTGGTATGCAGAAGGACAAAGAGAAATCATCCCTCCCTTGGCTAGATCATCAGCAAAGGCAAATTTGCAGAGCTAAAGAAAAGTCAGTCTGAATTCAATCTGCAGAACTGGATCTTTGTTTATATCAAACTGTTGGCTTCTTTGTCTCTAGCTAGGCTGCAAACACAAGTTTTACAATCCAGTTATTACAATCATGAAACTAAACCAAATCTTAGCTTTAAAAGCACACGCACAAATCAAATGAAAAGACAAGCAAAGTACTCAAGTCAATCCTTCTGCCATGTTTGCTCTTTTGGCTACTAGGATTCATGTGGCATTTTCCAGAGAGAAATAAAGAGGAAGACCAGTGCTAAGATAGAAAGTCAGAAGGTCTGGAGAAAATTAATGTGAAAAGCTAGAGTTTGTTAGAGGCCTTTTTAGTCTGGCAGTGAAAAAAAGAACACAGAAGAACGCAAGCAAATACAGACTGGAAAGTGAGGCAGTTTTTCACGCAGTCTGAGTAACCACTGGATGCAATGAAGCTGCATGTGGTGAGCTTTCCATCAGAAATGATTGACTACTGAGACAGAAAGCATTCTGAAAGAATTGGAACAAACAGTTATTGGAGAAGTCAGGATGGATGATACCACAGAATCTCCTAACCTGGTCACATCTACATCTGGATGCTTAAAGCCCGTATCCATTAATACACTTGAGCATATGCCTATCTGTAAGAAATTTAAGTCATCATGATGTTTCAGTTTCACATAATCACAGACATACCTTCTAACTTAGGGGGATGACAGAGAAACTACTGACTGCTGGTTTCTTGGGCAAGTAGCTGCATATGTATGTGGCCATGAGGTTTCTCTACTGTTTCTCTCCCTCTAAAATACCCAGGGTCCCCAGTAGTGCTTTGTTTCCCTCTGGAAAACCCCACAGTGCTTTAATAAGGCTGTCCTTCTCTAAGGGTCAGTCTATGTGCTGCCACATAAGACAAAGGACCTCCTTTGTGCCTAAGAGTGAGCCTAATTGATTTGGGCAGCTGGGCCTTTCCTTGTAGCAGCACAAAGGTCGTGGGCCACTTTGCATTGGTTGTGGAATCAGTCGTGGAATCATTAAATCATAGAGTCATCAAGGCTGGAAAAGACCTCTATGATCATCCAGTCCAGTCATCCACCCACCACCACACACCTCCACAATCAGCATCCAGTGCCGGCTGTATGTTGTGATGGCTTCAGTGATTGCATTGGCCCTGATTACCTGAAATGCTTACTGCCACATTCTCAGACTTTGTGTCCTGTAGACAGGCCCAACAAACCTAATTTTTTGGGGCATTCAGGTTGTACTCAATGGTAATGGTTGGATATAATGATCTTAAAGGTCTTTTCCAACTCAAATGATGCCATACAGGTTGCTGAGAAAGTAATGCCTCCTATTTATTTCCATGGAAAATACCTGCATGATTCTATAAATCTGTGATTGTATAATCCCAAAGTATTTGACTTTAAAATGCCTCAGAGTTCACACTGTAACTGAAATTTCCCACACTAGATAAAATGAAGTACAATTGAAATGCTACCACGCAAAGCCAATAAAAGTAGGTGCTTTTATCCTTTTTTTCCTCAAAGAAACTGAGTGCAGCACTTTCTTTTCTAATAAAAGATGGTTATTGCTTTGGTTCTCCCTTTTTCTAAAACAGTATAGCGGCGACAGCATCCAGCAAAGTGAACTGCTGAATGAGCTCAAGGCCAATATCTTGCATTATCAGTAGAAACATGAAACCTTCCATAGATCCTTTATCAGGCCCAAGGTATACGAACTAGTTAGTACCCATGTCCCCCAAGGCAAAACTTTATCTTGCAAGTTCAAAGCACAAACAACACAATTATTTCACCTAACTCAAGCCAACCTAACACTGCCAAACCCAGCATAAACACAATGGATTTTATGTCTCCAAGCAAATGAATGCTAGGAGAGGCACCACAACTGCATTTCATGTAGGTACGTTTCCCCTACGACCTAAAATGTTGTCCAGATTGTTGGGCCAAGTTGTGTGCAGATTCTACAAGGGGTAAGTTCAGCCCGGTTTAGTGGAGACAGATTTGTCCCACATACTTTCATAGTCCTTCTGGAAGATATAGCCTGATTCACCCTGAACTGGCATTTACCACAAAGAAATCTTCTGCTTGCGGAGAAACACACACAATGCTGGTAGCCATGATCTGCCTGTAAGCAGCCTGGCTTCCAGGAACTGCAGATTCTGCAGGACAGTGCCCAGTATTTATGCACAGAAGTGTTTCAGCAGACACTTCTCACACCATTTTCTGCAATCATGCCTGAGTCATGACCTGGTACAAACTGCAACAGGGGTGAGAGGTTACATCAAACTCCATGGCTCACTGGGTTCTTGGCTCCTCTGCCAACTAGCACTGGCAGTTATCTGTGGCAGCAGACACCAGCCAATTGTTCATCCCCATTTCTATGTCACTGCAACCATTCATGGGCCTTCACAATGAAGCCTCATTGCTGAAGGATACAGATTCCAGTGAACCACAGAGGGAAAATAAAAAATGGAGACTGGTATGTGGTCACTGCAATGGGAACGTGTCGTGCTGTAGATGGGTCTCAGGGAAATGCTGGGAGTGGGTCACTCTTTGATACGGACTGGGAGGTGCTCAAGCAGAAAGACCATTATACCAGCAGGGATGGCACTTGGGGAACTGATACAGAGAGGTCAGAAGGCAAGGAAGAAACTGGATGGATAGCAAAGACAGTCTTTTCTGTTGCTTTACGATGCAATGAAATGTAAGTTCAGAAGAGATCCTGCAGGACTGCTGTGCCCAGTCACCTGCTATTACCAGCAAGTAGATCATCTATTATTATGAATGTATGTTGGAGTATTTAATTTAATTTAATTTTTGGATGACTTTTGACCAACCTGGAGGTTGAAACTCGATGACCTTTCAACCCTATCCATTCTACGATGCTGTGATCATATCTCCCTATTTAGGAGATTAATTCGTGACTGGCGTTCTCTTGCATCAACACAGCTCTTAGACAAACAACTCTTCTCCCACCTTAATGTTAACTCCAGCTGATTACACTAAGTTTAAAAGTAGGGAAAGCATACCAACTCCTTTATTCCCCTCCTTTATCATCCCAGTGGGGAAATCTCACCATTATACAGTTTGTGTGGAACAGAGAACCAGATGAAAAACAGACAGTTATGTCTCCATATAGATTTCCTGCCTAAACTCCTGCAGGGACCTGGTCGGTGCAATCAGAAGAACCCAAAGAGCCCTTCAGCTCACAGAGGGGCCTTCTTCAAAGTGAGGTGGATAGCTCACAGCTCCAGCAAACCTATTAATTAGATTTTGGCTGACTGTGATTGCGTTTAACGAATGTAGATCATGTATAGGTACTGCCCTGCAGATATCTCAGAGGAGTTATCTGACTCTGGATCTCTTACCATCACAGAGGGGAAAGGCTTTATTAAATCCTCAAGCAGAAGACTGAAAGTCTTCTTTGATTGGGATATCCAATAAGTTAATCCTAAACCCTGCTCACTTATTTCATGCCCTTTAAATTAAACTTCATCAATCAGGTTTTTGTTTCTCTTCAAATGAGAAAAAAATGAAGTCTTCCCAAGATAATGTTTCCCACTCATTTGCAAGGAGATTTTTGGTGCGCTGTTTAAGAAGCAGAACAATGCGGACAATTCAATATACACAGCTACTTACTGAGCTCACAAAGCAATGTTCGGGTTCTCCACTTTCAAATAGGATGACATCTTTTATGAAGACTGCAATGGCTCTCATTATAAAGGACATGAAGAGGTGCATATGAATATAATTTCGAGTACAGTGTAGTTTTCTGTTGGGAGGAGACAAAACAACAGTTCTGAATAGCAAGACTTCTCTAAAACTATTTATCTATTTACGTGTTTCTTCTGCTGAGATATGGACTTACAGTTAAACATCAGAAACCCTGAGACAGACAATGTTTTGATGTAAATCACAGTAAATCCACTGAAGCCCATTAAAAGCCACAAAAGACACGGCATTCCATATATCTGCGGGAGCACTGCTGCTTTTCTAGTTCTGAGAAAAAAGGTCAAAACACAGATTGATAGAAAAAAGGTCCATCATACCTCTTTCCATTGGAAAAGTGAGGTTTTTGACTCAGTAAAGTGTGTTCATGAGAAAGGTCTATTTTCTACAGAATGCTTGTACCATAATAATTCTTTCCAAAGCAAAATGTTCCTTCAGGAGGAGAGATAAATTATTAGCAGCTGCTACCCAATTTAACTCATACTGCAGGCATTCTGTAGCAATGGTGATAATATTTTCACTTAAAAATTACTATTTTTTCATTATTTTGCTGTTTTTGCCATATATTTAAACAATACTATAACAGGAGATTGCCTCATGCGTAGACTTGTTTGGCGGAGGAACCCAAATACAGATGTCTGAATCCAGGGTCAACAACAGGAACTGAGAACGAATTCAGTTGCCAACACTTAGCCACCCAACGCCATTTAATTTGCTGCACTGTATCTGTCTGTCAACCCATAAGGGCCTGGGTCTCCTGAAGGAGCTCATGCTCTTACCTGAAGAGACATAAAATGATCATAGCAGCTGTGAGAGCAATGAGTGACAAGGTATGTCCAATGGTGTAGCCGGTCTTGACCGTGCCATAGAACGCCGTTTGCTAAGGGGAAGGAAAGAAATTAAAACAGACTTTCAAAGAGCTGCCAAAATCCACCTGAATACACAATTGCTGAGCTTGTTCTGACCTCCTTGCTGAAGTTAGGAAACTGTCCCACTCCATTCTCTTAAAAAACGCTCTTTAAAATCATATCCAGTAGAGAACATACAATCATAGAATAGTCTGGGTTGAAAAGGACCACAATGCTCATGTAGTTTCAATCCCCCTGCTATGTGCAGGTTCGCCATCTACCAGACCAGGCTGCCCAGAGCATAACATGATTCAAATACAGCTGGTGTGAATAAGAAGAATGTGCCTGGTTACCTTAGAACCTGGATCACACCAAGACCAGCTCACAGCTACAGGAGGGAAAACTTCATAGAGGATGGAGTCTGAATTTGACACGTGCAGAGGCAGCTACATGGTTATAACATTGTGAAACAACAGCTAATGTTCACTTAAACAGTACGCTGACATGTCAGCTCTGAGTGCAATGAGCTTTGTTACATGAAGGGAATTTTAGGGACAGAACTGGTCCGGTTTTTCTTTGTGGAAGTGAAACATCGTGTTTTAGTAAGAACGAAACCAAACCAACTTAAGATGTTCTCACGGAATGCACAGATATGTTCATTCAGAAATATGCTTTAATTTGCAAATTAGTCCATAGCTTTTCTCTTTGGCTGCACACAGAAGGATTCTCTGAGCATGGAGCACCATGGGATTTAAATCCAGCAGGGATTCCTGGTCTAACTAAAATGAGGAAATACAGCAGCAAGACTCCAGCTCTCATAACAGTCTCCAGCAACACTCCAAATGAGTACATTTTGATTTTCAGCTTAAAAAGAAAAGTCTGTTTTCAAACATTTGTTTTATCAGTGATTTTTTTTTTACTAATGTGAGATTTTTTAACAAGAATCTACCTCAGTAAAGAGTGTTTTCCCAAATAAAATCTAATTTTCCCAGCCCTTGATTGACTCTTCCCTACCTTTCTTGCCGCCACTTTCTGTTAAATAAAACAAACAAAACCACAAAAAGCCACACTGATGGATAATCTAAGCCCAACCTTCTTTGGGAAAACACTCTTGACTAACAGGAAGGGCTGACATTTCTATAGGTTGTTTTCATACGTCTTGACAACCACTAGGACCAGTGAATCTGAGATGCAAGGTAATCCTCTAGCATTTACACAAGCCAGGTTGGAGGGGTGTTAACACAGATATTTCAGAGTACAGGGATTAGACTGGTCATGTCTACATCGCTTCTTGGACCACGGATCTCAGAGAAGGATAAAAGCAGAGTTTCTTTATAGCCTTGTTAAGTGAGTCTACATCACTAAGAAATGTGGGTCATAATTTGTGGTAAGGGCTTTAGGTCACTGGATCTACCTGATACAGTGATGGAGTCTGCCACATGTACTCATGCCTCACCCACCCGCAGAGCGTGGAGGGACTTGCATGGTATTAAGGAACGAAGGTTCCACTTTGCTGTACTTGCTAATGGCAACCAACTCCTGTTTTACAGATATCAAACCAGAGAATTTTACCCAAGATCATAAATGGAGTGGGAATTTCACTGCTGCTACTCCTGTTATTAAATACTAGGAGAAATGAAGGTATTTAGAGGTATTTAGAGAAATGAAGGAAATGAAATGCATGCCAGAAGATCTATGTTCTGGCTCTACCTAGACTGGCTAACTGAATAAAATCAGACAATTTTATCATTCTCCCACTGCCTGTCCTTAACTTTATAGGAACAAGTGAAGAACAATTAGTTAACATTGATGCTAAATTAAGCTCAAACGAGAATTAGCTTCCTTCTCTTCTGGCCAGTAGGCTCTATGTTTGACATGTGGTAAATGGAATTAGGATGTGAAATATTCACCTTCGTAAGTGCAGAACAACAGAAACACTCATATTAAGTCTCTCAGTAGCCCTGCACATAGGCTTGACTTGGGATAACATCACACGAGCTGAAGTCATCTGGGTTCATAAATGCAGATTCTCTCTCTTTGGAGAGAAATGTGGGGTTAGTATTTTTTCATTACCTTCACACAGAGCCTACAGGGACATTTGGGTGGCTCCTCTCTGACCAGATGATGGGGAAGCTGTGTATTATCACATCTGATAATGGGACAGGCAAACAATCCCCCATTTCCTAATATACGGTTTTCCATATACGGTCTGGAGAAGGAATCATTACCACTGCAGAGATCATCAGCACACTATTTTGGTGCCTATGTCTCCTTCCTAGGGACTGCCAGAATTCACAAATAAATTTTTACACGCACTCTTTATTTGTTTCTCGTGTTTTCTTGCAGTTTCTGGTATAAGTGGTATACGTTTTAAGCTCACAAAGCATTTTAGGCATGGATGATGATCAGTCTGTTCTGTACCTCCTGTCCCATACAGCCTGCTGTTCTTTTTTTTATTCTATTCCTTTTACTTCCTCCTCCTTAGACTGACAGCCAATTCAACAACAGCAGTCCTTTCTTCTTCACAGACTTGTACTGCATGTTCACCCCCTTCTGCCACCTTTCACACAAATTAGTCTTAAACAGCATGACAAAACCATGGAAATTAAGAGAAAATAATCAAGAAAGAATTAGAAGAACACAATACATGTTCTCTTGGTAACACGGCATTCTGGCAGTGCTGCAATCCACTGGGTCACCAAACCACATCCCAGGAATTCCCAAATCCCTTTGCAGATGGAAAATAAACTAGAGCTCTTGCGGGAGGGCCTTTCCAAGCAGACCTGTAGTGTTGGCTCTTAAAATGTGCAACCAGTGCCACTCAACTCTGTGTTAAGAACAGGACACTTGAGGATGTGAAGTGGTAGCTGACCTTGGGGGCACTCTCTTTGGTATACCTCTCTTTCTTTGTTGTGTGTGTAACCTTCCCTTTGGTATTTTCTGTATCGTATTACTATTAAGACTGGTTAAGTTCAGCTCAGATTTCCTGTTAACAATTTGAGTGCCTTGGTGATGGGTGACTGTACACAAAGACCTCATTACAGGCATTTACTCATTATTACAGTGCAGTATTCACAACACTGATTTCTGTCACACAGTAGGAAAACAAACAAACAAACAAACAAACAAAAAACAACAACAACCAAAAACAAAAACAGAAAAACAAACCAACCCCAAAGCCCCATCATGGGCATAGGTTTAACATCAATATATGGTTGCAGTAAGAGAGCATGAGCTCTTTTTTACTAGCATAAGCTTTTTCTTGTTAAGTGTAGGAAAGCTATCATAGAATCATAGAATCCTTTCATTTGGAAGGGACCATTTAAGGCTATCTGGCCCCAATCCTTGTGATGCACAGGGATACCCACAGCTCCATCAGTGCTCACAGCCCCATTCTTTGACCTTGAGTGTCTTCAGAGATGGGGCACCACCACCTCTTTGGGCAACTTATGCCACTGCCTCACCACCCTTTCATAAATAACATTTTCCTTATATCCAGAGGAAATCTCTCTTCTAGTTGAAATCATTTCCACTTAATAGAGATATGGGTCTGATCTCAGGTGCTGAGTTCCTGCCACTATGCAGGAGTTTAAAGGGAGGACTGGCTCTTCGGTGAGGCACTCCCCAAGAGGATCCCTCTTTTTTGAGGAATTAAAACAGGAATGAAAAAATAGAGGACCAGAAGGTTGTGTGACTCTGCTGTCTATCCCAGGTAAATCATGACACCCATCCATCCATCTGGGCTTACAGACCTCTTCCCCTGGTGTGCTGTTGGAATCGTATCCACAAGCAACAGCATACGGTGCAGGGTACACATCTGTCCAGCCCTGACTTGTGCAATTCCTGCTCACATTTCCTGGAGGAAAGAGAAACAGAAGATTAAAACAAGACAGACTGGGCATGCTCTTAAACAAACGTTTGCCTTTTGTTAATTCAAACACCAGAGCACATTTCTTGTACCACTTGCGGTAAATCTCATAATTTTCCTCTGTTAAAAAGTACTCATCTTACACAGTGCAAACAAGAAGGACCAACTGGGTCATACATTCAGTCTTCAGAAAATAAGCAGATTTTAAACTGAGATGTCTACAAAGCGCTCTTGCAATAGTAACATAATTCAGCTTGGACTTGGTTCCTTGGTTGTGGGCAATGCAAGGCTATTGTTTGAGAACATTACTGTCTCTATTCCTAGAATTTTTTTTATTTTTCACCTAACCAGAGCAACAAAGTGTTTACATCTTTCACTTTGCTTGTGAGAAGCCAAGTGCTCACTTCACTGCCATACAAAGAAGGTGGGAGGGCTGGGAACTAAACACACCCCTCAAAGCCCAGACCCTGCCCACAAGACAAGCCGTGAGCATTATTCAAATGTCATTCCCAGGAAATCTACTGTACTCTTGTTTGAGAATGAAATGCTTCAAAATTTGGCTACGAGGAACAGTGACAAAGTGTGTTGCCTGTTTTAACACGTACACAAGGCAGATGTTGATCATATAGTCACAACAAAGAAGCGATCCACCAAGAAGTGAATTGCACATTTCCCCAGAACCTTTTCTGACCACCAAACCATTCTTAGTCCATCTCATGTAAATCACACCATGGTGCTGTCAACTTCCAAAATTTTACTCGTTGTCTGGTTGGCATTCCTTGGGTGTCATTTGTCACATAAAACTGCCTGCCATCCCTGACTGGAAAGCTGGTACAATAAACCAGAAGAAGCAAATGGTAAACAGTCAAAACTTGCTTATGACTTCTTAGATGAAGAATTACATCAGTGCAACTCAAGAGCTTTGCAGACATTTCCAGAAATGGGGATCTTCGCACACAGGAATGATAAAACTACTGCAAACAGGAGAAAATCAATTCTGCTGCTATGAGTCATGAAAATATACAAGCATCACCTCCAGAAATTTCTGCCTATTGAATCATCTGCACATATTCCTCACTATAGACCTCTCTCACACTGACATCAGCAGCAGCCTATCCCCTGACTTCATTCAGTTCTTGAATACTTCATAGGTGGGTTTTGACCCTAAAACTTGGCTGTGTAATTCATCCTTATGATCAGCCTGAACACCATTAAGGCTCTGGTATCTTTTTTTTTTTTCCCCAAAAGGAGAAAGTAGTTAAACACTGCTCCAGAAGCAGCTACCTGCAGCACAATTTGGAGGGCTGCTGCTCCCCAGGCTCTTATGCATGGTCACTGTTTGCATTCATTTTTTATTTACCTGGGCTTACATCAAGATCACGAGAGATCATGTGCAAACAAATCAAGGACGTGACTGTTCAGTTTTTGTTGTTTATTTTCTAAGATGTTATGTAATTTCTGTTATTCTTCTTTACAATGGATCTCATTATTTGATCTTTTTCTGCTTCTTATTTCCTGCTCATGACTCCTCCTTTCTGTTTGGGGATGCCTTTGGCTTTCACGGTGGTTTTTATTCTTAGCTTCTCATTGTCAGCAAGCTAAGGGGGCCAGTTTCAGCTTCATTCATTTCCTCATATTTCTTGTATTTCTACTTTTAAAGTGTACTTCCCCTTAACTGTTTGACTCTTTCACAGTTCTTCGCACTGCTCACAACAGTTTTCAAAGCTGTCTTAATGCTTCAACTGATGGTAGAGGGAAACCAAATAGTATTAAAAACAAAACAAAACAACAAAAAAAACACAACCAACCAATCAGCCAACCAACTCCTTGGCTTTAGGGAATTTCACTGATAAGTCTTCTACCACTCTTTGCTGCTCATGTCACTATTTGATGCAAGATTGGAACGCAACAAATCTGATAAAACAAATGTGCATAGTTCTCAGATTCTGTGCTAGATGTCTGGGAGGTGCAAAATTGCAAGGTTAGGAGGTACAGATTTTACCACACTAAAATCTTGGCTCAAATGACGGAGCAAACAACATTTCTAATCACTATGTGAAATGAGGATGATCACTTCCTATACTGAAGATGAACACAAATGTTGGATATTAGGAATAATTTATTCTCTGAAAGAGGGGTCAGTCGCTGGAATGGCTGCCCAGGGAGTGGTGCAGACACCATCCCTGGAGGAGTTCAAGCAATATGTGGAGACATTGCACAAAGGGACATGGTTTAGTGGGGAAATATGGACTAGATGATCGTGGAGGTCTTTTCCAACCTTGGTGATTCTATGATTCTAAGACAAAACTTGGAAGAAGCTTAGCTCTTACTCTGAGATTTACCTAACGAACCAACAGCAAGCCAATTGAAGCATTAAACTGAGGTTTCTATGCTACAAGCCCAAAGCTCAGCTCTGTCACAGAACCCCAGTGAAACTGCAGCAGTTCATGTGTTCTCCCTAGGTCACAGTTTTTCCACCAACAGTATGGTTTAGTAATAAGGTCTGCCTTTCTGCCAATGGGAAGGCAACTGTTCAAAGCACGAAGAGATTTTTAGGCTATTTTCCAGACTAGTTTCCTATTTACTATATGTAATTCTCCCTGGAACGATACGCTAATGAAGTACTTTACTTTAGAGCATCACTTATGCATGAAAGCCTTGCCTGTAACAGGAGTCCTTTGCTGGGCGCTGCCTTTTCTCTCTGCAGTTCGTAGAATCATACCATAGAATCATAGAACCACCAAGGCTGGAAAAGATCTCTAAGATCATCCAGTCCAGCCGTCCACCTATCACCAATAGTTCTCACTAAACCATGCCCCTCAGTACAACATATAAACATTTCTTGAACACCTCCAGGGACAGTGACTCCATCACCTCCCTGGCAGCCCATTCCAGCACCTCACCACTCTTTTGGAGTAGAAATTGTTCCTAACATCCAACCTATCCAGTTATCACGACAAAGATGTTTAAAGAGGAGTTTTCAAAGGGACCACGGCGATGACCTTTCCACAAGGCTCCCCGAGAGGTAGGAGGGGATGGATTCACAAAAGAAGCAAAATAACAGTGCAGAAACCTGAAAATGAATAAACAAATAAATCCTCAAGCAGGCAAATACGATGTAAAGAGGTAATCCTTAATCTTGGATTTCACTTGCACCTTCCAGGCCTAAAAGCTCTACCATTTCTTTGTACGTTGCGTGACAACATACCCCCTTCCCTTATTTTAGATCTGATGATGCAGTTTCATTTTGTACCTCTTCTCCTGTACACCGTGAAATGATCATTCCCCACCTACTTTCTCCACAACATCCTGACCTACACCTTCTGAGCCCACATTTCTCTAGTCTGAAGTGCTTAAATCCAGCTAGTTTCCACCCACACCTTTATTCATTCATTGCTCCAATGATGGGATTCTCCTTCAGATCTGAGTCCACCCAGTATCACCAGCTTCACCTTCCATGAAATCTTCTGCCCTTTCTGTTGCTCCCTCTGATGCCCACAAAAGCAGAACAGTGGGACCACTGCAAGGCCTCCTCCTGTCTCCAGGATCCTCAAAGCCCTATACAAGGTGACTAACTCAAGCTCTGCATTGTGAATGATCATCTTCACTGTCATCCCTCAGGAAAAGTGGATGATCCGGAACATCAAAACACTGAACACAATTCATTAATTGGGACAGACTTTCTTGGACAAGAACACAGGCAAGTAAAACTTTAATTCAATTTCCTGATGTAAAAATGTATTTGGAATGACTTGAAGAGACATGAACCTAAACAACTTCTCAGACTGAGTGATACCCACCAGTAAAAGCCTGGTAGAGGAACAAAACAATATATTTGTGGCATAGTGAAGGAGTAGTCAGTGAAATTGAGATGGAAACAATATTTTCTTCAAAAAAGAAGGCTGTTTGATCTGCGTAGGAGTTACATACTGAACAGGTGAACCAAATAAATACAAAGTGATAACTGTATTCCAAGCAATTTGTTGCACATATCCAACTCTCATAAGGTTTTTCTCTTAATTATTTTTATCTCCCATCTGTTTCAAATGCACTCTTCAATCTCAGAAATACATCTGCAAGTTTGTGGCATAGGTGAGATTTTAACTCTTTGGTCTTAATGGCAGAGCACATCTTATTCACTTTTAATGGAAGCCTAAATCCATACAAAGAGATCTGAGGCCAGCCATTGCTAAGGGATGCTCTCCCTCTTGTTTCTCTTGACCACGCCTGTAATAGCTTCTAAAAGAGAGGGGAAGATCTGCTCCATGCAGCAATCTGTCCTGTTTCTGTGTTGTTGTATTCCACGGTCAGAAATTGATTTTTTCAAGCAGAAGCTATTAAAGCAATAGCAGTTCTTATTTACTATTCTTGAGATGCTGTTGAGCTCCCCCAAACACATATAGTTCTATTTTTATTATTGATCTGTCCTACCATTACTGGGAAACACCTGAGGCTTCCAGACAGAGCTACAGCTTGTTCTTAATTGGATACAGAGGTAGCTGGATCTGGGAGAAGCTTAAGTGGTAAGGCACAGTTAAGATATTTTCCAAACTTGCTTTATCTGCCCCAGTCCTGACCTTGTAAGATCGTTCTTTCAGTACAATTTCTGCCAGCACAGTATACAAACAAACTGTGGCATGGTATCAACACATCGTACGACAGTCGCTGCCTTCAGTTTTCTTCTCTTCCTCTTCTTTTGCTCTTATTCACGTCTCTTTGCCTGCAGTTCTTACTTCCACACTGCTTTGCCCTGCATCCTTGATTCAGGGGAATCTCCCATTTTCCTTTCTCTTCCTTTCCCTTTCCTGCACATTACATTTCTCACTGCAAAGATCCTGATCCTTAATAAGCACAGGTAATTCCTCACTTCTTAACACCACATATTCCCCTTTATTAGGCACATTTTGCAAACCCTGTTTTCTCACAATGAAAGCAGAGCTGTCAATCTCCAGGACAAATTTCTCATTAGGTCTTTAGATATTGCAACCATTAGTATAGCAGTAAATATTTACAAGAATAAAATGCACAGTTCTGCGTAAGTGGTGCTATTAACCCCACGAGGCATTGGCTGACAGCAGGCTTTCAATGTGAGGATCTCACAGCACAACACAACGACCTTCTCAGTGCCAGACCTTCAGAGGAGCAGTGCAAATGTGTCATGACACCCCAGCTGCAAACAAATCTCAAAGGGCTGGAGCAAGACTAAGCCATAAATAAGCCGTAAATCCAGATAGCCACCTGTTTCTTCCATCAGTTACACCCGCGCACATTGCTGGAGCTTGCTAACAAAGAGGGGTGCATTCTTTAATACGGAGAAAAAGAGCACAGCTGATCTATGAAAACTGAGTAATCCAGTAATGGTTCCTGAGTTGGGACTTCTGTTCTGACAAATGAGCAAAATGGATGTTAAAGAATGCTTGGAGACTGCCCTGACCAGTATAGGGAGCAAGAGTGCTGGCTGTCTTCTCCCCTGTCCCATGACTTCCAGGGTGGACTGTGCAAATATCTGGCCCAGTTCCACGTAAATGAGAAGGTTTCCTGGCAATTTTGTCTTTCTGATAGGAAGAGAGGCTGAAACAGGCTGCCCAGGAGGGTAATGGAGTCACTGCTCCTGGAGGTGGTCAAGAAACATGGAGATGGGGCACAGTGGGGAGATAGTTTAGTGGTAGGGGATGATGGGTTGATGGTTGGACTAGATGATCTCAGCTATCTTTCCAACCTTAATGATTCTATGATTCTAAGACACATTTGAACTGAGGATGCTAGGTATCTGAAAACGCTGAGGGCTCTCAGTGAAAGAAACCTGCATAACAGATACAATCAATGGCTCGTTTCCCTGTGAATGAGTACTGTAGTAAATAGTGGGTCAGATTCACTTTTGGGTTCTCAGTAACAGTGGTAATGTCATCCCTTTCTCCATTTTGTTCTATTTCAAAAGTGAGGTAGAGAAAAGGAGGAAAGAAACGGAGAAAAAGAATGCTGGTTCAAGAAAGGGAAACCAAAATGCTTTTCAAGTAAATGAAAATCATTTTTAGAGTCTGGGGAAATGAGCATGATTCTGTATTTTTGTTTGTTTTCGCCTACTCAGTATAGAGCTACTTTGCATGAGCAAAAGATTGGGGTTCTTATCATTTAGCATTTGCCATGGAAATGTAGAGACTCTAGTCTACATCAGACACTCATATCTAGTCTATATCATGATAACACTATCATGATATAGTCTATATCATATATGTCCCACAGAGGCCATACCACACCTCCAAAGGTCATCTCATCCCTTCCTAAGGCAAGTTACAGAACAAGTGACTGCAAGTGACTCTCTTTCTCAATGGCTTGAGGGAGAAATTAGAAAGGAGTTTAGTTTGGATGCTGAATTATGAAGTGCCTACAGTTTAATGGAAGGACTCTCAACTGTATATTTATAACAGATCCCTTGGTGTGTATTCATGTCCTACCTACAAATTTTCACTGATTATCCCAGGACATTGCTATACTCTGCTCCAAGACTCACCCTAAGCCAACAGGGATTCAGGTGCTTTGAAGGATTCCTTGCAGGGCATGTGAGGACTCTGCAAGCTTGCAGGTGACATCAGTGGAGCTACCAGCAGTAGTGTGTTTGACCACTTGCACCAATACCTTCAGGTGGCTCATTCTCATGTTATTTCATGGGGAGCTGTTCTCTTTGCTCTGTGCAGTTGTATAGGATTGAGTGAGTGCCAGAACTGTCCTCTGATAGTTGGATACTGCACCGTTAAGACCTGCATCTTAACAGTAAATGACAGACATCCAATGGATTTGACTTGAATGCCTCTGCCCTAATGAAGTGAAACAACGCTACAAGGGATTGGTCAATGTCTTTCAAAGCGGAGGTATGGAGAGAGGGTGCTGTTTCCAAAGCTCTCTACAAGTGAATCAAGAAGACAAATGAGATGACAGAGTTAAATCTCTGCTGCCCATCATACTAAATTTGTTAATGGGCCATCAGTCAGAGGCCAGGAATGATATGAACCATGTCTTGCTTAATGCATGCACAAGGTACCTAGGGTCAAACAGTAGTTAAAATAACTTTAGGCACAATATATATATATAAAAAAAAAAACTAGAATGACAAAAGTTAACACGAAAGCTCTTGATTGATATTTGCTGAATTGAAGTATGCCACAGAGAGAAAGATGTCTTTTAAATTCAAAAGAAAAAATGATCTGACAGAAGATTATGAATGTGTAAATTTAAAATGATAGAGTGAAAATCTAAAACCAAATGAAGACTTAATCTTCATGATGGATGTTACATCCACTGTAACATAATAAGATCCTTAATTCTTCAGGCAAGTCTTGGGGTTCTACTTAGGCAGAAAAGGGCTTTTGGGTCAGATTCTGAATTATAATGCTGTTATAAACTTGAGTTAATCCAAGATTAAAATATGGTAAACCCAAAGAATTTCATAAAATAGAATCATGGATTTGTATTATCATTATGGTTGGAAAAGACCTCTGAGATCATCTAGTCCAACTGTTCACCTAACACCGATGTTGCCCACTACACCATGTTCCTTAGTGCTACATCTTCATGTTCCTTGAACGCCTCCAGGAATGATGACCCCACCATCTCCCCGGGGCAGCCCATTCCAGCACCCGACCACTCTTTTGGTGAAGAAGTTATTCCTACTATCCAACCTGAACCTCTTCTGGTGCAACGCGAGGCCATTCCTTCTTTTCCTATTGCTGCTATGCAGGAGCACAGGCCAACACCCACCTCACCACAACCTCATTTCAGGCAGTTTTAGGGAATGATATGGTCTCCCTGGAGTCTCCTCTTCTCCAGACTGAACAACTCCAGTCATACAGTTCTTTAAATATACGTCAATATTGGCATAAATCTTGCAATGATATTAAACGCACAAATCATTCAGATAAGCCTGAGAATTTTACCTAATGTCCATGGATGGGCGGATTTGGCCCATCTATAGCTGACATCCTAAGTGTCAACTCTAAATTACTTCACAGAGCGGTGGGAAAATTAAAGGTTGACTCAAACCACAGAGAACCACCTCCGGGATAGATGAGATGTTTCTCTCTGTTGGCTTCAGAAGAAAATCCACCCACTGGATGTGATTAAATGATTAAATATTGACCTTTCATACTGCTGACAAGAGGTGAGATGGTACTGCCTGTTCCACATGGACAGAGAGGAGCAAGGCTGAATTGGCAGAAACGCCATCTCTATTAACACACGTTCTTTCTTAAATTCAGAGCAACTGCTGTGACTTGGTGGCTCCAGGAGCAGGCTCTACCCACCTGCATGCCTCTTCTAGATGGCTTGAAAATACAAGAACGTACTAGAATTAATGATGAACTGCAGTCCTTGCAATCAGTAAGCTTTTTCAGCATGATGATGTGAAGTGGAGCAAGGAACAGAAGTAAAATGCATTTACAAAGGAGAGGAAAGAAGAGCAGAAGGAAATTTAGAACACCGGAGGAGAAGAGGTTCTCGCTCTCATTGAGTGGATCTTGATTATTCCCACAACATATCATGGCTGAAGCCTAAAATACATCAGTGCATAATTTTTTGTACTGCTAACTGCAGCGTGGACAGTTTGCTTTTGCAGAACACAGATCCCTCTTGCAAATGTCACTTTCTATGTATTGAGAAGAAGCTAGAACATGCTGGTAAAGAGACAGCAAACAGTGCACTTTAATAACAAAAGGTGCCAAAAATATTTTCATTCATCTCCTTCACATGGTACTGATGAATGTCATGTAATAATGAAAATCTTCTGGATTTGTGAGTAGCATAAAAATTTAATGTCAAATGACATCAGAACTATGATAGGCATTTTAAGGTTTCTAAATGCCATCAGATATTTTATCCTTTATTTACCATGAGATTTATTAGTCATTTGAAGAGCATACTTTCCACTAAGCAGGAAAATCACTTTAACTCTTCGTTTCCCAATCTCTCTCTCTTTTATTGCTCTAAATTTAAAGATCTGTAATTCCTCACAACTTTGGTCTAAGCTTTCATGTTACTGCAAAGGAATCTATGAGTAAGACATAAACATTTACTAAGTGACTGACTTCCTTGAAAGTTATTCAGTGATGCTCACTACTACAAAGGAAGAATGGCTTCACAAACTTTAATAACATTATTTTGCAAGAAATTCTGCAAAACAAGAGGCAAACTTCCCTTCACTTTGCTTATGCTCATATCCGCTTTCCACCCTTTGCATATGATTGTACAAAGTGCATAGCTCAGAGAAAACCAAATCACAGATCCATAGACTCATACAATCACCAAGGTTGGAAAAGACCTCCAAGATCACCCAGTCCAACCATCCACCTATCACCAATAGTTCTCACTAAACCACATCCCTCAACACAATGTCTAAACATTCCTTGAATACCTCCAGGGTTGATGACTCCCTGACTATAGATGCCACCACCACTCCACAGTCATTTGATTGCAAATGGAGAGAGGCAATTTTAAGATGTTATTCAACTCATCTTAGTGTCTAAAGGTTACCTGAACTGAGCCTACTCCTCACCACTGTAAAACATGCTCAGAGACAGGTTGTCGTGTGGAAGACCCTAAAATCAGTATGAACACTATTCCATGTTAGAAATGAGTTTCTTAAATATTGGTATCTTCGTGTCAGTTGAAGCAACCTTGTGGATTTCTTGTATCCCTTAAGAGTATCTCAAATGGCACTGGATGCTTAGGTTTAGGAAACTGAATGGCTCCCTCAGTGTCTACAAAGTAGATGCCTCCCTGTGACCTTAGCATCCAAAGAGCTGTTCACGCTTCTAAATACGTTAAGTCTGTTGGTGGCAATGACTAAAGTGCTGTTCAGAGGAAGTTCATGTTGGATGTCAGGAAGAGGTTCTGCCCCAGAGGATAGCGGGCATGGCACTGCTCCCCAGGGCAGTGGGCACGGCCCCGCACTGTCAGAGCTCATTAAGCACGGGGATGCTGCTCACAGACATACAGCTTGATTTTGGATAGGTCCTACGTGGAGTCAGGGGCTGGACTGGATCACCCTTATGGGTCCCTTCCAACTTGGGATATTCTGTGATTCTATGATATGAATGGAATCCTATCTCATATAGAAACACCTGCATTAGAAACAGCAGAAATGAAAAATGCGGAATTTCCTTTCTCCCATGAAGCAAGTCTCCATGCTTCACCTTACAAAATGAGGAGAAACAAGTATTTTCATGGTAGTGTTATCTGGTCTCTTTAAGTAGCTGATTTATGATGAGTTTAATCATGTCTTATCTATCACTGCCCAAACGAGTTAACTCTCCAGTGACTGTAAGACTCGGATGCCATACACATATGTATCTATAAATGCATGTATGTATATGAACATCATTCCTTCCTCATTGATCTGGTCTGGTGGAATGAAGAATGAGATAAACTTCTCAGAGAGGTCACAGCACTAGGATAAGAATCCAGGACTTATGGTTTTCCCCTCTGGCTCTGCCCAGGATTTTGGTGTGGCCTTGGGCAAGTCACATTGTATGCTGGTTAATCAGTGTCATGTCCTGCTCTGTTAAACAGAGACAGTATTGTATCCTTATTCCTGTTCATAGCCCATCATGTGTGTTTGCACTGTAAGCCTGTGGAAGTGGAGGCTTACCAGCATGGCGCATAACGTCCAGTGCCAAAATGCTTCTTTCTCTGTGGAGGATTGCAGAGTTACTATAATAAAAATAGTAAATAATGACTATGAAGAGACAAAGAGTCCTGTTGCTGCACTGCCCCTGAGATCCGAGTTTTAAATTAAAGCTTCCCAGAATATGCTAACCTGTGCGTTAAGCTGCTTTCTCCATTAACCTCTTCTGCCCATTATTTGTCAGGTTAATTTCTTGGCTACTGGTCAAATTAGTCATTTCAGTGGAAAAATACTTGATTACATACAGTTTCAGCTTGCTTATTTTATGTCAGAGACTTAATTAATTACAGCGCTAAGCTGTTCATTTTGAATAACAAACATACTATTACAGAGATTGATTCAGTTTTTGCTGCACAGTCTCTCAATTGGTGGACTTCACAGGAGCTGCTTTTGCACCCCTATGACACAGAGTAGTGCAGTGTGCTGGAAGGAGATGGGGAGGATGACCTAATGGTTTGGGCATCCATATATATGGCTTGGAGACCTTATTTACCTTGTGTAAATCCTTAGCCCTGCTGAGTCTGTTCTTCCCAAGAAGTACCTATTTTCCCAGGTAACTAGTGATAGGTCAATAGGGAATGGCCTTAAGTTGCAACACAGAAGTTCAGGTTGCACTTAAGGATGAATTTATTCTCTGAAAGAGTAGTAATGCTTTGGCACAGCTGCCCAGGGAGGTGGTGGAGTCACCGTCCCTGCAGGTGTTGGAGAACCATGGAGATGTGGCACTGAGGGATGTGGTTGGTCGGCATCGAAGGGGTGGGCTGGGAGACCTCAGAGGTCTTTTCCAAGATCTATGATTCTTAGTGGTATAATGTGATTATACCCTGTGATACAGTGTGAAAGCCTAGAGGCAGCAAAGCCCTAAAAGCATTTCAGCAAGATGAGATGTCTTACCGAGAAAAGTGGTGAGGAACCTGAAGTACTTTGGGCATGGCTTCACCACAACTGCTCCCACCTGCGCCTCAGGCCAGCACGTGATGTTGTCCCACTGTCTTCTGCAACCTGGGGGAAAGAGAAAAGCTGGTGGTAGAACAAGCACGAGTGACTCCCTGGTATCTGCTGTATGGAGCACAGGAGAGCAACTCTGCAGGGGTGGACTGAGTTTCAGTGGAAGCAACTTTTGGTAGGGGGGAGCAAGATGGCATGAAGCCCTATCTGAGCTAGGAATGCAGGTGTAGCAAACAGGGCTAACTTTAGGGAAGAACCTGATAATTTTATTACAATTCGACATTTTTCATGATTTTTTGAATAGAATAAATATTTTTTGGGGTTAAAATACAACTAGGCATGCTCTTTCTGCACAGCTGTAGTACATTCTTCTGATTTTGTCCTTTCATTTCTGCTTTCTCAAAATACATTAATTGTATCACACATGCACCACAGAACTGAGTAATGCAATTTTAGTGCTGAAGACAACACAAGTTTGCAGATAGGACTTAACAATATCAGATGAGTTTTTGCCTCAATATATTACATATTTTAAAGTTCATGCCAGAATCTTGAAAACCTTATTTTTCTTTTTTTTTTTTCCCCTTCAATTTTCCACAGACAGACACTTTGATTGCTGGCTGGGTTAGACAGATGGGTTGTCAACAGACCTCCCTAAAAGTCACCTCTTTCTAGCACCTCTACTCTGTGGTTATTTGTCACATCCCATTGCATTACAGTGCTTCCCCACATGTGACTAAAGTGTTGCTGTTAAGGTCAACAGCCTAACAAGAGAAACTGGAATATGAAGAAGAAAGCCTTAAGAAAGTACTTTCCACTTGCAAGTAAAGGGAACTATGAAAACCCCTGCCAAGCCACACTTCTTAGTAATTATAGCCTGATCTGCAATTCCTCCTTTAAGTTATCTTTTAGTCCTTCTGCTGAGAAAAAGGCTGGTGTCATCATCAAGTCTGCTCAGAGTAAGGCAGCTTGCTGTCTCAGATCAGTAAAGGGAGCACATAAAAATGCTTTGAAGCTGAAAAAAGAACTCTCAGCTCTCTTTCAAAGTCATTTCACAAGCTCTTCCTTCATTCTTTCATGAGCAAACCAAACTTTTCAAATGAAGTCCTCGGGTGAGTTTATCAGAGCCTAAAATACGGAATAACCAACGGTATCTTCTACACGCACGCTCTTCTGTAGCATTCATTAAAATTCAATTTTCTGATTTCTAATATCAGTTGCAAAGCTCAGTTTTCCCATCATCATAGTTATCTGCTACCAAACAGCCAGCAGCTTCAATAACATTAAGATATTAAGTATTCTGCCCTTGGAAAATAAATGATTTCTTGACAGGACCTTTCACGTTCTACAATCTTCACCTCCATCACCATCAATAAATTAACAAGTGCCCATTACCCCAGGACAGGTTATAATGCAAAATAATAATGAAATACAAGGTGTTAGTATCAGATGGCTTTTTATGTGTTCTGAATTATGCGCCTTGAGAATTTTTCTGACCCTTGTCTTTTTTTCTGCGATAGCATTCAGCACCACCACTTGTAATGCATGAAGAAATCTCATAGGTGTTTTCAGAACAGAAGGTCCCTTTGATTAAAATAAGGCGAAGACACACAGAATGGATCTTTAATAATTACTGCCTCTGAAAAGACCTCCCTTACCCACCTATTAGCTCTTCTAGCATCATGATTCTTATTGTCTGATGCTATTAGTGTGGCTGCCTGGAAGGGTCTAGGTTTCAAAGGTGAGGTTCATATCCCTACTTTTATGCACATAGTAGTCCCATGTGCAAAGATGTCACTGTAGGATGGTTATCTGAAGAGCCAACAAATCACACTTTGGAAGTGTCCTCTTCTCTCCAATGACTTGAAGAGGGCTTGAATGACTAACTTGAGTCAAAATATCTCATTTTGAGGCGCCTGAAGATCACTGAGATACAATTCACTCATCATAGGTCTAAGGCAGAGCAAAGCCTAAATGATTTGAATAATTTATAATAATTTTATTTGAAATATACACCAGAAAGAATAGACATTCATCTTTTAAATGAATTGGTACAATCTAAAGATATGAGGACTGTAAGATGCTTAGCACTGAGTAACACAAGCAATTACTGCGTGCCCTGCAGTCAGCCCATTACAACATCAGGCAAAAGTTTGTGCCTGTCCAGGACACAGAAACCTTAATGAAATAGCAGTAGAGAAAACTGTCTTCTTTCTCCAAAACGTATAGACCATCCCCTGGCAAATTACTGGAGTCAGAGGGGTGGCAGGCAAGATTCTGTATCTAAATGGTGGCTGTAAGAAAGAAGGGGACACTCTTAAGCATGGTCTGTTGTGACAGGACAAGGGAAAACAGTTTAAAAGTAAAAGGGGGTAGATTAAGACTGGATATAGGGAAGATGTTTTTTACAATAAGGGTAAGCACTGACACAGGTTGTCCAGAGAGGTGGTGGATGCCTCTCCCTGGACAAAGTCAAGACCAGGGGACGGGGCTCTGAGCACGTGATTGAGCTGTGGGTGTCCCTTTTCATTGCAGGGGAAGTTGGACCTGATTAAGGGTCCCTTCCTGCTCAGACAGATTCTATCATTCAGTCATATCACTGACAGATCAACATCTGAGAAAAGTACTTCTGGGTAGAAGCAGCTGCTGTGGGACTTGGAGAAGGGAAATCCCTGCCTTCCCTGTGGCGTCACTTGGTTTTAATAGATGGAAGGAAGATGACAGTTTGTTTTGCAGGAGCAAACCATGTTTGGTGACTGCTAAATGCTTCTCAATTAATTATTTATAAATATTGTTCTCTCAGTTGCACTGGATATCTACAGGAAGGATGAAAACTTATTTATCAGTCCTCTTCCATAGTAGCAATGACCCATGGATGCACCCTGTGCATGGGACCCATCCACTGTGAGGAGCTGCAGGCCATCATGAGGAGCTATAGGGCCATAATGAGGAGCTATAGGGCAATGAGAAGCTGTAGGGCCACCATGAAGCCTCCCATCAGCCTCTTCTGCTCTGGGGCCAGCAAGCCCAGGGCCCTTCTCAGCTGCTTCACACTATTTTGAGCACAGTCTGATCACCAAGGACAGAGACTTTGTCACAATTCATCATTAATGCAGCAGTTCGGTTAATATCTATAAGGGAGACCTCTGCAGAAGCCTTTACATTAGCAGGAAAAGCGGCATATATTTGTGCCTTAGCACTTAGTTCTGCTTTGGCAAATAGTACGTTTCTCCTGAGCTATGACTGAGTCCAAATTGGAAGTCTTTGAAGCAGACTATTTTCCAGAAGAAAAAAAAAAAAATGATCTGGGTTCAGCCCAGATACTTCAAAATCGTACTCCAGCTTGAATACAAGATGGCACTCTTCTTCCAAGGTCCCAGTCATCTGTATCCATGGGAGGGAAAAGGCATCAAGTGCTTCAAAAACTCATGAAGTGCACTCTGGAGCCAAGGATCTTTTTCAGGAGTGCTCCTTTACAACCCTAATAAAGCTGCCTTTTAAGCCTCCTTTAGATAAGCGACTCTAACTGCTCATCCTCCTCTATAAGCCATGCAATTAGCATAATTACTAGCAGTCAACTCTCTCCATCCTGAAGCAGGCTCCTGAAGCCTTGCTCAAGGAGTATGGTCAAGGAACAAGCTGGAAGCTGTCAGCAATGTGCTGGAGCTCGGATTTTCACATCCAACACTTCAGACTTCCCTCTTTGCAAGCCAAGTGTCTTGGCTGTACCAATCACAGCCCTCTGGGCTTTGGGGAGTCCTCCTGTAATAGAAGTTGACGCTGGGGTGGTGTTCACCATATAGTTCTTCTTGCTCTTGGCAGGCCAGGCCTGACTGCCACAGCAGTGGCCAGAGATGCTGACAGAGTCCATGCTGCAGCGGACAACCCAGCACAGCTACAGGAGGTGATAACCTTTCCCACTGCCGCTGCTAAATGAGAATCAAAGCTCAGGCCCTCATTTTCTCTCCATTTAAAGGGTTAATAAACACAAAACATGAAAATTCATATGAGGCACAGATATGTGGAAGTTTGCAGATCTGGCAGATTAGAGCTCAAAGAACATTTATTTGAGCTATATCTACGCTTACAGAAATCATGCCATCAGAGCTTATCTAGGAAGCAGCAGAGTATAACTTCCCCTTGTGAATAAAGATGAATCTCCATAGCTCTGTCTTGGCTCTGAGATTTGACTGGGTTTGGCTGAGGAGAGAAACTAATGGCAGTAGGCTACTTTCAAAGCATGGTCTTAACTCAGGTGAACTCACAAGTCAGAGAAAAAGCCTTTCAGCACATCTGTCATTCACACTGAACACCTCCTAACAAATGCAATCACTTGTGGTCTCTTCTTCCCAAAAGTCCTCCAGAGTTTTGCTCTCCAAATCCACATTCAGATGCAAAGATACCCATTTGTTGCCTAGTAGATCTTGGGGGGCTCTTTTTCCTCTAGCTACCTACATGCAGATAACAGCAAGCCAAAGGTATCACCCAGTCCCATCACAGTGGTAACCTGATGTGCTTTGAATGGAAACTCTTTTCACTCCAATTTGGTATCACGAGGCACTTTCCATCTTCCCAGAAGTAAGTTAGCTGTCAGGTGACACTTACTCTCCCACTGACAGCCTGCACAGAAGATACACCTAGATGCTTTCTCCTGGTTTGTCCAGCTTGGTCTCATTATAACCAATCACCTTTACATTGATTTTCTTGTCCCAGATGGGCATCAACTTTCTACATGACTGAAGAAAACAAATCCCAAATGGTGGTCCATACAATAATCTGCTAACTACATGTCAGTTCTAGATGGAAACATGAATTCAGTCATGCAAGAGAACTGGAAAGCCCATCATGAGCCTTGGACTACTACTGCCCCCGCCTCCAATGAGCCCAGGCTTACTGAATCAGGGATGACCTTCAATTTAAATTTTAGAAGTGGTACGTAACAATAATAAGAATCTAGAAAGATACTTTTTCTTCCATAAATCTTTTAAATTAATTGCAATTTGATTTTGCTTTTAAGCCTATGGAAATTTTTCACATTCACAACCTCCTGGGCTAAGGAATTGCACAGCTGAAGTGTCTGCTGAAAGAACATCCTTTTCTGAATTTGCTTTGAACCTGCTCATTGCTGGTTTCATAAGGAATTGCCTAGTTCCTTTATGAATACAGAAATACTTATAACCTAGTCACAATCTTCCTTTCCCTCGGGAGGAAAACCATAAAATCCTCTTTTATATTCCTCCTCAAGCATCTCTTTTTCAAGCTGAAGTGTCCGAGCCTATTTAATTACTTCTTGCATGGAAGCAGTTTCCTATCATGTCTCCCTTGTATCCTTTTTTGTTTAGAACCACAGAATCACCAAGGTTGGAAAAGACCTCCAAGGTCATCTAATCCAATCGTCCACCCACCACCAATATTTCCACACTAAATGACATCCCTTAGTACAACACTTAAACATTTCTTGAACACCTCCAGAGACAGTGATGCAACTGGGCAGCCTATTCCAGTGCCTGACCACTCTTTTGGAGAAGAAATTGCCCTAACCGGTCTTGTAGTAAGGAGCCCAACACTGCACACAGTACTCAAGGTGCAGCCTCACCAGAGCTGAGTACAGGGGGACGAACACTTGCTCCTCCTGGCAGCTCTATTTCTGATACAAGCCAGAATGCCACTGGCCTTCTTGACCACCCACACACTGCTGGCTCACGTTTAGAAAAGCATTGACCAACACCCCCGGGTCTATTTCTTCCACACAGTTTTCCAGTCACTCTGCCCCATTCCTGCAGTGCTGCCTGGGGTTGTTGTGGCCATTGTGCAGGACCTGGCCCTCGGTCTTGTTGAACTTCATCCCATTGGCCTCAGCCCAGTGATCAGCCTGTCCAGATCCCTCTGTAGGGCCTTCCTACTCTCAGGCAGATTAAACTTCATTCCAATTTGGTGTCATCTGAAAACTTACTGAGGATGCCCTCAATCCCCTTATCAAACTCATCAATGAAGATACTGAACAGAACAAGCCCCAGTACCAACCTCTACGGAACACCACTCAAGACCAGTTGCCAACTAGATGGAACGTCATTCACCACCACTCTCTGGGCCTGGCCATCCAGCCAGTTCTTTACCCAGCAAAGAGTCTATCTGTCCAAGCCATGGGCTGCCAGCTTCTGCAGGAGAATAGTGTGGAAGACTGTAACAAAGGCTTTGCTGAAGTCTAGGTAGACTTTGTCAACAGCTTTTCCCTCATCCACCAGGTGGGTCATTTTATCATAGGAGATCAGGTTGGTCAAGCAGGAGACCTGCCTTTCATGAATCCACGTGGGCTAGGCCTGATCCACCTGCTGTCCTGCACATGTTGTGTGATCTCCCTCAAGATGATCTGTTCCATAAACTTCCTTGGCAACCGAGGTCAGGTTGACAGGCCTGCAGCTTCTCAGATCCTCCTTATGACCCTTCTTTCACATGGATTTCTAGCTCTACTTCATTTTACTCTTCCTTGGAATTGCAGAATAGTTGTACCTTATTTTTTCTGCAGTAGGTTGGTTTTGATCTTGGCTAGCTTGGCTTCTAAGTTTCACTGCAATCCCTCCCACACTCCCTGCAAAATTCAACCTCTTGCATCTTACATACATATTATTAGCACATCCTTTGGGCATCTCTACTCCTCCACCTTCACCTCATTGTGTTTTTATTTTTATCAACACTAACATTCTGTTTTGGAGCAAACCTGTCCCTTTAGAGTTTCCCTTCCAGCTTTCCATGGCTTTGCATTCAATTTGGATATTTTTTGCCTGCTGCCCACTGCCACTCCAGAGCTGTGGGCAGGATGTGACAGATAAACCACAAAGCTGAAGGAAAACCACAGCCCTGACAGAACATGCAAAACCCCAGCACTGTAACATTTCCTTCCCACCACTGCTTTGCTCTCTGTAGCACACTCGTGCTCCTTCAACCTTCTCTCAGCGAGGGATCTGCACTCAGTTCAGCAGAAAATTGATTTGGTCAACTGCAGAAGACAAAAAGGATCCTCAGACTAAGGATTAAGTGAAAAAAATTATCATGGACTATAATTCCATATGTGTGGAAAGACAGAGAGATGAATTTGATTTTTCTCCACTCAGTATACAAGCTGCAGACAGTAAGAACACTGTTACTTGCTGCAAGAACTGATTTGCACTTCTGCAGTGGCTTTCAATAGAAACTGTCCAGGAACTCAACAGGAAATGTTAAAAGGTGTCTTTCTTCCTAAATGTTTGCAGAAATTTGACTCAAAGACATGTGAAGGAAACCTCACCTTAAGCCCCCAGACTGAGTCATTCTTAGCAGCATGAAAGAAATAACAACAGAGCATTTCTGAAGGATTATTTTTAAGCACGAAAATCCTGAGTTTTTCCATCAACAACATCCACTAGAAAACAAGAAAAGAAATATCAAATCTTTCAGCCTTTCTTTAACCAACAAACTAAACAAACACTTGACTCCATCTCTCCACATCATTCTTTTCATTAATGATATTTGTAAGCTAAGTCCTTCTGCCTAATAGGAGAATGTGTGAACTGAAACAAAAGATGCCAAGACACAAAACAAGGATTTATGAAGCCTAAAATGTAACTTCACGCCTCTTCAGCTTCTAAATAAGGGATAGTTCTTTAGTGCTTGGACATAGAGGATGTTCATAAGATTATTCCAGCTTTTCCTCATTCCTTGCCCCAATCCCTCTGTGCTTGCAGAAATTAAACCACACTTAATCCTTGTGAATTTAGGTTCCTACTCTTTCTATATGAATTTTACCTTGTTGGTGTCTCCAGACAGCAATTCACAGTAAAGGTGACTTTATTATAAGGGTGGTGAAGCACTGGCACAGGTTGCCCAGAGAGGTGATGGTGCCCCACCATTTCAGACACTCAAGGTCAGGCTGGATGGGGTTCTGAGCACCTGATGGAGCTGTGGATGTCCGTGTTTATTGCAGGTGATCTGGACTAGATGAACTTTTACGGTCCCTTCCAATTCAGACAATTCTATCATGATTCTATGACTTGGTCACTCAAGTTAAGTGCCGGTCCTCTGAGTGACCAGCTCTGTTTGACTTGGTCACTGAAGAAAAGCAAGCAAACACAATTAAAAGCATGACTAAGTGGAATTTTAAATATCATATTCTGTTGTTATTTTATAGACTTATTCTCTTCCTTCAAGACCAAAGAATGTGCTTTGCAATGGAGGAGATTTTCAGCCAAGTCTTGCTATTGAAGTAAATACTGTTAAATACAGTACATACCATTAAATACTGCTAAATATGACACTCCACAGAAAAGGGAAGCGTAAAGGGGAACTTTCCTCAACAAATCATAAGCCATAGATTCCCTAATCTACTACTAGAAAGATATTGCAGTCAGCATGCAAAGCTGGAGAGTGCTTCATCATGTAAAACCTTCATTATTTGGCTCCTTCCTATTGAATGGGCTGGAGTTTATGCTGGAAGTGTGCTTCTTGCCCACAACACTGATGGTTGGAAGGCAAGAAAAAAGAAAAGTTTGTGTGTAATTTAAAAGGTTTTCTTAATAGAACCCATACTTTTCTCCAGTGTGGCACCTCAGACCTCAGTTTCTCCTTTTCTCCACAACTTCACTTTCCTACCTTAAATGTTCTGGCTACCAAGAAGTAAAGACATCTTGGTTACAGCAAGTCCAGAGCACAGTAAAATCCCCACTGTCTGCAGCAGCTGCACATAACTTATGCCATATGCAACATTTTCCCCACGTACTTGTTGCACATGAGATGGATGGATACCATAATGAAAATGCCTTGGTACAATCAGAAGGAAAATAATAAAAATAAAAACATCAGGAAGGAGAGATTTCTTAACCAGAAACCTGATGGGATGTGAAGTAGACAATTACAAAGTGCTGTCAAAAAAAAAAATAAAAAATAAAAATTAAAAGCCCTCCATAAATAGATTTCATCTGAGCAATTACCCAGAGCTTTAAAAACATTTTGGATTTGCTTTCCATCAGTCCATGGCAATGGCATTTGTTTCTGTAACCTTTGCAAAACTAATGCTGTGTGCATATCTACTTTATAGCATACAAAAATAAAAATAACCAACAAGTCTGACGGCATTTCCAAATGTGACATATTCTCCAAAATAAAATGCCTTTTCCAGTACAAGACTTACGTCCAATAAATGGCTGTTAATCCCCAAAAGCTACAGGACAGCTGTTCCCGAGTCAAATAAACACTGCTGTTTGTTTGAAAGCTTGCAGCCAGGACATGTCAGCAACAGGGAAAACAAAAGCAAAGCCTCTACCCCTACAGCATATTAAGGGAGAAAACGTGGTAACATCTTATCTCATGTCTGTGTCTGTAGAAAGATGAGGTTGAGGCAAAAAAACAGCTCTTATCTATACAGGGCAAGGTGATTAGGTTTGTAGGGAGAACCCCTTCAGTGGGAGAACACATTCATTTCTGAACATTGTCCAGGAACAGTGAGGACCAATGTTATCTCCAGAAGCTTGGACCATCAATGCTGCTGGTCATAGCAAGACTGAAATCAAGACACCCTCTGTATTGCCTGGACCAGAGTTAGAGAGTAGAGTAACTCGGAAGATAAGGTAAGAAGATAAGGAAAGAACAGAGAAAGATGTCTTGTAGGTCCTTTTGTCATTAAAGAGATCGTTAAGAACCAATTCAAGTGATTATTCAGTATTCAAAGGGGGGCTACAAGAAAGGAGACTTCAGCAGAGTCTGCTGTGATAACAAGTCTTTAATGGTCCCTTCCAACTCAAACGATTCTACGATTCTATGACTATTTTAGACTGAACTGATATACCCTCCAGTCTTCACTGAATATATTAACTAGATACTCAGGGCTTGATTTAGCTTCTTATGAAAAGGCTCTTAGTGCCATTCCTGATGCCCTAGGATATATAAGAATGTTGGAGTGGCTAGTAGATATGACATAGCAATTATAAGAGCCCTACTGGCCTCTGAAACAGTAACTGGTGGCCATGCTGATTATCGAAAAGCACCTATAATGACTGTTTACATGGGTGGATAGCAAGAGGACAAGGGGGAATGGTTTTAAACTGAGACGGGGAAGTTTAGGTTAGATATTAGGAGGAAGTTTTTCACTCAGAGGGTGGTGACACACTGAACAGGTTGCCCAAGGAGGCTGTGGATGTCCCATTCCTGGAGGCATTCAAGGCCAGGCTGGATGTGGCTCTGGGCAGCCTGGTCTGGTGGTTGGTGACCCTGCACATAGCAGGGGGTTGAAACTGGATGAGCATTGTGGTCCTTTTCAACCCAGGCCATCCTATGATTCTATGATTCTATTAAGTCAGATCTTTGATCTATGACTCACGCTCTCATGAATCAACCCCTGTCCAAGGGGCTGTTTTTCTTGACTGCTTTCTTTGACTGCTCTAAATCACTCCTGGAAAACTACCACCCTTCAAACCTGCCAGCTCAGAGGCTTGTCTAAATAATCCCTCCACTACTGACTTTAAAACAATGGCCAATAAACCATCTATCCTGATGCAAGTGGAGGTGTAAGGAGCACGATAGGAGCATTTGGCAGGTCTCAGAGATGCAGCCTGAAAACATCATACATTCTCAGCCCTGGGTGTGTCCATCCATCCCCTCTCCTCCAGCGATGGAGCACCTGGAGACTCGCTGACAACTGGGCTGCCATACCAATCCTACCTACATATCATCTGTCCCAGGTGGTCTTATGCAACTGGGAAGGTGAGAATTCACTTGAACTTTTGCTAGCAAGGAAGTATTAATTATTTCTTATCTTACTGCATTATAAACAGATGGTGATGAATAAACAGACTCCTCATTTAAACTTCATTAACGTTTTTCCAGCTTGACTTTTAATTTCCATATGTTCACTGCTTCTTCTCTTGTCAAACACACCTTGACATCTTCAAGGGAGACTGTCAAAGAACCCCAAGTTCCAAATCTGGCTTTTCAAGCCAACTTCCACTGCAGAACTGTGGAATGGGAAAGACGTTATAGGGAGGATAAACAACATGGGCTATTCTCCATTTGGATTCACTTGTATGAGACAATGTTGGTGATGAGATTACAGGAGTGAGCTCTGTTGTTCACAACAAGCTGAGGCATATACAACTTAATAAGTGAAGACAAGGGAAGGTGATGGGGACTATTTTCATTCATATTTTCCACTTTTTGACTTTTTGATTGGGTTTTACATCCTGCCAGAATGACAGACAGGTCTAGATTGCAAATACAAAATGCAGTGCTGAAGTACTCAGGGTATCAGAAGCAGCTCAACCGTAGCAGCTCCTTAATGGCTACTGGCAATTCTCAGTGACACTTTGAAAATCACCTCAGTTATCTCCTCAGTATTGAGCAAACAGACAAAATGTTGATCTGTAAGATGCTGACAGCCTCTAGCTGTGAAGTGCAGAGCTTATTTCACTTCCATTTAACTTCTGCAGGAAGTCAGAATTCAAACAGAGCAGGTCTTCCTTTCTGGATGAAAAAAGTCCTGAAAAACTATTTAAAAAGGGAAGTTCAACAAGGGGAATGCCAAATCCTGTACTTGGGGAGCAGTAAAGCCATGTAATTTACAGGCTTCGCAGAGAAGGACAGTTGCATGTGGGTACCAAGCTGAAGGTGAGCCAGAATTGTGACCTTGCCATTCAGAAGGCTAAAGGTGTCCTGAGTTGCACTGGGGAAAGTAGCAGCAAGTCAAGGGAGGCGATCCTTCCCCTCTGCTCAGCACCTGAAGGGCTGTGTCCAGTTCTGGGTCTCCCCAGTACAGCAGAGATGGAAGAAACAGAGCCAGCATTTTCTCAGTGGTGCCCAATACCCAACAGACAACAAGTTCAAACTAAAACACAAGGAAATCCATTTAAACCTAAGTTGTTTTGTTTTGGTTTTTTTTATTATTATTTTTTTATTTGTGGTTAACAAGTATAAACACTGGAGCAGGTTGTCTAGACGGGTTGCCTCCATCCCTGGAAATATTCAAAACCCAAATGGACACAGCCCCGAACACCCCGTGCTGACTGACTGGTTTAGATGAGGTTTGAACTAGGTGATCTTCAGAGGTCTTTGCCAGCCTCAGCGATTTTCTGTTACCAAGCCAAGGAACATATAAACACAGAAAATCCCCTCCCATCTCTGTAGATCATCAGACTCAGCAATCTTCTGTGGTTTAAATGTCAACTCTACGTTCTCGAGCGTTTTCTCTCATACCTAAACTTGCATGCTATTAATCTACAAATCTGGGCTAGACTTCCCATGCCTGAGATCTGCCTAATATTACCACCACTCTCCATGAAGGTGGTTAACCGTGGGACATCAGTTTCCTGCATAGAAGCATGGTCTCCAGAGCTGCTCACCCCATCCAAATATGAGTCACACAGTACCTCATTCAACTGTCATCCCTAATTGACTCTGTCACTTCTGAAAGAATTTCTGATTGTGGAGAGAATCAATTAGCAATAATGAGATAAGGAGATAATGAGCACAGTCAACTCACCTAGATGTCATTGCTTTTGTTGACAAGGCCAAAAAAGAGTAAATAAAATGGGATTTATTTTATTTTATTTGGATGCTTCAGATTAAGCTGAACTATCAGTAAACTGCAGCCATGGCAAGGGGGGAGCTTTCTTTAAAAACAGAACAAAGCAAAACAAAGGCAAACAACAATGAAAAAACAACACTTGGCGCTCAGGGATAAACAAAAAAGCAAGTGGAAGTCAGCAAGAAGCCATGCAGCGATGAAACCTGCCCTGCAGCAAGCCTTAGGGGCTCTGACACACTTCACATGGAGAGAGATTTACCACCATCTGCGGGCCTGGAAAGCAGAACTCCCTCCAGCTACCTTCTCCTCCTAGCCCTACTGCTGCTATCTGTATTATCATCTGAGCAGTTACTGCATTGCATACAGATGTCTTGGTTGAAGAAGAATCTGGAGTAAAAGCTTAGTTTTCAGTGGGGCTGGGATTGCATTCTTTGCTTCTGAAATATGCTCATATGCATTTTCAAAGTAACATAGAGGTCTGAGAAACTCTGTTATAAACTGCAACGAATAAATGCCTCGGAGAACAACAGGCTATAGAATTACCTTACTGTGGGGTGGGAGATGCTACCAGAGGAGCAGTCCCATGAGAGAGCAAAGAGAAAGGGAAGGACAGCAGCCCAAACAGGTACTGCATATCATCCTACTGCAGCAGCTACTGGCTACGTGGCAACCCCTGTCTGCAGAGCAACTCCCAAAACTTCTCATCATGCTCATCCAATGGGGAAGCTTTGCTGAAGGCACTCAAATCCTGGGCCTGACTTGGCCTTGGTGGTTGGTCTAGATGATCTTAGAGGTCTTTTCCAACCTTAATGATTCAGTGAACAGATCCTGCAGCTGCCCAGGCAGGACTCTCCCAGGAACTGGCTGATGAACACCTGGGCTCTATGTCCCACCAATATTGAATGCCAGAGCACTGTCAAGACTTCAGCTCTTGCCTCCACTTGCCCTTTCCTGCATTGCATTGCTTGGCACTAGTGTACAGGGGAATGTGGTTTTGAGGTTCCCCAAGGTACTCCCTTGGCAGCTTCTAGGAAAATATCACCCACAAAATCTGCACCCACAGCCAATTCCGAGTGATGCATGATACTACATATGGATTCACTGGGAGAGGATAGAAAACTTGACTTATCTAACCTGAACTCCATGGGGTTTCTCTTTCGAAGTGTTATTTCTCCACAGATACATAATATTTTCCTGTGAATTCAAACTGTATGTGCTGCCAAAATACTGCCTTTAGTATTCTATCTATGCACAATTCTGTTAGAAGTCTAAACCATAAAAAAAAAAAAACCTGCAAGTGGACACATTTCAATGTACTTGTCCTTAGCTTACCCCTTCTAGATACGAAAATAGCATTGCTTTTAGTTTAAAGGAGGAAAACTGAAGCCAAGAAAACCCAGGAACCACCTTCACTTCAGCAGTAGTGCTGAGATAGAATCATAATGGTTGGAAAAGACCACTAAGATCATCTAGTCCAACCATCAACCCATCCCCACCATGCCTACTAAACCACGATGCTACAGTTGCAATAGTCTATGGATGTCTACTGAGGTAAAGTTTGCAGGGAGATCATCATGGAGAGAGATTAGAACATGTTTAGGAAGGGGCATTAAAGAATCTGGAATAAAAAGAAAACCAGCCCTCTTTGGCAGGGTGATTGGAACTAGATGATTCTAAATTCTAAATGATTCACGTGTGTGTGACATCTACGTGCAGCTACGATCTGTGTCATTCTCAGTATCTGAACTACTGCAACCCTTCCATGCCTGCCATGAGATCATCATGTGGCCTACAAAGAAAGCCAGCCAATTCCCACATGACAAAACTATAAAACACCATCAGTTCAACACCTGGGCACATCTGTGATGCAGTTCAGCAGTACCTTCTCTTGGCTTTGTGATAAAGGAAGGAATAACCAGTGCCCATTTTCCATCATGCCAAACCCAGCAAAGGTCCTCTATAACACGCTGTAGGAGAAGTACAGGTAACGTTACTGGTTTTTAGGTCACTTAGGAACACACTCTTTGCTGAGACTGAGATGAGGCATTGTGAGCATCACCTCCTGCACTGGGCAGGGAAGAGTCCTGCCATTTGCACAGTAACAAGTTCTACAGAAGACTTTTTCTTAGTAGCACTACAAATTGTACAGTAAACCCTTTTCAGGGAATAAAAGAGGCTGGAAAGGTCATGTGACAAATGCCCTAGTGAAGGTTTCATTCCTCCAATTGCAATTCTGTATGTGAGCACACAGATTCATCTCTCCTAATGATGGGAGTGGGACGTCACCTTACTTACCCCAAACCCCTTCAAGACAGTGAACAACAGGATGGGACCCACCTGGGAACTGGGGTTATTTCCAACACAGCTGAGCTAAGCCTCCACAACACAACAATCTGAACACAATTCACTGCATCCTGAAAGAGATGCTTACATTCAGCTACAATACCTCAGGGCAACCTAAAATCAGAGATCCCTCACCAAAAGTAATTCCCAACCAGTGGCTATTTGCCCACGTGAAGCCAACAGATCTCAGTCTACCTGGTCTTGATTCCAATGATAAAGAATCCACCTCTGTACTGCATCACAATCACCACTTTACAAGAGGTACAAGATCATGTCTGATCATTGAGGTAAAAGGATAACAGGGCAGAGGGCTGCCAGGGCAGTCCTGCTCATGAAACTCAATCCCATACTGCAAAGCACAACTGCGTCTTACACACCCTTTCATAAACTGGGCACGTTCCATCACGGAGCCAATAAAGCACTCCTTCCTGCAGCTCTGTGCCCTCTGATGGTTAGCAACTTCCTTAAAACCCAAACGTCAATCTCACAGACACTTCATTTTTTGCACGTGCTGCCAGCTTAAACCAATCTTCACTGCTGTTGCATCCCAGTTGCACCTTCTGCACTCAAAAAGACAACATCACCTTATCAGACACGGTCTCCTCAAAGGTGGGCAACTTTGCAGATACCAGATAACACACCTAATAGGGAACAGAGAGACTCCAGTCTCGCCAATGGTGGCTATCTGTGGTCCAGGACTGATTCTAGGAACAGCAATTGGCCCCCACTACCTGCACTGAAAACACAGACATTTAATTTGAAAAGAAAGCATTGATTTAACTCACGCACATACACCCACTATAATTAATGGCTGTTCAAACACAAAACAGTGTTAAGACAGATGTTATTGTTTATCAGTGGAAATCTACCTGCTTACCCTGAGCTAGTGATTAATCTCAGTATTACCATCAGGTGTTCTTTACAAATGACTAATCTATTTGACACAACAAATTACAGCTGTGATTAAGCCCCTCCGATCGATACAACTGATAATGGCTTCTAAACAAAGCTTTATTTCTAGACTGTATTGGAACTGCACGTTTCCTTAATCCCATTCAATTAGAAAGGATAATAAATTGGTTGTTAAATCTCAAGTGATTTTCTTCTTGCTAACAGGATGTTGAATGCACAGAAGGCAATACACCTACCTGGCCATAAATCACAGTACTACGTTACAACTGGCAGAGAGCACCAGTTGCTTTCCATTCTTCCTTGTGAGACTGAGCTACATTAAAGTTAATGCTTTTCTAGGGAATTTAGCTAGGAGGTTTTATGCAGCATTTATTTTTAAATTGTACAGTCTTAGTGTTGCTGGAAATAATCTTCACCTCTTTGTGATCTCCTGTCATCACTTCCATGTCATCCCTGCCAACCGAACTGCCCCCTCCTCCACCTCTCCAAAGTTCAGCTACATTTACTGACTTCTAGAGCACCACTACAAAAAAAAAAAAGAGCTTTTTTTTCTGCCTACTTGAGCTCACACATCCATGCATTGGACACTCCAACAGGGAAACATGCTGTTTAGACATTTAGAATCTGCCGGTCCACATTACTTCCAAAACAGACATCTCCAAAAGTTGATGCACCTATCTATCAGTCGCCCACTTGAGTGCCAGAGCAATCACACATCAGAAGTTGTGGCTTCTATCCATTGATTGCAAGGGCAGAGGTGAGTTCTTTGCTGGAAGTCATACTGAGCTCTTGAATACCTACTGATGTAGGTTGCATTGTAAAATTTGGCTGTAGATGTCCACGCACACATGTGTTCCACATTGACATCATTGGTGACCACTTCAACAAGCTGATATATGCAGATTGACTCAGGAGTAGTAATCATCATCTCCATGGAGGATAACATCTTACAGTGCTCATATCTTGTTTAATGACTATGGTAGGAATGGGAAGAAATGCAGAATTCCTACAACCCAATATTTCAGCATTCCCTTATGAAAAACAAACTCCAGAAGGTGTTTAGACACTTGCTCATGCTTTAGGCATGGATGGCATGCAGTAAGGCTGAGCATGTTCTTACATCAAAATCAGCAAAAATACGTTCATTTAATTCAGTGGAGAGGGAAAAAAAAAAGAAAAAACACATTTTGGACTAAAAATTTTAATGAGGAAAAACATTTTGAAAAAGGAGAAAAAAATTAACAATCAAATACTTATTCTTCCATTTCGAATGTGCTGCATTTAATTGAATTTCTACAAGTGTGCATGAATGTGAAATGAAGCATTTAGTTGGCTTTCAGAGGATGTATTTAAGTACCCTGACTTCTCCCTCCTTTACTGTATTCTAGGAGAACATTTCTTCAAACAGCTCTATTTAACTGCGCAGGGATGCTTGAAATCAAAGGAAAACATATCTTAATAGATAAAAGCAGGGGCCAAAAGCCTTCCTTGCATTCAGTAAAGCTCCCTTAGGGACCAGCTTGGCCCAAGGATGCTGTTCTATCATTAATAAGCATCATGCAGAACAGCCCTTTGGTCTGTAACCTATTTTGAGCAGTACCAAGTCAAAGAGGATGAGAAGACATCTTTCACTTTTTCCTCTTTCAGGAGGTGGGATGCAAATGTAAAGCAGGATATGCATCCTCCTACCTCTACCCCAGTCGATGTGATCTCTTCTTTTTGGAACCTGCCAGTCTCCCACTGGTCCCTACACCTCCTTTACACACAATCTCTGGCCCTGCCTTGAGAGAGGCACTTGGAGGGGACAGGTTCACCTCAATATCTCATTCCTGGGGCTTTGACTTAACTGTTATGAGATATGACAGGACAGGACCAGAACAAAACCTTCATTTCTCTGCCACACAAATCTCTACAATTAAGGGTTGAGCATGAGAGGCTGTGCCAAAATGCCCCAAGCTCCCTACAGGCTGCATACCAAGGAACTTCAACAGCACAGATGCATGCAACATCCCCCATCCTCACAGCCATGTCCTGCAGCATCTCTCCTGATCTGAAACATCACCTCCCCAACACATGCTGTGTCGTGCCTTCTTCTCAAAGGAGGCACAGCACCACAGCTGCTGGGATGGAGGAACCTTGGGAGAATGGAGAGCAAAGCTGGCACTGTCGATTTGACCCTCCTCCCTGATCACTGAAGGAGGGAGTTGGTTCAGTTCAGAAAGAGGAATGACTGCCTGTGATTAAACAGCCTGAGATGGCTGAGGTTCACCCCCCTGTGGGTGATCATCATCAAGCTATTCAAACACTTGTGGCTGGTGGAACTGTGCTTTGGAAGGATCAGTATCTCTCCCACCTAACATAAAAGCTCAACGTCAGCCAAAGCAAACCCAGCCAGCACCTTGCTGCTGCAAGAGGGGTGAGAAATGGCACAGATGAAGCAGATGTGAGGCCAGGGATGTGAGCCTGAGGGTCAGAGATGGAAGAAGTTGCTCCCATACCTGAGGTCTGATTATCCTCAGTGATCTCTGCCAGGCACTGGCTGCGTTCCTCTTCAATTTCCAGCATGATGCTGCACTCTGGGCGCGTGCTGGATGCCTGCAAGAAGGGCAAGAAGAAAGGAAAGAGTGAGCAAAACCTGTCTGTACTCAGGGATGCATTCCTGGGGATGCACAGCTAGCCAAGCTCTGCTGGGTCAATGTACCATGGGGATATGCATCCATCCTCATTGTACATTTGATTGAGACAGGCGAGGATAATCCAATAACTACTGGAAAAAAAAAAAAAAAGCAAAAAAAACTCCATAAACATTGTTCTCTGTGCTTATCATAAAAAAATAAAAACAAAAAAACAAACAAAAAGACTTTTTTGCTGATAATCAGGAGTAATTCTGCTTCTTTATCCTCTGGGAACCCTGCCTGACTAGCCTAACACTGACAGCTATCTAGGGCAGGAAGATGGCAACTTTAAAATTCATGCCAAGAGCAGTGGGATCTGTGCTTACATCGTTTATTCCCTCCTTTCTCACATGGACTGCCTCCTGGTTCATGCTAATTCAGAGCAAAACAAAACCCAAATCAAATTCTCAGATGCAGATTAGGAGATCAAGGAGCTAAAAAGGAGGAAAATCCAAATAAGAAGGCTTTTCCCCCCATAAATGTTTTCTCCCCACTTGGATCTAATTGTATTTGGCTTTTTTTAATACATCAGTGTCCAAAATGTGCAGATAATTAATTGTGGACTCTTTACATCATGCATTCTCACTCACAAAGTACAGATCATAACAATTGGCATCCAAAAAAGGAACCACGAGCCAGATGGGGTCATGTTAACGTCACCAACCTGCTCCCATTTGTAGGGAACACCCCATCTGGTATAGGCTGCCCAGGGGGGTGGTGGAGTCACAGATCCTGGGGGCTTTCAGGAAGAGGGTAGACGTGGCACTGAAGGACATGGTCAGTGGGCATAGTGGGGATGGGTTAGAGTTGGACTTGGGGATCTCAGAGGGCTTTTACAACCTTAATGATTGTATGACTTTGTTGCTCATGTCTTCATAAGCTTTCCATTATGGCAGGTGCTGCACAAGATCAAGCACAGAACCCAACCTCTTTCAAAGAGATGGCAAACTACATTGAGCTGGGAGATACCTGTTCAGAAACCCAACTGCAAAGAGGTGGTGAGATGGAAATGGAAATGATGTGGAGAGAGCAGCAGTCTTGGCTTGAGTCTGCTCAATCACTGTGAAATACAATGCAGGAGCGACCCTCAGTCAGGTGAACTTCAGGGACAGATGTGAGAGGCAGAGTTACAGCCTTTCTCCATTAAAATTCATTGATTCTGTGTTCACAGTTGGTGAACTGGGGGGGGGGGGGGGGGGGGGGAGGGGGAGGGAGAAGGAAGGAAAAGAAAAGAGTATTTTGCTCTGAAATAAGCAGAGAAAGGAGGAAAAAAAGAACTCTTCACGTCTCTTTTCAAAACAAGAGCTACTTTTCTACTCATTCAGCAGCCAATGCCATAAAACAGAAGACCCAGAAACCCTCCAAAGTAACAAAGCTTTGATGCAATTTACCCTTTGGATTAAAATTATAGCATAACTTAGCATATTAATTTTTATTCTGTCTCTTACTGATCCAACCTACTCTCTTCCTTCTTCTAGTCCACATCTTGCTCAGACTGTACTTTCCCTTAGGCTGAGAATGGGCTTTGAATAGCAGTATACAGACAATTATTATTGCAATGTGACTTTCCAGTCAAATTAAAAGAAAAACCAAAACAACAGCAAGTTGAAGAAGACTGAGTTGCTGCTTTCCTGGTACTCAAATGTTTCTTTCTTTTTTTTTTCCAAAGGGAAATTTATTTATATGTGTATATATATATATTTTACCTGTGTATATATATATATAAAGAACGTGGAGCTTGCTTTAAAAATAAAGATTGAAATGTTCTGCTTTCAAAACATTCCTTTTTCTCAAAGGAAAGTTACAACTCCCTGGACTGAGCCTATTGCCTGATTTCTCTCACATTTATAAACAATTTGAGTTTTCATTTTATAAATTAATTCATACAGCTCTAACTTTGATCAGGATTGGCAAAGCACTACAACACATTGTTATGATTTTTTTAGGCTGCAGATGTTCTGCTAAGCCCATTAGCAATACTTTACCACATCTCCCAGTCACAAAAAAATGCAAGCCTAACTTGGTTGATTGCATATTTGCCTAGGTTGCTCCAAAAATAATGCCTCCTGTTTATTTTCATGGAAATGATAACCAGTACAAAGAGCACAATAACACTCTGCGTTAGAGCAAATTCTCAGCTGCAAAATGCTCTTTTTTAACGTAGTCACACTATTTGCTATGCATTTTTGCCAGCAGTGATCAAGAGCCCGCATGCTGCACTTGCACAAATCTGCATCAGCAAAGGTGACCCACTGACGCTACTGCTGAAACACACCACCCACTCCTCGCTGTGGTCACATCCTGTGTGGTCTCCCATAAACGTTCAGCAGGCATCAGTGAACATCAGTGGGTGCCACTTTTAGTTCATGGAGGAACTCAGTGACACTCCTTTGCTCTACACACACTTCCCTGTAAGACACCATTCTGTCAGATTGCCCCTGCGCTGTCATCTGTCACACAGAGAGAAAATGTGATGGAATATTGGTGGGAAGGTTCGACCCCTATTGCCATCCCACCAACATCCACCTCTGACATCGTGGGCCAACATCATAAGACAGGAGGCTACGTAAATACACTAAGTTCTCTAAATCAGCACGAGGTAACTCTTTTTTTAAAGACTATTTTACCATTAATGGGACTTATCTTCCTTCATTTTAGTTGGGCAAAAGCTGCGCATTTAGTATCAATTTATTTTTGCCATTCCTTCTAGTCCACAGAGAGCTTGTGAGCATCAGTCTTGAAGGCTTTTTTATGCCCCTTGGCTGACTGAAGTTCAGACTAAAATATCCAATATTTAGGTGGGGAAGGCCATTGATGTGTGAATTTAGTGTCTAAAAGACCTTAAACTGAATCATCAAGGTCAAACAGACTCACATTTGAAGCATTCTAGTTTGTGGCTTATTTTCCACACTAAATAAGGAAATAAATAGTTCAAACAAAGAGAATCATAAAGGTTGGAAAAGACCTCTAAGATCCCAAAGTCCAACTCCAACCCATCCCACCACATCCTCTAACCATGTGCCTCAGTGCCACATCCCCATGGTTCTTGAGCACATCCAGGGATGGTGAGCCCCTCACTCCCAGGGCAGCCTATGCCAGTGTCTGACTTCTCTTTCTGAGAATAAATTGTTCCTAATATCCAACCCAGGCTTCCCTGGCACAACTTAAGGCCATAACATCTCCTAAGATACTGCCATCCCTCTTCTACCTCCCCAGTGATAACATTAATAACCCTCCGCTATCACTGGTGACGTTGCCACAGGCTAAGAAAGGCAGCAAAAAACAAAACAAAAGAGTTTTCAGGCACCATTAGGAAAATAAAAAACACCAATTTTTTGTTAGTAGGTCATCAGTTCTGTTGGCACGGTAGTGAACAGGGCAACTAGTTTGGTCACCTCAACTTGTTTCTCAATAGCCAAAAAGCTCATGATCCAAGAGATCTCACAAGAGCTGTGAGTCTTGTCTGCCAAAACGCATCTTCCCTGGGATCAGAGGCTGAATAACAGTCCTTCCTTGGTGGGTTCCTCCCGGAAGGGAATGAAACAGACTTTACAGATACCTTGGTGTGAACTCACTTCACTGCTTCCCCATTTTGGCTTTTTTATCTTCCTTCTGGAAGAGGTGAGGATCATAGAATCCTAGAATCATAGAACGGCTTGGGTTGACAAGGACCTCAAGGATCATCTAGTTTCAACCCCCCTGCTATGTGCAGGGTTGCCAACCACCAGACCAGGCTGCCCAGAGCCACATTCAGCCTGGCCTTGAATGCTTCCAGGGATGGGACATCCACAAGGACTGTGGAGTTTGACATCTTTCACATCAGTAGGCAACTGGCCACACAGACACAGGGCTAAGGACCACAGTGGTTCACATTTCCCATTCAAAAAGTGCAGATAAAAGGAAAGCATGACCACAGCACTTGGTAGGCCACACAAACACCATCTAGCAACCAATAACACTTTTTCCTGGACGTATCTATCATGGATGTGCAGCTAGCTCAAACTCAGTAAACCCCCACTCACTAAAAGCCCTTCTGGAATGCATGCGTTACCACGTAAAAGTTGTGCTGGATTTGTTAGGGCCATTTTTCCAGCACACGCTCTGAGCAGAATGACGAAGAAGTTTTTTACTGGACATGATTTCCCACAGCTCTGAATTCTGTGGCAACTCTCCTGTGGAGTTATCCCCCAAAGTCTTTATTAATGAGAGTTTTCCTCCCCCCAGGATCCTAGCAATTGTTAGAGGATTACTGAACAGTTTGCTAATGCTAAGAAAGCCATTGTGTGCACTCTTTAATTAAATAAAAGTTGAAGGTTTGTCATAGACTGAAAGAGATACAGAAATGTTTGGTTTCATCTATGTTGTCATTGGCAGGGACAGATTAACCAGAGGCAAATTCCTCCATGGCAGATAGGATTCACAGCAAACAAAACCCCACAACAGGAATACGGGCCCATAAGAAGTGACAAAAGACATTAGCACCTCCCTTTCTCCCGATCCCAGAGTGTTCCTGTGCCCATCTGGAGGCCCCAGCAGAGATGGAGAATAGAATGACCACAGTGACAACACCATTTCAAGTCCAACAGGGGAGGAGTGGAACTGAGAAACCTACAGAAAATGAAACCTTGTCCATTTCTGTGCAGCTCCCAGAGGCTATACAACAGTGACAGATAGGCACATTTCTCTTAGTTGTCCGAATGAACCTATGGGGAGGCAGTAACTGTATTAGACAAAAGCATCAGCTGCTGTGGCTTCTATAAAACAAAATCATTGCTGTAGGCAATGTTGGGGATTCTCAACCTTTATTTATTTATTTATTCCATGTAGGCAGCATGAACGGAAACAAAAGATTTTGGCAGGTAGGTCTTATTCCAAGCCTTAGCAGCATAGCCCTGGAGGAACTGCTCTAGCTATGCCCAAAGAAGAGCTCACCATTAGCATCATCAGATGCTTTCATTTATTCTTATTATTTATGGGAACATAGGACTGAAGAATTTTGTTATGCAATAGTCTCTGCTTTGGTTTCTTCTTTAACTTCACTCAGCTCTGCCTTAAAACTAGGTTTTCATTTCTTCCTTTTGGAACATCCTCCTGAAAATAGAGCACTGTTATTCATAATAAGCCTCTGAGTGAGTCAAAAATATACTGTGGTTCAAGTGCAAGAATGGGTAAAGAGAGTGGACCCATAGAAATACTAACAGAGGACTTCTATCTGTGGAGATGGATAACATAGTTATGAACACTGTCAAACCTAAGAGCTTCATAAGATCTGGTTATCTGTAGAGAAAAAAAAGGTTGTAAATTATTTACGGAGTATTATAATAATTTGCTCTTTCAAAGGATCTTTGTCTATGAATTGGAAAGCACATTACAGACGTCATGACAACATGGGGAAATAAGTGCTAGATACCAGTAATATAGGCCAACTGATAGATAAGAACAAGATCAAAACATACAAAACGTCCTTTGTGACCTTTATCAGGTTAATAAGGAAAGTGTAGTTTCAGAGCAACTCGCAAGAACAATTCAGTGTTTGCAAGCAGAGCCAAGCTATACTTTGCTATGCTCTCAGTTCTTCTGAATATACTGCTCTGCAATCAGCCATGGGGAAGGGACTCTCAGAGCAAGGGTAGTGGCACCTGTCCCCAGGAGACATTCCCAAACAGAAGAGGTCCAGGCAAATACCCAAGAGTCCTCACTCTCAGTTTGCTGTTCAAACCACTTCATTTCATGCTCCTGCCAGACAACAGTGCCAATAACAGAACTATCATTTGACAAGGAAAGCAGATGTTTTTTTCTTCCAGCAAAGCTAAGCAGGCCCCATAGAACAAAGGTTACTTGGCCAAACAATCCCGCAGCTTGGAGACACCAAGACCTCATTTAGTCTTATTGTCTCCGCTCTGTGTGAGGGGTTGGAAGATCAAAGAAATACATGCAGTGTTATGCAAAGAGTTGGAGAACCAGAAGGGAAGAAGCTGAGCAACTCTATTAACTCTTTAGTGTCCAGCTTGTATGTTCTAGTCTTGCAAAACAGAGCTAAATTGGAAAAAATGATCATTACTCTGGTGAGTAATGACACAGCAATTAAACGAGAGGCAGCACTTGAGTAAGTTCCCACTGCTGAGTAGGAGTCAGCTCTGGTGACTGGGTAAAAATATTTATCTCCTTACTTAAAATTATCATCTGGAGTAGCTAAGTATGCATTTCCATTCCAGCAAGCTCAAATGAAGGATTTCAATTCAGGCCGTTGCAGAAATAGAAGCTTCAATACTGAGATCAGTGGTGTTCGGATCTACCATCTGGGTACAAAGCAGAGCAGAGTTGTAACATCTCTGCCATGGTTGTGGGGAGAAAAAAAAAAGAAAGGACGATTGATTATACTTCCCTGCCTGCAGAGAGAAGAAGGCAGTTTTAGAGCATGAGTCACTTCAAAATAAAGGAACTGTCTAAAATACTTTAGAGGAAACTTAACCTACACTGCTTTGTTCAGGGAGCTCAAGGCAACCGTTTGAGGGGTGAATGTCTGTACTCCAAATACCTACAGATAAATGAAAAAACCCACAGACTCACCCCTAAACTGAATAATTACCTTCCAGACAGCCCCATCCTTTCCTACTGCAGTCTAAGAGTAGAAGAGAGATGATATCCATCAGGAGAATCTGAGTGAAAGATTAGTTAAGTGTTCTAATATGTTTGTGGTTTGTGTTATTTTCAAGACATATTGAATTTGAAATGCTGTTGTTCAAAACTAGGTACTTGTCTTCATAAGAATGTGCAGGTACCTATTAATCCTCTCCCAAGTTGCCACCCACCCAGCACTGAGTCATCCCCCCAGTAGCCACCCCTTGGCTGCTGTGCACAGTAGAAATGGTCCTCAACTCAATTGCAAGTTCAAAAGAGACTGGAAAACCCTGAGGGGGGTATCTCACCAAAACTGTCAAATTGCTTGTGCCTGGTCTTGTGTTTGCCAACCTGTGCCAGCTCCTCACTCCTGACACAGCCTCCATCTATCCAGGCCCAATTGTTGCGCTAGCCAACCACAGAGACCCCCTCACCCTGTCCTGCCTGTTTCTCACCACATCTCTTGCTGCTTCATTTCACTCCAGCTGCGGCACCAGAATCTTGTTTCCCTCCCAGGTCTGACCCAGATGTTACCTCCCACCAGGTGCACCCACCACAATATCAAAGAATAGTTTGATTGAACAGATGTCTGCTTAGATGGTCTCCCAACGTCTTAAGAATTCAGGTGGGAGTGGAGAGCAGTATGGATTCCCAAATCCAGAGCAATGAAGACTGGCAGTTTGAGCAACACTTTGGGGAGTTCATGGACAGGTAAGTGGGCAGTTCACTGTGAAGGCTGTGACAAAAGAGCTTGATTAAAAGCACAGTAAAGATCATGTGGTTTTCTCCATGCATTTCAAGCTCTTTATCAGTCCCTGGACTGCTCGCAATGCCCGGGACTTGTGTACAACTGTTGGCAAACAGGACCCCTGCAAGGTTGGCTATTGGATGTTATTTATAACCAAGGAGCTGGATGAAGAAATCTGGATGTTCTCTAGTTCTCAGGAGTACTGTGACCTTCTGGTTTGAGGAAGCACAGTTCAGTTAGAAATGGTGCTACGCCCTTTAACTTTCAGGGGAACTGAAAGCTTTAAGAAAGTCTGGAAATATGGCATTAATTCAGGGCTACGGCACCATCAGTGAGGCATAGGATGGTGTGATTAACAATACACGTGCCCACGGTTTGTGCTGGAAAATCTCATCACTGCAATAAGCAGCTGCTTCACCTAGAGATCTAGGGCTGTCTGGGGAGGGCATAATTCCCATGTACAGCCTCCTTGTGCAAGTTCGTTTGTGGAAGGACTGTGAACATCCCAGGCATGGTCTCTGCTAGGCAAAGTAGGAATTCTGAAGCTCAGTGGAATCCAGCAGGGTGGATTAAAAAGTCTTTATGGCATTTATTAGGGTGTACATAGCCTCAGCATCTCCAGCTGGACAGATGAAACAGGACACATACAGCATTTGGGGCACTCTGTTGCAGTTTTCCAGAGCTCGCTTAACAGTCAAGACATGGATCTTCCAAACATGATCCAGCAACCAAAAGAAACAATCTCTTTTTCTGACTGAGCACGTTTGTCAAGGTCAGTATCACTTTCCAAAGAGCAGCCAGGTGGAAATGATGAAACAAGAAACACAGAATGCATAAGAAATGAGACATGAGTATAATAATGTGTCTTACAGTATATGTCATCCTTCCAGAAGCCATCAATGTCTTTATACAGTACAGCTGGTAATAAGGTTTTACCCTTCTTTGTTGTCAATATCTTCAACATCTTTTATTAAATCAACACTGGGACGAAACCCAATGGAGTTTACTATTCATACCACTCACATCCTGAAAAAGCACCTCTAAGGCAGTTTGTTCGAGCTATCACTCAGAACTTTGTACTGAACTCCAGGTACATATGGAACAACATATATATGAGAGTATATATATAAGAGTTCATTTCAGAAGACTGGTTACCTCCAAGAGTCAAAAAAAAAAAAACCCAAGAAAAATAATGAAATGTTGGCAAAAAAATGTACTTGGCTCATTCGGAGATGAGGATAGAAGGAATTTTCCTCCTTTCAAATGAAGCAAAAAGGATTTAATTAGCAAGACAGTGGGTGAGGATGTTAATTCTAGATTCATAAGATATTCTTTATAACAAGACAGTGGGTGAGGATGTTACTTCTAGATTCATAAGATATTCTTTATAAAGCATCAGGGCTCTCAATAAAAAGATTCTTAACAGACAGCCCAAAGCATCCAAGAACATGTTCCAAGAAGATGAGCATACCGGGACAAGTCCCCAACTGAAGGTGTGTTTCAGAACAAAGCATTGAGTCACTGTTCCTAAATAACCGGAGCACTGAAGAGCACCCCAGTGATTTGGACCCACTTCTGGAGCAAGAGACACTCCTCTCTTCTTTAGCTGAAGATAGAATAACACAAATCACCTTGATGGAGTGCGGGGGTAGGATGAGTGAAGAACAGAATGGAGAAAACCTCTTAGAGAGCAACTGAAGAGATCCTTACCTAAGAGAGTACACGAGAGACACTCAGAGATGGGGTTAACTTAACTTAATTGCTGTCTGTTTCCCAGAGCTGTCCTAAAGAAAAGCTGCTGCATGATTATGTTCACATTTAGGAGCTTTGGATTCAGATATCTTTGATACCCTTCACTCAAAAATAAAAAGCAGTTTTGCTCTTCTGAAAAAAACTGAATTTAAAACTACAGGTTAAGAAGGTTGTAACATGAGTCTAACAGCCTTAGACACACAAGCAAATTTAACAAATATAAGATGACACACACACACACACATGCTGTCTAAGTGAGGCATACATTCAACATTTCCACTTGAAGAGAGCACAGATATCTTTCCATGTGCCCGAGGGCCACACCTAATATCTCTGCCAGGCCTAACCACCTTCCAGTTAATCACTCTCAGAAAAGACTTGAGATCCCAATGTGAAAGGCTGCTATGACAGGTCTGCATCTCAATTATTTCACTTCTGCTGAGGACGCAGCTGAGTGTCAAGTGAAACAGATGAGCAAAGTGAAGTGTCAGGTGCTATAAATATCCGCATCACAAATTAAAGCAAACCACACTGTCATCTTTCACAAATTAGAATCATGAAATCAACAAGGTTGGAGAAGACCTCCAAGATTATCCAGTCCAACTGTCCACCTACCACCAATATTTGCAGATAGTTAGGCTTGATCATAAGAATATTTATCAAAGGAAACGAGGATCTCAGCCTCCTTCTTCCATGACTCACTCTACCAGCATGGTCGTTAGCTATAGATTCTCATTGGTCCCTGATGAAAAATCAATGTGAAGTTGTTTTCCACCATGCAACCATATCATTATCAGCTGGCTATTCAGGTAAATAACGAACTCCACTTTACTGAATGGGACATTTCCTTTTGTCACTCCTTACCAGATAACAACACAGCTAGGGGAAAATGCTCAAACAGAAGATGTTTCTGCTTTGTTTACATAGAAGAGAAAGCATATGAGGGCACACAGAGAGATGTAAGTGCTCAGATGGCAAAGCTGAATCTTAGCAGGACAGTATCACCAGACCTCTCACAGGAGATGCCAGCGCTTGTAGATTTCCAAATGCTTTTACAAAACTAGCAACTTCTTTAGACAGATGGGGAAACTGAGGCAGAAAGCCCAGTGTTATCCAGCAATCAACAGCTAAAACAAACAAAAGGATCCACCAACAAAAATCAGATGACTCAATTTAAGTATCAGGTGATTCAATTTAGACCAGGTTTGTCATACACCAGTGTATGCTATGTCTACCTCAGTCTGAAGAGAGGTCCCACTTTGTGTGAAGTACTTAAATGTTCTCCTCAACCTACCCTGGCCAGCCAGCAAAGAGCTAACAAAGAAAAAGAGAACCTGGGAAGAAAAATAAAAGACGGGAAAGGGGTCAGCCCTTGTTCCTTGACCAAGAGAAAGACTTCAAATATCATGCTAGGAATGTTGGGTTTATGGAAAATAACAGATTAGATAATTAGGAAGATAAAAGCTGAGATAGATATGAAGTGTGGATAGGATACCTGAGAAGAGGGGCTGATGGGTCTGGAAAGAAAACACTGATTAGAGAAATACAGAAAGAAGGAAAAAAAAACCCATCTGAACACTTTCAGTTCTTCTTGTTAGGACCAACTCAGTTAAGCAGAAAATGTCTTTCACTGATATGAAAACAACAACGGGGGGGGGGGGGGGGGGGGGGGGGTGAGGGGGGGGAAGGAGATTACTATAGAAAGAATCAAAATTAAAGACAAAACTAAATATAGTGCTCAAAAAAGAAGTCACATGCAGTTCATCCTCTTCCCCCTGGACATTCTGTTCACTGGCTTCCTCCAACGATTCTGAAGTAAAAAATATCATTTTGCTAATACAAGGCAGAATGGTTGCATGTGGGGAAAATAGCTTAACGTGAATAACTAAAGGAGAACAGGGCTGACTGTGAGGGAAAATAAGGGTACAAAAGCATTATACACGAGGTGAAAGCTCTCAGAACAACATGCTCGGATTAGGTTGTGAGAGTGGTACCATCTGGATGAAAGTCAGCAAAGGTAATGCTCTTTTATATGTAAGAAGGAGAGGAAAAATAGATCCAGACGCCTATCAGCAAGTTAATCTGAGCATAAAAGTACACAAGATGTTTGAACACTTCTTGAAGGAAATAGCAATTGAAAGTGTGGTATAAAATACAACATGTGGTTTATCAAAAGTAAATCAAAGCAATGTAACTGATAGCTTTTTTTGATAAGAACCCTGGATGCTTTTGGACTCAGGAAAATTGGTGGGCCTAATCTTTCCTAACTTCAGTAGATAGTCTAATGGCATGCCAGAGGGAAATGACTGCCTTAACTATAGATACAGGGATTAATACAACAACTGTAAGGCATTTTCTGAGCATCCTCCTTGGTTGCCTCAGTGAGAGAAGAGAATGGAGGTGCAGAATAATACATTCCACACATGCACACACCTGCAAATGGCCCACACAGATTTGGTGACAACTGGAGATGGAGGCAAGGACTCTGAGAAAGGCATAGGGAAGGATGACTTAAAGGATGGCTCTGGTGACCACCCAGCCAAACTGGGAACTCCTTCCCACACAGTCAATACCATCAACTCAGCTACAATAATGTGATTTAAAAACAAGGTTGAGCGTGAACACAATAAAGGAAATTATAAACAAAGACAGCCTTGTAACACAGATTCAAGATAGTGATGGTGAGAGAGACGGGATTAATTAACTCATTCACAGCCAGAAAGCCAATAAACCTGGATTTTCTTGGCAACACCTGTCTGCTCTGCAACTTCTTATTCAGAACCTGACTGTTCCTGGCTCCTTTCCAGCATCCCTTGATGCTGAGAGCTTGGTCACATCAAATCAAAAGACAGTGATGATACAAGATGTGTGCCCCCGAAACTGCAGTTCTGCAGATTAATTGCATTCATGCTGGATAGCCAGAGCAGGGGAAGAAAAAAAAAAAAACGAGAAAGAAATAGCAACTAAAACCCCTTTTCATACCAAGTAAGAACGTATGAAACCAAGGGAAATATATATATATGTATACATACATATATATATGTATATTTATGTATATACATGTGCTGTTATCCATCAACATTATCAAGCACTGAAAGAGAGGTAGATGAGAGAGAAGCCAGAAAAGCACTAACTCTACTCTTGGTCAGCCACCAATTTCTCCAGCAAAGTATTGAAAACCACAGTCTTTCTAGGTGACCAATTTCACTGCTGCACAGCCCTCATAGTGTAGAAATCCATCCTCTTTGTAAAAGTTCTTTGGGTATCTCTTAGGTACCACCCCGAGGACAACTTGAACACAAAGAGGAGCTGTACCATCAAATCTTATGTAGCAAAAACATCATCTGTAAGAACAATAACCAGGAATCTGTCTTGGAAGTGTGTATTTTAAGACACAAACTTCAGCTAAAGCCATTTCTACTGGCTTAAAAACAGTCAGAATTTCACCTCCAGTTTCCAAGTCGCTGGCATAGCACAGACACTGGCTAGCTGACTCAGCAAACATCAAGGATGTTATTATAAGAATGATCCAAGGTCTGGAAAAACCACCTGCCATTGCAAAAACAAAACATTCCAGCTAGAAACTTATCCAGGGGGAATAAAGAAAAAGGCAGTCTAGTCAACCACAACCAGCAAGTGCCTAAAATGTAAGACGATTTCCTACCCAAGATAGCTATTCAGTGTGAATAAAAGGCTTAACAAATTCCTGCGACTGAACTCCCTAATGAGACAAATGTGGATTAGAAGTAAAATGCTGCTTGGGAATGGCTTAACACTGACTGGCATGACTGACTGGAAGTATCTTCCCAGAGCACCTTTTCAAAGCAGTTGGGTTTGTTCATACTGCTGTGCAAAAGCAGAAAGCGATGGTCAAAACTGGATTTCACACAGTCTACTGAGTATACTTTCATTCAAATATTAGCTCCACATTATGTCAGTGCCCAAGTTTAAATGAAAGGGATGGACAACTTAAGGAAATCCCTATCTGCATTCATCTACAAAGAAACTCTCATGCATTTATATCAGATTTCTTTCCTCCATGCAGGTAGATATGTTCCTTGCTCCAAAAGCAACATTTCTGAGTCAAATCCCTGCTCCCAAACTGAAGATCTGTGGATTTTTGTTTGGAAACTCTAGTTACAAAATGATCCCAAGCTGGCCAAGAGGAAAGGGAACAGGTGCAATTCTTGGGTTTACTCTTCTTATAACAGTTTAGCCACCACATTCACAGATTTAGGGCAAAAAAGAAAAACAAGCATAAGGACAGTCCTTAATGGGTGCACTACTCTATCCCTGTGTGAAATGTAAAAAGTCCCAGGAGTGGTTTCTGATAAACTTTTTTCTCATCTTCTCCAATGGCAGAGACTTCACAGAGTCATTATTGCCCTAACTGATTCCTGGGCTTCTCTAAGCTGAACATCACACAGCTCAGTAGCTGCAAATTAAGGAGCAAATTTTCAGTTCTATCTAGACTGGTAATGGGCAGTAGATACTACTTTTTTCTCACCCTGTGCATCAGAGATCAGCACCAGTCCTGTTGCAGGCTGCCGTGGGGGAACTACAGGCTGCCATGAGGCCTCCCCTCAGTCTTTTCTGTGTGCTGAACAAACCAAGTATGCATCTGTATGGTAGTATGCATTTTAATCTTGTTCACAGATGATTTATAAAGACACTGAAGAGAATGAGACAAAATGGAGGCCTGGATGACCCCACCAGTGACTGGCCACCAGTCTGGTGTAACCTCATTTATTGTAAGCCTTGGTGCCCAACCTGTCAGCCAATTGCTCACTCATCATATTGTGCGTTTGTCTAGCTGTGTGCGGGACATTTTGTCCAGACTGGAAGGATATTGTAAGGAACACTATCAAAAGCTTTGTTGAAGTCCAGAAAGATTACATTAACTGGCTTCCCTCAGTCAACTCAGCTGAGAAATCTTGCCATAAATGGAAATTATGTTAGTTAGACAGGACTTTCCTCTTGTGAACATATACATAAGAATAAGTTGTGATTCCCCCCCACCCCCCCCCCCCCCCCCCCCCCCCCCCCCCTTTTTTTTTGTTTGTTTTCCAGAACAAACACCCCTCATTCTTCCAAATTTTTTCTTCCTCAAGTGTTTTTTTGACCTTACATCATTCCTCTGTCCCTGTCTGGATTCTCTCCAGTGTGGTCCCAGGCTTTTACCCAAAAATGGATGCATCTGTTTCGGTTAAAAGACTTTGAGGGATGACTTGCCTCTTCTTTTAACCATAACAAAAGTTTGTTTCCAGCTTGTTATTATTTATGTTACTTACAGTCTACTATAATCAGGATCCAGACAAAAGAGGGGTTACCTACATGTTCAGCGCCCACTCCAAATGTCATTTGTTGGAAACAGAGGAACACGTGCTACAAAGATGGAGAATTTTGGATTTTGCAGGCGTATATGAGAACCTCACAAAGCTGAGAAAGACAAGATGCTTCAAAAGAGGCAGGAATCAAAAGCAACTCCTTCAGAACCCTCATCAAAGTTTTAGATGCTTGTACCTTCACTGTGACAGGTGAATGCAACATGCCAATGAACTTTTAAGTTTCACAGGGTCATTTGCATCTGAATAGGAAAAACAAACTGCCAGCAATAACACCATCTTAGAGGAGCAGCAGAAAAGCTATCAGAACAGGGCAACCCCTTTGGCACCGTCACACTCCCTGAGTTCAATGACATGCTACAGTATTTCCTGGACAGATATGTTCACTTTGAAAGTGAAGGGTAAAAATACAGGCTTACTCTGCAAAAGCAACAGCTGGTGACTGAAACTACCTCCTATTTGGAAAGTTAACGTTTCCACATGTTTATCTCAATTTTATCTCAATTTATAAAGCACAGCAGCTCACATGCACAGGCGTTAACCTCACTCAGGTAGGCAGGTTTCATGGCATACCTGAGACTTTCCTTATTATAAATAAGGATTGAGTTGCCTTCAAGTTTAAATTAACATTGAAAGAACTGAGGCAACTAGGGGAATGATTCTGCAGAGGACACACCTCTATCTGCTGTGATTTTACCTTTCTTCCAGGCTTTGTACAGATGACCAGGACCACACAGCCTACAGATCTTTACATCACCATCAACATCTGAACTCCTTTGTTGGGATAAGCACCATCTGGATAAGGAGGACACTTAGCACACTAGTGATGTCAAAAACATTCATTTCCATCCTGGAGTCTGCGATTTCAGCATCTCTAAGCAAGTGGTGCAGATCTCCAGGGAACCATGCACAAAGCTGGCCAAGACCTCCTTGGAGCAGCCAAAGTGCACCTACAGCCCTGAGGTATGGCACTTATTGCTCAAACACACGTGCTCGCTGGGTTGGTGGTAGCTCCTGCTGACACCCACGGAGAAGCAACCCTTTTTCCTCTTCCCAGATTACTGACAGCTCCTCCAAGCATCTGAACCCACCAAAGACAGCCATACCTCCTTGCTCAGCGTCCCTGATAAAACACAACCATTTGCTGAGGCCCTCTTAGATCATTTGTGACCCATGATATTCCTTCACCTTCTTGCCCGTGACAACTTCACATTAGCAACATCTTGCCAAGTAACTTCACAGCAATCAAGGGAAGACCTACACTTGCAATCCCCAGCCAACACCAGTATCTTGTTAGGGTGTTAATTCAAGATGCTGTTATAAAGATGTCATCCGCTAAGCCATCCGTATCCACTTTCTGTTTCTCTGACAAGTCCAGCCAAGTGCATCCATAAATCTTACGGCTTCAGGAAGCTCTGGATGTAGGCAAAGATGAAACTGTATAAGCAGGTTTAAAACAGTCCCGTTAAAAAAACCCTCTGCAATAGCTTGAGCTGCCGTCAACATTTCTAAATAGAAAATACCTTGTGGGAAATAAACACAAAAGCCAAGCCATCTTAAAACAATTAAGGTACAGCAGTAAGAAATAAAAATGAAAACAAATCTAGTCCCATCTTGGCCACAATATAAACTCCTGGAAGTCACAGGCTTCCCACAGATGGCATTCGCCACAGAAACAATTCAAGCATGGACACACAACAAATGTATTCCAAGAATTCTCTGAAAACATTAACTCACAAAACCGAGCCAAGTTTTTAAGCTTGCCATCCAAGTCATAGGAACAGGAATATGCTCTATAAACACAGATGTATCTCCAGAAACAATGACACATAGCAGGAGATCCCTGTTTGTATGTATTTTTTTTTTAACCTACTGAAAGCTGATTTTAAAATACAGCATGCTTCTTTTTCTTCTCTAGTATTATTAATTGCACTAGCCATAAAATTGTTAATGAAACAGCACTTAAATTGTTCAAAACAATGTCAGAACTATCTCCTCGGGGAATGAATAAAGTTTCCCTCTCTCAGATCCTCTCTATGAACTCTGGGAAATCTCATTGTGCAGATTACAATCACAGAATTGCAGGGCTTGGATGGGACCTCTAGAGATCATTGAGTCCAACCTCCTGCTAAAGCAGTACCCTACAATAGGTCACACAGGTCGGTGTCCAAATGGGTCTTGAATATCTCCGCAGAAGGAGATACCACCACCTCTCTGGGCAACCTGTTCCAGTGCTCCGTCACCCTTACTGTAAAGAATTCTTCTACATATTAGAACATCCTATGCACAAGTTCTAGGCCATTACTCCTTGTCCTATTGCTACACACCACCAAGAAGAGCCTGGCCTCATCCATTTACCTCCCACCTCCCTGTAGATATTTATAAACATATATCAAACCCCCCAAACACTTAGCAGATCCCCAGTGTTATTTATCCAAAGCTGAGTTTTGAGTGAACAGTTGTTGTGGCAAATGGATCATTGCATTTATATGCTCTCCCCTGATAGTTCTTTGGACCTTCTCTGGAGATCTGTGTCAAACTTTCAGAAGGATCCTATTAAGATGCTGTTATCTTTTTCTCACCTCCAACTGTAGATCTGTTTTCACAAGAAAACAACTCGAGCATGTTGTGGTATCCCATCAAAACATCCCCATCTTCTCCTAGTCTATGCTTCTGTAATCACTGCCATCACTCCTTTTGTGACCTATGTCCCCCAGCTGCCACATAGCCTTCTCCTCCTGTTGGCCAGGCCCCAGTCTGACCACGGGGTATCTCCTTCACCACGTGCCTGCTGCCTGCCCCATTGGCCCACTGTGCTGCAAGGCAGGTCACAGTTCTTCTGAAGAGATGGACTGGGCAGCCAGAAGGTAAGGAGCCAAGCCAAGCATAATTACTCAGTCCAAATTACTAACTTTGAGTAAAAGCTTTACTCCTAGTTGAACTGAGATTAAAAGGACAATCAGAAGAGAAAAAATAAGTAATTTACAAACAGCTCAATAAGGATGAATAAATATAGATGATGTGTTATGAAGCTTAGAATGACTTTGAGACATCAGGAGAAATCTATTGCTGCTAGCAATAAGAATTTAATGAGAAGTTATAATTTTCAGGCTTCCCCCTTCCACTAAATGCATTACAACAAACAACATCTTACAGATGGCACAGTCCAGTAGTGGAAAGTTCAATGTGCGATTCTGATCTGTATTTGGAAAGCAGCAGGGCAATGTGCATGTATCTGATTATGATGGAGAAGCTTTTTCCAGTCCATTAGTAACAAAGGTGGATATTAAACAACATCTACATGGCATAAACATTTTAAATCAGCAGGCCTGGATAACTTGCATGTAAGAGCACTTTGGACTCTTGAATACAGCCAAAGGTCTGTTTGAACACAGCCAAATGCAAAAGCTGAGCTCAAGAAAAAGCAAATTCAGCACAGACATCCTGTATGGCAGTCTGAATTCTAAAGTAGTAATGTGGCAGAGGATTTGGGAATTACAAAGCATAAATAATTCAGTGTGATCTCACGATATGTGCAGCCAGGAAGAGGCTAACAACTGCTCACTGCATAAAGTGAAGAGCAAGGAAGAATAGCATGAACTCCTTTTCCACAGTGTTGGAAGGTCTGTACTGTGACGCCAACTTCAGGCACTGTGAAAGGAAAATGAAGACCAAGGCAAGGGCGTGGAAAGGGGCCATCAAAACAATTAGAGGAGCTTAAATCCCTTCTGGAGCAACACATGGATGCCCTCATTACAAAGTTATCTCAGGGACTCTGTGTTAAGGTAACCTTCAGACTTGCACTTTGCCACAAGGGGATTCAACTTAGCAGAGAAAGACAATGAAATGCAAAGTGGAAACATGTAAATCGAGGACTCTCTCCAGGGTGTCTAGATTAATAGCTAGGGCAAGGGGCAATGATTTGTCCATCTCAGCTCCTGAGTGCAAAGTGCGAGTTATGCTTTTATTGGAAACAGGTGATTGAACTCAATTTACTCACGGTAAATTATGAAAACTGGCTGCTTTTAATAACTAGCCAAACAAAATAATCTATCTTCTCCATCAGGAATTACTCTAATCTTAATACAGTTGCAATTACACAGACTTCTTGGACGCCTGACATCTGATCTTCGCCTGTGCACTGAAACATTATATTCCAGTTAGATTTCCCCAAATAGCTGCTGGCCTCTAATCACGGGAGTCCTCTTGCTGCTGAATGGTAGGGAACAAATGTATTCAAATAAAGCAGCTTCTGTCTCAATGAGGTTCTGAACTTCAAGAAGAGGAAACATTGCACAGAAGTCCTCAGCTTTACTGCCACACTTTTTTGTCTAATTGTTAGAAAAGAGACTGTGGTTTAAATATGCAGAACACGAAACAAGAAGAGACAAAGCAAAGCCATGCTGATGCTGCTGTAGTCATAGAGTCATTAAGGTTGGAAATACCTCTAAGATCACATAGTCCAACCTCAACTTGTTCCCACCATGCCCACTGACCACATCACTCAGTGCCACATCTCCATGGGTCTTGAACACCTCCAGGGACGGTGACTTCACCACCTCCCTAGGCAGCCTGTGCCAATGCCCAATCACTGAAATTCTCCCTAATATCCATCCCAAACTAATGGGTGCTGCCAAGCCCCAGCATTTCACTTGGAGTCTTGCAATATTTGTCCTTCATCCTACAGCACATCCCAGGCTACTCATAAGCAGCAGCTTTCTAATCATCATGAGAACGCTGAAAATCACAGAATCACTAAGGTTGGAAAAGACATCCAAGATTATCCAGTCCAACTGTCCACCTACCACCAATATCTCCCCACTAAACCATGTCCCTGAGCATAACACCTAGAGGAAAGGTATTGACGGTTTGCAATCCAGGAAACAAGTCAATGACAAGTCAATTCAGCTCTCATTAGTTTATCAGAATCATCTCACGATTTTTTTCTGCTGTTTCTGCTTTTTTATTTCTTGTCTTTGCCAAAAGTGACTAACAGCTATCGGTATTTCACAGTGCAAACTGGCAATGCTGAGCTGGTCTCTGTACATAGAGACAGAATTCATTTGCCTGAAGCTTGATGCCCAGTACAGCACAGCTGCAAAGGCATGTGGGATAGCTAGTAAGAAGGGCATATGTAAGAAACTTATGCCCTGTACACAGGTACCTGGGAGTCCCAGGCTACCTCAACTGGCTAAAGACCCTATCAGGAGCAGTTATGTCAAGACCCAAAGCTCCAGTGAGCATTATGACACAACTGGACATTTTAATTTGCAAAACAATTGCACCTTAAGGACATTTTTAAAGATGTGCATCCAGGTCTTAATAAAGGATGAAGAATGCTGGGTGTCTTGCTGACACTGCTTCTCAAACAGCCTTTTCCTCTTTTCTGCTTACAGAAGAAATAAATCCATCCCAAAGGGAAAGAAGAGGTGCTGTTTTTACTTTTCTTTACTATCTGTTTGTCTTCCAGTTAGTGACATCTATGTCACCAGTTCTGGGTTTGCAGAACCCTGCACCCCAGGAGTACACGGCTGAGGACACAATGAACTCTGACTGCATCTGCTAATTACAAAGTACTTGGATGTACTTCACCTAATGAAAACAAATTGATTGTGCAATTACTGGGACTGCAGATATGCTGTGGGACAGTGTTTCAACCCACTTGCTATCACAGATTCCCAGTCCATGTAGAGGAAGGCTGCAATTGTACATTGCTTATCAGACTCAACTGGCTGCTAATCTGAGAACACAGACCCAGAACACAACAGCAGTGCTGGGATTTCACAACTCAATTGCCTTTTGCTTCCTGTGAAGAATGTAACATTTTCCCTAGGGCTTAGCTGTTGTCAGAGCCAAAAACACATCTTGATAGCACAAGGTCATTGCAGCCATGGCAGAAGCTGATCCACTGAGGGAAGCACTTCCAGACAACCTAGCAAAAGTTGCTGGCTGCAGGTGCCACGACTGAGAAGGACAGAAGACCTTTAGAATCCCTTCCCAGCCAACTCACTTACCAGCTATTTACAAAGAAGGATATTCTGCTCAGTAGCCCTGCCTGCATACAACGAGAAATTGTATTGACCATCACCCAATTGTTACCATTAACTTCTCTTAACTGGGTTTTTCCTGCCATAGGGGACTGTTTCCTGCCCAGAAAACCTCAGTCCTGCAGACGTTACCAAGGACTGCTCTTCGTAGATGAGAATTTATGGCAATTTGACACGGCAAGAATGCTTCTAAATCACAGCAAAACTGACACTGTGTTGTTATGGCTGTGCCTTGTACACCCCTCACAGGTTTACCAAATTATGAGCATTTCTAAGAAGAATTGGCTTTTACAAGCATGGAAATGCAGCTTTATGTCTCCATTTGATTCCTACTTTGCCAGGCTGAGAATCAAGGGATTCACACTGAAGGCACAGCAGTGGGATGGGGCAAGGAAAGATGTGAAAATACAACAAAAACTAAAATCAACTGTTAGTACCTTATTGCCGGGCATGTGTTTTAACATAAAGCCTTCTATTCCAGTATCAGAGCCATATTTACAGTCACTTGTAACTAATGTGCTTTACAGACTCATTAAGACTGCATATGAAGAGGGAGCTCTCTTCTTCCACAGATTCACAACCTGGGCAAGGAGCCATCCATTGCTCATGCTCCCAGCAGACCCAGCCAGCTGAACATCCAAAACCGAAGCTTGCAAGGAGTTTAGGAAAATGAAACTAAGCAATCCTGCCCCATTTATTTACAGCGACCCTCCAGACTGTAACTGTGGTTATATGAACTGAAAATATTGGCGTCACAGATGAATAAAAGAAATAAGAATCCTGGAAAAAAAATATATAAATCAGAGAGAGCCCTGGGGGGATTTCTGGATTGTGCTTCTAGCTAATACATTGCTGCATTTCTGATCCAACTCCTCTTTTTCCCTTGGTAGATATGAAGGTACACCAGCTTTTGATAAAAATGTCATTCATATCTTCAGTAATACAATTTGCTATCAGACAGCTGATTATTAGAGTTATTTGACAGCAACATCTCATGCAGCAGCTTAATAGCATAACCAAGGAAGATTGAATGATGCAATGGAATAGAATAACATCTTTGTTCTCTCGTAAGCATACAGTCATTTTCTATAAAGCATGGTTAAGGGCAACAAGAAAAACTTCTATAGATACGACAGTGATGAAAGGAATACCAGAGAAATTGTGGGCCCTCTCCAGTGGGAAACGGCAGAGGTGGTTACCCAGGATATGGAGAAGGCTGAGGTCTCGATGACTTTTTTGCCTCAGAATTCACTAGCAAGTGCTCTAGCCACGACACCCAAGTCACAGAAGACAAAGGCAGGGACTGGGAACATGAAGAACTGTCCTCTGCAGAAGATCACGTTCAGGACCATCTAAAGAACCTAAAGGTGTACAAGTTTGCGGGATCTGATGGGATGAAACCACAGCTGTGGCAGTACAGTGAAGTTCTCACAGACTGGAAAAGAGTAAATATGACTTCCATTTTTAAAAGGGGAAAAAAGAAAGATTCAGGGAACTACAGTCCAGTCAGTCTCAGTTTTGTGCCCAGCAAGATCACAGAACAGATCGTCCTGGAAACTACGCTAAAGAACGTGGAAAACAAAGAGGTGACCGAGGGCAGCCAACATAGCTTTGCTAAAGGTAAACTGTGCCAGACAAATTTGGTGGCCTTGCACAATGAGGTTTTAGCATTGGTGGATAAGGGAAGAGCAACAGATACCATCTACCTGGACCTGTGCAAAGCATTTGACACTGTCCTGCATGTCATCCCTGCCTGTAAATCTGACAGATACGAATCTGATGGAGGGACCACTTGGTGAGTAAGGAATTGGGTGGATGGCCACATTTCATAGAATCATAGAATCACCAAGGTAGGAAAAGATCTCCAAGATCATCCAGTCCAACCCTCCACCTATCACCAGTATTTCCCCACCAAACCATGTCCCAGCACAACATCTAAACATTTCTTAAACACCTCCAGGGACCAACACAACCACATCCCTGGGTAACCTGTTCCAGCACCTAAGAATTCTTTTGCATAAGAAGTGTTTCCTAACGTCCAACCTGAATCTCCCTGAGCGTAACTTAAAGCCATTCCCTGTAGTTCTATCACCAGTTATGCAGAGAAGAGGCCCGAAACCCCATCTACAGTTGTGGTGAACAGCTCAATGTCCAAGTGAATACTAGCAAAGAATGGTGTTCGTCATGGGTTGGTACTGGGAACAGCACTACTTAACATCTTTGTTGTGACATGGACATCGAGTGCTCAGCAGGTTTGTGGGTGATACCAAACAGAGTGGTGTGGTCACAATGCTGGAGGGAAGCGATGCCTTCCAGAAGGACCTGTCTGAAAGGTGGGCTCAGGTGAACCTCATGAAGATCAACAAGGCCAAGAGCAAGGTGCTGCATCTGGGTCAAGGCAACTCCAAGCACAAATACAGGCTGGGTGATGAGTGGATTGAGAGCAGCCCAGAGGAGAAGGGCTTGGGATTGTTGCTTGATGATATGCTTATGAGCCAGCTGTGTATGCTTGCAGCCCAGAATGCCAACAGTATTTTGGGCCACATCAAAGGAAGCATGGCCAGCAGGGCAAGGGAAGTGATTCTCCCTTTCTACTCTGAAGCCACTGTGAATTAAAACTCTTTGCAGTGAGAAGACAGTCATTTTTTTTTTCTCTTTATATCCACAGTAATTTACCTCCTCAATAGCAAACAAATTAAATTCAACTGGAATGGCTTTTTAATTAAAACCACACTTTGCTTATCAGAGTGAGAACATTGAACATTACAGAGGAAACATGTGAACCTCTGCCATCCCATTCCCCAGCTCCACCCAGGGTGTGCAGTGAGCTTACTCTGCTAAGCCATACGTACCAAATGAGCTCTTCTCACCCTATTTAAGGATAGGAAAAAGCCATATAGGACATAGAGTCTATACAAGAAGTCATATACAGAAAAGCTCCCTGTCTCTGTCCGAACCTAGCAGAGTTCACATTTGTTTTGATTTGCTGAGTCCTGGGAACAATCTATGGAAGCATGGAATCTCTAAACATTTCATTTCAACTCCTTGGCTGTACTGCTATTCAACTTTGTAGGCAACGGAAAGGTTTCCTACTTCAAAGCACCTTCAGGCCAGAGCTTGAAGCAATACATCTGACCCACTCCAAGTAGATATGCAACAGCATCCCACTCCATTGGTTAAAGACCCTTTTTTTTTTTCCCCCCTCAAGGGCTGTCAGCCAGGCTCATGGCCAGAGTCAGTCTGTTTTGCCAGAGGCCTCTCCACATGGCGACAACAAAATACATGAGTTACCATATGGCCAAGGAAGTGTCACACAAGTGATGCCATCCACCCACCCTTGGGGCATTCTCTAGAGGAACATCTCAGGTGTCACAGCCTCTGGGGAAAACAGAGCAGCGCTGTTGCTTTTCTTACACTTTGACATCCACATTTCAGACTTTCATAACAATTTTCATGAGCATTAAACTTCTGGTCAGACACTCAGACAACACGGCACAGTAACGTTAACATCAGCAAAGCTAAGCTGATTTGTTCTGGCTGAGGATGGTAACTGCAGGGCAGGATTTTCCCAAGCACAACCATTAGTTAAACTCCTAGGGCTGACCGAATAAATGACTGAGTGCCCGCATGCTATTATCTTTCTGTTCTCAGTGCAAGCTCCTGCTAGGAAAGAATGTGGAGGCAGGATGTTAAAAATAAGGTCTTGAACCCATTCTATTTACATCGATCTACGGGACTTTCTATCGGCGAAGCACTGTCAGAGGAACTCAGCAGCATTTTCCTGACTGACAGAAGGTTGCGTGCTACCTCATCTGGGGAAGTTCTTTCATTTTTTTGTGTGTTCCAGTCAGACCACGGCAGCCACCAGAGCTTGAAATAACCCTCTCCCAGACAAACCTGAGAACAGACACATTGATCTCCACACATCCCCCATATATATAATGCAGAATACACAGCTTGGCTCCCGTAACTCCCCCTGATCTTGTCCCTCAGATGTGCCAGTTCCAGTCACACCAGTTAAACACTATCTTTTTGCATGGAAAATATGACATGGGTACCCACTAACATACCCCACAGGAGACACCAAAAGCCTATTCTTGTGGGTCTGAACTTTGTTCTGTGCTTTAACACCTTCAGAACCAAGACTTAGTCCAATATTTCAAAGTTTGGACATTTTTTTTTTTTACTCAATTAATTCTACTTCTGTTGAAGTGAGGTAGAAATCCTCAGATGAACAATGAAGAATAGCTTCCAACTAAGAGTTGCAACCGAATTACTTCCAATACTGAACTCTTCCACTAACAGCATCTGGCCTATGATCTAAAACATAGGTCATTATCCCTTCCCTGCATGTGTCAGACCTCCAGCCTGCAAAATAGTAGTGACATTTCCCTCCTTCCCATTGCAGTACAATCTGTAAAAGTGTGACTGGATTTAGCACAGACTGGTCACTTTTCTGGCCTGAAAAAGGTAGTTTAAAATACAATCTATAAAAAGCAAGTTTTGTCTTTATTTGCTCTTCCACCAAGAAAAATACCTCAGAAATCATGAAATTTGGCCGTTCTGTGGTGAGAAAAAAAAGGTTAAAAGCACTCCATTTCTTTCTCCTCAACAAACCAAAAATTTAAATGCCCAGTGTTAAACATCCCCCTTGCCCCATAAACTTTACAAGCAAAAAATACATATTTCTGAAAACATGCCTGAAGAAAAAGTTTTCTGATTTTTTTGTAGGCTTTTTTTTTTTTTTTTTTTTTTTTTTTGCTGTTTGTTTTAAGAGAAACATGTTTAGAAGGTAAACGCCCAGCAAGGTCTAATGTGAAACAATCCGTCGAGTTTCTTTAGATCTTGGCCTTAAGATTCACTAAATCTCATTCCACAATCACACACCCCACGCTCACAAATCTGCTGCAGCCACTGATTGGCTGAGTTGTGCAGAAATACAGTGGTTTCCCCAATGACAGACCTCAGTATCTGAGCACAATACGAATTTTAAGCTTTTCTCCCTCTCACCCAACTGCCCACCCCTCAGGAGCAGCTCGCATCCCTCTGCATGTGCAGATGGAGACGGCAGATCATATCATTCCTGGAGAAAAGGACCATTTCTAAACTTGCTATTTTGGTACAGCATGAAGACTCTGGGAAAGAATTCCTATGGCTCATATAAGAGCAATAAAAAATACTAATTCCTTTCTTCTGTGCAAAGTTTTGTTTACATGTATTGATATTGATAGGACAAGGGGGAATATTCTTAAACTGAACAGGGGAGACTGAGGGTAGATATTAGGAGGAAGTCTTTCACTCAGAGGGTGGTGACACACTGGAACAGGTTGCCCAAGGAGGCTGTGGATGCCCCATCCCTGCAGGCATTCAAGGCCAAGGCTGGATGTGACTCTGGGCAGCCTGGACTGCTGGTTGTCGACCCTGCACATAGCAGGGGGGTTGAAACTAGATGATCTTTGAGGCCCTTTTCAACCCAGGCCGTTCTATGATTCTATGATTCCTCTGCCACAAAACAAAAGATTGATGAGTAACAGACCTCATCTGCACTGTGAGACAGTAGTGGGACTGTCACCCCCTGGCTGAACACTAAGCACATGGCCGGGGTCATTATTCTGATGAAATAAATCTTCCCTGCCTCTGTTCCCTAACAAAACATTTTTCCCTTCATGGCAATGACTCCCATGACAGCCCGAATGATGACACTGTCGGCTGGCACAGGAAGGTCTGAGTCAATAGTGGAGAGATTCCTCCAAACAAATGGGGACAGGGGCAGAGAGTAACGACCCCAGTCACATGCAGTGCAAAGCTTTCTAGTTTGAGTTTCTTGCAATGGGGATGTGTCCTGCAGCAGAAGCCAATGAGAGACACCTCATCAGTGGGAGCTTCCCATTGGAGAACTGGCAAAGTTACAACACTAGGAGGGACTATAGAAAGATCCTGCACATTTCTCAACAAACCAGTAGTTTTCCAAGACCACACCTGTATCTCCAGCTCTCAGCTATGTCAAATCCAAACCCAGATGTACCTCCAAGCCCAGTCATCCTCCCATCCGTGCACTGATACGTTCCTCAGCAGTAGGTCCCTACTGCAGCCATATCTTGCTCCTGGCTTTGCTTTGCAGAGCTTTTGCTTGAGCAGGAGGGTTGGTCCTGCATCATGAATGGTACTACGATGATTACTTTCCCTATGCAGCAGCCGAATAACATACACTTCATATAGGAATGCTGCAAGGCAGACCCCGGGATAGATCCCACATCCTTTCCAGAAACGGACCCACCTCCCACACAAGAAATTGGCTTCCTGGCTTTCAGTGCCACACTTGGCAGGCTGCTCTCACATCATGCTCCTCTCATGGCAAGAAAATTTCCTTTACCCAGCCAAATTCAATCCCACCAAGTGTACAGACACTCCAGTGCCAACACTAGCCTCAGACTTCAGGAGATTATCATGAGTTGACACGTAGAGTGTAATAACATCATCCCCATGATCAATATGGTTTGCTAGGCTAGCCTAACCAAATACAAAGTGCTTTGTCTAGGCAGGAAAAATAAAGAAATAAGCAAATACTATGTAAAGAAAGCATATTTTTCTTATTTGCAGGTTGGGTTTCAGGCACACCCTTAGCAGAAAGTCCATTGACTGAGCCTGGAGCTGAAGTAAGGAATTTTCAGCCTCACCCTGTGCCTGAATCATTGCTCATCAACAGCAGCAGCCCAATTTATCAGTTCATCTCCTTCTGCTCAGAGTCACCCCAATGGATGCTGCTGCTGTTCTCCCCAGGCTACTCTGCAAGGGGAGCAAGCATTTATTTGGTGTGTTGTACTCTGACCAGTTAGGCTCCCTTCCCGGGGCTGCAATATGTAATTAATACTTGTTTCTAGAGCTGACAGCCCAGGAAGCTCAAGTGGTGAGCTGGCAGAGAAGAAATAATTATAAAGTAGAGGGGTACCAACTTGCCAAGAACTGTAACACCCCTCCTGGAGAAGAGACATGACTTTTCAGTAGTCACATAGTGGGGAAGAAAGCCAGTCCAAATCAAAGGCACAGCTGCCATTTTATTGGGATTGTGAATTCAGTTGCGGAGTAACAAATCCTGTCAGATCTCCAGGACAGAGGAACAGCAGGAGAAAAACATTAGAGCAATATATAGATGGAAAAAACACAACCCAACAGGCTGGAAAAAATCAGAGTGAGAAAGACAAGAGCACCCAGGCTGCTTTGTGACCATCAAATCATAGAACGGCTTGGGTTGGAAGGGACCTCAAGGACCATCAAGCTCCAACCTCCCCACCACAGGCAGGGCCACCAACCTCCCCATTTCATACCAGCCCAGGCTGCCCAGGGCCCCATCCAACCTGGCCTTCAACACCTCCAGGGATGGGGCATCCACAGCCTTTCTGGGCAGCTGTTCCAGCACCTCACCATTCTCATAGTAAACAACTTCCCCCCGATATCCAACCTCAATCTTCCCTCCTTCAACTTAAAACCATTTCCCCTTGTCCTGCTGTTATCTCCCCTTTCAAAGAGTTGCCTCCCTTCCTGTTTATAGGCTCCCTTTAGGTACTGGAAGGCTGCAATGAGGTCACCCCGCAGCCTTTTCTTCTCCAGGCTGAATAAGCCCAGCTCCCTCAGCCTGTCTTCATAGGGAAGGTGCTCCAGCCCTCTGAGTATCTTTGTGGCCCTCCTCTGGACCTTCTCCAACAGCTCCCTGTCTTTCTTGCACTGGGGGCCCCAGACCTGAATACAGTACTCCAGATAGGGCCTCACGAGGGCGTAGTAGTGATGCCAGCATGGGCTGTCCCAAGGAATGCTGCAGCTCTGGATGTTCCCAGACAGCAGCGACCCAAGTGGGATCAGATATACTCAGATCAGCCTACACAAGAGATGCATCCCTCCCCTTCCACATCACTTTTCCCAAGGAGTAAATGCAGTTCTGTCACACACATGAGGTGTTGTTCCTCCAGCAAAAAAACACAGCCCATCAGCCCTTTTTTTTGCTATTCTTCCACAAGTGAATTCAGAGTTTCTGGAAGGTATCCCTTCAATAAATCCTGGTTTTATTTGCCTGTAACAAGAGCAATAGTAGTAAAATAGCTGAACAAACAACCAAAGCTTCAACTTTATAGCTAGGTTTAAAAATATTTCCAGATGTTTAAGACATTTCTGAGGCTCAGGTCAAGTAGACCCAAGGCAGCAAGCTCTGATTTTTCATTTCCTTTCCTTCTACAGAACTATCAGAGCTTGGTCGAAGCAGTTAAACCACCAGTACTGCCTGGCTCTGGGAAGAGCTTCCCAGTCAAAGGAACTTCAGTAAGTTATATAACCATACGGATCCAATAGGAGACCTGTATTGGCAGAGACCTCAAGGAGACTAAAAAATTCTTCCTATTTTATGCCCCCAAATTTGTAAGATACAAAGAAGAATGAAGAGGAAGGTACAAATACACATGCCAGCATTATGAATCTCTTATTCAGACAATCTCAGTTTAATTACAGAGTAGATCACTCCTTTCCAGCACACCTTCACCCAGTAACAGACATCCAACACCAAGAAGGTAGGTACAGTGATGAATAGATCCTTAAATTAACCTCTTGCACCACAGTTTTAAGTACTGCAATAGCCGTGAAGTATGTGAAACACCATATTTTTTCTTAGGCTAACAGAGATTTTCCAACTTTGGTGATTTTATGATTCTATACTAAGGAACATGGTTTAGTGGGGAAATACTGGGGATAGGTGGACAATTGGACTGGATGATTTTAGAGATCTTTTCCAACCTCGGTGATTCTATGATTCTGTACTAAGACAGAGAAATAAAACTCAAACACAGGAAACTTCAGGCTATACGTAGGCCTGAATTAACTGCTCTGAGCTTAGTCAAGTTAGTTAATTACAGAGAAAAGAGTAATTGGCACCTGCGGGACAGATGAACCACACAGACAGGGAGGAGCTGGTACAAACATCAGCCCCGTCACTCTGTGACTGCAAGAAACCAGTAGGCTGTGAGATGGAAAGATGGCAAAACCTCATAAAAGCCAACATATTCATTGAGCCCATGTTTTTTAAGGTCCAGCAGAACCATGAATGGCAATGCATGGGCTTGGCTTTTGAAGCTCTGTAATGCAAAGGACAGCAGCAATGGCTGTGCAAAATGCCCCTATCCCCAGGCAGCATGCTTCTCTTCCAGATTACCCCACTGACAAACATAGAATCACAGAATAGCTGAGGTTGGAAGAGACCTCAAAGGTCACCTAGTTCCAACCCCCCGCCATGGGTTGGTTGCCCCCCATCAGCTCAGGCTGCCCAGGGCCCCATCCATAACCTTGAGAACCTCCAGGGATGGGGCACCTACAGCTCTGGGCAGCAGTGCCAGGGCTTCACCGCCCACTGAGTAAAGAATTTCCACCAAACATCTAACCTAAATCTCCTCTCTTTTAGTTTAAAGCCATTCCTCCTTGTTCTATCACCATCACCCTGCCCACTGCCACTCCTCTCTTGATGTACTCCACAATGCAGTTGGCTTTCTGGGCTGCAAGAGAACATTACTGGTCATTGTCCAGCTCTTTTTAAGGCTAGTCCTCAGGCTAAACCCAGAGCAATGGCCACTAGGCTTCATTTCTCTTTCAGAACTCAGGGTGCAATGCTATGTATGCAGGTACATCTAGCTTTTTTAAATATAATCTATTTCAGTTGTTCCAATGTAAGTTCTTGCTTCTCTTGACAAACCTTACCTCATCCACATTGCATACAAACAGCCTGAAGATAAACCCTTAACACTTTGTCTGCTGAAACATGTTTAAGTTGCCAGGGGAGGGAAAAGAGAGTGGGGAAGGGGGAACCAGGTTAATTCCCATGGGATCACAGAATGGCTGGGGTTGGAAGAGACTTTAAAGATCATTCAGTTTCAACTCCAATTATTATCTGGTTCTAATTATTAGTTTTGCTGAAAACAGTGCTTCAAAAGAAATGGATGAGCTAGCAAGAATTCCCACACCCAAAAACAGAGCTCATGCCCCAACTGCAAATCTATGGAAGGCAAAGAGAGAAAATATGCAAAAAGGCAACTGCACAACACCAATAAGCAGAGAGAAACGGAAGAGGGGGAATTCTTTGTGAGGAATTGTCACAGGAAACGTGTAAACGTTGACCTATGTGCTCTTACTAAGAGCACGGCACACCCGAGACCCACACAGCTCTGCAGCCATGCTTAACGTCAAAAAATTCAAGCAACGAGCAGTTGACACTTGAGCATGTTGGCAATTCTTCACGCACCATTGGCCTCGTTTTGAGGCCCATTTATCTTCCTTTGAGCACGCTGAACAGAATGAAAACTTATTACACAGTGAAAAAAACAAAAAGTGGTGGTGGGAAAAAGCCTGATAATGGTTAAAAGGAAAGGTGTAAATGGAAGAGAACCAAATGGGTGGGTACAGGCATTGCAGGAAACTAGAAACGCCAGGCACAGCCCTGCTGCTGATGGTGAGGACTAAGTGGCTTTAGCCATGGGGTTGCCCTGCTGCAGCTCTGTGGATGAGTACTTCTCCCCCCAGCCAGAGCCGAATGCTTCCAGGGAGGATTTTATTCACTCCCTTCCTCAGTACAGAAACACATCCTGAGGGCTGAAAAGGTGACTTAAAGAAAAGCCAGGAGTTATACCCAAGGCCACAAACAGGATGAACTCCTCCCCTGGTAGATAGCATGGGGCCTGTAATGGGAAAGACTGCATAAGAAATCACTGCACTCACTTAAATTAGGAGCTGAATTTGGCTGCAGCTAAATAAAGGTGGAAGAGGGAGAACCTCCAGCAAGGATTGGATTCTGGCTGCTTCCAAGCATAAGGATGCTCAGACTCAGATTTGAAGCAGCTTCACAACTGCACAGAGTGATTAAGGATTTTATTAAGTATATTTCTTTTCCTTTTCTCCTTGCATATGTTTCTTAAAGTTTGAACTGCAGCCACCTGGCCACTTAGGGAATATGAGATAAAAGCTGCTTCTGAGCTGTGAATAAAGAAGACTGTGGGGATACAACACATGGATAACCCAGGGAGGGATCCAGCTGGCGGCTTCAGACCTCTAAATGGAGGAGGCTGCAGGGGTTGGAGCAAACTGCTGCTGTAGCCAATGAGGCCTGAGAAGGTGCACTGTTATCTTCTGTGCACACAGCATGCGCATGGACTGGCAGATAACACAGGATTTGTGGGGGTTTGGCTGTTGGGAAAGGGAGAGCGTGGGTATTTTCAGGCATTTCCGCTGACCCAAAGTGAACCTGACCCAGTGGGATCTCCGTTGCTCCAGGTCACACCTGTGCAGCAGTGCCACAATGCAGGTGTCCTGTTCTACAAGGTGATTTCCACCCCGAGGTCACCCGCAGGGGCTGATTAGCTGCAAGAGACAGTGACATTGATAAGGGCCCTGGAGACACTCGCTGCTCATGTGCTGTGATGCTGCAGGTCACCAGGTATTAATTGAAACATCTGTTCAATGCAAAAAATCAAGGTTGGAGCCACAAATAAACATCCTTTTAAAAGAAACCCTATAGATTTCAGATTTACAAAGCAGACATGAGGTATTGATTATTTGCTCTCCTGGAGAAGAACAGGATTTAAATAGATTATTTTTTTTTTCCCCTTCCTTCTTGATAAGGTGCAATTTCACAGGGATGGAGATTAAACTACATCAATAGGGAGCACACACTCAGCATCAGGAGTTCAGTAGAAGCATCCCTGAGTCTGCTGTAAAAGCAAAAGGGGGACTGGGAGGACAGCAGCTCAGCAAGCACATTGGGATTTAGCTCAGTAAACACATTTGGCCCCCAGAAGATGTGGGGCCTTTGTGTTCAGTTCTCTTGACTTTTGGTGTAAATCAACAATGTCGAATTCTGAAGTCCTGAAGAGAGTACCAAAGCAGCATCACAGAGCCTTTTGTATTTCACCAGTGGGCCAAACATCTGAAAATAATCCCAGTTCAGATCTGAATCAGAAAATAATCTCGATGTATTTCTAACACCTGAATTTAAACCAGAAGTGTAAATCTCCATCTCCCGGCAGTTCAAACACTGAATGGATGGTGAGTGACTGCCCTGGGGGTGAGGAGCCTAAGTAAGGTGACCCACAGAGGAGTTCAGGGTTCTTAACATTCCAGTTGACTGGAAAAGGGACTTCATTTATGAAAAACACACCAGGGTCTCCAACACTCACATACAGCTCAGAAGCTAAAGTCTTTAAGTCCTGGAAGTACGATGTACATGTATAAACTGGGGCTGTAGATAAAACCTGGCACGTCGAGATGCTAATAAAGCAGCACTAATGTGTGCTTTCCAGCTGCAAGCAATCCACAACAAATGCCCTGGTGCACAACACATCCCTCACTTTATAACCCAGCCTACAAAGTGCTGGGCTGATCGCAGATGTCACCAACACTAACTCGGTATCAGGGCTATAGCAACTCCAGGGCACCACATTTACACAGCCAACCAACGAGCATGGGATGAATGCTGGAGGCAAGGACCTTAACTAAAGAAATGTCGCACCTGCTTCCACCTCTTAACCCTACCTGCCGGGTCAGGTTGTGCTCACACAGGTTATATTTACTTGTGCAGATTGGCAATTATTAAACATAATTGCTCTTACTATTGTACCTGCTCCCTCATTAGGGTTTGTGCGTGAGGCTAAGCAGTTCTAAAGTGATTTATAGCAAAGCTAATAACCAGCAGATGCTTCCAGTCAAGCTGAAGTTTGAGGACAACCTCTTGGCCCTGCTAACACCATCCTTATCAGAAGGAAGCTTTGCATTTCCACCTGTCTCTCCAGAAGCCATTAGGTACTCTAAAAAAACAGTGCTGAAGAAGCCCAGTATTACCCCACTCAACAAGTAAAGGGCTGAATAAGAATTTAAGGAGCACCCAGCTGGCTTCTGGGAGCCCATCTGCATCCCATCCCTTCCCCAGGGCACTTTCTGAATGCTCATGAATGAGCTCTCCCTGCATTATGGGTCTTGCAATGTGAAAGGTAAAGCTGGTGCCCGGAGAGATGAATCATCCCAGAGAGATCCCTGGTGGGCAGGCAGGAGGCCAAGTGAGCCGCAGGGTGCTCTGAAAGGGAGCTGTGATGAGAAGGCCGCTCGTGTCCGACCTCCCTGACATGTCGTTAGCTGTGTTAGCTCTGGATGGAGGCCAATCTGATAGCCGTCATCACTTCCCTTCCTCTCTCATAGAGAAAAACGAGGGGTTTGATCTTCATTCCATCACAGTCCTACTGGGATCTCATTTCCAGACATCCCCATGTTGGCTTTGTTCCCACCCAAACGTAGCTCGTGACTTCTGGAGAACATCTGTGAGCAATGAAGCATCAAATGCTCAGCACTCAGCAAGGGAAACTCAGAAATCACTGCCAGGGCACAGGCAGGCTCGGCAAGTCTCATGGAAGGAGCTGGAGCTTCTGTCCATCTATCTGTCCATTCAACCCACTTGCTAGCCCCTTCTCCTGCCCTGAGGCATCACAGCATCTCTGACTCAGGCTGCCTAGATATTTAGACCATAAATGTTTTTTTGTTTGTTTTGTTTTGTTTTTCCTGTCTGCATTTCTTAGATTTTGGTCCTTACAAAGGACTTCCCTTGTCTTTCTAACACAGAATAAATTTGATGAGATAAGACAACAGGGTTGTAATAATCACACCCCCTTTTCCAGGCACTGGAACATCCCTCTTTCCATAAGCCAACACAATGCTGCAGAGATCCCATTCCCAGCACAGAAATCACACTGTCACTGTGCTGGCTTGGCCTGAGAGCACGATGTGACCCACCATGTTCACAAAACCAAGCCAAGTTCTTCTCATCAAACTTGAGTAACAGTTTTCCCTTCACACAGATCAACAGACTCCTCTCCTGAATCTGAGCCACTGATCTCAAACAGAATATGACAAACCACCAAGTGCACTCAGAACTAATTAAAAAACAATTGTTTTTGTCTTGGATCTCCTTGATCTATATACTGTCTGGAGTCCTTCTCAGGTTTGACAATGGGGCAACTCATGCTGAATAAGGAGATATTCCTCCTGTCCCACTTCTTCATCTACAACAAGAATCTGTGTCTACAAAGTAGTCCAAATACTGGTGACTTCACAGTCCTACAGACTCAGTCACCATAGGATATGGAAAGACTGATTTTCATGAGATCCCAGTCTTTCCAGTTGCTTCTGCCAGAGACCATCTAGTAAAAAGAAAATGCTATTTATGTCTTTCATCTCCTGAGAACTGCACAAACTATCACTTAAGACGAAAAGGTACAGTACAGCCCACACAGAGACACAGCAAGGACATGGCTGAGTCATGGGCTGAGCACCCAAAGGGCTTTCAGGCAGCTACAGCACAGAGCAACATTGCCTGGCTCAGCATCCCAGCCTGTTTCCAATCCTTTTTTTTTTTTTTTTTTTTCTTTTCCAGTTCTCATCCTCTTCTTCTTTCTAAGTCTCACAGTCAGTGCCTTCATGACCAGACCCATAAGGTGCTCATAGAATCATGGAACCATCAACTATCCCAAGTCAGAAGGGATCCACAGGGATCACTGAGTCCAACCTTACTCCACACCGTGCCCCTAAAGCCCAAACCCTACATCTGAGAGCCATGTCCAAATGCTTCTTGAAATCATGTCTCAGTTGTCCAGCTGCAAAACTGGCTTTGCATCCAACAATGAACTCGACCTCCATGCTTGGACAGTTGGGCGATCAGAGCCAGACCAGTTGTCCAACAGCAGAAGTGGATGTGCATCTAACAATGACCTCGACCTCCATGCTTGGGTGAGTTGAGCACCCAGAAAAGCTGCACTGCTAAGTAATGATGAGAACAAGAACAGAAAGGAGCAGCCCCATCATAAGTCCACATCGGCCAGACTTCACCTGGGACAGAGCACAGCTCACTTGGCACTGGTATTCAGCTCAGCCCTCTGGCTGTCACACCACTGTTGATACTACAACAGCAAAGGAGCTTGAACCAGATTATTTTTAGAACACTGTAAAAAGGGAAAAAGGAAGCACTGTATAAATCCATACCCAAATTAACAAGCTAGGCAGCTTTCCCTGTCCATGGTCCCATCTGCTTTCTGATGCTGAATATTTGGCAACCATCCCTTCTCTTTAAAAACTCTGAGTAGGATTCAGCCCTTTTCATGACACATCACGATCCCAATCCTGCCTGGTTCTCCTGAGCTTTGCTGCAGATCTCTCAACTCAGGAAGGAGTGAGGGTTATGGTGTGAATCCCCCTGCTGACACGTTGGAGGAAGCTGCCTTCAATATTCCACACACTATAATTTTGCCTATTTTGCTCTTTTCTCTTGTTATGCCCAAAATGAGAGCTTCTTAGAAATATGCACTATGGATATTTTGGTTTAAATGCATGTTTCTCAGTGCTCAGATTCGCAGTTGATGGTCAAATGAAAGAGATGGAGTAATGGCCAAAGTGGCTGTCCAACAAGCCTGTTTTTCTTTTAGAATCATCCATCTCCAGCATTTACATTTAGGGTGCTAAAGGATCAGATCTGAGTGTTTTTAATCCCTTCCTCCATGGCAAAAGCAGAACAAATCTCTGAAGAAAAGCACAGGTTACACCAATGGAACAGGTCTGGCCAAATCATGAGCTCTGAAGGCGCAGAGAGACCACCAAGGCCTCTGAGTTAACCACATCCCATTTACAGGACACACACTGTGCAATTTGTAGCTCTCTGGACTAGATCAACTCAACCACAGCCCTGAAATGGTAAATCAACCCAACAGAACCCAAGAGGGATCACTGTGGATTTGCACAGCATTGCACATCCTCCCTCCTAAACTTCACTCTTTGGATCGGTGTTAAGCTTGACCAGTGCTGGAGGCAGCTCTGCTGAACCACAGCAAATAACATTTACCCAGTTTCCTTTTTCCACATCAGTAGATCACGAGAGGGCAAGGTGAAATTTTACAGGGGCAATTAGAAGCCACGGGGCCACAACAGCTTTATAGCACTGAACTTCTCAATCAGACAATTGTTCTCGTTCAAAGTTTTTTTCCAATGGCAGACCAATAAAAGTTATCACAACAAACTATGCAAAAAACCTTTGCTGAGCAATCTCAGGTCCCAGAGCCAGGTTGTCACCAGAACAAAGCTATCTTTTGCTTTAAAAATAAATCCTGATTCCTGGGCTCAAACAGAGAAATAAAAACAACGGGGATTTGCTCTGGCACTGAGACGCTTTGGTATTAGTCACCTTGTAGATCAGCAGAGATAAGGAGATTGTAAATCTCTCTAACCCACCGGCACAAATCAGGTGCAGGAAAATCAACGCAACAAAAGAACAGCAAAGCAACCGATGTTTCCATTAAACCAAGGCAAGGAATCAAGATAAAGCATGGAACAAGAAAATACTACAAGGGTTGAAAAAGGACTGGGATTGACCCTTGGAACACACTGAGGCTGTAGGTTGTCATCGTTGCAGAGCTTCAGGGTGTGCACTCATTGACAGGACCAAGTGACACGAATGCATGCCTAACTACATGCTGTGCAACCAACTCTGCAGGATCCTGACCCAGAGGACCCCTTTGTGCCAACAGCATTTAATGAACTGGGATTTTTTTGTCACAAGCTTCAGTGGGAGCAAAGGCTGGAGCAGCTCCAGCAGCTGAAGAGCACTTCTCCTCTCTTAACCCCCCCAACACCAGCCCTGGCCATGAGCTGTTCTGGATCCTCACTATGGCAAAATCTGTAGGATTCCTGGAACTAAATACCTGGCCTTTATACATATATATATGTGTGTGTGTGTGTGTGTGTATTTCAATCTATTTTCCCACCTGGTCTTCCTCAAAGAAAGTTTTGGTAATGAAGTTGCTTGGGTGGCTAATACTGACGGCAGAAAAAAAACAAAACAAAAAAACACTGAAATAAGTCATTGCTTCATAAGAAGGGGAGAAGTAAGGAGACACAAGAGATGCAGTTACTTGGCACTCTCTGAGGGTCAGTCTAGTTGGCTCTGCCCTATGGGGAGCGAGGTGGCTCGAGCTGTCACTCGCTGAGCAGAGCCAAAGTGGCTGGAACTGGATGGTCTTTAAGGTTCCCTGCAACCCAACCCACTCTGTGATCCTACAGAGAGACCTGTGGTCATGCACCAATGGGCAACCAGTTCCCATGGGCAACCTCACCCAACTCTACAGGAAGGAAACCCAACTCTGTGAGAAGGAAACTCAGCCACAGCCAGCTCCCCACGCAGCTCACTGGACAAAAAAAGTGTGGAACGAGTTAGGAATTGCACACTGCAAGGAAACAAGAGCTTCAGTAAAACGTTGAGTACCCAACCCCACACCTGCACTGTTTGCACAGAAAATCAGCAACTGCATGCACCAGCAGAATCAATCCCATTTGCTAACCCTACAGCATGCTACCAACTGTCAGCAGTTGGAAGGAAGCAGCACTGCCCGTGGTCAGGGACTGGCTAGCATGGAAATTATAAGCAGAAGGGACAGAGCGGGCAGAAAACACATCCTTTGCTCCCAAAGGATCAGAGGATGAACGATGAGGTTGAAGTGTAGGAGAATGGCACTTTGCTGAACTTCACATGGGTGGGGATGGTCCCGTCCGGAGCCTCTGCCTCTGCTCTCTGCCCTGCATCCCGTTATTCCCAGTATGGGGGGGGGGGGGGGGGGTGCTGCACGAAACCACTGTGCTCCCAAGCAGGAGCGGCAGACGGCAAAGCTGAATGACAGAGGGAGTCGGAGAGAAAGCGCTAAAAATACAAAGTGAATTCCTCGAGCTCCTGCGATACTGTTACTCTTGAAGAGGGGAAGCTCAGAGAGGGAAAAAATAAATAAATAAATGAGGGGAGAAAAGCCAGTAACTAAGAGATTGCCGCTTATACGGAGAAAGGGAAACACAGCAAACACACACCTGCCTTTCACCGACCGCGCTTCCAAAGTTGCCCAAACTTTGCCCGAGGCGGAACGTCTCCTCCGAACCCCTCCCGCAAAAAACAGCGCCTACCGACCGGGTCAGAACCCCGCGCAGCCCCGCACCGACCGCACTCACCGCGGATAGGAGGCAGCCGAGCAGCGGCAGGAGGACGCGCAGCCGAGCGGATTGCATGCCGAGGACACCGCGCTCCGCCGAGCTCCGAGCGCTCCGTTCCGTGCCTCAGCGCTGCGCTGCGCTCCAGGACGTGCGCTCCCGTTGCGCGCATCCACGGAGAGAGAAAAAGAGACGGAGAGAGGGACGGAAACAGCTCCGCGCGGCTCCGCACCGCACCGCACCGCACCGCCGCCCCCTGCCGCCTCCTGCGCGGGGCGGGGCCGCTCCGCCTCCCTCCCGCCCCAGGTGCCGGCGCTGCTCGAGGGGGAGTCCCCTCCTCCCCTTATCCATTTGTTTATTTATTTATTTATTTTTCTCTCTTTTTTCTCTTCCTGTTTCCCCCTTTCCCCATCCTTCCCCCGTTTCCTTCCCCCTCCTTTTTTTTTTCCTCCCTTAGTTTTTACATTCTTTCTTTCACGCCTCTTCTTTCATTTTTCCTTGTTTTCCTCCTTCTCCCTTTCTCCCACATTCCATTCCTTTCCCCCGCTTTCCACTTTTCACCGCTTCCTTCTTTTTCCCCCTTTCTCCCCCCCCCTTTTTCTCCCTTCTCGCCTTTTTCTCCTCCCCCTCCCCTTTTTCTCCCATTTCCCTTCATATCTTTATTTTCCCCCTGTTCCCATATTTCTTTTTCTCTTTTCCATCTTATCTTTTTGGCTCCTTTCCCCCCTTTTTTCCTCCTCCATCCCTTTCCTCCATTTTATTTTTACACAATTTCTCCACTTCTAAAACGTTTCCCCCTTCCTTCCCATCTTCCTTCCCCCATTCCTTCCCCCTTCCCTTTTTTACCTCAACATTTTCCTTTTCATTTTACTTTTCCTACCATTTGCAGTGGTTAAAATGGGATGGAGGGAAGCCAAGAGGAGATCAGCAGAGCTTGACTTCTTGGTTTTCACCCCCCAGTTGTTGCAATCACTGTGGGATTCCTCTAGCCCTGGTGGAAGAAACTTTCAGAACTGTGCCTCACTGTGCAGAAGCATCATCTCCCCTCTTTCCAGAACAGTTCAGTTCAGATTGTCCAGAACAGGACAGTTCAAATTAGGAAAAAATTCTTCTCAGAAGGATCAGTAATATATTGGCACAGCTTCCCAGAGAGGTGGTGGAGTCACCATCCTTGGAGGTGTTCAGGAGATGTGGAGATGTGGCACTGAGGGATGTGGTTCAGTGGGCATGATGGGGTGGGGTTGGATTTGGTGATCTTAGATCTCATTTCAACCTGAGTGATTCTGTGATTCTAATGCTAAATTTGCCCATGTTTGGGATGTAAATGTGGAAATCCCTCCTCTCCCACACACAGTGTGGAAGGTTTCATTTCATATTCTCTATGGAGTGGTCTGTGCTTTTATGGATACTCGAAGGACAATTATTTTCCTTATTTGATATGAAAAATCCCAGTCCTATTGTTCTTCTTTGTAGGCCTGGTACTGCCTTATGATTACCAGTGTAAAAAAGGGATGGGATGTTAATTGCATCAATTAGTTGTACGATGACTTGAAAACACAACAAAGCTATATAAAAGTTCGTTCAGATCATAAAATGGCAGAGGAATGGCTGATTAGCTGGTCACTGCCTCTCACAGCTTATAATAGCTTTATTACAAAAGCATTTCATGCGTGCTTCCTTCAGTTATTCACGTGGCCTGAATGCACCCAAGGAGCCCAGTAGATCCAGGTTTCTCTGTGGGAAGACATTTGAAATTGTTCATTTCCAACTTCTTTCCAGACAGAGAATCCAAACACTCTGTGTCTCGTGACAATGAATGCACAGTAGAAGTCTCAACTAATTTTGAAAGTCCCATTTGAACATCACCCAGAGAAGTGGTGAAGTCACCATCCCTGGAGGTGTTCAAGAACCATGGAGATGTGGCACTGAGGGACGTGGTCAGTGGGCATGGTGAGGGTGGGTTGGGGCTGGACCTGATGATTTTAGAGGTCTTTTCCAGCCTTAATGATTCTATGATTCCTCGACTTTGCAGCTTTGCTATGTCTCCTCTTTGGCCTCTTCTGTACCCATTCTTATCACCACATATCCACTTTGGGACGGGAAAGGGAGCCAGAATGATTCAAAACTGTGGTTTTATGTAGTGTCACAAGGATGGGCAAGGTTTAAGCCTTTATCTTTTCTCCTGGGTGGGTACAGGAGTATTTCTAAGTGTTAAACTGATGTTTTTATCAACAACACCAACCTATATTTCCCCACAACACCATTTTGTTCTGAGCTCATCTCTGAGAAAATTGGATTAGATATAGTGTGGGAGATTTTGCCCGTTTACTTCACTTTCCATTCAACTTTGCTGAGTCCAGCTCTCGCTTTGCTGCAACTGGTGGGAGGTTGGTACTTGCTTCCCATGTTTCTTTTTGACATATTTCTGCAGAATAAAAAAATAAAATAAAATAAAATAAAATAAAATAAAATAAAATAAAATAAAAGTTAGGCTTCAGGGCTGTGGTGTGAAGGTAGGAAGGCTGGAGCTGCTGGATATTGAATGGACTTTGCAAATAGGTTGGTTGTTCAGAGAAGCTGTGGCTGCCTCATGTCGGGAGGTGTTCAAGGCCAGGTTGGATGGGGCTTTGGGGAGCCTGAGCTGGTGCCTGATTTAGTGGTTAGCAACCCTTCCAACCAAGGGGGTTGGAACTAAATGATCTTGGAGGTCCCTTTCAACCCACACCATTATGTGATATTCTATCATTTTGTGTATAGCCTAGGAAACATTTTTCTCATTTCAGTTATGAACAACTTAGGAAAGTTTTGATTCTTCCTCATACCAGTAGTAACACAGTGATTCAGTGTTAAGTTTATTAGCTTGGGCTAGTAGAGCTTATGTCTGTTGTTTAGCTCTCTACCTGAGAAAAAATTAACATCGGAGCTGAGCATCCCTCATAAAATGTATTATTTTTCTGTATCTTTGGGAAAATGTCATACAAATGTATGATGGACTAGATGATCTTGGAGGTGTTTTCCAACCTTGGTGATTCTATGATATGAAGTGTTGTTCGAGGCTATAGTAGAGAGAAATAAACGCACCTGGGGGTTTCCTGTCTGTGCTTTTTCTCCTCTCTACTCCGGGCAATCAGCAATACAAGGACTGTTAATAAAGTGTCTGAAAGGACATTATTTGAGAGCTGATTCATGCAGCAGTTTGCTGAAGGCTGGATTTGCCGCTCTGTACCCTCGGGGTTATGTTCCCTATTTAGCTTTTTCTTCAAACCCAGTGCAGTGCATCTATTCTGCCCTCCACTTCATTAGTTTCATTTAAATAAAATAATGGCATCACATTCCATAAACAAACTGTGAAGTCTATTCCTATGCATTATTTACATTGGGATTAGAAACAGGAAAACAATCACTGTGTTGTTATTCAAACACAACAATATCCACCTACAGGATGTCACTATTTGCAAGATGAACCATTAATTACTGGTGGCTTCCTGTGTTTCGAGTCTCCTCATTTGTCAATCAATAGCGGAAAGTCTGGGGGATCTGAAGTGGTATTTTTAATCAGGTTTGTTGTTGTTTACATGTGCAGGTCTTCCCTGATTTGTTATCTGTGTGTTGGACCAGGCCTCTAGCTGGTTGAACCAGCACCACTCTACTGCTGTGCAGAGAGAAAGGGTCAACTGAATCAATGAAAGTTTGTTGAAAACAACAGAATTGGAAAGAGGAATGAGACCTACCATCCATACCCCAAAGCAACAGAAGTGACTAATGACTGCAGCAAACTCTGCTCTTGGTCTCTGTTTCTGCACGATGACTGGATGCCTTTGGGGAAGATAGCCTTGAGACAGGGCAGCTGAAGGAAGTGTGATGACCTGAGAGGTACAGAAGGGTGGGTGTTATCAGTCCCTTCTAAGCAAAACTGAGGGATTCAGTTCACGTAACTGTGGACTTTTAGAACTGAAATATTGCCTGAGCACATTTTAGCCGATCTATTCCATGTAGGTTGGGATGATAAGTCTTGAGCTCTGGGCTCTGTGGACTGCATTGACTAGATCTTTACCAACTCTAAAAGGGTATCATGTGACAAGAAGGAAGTGAAAGTGTTCATAAGTAGACATCTACTCACTGTCCGAAGCCAGCCTGTATCCCTAAAACCTCTTTGTTGAATGTTTTGGAAGATGTTAACAGGTGTTGTACTTCAGTGTGGCTGGTACTTCCAACATCTACTCTAACTGGAATTCTTCTTATCAACCCCATTCACAAGCCAGGCTTCTCTGTACCAAAACCAGCAAGAAGGATTCAGAATCAAGGTCATAGCACTTCAGAAGAAAGTACTTCATGTTTGTATGGGGAGTTACTACATTATAGAATCATAGAATCATAGAATCGTTAAGGTTGGAAAAGACCCACAGGATCATCCAGTCCAACCATTCGCCCTTCACCAATGGTTCCCTCTAAACCATGTCCCTCAACAAAACATCCAAACGCTCTTTGAACACCACCAGGGTCGGTGACTCCACCACCTCTCTGGGCAGCCCATTCCAGTGCCTGACCACCCTTTCAGAGAAGAAGTGTTTCCTAACGTCCACCCTGAATCTTCCCTGGCACAGCTTGAAGCCATTCCCTCTAGTCCTAAATTATGGTTATGGTGAAACTTCACTTTCAAAAGTGAAGAAAGATAAACAAGGTGTTAAAATGAAATGAATCCAATGTTTTTTTTATACAGCTGTCAGCTTTATGAGCAATTCATAAACATATATTATGAGCCCCTTTTATGGCTTACATAGAGCTATCAAACAAACAACTGGAACACTAATCTGTTGTTTACGTGAATGAACGACGTAACTGAATAAAGGAAATCACAACTGTTTGGATGGTCCATTCCCAAAAGCAACTGCACAGACCAAAAATTAAGAGAAGGTGCAGATTTTCTGCTGCTGTAAATCAGTCATATCATCATATCATATCATATGCAATGAACTTTCATTTATTTATTTTACTTTATTTTACCATTAGGAGGTCAAGTCCTTGAAATAAAGATCATTCTTACCTTTTACTCAAACAATATTTTCTAATTAGATTATTAATAATTAATAGTATTCTTTATATCTGTTCTTATTTCAGTGCCTGCAGTCTGTAGCTGTGGGTCAGGATCACATGGTGCTGTACTTGCACTGAAGAAAATCAAGCTTATGGTATTAGTAAAATACAAGATATAGGAAGTGGGGTGCTTATTGAAATCTTCAGTATGTCACCGTGATCTCAGCAAATAAGATCATTAAGTAAAGGCACAAGAGGAAAATTGCAAGCTTTGATTAACAGAGAGGGATCCAATCATCACATTGCATTAATTTTATTCATTTAGTTTATGCATAAATTTAGCAAACAAAGGGTTTATTTTTTTTTGCCATGCCAGTGTCCAAACATCAGGAAAAGCTAATTATTATTATTATTATTATTATTATTAGGTCAAGAATGTGCTCTCTCCATTCTCTTAGTTGTGAACCTAATTCTAAATGCCTTCTCTGTAAAGCATCTTTCCTCACTTTCCATGTGCTCTCATTTCTCTCTGAGTATCTGAGTATCTGACTCACAAGGGTCCCTTAGAGGAGCCGTGCAGACCACTGCCCTGGGAGCTTCCTCCCAGCTGTCAGGCAGTCATCCAGAAACACTGCTATGGTACTGCAAATGGTTCAGATAAGAACCATGAGAACAAAGGAGTACTGCATTTTGATGAAATATTTGATCTGCTCCATTGGCTTGGTTTGGAGGTGAGTGGAACCTCAAGAGAGAGTCAGCAAACCAGTGCAGTTTGAACTGTATTGTTCTCCGCGAAATGGACTGACCAGCTCTCCACTAACTTTTTCTATCAAAATCTTTCAAGGCCAGGTTGGATGGGGGCCCTGGGCAACCTAATCGAGTGCCTGATTTAGTGGGTGACAACCCTGCTCACAGCAGGGGGGTTGGAACTTGATGATCCTGGGGGTCCACTCCAGCCCAGGCCATTCTATGATTCTATGATTCCATCCAGTGGTTTCGTTCTTCTAGAAACCTCCACCAGTTCAATGACATAGCCCCATAAATCTATGAAAGCAGTAGAGATGCATATATCAGTGAAACATCTGAAGAGCACGAGAGCAGTATTTCAATTAAAGGGATCTAATTGATACCAGCAGATGATGATCTTGTCCTTGGTCTCTGGGGCAAGGGTGAATCGTCCAGCTCCTGTTGCTCACCTCACTCTGTGAGCTAAAGATAGTAATAACTACCTTCCAAAGTCCCGAGAGAGTTAAGGATTAATTGCTCCATAGTACTCAACATTTATTTTCACACAATCAATGCCACTGGGAGCAGAAAAATAAGCTTTGCAATTACTACTACATACCCATGGGGGACCATTTGCTCATGAAGTATTTGAATAAAACAGTTTTTAAAAAAGTCATTAAAAAAAAATCTTGTTTATGTTTAAGCAGAAAAAAAAGGAGAAACTCTTCAGGGCTCAGGAATAACAACAACAACAACAACAAAAGCCGTACAAACAATTAAAGAAGCAACTTTCTCTGATCTCAAAATGGCAGTCTACTAGAAATAGAATGAATTAAGGTGGGTAGTATGCCATGCATTATTAAAACAGCACTATTTACGCTAGAAACATGGTAAAACTGCTCCAGGGTACATGACGTGCTGAAGGCACAGAGGAAACAGGGTGCCTGGCTCTCTCCTTTTCTCCTCAGAGCTTTGCAGAGCAACAGAAGAGAGAGGAGGCAGCAAGAGCTATGCTATGCACTCAGGAAACTGATAAGCAAACACCTATCATCACTACAAGAGTATTTCTCAAGATAGGTTTGTCCTGGGAGTTTTTCTCCCAGGTTGGAGCCACCAGAAAGAAACATTTTGCTCTCAAAGCAGAGGAATCCCTTGTGGAAGGATACCCACCTCCTTGATTGACACTAGATGCTATGCGAGCAGAACGCTTGGTTGAAAATATTAGAGATAAAGGTTCCATCTTATCAACAGAGGATGTGACACAGCTGAAATCTTTGTGAGGAAGGCAGGAAATGGAACGTTTCACACAGCCCAGTCAAATGCATCACAGAGCTGCACTGTATGGAGGGCTCTTACTGTTGGTGCCCATAGGTCACGCCTCAGGAATTTTCCGATTGGGTGATGAGATCGATAGTGGATCATGTCATGATCTGTGTTTAGAGTCATAGAATCATTAAGGTTGGAAAAGACCTTTGAGAACATCTAGTCCAACTGTCAGCCCACCCCCACCATGACCACCAACCACGTTCCTCAGTGCCACATCCCTACAGTTCTTCAATACTTCCAGGAACAGTGAGGCCACCACCTTCAAAACACATGGGAATTGGACATGTTTTAGTGGACATGGTGGTGATCATGTTTTACTGGATATGGTGGTGATGATTTGGTGGTTGGTGGTTGGACCAGATGATCTTCATGGTCTTTTCCAACCTACATGGATGGCTGTGCCTGAGTTTGCCAGAGCCTGGAATTACAGTTTTGAAAAGGCTAAAGTGCCATGGTCATCTCAAAAAAGACTTAGGGCAGAAGTGACATTTCAGATATCAGTGCTGCTCATTTGCCTTCACGCTGTTAGTTGAAGATCTGCTTGGTCCATCCAAGTGGTTTGGGAACCACGAGTGCTAGAGCCCTGAGAGATATGGGGGCAGTGGGCTCTGATCTATGGGTAGAAAGACCCCAGGAAGCAAGTGGAGAGCAGCTCAGAACATTTTTGGTTGCACTGTAGAGTTCTATCCCATGTTTTTACACCTGCTGGGCTAAGTTTCCTTTTTCTCTTTTTTGAGTCAAACCACAGTATGGGAAGATTGCAGGGTCTCACTTGAGCCTGAGGCTTGCACACAGCAAACGAGAATAAGGCAAAGGGAACAGAGCATTCCCCACAAAACTAAGATTTTTGGCAGTCGATGAGCAGTTTTTGTAAGACTATTGATTTTTCTTCCATTTGTTTAGCTGGGCTATCCCTTATTTCGGCCTCAAACCTGCTACGGAAAGTACTTCTCACAGCAGGGAGCTGAGAACAGTGCTGCTTATTTCCTTGGATATACTTTCATAGAATCATAGAACCACAGAACGACGTGGGTTGAAAAGGACCACAATGATCATTGAACCAGGAAGCCAATTTCTTGTGTGGGAGGTGGGTCCGTTTCTGGAAAGGATGTGGGATCTATCCCAGGGTCTGCCTTGCAGCATTCCTATATGAAGTGTATGTTATTCAGCTGCTGCACAGGGAAAGTAATCAGCGTGATACCATTCATGATGCAGGACCAACCCTCCTGCTCAAGCAAAAGCTCTGCAAAGCAAAGCCGGAGCAAGATATGGCTGCAGTAGGGACCTACTGCTGAGGAACATATCAGTGCACGGATGGGAGGATGACTGGGCTTGGAGGTACATCTGGGTTTGGATTTGACATAGCTGAGAGCTGGAGATACAGGTGTGGTCTTGGAAAACTACTGGTTTGTTGAGAAATGTGCAGGATCTTTCTATAGTCCCTCCTAGTGTTGTAACTTTGCCAGTTCTCCAATGGGAAGCTCCCACTGATGAGGTGTCTCTCATTGGTTTCTGCTGCAGGACACATCCCCATTGCAAGAAACTCAAACTAGAAAGCTTTGCACTGCATGTGACTGGGGTCGTTACTCTCTGCCCCTGTCCCCATTTGTTTGGAGGAATCTCTCCACTATTGACTCAGACCTTCCTGTGCCAGCCGACAGTGTCATCATTCGGGCTGTCATGGGAGTCATTGCCATGAAGGGAAAAATGTTTTGTTAGGGAACAGAGGCAGGGAAGATTTATTTCATCAGAATAATGACCCCGGCCATGTGCTTAGTGTTCAGCCAGGGGGTGACAGTCCCACTACTGTCTCACAGTGCAGATGAGGTCTGTTACTCATCAATCTTTTGTTTTGTGGCAGAGGAATCATAGAATCACAGAATGGCCTGGGTTGAAAAGGACCTCAAAGATCATCTAGTTTCAATCCCCCTGCTATGTGCAGGGTCGCCAACCCGCAGAGCAGGCTGCCCAGAGTCACATCCAGCCTGGCCTTGAATGCCTGCAGGGATGGGGCATCCACAACCTCCTTGGGCAACCTGTTCCAGTGCATCACCACCCTTTGTATGAAAAACTTCCTCCTAACGTCCAACCTAAACCTCCCCTGTCTCAGGGGTGTCCCAGTTGGGATCTCCTCCTCCGTCCATCCTTAAGGAAATACTGTTTGCTGCAACTCAGATTTCTTAGTGTAGCTGCTGAATATCACAGTTAAGGGTTCACACAGCTTGGTCGATTCCCTCATCTGACATATTTCTTACATATCTGCTGCCTCCAGGTTTTATCTATGCAAGCAAATTAAGTATCCTTACTATATGTAAAACATATAAAAACATATAAAACATTGCATCTATTGATGGAGTTAAGTGTTATGTTCTAAATCTCTCCAACACACACACACACACACACACACACACACACACACACAAAATAAATAAATAAATAAATAAATAAATAAAATGTAGTTTCTGGGTGGAATAAGAGCTGACAGTTCGTTCTCCTGAATGAATGCTGTCAGGGAGGAATTTGATATAAATGCCATTTTCCAGATGATTGTTGTTTTTTTTTCAGACATCACTTCTTTCCTTGTAAGCATAAAATGGTTTCATGCACAAAACCTCTTAGACTGACTATAGAAAACAAGGAAGCCCTCATTTAATCCGGGGATATTTGCAGGCTAAATCATGTTAGATTTAACTGGATTGACAGAAAAGGATTTTCCACTGTTCCTACCGTTTTTGACAGTGTAAATGCCAATGACATGATGGTATTCCAGAAGCAATTATTTCCCCTGTGAGGCCCTGGTCTCATTGCCTGCACCCAGAGAGGAATGACAGCAAGGCGTGCGGGTGTATGGCATTATTATGACCCTGCTGTGCTGTCACCATCTCCAGGAGGTTTTGCAACAGCCTTTTCAGGGAAAGATTTTAAGAACTGTGGCTACTCCTGTAGCCTCCTGGAAAAAATATCGGGCATATAAAGACATACTTCCCATAGAGAGCTGAACATTATCCAAGGAGATGACTTAATGCACATCAAGGGAAGCGAAGCATCAGGCTTCAGTGCTTCCGAGTTAAGATCATGGCATTTAATGGGGTAAACTCTCCTAATGCATTGGCCCTGTGCTGACATCTCCTGCCATACCTGCTGAATCTGAGAAGGATTTCACAGAGAGGAGATGAGCACTTCTCAAGGGCTGAAGATCTTGCTGCTGCATTTTGCCTTGGAGATGTTATGTTGCCGTGCCCTGGATTGGCTCTCCATATATCAGAGGACTCAGTCTTCCTTGGCATAGCCCCAGTGAGGCTCACCAGCATTCAGCAAGACTTTATTTATTTGTTTCAACAAGAAGTATGACCCTTGGCATTTATAACATCAGTCTTCTCCCTAAGCACTGTCTTATCTCTCTATTTACACTCAGTTTCCCATGTTTTCCAGGGTCTTCCTTTCTATGTCCACCTCTTGGATTGGAACAGAGCTGTTTTTCATACTCGTGCTGTGTGCTGTGCCAGGCACATTTTGGTCAGCAAACAAGAACTCCGACTGGCAATAGCAAAGAGCAATCACTCAAGCTGCACGATTTCATGCAGAGTGGGAGTGGCATCTGTGTACTGATTCATCTCGGGCTGTAGATAGCCTGAAAACTGGGCTGTACACAGTTGGCAAAGGAACAAATATCCCAGTGCAAACACAGAGGATAGAGTCTAGCATTTGTGGATAAGAGCATGGGAAACTTTGTTCTCAGGAACACGAGTTTTTGATCACAGGTAGCACAGGGGACAGACCTTTTAAAGCTAATACCTCTGCTGATCCCATTTGAGATCCTGCTACCTCCAGATATTCATGCCAGGCGAGATTCCCAGGAGAAACTGGGGGTGATGGATCAGTGTTTTGCACATAAAATGACCCATTGACAACAACAGCTGGGCTAGAAAACTTACAATATCTTTTCCCTCTTTAATGCCACTAGTTCTCTGAGGGTGAATTCAAAGGCAGCTGTGCCGTATCTTGTACTGTTCGGGGAGGTGAGTGGGTTGTACTCACTCTGCAGTGAGTCATCCTCATCTTGTTTAACTGCAGCTTACCAATTTTCATTTGTTTGTATGTGTGTTCCAGGCATATCTGATTGATGATGCACGCAGCTCTGGAAGCTTTCTGCATCAAGTCTGCACACTTTCCATTAAAGCTTCTCTGTAGTATGCGTGGAGACCACAGGACAGAACGTAAGATACAATTTGCAGAGATGAAGATGCTCTCATTTAACCATTTATGCACTCACAGATCAAGCCAAGATTCTCTCAATGATCACGTGGGATGCACTTGCAGCCCAAAAGGCCAACAATACCCCAGGCTGCATCAGCAGAGATGTGGCAGCAGGCAGGGAAGGGATTGTCCCCTCACTGTGAGCACATTGTGGCCTTCCAGTACTTGAAGGGAGCTTACAAGCAGAGTGGGAAGTGGCTTTTTACATGGTATGGTAGTGATAGGACAAGGAAGAATGGATTTAAACTAAAAGAAGGAAAATTTAGGTCAGATGTTAGGAAGAAATTCTTTACTTAGGGGGCAGTGAGGCACAAACACTGCTGCTCAAAGCTGTGGGTGCCCCATCCCTGGAGGTGTCCAAGGTCAGGTTGGATGGGGCCCTGGGCAGTTGAGCTGGTGGGGTCAACCAGCCCAAGGTGAGGGGTTGGAACTAGGTCATCTTTAAGATCTCTTCCAACCCAAGCCATTTTATGATTCTATGATTCTATATAGTGAGCCCATAATCAAATCCAAAGTGAAATCTAGTCGTCCAATTTGCTTATAACTGAGGAAATCACAATTTTAGGCAATATAATTCTAACTAGGAATCTCTTAATTGCAGATTATAGTCAGCAAAGACTTCATTTTAAGATAGTATCAATAGTTAAGGAAAGAAACGTAGACCTGTTCTAAATTGCGTTCACTTGAATGCTATTTAAGCTGATGGAATTCAAATTAAATGCTTAATGCCAAAATGTTCCCTCTTCGGGGACTTACTCAAGTCATCCTGAGCTGGGTTGAAAGTGCCCCAGTTTAGATAAATAAGGCTTTATTTCAGAATAACAAGAGCCAAAATCATGTATAAGGAGTTAGATGAAATAGACTGTTTCCCATCTTCTCACTGCAGAACTGGTGAGCCACAGGCTGCAAAACACATTCTGCAAAGCAAATGGATGGTTTTTAACCAGTGATGTGCATGCTCCACACCACCTGTGCTTGTCATGTAATGCGAGGCCTGGTCTGCTCCTGGGCAGCAAGAGGGCTCTGTATTAAATGTCAGTATTTGCATATTTTTCTTTAACTACAGCCACAGAAGCAAGTATGTACCCTGTCAAGGGCCAGACTGTAAACAGTGAAGTTTTATCACAGTGCACCACAGTTTGCATCTTTAGACAACCTTCCTGCTTTAGAGGAGCCAATGTGTCATATGCTAATAACAGCATCAGGCCCATATATAGCCTCTTTGTTGGGCTCTCTGAGTGGAATTTGCTTGTTTAAGCATAGGCAATGTCAGTTAATGTGGGCTATCATAGCCACAACCATGGTACAGGATCTATGGGATCTGCAATACATCTCTGTTTTGCTGGGAGGCCAGATGAGGTGCAGGCATTGTGTTGGAACCACCACGTTGGAGGTGCCTGTGTGTCTCCCAAGGCTTGTAGCAATTACTGGGAGCCTAATTTCTTGAGTCCAGAGGATAATGTAATTCAACCCAACATAGACAACAAAAGCTGCTCAGATGAAACCCATATGAAGAACACTTATCTCTGTTCTTTGACAATAATGCAGCTCAGAGATGACTCCTTTAAATGTGAAAGCCTACACCACGGATGCCTATAGCTAGGTGATGTAGATTTCACCAAGTTTCAGGTTTATGTTGTCCCTAGCTATGACTAGGCTAACAGAAAGCACTTATGGCACCAACTCATTTTGACCACAGCCTCAACCTTTCCCCCTGGCAAGACTCTCATCTAGGAGTACTTAGACACAGCTAATGGTGCCTCCTCCAGTGCTCTGGTTTTGGCCAGTCAGCAGCCCCTTCAGGCATAAAAATGGTAGACTGCATGGAAATACAGTTCTTCTCTTCAGCTGTTTTGTGAAGATGAAATATCTTTTTTTTTTTTTTTTTTTTTTCTTTTTCCTTATCAGTTCAACTTGTTTAGATTTTAGGCTTCTTTATTCAATTCACGAGGCCACAAAGCACGATAGTTACAGAAACAATGGCAGTCTGAGAAGAAATTATGTGCTCGGACAGAGAAATCTCTGCTTTGAGTTGGAAAAAAGGGAACAAATAATCTCTGGGCTCATTCATAGGCTAGTTGTCAGCTTGAGATTCAACTTAAGAAATGCATGCAAGATTACTTTCTATAGGTCCATCCAGACAACTGTGGCTTCAGAATCACAGAATCCTTAGGTTGGAAAAGACCACTAAGATCCCAAAGTCCAACCCATCCCCCACCATGCCCACTGACCATGTCCCTCAGTGCCACCTCTCCACTGTTCTTGAACACATCCAGGGATGGTGACTCCACCAGTTCTCTGGGCAAACAATCTATACACAAAAAGGAGAGGAGAGGAGAGGAGAGGAGAGGAGAGGAGAGGAGAGGAGAGGAGAGGAGAGGAGAGGAGAGGAGAGGAGAGGAGAGGAGAGGAGAGGAGAGGAGAGGAGAGGAGAGGAGAGGAGAGGAGAGGAGAGGGGAGGGGAGGGGAGGGGAGGGGAGGGGAGGGGAGGGGAGGGAAGGGAAGGGAAGGGAAGGGAAGGGAAGGGAAGGGAAGGGAAGGGAAGGGAAGGGAAGGGAAGGGAAGGGAAGGGAAGGGAAGGGAAGGGAAGGGAAGGGAAGGGAAGGGAAGGGAAGGGAAGGGAAGGGAAGGGAAGGGAAGGGAAGGGAAGGGAAGGGAAGGGAAGGGAAGGGAAGGGAAGGGAAGGGAAGGGAAGGGAAGGGAAGGGAAGGGAAGGGGAGGGAAGGGGAGGGAAGGGAAGGGAAGGGAAGGGAAGGGAAGGGAAGGGAAGGGAAGTCTCTTGTAACTCCCTGGTTGTTTGTGAAAGATACACACAAGGAATGACAGTGATTTGTACTGAAACAGGGAAATTTAATGTTCTGTGAAAGGATGAAATGCAACAAGCTGAGAAGATAACCATACTTTGCAGTCTCTTTCAGCTATAGCAAATGCCATATGTTACTTGAAATAGTTGTGTGTGTAAATATTTTTGAGCATCAGTAATTTTTGAAGTTGTCTTTATTGTTTTGCCATCTTTCCTGTTTTTGCTTAGCTTACTTCTAGAAGCCTGATATTTTGGTTTTGGTACATAATTAAACGTGATACATTATCTTAAAATCTATTGCTATATTTATGTCACTCAATAATCCATTTGTTTCCAAAGCCTGTTGAGACTTTTCCACTCCTCTTTTGGTTGGCAACAAGGAAAAATAAGGGCAGGTAGCTAAAAAATCCATAATTTTCACTAGAAGGATTTTCAAAAATTCCCACTCTTACCTAGCCAGGGATGAATTCGTGTTCACCTCGTGGAAGCAACCTAAAAACTATAGAGGATGAGAAATAAAACCTTGATGAAATACATATCTACGGTTCTCCATCCCATATTTCTTAGAACACTGATAGTATTTGCACAGATATGCCACAGACACTGTATGGTAAATTTTATTCTGAAGCATATGAACCTTGCATGCACTGCAGTGAGCTCTTTGTGGCAAAATAATTTGACTATGTTGTGTGACTTGCAGGTCATCACAAGGTGTGTCTGTTCAGGGCTGGATGCCTGGCTGCTGGCAGGTGATGCAGGGTGTGACAGGGCTTTCTTCTCCTTTGGTGACTGGGCAATCCCACCCAGGTGGATTGCAGTGCTGCAGTCAAGTTGCCAGCCTCCCTATTTGCACAGAAGTTGGTTTAAGGAAAGTATTATTTGGAGGCTAAGCTGTCCTGTAGGTATACCAAACATTCAAATGCTGGATCTGACCAGCATGTTATTTATGTCCTCAGGAAATTATTAATGAGTATACCGCGCTGATAAGCTGGATCAACGGACAAAAAGACTGATTACTGTAGAGGTACCAGGGAAACCCAACACTGGCACAATGAGGAATGAACCCAAAGCAGAATCCAACCAGCAGATGTGGCCAGGCACAGGCTGCATCCTCAGAGCTCAATGCATTTTCCCACAGTCAGGTCTTGGAGGATGACTCCATTTTGATCTGAGCACAGTACACCACGTTTTCCTTCAACTGAGAGATGCACTCAAGGTGGACAATTCCTAGGAAGAGCAGCACATGCTCTCCAAAGCCACTTCTCTGGGAAGTAATAAAATAGATCAGACCTTTAGAGTGAAATGAAAACATGAGGGAAGCTTGATGCTTCTGACAATTACTAATTGAATAAATGTATTTGCCGATTGACTCGGGCCCTTGGGCCCATCACTAGAATGATGTAATTAGTTTACTTCTTCTACCACTGCTAGCTTGTCTGCCAGTGTTTTGGAGATCTCTGTTCAGGTTTGAGGCATGATTTGTTGCTATTTCAAGACAGTTAAAATAGCAATTTCTTAGTGGTGAGCAGAGGAGACCATCTGAAGCGGGAAAGTCATCACCATAATAGTATGTCAGTAACAATTACCCTTTAATAATTATCTGTCATTCTGTGATGTCTTTAGTTGTAGAAACATCCAAAGCAATAGGTCCTAACTAGGAAGAGCCATTTATCATATGGGTATCTGGAGAGTTATAAGGCACCACCAGTCATATTTAATTCACATCAAACTCCAGAGTCATTGGAATCATAAGAGGGATGAATCTCAGGCATGATGCAGAAATGGAATAGCCAGTTTTTCAGCAGAACCCCTATAAAATCAGTCTTCTACTTCACAATGTAGCCCAAAGGCTTGAAAGTCACTGAAATCACTCAAATGCAAAAAGAATGTTTAATTACATGCTCATCTGGGAAGGAGAAATGTAAGACAGTGTCCCCAGATTCATTTCAGGCTTATTTAATAGTCTTTGTATTCTGTGCTCTCCTTTGATGCTGAACATTAAAATATTCAACATGAAAATCTGCTCTGTGAAGAAGGTTCCATTTCAACTGCAGCTATGAATTCATGGTCTGTCTGGTCTCGCAGGCTGTCTTTGATAGTGACAAGAATGTGACAGACCTTTCAAGTTACTGGAAAATTTATGCAAGTTATACACCGGTCTATATCATGGAGTCAACTGTTCATGAGTATAGACTTCCATGTAGTCACAGGATGAATGTGGTCTCAGGTAACACAATAATGATAAACCCCATAACAGTGGAGTGCTATTGGGAAATGAACTTTCTGATGTCAAATTCCTTGCAACGTAGCAAATCATGATGGTCTCTTTCTTCCACTGGGACCTCAAATACAAGGGATAATTGGCTGATCTAATTATATCAGTGCCTGATGCATGGGATCTTACAGTGGGAGCAGAGAAATGGTGTTGCACTGCAAGAGCATGACATCCTGGGATGGAGTGGAGTAGAAAAGAGCAGAGCAAAATAGAACAGTGTAGAGTAGTGTAGAACAGAACGGAACAATACGGAATAGAATAGAACAGAATAGAATAGAATAGTTCTAGTTGAAAAGGATCAGTGAAGTTGGTCAAAGATGGGAAATGAAAAAGTGACTCTTATTTTTATGGGATAAAATACAACAGCTCTGGTTTGGTTGCAAGCAGGAGGAGCCATGAAACAGCCAGCTCTGGGATAATTTACCCACACAGACAGTTTCTTCCTAACACCTTTTTCCCACTTGTTTTATCTCTGAAGCATAAAAGTTAAATTCGACTTAGCACACATTTTTTAAAAATCTTGACTCAATTTCTATCTTTCAGAAATTGGTTATGCTGTCTGACTGTGTGGGAAAGCAGTCCCTTGAATCAGTAAGCATTTCAGTGATTTTAATGTATTTATTGACCAGATGGGATCATTAACTCATCTATCCTGGTCTCCTACATGGTATGTGGGATGGGATTTACCTCACTGTTATTTTAACAGTGAAGTTACAGATAGACTACTTGCTCTATAATGAGCTTTTTTTCCCTCTACTACTTTTGCAGACTGTGGAAAGGGATTATTTCCTGAACAGAGAGATTAATTCTTCTCTACAATACCTTCTGAGCCCAGGATATGTACATCACTGGACTGTGGGCTTCATAGAGTGGGCTCAGACTTTGAGCATAGCTTCTAGCAAAGTGAGCAGCTTGTACCTGAAAGTGTCAAGAGATGGAGAATTCACTTTAATTTCTCACTGTTAGTAACTGAACTCCAAAGACAGAATTAGCTGGATTGACGTTAAAAGAATCTTGTGAAAATAACTCAAGGCAAATTCCTTGTCTCCCAGTACACTAGAGCCATCCTCATTCCCTGTTTGTGGCCACCTCATCTCCCAAAAGATTCAGTAGACAGTGAGAAATCTTCAGAGATGGGCAACAGCAATGATTGTTGACAGCGAAAGACAGGGAGTGGGGAGATGAATGTGAAGATGTGATAGAAGAATACAGAATGAGTATAGAGAAAATGCGTGCTGAGAAAAAAAATCAGTCACACTGATACTAAAACAAGGAGATGGATAAAAGTGAATGGTGACTAAATTAAAGTTAGCAAGAGGAAGCTTGTTTGACTATGGAGACTATAAATAACATGAGGAAATAATTACCACAAGAAAAACTAGAAGCTTAATGCAAATTTAAGAGGGAGAGCACACAACTGTAGGTGGTGTTTATGTATGACCGCCTTCCCCTGAAAGTTAGTGGGTAATATTATATATCTGCAGAAGTGTTAGATAGAAAAAATATATAATGCTGTAGAGTGCAAACTAATAGCAACAACAGGGAGCAAGCCAACAAAAAGGTAGCAGGATTTGTGCTTTTTCAAGCAGCTTCTTCTGAAATATCAAATACCAGTCCATAGTAGAAACAGACCTATCTGTGAAACAGATATTCTTCTCTGTTGTACTACCTGAGTGTATCACATTATGAATAAGTATTTTGTTATCACACACTTTTGGAGTAGGACATAACTACTCACACATACTGTTAGAGATTGATTCAGATACCATGTCTAACACTTCTCATTGACTATTTAGACAAATGGAAATAGCAACCCTATACTTTGAGTCATTTGTTTTGCTCTCTTGAACAAAAGGGCCATGGGATTTGTAATTAAGATGTTGAGTACCGGTAACAGATGGTCTACTTAGAGCTTTTAAGGATTTGTCTGAGATAGCCCGGGTATAGTTTGTAAAGGTTGATATATTTGAGCCCATGTACCCTGCCTTAATCGGTGGTCCCAGCTGCCTTTTTCAATTTGGAATGAGAGATAATATCCATTCCTGAGGACTATTTCAATTAACTCTGATGTTGAGATGTTCCTGCCTATAGCTGAGCAGCTGCCCTGCTGCACAGGACGTGTTTGTTACGGCTACATACCAGACTGAATATAAATCAGTGGTGTGCTCCAACATGGATTAAGGCAAAGCCCACATCAGCGTTCATTAGGATCAGTGTGGTCTGCAGGTCACGTGAAACTCCTCCCCTGTTCACTATAGGTGAGGTCAATCCCAAAGCTCTGTGAGCAGTTTTGTTCTCCCACACACTGACTAGCTTAAGAGGGATGTGAAGATACTAAAAGAGACTGAATAAAGGACTATGAGAATGGTCAGGGGTTGTCTGCACATCCCATGCAAGCATGCTTGGACATGGCTGTAGGGCTGCTACCAAAGAGTTCCCAGCCTGTCCTGATCCACAGATTTATTCCTCACTCACCTACTGGGGAAAAGAAGCTAAAGACACTGTTGTTACATTCCCAATAAGATGGAATGGTTGTGTGGCTATACTGAGTTATATAGGTCATATTCAGAATCCGTGGAGTGTGGAAAGGCATTCTATGCACAGGTTGAAGAAGCATTTCTCAGCCATGGGCTTGGTGAATGTGGAGATAGGTCCCTTCCAGGCTTGCTGTGCATGATTCTGCATCCAGAGCACCTGCCTTGGCATTTTTTATTTAGCTTGGCTGCATAGGCAGCAATCCTCCAGCTGTCACAGCATGCACTATTGATTTGCTAAGCTAAAGTAAATACAATTGAAACATGAAGATTCATTAGGAGTGACCGCTTCTGCCTGCGGAGTCAATATGTTTCCAAAATGATGCTTACAACATCATTAGGGTCTTGTTCGCATTCATGGATTCACTTGTCAAGTGGCAAGAGAAGAAACCAGAGTGCACAAAATCGATTTGCAGCACTGATATCTGATTCCTTGGGAATTCAGTGTTTGCTTGATCATTCAGGGAGACCAGTTTGACCTGGGTGGATTTCTCACTATGGGAAAACTATGTAGTGGAAGTATTTGTGAGTTAAACCTAAAGGAAGTTAAAATACAAAGGATTCCTTTAGTCCCTTTATCAAAAGTACTGCTGCTTGCTTTGGGTTGTTCCTCTTAGACTCCCACATGGTTAAAAGAGACACGTTCTGACTATTTGTGATAGTGTTCTGGTCTCTGATGATCCCTTGAATAACCTCCTGGGAATTTTCTAATGGATAGTCACAAAGAGATTTTTTATTCCTTTTTAAGGAATGAATTTGCTTCTGGATACATGAGTAATCCTCTCTGATGTCTGTCTTAGATCTCCTTTAGCACTGCAACGCGACAAAAAAGGTAAATTAAATGCATCCACTTGGATGCTTTTAATTGGCAGCCAAAAAAAAATCAGCAATTTTTAGCAAATATTAGCAATATTTGCTAAAATAGCAATAATTATTAGCAATAATTAGCAATGCCAAAAAAAAAGTGGCTAAAGGGTTTATGGAGAGAATTGGTAACTTCATTTAATGTCTTCTTTCTGCCCCTTTCCAGGACAGTGGTTGTAAGAAGCTGGTCAGTCATTTCTGGGCCCATAGTTGCTCTCATAGTGATGAAACTCCTCTCTTCCCTGCGCTGCGATCGGCTCTGTGCTCTCCCTCAAAAGCTTTAACTACTCTCTCCCCAGGACTGAGGATTCTATTGTTTTGGGGAAGAAGGTTCAAATGTGATGAAAAATGCTTTGGGCACAAAGCCACAAGGAACTAGAGCCCTCAAACCACCGGGTGCCATTGGGAGCTGACTCCTCTGGGCATTGTTACGCTCACGATAGTAAGAATGAAGGGCTGATGAAACAATAGCGGTGCCACAGAGAAGATGAAATGTGGAAACAGTCAGCCTAAAAATGAGATTCATTCCACATCGCTCTAGACACCAACGTCTGATTTGTTTTCCCCAGGGACCCCCTGAGGCTGCTGTTCAATTAATCCCGAAATATGCCAGATGAGTCACACTTGAGTAACGTCACACCTTATCTGGCATGAAGGATGGCTCTTGATGTTGGCCTCAGATATGAAGTGAATGGGAGAGAGTTTGAACAATTGTCAGTGGTCTGCTCACCAGCTGAGGCCATGTTAAAAACTGGGAGGTATCCCTTCAAATGGCCTGCAAAGTTTCCGGCAGCACCCACCACATTTTACATTTTGGAAGGCAGACGGTGCAATGCTGTATTTACACAGCTATGGTGTGTGCATGGTGAATAGGATAGATGGAGCCTTGTTGGGTTCCCGTGGCTTTCCAGGATGCTGTTAGAGGGCAAACAGCAGCCCTTCTACCTCCATGGACCTCTCCAGAGGAAAAATCCAGGTAAGAGCTAATTATGATGGTGACCCAAGCATGATGTTTTGCAGGTGTATATTGATATCAATGATGTGAGCTGGTTTGTGTAGAAATGCAGATAGAGGGGTTTTTTTGAAGACTGTGCCAGTTTCCCCCCTAGGAAGAAGGACAATGAAAAATGAGTCCAAAAAGAGAGGTCCATAGAGTACATGCAGTCACTACTGGACAGTAAATTCACATTCTCATCTAGTTGGATGGGAAAGCTATTCCCTTGATAACAGTTTGGAGAAAAATATATATAAAAACCAAAAAAGAAACAACCAAATAGGATATCAAGAAGCTGTATCAGGTAGCTACCTGCTTTTTATTAGCTACAGTGTGAATGGAAATTTGACATCCACTCGAAAACCTGAGTAACATAATTGCAGGGATACAGTATTGATGAGCTTTAATTAGGGAGCTAGTAATAAGAAGGACTGCCCTTCATGAGGAAGCTCAGGGCCCAGCTGAAGGTACTTAGCTGGTGGGCAGGTTGATTGTAGTCCCTATCCAAATTTGCTAAAACCTGGGACCTGAGTAGAGTAGCAAGCCTGAAAGTGTAACTGGAAGTAATATTATGATAATGGAAGAGAGATAAGGTGAAAAAAGCTTGGGAGTTGCTGAAGTAACTCTCTGTCTTTAATGGGAGCAGATATGCTTTGGAATTGGAATGGGGCTCTTTAAAAAACCAACTGAGATATGCAGTCTGAAGATGCATGTGTAGATGAGTGCATTCACAAGGCTGTCAGAAAGATAATTTCTGTCAAAATTTGGTGCTGAATGTGCTTGTTTTATGGGATGAGATTCACGGTTTTTTTAGGAATCAGAGGAGCCCCACTTACAGTCTAGTAGGAGCATCACAGGATGCTGACTGTGTGAAACCACAGGTCTCTTGTTTGTGCTCTTGGTCCTCTTATTTTGAGAGCTGAAGCTTCTTCGCTGGAAAGACACTTCAAGCTATAAATATTTTTAATTACTTTGGCTTTGCATGTGCTGAAATGTTCTGACTTCAGATGCAAGCCTGTTTACATATGGCTTAGTCTAACGCCGAGCATCATCTACAACAGACATTCATGGAGTTCAGCAGAAGGTTGACACCAAATTTAGAGGAAGAGGGACTTTATTTTCCTCCTGAAACCAGCAGGGTGAAAGAAATCATCTACTAAGCAGCTAATGAATCTTCGACAGGTCGAATAGATGCTATGGATGAAGACATGCAGTTTCTCCAGCTCACACTGAAGTGGTAAACTTATTCCAACCTGCATAACTGTGTTTGTTAGCGCGCAACACACACATGCTGCTTAATAATGAGAGTGATATTTTTGGATTATCATGCCCAGCTATGGGAAGTCTGCATTTGTTGCAAAGAAATCTGAGGAGGACACCAGCCCTGGTGAACATTAGAGGGAAAAATGGAATGTAAGCTGTATGAAAGCTGTTATTGTGCAGCTGCTTTTTCCATCAAGTTATACTTGTTTTTAAAAGTCTGTATCCTTGAAAATGCATGAACTGGAAGAAGAGAATGAACACAAATCCTGGCAAATGAGAAAAATGACTCTGTGCTCTGAGGGCAGAAAACGTGTTAAATAGAGAGAAAACCTTGGTTAATGGTTATCCTCTGTGTAAAGATCATCAGGGTGAGGTTAAAAGGCTGAACATTTTTCCCAGCTTTTTACTGTCTGGAGTGCAAGATGTAGGTTTTTGGATTGGGCTCAAATCTGATAAAAGTAAGTATTTTTGGAAAATGAGCCATGAAATCTCAGCCTATTCCAGCTCTCTTCTTTCAGCTGTACTGTTTTACCCCATGTTAAAATCCAGCCCATGTGGAGGTCAAAATACTTGGCTGGTTTTCTATCCAGCCCACCTTTGTTTCACTGCATTTTCTGTACTTTCTGAGTCTGGCGCCAGCTGTTGGGGCAAGCAGAGAAGTATGAAAAGATGGGGAGGTTTAGGTTATTTATATCTCTGCAGCTGTTGTATCCGAATCTCATTTCACATCTCATTTCTGTGCATAATCTGAATGTAATCAGAAGGTTTAGGTAAAATTCAGGTATACAATTAAAATGTTGGTGATTAGCATTCTAGAATAAGCAGAGGTTGCAAGCACACAATTACGATAGGTGTTCAGCGAACTCATTATGTGACTTACAGTCCCAAGGTACATTGTTTGCAATGGAGCTCTTTTTGTACAAACCCTCTTTCACAATGACAGCAACAAAGCCATCAATTAAAGTAGGGAGTTCATGACCAATGTAAAAATAAGTAAATAAATATGCTGTTGAGATCTTTGAATAATCTTCTCTCAAAATAACCATATTTAAAATAGAAGGGTTGCTTTAGATGAATGGTTTGGTTGGCCCGAGATGTTTTTTCCCCATTTTTCTTTCACTAAGAAATGAAAGTCTTGACTTTAATTGACTCATACCACTTCTGTCTTATTGTTATTTTCATTTTGGCACTGCAACACACTGGAAATTCAGTTCAGCTGCAATCAACAGAGATTAAAGCAATGGGAATTGACAGGAAAAACATCAGTAACCTGGGGGAGCAGACAGGACAGGTACTTCTGTGGTATGAAAGTCAGATATCTTTCCTGGTTGTATTACCACACTCCAAAAACTCTCCATCTCATGGTGCTGGTTACGCTCTGTTTCCTGTGAATATGGAACTTCTGATTTATTCATCCTTTATTGCAGTTTCCAATTTGGGGGAGAATGTAATTGCAAACCACCTCTGGGGGTGGGGGGGGCGGTGGTTTCAGGTATCACTCTTTCGCTGTCATTATTCATTTGGAGCAACACAGCTCTTAGCTGGCATTCTCACAAACCAGATCTATCAGATAGCACAACCTAATTCAAGGAATATTAATAATCTGTGTTCCCCCACACTTCAATCAAATATTAAAGCGATCAAACATGTTCGTGTACTCACTTCCCACACTAGTGCTGCTCCGCTCAGCAATCAAACATTAACAATAGGTGCACTGAGAAGATAAAAACAGTACAAATATCCTTATGGGTCCATCCCTGTATTCAGCTCTCAGTATCCAGTCTTTAATTTGTCCAAAGCAGTTGCCCATGGATGGATACCTGCTCTCTGAACATTCCAGAGTGTGAGAGTTGTGAGAGTTGGACATAGAGTAGAGACTTGGGTTGTTTGTTTTTTTTTTAACTTTCTGCTTGCTACTAGCTGGATTGGATGCCAAATAATTACTACCCATTCTATGATATCCAAGGACTCATAGAATCATTCAGGCTGGAAAAGACCACTAAGGTTATCTTGTCTAACCATCAACCCATCCCAGCGTGCCCGCTAACCACGTCCTTAAGGAACATCTTTTCATCTTCTCTGCCGCTGGTCTTATCATTTGTAAGTGCCCCTCATGCTGTCTTCAGTCATCCCACTGCTGGACTAGGTACACATCTCCTCAGCTGGTCCTCAGCCAGATGGATCAGCCCTTCAGTGATGACCAGAACTGCACAAAATTTTCAAGATGCAAGCATGTTACCCTTATGGTCATAGCAATGCTGCCTACTTTTTTTCCTTTATTTCTTTCCTCATTATTCCCAACATTTTGTTTGCTTTTTTTGATTGCTGCCTACTGATAAAGTGATATAATGGTTTGTCCATAAGTAATGCCTCCTATTTTATTCAGTTAGCCCACTACACCAGCAGTGAGTGTCGGGAGGACAGTAGCAATTGAACTCTCCCACCAATATTCTGTTCCATTTTGTTGCCATGTGACAGAGGGGCAGTCTGACACAATGGCATCTGACATGGAAGTTCATACAAAACAAAGGGGTGGAATTGGATTCCTCCATGTGGAAAAAAATGCACCCACTGATAGTTGTCGCTGCTTTCTGAACACTTATGGAGACCAAACAGTGAGTATGAGCACAGGGAGGTGGTGGGTGGTGTGTTTCAGCAGTGAATGACAAGCCACGTTCTGGACAGCCATGCAGATTTTTACAAGTGCAGCATGCAGGTTCTTGTTCATCGCTGGCATAAATGCATAGCAAATAGTGGTGACAGTGTTGAAAAATAAAGTTTTGTAGCTGAGACTTTGCTCTACCAAACAGTGTTACTGTACTGTACAGTGTTACAAAGTACTGTACTGTACTTTGTATCTGTCGTAGTTTCCATGGAACCAAATAGGAAGCAGTACTTCTGCAACAACACATGTATTTCCATAAAAGCCTGACTACCCCAAAACATCAGTCTTAGTAATAAAAGCCATATCAGAGTCTGCCATCATATAGGAAGACCTTTTGGTCTTCAAGATGTTATTGGAGCCTACCTGAGGACTCAGGATAAGCAAAAGTCAACATAGCTTTCATCAAGCTTGTTTAACTAGCAGTGTAATAGATAGTGGCAAACAACCCTTCATCTGTGATGGAGATGTGGTGCCACAGTGCTTCATTTCTGGGGTGAGAGATCATCTTTGCACCCTCCAGCACCATTTAGAGTGGAAGTTCAAATTTCACTAAAGGTTCCTCCCATGTAACTCCTTTGATGTATTCGTCATTCCAAAGCACAGAGAAAAGTACTGAGTAGAGCGTGGGTGGAGGAAGAATGGTGCATGTCTTGGAAGGAAAATTCACTATTCAAACTAGTAGCAAAATAAGCAGACCTGCAGTACAAAAACTTATAGATTGCTCCCGCACACCTTCTAAAAATATAATTCAGTTAAAGTGGCAGTTCAGCAGAGCCAATAGAGTCAACAACAGTTAGTGTTAGTATTCTTACACGGAATCTGCTGATGGTTGAAGGAAGTGGGATTTCCAAATAGGTTTTCATTAAAAAGCTGGCACGCTGTGACCAAATCCTTCAAACTGTCCTTAGATCTTCTATTTCTTTAACAAGCTTAATTCATTTTGCACACACTGGAAGAACATGAAGCCAAGCAAAAGTCTTCCTTTTAACTGATATTTCAAAACTTGCACTGATTAGTAAAATGGAGTACAAGCGGAATTCACTGGAAATCCTCCTTCCCTGGACAATTTACATCGTAATTGTTACATGAGACCTCTCTGTTGCCTGCCGATGGCTCAGATTCAGCAGGAGGGACAACGTCAGCAAGAGCAGCTGTGTAGAGATGTTGGTGGTGGTTTTGTTGTAGAGGACAGACACTGCACATGGGCACATTGCCAAAGCTTTTACTCAGTTCCTGGTTAAAAACGGAGTTTAATATCAAATTCTTGAAGCTCAGTGTTTTACATTTCATAAACCACTTTTATCCTAATTGCAAAATCAAACTAAGGCCAAACAAAAAAAGCAAAACAAAATGAAAACCTACAACAAACCCTGGTGCATGCTAAAAATGCTTGCAACCCTCAGATGTCTACAACGTGGTTATTAAATTTCTGACTATGCTATCAGCACTGTTTATATGACTAAATCACATAAACAAAACCCCAACAATAAACACCAAGCCAAACACAAATCATGGGCTTGTTGGCAAGGGGCTGGAATGTGAGCAGTGTCTTTGTTTAACACAGAAGCTACTGAATGACTCCGTGCTGGGAAAAAATCCCAATCCTATTGTGAAGTAGAGTTGAGGATGCGTTACTGAAATGAGTATCATACGTACTGCTCTGTATAGACCTACTCAATTTTAATGTTGTAAGGGAAAGTACCTTTCTCCTGTGTAGCACTGATTTAATGTGCTGCTGATTTGATGGTCAGTTAACGCCCTTAAATCATCATGAAATATAATGAAAGTTTTCAATAGGGGAATGCTGATTACTTCCAGCCTCAGATCAGGCCAAAGTACTTTTCATTACAGATCCATTTATTTTTATGAAACAGATGGAGAGTCTAGAGATCTAATGGGTATCAGGGTTTTACACTCAGAGGAAAGGCTTCAAAGCCTTCAAAGCATCATAGGGAATATGATCTAAGGCTCAGCTCATGGTAATGGAAAGGCTCTCACTTTGGAGGGGGTTTTGAGCCCTACTCAGAATGATGAATTCAGATCCTTATTCATTAATCATATCAAAAGACAACAGTGATCAAGACCTTAGCATGCACCCAGAAGAGGAAAAAAGGATTTATTTAGGATGGATGAGCACTGGCAGAGCTGTTCAGCGCCTGACAGTAAAGTGGAAGATATACTGAAGTTCCCAATTCAAATGAATTCAATCTCATCTGGGAATCAGGACTTGAAAAGCAGAATGGACACATTGCTGGACTAAGACTTCAGTGGCCCATGCAGTACAGCAGAAGGCAAAGAGATGAAATACTCATTTTAATGGTGCCAGGTTCATTTTTATCCAATATCAAAAGCATTTCTTTCTGCTAGCAATGCTACCAGACTGCATATTATATTCCAATTGTTAAATCCATCATTTAATCTGCAAGGTTTACCGTGAAGGTGTTAACAAATGAAGATGTTAACAACAACAAATTCATACTTACCTCTACCATTAGTGCCTGTGGTTCTGAGTCTGAGATGGAATAAATGAAGGCTTAGAGACAGGATGAATAGAGCTTTTGAGTAGCTCTACATATCTGCCAGCTTCAGAGAAGAGAAAAGAAAAAAACTCTTGATGTTCTAAGGAAGTTAGAGCATTATCCACTGTAATTAGGAAGATCGATTAGCTGAAGTGAGAAGTAATAACTGGATTCCTACTGAAATGGTAAACTGTATTACACTGATATTGTCCACTCCTCCTGGTTCTTGATTAGTGGGAAATGGGAATAGATACATTATTAAGGAGATTGCAACTCATGTTTTCAGCACAAGGAATTCCTACCTCGTTTCCAAACATCTCAGTCAGTGTGACATACAGCAGACTATGGCTCCATACAGTTTAAAGTCCTAAACATTTAGAGTAGTGATTTCATAGTGTGGGGAAAAGAGTTAGAATGAAGATGACGACACCCAGATTTAGATGCTACTGAATAGTTGTCTAAATCTAAGTTAAATGTCACTCTTCTCTCAACATTATAGGTGGTGAAATGTGATGTGGATGGATAAGCTGCATGGTATCCCACCTACCTCCAGCTGATGCTGCAGAAGATCTCTTGTTTTCTGGCAATCCCTTGACACTAACTGGAGGTACTACATTCAGTTGTAGATGCATGCAAATGCATACCAAAATACTGGTGTTTCTCTGTGAACCGTGTTCCATCTAATATTTCTTTTTCTGAATAGGCTGCAGCCTGATTTGAGGAACCTCTTTTTTCTACATTTTGGAGAAAACCAATGGAATAAACAAGTAAAAACACAGATGTTCATCAAGGCAACAGAGAAAAGACAAAGAGCACAAAAGCCTCTAGGACCTGTTGGGATGTACTTCCACTTGCATGCTGCTAACACGGACTTTTCAAGTTCTGCTGGCTACTTGGGTGATTTTCTAAATTTCAGATGACCCTCCACATCCAACTAAAATGGTAATATCCTGGTGAGATAGTGATTCATATTATCTTGATTGAAAATTTGTTTTAGGACTTTGAGATTTCACCAGGAAATCCCAAATTGCAAAAATGACTATAGATTATTACTGATTTTGAAAGACTTCAGTATATTAAAAACAAACAAATAACAACAACAAAAAAACCAAACCAAACCAACCAAACAAACAAAAACTACATGAAAAACTACTCATTAATAGGAGCCTGAGCTCATTTCAAGTTGAAAAGAAAACCCTACCAAATAATGTGAAATCATTTTCGGAAACTATGATAAACCTACAACCAAGTAAATGCAATGGATTGAATGCTCACAGGATAGAAATCAATACAACTCCATCCAAATATGTTTAGAGTAATTTTCAGTTGGAAAACTCACAGCATTAATGAGAGGAGAGCAGTAAGATGTGAAATAGCATTTGCAAGACAATCTCTGTGACCCAGCTTAAATTGATAGTTCAGTAAATAAACCCCGTGCATAAATAGTTGCAACTAAATAGTCTTGAAACAAGACAAAGCATAATTCCAGCTGAAGACAAGTTTTTAGCAGTGAAATGGGAGAGATCACAGAAAAATGTAATACAAGTGTTTATAAATAAAACAAGAAACACAGCCAAATATTGATATCAGAACACCTATGGAAAGTATTCTCTCTCCAAAGACAGTTGAAATAATTTCACTAATGTATTTTAATTTGTACTCTCAAATTTAATGGGAGCTCCTAAAATAACCCCAGAATTGTTATTTTCTCAAGATCTAAATGGCAATGTTCTGTGAAACATAAGCCTTATAAATTCATTTCTGAGGAGCCTTCAATGATTTTCAATGAAATATGAGTTCCCTTTTCAAAGAGATCAAATCAAGGGGAAAAATAGTCTTCAGAATCAGCCAACTTTAAACAAAAGGACATGTATCCAATAATTGCAGTCAATCCCTTGCCAATCACAAGCAATGTTCCAACCTGAACTTTTTGGCTATATTTTATCATTGTGCTTGAAACAGCAGCAAAACTGTGAACATAAAATGACAGAAGTGTTTGAAAATCTTTATGATTGTATAACAGGTATTGAAGAAACAGCTGATCTAATTGCTGAAGTCTTCATTTTCAAGATTAAATCACTGCAAAAGCATTTAACAAATGCTAAATGAAACAGTGCTATGATACGGTTTGATCAAAGTCATTTGGTGTGGACATAAACCATGTAGAAAAAAGAGAGTTGCCTAACTCTCTACTCCTTTTTACTACTACATTCTGTATTTTTTCTTCTCTTGTTCTTCTCTTTTCGAGAGAAGTGAGACTTGTTATTAAATAAAAAAATACAGCTGTGGCTCTCTAATTATAACAATCCCACCACTCAGCTAGCACAGCATTTTTATTTTTATTTTTAGATACAATCCAAAGCACCTCACACAAAAGCAAGCAAACACACTCCACAAAATCCTACTAAGTCCTAATTTAGGAATTTCCAACTTCTGTTGTATGCTTCATTCTTTCCAAGATCTGTCATATACCATCCTTATCCTTTATACAAGTGATTCTAATCATTTGAAAACTAAATTGCCTTCAATTTACTTTTCAGGATATATGCATATCTAAGCTTTTATCATCTTGTAGAACTTCAAAGATCATCATTTGGAATAAGAAAACTGAATGAGATCCCATCCCAGTAACCAAAAAGTTTGTAAAGAACTCTGTTTCCAAATCAGTCTTCAAAAAGCTAGATCTTACAATTCAGATAATACTGAATGTAACGTGAAGACTGATAGTAACTGTTAGACAAGAAAATAACAACCATTTTTGTTTTGTTTTCTTTATTTTGTGTTCATTTGGTCCTAATGTTTTTCTCTGGTATAACCAAGGGATATACTCAAGCAGGAGACCATGAAGCAGGTAAACAGAAGTGTCTAGGATTATCGGATAAAATAAATGGACCATAAATACACCAGAAGCAGAAGAGAAAGGAAGGGAAGAGGAAGAAAGGGGAGGGAAGGTGGAAGAAAAGGGAAGGGAAGGAAAAAGTAATTTTAGACAAAAGCTTTATGTACATGTTTAATTGTTAACATAAATTGAATACTACTAGTTATCTAAATTCTAATACTGGAGTGGGCTATGCTGTTTCTGTAGAAAGACACTGTTCGATTAAGTCCCAGTGTGTCACTAGATGTTTAAGATACCAAGGGAAAAGCAGAGAATTTTAATTAGAAGAGAGGTTATTGAAATAGGATTTTCTTCTGTTTATTAACAGCCTAGAGGCTTAGTGAAGGAATATGCAACAGACCCCTAATTAATGTGTATACTTCTAGAGAGGATTTGCAAGAGTTCATCATGGTTAGAAATGTACTACTGAGACAATAAAGTGACGAGAGAGGTGAATGTCTCTTTTGTTGAGATTCACAGAAGGAGAAAAAAATGAAATCTTGGTTGTAATATGATTTGGGAATTTGTATTTGACAACACAATGTCTGGGAAATTACTTCAGAGTTATTAGAGAGCAACAAGAGATTCCTGTAAAGATATAGAAAGTTAAACAAATGAAAGCTTAAAAAGGGAACACAAGCAAGACCAAGCCTGCCAGGTGAGTAGCTTTCATAGCCACATTATTTGATGGTAAAGTTATACATATATGTCTTCACCTACAAAAATCAAATAGAAGTGTGGAACAACTATGCTAATATAAGCAGCAGCTTTTTCTGTTATTGATCAGTTAATTGACCTACATCCTCTGAATAAGAGTGGGGATTATTCATCTCACCTATATTAGACAATGACTTCAGGATTACCCTCTGGATATGCCCATCATAAGGAGCCTGAAATAATGCAGATCTGAATAGACAACTTACTTTCAGTTTCAGTGAAGAAAATGAATTGCTTCTTAAATGACCAAGGTCACTGTAATTTGGATTACTTTATTTTTTTTAATGGAATTGAATTATTTTAATGTGTCTATAGATAAATTCTGTGTAAAAAGTTGGACTGATAAAAGACTGTTTTATAGACTATAAAAAGGAACAGTTATTTCAAATTCATGATGTATCTGATCTATTCTCATATATTCTTTACCACTGAATTAATTCTCTCCTGTTCTCTATCAAGGGAACATTCATGACTGTAAAAAATCAGGTTAGATCAGAAAATTTACTCCCTGGTGTGATTACAGTGACTCTCATGCTTGCAGCTATACAGGATGCCCAGGGTTTCAATGTGTAAAAGCCCTTCTGAGATGAACATTATTAGTCACCTGTGTTTGCACTAATGTTCATAAAAATCAACAGAAATCTGCTGAAAATCTTTTTTTTTTCTTTTTTCTAGATATCCTCCCAGAGCAGAAGATGCAGGCCCCAAGTGGAGTCGGACAGTTCTTTTACCAGGGACCAGCACCATGGACAGAGCAGCTGCATTCCTCCCGAGGAAAGCCTTTATCACTCGTCCTTGCAGATGTCTGGCAAAGATTTGACCTAATAGTCAAGAATGTAATGTTTGGGGTTTGTTTGTTTGTTTGTTTGTTTGTTTGTTGCATTTATGTCATATTTTTTGTTGGAATATCTGATAATATGAAATATTAGTTGTAATGTATTCATTTTTTTACCAGAAAAAAAAACCCAATATAATCTATGTTTTATACAAGAAGACATACCAAGACATACAGAGATTGCATTTTTAAAAAATTAGATGATAATAGGGCATAATTAATCAGTATCACAAAGAAAAGTTAGAAAAAAAAATCCTTCATGTGTTTTATCCTCTATGATCTATCACATTTGCCTCATTCTATTGTTTTTATCATATGAATAATGTCAGGAAATACAACTTGGTGGGCAATTCTTAGGCTGCTGTTTGCATCATGACTCTTTAAAGTCCCACGGTTATAACAAGAGAGCAAAGCTAACCTGATGAGCAAACTCAGGTAACAAGGCAATCTAACTGAATTATCCCTTCCCTTCCCTTCCCTTCCCTTCCCTTCCCTTCCCTTCCCTTCCCTTCCCTTCCCTTCCCTTCCCTTCCCTTCCCTTCCCTTCCCTTCCCTTCCCTTCCCTTCCCTTCCCTTCCCTTCCCTTCCCTTCCCTTCCCTTCCCTTCCCTTCCCTTCCCTTCCCTTCCCTTCCCTTCCCTTCCCTTCCCTTCCCTTCCCTTCCCTTCCCTTCCCTTCCCTTCCCTTCTCTTCTCTTCTCTTCTATTTTCCTTTCTTTTCTTTTCTTTTCCTCTTCTTTCTTTTTCTTTTTGCTTCTCTTCCTTCCTTCCTTCCTTCCTTCCTTCCTTCCTTCCTTCCTTCCTTCCTTCCTTCCTTCCTTCCTTCCTTCCTTCCTTCCTTCCTTCCTTCCTTCCTTCCTTCCTTCCTTCCTTCCTTCCTTCCTTCTTTGACTAATAAATGCCTCAATCATCATATAGTATTTACAGAAAAAATGAGAAATTTCTATTGCCACTTGATTATTTTCAGAACAGCCTGCCCCTGTCTCAGCTACTAGATTATTATGAGTTTTCTTTTCTCCTCATGCTAATAGTAAAAAAAATTACTTAACTTTAGCTTTTAAATAAGAGCAACATCATTTTGCTAAGCAGCAATGACAAGCAAATTGAGATGTCGGCTCATTCCTATTTTTTCAGCAGAGAAATTAATTTCTGTACTTCTGTGTACACACCTCTGAGAACTACCAAGACAATGAGGCCCTTATCTCTGGACCATCACACAAACAAATGTTTTGCTTTTTTTTCCTCATAACACATCCAAATTCTTTATAATGATCTGCACACACTTAACTTAATGCCAGTCACATTCATTGCCTTCTCATTTTCTCTTGATGCTTTAAGAGAAAACTGGTAAATTTTAGAGGGTACTCTCAGAGCTTTCACAAGTGATTGCATTTCCAATACTTCATGAGTCATCCCTGATTGTCTTTTAGGCTATGTCAAATGTGAAGTAAAACACTGGTTCTGTGAACCCCCACAACATCTGCAAGTCCAGAAAGGAATAATTTCCCCAGAATAACAGGGCAATTAGTGTAGTTTTCAGTCAGCACCGGGCTAAACATCCCTGAAAGAAAGGTGGTCAGTGAGAGCAGAAATGCCTACACACCCAGCAGGAACATATGGTGTATAGATATCTCCAGATACATCAGCCTCTGCTGTGCATGTCTCTGTTCTCTGACTGTGATGGCTGCAGAGCATCTTTCCTTGTGGAAGAATAACTGCTGAAGTTAAACAGCTAAACTCTCTCTGTTTCTGAATTCTGAAGTTATGACTGTGCTTCCAGGAGAAATGTGTGGTACAAGCACCATCACTTAAAGAGGTGCTAGATTACTTAGAGACAAGGTTTAGTGAGCATGGTGGTGACGGGTTGATGGCTGGAGTAGATGATCTTAGAGGTCTTTTCCAACCTTAATGATTATCTGATTATCAAAACTACAGAGGCCTAGCAGTCCCATTCATTGTAAACTCTTGGGCACAGTTTCCCAGGCCAGACAGCACGAGGCATTACTGTGCTTACCCTATTTACCAACCACTTCTCATGGAGGTGCAGATCAATCAGGAACACCTGTCTCATGAAAGAGTCCTGGCAGTGCATCACCAGGCTCCTATCTGATAGGATGTGCTCCAGAAGAGTATGACAGACAGCATACATGGTGGTAGATCACTGCCTAGAATGTTGTGCTGTGAGGAACTAAGGTGTAACTAGAGAGACATGTAGGTAATGGGGCATGGCTGGGGATAGCCCAGGACCTGGCATTTGAAGACATACTCCTTCCAGAGTGCTCTTGGAAAGCTAGTTGTGAACCAGTTTTTCTCCATATCACTAGAGATAATGATACAATACAGTTGCATGCAACATTGTCTAATAAAACTGTCTAATAAATTGACTAATTGTCTAATAAAAAGATATGGTGGTGTGTAGATAAATACCTTTGTGTTTGGATCCCAGTGTTCTGTAATGCAGGTGCATGGACTGCTATTGGCCTATTGGTTTTAGATTGCTCTCCCATGTCCCCTTGCATTTGGCATCAATATCGTGAAAAGTTAGCACTGTCAGCCATGTATATGTATTTTCTCCCTCTTCTTCCTCATCTGTGGTTTGATTGTTAGAGCAATCTCTCATTAGGGGGTACAGGCTTAAACTATCTCAGTCTGCGCAACGAACAGTGGGTTATTTCATCAAAAGCAGGTCTAACACCCTTACTGTAGTCAGAAGAAAGGCAATTACCTCTCCTTGTTATAGGGTACCACCAGAGGTCTACCCAGGTGGCTTGGCTCTGAATGAACCTAACAGATTTGTCTCAATCTGCTGCTCCAGCTAGTGTTAGGACTCCAGTGGTGTGCAAGCACAAGCACGTGTCTCCTTGCTAATCAAATCAGAACAGCTCAAAGCATGAGCAGCACTGCAGGTGTCTATAAAACCCAAAAGGATTGAAAGGGGGTAGTGCTGCGAGTGTGCGCATCTCTGGGTTTACATGGTTACAAAACCATGACACTGCTGATGAAGGGTTTTATTCTGGATGTCAGCATTGGCACCTGTTTGGATAACCAGTTTAAGTGCAATTTGAATCATGTAGAGGGACTCAGTGTCTCTTTATGCCAGTGATAGTTAATAAAATCAGGATGTCATGTTGGAAGTATTTTGTACCATCATCTCTTCCGGCACGCCCTCTTCTGGAACTTCTTTTACTGAGTACATTATCTGGTTTTTATACAACAGTAAGAAGTTTCTCTTTGCAATGACTATTAACAATCCCTCCGAAACATGGAAACTGTACTTCATGTTTTCCTGCATATTTTACATAAGACACGGAGGCAGAGATTTTAATATTTTGTCCAATTTCTGATTACCTTAAAGGTTTTCTCAGTGCCATGACTTTGCATTATGCCACATATAAAACTCCCAGCTGCCAACACAGAGCATTTAAATGTCCCTTCAGGGATATTTGAGCTCAGGTCAGCTGTGATATTAATCATTAATAGCAGTACTTTTGACTTCTTTCATAGTCCAACTGTGACATTCACTATAATCAAGGTCATGGGTCAGGCTCAGACTGAAGCTGTTAACCTAAAGTAATTGACCCTTCTTTTGGTAGTGCTCAGTGTCTTCTTCTCCTTATTGATTCAATTAACACTAAGTTGATCTGTCCACCTCTTTAGCAGAAGCACCTCTCTGCATAATAAAGGATGACAAAATGCAGCCCAGTGTTACAGGAGCAGAACAAGTCATACTTTAAGGTTTGCAGTTGGGAAGCCAAACAAGCAGAAATATTTTGAACCTAAAATCCCATGACATACAGAAAAAAAACTCAGTTATCCAAAGTTACGTACTCCAAAGTCCTTAAGCAATCCATCATTTTTCTCTATGGATGTGCTCAAAATGGGCACGTGCATCCTGGGGAGACTCTGGGTACACAGCGCTGCTGGGTAAAGATCTCTGTACATGAATGTGTGTGTGAGAAAGGGAAATTATATGCCAGAATATATTCCCCCAAAACTCCACATTTTCAACAATCTGTCAATGAAATGGCCTTTCACCTTTCCAGATGCAAACAGACTGAACCAACTGTTTCTCTCACTGCCTATTTCAACCCATTTTCCCCCCATCAACATGGGATTATCAGGGAGGAGGTGAGAGAGGAAGTTTACAACTTACATACTGAAGCTACACTGTACTTCACCTAATGACCTTTGGAGTAAATGTCTGTACGTATACATATGACTATGCATGTATACAGATGTATACATGTATTTTATGTATATATATGTATATATTTAATGCTTTGTTATCTCTATAAAGATGTCTATGGTTCTGCAAAGGTACTAACTGACTAAGTCAAACCCAAATCCAGTGCTAAAAAGTAACATTGAACCATGGAGTATGCGGAGTGTTGCTTGGTCCACGTGTCCCTGAAGAGGATGGAATGAATACAGTGAGCTTTGACTTGAACTTCTGACAGCCTGTGTTTATTTGTGCTTCAGGACTGAACAGAACATTAATATTATTATTTGTTATATTATTTAATGTCATTTTATGTCATTCTATGTCATAGAATCATTAACATTGGAAAGACCATTAAGACCACCAAATCCAGTCATCAACCCAACCCCAATGTGCTCACTAACTATGTCCCTCAGTGTGACATCTTCAGGGATGGTGACTTTACCATGACCCTGGGCAGCCTTTACCACTCTTTCTGAGACTTTTTTTTCTTTTTTTCTGATATCCAACCTGATCCTATGTCATTGCATGTCATTTTATTTTGGTGTGGTAGCACAATCACTGAGGTCAAAAACCCATTTTTAACAGGTTTTCAAGCAAACAAACAGATGTAGTATCCACTTTTACAGTGAAGATGAAGGTCTACTGTCCCTTTCAACAATATCTCTTTAAAATCCTGAAAGATTGATCATATGTTCCTGGATTGAGTATTCGTTTCTTAATTGTGTCAAGTTCTTCTACATAGTCTGCAGTGTGTATTCACAAGAGTGTCCATCTGAAACAAGAACATGCTACCTCTGCTGCAGGTTACATTCAGTATTTCATTTTTGCTCCCTGCTTCACAGATGTATCTTCCGAAGACTGAGAGACTCAGTTGGCTTATTACTGCTAAGAGGAGTGCCTTGATTGCTATTTTATAGGTAGCAACATGAAAGCTGTCAAAGGGAAAATAATTTCTTTGGCGTCACACAGTGCGTCGTTTTTTGGTTTTTGTTTGTTTGTTTGAAAAACTCTCTCTCACCCTCCAATTGCAATTATCCCAAATTGCATCAACGTAGTGTTTCACAAACAGCTGAAGCAATGTGAGTCAGGAAGCTCAGAACACCATATACTTTACGTAGATGAGAAAACCCTCTCTCAAGGTTACGTCTCTGCTTTAACCATCAGGTGTACACATAAATGGTGGTAAAGGAGGAGGAGAAGCTTTTGTACTTGGGATGCAAACAATACTCAGGAGGAAGAATATGAAGATGCTTTTAAAATATTGTAATCTTCAGTTAGAGAAAACTTTGATAGCAGATTTTCACACAGATTTTAAGCGTAGCAGTAAGCAATCATTCTAAACTCAGTCCCTGCTCTGAATACATAGACTCCAAACACTTCCAGACCCATTCATAGTTGCAAAAAAGTGATGTTCCTTCTTTAGCAGGAGGCATGGAAATTCAGATTAATTAACAAACAAACAAATGGAAAAAAAAAAAAACAGAAACAGAGAAAACAAAAAAACAAATGGCAACAACAAAAATTTCAACCAACCCATCAACCAACCATCAACCAAACAACCAGAAAAAAAATTCCTCCCCCCAAAAAACAGATATAATTTTTTTTAAAAGCAATAAACAATTAGACTTCAGTTGCTTCTCTCCCCATTTTGGAAGGAGTTATAAGCATTTGTTGATTCACTTTTCAATGAAGTAAAGAGAATTTCACTTTCTGATTCTTAAAGACCAAATCCATATAGTCACCAGACATGTTAGTAGTATTGACTGCCTTGCTTCCTTTATGCTTTTCTGCTTTTTCAAGGAAAAAAAAAAAAAAAAAGTGAAACACAACTTGAAACAAAAGAAGAGGGTGGGGATTGAGTATAGTCTTGTTTATTTTTACTTTGGGGTACATTTCATGTCAAGTCCCATTATCCCCATCCCATCACACAAGGCTCACTCTGCCTTTGTTTCATTTGTTTGCTGTTGCAGTGTTCCCAACACATCTGAAAAGATGGTCGGAACTTCATTATTAAACTGCAGCTATAAAAAGCTAGGATAGATTTGGTTGCCTGAGAAGAGAAACAGCAGAAATACATCTGGACTCCTGAGAAGATTTTTTTGGTGAAAAACACCAGAGAAGAACGACTCATTTTGTTTGACAAGGTTAAACAAAACTGATGCCAGGGAGAACACTGCTCTGCAGGCTCATATTTCAGATGAATGAAGGAGGGTTTTCTTGTAGTGATTTTGTTTCTATGTGAGTACTCAGAGACTTCGATCTGTGTACGCTCCTGTTGGACTCCGTTAATAATAATAAAGATGCAGATGTACTACTGTGTAAATAACTCATAATCATTAATTGTGTTAATCACTTGAGCAAAAGGCTTGGCTGGAGTTAGATTTAAAGGAAATGCACTAGGAGTCACACTCTCAGTGTAAAGCCTCATGTCAACACAATTTGCAGGACAAGTGTTCGCAGTCAACCAAGAGCAATCGAAGTTTAACTGTTCACACACTACAGAAGTCTGTGGCGGGTTGACTCAGGCTAAGAGCCAAAGACTCACCCCGACTCTCTCTCTATCGTCTCTTGCAGTAGGAGAAGAAAGATAGAAAAAAGGTGAGAAGACAGACTCATGGATTGGGACAGTGACTGCTTACTGGGGAGAGCAAAAACTCTGTGCACAAGCAAAGCAAAAGGAGAAGTTGTTCGTTACTTCCCATTAGCATGCAGATGTCCAGCCACTTCCTGGAGAGCAGGACACCAGCGCGTGCAATGGTTGAAAAGATAAATGCCATAACTATAAATATCCCTTTCCTTCTCCTTTTCCCAAGCTTTTATCGCTGAGAACAGTGTCATTCAGCATGTGAATGAATATTACAGTAGTAGATACGCTGGTTGGCATGGTGTATGATAGATCTCTTTGCTGTCATGGTGTTTATCCAAATGGCTGAATGGAGCTGAAATAAAGGTAATAAAAGCAGACACAGCAAAGCCAGGATGGAATAGGAGCAGTGGAAAAATGCAGAAGTTAGAAGGGAAGGAAAACACTGAGAAACAAATATACTTCAGAGATACGCCCTTGTGTTCACTGGGGCATTAATCTAAATTTGTTATAATCATACTGACAACTTCTGATTTAACTTGAGTGAGAGTAATTGTGCTATAAAACCAGTACGTGCTCACAGGGCTGGGAGGTCAGAGCTGCCACTCCATTCATTTCACGTAGCTTGACACGTTACTCAAGGGATCCCACCAAATTACCTCCAGACGTCCCTTCCCACCCAGATTATTCCATGAATAAGACTCACCTCTGAGGCATGCCAGTTCATGTTTAAAACACAGACTCATGCCTTGACAAGAGATGGCTTCCAGGCAAGTTACAGCTTTAGCTAACACTGTGGAGAAGACAATTCCTGGAAATCAAGCAAAGGATTCTCTACTCAATATTCTCATTGTTGACCTCTATTCATCTTCATCTGGATGACCAGTTTCTGTAACCAGTAATCTGGCAGCAGTAGCTTTTTGGAGGACATCAGGCCTGAAGTGCCTCATGAGCTAAGGAAGGAGCAACCAGTGAGCCTGATGACACATGCCAGGTGTAGGAGGCTGTTTGAGCAGTTGTTATCAATTGGCAATAGCAAATTTCATCTCTCCTGGTTCCATCCTCTTTAACATTTGGCTCCTGCTATTCATCAGTCCATATATTTTATCCTAAACTTGTCCATATTCTAATTCCTGAATTTCACATTGGCCTCTTCTCACCTTTCCACCTTCTTTCTTTGTTTGATCAAGGTCTATCTCCTGACCTGTGCATGTCTTGCACCTTGTTCTGGTAATTATTGCACATGGCTGCTCATAGGGTCACATCTTGCTTGCGTCCCTGAGAGACTAACTAGCTTTAAATATGTCAGCAGGTATGTTTCCTTTCCTTTCCTTACCTTTCATAGGCAACTCTTCCATTTTTTTTTCTTCTGAATTTTACTGAATGGCTACATCAATTACAACAGTTCAAACAAAAGAAGCCCATTAATTTCTGCAGGAACTGTATCCTTTTGAATGCTAGTTTTGCTGAACTCTTTTCAATTTACACTTGAGACTCAATGACTTAACTACAAATGAAAATCCCTCAAACATGTGATCTAGTTTACTAACATCCAGCACAAAACCTCTTATTCCATCAGAAAGCTGGTTTCACAGCTGAGTAAAATTCTGTTATTCTGTTTCAGCATCCAATGGTTTGAGAGGTAATAAGAATGAAACCCTTTCCTAATCCCATGTGAATGTTTCTGTTAATTTCACTTTTTACTGAAAGCCTTGCAAAGTTGCCTTTTCAAATGACATGGAGAAGCAGCAGCCTGAAATATCTGCTGGGATTAACTCAGGACATTTTTACAGTTTCAGCTCACCTATCCTCAAACTCAACCTTGGATCAAAATCAGAAAGATTTTTCTTTTTCATTGCACAAGGGCAAAAATCTTAAACTTAAAATGAATTTAAAAATTTATGCGAGCAAAACCAAACCAAATCAAAGAGAGATGACTTTGTTTTCATCACTGAGAAAGCACTCTAAGATAGGAAATGTGTGGCAAATATTCAAGCTCATATAAAATCCTAGCATGAAGTCAAGCCTTGGTCACTAATACTATGCTGTTGCTTTATATATATATATTAAAATTTGTCTTTAAAGTAGGCAGAAAGTGACAGCCACTGTTTATCACTTCAGTCAACCTCCCACTCTCCAGAATGTGCTACACTAGCCTAGCATCAATCATTTTTGGAAAAAGCACAGTAAAGTTTACAGCAAGCAATGGGTAAGTCCCCTGTGATGTCTCCATTGAAGGAAGAGTGACCAAGAAAACATTTTTATTTAGTTGGGTAAATTGCTGAAATAACTGTCTAGATAAAGTGGGGAATGTACAACTTAGAGTTCTGCCATTTGTGATGCTTTGCCCCACTTTACGTTCTGTTCTGAACAATTAGATTATGGATATCTATGTTCAAAATAGATCATTTCTGTGCTCTTTTACTCACAGCTCAGTAGAAGATATGGAGTCATCATAATGGTGCAAAATTCTAATGAAAGGCTGAGGGAGCACCCCAGAATGGAGAACAAAGGAGAAATGTGGAAGCTGTGCACAAAAGGGTGATGCCTTTCTAAAGAAGATAAGGGGCTCTTTGCTGCATGAATAATGGGGTTGGAATTCTACACACCCAGAAATACAGGGATGTTCAAGCGTCCAGGGACTGGAATGGGCTATGAAATGTGCAGTGTCAATAGATGTGTTATAGGAGAGAAGTGGAAATGAAAGGATTAGGTTGATGAGTGTGAGTGTAGTGGTAGCCTTGACTGAGTGCTGCTGGAGTCCATCCAACCACCCATTCACTCAATAATCATTCTGCAGGAGGAATAAACATATTTCTCAGAAGAGTAAAGTTAGAGAGGAGTGAAGGAAATGGTGAAGACCTCAATCCTTAATCCCAAAAGTAGCTCACACTTCTCCAAAAAACTCTACTGAAACAGTGGAACAGGCTGCACATTATAACAGAACATTCCCATGCAGAATACTATTCAAGTGTGGGAAGCTGTAATGCAAAACCTCACAGAGCATTTCCTAGTTTTAGCTTGCTGAAACATCCTTTAGGTCATCATGCATAATTTTGTTTATCAGGACTACAAACTTTTAAAATGAAATGTTTCATAATAGCACCTCGATAATTTTATTGTAAGATGAGCATTTTGAGCACATCATAAATCACATTCATGCCTTTTATACCGTAGTGTGTATGGCATATTAAAACTGAAGACTAAAGTTATTTTTGCTGAGCATTAAATCTAGGATCCAGACAATGAATAGCAAAAACAAACCAACAACCTTCATCCACTTTTATTTTAAAACTATCCAGCTAAAACTTATATATACAAAATGAGCTAATTTTGATGAATTATAGTTTAGCCTCCATGAAAGTATTTTTTCCAGGGCAAAGGAGAGGAGGTTTTCAGACTTCTTAACCTGTGGAAGGTTTCCTGACACCAGAAAGTACACAGCCTGCAAAAAGGAGATAGAAGACAAGCACCACCACGTCCATTGGCATCTACTTGCAAGGTCAAGCAGCAATAGTGGAACTAATCTTGCTCTCTCCAAAACGTCACTAAGCATGCTGGTATGCTTTGAACCAGTAATCAGAGCCCTACAGAAAGTGTCCCTAAAGCCTTAGCTTGTTTCCTGTGTGATAAATAGAAAACAACAGTCTCCCCCTCATCATTTTGAAGAATGCAATGCTCACAAAGCTCTGCCAGTTTGAACATGGCTTGATTTTCCAGCTAAATATATGTAGATTTACCTTTAGACATTTCTATTCACACTCAATTTTCTTTTTCACTTTGTGAGTACTGTAGACTATGCCATCTTCTCAGAATTTCCTGTTCTCATTCTGTGAATAAAATCCAGTGAATACACTAAAAAAAAAAAAAAAAAAAAAGAAAAAGGTCTGGCTGGATTCTTCCCCAAACATTCGTGAAGCATTTGGATGGCACCCTTCGTAGCTGAGGCTTTATCTCACAGATCTGAAGCTAGTTAGCATAGTTGAGCTTTGCCGTTTACTTTTATTTCCCTGGTGATTTTGGCCAGGATGCCAGGAGAAAAACGAAAGAGGTAAAAATGATCTTCATCTCAAATCTGAGATCATTTGTATGATCATGCATCATACGTATGCATAGTAGTCCTTTAAATGAAATCAAGAATACAATACTAAACTTGCATCTTCAGGAATATAGTAAACAGGAAATAGTTTTGGAATTGAACTATCTGAATACTTGCTCTCACCTCTACATCATTCTTTCCAGATGGTATTTGAATATCATTTATGCTCCAACTCTTAGATTTGGTTTTGGGCATCTAGATCCATACAGGAGAATCGTGAGCATAAATGACTTGGAACTTTAAGTTACCAGCAGAACTAGAAGTCAGCATACTGTGATTTACTTCGCCAAAAACTGGAACTTTGATGTAATGAATCACATGGTGAAAGCAGATCCCAAAAGCTAGAAGTTTGAAAGAGAATGGAAAGAAAAACTTTCACAATATGCAGGCTGGATTACTGTGTGCAAGATTTTCTGCTTCCTGCCAAAGTCTGAAGGCAAAGTAGCTACAGTTTAGACATAGAGCTGATACACTAGGTCCTTTGTAGCTATGCAATGTACGGAAAAATTATAGATAAGTAGTGAGAATAAAAGACTGTATCAAATAACAGCATTGCCCTTTGAGAAAATAAACAGCTGAAATCATTTACTATTCAAATATATCCAGCTTTAAGTAATACTAACTGAAAATTCTTTTGAGGAGGAAAATGTCTCTCACTGGGCTGTTGGTTCTTATCAGGATGATTGGGTATTCCTCTCTAAAATATCTTATTGAGTCTGAAAATATGTCTTTAGCACCAGGGAAGCAGTTGAATCAAGTTCACACTAGTAGCTGTTTGTTTACACTGCAGATTTGTGCTGTCTCAATTTAAAAGGTAGTTTCACATAAATGACAAGAAAAATACAAGGTTTGCATGCTAAAAACGCTCCTCATCAACAGACTGTAACTGTTCTACATCTTGTGTTTCTCCATTTGGAGCGTCTCCCTAGCATCTGGCCAAGGCTGATTTCTCAGTGCAGTTGATCCTGTTTGGAAAGTGGTTTGACCTTGTACTGCTCCATCAAGAATCAGAATACTGATATGAGAAAGGAGAATATGGTTAAGAATAAATACGAAAAGAAGATAAAATCAGCCGAACCCTTTTAGCATGAATGGTTTGTTTTTTCTTTGCATTGGCATAGGTTTTCTATGAGGGAGGAGGAGGTGGGAAATTTCATTAGCAATGTCTCCCTGGAAGAGCCATCCATTATGTTTTGGATGAAAATTAGCTTAATGCTGACAAGATTTGAGACCTTTACTTTACTTATTCAACCACAAAGACACATGGATCAGACTTGACAGCCTGTGATTGTTTTATTTGTAGATGATTTTGCCTCATGCTAGTTATCTTTGAGGGTATTTACTTTGATTGAGTTTATTCCCCTTGATGTGATTACACATACAATATGTGTACTGGGCAAAAGGACACCGCTAAAGCCATTGCATTAAATCTTGTTGCCCTTGTGCCATACAAAATCCCCTTTGCAGCTCCCAGCCACAGAAATCTATTGGCTTTAATCAATCAGAACCACTTTTCATACAGTCACTGAGCAATAACATTAGTGGCTTCACTGTTCCAGTCAATGAAAAGTTAATGCAGACCACCACCAACGATGGAATAGGCAGCCCTGCAGCACAGCCTGCAATGAGCTTTTGGGTGACACTCTTCTCTGTTAGACTCCAAAATCTGTGTTAGCTACAATGGATTCCCTTCAGATTAGCACTTGTGCAATGAAGACTGTTGATCCACGCTATGACTTTTCCCATTAGAATGATCTTACATAAATTTAGAATTAGAATGATCGTGCATAAATTTCCTTCTAAAGAGAGCCATCACCAAATTTAGTTTTCTTTCAACAAGACATTGCAGACTTCTGCAGTTCAGCTGGTGATTTTCAAGTGATGAGGCTATATATGACTGAGGGTCCACAAAGACCTCTGGAAGTAATGACAACTTTGTTGTGCTCTTCCTTCCCTCCCATGACTCACACCCTTGAGAACAGAGTTTGACTCCATATCTCTAAGCTGAACCCGTTGAATTGTTCTCCAAGGTATTTCTTGCTATCTTAAGCTTCAAGGAATCATATTAGCAGGAAGACTTAGAGTTAGAGTCTTCCGTAAGGGCTTAGAGCTCATGTGTGAGCGAGGTTTTGAGCTCAGCAAGATAATATAATTCCTTCATCTCTAAATTCTCTCAGGTCCAGATCAACTGATGTATTTAAATTAATTCCCTTTGATTAATTCATCCATGCAGCACACAAATTACTTCTTCTCAAAATGAAGCAAGTTGCCTCTCAGTCTCTTTTAGGATGAACCAAATATCTGCTTGCAGAAACTGGTCCAAATCAACTAGTGTGCACAAGTTTTAAGTTTTCTTTGTCTCACACCAAAGCCTAATTGGAAAAGGTGAATGTGAACAACCCTGAATGTTTTTATTTTTATTTATTTTTATTTTTTTTAAATCTCAAGCTCACTTTTCTGGAATTACAGACATTCCTGAGACTTTTGTCGAGTGGCCAGCTAACTTTACCAGTGTCTAAAGATCCCACTAGTAAGCAACCTAAAGTATTTCTGCTGGTGCCTGCTGGGGATATCTGGCCTTTTAAGGTTCAGGCTTGAATGTGAAGCTACTGAGCATCTTGATTCAGAGAGGATTTTTTAATTATCTGGGCAAACATTAAAGGCAGAAATGAAAGATGTCCTGATCTTGTCTCTTTTTTTCTCCTTGCATAGCTGTTGGGTACTTTCTAAGTTAAAGAGTAATATTTATAAGATCCTATATCATTTCCCAGTGAAGATGATAGACAGTTTATTAATGCAAACTATAAAACTCTAGTTATTATCATCTCATTGAATCATAGGATGGCTTAAGTTGGAAGAGACCTTAAACACCACCTAGTTCCAACTCCTGTGAGCTTGGCTTCCTTGCCCAAGGAGTGCAGAGAAGCAAGAAATACTATAACAAAACGGCAAACTTCACAACCGTGATGAACAATACAGAGAGAACTGAAGAGACTCAACATTGGAGTGACCTGCTCTACTAGAGAACTTATTTCATAGAATCATAGAATCCTTAGAGTTGGAAGAGACCTTTGAAGGCCATCTGGTCCAACTACTCTGCAATGAACAGGGACACCTATAGCTTGATCAGGTGCTCAGAACCCTGTCTCCTGATCTTGAATATCTCCAAGGATGGGGAACCACCACCTCTCTGGGCAACCTATGCCAGTTCCTCACTGCCCTTATTGTCAAAACCTTCTTCCTTATATCCAGTCTAAATCTCCCCTCTTCAGTTTGAAACCATTTCTCCTTGTCATATGACCACAGATTCTGCTAAAGAGCCTGTCCCCTTTTATCTTGCAGCTCACCTTTAGATACTGAAAGGACCTAATGATATAATGTATGTATAAATGAAAATAAATGAAAGAATGATTAAAAAAAAACACAAAACGGTGTTGCCTTTTTAAGAACACCTTTGCAAGAACCTAATTCTGTCCATATCTTGTGTTGGAAAACTTGTACCCGTATAGTGCTGAACACTCAGCTCAGCGTTTAAATGATTAGGAGGTGTGATGCCTAAGCTCTCTTTATGAAGCAGATATTCATTGCTAATATTTAAGCAATCTGTACAACTCTATTTTGTTGTTGTTTTGTTCTTTTCTACCATCACCTTTATTTCCACTTTTCTGTTGTTTTATTCTTTGTTTGTAAAATTATATTAAATACATTATGTTACTGTATAGCACACTGCCACACATGAACACTTTATAGTATATTATGACCCACATTATGACTCGACAGAAAAAAGCTGGCAGTGTAAGGCAAGAATTTCTGAAGCTTCTTTGACTGCAGGACCTATGCCATTTGTAGAATGCCCATTTTCAAGATGGCAAACAGAGGCACACAATGGAAATCATTCTTCAAATGATCCTATGTCATTCAACCCATTGAAATTCTAGCACACTTCTCCTCAAAGCTGCTGTTTGTTTTATAGAGCTCCCATAGGCATTGTTCTTCCTCTTCTGAATCAAAATGAGTTTTGTACAAACCACGTTTCATTACCTTGTTTATTCTTCCAGGATACTTGTGTAGCTTAAACTCAGAAAACATATTGTGATTTTGTTTGCAGATGATTTTTACCTCCCACAAAATAGCCAAGAGAACATTCAGTTTGATTGCATCCATTTATTTGCCTAATAGTGTGTTTGTAGCTATAATAAGAAAGCAAATGATTGCACTGTATATTTTATTTATGTGATTTGTCAGTATAGTAAACTGTAGAGTGTGATTTAAACACTAAAAAATTACAAATTCATGGCATCCAAAGTCCTAATTGGAAGCATTAAGCAGAGGATTTGCGAGCTGCAGAGCTTGCATAGAGACAGAAGCAGAATTTACATTTCATTCCTTTCCTCTTTCTGCACTCAAAGTTCAAAGATGCTCTAACCCATGCAGAATACCCTTATGATCTGAGTCCTACCAATAGTTTGTCGATCCCAGAGGAGTTAAGGTGAATCAGAAATACAGTGTCTTAATATTGTCCATTGTTGACCCCACATGATTGCTTAATTGTTCCATTTTCAGTCACCTTATAACATGTCAGTCTGTGAACCCCTTCAGCAGTAACTGATCTGAAGCTGTCAGTACTGGCACAACTTCTCCAGCTTAAGAATCATCAGAAGAGAAAGGTGTTCACTCTCTATTGTGGTACAGTCTTTAACAGCATCATTGGAGCTGGACTCAGTAATCCTTATGGTTCCCATTCAACTCATGATATTCTATGATTCTATGATCACTTTTAGGAGATGCCCATCTCTCCTTGCAGGCATTCAGTCCAGCTAATAAACTGAAATTAATTTTCCCCATTTATTAAGATTAAAGGCATGTAGCAGGTCTGACAGCTATTTCATTTCCAGTATTTTTAAGTGAAAAGGCTGGGTTTCCCCTCCTGTGTTATGGGGTTGTAAAGCGCACAGCTATTACACCTGCTGCCTACGTCATGGGAGTAGATTATGGAGGAGTTTTTAGGAACAGGTTACATACTACAGGAGCCTTGGTTACTATTTTTGAAGCACTTTTCTTTTTATGAGTGTTCCCAAGGATGGGGACATCAGATCCATTTCATGATTGTTTCTGTGTCCTGCTGCATGCAAGGCACTGTAAAAGGCAGTTTATTGGTATAAATGAGGGGAAAATCCTGGCTCACGGTTCACTAAAAAACCTTGTCTTGATGAGTCAGTATACTTCTACTTCTTTCCACCTCCAAGCAATTACTCTGATCTATGGAACAGTGCTGATGAATCAGACTTGCGCTAGTTTTATGGATATAATTTGCAAAGTTTTAATGGAAAAAATGACATATATGAATCTCTTATTACATTTAAAAAAATATCATGATCACTGGCTGGGAAGGTGAATATAGACAAGTAGAAATAAGGAAGTTCTCAAAGTGGGGGTATGTGACACAGATTATCAAACAAACTGATAAATAATCCATGATTTGAGATGCTCTGACCCAGATGGGACATTTTTCTTTCACTCTCCAAAACTTTCTTGCCCACTGAAGTTAAAACAAACTCAATGCAAATGAAACGTAACTACTGACCTAGGCTCCTGATGCCAAAATGAAAAGATCTAATCTGAATATTAAAAAGAAATTAAGCTGTTTCCTGGGAGAAATTACCAGGATCTCAGCTTTGCATCCAAGTGTTAGCATCAATACTATGCTTTGGAACAGGCTGTGCTCACCTTAGACACAGATATTAGCAGGCTGCATAAGAAGTTGAGTGCAAACACTTTTAGGCTCACTTCTGGTAGAAAGGACCTTTTCTCTCCCTGCATTTCCTGGGCCGCCCATTTTTTTATGCTTCTCTTGATGGGATTCCTGTAAGTTCAGATACCTCTGGTGCAGGTGTCCCTAAGATGGAATGCTCCTTCTACAGCAAAAGAATTGAAAAAAATCTTTAAACCGCCCCTGGCTCAGTTCATTCACTCTATTTTAGATTCCTGTTTTAGAACCTGTAATGTCCTGCACTCCTCTGAATATCCTGATTAGATTTACTCTACCCAAAGGGCAGCCTAGAGACAATCTATTTTTAGTTAGATCAGTCCCAAGTACAAAACCTTTTGAGTTTTCTATTCTTTCCTCTGTTGTTTCTTCTTTTCTATACTATTCTCATTGCTAGTATGTATTACATAATCCCCTTTTTCTTTGAGTTCTGAGGTGGGAGCCTACATATTTTTGCTCTGGCTTTGCACAGCACTTCACTACCAAAATAATAATCACAGCAAACTTCTGAGGCTGTAGTCCATTGTCTGGAGATAGTTGTGCCTCTTTGGAATAAGAAAGGTTAATTGAGGGGAAGGTCTCTTCCTGGTTGACTTTGACTATGCCTCCCTTAGAGAGAGGTGATTGTCCCCCTCCACTCAGCTCCTGTGAGGCCGCATCTGCAGTACTGTGTCCAGGCCTGGAGCCCCCAGTACAAGAAGGACGTGGAGCTCTTGGAATGGGTCCAGAGGGGAGCTACTAAGATGATCAGAGGGCTGGAGCACCTCTCCTACGAGGAAGGGTTGAGGGAACTGGGCTTGTTTAGCTTGGAGAAGAGAAGGCTTTGGGGAGACCTCATTGTGGCCTTCCAGTACTTGAAGGGAGCATATAAACAGGAAGGGGAATGGCTGCCTGTGAGGGTGGATAGTGATAGGACAAGGGGGAATGGTTTTAAACTGAGACAGGGAGGTTTAGGTTGGATATTAGGAGGAAGTTTTTCATTCAGAGGGTGGTGACATATTGGAACACGTTGCCCAGGAAGGTTGTAGATGCCCCATCCCTGGAGGCATTCAAGGCCAGGCTGGATGTGGCTCTGGGCAGCCTGGTCTGGTGGTTGGCAACCCTGCACATAGCAGGAGGGTGGAACTGGATGGTCACTGTGGTCCTTTTCAACCCAGGCGATTCTAGGATTCTGTGATTCAATGAAAGTCTTAACTAAAGGTTACATGGATGCCTGTGCTGAGCTCCATGTTGCTGTGGCCATGTCATTACTGGTACCATATTACTGAGCAACCTGGTGTAGTGCCTGATTTAGTGGTTGGTAACTCACTGGGGGAGCAGGAACTGGATGATCAGTGAGGTATCTTCCAACCCAAGCTACTCTACGATTGTATGGTTCTATGAACATCTTCTATCTGGGACTGTGTTGAAAGACAAAACTTTCAGCATGAGGAACTTTCTGGCATTCTCTTGGCATTCAGGTGGAATTAAAGAGTGGAACTTGTCGTTCAGTGGGTGTCATTCACCCACAACACATTTCATTGAGCCCCTGCATTTTGTGCAGAGTAAACTGTACATTCTCACAGTAAGTGGAGCAGGATGCAAAATGAACAGTGAAGGCTGTACCTGGTCTCCTAAACTTTCCTTCTTCCCCAAAATAGCCACAAAAGTGTGTCAGAGAAGAAAATTGCAGCATCATTTTCCAGACAGATGATGCTGCTCTAAAAATTCTCTCTCCCAGATTAGCTTCTCTTGCTGACATAGATCAACATTGTGCAAAATAAAGAAATTGATAAATTAATAGATAAATCCTGAAGCTCAAAATCTTTTTGCCCATGTGATTCTGCATGATTGCATTTGCTTCTTGAACAATCAGAGGATAATTAGCCATTTTATTTGCCATTAGGTCTGCAACTCCTCTTCCATAGCCCAGTGCTTCGCCAGTGACATCTACTGGCTGTCACCCTCAGCATCGCACACAGTGCAGGGTCTGGACATGGTCTAAGTTTAGGACAGCGTGGATGGGCAGAAACAGATTCTCTGGAAAACAATAATTGCTGAACAAATAGGCCATGTGAAGGGTTTGCTCCATTCTGAAACACACAAAACTCTTTTGAACAGTGCCATCCCTGGTTCATGGTCAAGTTATAAGTTTTTCATCACTGATTTGTATTCAAGATGGCATAGAATCAACAAATCATTAAGGTTGGAAAAAATCACTAAGACCACCTAGTCCATCCATTGACCCATCATCGTCATAAGAACATGAAAGCATGAAGGACTCACCAGTGGACACAAGTGGTTTAAAGAATGTCCAGCACGTCTGACTTCATGTTGATTTCAGCCTCTTGAGTAAGTGAAGTTTTGGGTAAAACCCCATCTTTGTCTTCCTCTTATCTGTCTTCGGAATAAAAGTTATTGCTAATGTTGATGTTACTGTATGACTCCTGCAAAATGGAAAAACTTTTGGTCATTGATTTCACCAATGATAACCATGCAAAGATAAAATGAGAGAAATGCAAGCTATTCTATTAGTTGTAATGAAGTTTAAAAAAGGTTCCCATTGCCTAAACTCCAGGGAGTGAATTTAAGCCACAGTTATGGGATTGGTAAACACCTACAGAAAACACAAATAATTGCCTTGAAAGTTTACACACAGTGTATTTGATCTCTGAAGAATACGGCTGTGAGTTTAAGTTGTCATTCTGACATTGAAATACCACCATTACCTTTGGGTTGAACACCTCCTCCAGAACAAACGAAAAATGAATGGCAAACATCAAGCTGAATTCTAAAGTTCAACCATGTCTGTACCCTTTAATATTCACTATTTGCAAACATTACTCAACATCCAGTCCCCGTTACAGATGAACTGCTGCTTGTTTATTTGAAACCATTGAACCATGTAAGGCAGGCAACACTCTGTAGCCTAGCAGCAAGCCAAAAATAAACCATGTTGTGTGAAACACTGACAAGCAATGGTGTTCCTACCTTTTATTTTTGAATGTACTCTGTCTTGGTCCAACAGAAGTGATGTTTAAGCAACCAGCCAAAGACAGCTTTCGTGCAGAACACATTTTTACAGAACTAGTCCCACTACCCAAATCCTGAAGTTCTGCTGCAGTGTTGTTGTTTCTTTTTTCTTTTGAACACAAATTATTACACATCTTTCCAAACATGGTTAGCACTTTCCTACCCACACTGAACACTTTTTTGTGACATCTATGAAAAAACTAAGGAACAGACTTCATCTGTTTCTACTTCAGGAGGCCTTTCTGGCTACTGTTATTTCACCTGAGTGATTTCATTGCCAAAAATTCAAAGTGAAAAGCGAACAAACAGATTAGGCCTACTTCTGCTAAAAAGCAGACATCACTGTAGGCACTGCACTGATCACACAACTGCCTGTCTCACTCCTGGACACGCCATTCATGTTCTTGGTCACATATTATTAAAACATTTACTGTGTGGGCCTTCACATGATATCAGATGCTTGCAACTGGAAAAATATCCACACTTTTTTAGAGTACTAATTATTTCCTATGACCACAGAAGCACTTTACAGAGCTCAGAGAAGACATGGATGAAATGCTATGTTGGATGAATACGTCATTATACTTTAGAGATGGCTAATTCTAAGCAGGAGAGATGAAAGTTGCATTTTTCAGGCTGAGACCAGAGAAGTCATAGAATTGTAGAATTGCTCAGGCTGGAAAAGACCTTCAAGATCACCAAGTCCAACTGCAACTTAACCATACCACTGTAACTCTAACAACCCTCCACTAAATCATATCCCTGAGCACCACATCCAAATGTTTTTTAAACACATTCAGGGATCAACCTTTCCTGGATGCATCCAGCAGTGTAGATATGGCCTAAGGCTTTCCAGACCTTATCATAAGGCACTTTTGGTGAGAACTTTGGAGTTCACCAGATTGTCATTTCTGACATTTGATTAAGAGGAATGTGCTACAGACCTCCCTTAAAAACCAAAGATTCTGCACAAACTACATTTTCCTGCTACCTCTTGGACATTTCTCAGTCAGTGGGTTTGGAAGGTACTACTACTTGTTGAGTTCCTATAATTCCAGAGTTGGCAGGCAAATCACACCTATATATGGTGTTATTCAAGTGAATGAGAGGATTCTTCATTTATTTCCCCAAGCAGAGAATGGATGATTAAAAATCAGTTCTACTGGTCATTTCACTGGATTTTAGCTGACTGCAAGGTAGGCACTGACAAATGAGTTAGTGACAGTGTGGCCCTTTGTAGTAATCAGTGGAAAGAAAAGGGACTTAGGGATGGAATTTGTCTGAGACACTTTGATGTCTATGCGAGGAGGAATTGCCTTCTGGAAGGGTTTGCTTCTTTTCACTGACCTAAGGCAAATAGTTCATATCTGGAAGTATGTATCATAGATATCTACATTTTGTCTACAAACATGATTCTTAATTTTCAGATTATAAAATACTCAGGGAAGAGTTTAATCCCCTCTGAGCAAGCTGCACAGATAGCTCCTTTAAGTAATGAGAGAATTCCTATTAATCTCATATATTTACATTTACAGTGCTTAAATCCTAGTAGCATTCTTCTTTCCTTATCTCTTTTGGCTTTGTTAAATTTGTTCAGTGCCCCCAGTGTTTCTTATTGGAGTGGATCATGAAACAGTAGATTTTCAGGGATCTTGAACACAAGAACACAAGGTAAAATTGAGCAGAGGCAAATTCTAGTTAAATTAAAGCCAAAGAAGCCGGATCTTGTCTGATGGGCTATTTTAGAAAGAGATTTCAAGGCTTAGATATACAGTAATTGGAAGAGGCAGCCAATATTTCCTTCTGTAGTTGCTCATGGTCCCTTAATAGTTATTCTGGAGAACATAAAATGAAACAAAAACTACCTTATGTTAGTGGGATTCTTAGCTAAACCAGGAGCTATAGGGAAAGGAGAAAAAAGCATTCTACTTTTATTTGAAATCCTTGAAAATTACAAGCAAATCTCCAAAATCTTTGAAACTCTAGGATCCTAGAATGGCTTGGGTTGGAAGGAACCTTAAAGATCATCCAGTTCCAACCCCCTTCTGTGGACTGGTTGCCCCCCACTGGATCAGGCTGTGCAGGGATCCATCCTAAAATCACTATTTGGTTACATATAACAAGGACACATCTTTCCCCATCTTATGGTCCTCATTACCCACTTTCGTTTTTAGAAGTAAGGATTTTGAAAATTAAAAGCAAATCTTTCCCTATTTAAAGCTAAAGGACATTAAAGGTAGATTTTGCTGATATTTCAAACATGGTCTGATGGAAATAGATGCATTAGAATAAGATAAAAAAGTTCATGGCTCTCTAGGGTGGAAATAATATTTATGAGAAAAAAGCATAAGATGAAGCTTAGAAATATGGGGTCTGTTAAATACCTCTATAAATAAAGCACAACACATCATGAGGATTAAACAGGTGTAGAAACTACTATAAATTGTACCTTGGAGAAGTTTGTGACTTATAATGGTAGAACATTAAGAGCATAATTCAAACGGGTTCTCTCTAAAAGATGTTTCTTGTTGTCTCCTTCATGTCACACTAACCTCCTACTTAATGAATATTAAAGGAGAAAAAAAAAGCATAATTCATTTAAATAAGGAACCTGAGATGTTACTAGATGATTGTGACATATTTATGACCTGTACACAGTCTCTCACTTCACAGTACCAAAAGAGTGAGGTTCAGGCAACTTAATCTTAGACATCCAAAATGTAAGTGTATAATCCTGAATTGGTCATCCTAAACTCTCTTCAGAGAAAATAGAGAGAAAATGCTGTCTCCTGAAAATGGTTTTTCTGGTGACCACTGTGCTAAACCAAGATGAATTACCCTCTGGGGGTGTTAATTTCTCTCCATTATTTTTAAAGAGAATCTATACTGACTAGTTCAGATTTCAGCATCTAGAAATTGGACTCTGATGTCAGGTTAAATGAATCATATTGAAGTGATAATGTTATATTCCACATTTGCTTGGGAGGCCACAGAAATTTTAAGCTGTGGAAAAGCTGGCATTAACAGATTTCCCAAAGAAAGCAGCAGTTATATCACCACCACTTAAATTCAATTTTCTTTTAAGTCATTAAATAGACACATAGAAGTTGGAAGATAATTTCTTATACAAAGGATTCCCAAAGTTTCCTTTTCATGGTTACTATTTCTGGAGGTATAACTCAAGTCTGTCTAATATTAGTATAGAAATTATTGGCATTTTGCTGACTATTTAAGACAGCAAGACAGATGTGAACCTGACAAAATGGCTATCCCATGTGGTCTGCTGTATCTCAGTCACTTTGTGTTGTGATTTCACAGAATCACTACATCACAGAATTGCAGGTGTTGGAAAGGACCTTGAGATCATTGAGTCCAATCTCCCTGCTAAAGCATGTTCCCAACAAACCATATCTATGAGGCACTGCTATTCCAGGAAGGTGAGTCCACCTTTCAGTTTTCTCCTATATTTTACAAGTGAAACTAGTTCTGCTGCAAAGAAAAGATTCTTATTAGGAAACCATAGAATTGTTACTCTTGCATATACGTGTACATACCTACAAAATCTGTGACAATAGAGACACATCAGCTTTAACTTACCTACACATGTCCAACAAGCTTGAAACACATGGATAATCATATGTGTACCTTTCTTAGCATGAGATGAAAATGTTGCATCGGTATTAACACCTTTTGCTCTGAACTTCGCATCCAAAAATGCTTACCAAGATTAATTAGTAGTGATGATGTAGATGTTACCTAAGAACAAGGAAGACATTTGGAATGACAGTCAAATATAGGCTGAACAGACAGAAACACAGTATCTAAAGAGCTAGGCACCATTCTCTGTCCATACCCTGGGTACTGTCAATCTGTAGATGACGTGTTGAAGCCTGGAGACCTTCAAGGTGAGGCTGGACCAAGCCCTGCGCTACCTGATCTAGCTGAGGATGTCCCTGTTCATTGCAGGGGAGTTGGACTAGATGACCTTCAAAGATCCCTTCCAACTCTAAGGATTCTATGATTCTATGTATTCCCCTAGTCTTCAACAATTTGCTGATCCCAGTTTTGTTCCTCCAGTGAGGGTAGGGGGGTAGATAGTGAGGTGCCTACATCACCTCTGTAGTTCTCTGCATTTCCTCTCTGAGAAAAGATCAAAAACATGTCCTTCCCAGCTTTAGGCCCCATCTCACACAGTAAGGTCTTGCAAGAAGTAAGACTGATACCTTCCTCCATGTCAACTGCCCATGAAGCCAATTTAGAGCTGGTATCACCTTATTCACAGCTTGAGTTTTGACACCATGATGTTGAACAATAAACACATATTACAACACATATTATAACACATACCACCATGTTGTTGGCTGGTAAACAGACTTTCTTTGCAAGACTGAGCTGAAAAAAATATCTGCTTTCTGGTCCTCTTTCCGTTCTGTGGGCAGAAAGGCATGTGATCTGCTTCAGCAGCTTTCTACATAAATTAATTGAACATGTGGCTTCAGTGACGAGCAATGCTGTCTATGCCATCTCAAATCCAGGCAAAATCTGCTATGGCTCTGGAGGTTAACATGAGTGATGGTGGGGGTCTTTCTGGCATTGAAACCAGTGATTAAAATGAAGAACAGGCATCTCTGAGGTCGGAATGTAAATGAAGGTGAGTGTTGATGACTTCCGATGGTTACTCCAGTCAGTCAACTGTGAGACTTAAAACCATGTGAGCACTCATTGCTACAAGCAGAGCACATCATCTCTCAAGAAGGTACAGAGTTTTATCCAGCTTCTAAGCCACTTGATATATTTAAATTCCCTGTGGAAAACTGTATATGTTTTGTTGCACATTTCTGCCTTCAGGAAAGTTTCCTCTCGGCTTAATTTGCTTTATCAAAGTGAAACACACATACAAACAGAAACATGCAGAGGTAATTCATATGAAAGTGCATCAACGTTTCTACATCCAGAGGCATTTGCATTAGAAGGGCAGCTCTGCTTTGAATGCTGGTATAAGATGAACACATTTTCCTACAGGATATTCCCAGTACGCATCTATACAAGTTGCACTTGTTTACAACAAAAATAATCCAGACTCTTTTATGCTCCTATTGCTACTACAGGACCATAGAATAAAACAGTCTGGATTACTTCATTGCTGATTAATGAATTTCAAAATCTAGACTCGGAATGATTTTCTTTAAAAAAAATGTAAAAACAAATATTTTCATATTTTCATCTTTCCACATTTTTAAGATGAATAATTCAACAGAGTTGAAACAGATTAATGAGGACAGCTGTTCCTCTCATGTCTATTTTTCACATTTAGAAATACCAAGCTACAATAAACCAGGCTGTAGAATAATCGAAACATAAACTGAAAAAGCCATCTAGACATTTTGTGGCTCAGGGTGGGATAATCACAGAATCACAGAACTGCGGGGATTGGAAGGGACCTCAAGAAGTCATTGAGTCCAAGCCCCTATTTCCTGTATGTTGGTCAGCAGTGCACCCTTTGTATGATCAGGGGTCTTTTGGACCCCTCTGAATGGATGTTCCTTTTTCTCTGAGTGTGGAGTCCAATAGTTGGCATCATTCTCTTGCCAGTTTCTTAGCACTGGTGGATATGGTAGCATGATAATTCAAACTATTTTTCCTACATCCAGGTCTGATCCCGAGTACCACTCAGCAGGCCTCATCTCTTGGGTAGCAACACAAGCTTCTCCTTTCTGATCATCTCTGGGTCATCCTGATGCCATTGAAGGCAGCTCACTATTCAGTTGAATGTTATATAAGCATATTATTAAGTTTCCATGAATACATTTACGCTAACATCTTTTTGGATAGCAGATTACACGTAAACCAACACTTTATCCCATCTTTAGACTACCACTGACTCTTGCTCATTGATTTTAACCACTGAAAAGTATTTGTCTCACATGCTAATGCCTATCCTGTCCAGACAAAGTTGTTTATTACTAAGTGCATTATATTACACATTCATTGATTTAGTATTTTCCTTCTTTATATGTATATATATAAAGTGTTGTGAACTTTTGAATCTGCATTCTGTTCCACAGCATTCTCACAGTCTCTCCCAGAATTTTGTTCACTCATTTAATGAGTATAATCTTATTACTCCTTTGGATCGCTTAGGTCATAAAACAAGAATCGTATCCTAATGAATGCATGATATACACTTGTATTTGATATTGTTATCCTGATAACTACTCCTTTGGAATGATATAGAGTGGCATTATTCCCAGTCTATAATACTGACTAAGCCCAGATTGTCCTGAATTCCATATGAAATTGTCATAGGCAACTGTTAGAAGGCCTGAAGATGCCATTGTATATCTCATCAACTTTTTTCTTTCGTAGTCACTGAGTGCACAAGAAAGTTACTTCCTTAATACGATTTCCACTTGATAAATCAACACTGGCTGTTACTCATCTTTTTGCAATTATGATGAGAGATGTTAAATTGTCATGTTTTATTCCAAAGGGATACAAACCCCCAAGGAGCACACATTGTATTTTCAAAAGCTGCTTGAGAACAGAAATCCTTTTGACTACCAGTAAGAAATGAGAGATGATGAATGTGGCATGCAGATGAATTCTGAACACATGTCAGGAGTGGGAAAGCGTAGGAAGTATATGTGAGTGGGGACAATCTTAAGCCTTGGTATTCAGCAAACATTTCACTCTTGGAATAATTGCTGCTTGCAGCCACAGAGGTCTCACTGCCCTGTTTGGTTTCTAGATATTAATAAATTAAGTGCCCAATTCTTTTGGAAAACAAGGCTGAAGATATGTTAACAATGCAATTTGAGGGTGACCTTGTAGCTTCTGTATATAATTCCAGAGGAGCGTTAAAATAAGCTGCCTGAGATATCAATATAGGAGATGAGATCTATATTGTTCAGGATGTTCAGGAGGACTTTGTGAGTTCTAATGAAAACTATTGAACTGACACTGGAGGAAGCTGATTTAATATTACACTGGATATGTTTGCAGGAGTTATCATCATGTCTTTGAAATTCAGTGTAGATATAACATAAATCAAGACCCTTCATTTGTGTCCTTCGTGCTTTGCAATGGAAGACCAAGTATTTTCCCTCCATATTTTTTCAGATAAATAATAGACATCTTCAGCTACACCTCAATTACCTTGTCATGCCCTAAATCTGCCATGGCAGATTAGCCTGAATGATATTTAAGCCTAGACTGACTACAACAAATTAACTGACCTCATGTATTCACTGTCTTTTTCTCCAGATGATATTTTAGCTTTCCTAGCCCAATATTCTGCCCTTAGCTCAGTCTCAGGTTGTCTTTTTTTTAGGATTGTCTCGACCCTCCCTCCCTCCCTCCCTCCCTCCCTCCCTTCCTTCCTTCCTTCCTTCCTTCCTTCCTTCCTTCCTTCCTTCCTTCCTTCCTTCCTTCCTTCCTTCCTTCCTTCCTTCCTTCCTTCCTTCCTTCCTTCCTTCCTTCCTTCCTTCCTTCCTTTCTTCTTCTGCTTCACGTGAAACCATCTGAGAGAAATGGGCACATGGATTTTTTGCAGAACATTATTCCACATCTAGACATATTTTTAGACTTATTATTTCCATGGTGAGAGATATGTCCTCCCATCAAAATAAAAGTAAACCCAACAACCCCAAAATGAAAAACAAACAGCAACAATAACAACAACAAAACCAAGAAGTGTGTGTATGTTTGTGTGTGTGCGAGAGGGGGGTATTAAAGTCATATTTTTTGCCTCAAGATTTGCATTTTTTATGCTGAATTTAACATTAAGAGCATGAAAGGCAGAGTTAATCTTTCCTACTCCTTTTTTTCTATGGGATGTTTTTTCTTTCTGAGACTGATTTTGTTTTATTCTGTTAGCTCATATCTGAATATTTGTCACTCCACACAGGAAATAACTTCTGCTATGAACTGCACAGACTCAGAGTGGTTACCTTAACAACACATACAGGAATCTTAATAAAGATACAAAGGATGCAAGTGCCTTTTTCTTTCCTTTGCGATGCTTCCACATTACTGCAATGAGAGACAAAGGTAATTAAAACTGAGGAATGGATGTATCTATTTCGTCTTGCCGCTCTGACAAGTTTATTGGATTAGATTTTCAGCTGATTTAAACAGTTGTAACTCTCCTGAATAGGGAGACATGAAAATGTGAGTCAGACAGATTCTGGGAATGGAATCCACCTTCCAACTTGTTGAGGAATGTACAGCAATTGCTGTCCATGAGAAAAGAATAAAATATGTGTGCAAAGAATAATAACACAGGATATCAATACTGAGAAGTCATAGAAAAGCTCATTCTTACTTCTAAATTTATTCATTTTCAGAGTAATTTGCTGAAATTTTATTGAAACACCATAATTTCTTTATATATACATATATATATATATTATAAATTAAGATAGAGGGGAGAATAAGGCAGTGAAGAAACAAAAACCTTTAAGAGCTGATTTTCACAGAAGTCACATTCATTTGAGATTAAGATTTACACTACGCTTGACATATTTCATAATTTGCAGACAAAGGCTTAGTCTAAACTGACCACTGGAAAAAAGAGTCGCATTGCAAATGAGACTAGCAAAAAGGTATTCAGTCACTTAGAATCATTTAAAAATCATTCAGTCATTTAAAAACATTTTATTTACCCTTAAATATAATCTTTATGTATAAAGAACCTTTAGATGATATTATTATTTTCAAAGTTCCATTAGTCACTGATTAGAGAGTGTCAATCTTTTAGACTCCTGGAAGAATTCAAACAAGATGAAAGAAATTGTTGGAGTCTTTCAAAAATAAACATACATGGCATGAACTCTCAGAGCATTTCATGCACTGTGGTGCAACAGAACTTGACTTTGCCCATCAGCATTCCTTCCAGAAGATTTGCCTGCTGACATTTCAGCAATGAGGTCAAATTTGCTTATGGGAAATGTGTTTGATGTCATGTAGTTTTGCAGAGATTCTTTTCTGTTGGCATATAAAGGTCACTTTGGTAGAGCAAAGTGCATTTATAAACTTCCCAAGAAAGAGATTCTGGGCACGAAGCATCCTCTGAATAATAAGAAGGCATTTCTTCTTTTTTAATAACCTTTTTTTTTTCTTTTTTGTTAATTATTTCTTTATTTTTGAAGGCCTTTTTCTACAAAAGATGTAGGAGTAAGATCATAAAATTACAGAAGCATAGAATGGATTAGATCATCCAGTTCTGACTCCCCTGTCATGGGCTGGTGTCCAAGTTATCTTCAATGGACTCCAGGTGTCTCATGGACTGCTTGCAGGTCGCAGTGTTATCTTCCCATCAGATCTGAGTGGCTGAAATCTCCATCAGGATGAGAGCCTGAAAACACGATGCCTCTTGCAGCTGAAGCAAGAAGGCCTCATCCAGAGGCTCTTCCAGATCAGGCAGCCTAATAGTAAACCCCGATCACCAGATGCCCTTTATAGTTCTAGTCCCTAATTTTATCCCACAAGCTATCAGCCTGATCATTGCTGTTTCTCAGAGACTTTTAGGATAGCAATTAAGTCATCATTTTCAAATTACACCATGGTTTCCAACTCCTGCTTATTTCCCAGACTGCATGTGCTGTTGTAAAGGCACTTTAGTTGGGCTATAATCTGTGTTACCTTCTCAGAGAAGCTCTCCTCAATTCCTCTGGGACAAATCTGAGTTTTTCCTGCACTGCTTCCTAAAGAGACAGTGTTTCCTGGCTCTTCTCTGTCACTCAGCAGTATAACACCTTCCCCCATCATATCTTGTTTAAAATTCTGGTGATAAGCCCAGCCAGCTTGCTGCCCAGTACATTCTTGCACCTCCTGGTCAGTTGCATTCCATCCAACATCAACATGCCTGATCTTTCAAAGGTGCATCCAAGATCATAGTACCTGAAAACATGAGCATGATACCATCCATGCAGCCGTTCATTCAACTCATCTATTTTCCTCCTGTCCAAGTTTCAGTCTCCAGCTGGGAGGACTGAGGATAACACTACTGGCACTCTCAATCCCTCCAACATCTTCCCAAAGTACATAAAGTCTTTTAAAATATTTTGTTTTCTAATTGCAGCCTCCTGTGACCCAGCTTGAAAGAGCAGTAGTGGATAGTAATCCTCCAGCCTTATCAGACCCAGGGTCCTCTTCCTGATATAGGACCCTGACAGACAGCAAACCTAAGATGATACCAAAGAAAGTGTTTCTTCTCTGTGGTACTACAGTGTTTCTTAAAGAACAGTTCTTGCAGTACAACTGCAATATGCACAGTTCCTTGGAACAAGCATAAGTTTTCAACTCCTCCCTATGATAAGCATTAGGAATAGAGGGGAGGAAGGACAGAGAAAGATTTTAAGACATTATTTTATTTATTTACCTTGTGTAGGCATCCAGTTTCATAATAGATATTTCTGAGCTTCCCAGATGACTGTAGCTGCCAGTCCAAAATTTTGCATGTTGTCTGTCAGCTTGTCTGGATATTCCAGGTAACCTATAGCATTATTTTCAACTGGCCCAATGAAACCTTCTACTTTGGACAACATAATTGAGTTCCTTTACTTATGCTTTTTAACTTCGATTGTGTTTTATATGAGATGGGTATATAAAACCACGCTGATGTCAATGGACTAATAAATGGTTAATATAGAAGGTCAGTAGAGTCAATGGATCCTGGAAGGTTATTTAGCTCCTCAGAAACAACCTGTTTGCCAATTGAATCATGCTGTAAACATTACTGATTAATATTGACTCAGTTCTTAATGACCATCATGGGAGTTTAAAGGCTTAATTTATTTGTAGATATCTGCATCTAGTTGCCTAAATATTGATATCTTAATCTCAAACTGAATTCCACACAAGGACTCCTTATTCTTTCTTCCTCAGTGGATTAACCTGAGCCTTGGCAGCTACTTGATTAAATTTAAGTTGCTATGTAACCTCACATAAAATTTCCCTTGCTGGCACCACCTTATAGAGGGCTTTGCACTCTGATGGCATGTAACCCTGAGTTGAGAATTACAAAAAACCTCCTAAATTTCTGACTTGGAACAGCACTGGAACAACTGCCAAATACATTCCTGGCATGTAGCAATAGTAAGAGGCATGAATTATATGTTCATTTACCTGTTTTGATTTTATTTCCAAATAAGTAGTGGAGCAAATGCCAGCAAATGGCTGGTCAGTCAGTTTTCTTTGCAGAGTTTTGTTTCACACTTACATGTGCTGGCCGCAGACAGAAAGAACAGTAGTTGCAGGTACTGGGATATCATGTCATGAATGTCCAGAAAAAGAGGATGGAAATATTTCCCCTTATTAGTACAGTTTTGTATAACTAGCATAAAGAATACAAAACGTGTACCACTCTGCATCCACAAATAGTGCACATTTCTTTGTCGATCCCATGAACATGTCTTTTGGGAGACTGACAATAATCAAGCAGTGCAGTTATCAGGAAGTAGGAAAAAGAAATCACTAATTAGTAGCAGCCTAAAACTTGACAGCTCATACTTCCTGTGAATTCACTGTGGAGAAGTAGCTTACACCTTTATGGGTAAAGCCAAAAGTAGCTCCTGATTATGCTAGAAATTGCTCAGGGAATGCATAAAAAATACAGACATCATAAAACTCTTGCTTGATCCTTAGAAATGATCATAGAATCATAGAGTCATAGAATATTTTGAGCTGGAAGGACCTATAAAGGTCATCTAGTCCAACGCCCCTGCAATGAACAGGAACACCCACAGCTCCATCAGGTGCTCAGAGCCTCATTCCCTGACCTGGGTGGCATCCCATCCCTTGGGTGAGTAGATTTCAGAGCTTGGTGTCATCTACAAACTTGCTGAGGGTAATTCTATACCACAATCATTATTTCCCATTCCCAACTGAAGGGCATGAAACTTCACATTAAATTTGATTATACACACCAGTCCTGGCATATTTAGGATGAGTTATTTAAGAAATCACAAAGATTAAAAAAATGGATGTTGGATTTTGGGGGGGGAATGTAAGCCAGTGAAGAGTAATTATTCAAGTAGCTATTCAACCTCAGGTAGCAGTAATCTCATTCCACAATTTACTGTGCTCCAGTCAATTTGCTTATATGCAATCTGTATTATTTCCAAACTTCGCTTTTTTACAATGTGGAGATCATAGAATCATAAAATGGCTTAGGTTGGAAGGGAACCTAAAGATCACCTAGTTCTAACTCCCCTGCCATGGGTTGCCACCCACCAGATCAGGCTGCCCAGGGCCCCATCCAAACTGGCCTTGAGCACCTCCAGGGATGGGGCACCCAGAGCTCTCTGGGCAGCAGTGCCAGGGCCTCACTGCCCTCTAAGTAAAGAATTTCCACCTTATGTCTAACATAAATCTCCCCTTCTTATTTTAAAGCCTTCCTCCCTTATCCTATCACTATAAAATGGTGTAAAAACTTTCTCCCCCTCCCACTTACAAGATCTCTTCAAGTACTGGAAGGCCTCAATGAGCTTTCCCAGGAGCCTTCACTTTTCCAAGGTAAACAAGCCCAACTCTCTCAACCCTTTTTCACAGGAGAAGTCCTTCAGCCCTTTTTACTTTGTGTAACACAGTTGAAAGCAGACACTTATCTGACATCAGAACATCCGCAGATTTACCCAGAAGCTGTAGTTTAAGGGGCATCAGAATTTTCTTATGTAAGAATATGTAGCTGGGGAGTGCTTGCTTCTTTAAGGGTATCTGGTTAAGGACCATTTCCAAGGCTGCAAGGCATAATGAGAAAAGGAGGTGGTAATGGGAACCAAGTCTGCTCAGTCACACTGGTGAGGCCACACCTCGAGTGATGCATTCAGTTTTGAACCCGCACTGCAAGAAGGACATGGAGGCCTTGGGCTGTGTCCAAAGAAAGGCAAAGGAACTGTGAAGGGTCTGAAGAGCAATTCTTATGGGGAGCAGTTGAGGGAACCAGGATTGTTCAGTCTGAAGAAGAGTAGGCTCAGGTGAGATGTTATTGCTCTCTCCAGCTCCCTGAATGGAGGTTGTGGTAAGGTCGGGAGTTGACCCCTTTTCCATGGTAACAGCAGTGGGATGGGAGATACTGGCCTTAAGTTGTCTTAGAGAAGGTCAAGTCTGGGTATTAGAAAATATTTCTTCTCAGAGCAGTGATGCATTGGCACAGGCTGCCCAGGAAAATGGTGGAGTCAGTGTCCATGGAGGTGTTCAAGAGCCATGGAGATGTGTCACTGAGTGACATGGTCTAGAAGGTCACAGGCATGGGTTGCTGGCTGGACTGGATGATCTTATTGGTCTTTCCAAACTATGATTCTATGGTTTTATGATTGTTACTCCTTACCTCACATAACATCATAAATCAGAGTTAAATTACAATCAAGTTATATAGGAGCTGATGAACAGATGAAGAGAAGTTAGCAGAAGAGCTAATGTGATGAATTTGGTGCAATAACATTTAGTCATTTGTGGAACAAAATGCAAACAGGCTGCATGAGTAGGAATGAGGGTCATTTAAAATAGACTTAAACATGAAATGTGTCCTTTGCCAGACTGAACTATTCTCAGCTTGGTTTCTTAGCATTAGTCAATTTTGTTAAGCTATAAAAGAAAATGCAATTTGAAACCTAACAACTTCTGCAAATTATTTGTGTTATTGCTGCCTTGGAAACATCATTACAGATATCCTTATCTTGTGGGATTTTAATCAGGAAATATCTTTTTATTTTTTCTTATTTTTCATCATGAAGGCAAAAAAGATAGAGCCAGAAAGGATGTTAAAGCTACGGCAAGTAATCAAAGATGACAAAAAGTGCTTTTAGGAGGTGGATTAAACTCGCTGTAATATGTTAGCATCCCCCAAATTTGTGATTTTTATACTGGATAGTGTCAATTTTAAAAATTAAGTCATTATGAAAAATGAGTTGTCTCTGATTCTATTTTCCTTCTAAGATAATGAAATGGTACTCCTTAGTAAAATGAGTCTTCTCTACCTAGACTGTAAGGACAGTATTATCCTCCCACATATTGGGGTATATATTATAACACGTCTCTAGCAATGATGCTGTGCTTTCCAAGCACATGCTCATGGGGTGGGGGCGGTCACCTGTCTGGAGATCAGCTGTCATCCCCAAATGAGAACCCTCTGAAACCTTAGTTGGGAGAATTTCATGGAAAAAAAAAAAAAATCCTTTATAATCTCTTGTCACAGCAGACAGTGTTCCTTTTACCCAACAGGGATGATGGCCTCTGGTAGAAGAGAAGAACCTGGAAATGCTCCAGTTGTTGGTGGAAGTCACATGGGTTAACACCCAAAAAGTGCTCATGCTGTTAATGCTCTTCAGCTGACAGATGGTAACTCCTTACACTGCTGGCATTTGATCATGGATTTTGCTTTGAAGCAAAACTGTGTGGTGACTGGGGCAAATGAATCCGATTCAAACACAAATATTTTCTAATGCTACATAGAAAGATGTCTGAAGTTTGAAATAATTAAAGGCTTGGGACTCCTGTGGACTGAGACATTAACTGGGATTCCAGTAAAGTGTGAAAACTGTATCAGAATAAATTATTGCGGTTAATATTGCACAGAAATACTGCGCTTCCACATAGCCTTTCAAAGAAGGCTGTTTTCCTGTTTTTCATTTTTTCAGTAACTTTACATTAAAAAATATATACCGTGAACACGCACTTCTAATTTCACATTTCAACAAAACAGCAGCAGGTATCCATGCTATTTGCTCAAACACCACTTGTGGCATGTTGGATTCAGAGGTATTGGGTATGGCTTGCACATATCAGATAGGGCTGAGACCAGTTTATGCAAATTTTGGAAGCAGACAAGGGTCTAACAGAGATGGAAAGAGTATTTACTCTTGGCTATTAGCTGTTCAGCTATGCACTTATCCTTCAGACTAAGCTGCAGATAACCCTTCTCTGGGTTTGGTGCATATTTTTCTCAATTAGGCACCTAATTGCCCAATAAAGATATTGATCTTGTACTGGGAAAAAAAATAAATACATCACAGAAAGCCCAGAAACTCTCAGATGACAGGGAGAGACAGCTCCTGAGTGAGAAGGCAATCAGGAGAAGGAAGAGAAATGGCAGAGCTGTGCTGAACTATGCATGAAGAGTAGAAATCCAAGTTTGTGTGGTACCTCTACCTCTTGGGGGTTGACCTGAAGTCTCCTGAGCCCAAGTGCAGTCACCTATCTATGGGGTTATGCTTTATCTCCCTCGCAAGTTCAGGCTTCCCAGGGAGGCTGATGGTGGTTCTAGCAGCTAATGAGATGGCAAAAAAACCTGAAGAGATTGGAAGAGTGACAAGAGATGTCAGTTTGTTGTCATGTGACATTGGCAGGATTTTAGCCTAGATCCCATTAAATGTTCAGTTCATTCCCTAGATCCCATTAAATGATCCATTCATCTGTGGACCTCTACCATGCCTGTACCACAAGGAGCTGAGGGAAAAATAAAAGAAACCATGGAATGTCATGGAGGAAAAAAGATGAGATAAAAGACTGTAATTCTGTAGACTAGGAGAAGGGAGATTTTAGCATGGCTAATATTTGTATCTTATTTGTTATTTCAGTCCCTAAGTCTAGATTATTGATCTTTCAGGACACAAAAACAAATCTTGATTTTCTAAAGGACAGCTGGTCTCACTGCTAAAATAGGATATATGCTATATGCTTTGTTTATTAAAACTGATGAATCTTCATCTAGATTAACTGCATGTTGCGTAACACGTAAGTGATCCTTACATCATAACTGACCAAAAATATGATCTGTGCTAACAACTAGAATTCTAATTGCTTATTGCAACAGCTCCTTCCTGCTCAAAATTATCCTTTTTTTTTTTTTTTTTTTTTACTTTTTTTTACTTTTTTCTTTTTTTTTTTTAAGCCACAATATAAACCAGATCTTCTATTTCACAATTGCTGGTTGTGCTTGCAAGGCTTTCCAGGAAGTCTGGTTTTGAAGGGGTTCCCCTCACTTCTTGTTTTTCATTTATTAACAGAAGGCATTTGTCATTCATGTCACTCTGTCACTGCTCTTACAGTCCTTTTGTCCTGATAATCTAGTTATAAAGAAAGTCCTTTTCAGGTTTTACTGTGGAGCCAGTGGGAGGGTTGAGAAATGGCATCTGTAAACTACCTCCATAGGAAGAAGGTCTTAAATGCCCTTGAACAAGAGAGAGCATCTTCTCCTCAGCACATCTTCTGTTGTTTCTCTCTTCTTTGCTTTCCCACTTTTTCCCACGAGTGCTGTCTCAAAACAAAGTTGCATTTAGGGGCTGATATTATGATTTTGTACAACTTCACTCCTTCCCCTCCACCCCCCAAATTACCTTGATTCTTTCTTTCCATTTCCTCCTTTTTCATTCTGTCAGAGGTATAGATTAAACTGTAATTTTATTTAGAGCTCTATTTATACTAATCATTTCCTTAGTTTGTTGTCTTTGCCACAAGGACTGCAAGGAAGCAATTGCTGTTGCTTGATGTCAGCTAATTTGGATGCATCAACAGCTCTGTTTACCTTTAGGCACAGAATTTTGTGTATTTACCACAGCTGCAAATATTCATCCTTGGGAAACAAGGGAGGAAAAGGTAATTAGCACAGAAAGAAAATGTTAAGAAGGAAAGTGAACACAATAACATCCAGAACAGAGTATCACTGAAGCCAAAATTGGTAGGATGTATAATGAAAAGTAGTTACAATTTTCTGTTCCAAAGATTTCCAAGACTCCTTGTGTTACATATTGTAGAAATGTTATCTGTTTGTTTCCTCAAATTTTATATCTATAAGATTTCATCTTTTTTTTTTTTTTTTTTTTTTTTTTTTTTTTACACTTAGGACTTTATTTAAAGACCAAATTTAATTTGCCCAGTTTAGTGGGCAAATGGTGGTGGTAGGTAGACAGTTGGACTGGATGATTTTGGAGGTCTTATTCAACCTTGGTGATTCTATGATGCTATGACTCTATGATTAAATGCATTTCACCTAACACTTGTGGTCAGGGCTTTCTTTGACATTCCCTGTGGTTACTGGGGAGAAATGAGGATCTTCAGTCACTGCCATTTAGCTCCTCTGTCATTTCATCTATAGCATATCATACCTGTTTCAGTCAGTAATAAGTAAAGTATTTTTAAGCTTGTTCTAAGTCAAACTTTGAAAACGTCTGGACGACCCTAAATATCAAACATGCTTTGGGAAAGAAATAAAATAAGAGCCCATCACAGTGACTCTCATATGCACCAAAGCAAACAAACGAAAGAAAACAAATCGACACACAGGAATGGAACAGAACAAGAAGAAAATAAGGCTTTCCTACTCCAGAATTTAAATATGGGTAATAAGGACATGCTACCTTACTTAGAAGAAGAACATGTAATATAGCCTTTTTACTGTGCAGAAATGTCTTCTGTGGAAAAAAAAAAAATTATATATATATGAAAACAGAAAGCGAAAGTTTAGATGCAAAGTGGGGAGAAATGAAGACAAACTTCAAGACAGGAGAATTCAGCAATTATTCATTCTGTGCTTTTTTCTTTCTCTTTTGCTTCTCATTTTTCATTCTCAGCTTTGTAATGCTTTGGATGGACATGCATTATCATGTCAGTTGTGAGCAACAAGTGAAAAGGATGTAGTGAACAATTTCATTGTGTTGGACAGAGGAGAAGCAAGCTGACAGGAAATTAGCTGAGCTGGGAACTGAGACCTATTAATTCTCTCCTACATGCTTGCAGAACACCCTATTGGATGCTACACAAAATATGCCTACATACACCAGAGATTGCTCATCTTCTCATAGATTCACTAAATGAGTATTTTAACTGCATGTAAGTACATGCTATAGCAAATTTTAAAAGACTTGAGCTTTCATCAATCTCATGCCACGTTGTAGCACAGTCAAAGCTTTTGTTCTCTGTGCTGTCATGGAAGAACTGTGAGACTGCAGATGGGATATTTCAGGAGGAGTTTTTCAAGACCACGGCAAATTTAGCTGCAAACTCTCAAAACTTTCAAACAGGAATTGGGAACCCAACGTCAAGTCAATCAGTCATTTTATACACGTGCTGCTGCATATGACAATCTCTAAAGTGAACACTTTAATGGAAAAATGAAGCCTCTATTACAAATGGTGGCCCAGCTGCCATGAGAAGAAAACCAATTAAATGGTAGAGCATGCAATTTGGACAGAATTGCCTGTAACCTTTTTTCTCCCCGGGGCTTCGGTTGAGTTTGAACTAAGATGTGTGGTTACCTATCTGCACTGCTTTCAAGGTCTGGAAATTGAATAGATATCATATGATAGCAGAGTGAACCTAAATTAACTCATATAAAAATATTTTTTTAAATATTCATATTACAGAAGAAGAGAGAAACAAAAGATAAAGTCACAGCCAGTTTGTAAAAATTATGCTACATTTCTCTTGATGTTGCACTTTTTAAATATTTGGTGATTGTTTAAAAAAAAATGTTTTAGCTACTAAAAATGAATAGAACTCAGCAAATTTTCAGTTCAGTGGTTCTCAGTTTATAGAAGAAGAATTGAAAGAGAATGCAAGCCATTTTCAGCTCTCACAGTTACAATGATAAACTTAAAAATGTGACCAGAGAGCACTTCTAGAGAACAAAATGTGTCAAAAAAGATATGGTTTATTTGGCACAGGCTGGGAGTCCATGAATGCTGGATAGCCCAAGGCTATGCTGCTGGCCAGTGCTCTTGGTTTGAAAAAATGCATTTATTTCCCTCATTTTATCTCTGAATACCTGCATCAGTGCCACAGCTTTCCCTTTTGCCTTTTGCCTTCCCTTTCCCTTCCCTTCCCTTCCCTTCCCTTCCCTTCCCTTCCCTTCCCTTCCCTTCCCTTCCCTTCCCTTCCCTTCCCTTCCCGTCCCTTCCCTTCCCTTCCCTTCTCTCTATTCTCTTCTTTGTTCTCTTCTCTGTCCTCTCCCTTTTGGATGGCAAAAACAAATGGATGATTAGTCAGTGGGATTAAAACTGCTTTTACCATTTTTCTTAGCTGAACAAAGAAACTATTCAGATAAGTAACTTCAGAGCATTGAACTCTCAGCAAGGGCTTATGCTTTTAAGGACGCACACTCTCCTTCCCTATGCTGATCTTCTTTTAGTGACTCCAACAGGTAATGGGGGACATGAAGAAGACAGAGGCAGGATCTCCTCAGAGATCCATACTGACAAGATGAAAGATAACAGAGAGAAGTTATGACAAAGGAAAACTTTGTATTTTGAGTAAAAGACTTCTCACTGTGAAGCCAGTCAGGCAATTGAAAATCTTCCTTCCTGGAGATATTTGGAAACCAGCTGCTCATGACCCAAACTGATCTTGCTTTGAGCAGAGTGCTGGATCAAGTCACTTCCAGAGGTTTACGATGATTGTATAAGTAAATGTTATGAGCAATTTAAATTCTTAATTGGAACTTACAGGTTATTTGGGCCATTATATGAAACTTGCAGAAGTCTGAATAGGAGTAAGTAAAATACTACACAGTGACACTCATGCCAGTACTGAACAGTTGCTCCTGAACTCAGTGCACCTTAAAAGTTGCTTTCATTTCTAGCACTGAGACAAGGTTATCTGTCAGGCCACACCAGTACAAACACAAGGCCAAGGAGATTGTTTCCTCCAAAAGTATTCCTATTGCTAACAAATATTTGTTCAACATTTGTACATCTAATCTTTGCACTGTGCTGTAAATGTCTGAGATCATGTATTTCAGCAGACCATGACGCAGATGAGTCTTCTCATCCCATGTAATTTCTTCCTATCAGGTATGACAGATAAGTAGGTGGGAACAGAGCATCTATTTAGTTTAATGACCTCTAATTTGGCAGAATTCCACGCTGTGATAAAGAATGCAAAGGAATGACTAAAATATATTTTTTCTTCACTGAAGAAAAAATGATTTCTAACAAAAAAAAAAAGTTATTTTTTCCTGGTCTTGTTTTCAAGCTCTTAGGAGGGAAATTTGACAGCAAGCTGCTCTGCAGCATAAGGAATATGGAAGATTTTTCCCGTGTAACCAGGCATATGGCTGATTTGCTACAATCAGGAATAGTGCTTGTTCCTTCTCCCTTACTCCCTGCAATCTTATCCCCTGAGGTTTATAGTCCACCACTTCTGAGCAACAGCAGCCTAAGGAATGGCCCTGCAGAGCTTGTTTCAGACTTGGGCTGTAACAAATCCTCAATGAATTAAGCTATTTCCAGTTGATGTATGTTCTGCTTCATTAAAAATAAAAATAATAATAAATAACATCCTCCCTGCCTGTTATTTCAGTAAGATTACATTTGGTAACACTAGATACATTTTTAAATGAAGATGCTTATACAGCTCTTGGAAAAGTTAAGGCTTGGGCAAAACTCATAAATTTGGAGTTATTTGTTCTCAGGCAGGAAATCTAGATGCTTTGTCTCAAACTGCCCTGAAGGTCTGAAGCAGTGGCTTCAGCATCAGACCTTTGAGTACATCACATGCTTACAAAAATTTTCTTGTAAAAGCATTTATGTTATCCAGGTCTGGCACTGAGCACTGGCTGTCTAATTCAAACATGGCATGTTCTTATTTTCAGGAGAACTCATTAATCTGTAGATCTTGCCACATGCATAGACAGTGGAACATGATTGTCATTAGTTTTGTCCACAAGAGGTTTGGATGATGCACATGGCGTGTCCTCCAAACACTACTTTCTCCTTGGCATGGATACAAGAAAACAGTGATTAGTTATACTGAGTCTTTGGGAACAGTTTTAATTATAATCATATGAAAGTTATCCAGTGCAGTCTGTTTGATTTAAAATAAACATTGGTTTGCCAAAATGGATATTATTGTAAACAAAGTGTCAAGCATGGAAAATCTCCACCTTCTATCAGTTTCACACTTCTGAAATTCTTCAACTGGCCTGCCTGATATTTTCCAGAAGAAAAATAATTTAAAGGCCATTCCAGTGTTGACATGATTTTTTTTTTAATTACGAAATGCTTACATCTATAACATTTGAAATGCTGTTAAACTTTGGATACTAAAAAATTACTGAAAAGAAAAACCTATGGTGGGCACAGATTGAATGATTTTCGGAGTATGCAGGTGAGGCTGGTGGTTTAATTCATTTGAATTAAAAAGCCTAAGATAGGAAAATACAGAAATCTGAATGCTTGAAATAAGATCAAAGTCTTTTTCCCAGAGGACTCTGCTCTTAAACTCTTAATAAAACATATTGGAGTTGGGGAAACATACTGTAGGGGCCAATCTTGCATTTTATTCTAACTCCAAAGGCATGGAAAATATCCCTGATAGAGAAACTGCATCTCTTCCTTTACAAATCCAAGCATGGCCATCTGATTGCCACACAACATAAGGAAGCATATTTTAACAATACCCCCACCTAGGAGCCAAGCTAGCAAAATGGACAACTTATATGCACTCAAGTCTGAAAGTCTAGAGGAGAACTCATTCTCTGTGTTGTCATGACTTTGGAGGTGACAGTAAGAGGTACTTCTCTTGGTCCTTCTTTCCCTTTCTACTCTAACTCTTTATACTATATGCTTTCAAGCAGAAGATTGTCTCTTATTGCCTTCATCTATAACAAGTCTCTTATCTCTGTAGAGACATCATATTATATCAGCAGTATCCCATCATCGTACTACTTATTAATGGCAAAAATAGATGGAGTATTCTGTTAGCTGGATTTCACCTTTGAGCACAACATTTTGTGCTATAACTTACAAATTTTTCTCGTTAATAGGTTGCCACATTATTATTATTATTATTATTAGTAGTAGTAGTAGTAGTAGTAGTAGTATTAATGCTTTTCTACCCTACTCAAGGTCTTCACCTTCACCTTGATTCTCCAAGATCATTGCTTTTAAATTTTCTATGGCTGGGTATAGCTAGGACTGTGAACACTTTTCATCTCCAAAGAAGTGATACTGGCCACTCACACCCTAATTAATGTTTATTTTCTTTGTAGATGTGATAGTATTAATGCCTCATGCTCTGAAAGGTACAACACATGTCTGTAATGGCAGCAGAGGATATAATCTAGAATATAAATCACATTTACGTAAGTTCTCGTTTAAATATTTAAAAATATTGTAAGGACAACAGCAACAACAGAAGAGTTTTTATCTATGAAATAAACTTTAACATGGTTTACACAGGAAGAGCATCCTGCCAAAAAGGCTCTAAATTGGTTTCAGCATGTTCTATAACATGTTTGGAACACGATAATTTCTCAGTAAAAGAAGACATTAAAAACAGATGGCTCACAACACATCAGATCCTTGAAGAGCCTGAAATTAACTCCCTTACCTATTCATATGTCATATGTTCACAGTTTACCTTTCCAGGAGGAAGTACAGTGATCACTTCACCAGAGCTATTGGAATGGGATTTATCTTAGAAGCAAAATAATTCTCGTTCAGGTTCATCACCTTGGTGTTACTTTCTAGTCAATGGAGAAATACTCACCTCATTCAGCTTATTAAAGGAGAAACTGATATTCTCTTTGGTAGGTTAGAGAATTGCAACAGAAAGAGGTCATTTCTCTGCTTTGTTTAGCAGCTAGTGTGACCTCATTGGTACCACTCTCCTATTTTATAGACATTAATGTAGAGGATAAATTGATCATGAATGATGAAAATGGCCCTAAGTTTCCAGTCCTGTTCCCACAGTATATAAAATGCATGTAAGGAAGGAACTGATTCCTGGAACATGACCACTAACCACAAAGCAACACCCTGCTCTGTAGACAACCCTGCCTGGCCCAACATTTCTCGGGCTCTTTCTCCCCCAAAAGACATAGTACATAGCCTCAGCAAAAAGGATGGAGGGTGGCTCTTCATGTCGAGCAGGTGGGACTCCAGACTGAGCTCACCATCCAGAAGTTCTGCTTACTCCTTCAAAGATGTTTCTTTTTTGAGAGACTGAACCTCTCTTCGTGCATGAGTCCACCCTCGCCTTAGGATGGGTTTTGCTGCAAGGCTGAGCTGACTGACACAGGACACTGGTACAATTTCACTCAAATAGCAGTGGCACTGGGAAAGCAGCAGGTTGTAACATACAGAATTCAAGAGAAGGAATTGTTTCTGTGGTCATTTGGATAGAGGTTTCTTGCTTCATATACCTATGCCCTGCATAATGGTCAGCGTAAAGACACACAATAAATTGGAGATTGGGAATTTAATTTCATTTCAGCTCTATTTGCTACAATATTCTTCCATCATACATTTTCTGGATTAAAACTTCAGAAGTATTTGGCATAAAAAATGCAGTTTATGTAACATCCAGTTTGTTTCTATGCAATTGCAGTGAAAGTATCATGAAAACAGAAAAAAAAAAACAGAAAGCCAATTTTCCTGAACAGATTTCTGACTCATTAATAAGTAACAACATCCTATTACTCACCCACTGTGTAGAATGGGTAAAGAGGTTAGAGGAATAAAAAGAACATACAGTTAGATGGGAACCCACTGCAGACTTTTTCTCAGCACACAACAGGTGCTAAAAAATAAACAATACACTGTTATCCAGAGGAGAGAATGATGCATGTTTATGTAAAGAATGAGAGTTTATAAAGTATATAAACAGCCTTATAGCTTAAATTAGGGGTTTTTTTTTTTCACAGAGTAACATAACTTCACCCCTACCATAAGGATTTACTGTTGCCAGCGGTGGATTCTGAATCTGGAAAATGAATGCTTAAAGATTCTCATAAATCTGTAAACTTATTCTATTGCCATTCTCAGAGTCCTTGCCATTTAACAGCAGTCTGTTCTTTGGTTTTCAAGGGGATAGTTTGGGGGAATGATTCCCCATGACAGTTACTCTACTGCTGCTAAACTAGTTACCTAGTTCAAATGATCTGCAGTAGGAGACTAGGTACAAATCCATAGCTGTAGCGAAGATTTAGTCCTCCTGTCAAGGCTGAGCAAACTCACACCATCCTGTCTTCTGATAACTAGAATTTACTACTTTTGACTTGACAAAGTAATCTTTAAGTAGCAAAAGCCTTCCCAACGTAATTCCCTCACTTGTTCTAGTCTGTTTTCCAGACCAGTACAATGTCTGCATGAACAAACTTCACCTACTCCCTTCATTTGCATCCCATTCATTCCTCACTTTTCCAATGATGTAAATGTCATTGCACATCATTGTGGAAAGAGTTTGCAAGGCAGACGTTGCACAGACAATTGCTACTGTAGATTGTTTCAAGACTACTGAATAATTATGGAGTAATTTCAGTAGATTCAAACAAACTATATGGAGGTTTAGGATTTTGTAGTACAAATAGGAATAACACGGGTAGATTTTACTGCTAGTGGTGAAAGTAGTTCTCTATTTTCCAGATTGTTTTCCCAAGGATAAAATGAATTGTCTCATGTCTGAATTTTACTGGAGAATTTCTTTACTGCTAGGGATGCAGAGTATGACTGATAGAGGGAACAGGAGAATTCTTATCACTGGGAGAAAAGGAAAAGTTATTAGTTGAAATGGTCCAAATTCATTCTTCTAGAAGCTATCAGCAATCTTCATGAATATCTACAGTGAAGCAAGGTCTAATTTTGCTCCAAGCATGTGTGTGTTGGCCAGGCTATCCCATGTTTTTTGTGCTTTATTACTTACATGCCAGTAAATGTGAAGTCATAGCAACTTGAGCTTTTCACCTTCCCCCATTGAGTCTTCTCTTTAAGACATCAGTGTGAACTTCTATAACTGCAGGAACAGTAGGAGTATTTGCAGGCAGAAGTTGGTGAAACTGTTGTGAGTCATTTAGACTTTACCACTCTCTTCTTTAATCCAAAAATTCGGTCAGGTTCTCAATGAAGAATTGAAAGGTATTTTATTGAAAAATACTCTTTTCATCTTTACTGCATTCATCAGGGAAAAAAAACCCAACTCTGAAACCAGAAGAATGAAATGTTTGTTCAAACCAGAGTCATACTCCCTCCTCAATGCAAAATGGTTTTCCATTTTGGAATGTAATGTGTTTTTGTAAAATCACAAAAGACCTGCAAAAATGAAGTATTTCGTTTTCAGTTCAAACAAAATACTGTATTCAGTTCCAAGAGCATATGTAAGTTTTCAGTTAGTTAGAAAATGTGAATACATTTTTTCTTTTTCTAAATGGACTGGAAAATGTTATTTAATCACACTACTTTAGTTCAGGCACACAAATAGATGAATTATATTTGAGCAATCTGCAGGCTTTAGGGGCAGACAGGTATTCTGAGAGATCTGGAAGGAAATAATGCTGGTATGTGGCTGCAGATTCCTATGGAAGACACCTGTGTACAAACTGTGAAACTGCACAGGGTTGCATTCGGAGTATCCTAGGAAGTTACCAACTCAATACATGAACTCCTGCAGCGGAGTCAGTGCAGTAAAAGCATGAACACTGAATTCAATTCAGTCCAAAGTCCTGCAGCTTAGCTCCAGTGCACCTTTGTCAGCAGCTTTAAAACTAATCTCTAGATTTTCAGCTATCTACTGATACAGGGAGCAGTAAGCTTTGGTTATCATTCCCATGTCACAAATGGATGGGCAAAGAGGACAGAGATGTGTTGAACAGCTGTAGATGTTTGTGGCTTGAATGTCTGTTCATAACTGTGCTTTGAAGCCACACAAAGGATGTAGGAATGGAGCATGGAAGAGTTTTAATTTGAATCCAGAGTGGGAGCAGCAACATTTCATTATGACTTGAGTAGTGCTTCCAGACTTCTGCAGACACTTAGAGTGTTGGGGCCCTTGGGAAACTCACTCATACACTCAAGTGAATACATAGAGTTGATTTTGGGTTGCCAAAATATTGAGAAGGAATACTTCACATAGTTATAGATCGGGGTGCAGCACTTCCATTTGGCTGAGGGAGCCTCCCTGATTAATACATTTATTTATACTCCGTAGAGTACAAATGTGTACAAATCTTAGTAACAGACTTCATATTCTCCTACATAAAGGACCTACTCTTTATTCTGTCTTCCTCCTTTTTCTTTGACATCCAAATTGTATATAGACATCTGGACCCTATGTAAAATGTCCCATTCTGTCCAGAATAACTGATGGTTTCTATATTTAAACAATCCTGTCCCAGACCTCCACTGGCTATGGCAGGGCTTCAGGCCTCTCCATGATCTATCTTTCCCTGTTTTCAGACATTAGTTATTTGGGCCTGAAACCACCTCAAAGTGCTTCTGAAGTGACCTTCAATCTCATCTTCCATTCTCCAAAATGGAAACAAATGCATTGTTTTCAGTATATCAGCAGTTTCAGTGATAACAGTGAGGTTTCTTTTATGATAGATCATTAAATGTGCTATATGCACAAAGATTTATTGCAATGCCACACAGATTTTGAACTACTTTCAATAGCGTAGCAATTGTTTTCACTTATTTCTCTTGTTTGTATCAATCACCCATTACCTTGTTTGGGTTAGCAACAGCTTTGGGCAAAAAAATTCCTGAATATGTTTTGAGCTGGGATTGGGAATTGAAGTGCTACTTCCTTTCTTATCTCCGTGCACAAGACTGAAAGCAGCACTTAAATGCTATGTAATGTCTAGCCAGAGACTTTTAAAAAGTCACACACTGATTTAAATGAATTTCATTTACAGTAGCTTGAAATTATTTGGGCTTGAACAAAGGGAACAGTTAGCCATAGGAGCTTAAAACTTATTCTTTGATTTTGCAGTTGTTTAAACACTGTTCCTCCTGCAGAGAAATAGGACAAGAAGAACATTCTGAAAGGAAGAGGATAAAGAAAGGTATTACAAATGGATCAATTTGTCTCACCAACATGACACACATATCTGATGATAAATGCTGGGTGTCTGCCTTTGTAAGTAGAAGATTCTGGATGCTAAAACGATTTTTACAGGAGAGAAGACACATAGCAGGAACAAACAAATAAGAGTGAAAGAAACAACAAGGGCTTTACAGCCCCTTTAAGTAAGAGTACCTGATGACTATCAGAACAAAATCCCAGAGAACGAGCTGCATTTACAACCCTGTGATGTTTATAAAAGCAAGATAAGGAACACTCCTAGAAGTAATGATTTAATCAAACACAAAGTACACTTTAATCGGGCAAGTGTTGCTGCCTCATTTCAATGGCTGGAAAGCAGCCGTACCTGAGAGGTAATGCCTTTAAAGGCAGTGCAGCTCCTGCTCCTGCCTGGAGGGTTGGAGTCCTTCAAGCAACTGAGGAGCTCAGCCTGCATTGGCTGCATTCAGGGATGTGCTGAAAGGTGTTTATCAACCCACATATTTTTTTATCACCTCTACAGGAATAGCAGGGGCATTTTAATGAGTTTCACCCCCACACTGGTATATTTAGAGTCAGATGCCCTTTGCTAGGTTTTCTTGGGCAGTGCTGTGGTTATTGCTAATAAAAAATCCCAGAGAACCACTAAGGCCAGGCAATCATTACAGCTGGGGTTGAGCATGAGAATTCAAGGCTTGCTGTCCTTGCATAATATTCAGAGTAGAAATCAATTTTTTGAGAAAGTGAATACTGTGGTCTGGAGCAGCCAGCATTGCTCTGCAGCAGCACCTCCTGCCCATGGCTGGGCACAAATGAGGAGAATGCACTGTGGTGGGATTAGAAGTGGCTGGGATGCATGGGAAGAATGCTAAATCCTGCTGCCCACACACTGAGAAACCAGCTCAGAAAATACTGCTGTCCCTTCTTTTGAATTCAAGTAAAAATAAAGTTTCTGACATTAAAGCTTCATAAATCATGAAGCTTGATGAACACGGAGTAGGTAGGACAGATGGAGCAAAGGAGACGTGGCCCAATACCTCTGCAGCTGTCCTATCGCATGTTCTGACTGAACTTCTCCTTTCCTTAATGGTTACCACCACTAAGCATGGAGTTTTAAGCAGAAAAGGATGGGCCACAAGCCCACCTTACGTAGGGATGCAGTGAAAATTAGGTTTGAGGAATTTAGGCTGCAGGCTGCAGTGAAATGCAATAATTACTTCACCTGTAACCTGCAAACCCTCACAAAAATTCTGGGACTGCTGTTCCTGGAGTGGCTTTGGCACGTAGTGAGTTTATTTTTGTGCACAGAGTACTTTTTCTTTAGGTGTGTGCTCTGAGATGACAAGGGACATGTGGCTATGGAGCACATAGAAGCAGCCTTTTACAGCACTAAATTATGACTTAGATTGCTCTGCAAATAACCCCCTGTGAAAACAGAGTGATTGTGAACAACATGAAAATGCTGATACCACCTAGTTTGGTAAAACTGGAATTGGTTTCCTTTGGAACAACGGGAATGTGTCACCAAGATTCTTCCTAAGCCAGAGTTTTCAGCTTTCAGCATCTACCTCCTTTTGTAGTCAAGTCTCCAACAGGGCACAGTGAACATGATTTGGAGTTGTTTTGTGTGCTCTACAAGAGTTGCCAAAAGAAAGGAAGTTTATTTCGCACAGGCTGACATGAGACTGGCAACTGAAGGAAATATGGATGAAACAGAAAGTAAAATAAAGTTTTTACTGGTTCCTAGAGTCTCAATCAGGAGCAAAATGTGGTAAAGTTAGGAACAGGAATAACTACAAATGGACAGTTGCAATGGAAATTGTTCTTCACATTTCTGTAGAGGAGGAAGTGGCTTTAAACTAAAAGCGAGGAGATCTGACCCAGTGCCTGATCTAGTGGGTGGCAACCCTGCCATTGCAGGAGATTGGATCTAGATGATATTAAGATCCCTTTCAACCTAAGCCTTGATATGATTCTATGATTTTTCTTAATGGTCTACCTTTGCACAGTGATTTTTTTAAGCAATAAATTGAGTGAAATATAGCTTTATATGAACTTCAATTTAATGGAAGATTTCTAATGGCCTTCTGTGGGATTTTGAACAAGTCTGGAAAGGTGACACAACCCAAATCAATGACTTATTTTCAGTCCTCTGTTCATTTAAATCTCTTCAGTTGTTGAACAGATTCTGCCCCCTTCTAGTATTTCAATAACATTAAATTCTACTATATTTAAACAAAACCGAGAGAGTGGTCTGATAATATTTCACCCTTACTGTGAATAAAAAAACAAATGAAAATTTTGTTAAGACTCTCCATTTGCCAAAGAAAAGGAACAATATATGTATTGTCACAGTAATCCCTCATGGATGCAACCATTCCCAGTGTTGAACTTCACGTGGAGTAAACCATCACTGTTCTATGTGATTTCAGCTGTTTCATATACTCTATAGAGGGGTGGGCCGTTAGGTGTTTAAGGGATAAAAGCTAACCAATATATGCACAAAATATTTTATCCTTCAGGCAGATGAATAAGAACATAAAGCTGAAAAATGTTAACATCTCCTACATATCCCACTTGGTTTGGCTGGTTATCTTGAATAGCCCACAGCATCTCAAGCGGCATTGTTGTTGTCCAGACACCACTGCAGATGTAGACTAATTCTACAATGGTTATCAATGCAAATTAAAAAAATACAGCTCAGTTGAATGTGCCCTAACTTGAATATTTCACTGTGCAAACAAAAGCCCAGCTTTGCTATATCCCTCCAGGTCCAGCCTTCTGCATTAAGGGCTGACACCAGATCTCCATAGATTCATGATGCACAGTTGTCAGGGTCAGGCTTGATCACACAAGCAAGGAACCAGACTACATACACACTGACACACCCCAAAAAAGAAGAGCAGAATTTGGTACAATCCTCCACAGGAGTCAAACAGCACTTACTTTCAGTCAGGTTGGAGGCTGCCTCTTGGTGCATTTGAGTGCATCACTCAATGTGTTCTACCCAAAAAGGCCTCTGGATTTGGATGGAAGTCACCACAAGTGCATGCAGATATATATATATATATATATATATATATATAGCTTTCTCAGCATCTTTTTATTTCATATTTCTGTCTTGCTTACACGGTCAGTGCACAGAGATGCTTCTTGTCCAACCTGCTCCCTTTCCTAATGTCTGAAGACATATTGAGGGCAGCAGTCAGAGCACATCCAGTGACTCAGAAAGGTGAAGATAGCAAATTTCACCTTCTGAGATACAACTGTCAGCCTGTTCCAGACATCTGCCAGCCTGACAGCCCCAAAACAAGCGATGCAGGCAGGGGTAAATGACACCTCTGAAGACGAAGGTGCCCAAGATAATTTAGTGTCTGTATTTTGTGTCCAAGCTGTTGCTTGTTTAGATGAGTAAAACAGTTGGTGAGCAGTTAAGGGAATCCATTTCCATATTACTACCTGGAGACAAATTATTTTTGTCATTGTAAAAGAATGGTTTTATTGTTCTGCGTTCTTTGAACTGTCTCCCAGTTATTTAATGGGGGGTATTTGGAAGATCCGTTGTTTGGTTCTGTGTACTCATTAACTGCAGTTCACCATCACTTGTCCCCAGGGAAATATTGGCCTTTTGTTTCTGAAGCACCTCAGGAACCTTGCTAAATAGGTTTCAAAATTCTAAATAAGTTAGGAATCCCCCTTCTAAGTCATTACAAAAAAGATCACCCACTGAATCATTCTGCTTTCATCTGCGAGCATGTTGAAAAACACATCTGATTGGTAAGTATTTATTATGACCTCTTTTATGATTCCTTTTCAGGGAAACTTGAACATTATTAGAGATAAGAATTGTTTTCTGTGTCAGTGATATTCCTCTCTTTTCCTTCCCTTTGCTGTCACTGTCATGTATAATGTGAAGAACCCAGTGGGGGACTGAAATATGATTTCCTTAGTGTGTATAGAAATCCATGCATTTATATTGTTTGGGTTGCTACTAGTCCAAGTTTTCTGTCATTTCCAGAGCTCAGAACAGCTTCTTCCATTCATCATTCTCTTAATTTAAGCAACAGTCAGATAGCATGATGGATTGGGATGGAGTATCAAATCAAAATCTAATCAAAACTTTACACTATTAGAATCATCTTAGAGCACTGTTTAGCCAAACCAAATTAAATATATGTCCATTACAAATTTTTGAGGTGGCACCCAGCAACAGAACAAGAAGCAATGAGCAGAAAATGCAACCTGGGAAGTTCCATCTGAATATGAGAAAGTACTCTACTGCGAGGGTGACAGAGCACTGGAACAGGTTGCCCAGAGAGGTGGTGGAGTCTCCTCTGGAGATATTTAAGACTCATCTGTAGGCTGACATGTGTGACCTGCTGTAGAGATCTGCTTTAGCAGGGGACTGGGATAGATGACCTCCCTTCCAATCCCTATAATTCTGTGATTCTCTGATTCTGTGAAAATAACTGTTGGAGTTGGCACGGGATAGAATAAGCCACCTAATTTTGCATACACATTGCCTTTGCTTCACTGGATCATTACTTAGTACATATCAATCATGGTCAGTGAATCGGGACATTTAGGTCTGTAGTGTTCACAAGACAGATGAGTACTGGAACAAGAAGAGTTTTGACTTTCAGCAACAGGAATCAATTATCTATAAAACAAATAGAGTCCAGACTAATGCAATTTTTGGCTTATACCTTCACCAATTTTTAGTTATCCAGTCACAGCAGTGAGAGTTTCTAATGTGCTCCCTCATCAAGCAGAATGGCACACAATGTTCACCAGTGAATGTGATGCCACAGTTTTAGAGAGATTCCAGTGTTCTCCGCCAGGAAGTTCTGTTTCCCATAGATTTTCAGTAACTAGAAGGGAAAATACTCAGTACAGTTTCTTCGTCTGGAAAGTTGCACTAATATGTATGGGCTAATGAGCTAGCCTTGAACCTGCTATTTTGCTAACAAGTACTTTATTTGAAAGTGAGTCAGTGTGCATGGGGTGATGGGCTCACAAGGTCATGCATAACGCATGGGAAAATACATTTTTAATCAGTAAACCTCATGTTCCAACAGCTAAGCAATCCTCCGCTCACTTTCTGTGCCAATAATATCTAATACTGTCACGGATATCAGGGAAACCCTGATTAGCTTCAATCCTCAGGCAGGTCTGACAAACAGCTGGGGGATTTTCAAGGCAAATAACTGCAACCCACTGACTTTTTGAATGGCTTGATTGCCTCTGAATTGCTGTCAGAACACTAACCCCAGTGATAACGTGATTATATATTTCAGATACTGGAGATCTGTGTCTACGATGTGATTCTGTTATGGTAATCCTTCATCAGGTTTATCTTTCATAACTTCTTCATACTGGCAGACAGACACGAATGTGTGGCGGGTGAGAAAAATCTATGATCTTTTCTGATTTTTACCCTTCTCAGGACCTATTCCTTATTTTTAACATAACTACATGGTTAAAAAAAAAATTAAAATAAAACCCTAATGCAATTATTTTGTGACAAAATTTCCTCTGAAAAATGATGTAAGGTCAAGTGACTGCCACCTGTGATACTTCTGCTGATTTACGCTGGATCCTTGTGTTTTGATTTTCAGTTTACTGAGTGACCACAGCAGTGAAAAACAGCAGAGCCCTAGGCGGGCTTAGACCAAATCTAGCTGAGATCAAGGTTGGCCATACCAAGCCACCTTGCCACCACTTAAAGGCCTGATATTCATTTCTTCAAACACACTGGGCCCAAACACTTTCTGGGCAATGAATCCAGACATCTGCATGGGTATGGAAGCTGTAATTCCTGAGTGGCTACTCTAAGAGGACAAGTCTAGAACATTGTTCTTTGCTTGCTGATAGGCTTTTGGATCCTTTCTTAGTATGATTCCCTTTGAGCTCTTCAGAAGTCTACTGACAGATATGGAGGAGATAGATCCCCAAATGGCAATTCATAGCTGTCATATTTCTGCTTGTTACACCTTGTTCTATTGCTACAGGCAGAAACTGGAACACAGAAAGTTCTACACTAATGCAAGGAAGAACTTCTTTACTGTCAGAGTGATGGAGCACTGGAACAGGTTGCCCAGTGAAGTGGTGGAGTCTGCTTCCCTGGAGATATTCAAGACCCATCTGGATGCCTGTCTATGAGACCTGCTGTAGGATATCTGCTTTAGGGGGAGTTGGATTATATGATCTCTAGAAGTCCCTTCCAATCCCTACAATTCTGTGATTCTGTGATATTAAACACACAACAGCTGTGGATGGTGCAGAAAAACTGAGCTGATGAGTCACTTTGTTGAGGAGAAGCTTTTGATATTCAGCATTGCTTTATCATCTAGAAAGTGTGGCTACTTCTGAAAACATGGATGAGATCATGCCTTTCTCCCTCATTAAGCCTATTATACCTCTGACTATCCTTCTGCTCTGGTCTTGACTGTATTTCTGCTTATAGGTTGTAGCATTGCTTACCAGATTCAGCAGCCTTGGGACATTCTTCCAACTATCTGACCAATAATCTTAAAATAGCTAATAATAATTCTGTATTCCACTTAGTAAACCCTAATTTATTAAGCTTCTTGCACTTACTTCATTTTGAGCAATATTTGCCCATTGAGATGCTCCTCTACAGGTGATCCCAGTATTGTGATCTTGCCTTGTAATTTCAGAGATAAAAAAGGAGGGTTGTTCTGCAAGCAGAGAACCACTGAAGTACCTGAGCCTTCAGCTGAGGAGTCAGTTGGTAAAATATCAACGAAAAGAAGAGAGAAAAAACAGTCAACGCAGTCTTTCACATCTCATGTCTTTTTTCATTGGAGATAGATGTAAAAGAAAACTCTGGGAACTATGGAAGAATCAGCATCCCACAGTGACTTCTACCTGCCCTTTGAACTGAATATCATGTAATTGCCCCATTTCACGTAACTATTTCCTGTGGTGGAGAAAACATGAAGCTCCTGGTTGATACTGGAATTGTTGCGAGCATCTTTGCTGAACACAGATACAGTGAGTGATAGAGGCCTTAAAAACAGCAGTAGCAAATGAATAACGAACAGGACAGTCACAGGCAAGCATCCAAAACATTTAATTGCACGCTGAACTTACATTTGTTTAGTGGGAACGTCGTTATGTCTCACCAAAGTGTCACACTGTCTGTCTAATGCCCACTGGGCTTGAGTTCAGCAACATGATGGATAGCTCAATTTTCTGAGTAAGCAAAGAGTTCTCCTTGAATGTTAGACACTAATCTTCTGATTGGATTCATTTGGCAGGGAGAATTGCCCCCTGAAGTTTACTAGTAAGAGCTAATCCAACTATTGATAAGGGTGTAAGAGATCAATGCATGTGTTGTTAGCAAAGTACTGAATTCAACTGCTCCCCAGCTACTGCTGCAGAAAAAGTGTAAAGCTATTTTCTACCTTAAAATAAATAAATAAATAAATGCCATCGCTACATTGAGGCAATTTAGCAATATTTAATTAAGGTTAGGGTATTCTTTCTTCATGTGAAGGGGCTTTATACTGAAAATTGAGAAGAATAAAAATTGCAAGCCATTTATGTGCATGTAGAATTGCACATTCAATCCCCAATCCCCTTTGAATCTTTTAAAACTGAAGATTAAAGTTAGAGAAGATAACAGATTGAACCCAGAAAAATTCTTCCACCTATTTTTACATCTTCCAGAGAAATTCTCAGTGATCTTGTCCAAGTTGCTTGCTTTCCCTCTTTTTCATCCTTTCTTTTTTTTTTTTTTATATAGGCAACAAAAAGTATATATCCTTCTTTGCATCAGCTATTTGAGTCTTTGGTGGTGCAACCCCCTCGGACCACTCTGCAATCTCAGAGTAAGCCCACTTTGAACTTTTGCCTTCATACAAGAGCAGTGAGTTGGGACGACCCAGCACTCCCTGTTCCGTGCTAGGAACTGCTGCTCCTTGCACTGTGGCATGAGAGGTACCAGAATGACAAAATATGGGGAGAACTGGAAGTGTGTTGTTGGGAGAAAGCTCCAGGATTATCTCACCTGGACTGTGGCCAGAATGAAAAGTTTTCTGTCTGAAGTAAATTAACTCATTGTCCTATAAATAATGCTTCTAAAGGATGAGCTCTTTGAGCTCTTGTGAACAGCAGTGGGCTGTGATCCTTGATCTCCACCTGGGCTGGGATACCTCTCAGGTTAGACATCTCGAGATTCAACTCAAACTGGTGTTGACAAGGAAGAGCCGTCTTTCAGACAGGTTCCAATTGTCTACTGAGAGCAGATGAAAAGGAAGAATGAGTCCTGAAAAGTGCAATTAATTTAGAAACTTCCTCCCAGTACCCTACAGCAAGTCTCATGGGAACCTTGCCATTCTTGAATCTTTAACGAAGTGACTGTATTTGACTGTAGCAAATTCAATTGAACAGTTGTGTTAAATCAGCTGATTATTAAGTGCTGGTTAAGTGCTACTAAGAATCACGTAACCTAATCTTGTAATTTACTGTAAAAATATGAATAAATCCTAAATTGCTGCTAAATCAGGGTTGCATAATAAAATCTATTTGCAATCACACAATCCTACGTACAAGATCAAGAGGAATACAATTAATGTCTCATTTGTGATCTTCCAGTGTTATCACAGCATAAAGTACTGTAAGTAGGCCAAAAATGCTGTAATTTTTTTTCTTATCTTGGAGCTCACATGTACCATGACCCTTCCTTACCAAGTTCCTTCAAAAAGAGTAAGCTGGGAAATCCGTCAATGTACTCTCTTTGGTACTATGGGAATTCAGGCAAACATTACTACTTGGATGTTTGCAGAGCTATCATTCTCAGCAGTCTCTGAAAAGGGTCTTCAGGGAGAGCTAGAGTATTTTCTTTACATCTCTTCTTCCCTTATTTGCAAACAAAATGTCCCTGTTTCCCAAATATTTAACAATTTTGGGACTTCTCTGGGTGCTCAACCCGATCTGGATTTGTTACAAACTGGTTTGTGGAAAGCCAATATTCCCTTTGCTTGGCTGATCACTAAAAAAACATGCAGTGATTAAATATTTCTGAAATAGAAAAATTTAATAAATGAAAAAACTCCTTTTAACCCTAACATCAAAATATCAGTATAAACCAATGGAAATATGATGGGGGTTTTTTTGATTGGTCTTTTTTGTGAGTTTGGGATGGTTTATTTTCTGTTGTTTTTTTTTTTTGTTTGGTTGGTTTTTTTAGTTGGTTGGTTGGTTGCTGGTTTGCTTTGTTCTTCAAGCAATTATAACTCATCCTGGGACCAAATCCAGCATGCTTTAATAATAAGTATTATTTTAAGCAAACAGACAATTTAATCACTCACTGTTTTGGATAGTGGCAAATACCACTTAAATACAGCTTAAGATGTTATATTCAGTTCAGTTTTGCGATGTAAAACCATCTCACACAGGCAGGTCAACTAGCAGGGTCTAGAAGCTGGCACACATTACTAAAGAAATAAATTTTAAGGACCAAAGTTGTTTGCTTGTCTGTTTAAAAAATTGTTTTCCTACAAAGGTTTTAAGCAGATATTAATTGACTTACTTAGAACCTGTCATTGCATTTTCATGAGCTTTGCCCTGCACTACTGAAGTGTTGAAGGTGCCACAAGACAAAGAGTTAACCTATTACAGCAATGGCCCTTTTAAGATGGATATCAACACACAAGATTTTTTATGATTGTTGGCCTAGTGGTTGTCAACCAGGAGCATCCTGCTTCTTTCTGAATCTGACAGACATCTTTTTTTGCTCTTTATCAAAATAATTTTGGCTCTTAGCACTGCTCAGTACAAACAGGAGCTGAAAGGAGATTTTAGGGAAGCAATGAGAACAATAGAGAGAGATTACAGAAAGTTATGATGTTTCTTATAATCCTTAACAAAAGTTACAAATAAGGTCTGAACCAATCACAAGAATGCTGCAGGCTGAGATTCCCTCAATTTCTGCATCTCAGTCTCTCCTGAGCCCCATATCTCAACTATTCCCTTTGAAGGGAGAGTATTGATAGCTTTATGTGTTGTATTGTGCTCAGAGACACGGATATGAGCTATTATTTTACACATTGTTATCAAGAAATTGTCATAAAATAATTGGCTATGCGCACACTCTTCCCTTTTTGCCAAATGTTACAACTTGACAGAAGATGAGAGTTGGACAGAGATGGCCATTAATGCTTAGGGAGATTAGATCCTTTTTTTGTGTTCATGATTCAGCCTGCAGATTGAGACTGCAATTTTGGTGTGGGCGTGTGAGACAGATGTCTAAGTCCCTATCATACTCAATCTAGCCAGTAGATGTTTCCACATGGGCAGATCTGTTATCTCCCATTATACCCTACTTATAAATAGTGCAGTTAGTGGAACCCAGAGCGCTAGTTAGCTCATCCTGACTGGGTACCTGGGGCTTAATTAAGTTGCTTGATGATAAACAATTGGTAACATTTTGAGATCTTGGGGCTATTTCACTTGGTCTCCATATGTTCAAGAAGAGGGGAGCTCTTTTAAGTCCTGAGTAATGTCTGCCAGCCTTGTGCCATCTTGAGTGCCCTAGACAATTCAGATGCTGCTATATATTTATGTTTAGGTAATGGAAACCCATTCCCACATTTTTATTTCAGCAAAATAGGTCTCTACACTGCCTAGATGTTTACTGAATGGAACAAAACTTCAAACATCCATCCCACATGAAAATAGCTCTATTAGACATATTTTCACCACAAAATGAATTACTGGCAAGGTGTCTTGCAACTTAGGAGAACTCAGTAGCATTTATGTTTCACATTTGCTTATTATACTGAAAAAAAAATTGGGAAAGGGACTTAAGAAGAGACAGAGAAAAAAAAAACACAAAGCATCTTCCTCCTATTGAAAATTGGTCTCAATTCAAGTGTCAGGCAAGACAATGCTGGTCTGAACACTCAAATATTCTCAAGGCAGTGCAGTATCTCTATAACAGGCTTACTTTCTTCTGCCACTGGAGCAAGTCAGACTACAGAGCACTTGCCTTCATCCTGCACTCACTATCATTTTCATAGTAAAGCCAGATCATCTAAAGATCTCAGCCTTTATGCTTGCTTATTATTTTCACACATGTGGTGCCAACACCTCCTGTCAGAAAAACAGAACTGTTTTGGACTAAGAACAGGTGGTGAGATGAATGCTATGAAGACTTAGGAACTTAAAAGCAAAAGACTAACACAGTGGGGAGTGACTGAACAAGCTCCCAAAATTTCTTTGTATTGAGAGAATCAAAGCAGCTTTAGAAGTTATTGTTTAAAAAATACCAACGTGTAACCAACATGTTTGTTGTGTGACTCACTAGCCATTCCAAGCATGATGAATTTTGGCTTTATCTTTTATTCAAGGGGCCTGTAAAGGCCAGTTTTCTGAAGAGTCACAGCAAACAAATTTATTTTAGACAAATAGTGAATTGGATACAGCAAAAGAAAAAGTAATCAATTGAGGCTAAAAAAAATCATATGAGTCAATGCAATACAATGAAAAAAGAGCACTGAGGTGCATATCTCATCATCACTGAGATTAATGGATATAATGATGGATTTCCCTTTCAAATTCAAATTATGACATGAACAGGATGTTACCTCAAGGTCTATGCTGGTCTGACACCGCTGAGTACACATACCCTAAAGCAGGCTGTGATGAGAACACTCAACTAGAACCAGCTCCTAGCCCCTTTCTTGTCAACAAAAGCCTTTGCAAGTAAATGTGTTTGTGGCTTTGCTAAAAAATCAGCCTGTCAAAAGAGATACACAGGAAAAAAATTGTTGTTTTCAGCCATATCAGTACCATCATCGATACAAAGGGAGGTCGAGGATTGGGATGTAGTGGTAAATCATAAGTTTCATCTTACTGCTTATGTAAATATGGACAGAATACCATTGTACTAAATAGAATCAGTACATGGTAAGTGAGAAATCTTCCAAGAGCTTTGTTTGGGTTCATCTTTCAAGTTGTATGAGTTCCTCCAATAAAGTTATTCTTTGCAATGAAGTTACCCATAAGCTAGCTTTCTTATATATGGACACTCTGGCACAAAGTCAGTTTTGGCCCAAACCTGAGTTTTGTGGATTCCTTAAATCCATACATACGGCACTGGTGAGCATGGCACAAAAGCCTTTTATCCTGTCTTTTTTCAACTGGACTCCATGTAGACTGGGAGAGATATCTCAGGATATAAAAACCCATTGAAAACACTGTGAGAAGGAAAGTTCTTTCATGGGATTTTTTTCTAGGGGGAGAGAGGGAGCAGGAAACAGAATATTTTTATTTGAAGTCATAAATTTCATTTTGAGTAGCTCTGACACAGCTGGTAATATGTAATGTCCAAGTTTTGGACAGCAGTTGGAGTCATCTCTCCATTTTGTCTGGAAGCCTACAGTATAATCCAGGACTTAGAGAAAAAAAGATGTTCGTTTAGTCATAAAATCTGTTCTGATGAAACTGACATCACTTTACTGGCTACAGAAGTAGTTACTTTGCTCTTTCTTACATCCTGTACCATATTAAAATTGGAATTAGTCTTGTGATAGAGACTTTAATATGAAGAACGGTAAGTACCACAAAACCAAGTACCAGGTCCTACACTTTGGCCACAACAACCCTATGAAGCACCACTCTCTGCTTGGGGCAGAGAGACTGGGAGACTGTGTGAAAGAAATGTATCTGGCAATGTTGGCTAACTCTAGGTTGAACATGAGCCAGCAGTGTGCCCACGTGGCCAAGAAGGCCAAAGGCATCCTGGCTTGTGTCAGCAGTAGTGCAGCCAGCAGGAGCAGAAGTTGATCATCCCTCTGTACTCAGCTCTGGTGAGGCCACACTGAGTGCTGTGTTCAGTGTTGGGCTCCGCGCTACAAGAAAGACACTGAGGCCCTGGAGCGTGTTCAGAGAAGGGCAACAGAACTGTAAGGGGTCTGGAGCACAAGTCTTATAGGAGTGGCTGGGGGAACTGCGATTGTTTAGTCTGGAGAAGAGGACCTTCAGGGGAGACCTTATGGCTCTCTACAGTTCTCTGAAAGGAGGTGGCGGTGAGGTGGGGGTCAACCTGTTCTCCAGGGTAACAGCAATAGGACTGGAGGGAATGGCCCCAAGTTGTGTCAGGGGAGGTCCTGGTTGGGTACTGGGAAAAATCTCTCTGGAAGAGTGGTCTGGCACTGGAAAGGGATGCCCAGGGAAGTGGTTGTATCACTGTTCCTAGAGATGATAAAAAAATGTGGAAATCTGATGCTAAGGGAGACAGTCAGTAGGTCATGTTGATGGTAAGTGGATGGTTGGACTGGCTGATCTTAATGATTCATGATTCTAAGATTCTATGATTCTATGAACTAAGATTCTATGATTTAAAAAGGAATTATGGCAAAAATCCTTGAGTGAAGTGACCGTAAATCTCAGAAATTCTGACCCCATCCTGTGTTTTGTTTTGTTTTGTTTGTTTTTTTAATTTATTTTGCTTCTGGGAGAGGTCTTCAGAGAAAAAGGAGAATAAATAAATATACATCTCTCATTCCTCTCTAGAAAAGTAAAATTTCAAGGTTAATGCTATGCTTCAAGATCCCGCTGAGCAGGATAAAAGGCGTTTTGCCACTCACCTCTGACAAAATGTTCAATTCTTTGACTTATTTTTCAGCCTTTCTAACCATTTTTTTGTTTTGTTTTGTGTTGTTGTCCTCCCTTCATTGATGATTTGTACAGATCTCTTGGTCGGAAAGGCAGGCCAGACAAAATGAAGGGAAAAGGAGCACTGAGAGACAAATTTTCCACATCTGCATTGCATATAAGTGTCTCCTTCTGGTCTCCCGGGGGAGTGCATGACACAACCTATCACATTTTCTAGCACTGTCACAAATCTTTTTTCCCAAGAAGTGGTGACACTGCTCTATTCTTACAAATTGCCCCAGTAAAAGACAGCCATAGTGCTTTTCGATTTCTACCTGCATTTGAAACAGTTATAAGAGCAAAATGAAACAAGATCTACTACATATCTACAACAAGCAGATGTTTATGAATGAGATTCATAAAATATCAGATTAAGCTGTTTGGGAAATACCTAAGTGGGAAATCACAGAATCTCAGACTGGTTGAGGCTGGAGACACCTCGAGGTCCCTCCAGTCCCACCCTGCTCCAGCAGGATCACCCAGAGCTGGTGCCCAGCACCACCTACAGGCAGCTGCTGAGGATCTCCAAAGGGGAGACTCCACAGCCTATTTGGGTCTCCGTGACAATGCTCTCTCCATCCAACCTGGTGGTGATATATTGCCTAGTGAAGCCCAGGACACCACTGGCCTTCTTCCTTTGCCCAAAGACACGTTGCTGGCTCATGTTCAAGTTGGTGACCATTGGGACCTCCAGGTCCTTTTCTGTATTCCAGCATGTTTGATACCTGGGGTTTTTTCTCCTCAAGTGTAGGATTTCACACTTCTCTTTATTGAACTTCATGAGATTCTTGTCAGCCTGTTTTCTACAGTCTGCCCAAATCCCTCTGAGTGGTGTCATTCCCCTCTGGTGTCCTCAGTTTCATGTTTGTCCTCTTCTTTAAAACATGAAATCCCTGGGAAAAGTAGTTTTCCTTCTTATACACTGTCACAATTACTTCTAAGTGTGACTGTACCTTTCCTCATCTGTGAGAAGCTGACTTAGCTAATAAGTTTATTGGACAACTATATGCCATGGAGAATTCAGCCAGCTGTTGGCAGTAATCAAAGTTATGGCACGGGGCTGGATCTCAACCTTTCAGTCTTGTTTATGCAACACTGTGGATATGTGTCATTGAACAGTTCACACAACAACTCCTTGCCCAAATTGCTTTGCAGATTTGATCATGCACAGCTCCTGAGATAAAGGTGTTCTATGTTTAGAAAGTGCCCTTCAGAACCAAACCCACATCTCAGTTTTCCTTGCATCCTTGCCATGACCCCATTGGCCTTGAAGATAGCAACAGAGGAATAGACAGAAGATTCATTTAAAAAAAAAAATATATATATATATATATGCTGAGATTTATTGTAATGAAACCTCTTGTTTAACAGGCTGTATGTTTATCTGAAAAAACAGGGAAAGTGCTGACTCTTGAGATCCAGAAAAAAGGTACATATGAAATCCTGTCATGTGCTTATTTAAAGGAACTGGCTGGGTTTCTTAGGTGGTGGGTTCTTTGTGTGGGGGCTGCATGTTTCACACTGAGTTGAAACACTGGCTTTGCTAAGTCCTGTTGTGATTTTGTGGCTTTCAGAGACCAGAGGGTGTAATTCCAAGGTAGTTATACTTGGCTCTTCTAACAAAGTAAAATTAGATATTGCTGGATTATGTAAAATCAAGAGAGCAATGAGTGACCTAAGTATCTAGGGTATGATTCAACTGTGAGAACACAGATATCTATGATCAAGATGGCATGCCTGAGCTGCTAGTCTGGGGATTGCTTGCAAGTCCCCAGTCCTATGAATGGGAAACAAAGCACAATTCACCCAAAATGGACCATCTGAACTATACCCTAAAAGTTTACATTCCTTTCCTCTGCCTCACTATAAGCATGACTAAAGTGTCTGCATCATGGGTAAATACGAATTATGAGTGGTAAACGATGCATGAGTTGAATTTCATCACTGTAATCATGAACTTCTTAAGTAATTAGAGATGATGAATAGGCAGATCATCTGAATAGTTTATTTCAATATAACTTTTACTTCTCTATATTCACTATACATGAAGAACAAGCTTTGACAGGCATGGAGAGCAGACAGGTTGAAACATTCATTACTGCCTTGAACTTTGATGTCACTACAAGTGCATGAATACCTCTTGGGTATCACAGTAAGAGGTGTGATTAGTGACTGCTGATCTGACAACAGCAAGCAGAAAGATTGCATTGGTTCAGACTGCATGAGTCTACTGGGGAAAAGGATCGTGTGGAGAAAATAGCTATCAGCTGTGGCTCTATGACTGAAGTTCACACGAATTTGCCAAATGTACAAAGTTTTATGATCCTGAAAGGAAATTAATCCTGGGAACATCGTAAGATATGTACCTTTGGTAAATTCTTGTTAACCTAAATGACTGATCAATCAGACTGGATAGTCATGTTCTCAGTCAAAGGCTATGAAAACCTGGGCTCCTCTTTCTCATCAAAAACAATAAAAAAGATTAATTCAAAGTTTAAATAAGATCCTTCCTATATCAGTACGAATACTAGATTGAGGAATAGCTAGTCTGCAGAAATCTTTATTAAATAATCTACTTTCTGTCTTATTTCCTTTTCTTCTCCTCTCCTCTCCTTTTTCTATCTGTTGTGAAGAGAGTCCATTGAAATAACATAGGCACAGTGTGTGACAAAGGGGGAAAAATATCACCCAACTTGGTTTAAATGAAGCAAAACATTCCTTTAATGTCAGCTGGTTAATCAGTTACAGGAACAGTTTCTCCTGTGCGTCATAATTATCAGACACAAGGCCAGAGGGCACCTCACACATCCCATAAATGTGAGTATTCTCTCCATATTACGTAAAAGGTTGCCAGGTAGAGAAAGTAGAAGAATAACTTCTGTTGCCAGCTCATGTGTGCAGAGTGGCTCTATGTCAAAGTCCACACTTTCCACACTCTGGGGGAGTATCTCCCAGGGCAGAACTTAAACAGCAGCTACTAGTATGGCAGCACGAGGTATCTGACACTGGTCCTAGAGCTGCATATCCATGAACATCCTCAGCATGCACTGGATGTTCCAAATTATCTTCCACCTCTGCCAACACCAGATGAACTGAATTGCTCACAGATTGGAACTGCTGACATAAACCGTCAATGTAGGTACTATATATCTGCAATATGTCATGGTTATCTCCCAGCCATCACCATGGTGCATCATCAGGAGAATTTCAGAATAAACATTTTGTGTGAGAAACACCCTTCTTCTCCTTGCACCAACAGTACAGAACCTAGCAAAAGATTTGACTGCCTGGCACAAAACTGTTATGGATTCAAATCTGGAGGTTTCTTGCTGAGCTTCATTGTGGCAGATTGGGCTCAAAGCCACTGTACAACATCTTTCTCTCCTTTTGTGATTCAGCTGTATTTTCACTGCCAGCTTTAGCAGAGCAAGAATACATTTTGTCCAGTATTTGTACTCAACAAATCTTTTACCAAAATGATGCAAAGCCTGCCTGGGTGGGTGTGCAGCAATATGTAGGGTTTACCCCAAGAGCCACCCTCACCCTTTCCCCACCACCACCCTTTCCCCGCCACACCTTTCCTCCCTTAAGTGGAGCTTTACACTCAGCTCCACTTTATTTCAGAGAGAGCTTACTTCAGAGGTTTGAGGCTGTGCATCCCAGGGAAGTGTAAAACATCTTCTGGGATATTTGTCTTTTTTATCCTTCCAAGTTTGTCTCTTCCAATGGACAGTGGAGGTGAAAGATATGTCACAGAAGACATGGAGGTCCCAGAGGGAACAGTGGGATTGCTGAAGATGTACAGTGCTGGAGTCCCTCTGGCTTAGATATGAACATGAGCACTGCCAGAAAGGAGTGGAATTAAACCGTAGTGCACATGGCTTAGTGTTAATTGAGGCTTAACACTATGTTTGTGTTTATGTTTATTTGAGCTATTTGTATGAACTCAGCCTAGTTGTTTATAGAATTGTAGAAATCCATTATGGCTGCTTTAGCAACCTTCAGTTGAATGAATTTTAGTTGGGGCTGTCCCCTGGATGAGGGAGATTTAGCTTCCAGTCTCAGCTCCAGCTATTTCTTTTTAGTGTGTGCTAAAATTCCATTTGAGAACACATATAAATGTATTGGCCCCCTGAGCTACTCTCTCCTTTACTGCTTGGTACAGCACCAACCTCCTCATTGCACAGTGTGCATCTGGGCTTGTGAACATCACACTTCTCTCTGTGCAGGGTCCATTCTCTGTCCACATCACACTTTGAAACTGGCGGTTCCTGGACCCCTTTAGGAGGACTTCTCCAACTTCCTGGACTGAGCATAGGCTATTTCACAGAAACCATCATTATGTTTGCAGTGAAAATCACTTTGTAGTTATGTGAATACCTTTTTTGTGACTTTAACTGCATAAAAAATCACTGTTGCTCTTATCACTACGGTGCTTGAAACTCATTCCCCCATGATCAAGATTATGGCAATTCTTTGACCTCCAGCACCTCCTGATCACACTATATTATACCATCAGCTGATCTCCCTAGGACACTGGATGACCAAGCCAGCAAATTCATCCCCTTAATTTTCCATGCCTGAGCTCAGACAGATCCTTATAATGACATGATATTTACCTGGTAAACATTTACAGCCCCAAACGTTAGTTATTAACACAGGAGGTGGTTGGTATTTGTACTAAAGCACTAATTAAATGCTCATTTCCAGTACAGTTATATTTATTTCCCAGAGCACAGAATGAATTATGGAAGTGACACATTTCAGAGAGCAGAAATATTTGCTGGGGGAATATTTCTTCTGAGACTTCTTCTTCCTATTCCCTTTATGGTAAAATGCTGCTGGTTTTTAACAGAGAATCATGCTGCTGAGTGCTCTGTGCTTAAAATCATAAAAATACTTGTTCCTGAAATGTAATTGCTTGGAACATGAGTACAATGGCCATTTCAAAGCAGAACGATTTTATTGGGGTGGGGTCTATTTGTTTTATTTATTTATTTATTTTTCATAATATTACTGGGAGAGAAAGAAATGCATCAAGAGGGGGAAAAAATAAAAGGCAGAAAATCCATGAGGGAATGGAAACAAGAGCACATGGGATTTCTTTTTCTCTGCTTTGTGGGGAAGTGAGTATTCAGCACAGCAGGAGAGAAGAGGAGACAATTGCCTACCATGTTGGGTAGTTACCCAGCCCTGTGTGTTTTTAGGATGATTTTTCATGGAGTAAATCTGGATCACATGTTCCAATCATTATTCGATTCGATTTCACTCCTCCCTTTCTGAAAGCATCGAAGCAGCATGCTCCACTTCCTAGAAACCAGACTTCTGAACAGGGGAATAGAGCAAGCATACTGCCAGTTCCAACACTTCTGAATACCATCGAGATACTCTTTATGGATCTTTTTTTTTTGAAGGTATTTAGACATCTTGATGTCTATTTAACTACACGCAGATTCAGGAAGCTTGCTCCATCTGTGCTACAGAGATCAGTCAGCTTCTGCCTGATCAACAGATGTCATTTTAAGACTTTCAATCAGCAGGAAGCAATCTTTATGGCCTATGAGTCCTACGGAGGTGACCAAGGCCAGGCTGAATGGAGCCCTGGGCAGACTGATCTGGTGGGGGACAACCAGCCCATGGCAGGGGGTTGGAATAAGATGACCTTCAAAGTCCCTTCCCACCCAAGCCATTCTGTGATTCTGTGATTCTATATCCAACTCTGATGACTCTGAAAAGGCTTTAATACGGTATCTCCTAGAAGATGTCTGAAGAATGAACTCTGCTGAGCACATATCTGGACCAAACAGCAGGGACCACAATATTACCATCTATAATTACAGAATCACATAATCACTGAATTCCAGAGGTTGAAAGGGACCTCGATAGATCATTGAGTCAGTCGGTCGCACAAGTCAGCGTCCAGATGGGTCTTGAGTAGCTCCATAGAAGGAGGTTCCACAACCTCTCTGGGCAACCTGTTCCAGTGTTCCATCACCCTTGTTGTAAAGAAGTTTATCCACATGTTAGTATAGAACATCCTGTGTTCAAATTTTAGGCCACTGCTCCTTGTCCTATTGCTACACACCACCAAGAAGAGCCTGGCCTCACCCATTTGCCTTCCACCTCCCTTTAGATATTTATCAACATTGATAAGATCACCTCTGAGTCTTCTTTTCCCCAGGCTGAACAGACCCAGGTCACTCAACCTTTCCTCATATGGGAGATGCTCCAGACCCTTTGTCATCATTGTGTCCCTCCACTGGACTCCTTCTAGGAGATCCCTGTCTTTTTTTGAACTGAGGAGCCCAGAACTGGACACAGAAGTATAAAGAAGACTAGAGGGAGAAGATCACCTCCCTTGCCCTTCTGGCCAAGCTCTTTTTAGTGCAACCCAGTGAAGGTTCCATTGGCCTTCTTGGCCACCAGGGCACACCGCTGGCTCATGGCCAACCTGTTGTCCATCAGAATTAGATTCTATGGTCAATCATGGAGCCTGAGGAGTTAATCTGGTTTAGTTAGGCATCTTGGAAAAGTACTGTATGAAGTCGGAAGGTAATTCTCATCTGTCCTGAAAGCTGAATCAATCTTTGCCGGCTGCTGAAATCTTACTGAAGAGGTGCAGTGTGCACTGCCAGTCATAGTGAATTCTGCTCTGTTTGCATTGTCAAAATCTATTTTAAGTTTTTGGCAGGACTGCAACGCATGTTTTCACTGACTTCCTATTTATAAACAAAAGGCATTACTTAATCCACACCTCTCGCAGTATTTGCAGGGATGGTTGAGTGTGTGCTTTCTTCCTTTCTTATGTTTCTTTTCTGGTCATTCAGAGCACAATGGTCATTCAAGAGCACACCTTGCAAGCTAAACTAGAAACTGATGACAATTGCCATGTGTTAGCAACAAACTCTAAAATATACAACAGCAAGCTAGAAGGGTGCCAGCCTTTGGAGTTAAAAGCAAAGGCATCCAAAATACCAGAATTATGCAACAGCTTTCAGCTTTTTTGGGATAACACTGCATGTGTCCTAAATGTTTCATGTTTGTGTGTTAAAAGCAAAAGGCAGTGTATCAACTTAGAAAACAAACAAACAAACAAACAAAAAACACCCACAATGATTTAAGAAAACAACTTAACGTTATCTATTTTAGAGTCTGTCCAGAGACCTTTGGTCTTTGGTTCATGCTCTTTCTTATGCTTAAAGTGTCCTCATTGCACAGATAAAGTATTTCATAGAATCATAGAATCATAGAATGGCTTGGGTTGGAAGGGACCTTAAGGATCATGAAGCTCCAACCCCCCTGATGCATGCAGGTCTACCAACCTCCACATTTAATACCAAACCAGGCTGCACAGGGCCCCATACAGCCTGGCCTTGAACACCTCCAGGGATGGGGCATCCACAGCCTCTCTGGGCAGCCTATTCCAGCACCTCACCACTCTCGTAGTAAAGAACGTAAGAACTGTATTTGAGACAGTCTGTCTTCAGGATGAGATTAAAGTCCTGGTTCATTATTTTCTGAGAATGAATTGACATTTTGTAAATGCGTTAAGCACATTAAGCAGTTTGTAATTATTCAACAAATGGAGAAAATGCTTTTCGGTACATGGGCTGGCATCCATGAAGTACAACAGCAGGAAACACATTTAGTACCAAGCTGTGCATTCTGATATGTACCTAAAAAGCCCAGAGAGCATTTTCATGGCTGCTGGAGCCACGTCCAGAGGGACACTGAAGTTAGCAGCTCAGTACCATCCATCCATAGCAAAATTCTTCCTGTATCCAGTGCCAAAGGAAACCTCTGCCATGGTGTCTCAGTGCACTTAAGTACAGCCTCTTTTATAAACCAGAATAATTAATTACTGGCCTACAACACTCAGATATAATCTATAAAAGGAACAGTTTGTAAATTGGCTCTAGTAAAAACAACAACAACAAAAGCAGGCTAATTTCAATCAGTATAGTCAAATCATAGATTCATAGAATCATATGAGCTGCAAGGGATCTTTAAAGGTCATCTATTCACCTGCAATGCACAGCAACACCCACAACTCCATCAGGTGCTCAGAGCCCATCCCTTGACCTTGAGTGTCTCCAGGGATGGGGCACCACCACCTCTCTGGGCAGCCTGTGCCAGTGCCTCACCACCCTTATTGTAAACAACTTTTTCCTTATATACAGTCTAAATCTCCCCTCTTTTAGATTGAAACTATTTCCCCTTGCCCTATCACAACAGACTCTGCTACAAAGTCTGTCCCCTTCCTTCTACAGTCCCTTCAGATACTGAAAGGCCGCCAAATAAAGACGTGTTGTTTGCTCAGAAGCAGGTTATGACACCAGACTTAATTATGTCTAATTGCAAGAACATCTAACCTCTGAGATACAAACCAGGAACAATTTTCTGTTATGTTATGGTAGTCCAATGTGTTAGTGTAAGGAGAGAGAAAGTGGGGGGGATGAACTTACTTAGCATCAGTGTGCTTGAATAAAACACTGTTGGTTTATATGCCTCATTTTATTTTATAATCGGGACTAAACTGATGCACTGAGAGCTTGAAGCCAAGTTTACACTTTGTCTTGCTTGAAAACTCTTTGGAAATAAGTTTGTTATTTTGGTTTCACATTTACATTTAATTTGCAAGAGATTCACAGGTCTCTCCAGAGATACTGAATCAGTGAGCTGTGCAGTATTGAGGAAGACAAACTGTGATACATAGGTCTTGCCAAGAAGTTAAATTCTTCCTTGGTATGAAGAAAGATGGGAGGAAGGTGTTTGATTTTACAAAGCCTGGCTGGTGGCTGGTGATGAAGATGGGGCCATAACAGTGTAATCAGCACAGACATTCTCATTTTTTAATGAGAGTGAGAATCATCAGGGCTGATTGTTGCCATTGTCATGAGACATTTCTCTCGCAACACCCATGATGATTTCTCAGTTTACTTCTTTGCACTTTTTAAAATCTTTCTGTGCCCTGTTTAGATAGTTTTGGGTATTTCCCCTAATGTGCTGACTCAGTAACACATCAGCCTTCCCAGGATGCTGAACTTGCTTGAAAATATTATCAAACTCAGGGTTTTCAGGGCTGGGCAACTGCCTGCTCAGTCATCACATTGAAAGCACTGAGCCATGGAACAATATCTGTTTGGAAATTAGCGAGCCCATAATAATGTCATGGACCATTCATTAGACTGCAGGGATCATAAGATAACAGGCCCAGGAGATGGTGCAATAAATGTTATTATAAGCAAAGCCAGCTGCCAGGAGGAGGGAACCAGCACTGCTGTAGAAAATGGTTAAGCCACAAATGTCATTTTAAGAGCTACAAACCTGACAGAAGGACAAGTCATGCCAAAAAAAAAAAAAAAAAGTAATAAATAATAAACCTTAGACAATCCATTATTTATATGTGCTGGAAGGGAATATGCTGAATATCCTTAAAGAAATACAAAAGCCTGCTTGTTCTCGGTGTTTTATTTCCACACTAAACACTCCTCCGGGGCTCTATGCAGTCACACTTTTACAAAATAATGAATAACACTTATTCATCTTTCTTATTGTTATTTTTTCCTACTTGATAATTTTGCTGTAATAGTTAACACCTGGGACAGTCCAATCCTTATCTTCGTGTTTCCACTAAGGTAAGAAGAATTATTTCCCATTATTCCAGCAGGCAATCTGTGCCAATTATATATTTTTTTCCACTTATATCAGTTAATGGAAAAAAAATTCTCATTAACCTTTATATCAACTGGATTTACGCCTGCCATAGATAAGAGTCTGTTCCTCTCTTTACCACACAGAAGAAATTCGCACTGAACTAATGAACACTTAACTTACCCAAATTCAATGATTTGTCTTGTGATACCATGAGATTTGCTGGCAGTGGTCCCTACTGTCCCTTAAGACCATATATCACAAATTTGGCTTGAGTTGCCAGTGGTTGATAATTGCAAAAGAAATCCTTTCAGTCTTTGGCATATTTTTTCCTGCTATTTTCAGCTCCTGCCAAAAAGCGTATGTATAAATTCTGTGGCCTGGATACGCAAACGAATAATGAAAACGAGAACAAACCATCTAGACTGCATATAATAGCAACAATACGAATTAATTTATCTTTTTTCTATTGTAATCAGTAGGCTCAAATGTTGGTGTTGCCATGGAGGGAATCTTGACCTTGTTTCCCAAGAACCAATGAATGTCTCTTGATAGGTGAATTCAACCACTGCACTTCAATCAACTTCAGCATGAGCCTGATTAACTCAGAGCATTGGCGGTCTGCACTAAACAACCCATCATCTGGCAGTCACTCACAGTAAGTTGAATTTCTGATCATCTTCATCACGTCTCAAAGTGTTAATGAAAATGAGTAGGCTTACGGAAGAGTCACTTTCTAGTAAAAATTTCCTTATCTTTTCGTCTCTGAGCAATGCCAGCTTTTATTCTTGTTATTTGCCTCCTGAATAAGACATAAAGAAAAATTGCTCAGTCGGCCAGTTAATGACAAAAAGTTTGAGAACATTCAAGCCTTTCAGTGCTCCAGTTTTAAAGCTAATCTTGCAAGGAATCATAGTTTTTTTTAAGATAAATTCATAGAAATGTGTGAGAAGCTCATCTTGATGCCTCAGCTCTGTGTTTTATCTAAAGAAAGTCCCCAGGATCTCTTGGTCACGGTGAAAAATACAACAGGGATGTATTGTGAGTCTGGAACACCAGAAAGTAAACAAAATAAATGAAAACACATCTTTTCTAAAATATCCTTACTCTTAATCTGGACTCATGATTTTGAAGATTTGACTTCAGTGTTCAGATCTGGCACAAACGCAAAATTTTAATTTGAAGATTGGAATGAAATAAAAGGATCCTACCCCACTTTCTGCAGGTTTTTTTGTTTTGTTTTTTTCCTTATACTGTGGAAATTTAAAGAGCCTTTGGTCTGTACTGTCCTTCACATTCTTTCAGTTTGACTCCAGGTCGTTCTTAGTGCTTTCTTGTGTAAATTGTCTGAATGAAGTTCAAAAAGTAGAGATAGTGAACAAAGAGGTAAATGGAGAATTTTCTTCCTCTCATATTTTATTTTCTCTCATTTCCTTTCCTTTTTCTCTTTTTTTCTCTCCTTTTTCCTTTTTTTTTTTTTTTTCTTTCTTTTTTTTTTTTTTTTTAACTTCCCATTTTCCCACTTGGTGATTATCATGGTACTTTCCTTTGTCCTGCATGGAATGCTAGCACTTCCTATATGCCAGGTTTCATACTCCTCAATGGTGAAGTGAAATGAATGAATGAATAAATAACTTACAAGAGAGAGAAAAAAACTGTAAAAGACTCCTTTTCATTTCATAGTTAAATTTGAATCAGAAGAAAATAAGAGTTCAAAAGGGCTGTGAAAGTTTTAATGCACTTTTATTCTGAGCATAAAAGATGAAGTAGATCACATTTCTGCTAGGCTAAAGGGGCAGGAGGCAATGGATAGAGCTGTTTGTGCAGAGAATGCTTGCAACATTTCTAATTGCACCCACTGATGAAGCATGCATGCTTGCAGTCCTTTTCTTAATTGACCGTTTCATGATCTGGAACATCAAACAGATTGAAATGATTTTTCTTGGCACCCGCCTTTGCAGATGTGAATGAAAATGCTCTAATTGAGCATTATCACTGTAACATCAAATAATATAAACTTTATCTTCTCCATGCTGACATACCTGTGGGTCTGGCAAAAAGAAGGAAGGAATATCAGGCATGAATTACATAACTACATCCCTAAGAGTTAGCACAGTTTTGTTGTTAGCAGCAGAATCCCTCCAACCTAAATGCAGCCCTCTGAAAGCTCAGTATTTGGTATAAGACCATTTTAGGGCAGAGTTCAATCTGAAATTGAAATATCTATTTATTTGGGCAGCTACATGTAGATACCTACATGTAAACCTGGTGGCTATAGTAAATTACATTGTCTTAACTTCTGAACTAACATATCTGCATGGAACCAGCAGGTATTACAAAGGATCTTTCTTTCACCCATCTGGTGGTATAGTTGGAGGCCAGGAGAGCACCCCACAGTGCCTGAAATGATACTGAATGCTTCTGCTTGGCAATTAAATCCTGTCCTTTCTGGTTGATCACCATTAGCAACCAGACTGACTAGATTATCTCCACTGAATGTAAATGGAGCTAAAACACTCATCTCATATGGAGAAACTTGCACTTAGAGTTTGGATGCCTTAATCTTGAGATGAATTTCTCCCTTAGGGGCATGGGCAGATGGCATAGGATCTGTGAAAGACCTCTGCAGAAGCTAGAAACCGAGAAGAATACTTATGGCATCTCAGACTGCACTAAACAACTACATGGGGCATCTGAGTTGAGCACTCAATCTTCTGAAGTCAAAGAAGGGAGGTCTGCACTTCCCTACAACACTCAGTCTTTCCTAAAGCACGCTTTTAACATGATTTGGTTTACATTCAGGTATCCTATGGAGATGCCTCCATACTCCCAGTAGCCCTTTACAGAGCTTGGATGGCTTGGTTATGGCTACCTTGTATGTAGCTAGGGTGGCAATCAGGGACATGGTTTGCTGAAGGGACTCAGTAAGCCAGGTTGATAGGTGGAGTTGATGATCTTGAAGATCATTGTTCATTTAGATGATTCTGTAACTCTACTATTCTAACTTGTTAGAGGGCATGAATTCCATTGCTGTGACTTCCTGAAACAAACTCAAGGTCATCTGTTTTCTCCTGGTCTGCCACCATGAAACTGTGGGACCATCATACACTTGCCATCTCACTTCCCATCACTTTAGGTTGCAAAACCTTTTTGTTAGAGTCTTTATGGTAGAAGTTTACAATGGTAATGCTTCAAAAATTCAGGCCAACTTCATTACTGTCTTATCTAGATATAAGTTAGCATGATCATGCTGCCCACAGTTTTAATCACCTTTCTTAATAGTAGGTTTAGCTTAGACGTAGTAGAAATACAGGACTTTTTCATTACAATCTGGTTGAAAACATTTAATTGAAAATAGTTTTGAATATAAATAATGGTAGGATATATATTTATACATATATTTTCCAGTTAACATCTGTTTTTCTCTCCAGCATATTTTTTATTTTTTATGCTATTGACTTAATAACAAACAAACAGAACTCCTCTAAAATATCATTAATGAGACACCAAACTAATCTAATATGAAATTGTTTAGGATGTTTAGATTTTTGTTTTGGCAAAGTCTGACTGTTTTTGTTTCATATTTCCATTCACCTCTATGAGCAAAGGTCCATGTTTGCATGCACAGTCCCTCAGAATTCCCATATTTATTTACAGCAGAAAAGGTGCTTTTTGGGAACACTTTTCACCCCAGAAAAAATAAAGCTTTGTGAGAATAATACTTAAGGATACATTGAATGTATATCCCCTGCATTTTCTCCAGCACCCATTATGATGATGCACAGTTGTCCCTTACTGAGAGGAAAAATGTCTCATCAGGGATGAGGCTGTCATTTCCTCCACTCCTGCAAGCAGTCTGCCCTGTGCTCGCCTGTCTTTCTGACAATAAACATTTCTGTGGAAACAGAAGGGTACAAAACATAAATAAAGGACCTTTAGAAGTAGCGGGGGGGGGGGGGGGGGGGGGGTGGGAGTGGGGGTGGAAACAACACCCAACAGATGGAAGCTAGAGTGGGTGAAGACTCTGGAAAACAAAGAAATGAACAACCTAAAATCCCCTGTCATTTGCTATAATCCGCTTTTTGAACTGTTGGCAGTCTTCAAGGTTTCTTACACAAGCCAAATTAAATTACCTTCATATTGCATAATGATCTAGTGGAAACAAGTACAGTTTCAGGGAGGCAATTAAGAACTGTACCTGTTAGAGTCTGGCTAATGCAGTGAATATTTAGGTAGAATTACAGGCAGAGATCTATTTGTATTGCAAACAGAAATAATAATTAGACAAGACTCAGCCAAAGCAGTGAAATTCCACCATACAAATAACAAATAGACCAGATGTTTTTACTGCTGTTGTGTCCTAAGTGGTGTCTTATCACAAGAGACATGCCCATCATTTCACTGTTTTCTGGTTTAAACTTTCACCTTACAAAATAGTGAGGCTCATCCTAATGTGACTTGAGGTTATGCAGGTCCCAGAGGTCTGCTCCACAACTGTAGTAGATGGCTTTGTCCTAACATGGAGGTAGCATGATGGTTTACTTCTCTAGAATCAATCTGGGTTTCTGTTTATATGCTGGACTATGAAATGTAGTGGCTATGGGAACACAGTTACCTTCCATTCTACCGTGTCTCCATGGAGGCTCTAGAAGAAGGGCAGGGTGGACATGGACATCTGGGGTTTGCAGATTCATCAGTAAACCTATTCCCATACCAAGAGATGACAGCCTTGTCCTGTTCTGACACCGGAGGACACCACACATAAAGAGAAGTTCATCCTTTACTTACATTTCTTATTAGAGAAACACTGAGGGAGTAGTACCTGTGATCAAAGGGAGGTCAGAGGAGGACTATAAAGCTGTCTGTCTTTATTTCTCCCCGTAGAAGTGCAGAGTCAGAACACGTTAATAATAAGAAAGTACTGATTTATTTCTTACCATCTCCTTGTGTGTCATTCCATTGCTACAGGTAACATACAATACCAGATCCTCTTCAAGTATTTTCTGATAATTCCTCTCTTTCTAATATTTGGCGGTTTATCACTTTGTTTTCACATTTTAGCCTGGTACTTGCTTTGATTTTTAAGGAATCAAGCCCACAGTTTTGAAGACAGTAAGTTTCCTGCCACTGTTAGCAGTTCAAACCAGAGCTTGACATATATTTATTTTCCCTTTTCCAGTCGAAAGTACTTGCAATATTACCAGCACTGTTTATTAGATTCATTCCTTAAAGGGCAGTTTTCTAGGGAAGACAGAAGAAGGACATTTTGAGATTAAGGCACAAAAGCACCAATCATGATCACAAGCTGTGAGTCATCTCAGTGCGTAGTATTTGGTGTTCAACACAGATTAATTGCTGAGTTTCTCCTACAGTCAGTGATAGATACGGATCCTCCCAGAAGGTGAGTCCACATCAAAGGAGATGGCCATTATAGATCCCACCCTTTCTCCCCTCATTGACTTGCACTGGATACAACTAATTAAATAGCTCAACTGTGCACCCTAATCTCCCATTTTAAGAGAGAAGTGGGTGATTTTGGATGTCTAGACTGCTTTTAGTGGACTGCAGTCTGCAAAGATTAATTTCTTTATTAGTTTCCCTGGTTCATCTTTGTCTCAGTGAATATGAACAAATCCGGCTCCACTACATTCAATTAAGCAATCTATGAGATCCGAGTAGCTAAGGAGAGAGAAATTGTGTTCACATTTTAATTTAAGTCATAAATCTATTCAGCAGCTACTTTAAAGTTCACTTGCATAGATATTTGAGAACAGCAGTGAAATAAACTAATTAAAAAGCTGATACAATTAACAGGTCCATGTTAATTCAGTCTTCCCAAACCTATGCAAAAACAATTGTAATATGCAAATGTTGATGATCCACCTTAACGCTACTGCCTATTAAATGTCACAGAATGAAGAATGCATTGGATTTTCAAAGTTTCCTTATTTATACTAACAAATCCTATTCAGTCAGATCTTATCCTGAGGCACCTGGAAAGAAATACTGCTGCATTAATTCCCTGATTCTTTACAGCTCTAAAATGTGAAATGGACAGTGGAGAAAAGTAAGATGTTTGTACGTATTTCTTTTTGGGGGACATCTGTCCCATCAGGGAACCCCTGATATCCCAGTACAACAAGACTACGTTAATTTCAATCTCATCTTTGAAACAGTATTAACCTTCCATGAAGACATCAAGTATATGATACAATCCCCTTAGGGTGATAGCTCTTCCAAAAGAAGATGGTAGCATCTACAAGGAGGAGAAGACTGAAGTAGGAAGGCTCTTGAACTCGCAGATGCCAAGCAGATGTTAACCTTCAGCACTGGTCTTGGTAATGTCCCCACAGATAGCAGCAGCCACTGCTTGGGGTGGGTTCCTATCCTCATGTGCACCATCACAGCATCCCAGCTGGAGGAGATCACAAGTGTCAGGCCTAATGGTTGGAAATTCTTGTCTCCTGAGCTAACACATGGAAGGAAACTTGTCTCCTACCTGCACGTGCTGTGATAAATACTGTTACTGGAACTCAGCTAAATTTTTCTCAAATTTCCCTTTCATGTGGTTTAGACTTGAAGAAATAGAATGGTTTATCCCTTTGAAGAAAATCCTATAATTACACCGATACATTACTTGAAGTGCTATCTAAGTGCAGTATAGATGTATCCAGGTCACATATGAACCATTCAGAAAACAAGAGAAATAACTATGAACGGAGGGGAGGAAAGCAGTGTATTTCCAAATTGCCGTTTCCATTTGTTGCCTTCATTTGCCATGAGGAATAGACGTTGCAGGTTTGGAGCTGTTCACATAATTTTGACTCCAAGTTTCTTCCCTTAATGAACCTCAAACACGTCAAAGCTGTTGAGAGATCTTTCAAAGAGCATGGAATGTGTCACAGAAAATAGCTGTTTGAACATCTTTCTTAGTGCATCTTTTTCTATTTGTTAATTTTAAATGCATACGACATTAAAGAATCCCAAGCTGAGCCCAAGGAAAAAAGAAAAACAGAGTAAACTTCTCTAGAGTAAGTACCAACTACATCTCTGGTTTACTACTCACTAAATGCAATATTCTAATTGGAAAAAAAAATTGAAGAAAAGTATTAAGTTTGATAGAAATAATAGGCTAGAAAAATCATAGAATCATAGAATCACAAGGTTGGAAAGGACCTACAAGATCATCTAATCCAACCATCCTCCCATTACCGTTGCTACCACAAGCTACTAAACCATGTCTCGTAGCTCCTCATCCAGACAATAAGGAGAATAGATCAGGTGCTGACCTGAGCAATGCTGAATTGTATGAAACTGGATTTATTGGAGCAGTAAAGGATGTCTGTAGGCTGTCAGTATGGGGAATAACTACACTTCAACTTATTGCATCTCTCAAAAAAAGATAACTTGCAACTGGTGGCGTGTAAAACAAAAATGACAGTAGGTTATTTAATAACAATAGTTCAGAAAGAACAAGGACTGGGATGTATCCCTTGCCAGTTTCTCTGTACTGATTTATTAATGAGCTTCCTCTTGCTCATATATAAAGAATAATTTCTAGGAGATGATTACGCCTGCCTAAGCAAGATACCGGATTGATACAAGACACATGATCAACCAAAAAGTTGAAAGCTATACTAAATAACTGGAGGCTTTGAATCATAGAATCATAGAATGGCCTGGGTTGAAAAGGACCACAATGCTCAGCTCGTTCCAACCCCCTGCTATGTGCAGGGTCGTCAACCACCAGAGCCACATCCAGCCTGGCCTTGAATGTCTCCAGCTATGGGGCATCCACAACCTCCTTGGGCAACCTGCTCCAGTGCGTCACCACCCTCTGTGTGAAAGGAAGAAGGCACCTCCAGTGGTTCTCTTTACTAAGAAGACCTATGAAAAAGGTAGGGAGACAGGAACAGCCAGAGGAAGTGGAGATCTTGGAAAATGTGGTTTTCTGAATGCTCTCTTTCGGTGAGCACACATTAAAATCCATTACTTTGGGGTTGCTTAGTGCACCTTTCTAATTATTTACTATCTTGAAATATGGTAGCCATAAAACTCACAGAGGTTCCCATTTCTGTATCAGTTGTGGCTTATCAGCAGCTGCACATACCAGGAGATAGTTGTTCCTACACTTAGGTAAAGGACATGAGATGTTCAGATATGTCTGTGTTCCATTCTCCACTTTCCCACAGTCTCAATTAAGCACAAGCAAGGCCATCTCAGCTCTTGTATTTCTTAGTCACCTTTCCTCACTACCAGAAGGTCTGAATGGACTCTGCATAAGATAATAAAGGAAGCTGAATTTTTTTTTTTTTTAAGGCAGATAATATGTGGAACTAATTTCAGTTCCAAAAAGGACTGTTTTAAGAAACCCTGAGATTAACAGAAATACTGAAGAATTTTGCCTGCTTTGAAATCTTGATTGTAGCATCATGTACTGTCACTGCAGTGGAAAATACCTGCAGGTGTTCAAGTCCATGGGAATCAATGATGATAAGTGTTTTCTTTGAGGAAAATGTCTATTTTAGAAAAGTAATAACAAAGAAAGTTAATTGGCAGATTAAGAAATGTAGAATAGCCTGCATTTGTCTTGGAAGAGAGATTTCACTTTCTTTCTTTCATAAGATTTACAGTAGAAAATGCAAGGACACATCATGGCATGTCCAGCTGGTGAAGAACTGAACTCTCCACTCACTTCACACCCAAGAGAGGATAAAAATGTTTTACCAGTGCCTTTGCCTAAGTTGAGTTGAGTGACCCAAGTTCTCCTATTTCAGAGCTGGCTGCCAAATTAAAGCTAAATAATGCAATTCACAATTTGTACATTTTTAAATGCAAAGCCACCCAATTATCTGCAGGACCCTTCTCGGTGATTAGGCTTTATCAATTTCTCTGGGACTCTTCAAGATTAAATTGCCTTCCTCTTTAGGGATCCAGAGTAAATAATTAAAGTCTGTACATGTGTTTTCAATTAAAATGATTAGTATTCAGCCAAAAATCAAAGAAAGCAGATGGAATATTCAGACCAGACTAAACACTGAGTGGATGAGAGTCACAGCCTACCACTCAAGTTGTTAATTCAAAGCCCAGTGAAGGAAATCAGTGTGCCTTGGCTTTTTCAGTGGCATACACATATATGAAGTAATTGTTAGCAGGTGCTTGGAATCACAGGCCAAAGTGAGTCAACATGACAATGTCAAAAGAAAGTGGCTTTTGAATTAATTTCTTATAATCACAGAACCATAGAATCATTACAGTTAGAAAAAAACACTAATGTCACCAAGTCCAACCCACTCCCACCATGTCCACTGGCCATGTCTCTCTGTGCCACATCTCCATGGCTCTCGAACACCTCCAGGGACAGTGACTGGCAGCTGTACCACTGCATCACCACTCTTTCTGAGAAGTTTTCCTATTATCCAATCTGACCCTCCCCTGGCACAACTTAAGGCCATTCCTCACCACAACCTCCCCTCAGGCAGTTGTAAGGAGTGACAAGGTCTCCCCGAGCCTCCTCTTCTCCAGATTGAACCATCCCAGAAGGATGCAGTCTGATATGCACAACAGACCTTGGAAACAGCAAAACAGGACAGAAAAGGGTCCATACCAATTTTTTATATATATATAAGTCTGATTACTTTCATTTTTTAAGTTGTAGGTAACTGAATACGCTGTGGTCAGTTGCCATGAAATTAATTATATATGAAGAAAATGGCAAAAAGAGAATTATTTTAACTTTATTTTTCCCAAGAAGTTGAGTCCAACACGAACAGCTTTGATGTCATCAGAGATATTTGTTAAATAAAAACAATCAAAGAAAGGGACTTTCACTTAATGTAACCATAGACTGCAAGAAGCTTCAATGAGCAAATCGTCCTGCTTTCTCAGTACTCTGACAGAAAGGACTGAGCTGAATGGACCATGCTTCATTTAACCTATGTTCGAGTTCTGATTCAGGGCAAAGGGAAGCATAGTCCCAAACTCAACGACTGTATCTTTATGGACTACATGGAGAGGCTAAAACCATCTCCAAGGGGGAAGCCTATGGTCTAGACATGAACCTTACATATGCTACCATTCTGACCTGACAAAGAAGCTTTTGGAGAGTCTTTCTGCACTGCATCCATCTCTCAGGCTACCTTTACACAACCCCTGGGTGACTGCAACCAGCATCTGTCTGCACATGTAGTTCTGGCATTTGGACCTTGAGGGCACTGAAGGGTTTTCTGTGTTTAAGCTCATGGCAACTGGCTGCCAGAATGTGCAGCACACAAAATATAGATTTGAGAGCAACCTTTGAGGTCGCCCTTCAAATGCAGTGAAGATATAGGCTGAGAGAAAAGGAAAGAAAAACTAAATAAATCTGGAGGTAATTTTAGAGTGCTGTGACGTTTAATCCATGGGAAGGTATCACAAAACAAAGGTCACTGGACTTCCACATTTTCAAGACAAACTTGGGGACAGATCTAATCTAATCTACCATTTTCTGCTGAGGCCATCATCAGTGTCAAGCAGTATGACAAACTGCTGGCATAGGCCTTAAGTGAAATTTATCTGCACTATCATTTGAGGCCTAAATATTAGATGCCTAAAACCGAGTTAGTCACCCTAGGGCCCTAAGTTAATCCAAAGGAATGAGAAGTAGGCAATTATCTCCAATAGGCAATATATCTCCTGCCAGTATGGGTATCAGATTACGTGAGCTATGCTCTGGGGGGACGTACTGATCAATTATGATGACAGAAGGACGCTAGGAAGACACCAAAGTGCAGGGAGATGGCTTCTTCCTTCAATTTACAGTTTCCACTGAGACAGCAAGGATGTTAATTCGGTGATGGTTCCCTCCATCCTTCCCTTATGCACTTCTTTCAGCTTTCTGTACTTAACTGTCCTTCTAGAGAGGGACTGGGGATGCAGAAGGAGTGGGTGGGGACAGAACCAGGACAACTGACGTGAACTGGCCAAAGGGATATCCCATACAGCATCACATTAAACAATAAAACTGGGGAGAGTTGTCTGGGGAAATGTGCCTCTGCTCGGGGACTGGTTGGGTATTGGTCAGTGGGTGTTGAGCAATTGCACTGCGCTTCCCTTCTTTTCTATACTGTTCTATTATTATCATTATTTTATTTTCCTTTCATTTCCTGTCCTATTAAACTGCCTTTTAATTATGTCATTTTCCATTCTCTCCCTCAGCCCAACACTGGAGCGTGAGTGAACAGCCATGTGGTTCTGTGCTGCCAACTGGGTTGAATCACAACAGATTAAAACCAAAAATGTTTTAAGCTAGTTCCCAGGTACAATCCTGCAGGCTAGGATCTGAGGCCAACGAAGCTATCTTTGTCCTTCCTAATTACAGCAAAATACAGCTGAGCTTTTCTGATCTGAGAGATTAACCTGGACGTTTGGGATGGATTTCATTTATCAAAATGCAATGTCTGTTCTCCAGTCACTAGCTCAGATGGATGACTGGATCAGGGGATGATGAGCTCAGACTTACACATGAAATGTTTAAGGCTTTGAAGGTAGAGCAGCTGAATGCTATCTTAAATATCCTGGTAGTTACAGAGAATTCCTAAAATATAAGGCCATATTTTAGGCTCTAAATTTTAGGCTCTATTTTGACATTTTCTTCTTTTACTTTCTCTTCTGTTCTGTGTATCAGAGCCCTTTCTCTAACTGTGCATGCTTGTCCTGTGTTATTTTCTATATCTATTTAAGTTTTATATTTTATGTGTGTTCTATATATACATTCAGAGAAAAATCTTCATGTAAAATACCTAATCCCTTTCCATAGTAAACTCAGTTTTTCCAACATTTTTTTTTTTTTTAAAGAGGATAGGAAGAAATATGATAAAGCCTTATTCTCTGTAACCAACATCATGCTATCTTTGTTAGTGGGCACGCAAAAAGAATGAGATTGGGCTTTCACGTAGCTTTAGTTGCGTTAATTCTGCCACATGACAAGGCATGGTGCCTCAGTGACTAACCTTACATCCAGCCTCTGACTAACACAGTCCTGGGTGCCTAATGTGATGACGCAGACTTGTTTCCCCCTAAATATCGATCTGACATAAATAGCAAGCGGGATGTGGCTCCTGCTCACCCATGTAGTCACAGTGCTATATCAAAGTCCCCTCTGTCATGCGTGTAGCATTTCTGCTGTTTCTCTCTTCAGCAATGCGATGGTAAACTGAAAGGAATAAGATCAGCGTGCTCTTGCTGTGCCTGCCTGATTAAGCTTCTGCTTGCTTCTCTATTTGATTCCACAATAAACTGTCGCTCTGATTTACTTCTTTCATCAGGAAAGGCAAGAATTGCAAACATCACGTTTTTACAGCTCAGAAGATTATCATCATCACACTGCAAAACATTTTGGGCTGCGTTAATTAATGTCTTTTAATTGCCTTCTTTCCAATCAGGAAGAGAACATTTAAGAAAAGTCAATATTTTCCCTATCCCAATCGTCGTATTTCTCCTTGCCATATCACATCACTGTCATCCAGTTTTTAAGGCACTGGATATAACAGAAGTAGGTTTAGTCAGAGGTTGGCTCTTTATTCTGCGTGTTTGACTCTATGAATTTCATTACATTTTGCTTCAAATATGGTCAACACCATTGTAACTCACTGACCCGATGGAGTAAGTCTTCATTTTTCCAGTTTACCAATAAAAAGGGAATTAATTTAAGGGCTACTGGAGCATGATTCAAACCCCTGGGTTGTATGTCCTCACATCTGTGCTGATAGTGATTGATTAAATGTCATAGCCTTGTTACAAATCTTGTTACAAATTTCTATGCAGCTCTGAAAATGGGGAGGGGGAGGGGGAAGGGGGGAATCCAGATCGTTTTAAATAAGACTCACAGCAGATGAGAGCTATCATTCTGATTTCAGCTTGTAAAACGCTTTATGACTGTTATTCTTTTGCAGCATTGTTTACATTTGAGAATTGCCTGGCTTTGATAGTAAAATAGCGAAATTGGAAAACAAGAGCAATGCTGCTATTTTTAAATCCCCAAAGGCCATTTCATGCCTCTTTGAGTACTTGTTATAGCTGCAATGGCATTATCTGATTGAAAGCATTCAGCGGGCTTATAAAAAGTGCCACCAGCCAAACCCAAACAAAGCCTGTTGCTGCTCATTTCAGGTTAAAATTGCAGCTGTAAATCCACGGTTGAAAAAGCTCCTCTTTTCTCTCCTTTTGTTGCTTTTTGTTTCTTTTTTTTTTTTTTTTTTTTTGAGGGGAAAAAAGTCTAAATGGCTTTTTAATTAATTTAATTAATTTAATTAAATTTAAAAACTCCTGTCATTTTTTCTTTCAAAAAAAACCAAAAAAACAAAAAAACAAAATCTCACTTTTGAAAGGAAGAGAAAACACTACTTTTAAGGTTTATTTTTCTATCTTTTCTCTTGATAAGTATTTGGATATATTTAGCTTTGTAAGATATATGACTTGTATGCACACGTATACAAGCAGTTCTGAGTATGGATGTTATGTATGGAATAATATGAATAATTTGTTTTTCACCTATGTGTTTCAAAATTCCCAATTATGCTCCTGAAACAAAGGGAGAAGGTAACAAATAAATTTCATACTATGTCTTTATTTAATTTGGTGTCATTTATTAACACAATTAATGTGGCAGTCAGAAGTAGAAGCGGCTGAAATTAACCAAGTAGTCTTTCTGTTTGTGAGGTTAGGTATATTTATTTGGTAGTTCAGGTCTCCCAGGAACTTAGAGGACTGCTGTAGCCCCTCAGCTTTATTGCGTGGCTCCGATGGGACTCTTTTCCAGATGACTTATCTTCTTTCTCTCATACGCACATATGCAAATACCACAGAAAGAAGCCATGAAAGACAGAAGTGATGTGACCCATGGCAGTGTTAACTGATGAATTTGATACAGGTTAGGGTTAGGGTTAGAGAGTTCTTTTCATGGTTTTATCCCTCATCTGTTGGATCACCCTGACAAAGAAGGCTTATTTCCCCCATGATCTCTTCAACACCATATTTTTTTTCTCAGTATATCTATTTTTCAGACTATTTGTTCTTTGGTCTCTTAAATTATGATTGTACAGCACTCGGGACAATTGACTTTGGTCTGGAGTTTCAAGATGTTTATGTCAGACAGCTAATAAATAATAATAGCACACTGCTTCAGTGTTGTTGGCAAAATGCACATTAGCTCAGAGGTGGCTGCTTTCGGTGTAAAAAATAATAACTGTTCCTGGGCTTCTAATCTGGGCATTGATTGGGATACATTTTTGGCCTGTTCCCATAAACAGTTCAGAACAATCTCACAGGTGTCTTCCTTCACATTAGCTGCAAAATAAACACAGGCTGTTAAGGTCAACCAAAGATTTCTGCAAAAGACAGTAATGGAATGTCTGCCTTCATGGTTGCTGTAAGCAACTGCTAATGCCATCTGGATTGCAATGTCATTCTTGACCTATGCAATGATTTCCTCCTCACTACAGTGAAACTGACCTTTGCAAGAAAATTTATTTTCCATATTCAGTTCAATTTCAGAGAAATCCACCTTTTCATTATTTTTTTTCTTGCAGAGGAGTAGCAATGAGAACATATATTTTTTCTTAAGAAGTAGTCTGAAGTTTCTCTTTACAGGTACCTGAAAAGCCCAGCCAGACCTGGACTACTTGGCCTTGAACAGAGTCTTCTGCACAAACAGCAAGGGCAAGCCTACCATCAGGAGCTTTAAATGGAATCAGTTAAGGCAAAACAAGATGAAATTTAAAGGCCGTGAAGCAAGGTCACTTACATCCAGATTCAGCCAACTACATTTAAAATGTGGTTCAACTAAGACTCTACGTTAGCTAAGCACGCAAGTGGCCTCTCCTGAAAGTGAAGATCCAGGCTATAGAGTCCATGGAGAGAATTAATGGCAGACCAAATGCAGGGCTTTGATTTGATTGAAGTTTCAGATCTCCACTATTTGTAATGGGATATTATGGACCAAGCTCACCTGCACAAACCCACATGTAGAAAGTCACATTTAGACATCTTAATCTGAGCTACTGCAATGGTTGAAGGCTGGCTGTAGACCCATGTGAGATTTCTCCACCTAGTGGATACTCCACTTCATTAACCATTTTATAAAATATCTTCACCTTGTCTTTAGCAACTGCTAAGTTAAGCAGCCTCATTTCTCCACCATTTCACTAGTCTGTCCATGCTTTGTAGAGGGATGAAATGGATGATACACTGAGTCTTCTTCAGATCTAAGGAGGAACCTTTATGTGACTTCTGGAATCCTCACTGTACTGTCTCCAATTTCTTCCTGTTAAATGATTTTTATTTATTCATTTACTAATTTATTACTGTGAGTATATTTTCCAAGCCATCATAGAAGCAGAATACAACAAAATATGAGGTTACTAGAGCAAGAATTGTATTGAGAAAAAAACCTTAAAACTGTGAACATTTCTGGACATAAGGGTGCTTTGAGAGAGCTCTGACTGCAAGATGCCACCAGAAAAATGATTTTTTTTCTTATTTCTGTCCATATTAGAGGAAGAAATAAATTTCTAACTGTGACACATCCTTCTGAGCAAGCTGTTTTGGATTAAATCCCATCAAAGCTTTATGTATTTTGACAGGTCTGACATGGTTAAGCACAGGCATGGGCTTGAACAGTTTCACTCCAAAAAGAAATTTAATTAGAAGTTACTATAGGATAAGAATACTTTCCCATGACAGATAGAGGTAGTAGGGCTGCAGACCAGTTGACGCATAAAGATCTCACTTCTATGTTAAAAATAACTGTGCTAACTTCTAAAATATCATTTTGTTATCATTTGAAATACACAGCCCTTGTAAAATGCAATAAAGATGCCACCCAGAGAAAGCAGATGTCTCTCAGCACATTGTAATGTCAGCATCAGCTGTTTGTTGTCTGTGAGCGCTCTGTGGGCAAGTGACAAAAGATGGTTTCTTTAAAATTTCATTAAAAAAAAAAAAAAGCTCAATTAGATCTTAATTGAGCCTATTAGGTTTTACCTTTTGGGGACATAATTTCACGTTTACATTGGAGTCCAAACAGAGATATCATCCCTGCCTTTGTTCTCCCCCATTTGCTAATGTATGTGCAATTAAATATTTTAACATTGACACATCTGGCTCTTTTATTCAATTAACATCTTTTTGTCTGTATGTTTCTGCACTGCAGTGATTCAAAATCCTGACAATAACCAATTCTGCATAAATTGTAGAAGATTAGGTTTTTCCTCAGAGGTTCATTGTTGGTCCATAACATCCCTCAGGGCATTCGGGTTTGAATAATCTCCTTAAGCCTCCATGAAAAATTCAAGAAAACTGATATAGCTTGTTTGTCTTGGGTCCATATTGGCTTGCTAGTTACCTTACACCAAGGATTTGTACAAGCTCTTGAGTTTCTCTTGAACCTCTTCTCACTTCCTTTCCATCTCTTCTAGAGTTACAGTCTTGTGAAAATGAAATCAATAGAAAAAAAAGAAGCACTGGATAATTTATTTCTCTACATCTTTAATGTCTTTGGCAGTTCTAGAATTTACTGATCTTTACTGAACACAGTGACGCTCGAATGTTCTTTCTTACTTGGGATATTCTATGATCCTGTGACTATGTTTTATTTACAGGCAGTGGGAGAAGAGTCTTCTTTCCTCTCTCTTCTCTTTGTCTCTCAATTCAGTACTTCTGGAATGTGCTCCCCAAACTCATCTGGGTTTAGAGTTCACTTCGGATGGGATTCATTTCCTCTAAATTAGGCATCTGAAGATTGAATATGTAAATCTAAGCAGTCACCAAAGGTGACCTTGTCAGTCACTAGATAGGAAGTTGGCAGACAGGAAAAGTGTGTTGGATCTCTTTTCAAGGTGACCTGATCACGAAGAGAAAGCACGATACTACCATAAATGTAGTTTACATGAGATTAACCCCACCCTTGCCTTCCTCTGTAGTCCTGTATGCAGGAACAGGTACACCCTGGATGGCTTACCTTTCAAAACTGGACAAAAGTGGATATTTTCCCAACTAAGAAATTGTAGTCAGGAGAAGAGAAGACTGGTCAAATGCAGGAAAAAAATGCTCAGCAACCTCTTCACTCAATGACTCATCGAATCTCCCTCTGGAAGTGCAAAGAAGTGCCATAACATAGCATGTTTACCTTTTATGATTTTAACACAGCCGATTTATTGCACAGAACAGCCACTCAATGGCTAGACTCATAGCCAGCTATAATATATACAGAGAGAGAGAGCTGCAAAAGCTCTGCATGGAAACCTGCATTTGTTTAAAGGATTTGTTGATATTAAGACCAGAAGAGATCGTCGCAATCTTCCATTTTGATCTGGAGCAGACTGCTCTAGCTCTCTAGGGCTGAAGTGGAGTTTACTCTTTAAAAGAGAAATCTGGGCCTGCATGAAATACAGCAAGCAACAAAGAAATATGCCATTTTATTCTTTCCTTTCAATTTCTGCCTCTAAGTTTATGATCTTTATGTACTTTCAAACTCTGGGAAGCACAAAATTTGCAGTTTTGCCTTTGTTTAGCACCAAATTGAGCATTGCTCTGGTACTGCTGAGAATTCTGTTTTCCATCAAAGTCCTGAGCTGCTATGTGTTAATACTTGTGTATGAGTGCTCTCACATACCTGAAAGATATTTGCCATTTTCTTCATCTTGATTTCTCTGACTAAACATCAAGAACTATAGGAATTACCTGTCAGCAGATCAAAACACTTGGGATTTGTCATGCTTATCCTTTGTATTGAGTAACTTATTTTTCCTAACTTTACTGAAAGAAGTGCCTTCTCATGGGAATGTATCTATTGAATTAAAGACAGGCAAGGAATATGCCCAGAAACTAAGTTTTTTGGTATATCTGTGAATTTCTAGTGTTGTCCCAACGTGAACAACAGCCCTTCTGGGCCAGCAGCCTCCAGTGGTACCCCCCAGAACTACTGCAGGGCATTTGACACCACTGTTTTAAGTCTTAAAGGAGTTCAGTTCAGTAACAAAGACAAGGGCTTCTGCACAGTGCTTGGCCTAAGAAACATAAAATGGATACTGATCCTGCTGGATTTACTGTATGTTCTTTCCCTGAAAACCTTACCATGTATTTAAATCAAAAAGGAAATATGCTGTAGGAGGAAACTCTTCTATTTACAGTTTTAAGAGGAGAAATGAGGCCAGTAACGATTAAATGTTTGTCCGGTGGTTTGTTCGTTTGATTAATTATTGATAATTATTAAGTATTTTTAGTGTAATTTATTGCTTCCTCATGTTGCTGTCAACCCATAATAGCTATAGGAAAACAGAGAGGAATCTGTAATGTGGGTTAATGAATAATCCTGTGTCTTGTATAAACTTGGATTTTAGTATCTTTTTATTGCAATATTCACAGCAGCTGTTCCATACAAGCACATTAAATGAACACGTGCATTTTCTGCATACCTATGGGCAGCTGCAGCAGTAGAGTTTGCCCACACAGCTTCCCTCAAATCTGCCAATCTGCCCCACTCTTCCTTACGGCCCAGTGACCCTGGCTGTTCCCCATACTGTATGTGGGTAGTGCATGGGAGAGCAGGGGAGAGGCATGGGCCACATCTGTGTCAGACCATTCCAGCTTTGGCAACATGGGCAATTTGGAGCATTGTTCAAGCCTGAGTCCTGATCTTTGATCTCTTCTTGAGCTGACGAAGCCAAGATTCCCTCATTGCAAAGTAAGTGGTTATAATAGAGGAGCTGACTCTTCTTTTGGAAGCATGGTCTGTCTAAGATATATCTACCTTATATTAAACATGAATGTTCTAAGTGGCTCCAATTTGGGCATGCAAATCCTATCCAGCATGTTTGGTTTTGTAGTTGGTATTCTATCATTTGTCACGTTCTCAGCACTTCATGATCTTTTAATTCTTCCTCTGCTACAGCTTTGCCTTCCTGTGGTGTGGCAGATGGCAGTTTTCACCCCAGCTATCCCTGCAGCCCAAGGCAGATGGCAAGACTCCTTGGTCTGTGCTGACAAACTAAGGCTTCCTCAGTGATCAAATAAGATACTCCCAACCTAATTCTGGCTCACCTGGAGCTGCCTCTGCATCTGGAGATGTGATATCACAGGGAATAAAACACTGCTCAAACTGTGGTGTTATGGAGTTCGTATGGTGCTGAAATGAGTTTGAATTTTGTCACTTTGGAAAGTTGCATGAATTTATTTTAATTATTCAAGCTGGTGTCACAGGACTATTCTATTTTTTAAATAAATGAGAGCATGTTTAAATATTTAATATGCTGCTTTATTCTTCTACTTTTTTGGCACTGAGTTCTTTTGAATTTTGTACTGAACAGTATTAAAACACAACTCGTCATACATATATATCATTATAGTAACGGGGTGATCAAGGCTTCTCAAAAGGTATGGTAAGGTAATCTTGAGTGGCAAAATGTGAACTCTGCCATCTTAGATCTGTTTTATTTAGTTCAATGGATCCCTGCCCAAAATTGAGGTCTGCTTCCAAGAGGACTGCTTTCCTACTTGGAGAAGACATATAAAGGAAACATCTTTCAACTTTTGAAAGCTAAGTCAGGTCAGAGACTGACAGAGGTCATCAAAATACCTGCAGTGTGATGGAGGAGTACGTTGACAATGTGCTGCTCAAAGGACTTAAGTTTCAAGACAAAAGAGGATTGCCTCCAGCATGTCTCCAAGGGGAAGAACAATCAAATGTCCTGCATTGAGCACATAATATTGTCAGCTTCTCTGCTGGATCCAGGAGGAGGTGAAGCCACTCCAGGGCCCTGGACAGATCACACAGTGAAGGAGAAGACCTTAAGGAGGTTTTTTTATAAGGAGGTATTGCCTTCCTTATAAGGGGATTATAAACAGGAAGGGAATCAACTTTTTCTGCGGGTAGATAGCTATAGGACAAGGGAGAATGGTTTTAAGCTTTAGGAGGGAGGGTTTAGATTAGATGTCAGGGGGAAGTTCTTCACAGAGAGAGTGGTGAGGTGCTGGAACAGGCTGCCCAGAGATATTGATGATGCCCCATCTCTGGAGATGTTCAAGACCAGGATGCATAGGGCCCTGGGCAGCCTGGTCTAGTACCAGATCTGGAGGTTGTTGGCCCTGCTTGTGGCAAGGGGGTTGGAACTTGATGATCCTTGGGGTCCCTTCCAACCCAAACCATTCTGTGATTCAATGATTCCTTGGGGTAATAGGGATGTCTTATTCACTGAGGTGGCAATAGAGGCCTTTCCAGAAGACAGTTAACAGAATCTGAGTTATCTGCTCTAGATCAATCCTAAAAAACATCTATTCTTTTCTGAAAAAAATGCAGGGAGTTGAAGTCTCTGCCCTAAACAAAGAACTAGTGTGACCTCATCCTGGGTCTCCCACGAGCTTTGAACCCTTTTTCAAGACTACAGTTGGTGCCCATAGGGAAGCGGAATTCTGATATGGGAGAAGTCTCCCACATTGAGGAGCTGCGAGCACCGTTTTTGATAAGGACTGATTACAGACTTTTCAAACAATGATGAACATCACCCATACAGTCCACTCCTCAGATGTGTTTAAATCCTACATATCGAAGTCTTAGACCTCACATTTTGAGAGGTAGACCTTTCTGAGGTCTAACCTAAGGGCTGGGATGCAAAAAGCAGAAAAGTTTGACACGGATGAAGCTGAAGAAGACCTGCCTTCTCCATTGATGTCTGAAACATTTTGCACGGTCAATCAGTTTGGCTGAACTTTCACTGAGCTGTCCTGAATTGAGTGTCCTTAGGTTCCCTGCTGAAGCATTTAAAGCATCTAAGATTACTAAATGCTCTCCTCAGTCTGTGTGCAGACGGTGATATTTCAGAGCTTTGTATTTTGCTCAATATGTCTTCTGACAGCTTTCAGTACCTACTGCAGCAGACAGGCATGAGCACAGCGATGGCTTTTTTTAACAAGAGCAAAGCAACTATTCTTCTTTTACCATTCTCATAGATGTGATGTTGCTGTTATTAATTTTTATTATTATTATTATTACATTTAAAATCAGAAAAAGAGGACAAAAGCATGAGATAGAAACTGCACTGGGCAATTTTAGTGACTAGTGCATAGCCTTGCAAAGATGCAAGCTGTGAAAACCGGGTTGCAAAAAGGGAAGTGTTAGGCAGTTAGAATCACAAACAGTGATATACGATAGCAGAAATGAAAAAGCAAAATTCTTTTTGGCTCTGCAAAGAGTTAACATTCCCAAGTCTGTTACACATTGCAAAATGTCGAAATAAAAATAGCGCAGTTCCTGTAAGTTGTTTTAACTGCTGGAAAAGATAAAGCTGTAAGACAGGAGGAAAGTTTCTCACACATGCACAGACTCACACTCACACAGTCATTTCTGTGAATAAAGAAAAAAAGAAAGCCAGCACTGCTATGATGCTGTTTGCCTTGCCAGGCTTATGTTGACAATCCCTGTGTAACTGTTTGGATTAAGCCCTGTGGGTTCCAAGTTGAATAAAAGCCACGTTTACCACCGTGTTATTTAAAAAAGAAAAAAAAAAAAAAAAAGGATCCTTTTTTGCCCCTTCATTTTCAAAAACATTTTCTTGGTCCTAGCTAAAGAAGCCTGCCAGCAGTTCCTATGCTGCCCATTTTCCAGGATGCTATCTCTTTTCATTTGACAAATAATAGAAAGGTTGCACTGACTGCACGAGTGTCAGAGATCTTGGGTTCTGTAGCTGACATTTTCTTCTAATTTTTCAATATCTATTTTCCATGTGAAGAATAAACCTTTTACTTTGCTCACAGTAAGCAAGCAAGCAAAAAGTAATGCAATTAAAAACAGAGATATATCTATCAGCAGAACAAACCCCAAAGGTGTTAGTGGATACACAAAGTAAAAAAGATTTAGGATTTTAAAAATAGTAAAACTTACACTCTAAAAACAAATGGTTCTTCAAGTGTAATAGAAAAGAATTAAACATTTAATGTATTTTCACTTGATCATCATACGCAGACCGCTTAATCTGTCTGCTCTCTATCAAAAGCCAAAAAAGACAACCTGTCTGTGCTGTAATGATTCCATTTTAGGCAACACATATATTCCCAAAGTAAATACAAGCCCAGCCTACATACTTATAATAGCATATAATAGCAAATTAATTACTAGATAGCTAAGATAAGCTAAGTTTTGCCTTGAATAAAGTCATACAAATAGTGCGTTCTCTCTTCTGCTTTTCTTTTCTTATCAAAATATATGGGCCATGGGACCCATCAGATGTTCATACAGTCTTGGATAAGAGAGTGGCCTCACCCTGCATTGGATGTCCTTTAAAGGCCAAAGCATAATTTTGATGACATCCAGTGCCGAACTAAACATGAACCTTGCTTTCTCCATCTGCGCCGCTCTTACTACAAAGCAGATTAAAAGCTCCACCTCAGTGAAAGAGGAGTTGCCTTCAGGCCTTGGATTGGATATTGCTCTCAGCCTTGAGACAGTGTAACACAAGAATGGTGGTATCTATTGTCTTCCGATTTGTTTGCTCATCCTCCTCCCACAACAGACTCCTGAGAATTGATGCATGCTTGCTCCTCGGTCCGGCCAAGGCATTGTTTAGGACTTGTGCTAGCTGGCACCAGTTAAAGCATTGGTGGGCAGATGGCAACTCCAAGCCATGTGATTTCCTATCCACCTCACTGGACATATAGGAATGCTTACTCATTGTGTTGCACTTGAATGGGTGGGAAGTGCAAGGGTGAGGGAGGAACAGCCTGTGCCACCAATATTGAGCTATTTTTTCTTCTTTTTTTTACCCAACAATGCACTTTGAGCTATCAGGAGAGAGCTATGTGTCATTTGGGTTCTGGTTATGCTGAAATATTCATTAGCAGTCGACATGAAGTTTTGTCTAATTACTGTCTAACTCCTGATATCACAATCTGGAGCATCTTTTTAGAGATTAGATGGTTGAAAATACTAATACTACTAAATGCAGCAGCAAGCATGTCTTAAATAAGTGATGCTGGCACATACAAGAACTACTGCAGAAATACTTGCCTTAGGGACCAAACATCCCAAAGCAAGTTCCAAAGATGGCAGGTAGATCATAATAACATGGTCTAAGGAGTCTTTATATCATTTTCAGCTCTGAGTCTCATGATAAGGACACATGGCAAGCATAACGCATACCTAGACTAGAACAATAAACATAAAAAGTGTGTGAAAAATTGTTCTGCCTTTGCACCTTATGTCCAAGGAGGTAGATGTGCTCATGTCAGAGAGCTCAAAAGCAATCCAAGAGCTATTTCTGTCTCTGAGATGCTATGCATCATCTCCGAAGCTGAGGAGCAGCATAATAAACATGACTTCAAGGTCTATAGTACAGACATATGGAGCTCAGGAGTGACAATCAGTCCTACTGACTTCAGTGCATGTGGGGAAGGAAGGAAGGATGGAAAGTGTGGTCCATAACATTGTCGAGTATTGCTCAGGTAAATATCTCACTCTTCAATTTGAAACTATTTTCCTTTACTGATTCATTGAAAATATGCTGGAAAATCTTCTATTTGGTAAACTGATATGAGTGTGGCTATGGTGCAGTTTCTAAAGTTGTAAACTTGTGAGTGAAGGCATCAGTCTCCAAAAAAAAACCAAAATCTACCACTTTCTTGATGATTTGTTTCAGTGACCAAACAGTCTTACTAACTCCTCTCTCATTTACAACTTCAGTTCTTTGCGGTTATCTCTTCCAGGTGGAGATTCCAAGGAAAATAGAAACCAGTAATTGGATTTACCAGAAATTGGTAATTGTTCTTACAGTGTTTTAAAACTGCTAAAATTTTCAGAAGTTAACATATTTGTGGATGGCAAATGACAATACGTCAGGAAGTCTAGAAAATGTTGCAAAACACATTTCCCATGGGGACAGAGGAAATGTTATGAGTTTAAGACTTGCCAAGAGTTTTGTACACATGCATTAGCTCAACAGAGGGAGGTCATGTAAGAGACAGGTGCTTAGTATAAATTATATATCTAGCTTATCTATGCAGAGAAGAGTGAAGCACCTCTGGAAGGTCATTTTTCTTGGTTCTGGATGTCTGTGTTTGGGAGGGGTTATGTTTCTGATTGAAGGTATTGGTTACTCTATTGATTATACAAGGAATTTAGAAAGGTATATCTGAGTAAATGCTTGGAGTTTATATGGAGCCAGGAGTCTGAGAAAAAAACTCCTCATGGGTGTCTGCAAAGGTAAGTGATATCTATCTGGAGAACAACAGGACCCAATATCTCAACCTGGCACAGATTTTTGTTCTATTTCTGTTTAGCATGATTTACTTATTTTAATTCATAAAAGGACAGCACCTCCAGTCACGCAGATTTTGTTTTTCTATATCTACAAATACCACATGCAGCAACCAAAAGCTTCAGACTGTTTTTCTTTGCTGTGAGTAGAAAGAAGATAGGGTAAATATCTTCAGAAATGGATGTGCAACTGTTAATGGTTCGATACCCTTGCATCATGGCAAACACGATCCACATTTAACATATCTTCAGCAATCCAGGTGGTGTACCAAATGCCTTCCTCATCTCGGGTGCCAGCTATTGCAAGTGACATGATGAATTCTCTGAGGGTGGGCTTGCATGTCATTAAGATGGGCTCATTGTAGTGTCTGCAGCAACTTCTGCCAGCAGATTGCCAAGCTCCAATGATCAAAATACCATATGTTCCAAAATACTGAGACAAATTTGATAGAACTAATCAAATTCATGTACCTACGCCTAAATGACTTCTGTCAGTTTTCTTCTTGTCAAACCATGGTAGAGAGAGAAGTTCCAGTCAAATAGGGCAAATCTGTGGGGTGTTTCCTCAGTGTGCTGGAGAGCAGTTTTCACTGACACCCACCAACTGTTCTTTGCATCCAAAAGATGTAATGGTGAGGTGGGACATGTACAAGGCCTTGCTTGCATGCAAAACTGTAAGCAATGATGCCACAGCAATTCCTAAGGCAGGCGGCCTGCATTAGGAAATCTGAGGATTTTAGAAACTTGAAGCAGGAACTGATGGCAGTTGGCTTTTGCTGTCTGCCCAGGAAAATTATTGTTTGATTCTTTCCATTTCTCCCAGAATTTCAAAGAAAATAAAGATTATCTAAATCAAGCATCTTTTATTTGTCTTCAGGTTTTAATGAAATTATTATTTTATTTTTCTAAATTAAATAGGAAAATGAGTTTAAAATATCAAGAATGACGTATCAGTGTCATTGATCATCAGGATATGAGCAGATAAACATTACCGGGACAGTGAAGACAATGAATGTCATTAGCCATCTACAGTTGGTTACCATAGACACACAGCATATGGGCAGGTGGGCCTGGGCAGGTGGGTTTGAAACCTGTTTCTGAACACGATAGACCACAATGGGGAGAAAATGGATTTATAAGAACATAATGGCAGTATGGGAACAAAAAAAAAGGATGGAATAATGTGTATGTTCATGAGCATTTTGAGGGTGTGACACTGGCAAATCATTCAAGAAATTTGCTTTACTTGGGAAGAACCACATACTGTCCAAAATTTTCTCTTTTAAGAAAGTGGAAAACATGGTCCTCTGTCTTGTTAGAGCTGCAGTTCAACTGAAATCATGTTTCTCCTCTGAAGAGCCATCTGGTCAAGATGGACAGATAATTTTGGTCTGATTAATCTTGACCACTTCTACCTTAGCTCAGTCCCAAAGCCTGTCAGTGCTATTGCCAAAATGCATATAATCAATGGAATGCACAAAATTGGTCTAGAAAATGCAGTCAAGTGCACGCTATGAAAATATTCAGCTCAATGTGGGTACTTTGTTTAATTGCCAAAAAAAAAGAACACTTGTTGATCCATACAGAACAGAGGCCCATAGGTGTTACTGATGTGAATGAGGTTCCACAAGCTCACATTTATTCAGTGTCCAGGGGATATCCAGAGGAATATTCAGTTGAATAGCACTACCTGCAAAATAGGTATAAGGATGAAAACAAAGTAAGTGATTATGAATTGACTAAATAGAGGGATATGGAATCAGAAAACAAATGTCAGATTGAAGTCTAAACAGAAACACAAATTTCATAGGTTTAAACATATGCATGACACAATCTCTGTTGATTTTGAGTGGCAGATGAATTTGTGATTGAGCCAGACATATTCAGTATGCTTGCTGTGGTAGAAGAAATGTATCTAAATGTAGTGAAATAACCTAGAAATCTCATCCATGAGTTTCTTTTATTTAAAATGATTTCTCAGATGACAAACATATTAGCAAAGAAACGTTAATTTGTCATATTATTATGGTACTGAATAGATTATTGTACCAAAGTATGAGTCTAAAACCAAAGGAAGTTAATGAATTTTAAAATTTTAACATAAATATGTATAGTACCCAATAAAACACACTTCTCAGAAAGAGAACGCAATTACTATTTAATTATTAGGACATAAATTATTAAACATGAATCCATTTCCATTTCTGAGGCAGTTAAGGGCCAAGTTTCACAATAGACTAAGGAATACTAAATGTTTCTAAAAGTTAGTGTCTGCCCAAACTAATATCTTAACAGTGAGTCATTCTAATGTATTTAGCCCATAAAACATCAACATTCCGTTTCTTAAAATACATTTATATCACAGAGGATCAGAGTTCTGTCATTAAATTCACAGTGAACCATAATTAAATGTCTTATAAAAGCTTCCACTTGATACAACGTTTCACTGGATAAGATTTCCTATAGATTTTTTTTCCCCCCCATTGATGATGTGGATATTTTTCCTAAATCAATCATTTCTACTCCATAGAACCAGATCCCATAATTATTTTGTAAGGCACAGATGATCCACTCAAGGAATCAAATGGCAAAGCACCAAAGAAAAAACCAACAAACCCACTCAAATCTTTTCTCAGCACTCATTTCAGAGCTGCCAGCAGTGAGCTGCCTTTCTTACCATGTCCCATTAGTGGTTTTTAGCTTGTGTCTTGTTTTTGTTTAGTTGCATCTGCACAAAAGCTAACTACCCTGGCTTGGTATTCTTCATCAGATAGTCATGTCCCATTAGGTTTCTTGCTCATTTGTGTCTTGAGAAAAGTATCTCGCCTGAAGATGTTTGTAAGATAATCTTCTGCAGCTGAAGTAGTTTTCTCTTGGCCCTTTGTAGTCACTGGAGAGAAATGGGAGATGACGGTCTGATCATCCTATGTTGGCAGTCTACCTGATTAAGACTCATTACTCTCTAGACAACATAATGTGTAATGATTTGATCTCTATCAAGGAAACAAGAGTGACTATTTCAGTAAATGCCCACAGACAGCATGTTATATATAGTAAGGAGTATCTCAGTTTGTTCCCTTTACTACTTTAGCTCCTAAATCTCTTTACAATTGCTGCAATATATTTCCAAGCTTAGACTGCCTTGTCTGCAGAGTAGAAACAGTTTTATTTTATGTTTCACCAAGAAATAAACAAAATGCAAATAATACCATGAAACATCAGCTGGAGTTCATTGAAAATGAAACACTCGACTTAAAATGGAATAGTAAAATGTCACCCTTTAAGCCTGTTTTTAAAAGACAGATTACTAAACCAATAACAGCCTTAAAATCAAAAGGAATCATTTTCCTCTCAGAACACCAAAATGAAGTATTTGGTTTTCCTAAATGTTTAGCATTTCCTTCACATTTTTAGACAAATGAGGAATGTTCCCATCTCATCCTTCTTCTCCTCCCAGCTGCATTTTTCAGTCATCTTACTATCTGCCAGAACAATCCTTACCCATTTCCAACCATAACACAATTAAGATAGAAGGTCTGTATCCCATCAACATGACAGAGAAAACACCCAGTAATAACAAAGAGCCCTGAAGTCTTTTTGAGAACCTTTATTGGATCTGAAAAACGTTTCATCAATTTGGGCCAGTTCTGTCTGTATCGTTGGCTCACTTTCTCTATTGCCCACGTATCTCATTGCTTTGCTGAGAATGAGAAGTTAGATCTGCTTGCAAATTGGACTTGTATTGAAGAGCATTCATCCTTCTCTATGTCAACCAATAAATCTTCAGAAAAAGCAGCTGAAGCTAAAGACTGGAAATCGGAGATTCGAAGCCACACTAACAGAAATGGCATGCAGATCCAGATTCCAAGGTCTGGGAGAATAAAATATTAATGGACACTAACTAAAACTGGATGGGGTAATGAGGACACGTTGGACAATGAACAGGACTAATATAAAGACAATGTAGTGGAAGCATTCTAAGTGGTTATACATCAGCTTCTCTCTGTCCATCCTTTACTTAATTACTGAAACTGGGTAGAAAAATTCTCACCTGCTGTTCCTAGAGGTCTGCATGAAGGCATGAATAATGCATTGGAAATAAAGTTTGTGTCTGGTACACACATGTCAGCAATTGCAGTGACTATGATCAAGGAGAGGAAGAATGATCTCTTACAAATGAGTATAATTCTAGCTACACAACATACTAGTGACTGCAACAACCTCTGTTTTGCTTTTTGTTTCAAAATACAGAATCTTGGAAAAAGTTTTCTGCAGACATTTCTGGATAAAAGGATCAAGGAACTGGAAAACTTAATAAAATACATATTTTAGCTCAAGACTTGGAAGGTAGTAAAGGAAGGAAATGCAGCACTCCTTGCATTTAGGAATACTACTCAATAGTCGATATTAGATAGTCAAAATAGAGTGGTCAGGCATCTTCCAAGCTCTTTTTCTGAAGGTTTTATTGTTCTCAGATCTGTTAGCAGGTCTGCTCAGCAGAGCACTCTTCAAGCTGTTTCAATTAAGAAGAGATAATTTGTTAAGGACCTGTCATTCTGCCCCTGGATTTAAATACAAGATTGATTATATTAAAACAGAACATTTCAAGCATTTATAGGTCTTAAACGTCAGAATAAGAATGTCTAAACAAAATGGACCTGTAACATTGTCATAATTATTTTTTTAAAAAAGCTCTCATCTAACTTCATAGGTATCACTTCTGCACAGGGACCAGTTCCTTTTAAAATCAGTGCAAAACCTGCCTGCTGGTTTTCAATAACCATACTGGAATGGCAAAGTATAATTTTTCTGGGAATTCATGCTGATGTCCCTCTGTGTCTGGAGACCTGCGATGATAATAAGGTTTAGGACTAAATGTTCCTCGCTTGTAAAATCATGATTAAATACATCAATAAACGTTCTGCTACAGGAATAGAGCTCTTAAAAGTGCTCATTTTAATTGGTCTGGATCTCTTAGAAAATTAGTAATTTACTTTCCTAAACACGTGCTTATCCATTGGTTACAGCCCAAAGAATTCCAGAAAGGTCTGGAATATTTTAAAAGTTACTTAGAACAAGGGAAACATAAAAACCCCACCAGTTTTACAAGCTCATCTCAATTGCAGTATTCTCTTGCAAGTAGATAATGCCTTTTTTTCTGACTGCTACACTGTTATGATGATTCTTTTTTTCAGTACATCCCTACCTGTACTTTTCAGCAAAGAATTACCAAATAACACTATAATGTTTTTAATATTTTTTTTTCTCTTGCCTTACTGAAACTCCCCATTATTTAAAAGATGCCTTTGTACACAGACCATGCCCTTCCTAATCAGTAAGAAAGCTTCAAACTATGGCCCTATCCTCCAGGTCCTGGTCCATCAAACTATCCATTGTATGGCTGTGTGGTTAGCAGGGCATAACCAGAAAAGCTCAGGTGAATAGGAATATTATGAATGGTATCTCCAATTCTAAACATGTGGTTAGGTACAGTCAAACGTAATTTAAAAGCACAATTACTCAATAAAGGACTGTTTCTTTTAGATGGTGTATGAGGGTGAGTTCCAGCCTCGCCTATAGAAGGAAAGCTGGAATATGCCCAGGTGGATGGATGTTCTAACTGAAAATAGCTACATTCTTATGCTGCTTTTTGAGAAATTAAGAACTCTTGTTCCTTACTTAGACTAAACACAGCTCAGTATCTTCTGCAGAGTGGTTTAGTGCTTCAAGATTTCCATCTCTTATCCTCACCTTTATGTTTTGCAACTGGGAAACTGAATACAGACTAATTGAAGTTCCCAGAAGCTTGGGCAGGTGAATTTAATAGTAAAGGAAACACAGTAGAAACCTTGAGGAAACCGAGTTCCCTCTTCAACACCATGATGTCCTTACCACCAGTACAAAGCCAGCTCCACAGGGAACACTGGTGTTAGTCTTTACCTGGTGGCCACCTATACTTCCAAACAGAAAGCATGCAGCAAGTTGTGATCTGTTTGCAGACTTGATGGTCCATCAGGCAAAGGCAGAAATTTGAATGCTGGGGGTGTTTAAGCTATGAGCCAAGTTTGTTTTGCACTCCCACAACTCCTCAATGGGATCCTATATGCAAGATCCTTCCCTTTTGTGGTTCTGAGTCTCTCAAGTTGGTATAATCATTCTTTGTATTTCAGTTCCTGTTCTGTCACGGCACAATTGGTATGAAGCCTCTAATTAAAACTATGTCTAGGAAATTCTGTCCACAGCATCTCTACATCAAGCTGGCTAAAGATTGCAGCATGTCTTCTGGCTCTGTGGTGTGACACGAGTAAAAGTTCTGCAAAAGTTTCACATGTAAAATGCAAGGAAACTTAAATCGGTCTCAAGGTGCTACGTGTCACTTAAAAATACATAGGTACAGAATGATCCAGTGGGTGAAGAATTGCAGGCCAAGGATGCAGGGATTCTGATTTTTATCTGTGGTTGGTCTGACAATTTATGGAGTAAGTGTGAGCGAGTATTTCACCTCTACATTTTGTTGTAAATCCCTCGATAAATTAATATATAAGAGCATTATACTACTATTACTACCATTGTTGTTTTGCAATTCTGTCTTTCCAGGCTAAGTATCCTTTTGGGTGAGTAAATAACATTGAATAAGTTATATTCCTTCCAGCGTTCAGCCTTAAAAAAGCAATTTCAATTACAAGCAGTTCAAGAGGCAATAAAATAGTTCTGGCTAGAAGCAATAATCAACACAAACACCATGAAAAGGATGCAAAAAAACCCAAATCTCCACTTGTCTCACTTTTTTTTACTAGACTCGCATATTTATCCATACTTCCATACTCCATACTTCAGAAGGGAGAAAGAAGATCTGTATTACAGCAGATTTGTCATTGACATTCTTCTTGCTACAAGCCTTTATGTTTAATGAAGTTTTAATGATCTATTCTCCTTGCATTCAGTCAAGAGGTTTACAAGTTACTCTATACACTTATTTTATCAGTGTATATCTTTAAAAGCACCATGCTGCCTTTATGAACCATCATTCCCACGCCTCTCGTTTTTCTTCTGCTTCAGAATGAGTAATAAGTAAGAGGTGAGAAGGGAGAATTGCATCATCTCTTGAAAGGGTTTCTGTGTATTGCAGACATCTCCTGACCACCTGAACTGCACCTGAGCTAATTACTGTAATACTAAATTTTATTTCCTGAAGCTGTGCTAAATATACTTAGGAGACTCCTAGAAGAAAATCTTCTCGTCCTAAAGTGGACATCTGAACAGGGCAGGTGATTCACTGTTTGACTCACACTTTACAATAGCTGGGTCTCTCCAATGACTTCAATGGCTGCATTAAGGTTATTTGCTCCTCCCCTTGACACTGTGATCTAAAAGTTGATGAGATGAAGTCTACAGGGCAGAAGGCTACTGCTGGTTCTTGTCACACAGACATCTGCTACATGACTTGGAACGTCTTTTTGTGAGCAGAGAGAAAAAAGGGCTGGCAGTGCAAAGTTCATTTCATTGTAAGGTATAGTGTCAGTTTATAACAGCTGAATTGCACGTTTATGATAAGCCTGTGAGGGGACCTCAGTGCCACTAATTCAGCTGTAAAAGTTATCACTAAAGATATACAAAGTCAATTATGATTAATGTCACCTTTTGCAGTTTATCTTAAGCTAGGCAGCAAACATGTCTGAGAACAAGAGCAGCACTGGGGTGTGTTGATGCCTCCTTTAGCACTTAGGAAGCAGATCCCCTCCTTTTTCAAATTTAAGTCTAAATCCATTTTAATAATTAAGCACAGAAATTAAATCTCCTTCTGACGATAATTTCTCTACCAATATTTCACTGCGATGTCTGTCCTTGATCTGCTCAGATAATTTATGCTCTAGGTGAACAACAAAGCATGAGAAGCTCTACACGGAGGCATTGTTTTGCCTTTAATTCTATTAAGCACCACATCTTGTGATTATTTGTGCAGGAGCTCAGCAAGATGTGGGAGGAATGAACAAGCAAACTCCTGGCTGTTAATCAATGCAGTGTAACTTGTTACTCATTAAGTGGCATTTTTGAAGAGTGTCTTTGAATCTTTTTCACTGAGTTTCCCTTTCTCCAGCTCTTCATAGGATCACAGAATCATTAAGGTTGGAAAAGACCTCTAAGATCATCAGTTCCAACCATCAGCCCATCACTACCATGCCCACCAAACTAAGTCCCTCAATGCACGTTCATGTGTTATCCTTCTGTAGAGAAGCTATTTAAACTGAAATCTGGAGCCCTGGGTTCTGAAGAAGGCAAATGTTGCCAAACAGGAGTGTTCCTGAATAGAATAGGCCACCTGTTGGACAATGCTGTCTTAGATGGAAGCAAGGTGACAATAGTCTCTGCACATCATGACTTATTCCAGCCTGTTGGTTGAGCAGCTGAATGCTGCCTTGGAGCAGACTGCACAATTTCCCTCTAGTGAATGAAGAATTCTCTGTCAAAGATGTTTGGATATCTAGTTCATCTTTTAGTTTACCCAATTCCTAGAAACATTTTGCATAGAAGGTAGTTACCATCAGAATTGAGATTTATTTTACAGTGGCTCAGCCTCTGTAAAGCTAACATACATTTTGCTCTATAAAGCTTGATAAGTCATAAGTGATGCTATAAAATTCAAAACAACAAATAGTTGCTTTGCTGAACTCTTCAAAATGATGAAATTATGCAGCTAAAGTCCATAGAGATTTCGTTGTCAGTATTTCAAACAATTTATTATTATCTTAACAGCTGGGAATAATTAGAACCTAACACACTATCTGTGAGATGTCGACATGTCTGTGACAGGATCCTGAGTAAAGCTCATAGATTTTATTATTTAAAGTGATTTTTTAAATATAAAAATTAAAGCACATAATCAGTGGTCGCTGGAGTATGCAGGAAATAATCTGATAAAATGTGGAGGTTTTAAAATATTCTGCCAGAAAAAGGTACAATACAGTGGTCTGTGCCATCAGAGATAACCATATGTATATATATATACTGTAGAATACATAGGGGGAAATACGTTATATGGAGGAGAGGAGAGGAGAGGAGAGGAGAGGAGAGGAGAGGAGAGGAGAGGAGAGGAGAGGAGAGGAGAGGAGAGGAGAGGAGAGGAGAGGAGAGGAGAGGAGAGGAGAGGAGAGGAGAGGAGAGGAGAGGAGAGGAGAGGAGAGGAGAGGAGAGGAGAGGAGAGGAGAGGAGAGGAGAGGAGAGGAGAGGAGAGGAGAGGAGAGGAGAGGAGAGGAGAGGAGAATCACAGAATTGAGTTGCAAAGGACATTTAAAGGCCATCTGGTCCAACTCCCCTGCACTGAACAGGGACATGCACAGCTCCATCAGGTGCTCAGAGCCCCGTCCAGCCTGATCTTGAATGTCTCCAGGGTCGAGGCATCCACCATCTCGCTGGGTAACCTGTACCAATGCTTCACCACCCTTACTGTAAGAAACATTTTCCTTATATCCAGTGTAAATCTCCCTTATTTCAATTTGAAACCACTTCCCCTTGTCCTGTCACATTGTGGATATCTATTATGAAACAGGAAATGGAACACAGTCCACAGGAACCACTGAGTCTCTATGCTCCCAAAGCAGTTAAATAGTCTGAGTTTCTGCAGGATAGAATCTTCTGGAATCTTCAAAATAGAGATCTTCTATCTCTGTTCTCCCAGGTTTCTCAAATGATTGCTTAATTAATTACTTGATATCCACTCAGGTTATCAAGCAGTTCCCTTGAGGTTTCCAATCCACCATACCCACACACATAACACTTGGGAATGAGGAATATTTACATTACTAGGCTTAGCCTTAGTCCATGCTTTATTCAGGAGAATAATACTCTTTGTTTCTCTCTATTCTCTCTACCCAGTTCAGGTTTTCTCACCTACTTTCTAGAAATGGTCATCTCTCACCCATGACAGCAGAAAACACTTGAAGAGTGATCCAGTGCTGCTCCTTACCTCCCAAAAAAATTATAAGCATCATTAATTTCAATAATTTCTGTCTACAAATTGTTATATGATTATTTGCTATGATGTGTGTTTATTGCCATGATGCTGGTAAACATTGTAAACTCTACAATACTTCAATAATAATAAACTCTACAATATATCTTTGCTATTCAAAACATTATCAGGCATATACTTGTCAGCAGCCATAGCAACACTGATAAATTTAAAATTAATGACTTTGATTTGGTTAGTATAGAAAGGTCAAGGACCAAACAGTGCAGAACACTAACAGGAGGAGCGCATTTGATGGATTAACCACTAACAGAGGCCACAAGAAGTGCCAGATTTGGTGGTGTGAACATTCCCAATCCTAAAACTATTTGTCCCAGAACAAAACAGATATACTAGAGCCTTGAAAGAAAAAGTCATGCTATCTTTTGAATATCTACTGGGAGGCATGCAATTATGGGTCCAATTCCCTCTTAATTTTTTTTCAACATCTGCATCACTTTATTTATTTTTAAGTCACCCTAATGACCTTAAAACTACTTCTGAACTGAGATGGTGGTCCATGGCGAGAACTGACTTGTCTCTACACACAGAGAATTGCATTTACATAGGAACATAGCATGACCTATGCTACACCTCCACCCTAACTGCTATTACTAACACATGTATTAGTTTTATCAGAGAACTAAGTGTCCTATTATTGTCTCATGTCACCAGGATAACAGATCTGAATGGTTTCAGTTTGGACATTAAATGTCTATTATGAAGTCACTTAGATCAGCACCTAAGATGGCTGTAAGTCTAAGGAGCTAGAGAGGGCTGTGGGAGGGGGTCCTAGGGTTTCTCTATCACTTTCTAAGGAAAGAAACCTGACATGATTGTGTGTAGTATGAACCAGGAGGTCTGCCTCTTCTTCAAACACATTGGGCAGAAAGCATGCATAACAACTGACTTCTCAGAATGTTTTGGTATGACATGTAGATGCTGTGAAAGTCTGGAGATCGTCTTTTCTGCAGTGGGACTGAAGGTGTGAGAGTATGCTCAGACACTTTCAAGGGAAGGCATGGTTAAAGTAGGCAAGGTTTCTGAGTATGTCTCTTTCCTTGCTCCCTTACTGTCTTCCTTCATTCCTTCCTTCCTTCTTTCCATCTTTCCTCGTCCCTTCCCTCCCTTCCCTCCCTCCCTCCCTCACTCCTCCATTCCTTCCTTTCTTCTTTCCTTCCTCCCTTCCTTTCTTTCCTTCCTCCTTCCCTCCTTCCTTTCTTTCCTTCCTCCCTCCCTCCTTTCTTCCTTCCTTCCTTCTCATTTTTTGGAGGGGGGGTTGTAAGGTTTTTGGTTGCAGAATAGGTCTCATCTCACTCTTTCACTGTTTCACCCCATCTAAATATTGCTCTTAGTGGCACCCAGAGTAGAGCTGGGCAATAACTCCAGCTATTTCCTATCATCTTCACTACATTTGTACTTTGCATAACCATGTTTGCGTTAGAAGAAGAGAAGTAGCTTGTGAATCTCTGACTCATCAGACTTCATCCTCTGCTCCCAAACACACATATAACAGATCATGTGATGAGAATAGACATCTGACATGCCAGACAGCGTGACAGACAGCATGTGCTATCATGAGCTTTCATTTCCCAGCCTCAGGAAATGCTTGAACGTTTATTTAAATTGCTGCTATCTCACATGCTTGACTGTTTCAAATATAATCTCTTCTCAGACTAACAAATAAAAAAGATTATGGAAGTCACCTAGTCTATTTTTTTGCACAACATATCCTACTGCTGTTTCCTAAACTAGCTCTTGATCAATTAAGATTCATGGGAATGGAAGCAAGAGGAAAAATAAAATATTAATGACAAGAAATATGAATTTGTAAGCCCAAAGATGCCTAGTTCCCAAAATTAGTTCTTTCCATTGGAATCTATCTCCCATATGTGCAGAAGGACAACATCATCCAAAAGGCTAGACTTCAGAAAGTCATTTTAGAACAAACTTTTCCTTTAATCTTGGTATCCTCAATAGTTTATTTTTACTTGCTAATAAAATGACTGACCATAGGGGTACTTCTTTTCACACTATTTAAAAAGGGACTATTGGTTTGAGGGCCTTTTTTTTTTAAGTTAGTAAACTAAAGAAATTATCTTTTAAATTGATTTTAATTTATAAATCGCTTTTAGGGATTAATTTTTCAATATGTAACTATGGAATACTGTTATAAATGTTTTATCATATTGCATTCTGTTGGTTATTATGTTGATTATATGCAGAACAACTAACCTCAAATTACACTGCTACATTAAGGGCTACAGTAAACTTCAAACTGATCATTTAGCTTGCTTAAAATACAAGTTATTAGCCATCTGACCAAATTAATCCTTATTTATGTATTTATTTGTTTGCTTGTTTGTTTGTTTAGGATGATACTAATTGCATGTATCTAGAGGGAAAAGGGTAGACCTTGGAAACAAGAATGTTTTCGACTGGATTTGCAAAAGTAAGTTCTTTGAAGTGGGATCTAGGTGGGACATGAATTCCTAAGAATATGAAGAACTCTTAAATTTCTCACTCAAGTTATTACCATCCTACTTAAGAGAGTAGGTCCAGAGGAGCCCAGCTTATCAATGTTCTTTCTTTGCAGATGCTCAGTCTTTTCTACTTAGTGGATTTGCAAACGTCCTACTCTTGTGAGACCCAAGCAGCTTCGTTTGTCTCAGTCCTATTAACTAGTTCAGATCTGCAGGATGGGCTTTTCTCCAAACATCTCTCTTGAGTGATTCATCCAGTATGTGTTTTCCAAGGAACTCAGTACACAATGTAACAAAACAATCTTCCTCTTTTATTTAATTATTCAGTGAAAATTGTTCTGTTAATGCACATGCAGATGTTAATGTTAAAGAACTCAATCTGAGAAGAAAGAAAATATTTGGGCTATGACACTGGTGTGTGTGAGATGTTGCTTTGACTTTCATTAGTCATAGGAGGTGGGAGACGAAGTTCAATTCTTTCCTCTGCCTGCCAGTTTATGAACTTCCCACTACCCATATAAATATTACTAATAGCTGATAAAGTAGGAAGGGTGGTAATACGCAAATCCAATACTGGTATCATTCTTCTTCTGAAAAAAAACCCAACAAGACACTACTTTGGTGACTGAGAAATTGAGAGGAGACTATGCTCTGGGTCAGTAGTATTCATCTCATAGAATCACAGAGCCATTTCCTTAACTACCTCCCTTTCTTTTTATCCCTTGTTGCCGTGGAAAAGGAGCAGGCCTTCTGCTAAATAGCCCTACATGATTAAGCTGGTAGATTAAGCAACTGAGAAATGCAGACAGAGATCATAACAAAGGACAGAAGCAACAAATTATCCCTCTCTTACTTCTCATGAGATAGTGGGTAAAGGACTCCTGTCTGTGTGAATCTGGGAAACTGTGTGCTTAGCAGATGAGATTCAAGGAGACAGAATAGAACACATAACTCCTCGTAACTTTTAAATCACTTTCAAAATATTGCTCCTGAAGTCACATTCATCTTCTCAGGAAGAAAAAGAGGTAGAAGCCTATCTTCCATCTTCTATACAAAACTACCAGCACATGGAAGAGGGCTTAAGAGCTGTGTGCATCAACAGCTGTGAGTTCTCCCCTTTCTCACCTGAACACATCCATTATCTACTGGCTGTGTGTAGCATCTGCAGTTCATTAAATGAATTACAAGAAATGAATTAAAAGAATCATTCACTGATTGTGGTGGACTCCAAGTGCCTATTCTCATTGTTTCAAATGAGTTATACGAATGCTCTGGGGTCTCTCTGCCAGCACTGAAAAGCTGACCTAAGAGAAAACAAAACAAAAAAAAATCTCTTAAGAAGTACTTTACCAGTGAAATGAGCAAAATCTCTTTGCTTTTATTGCTGTTGGAAAAGTTTATTTATTTAAGGTATTTTCAATAAAGACTTTAGCTCTATTGTGAAATAGCACTCTCAGAACTAACACAAACACATGCTTTCATCCAAAATAAAAGGTTACCTTCTGTTACTCAGAAATTTGATAGATGTTGTTAGAAGGGATTATTGCATGAACAGAGATTAATACAATCCAGAAAAGGAAAGCAGAGAAAATCAACCACAGAATGTCTTGATAAGAGCTCCATTATGTTCATTTTGCTAAGAAATACACCACCAGAATTCTTATATCTTTTTCAGCCCATGTACCAAATTCAACACAACCTCAATCTGTAGAGAGGCAGCTTGAGCTCGTTACATCTTAAAGAAGACATCTAAAATATGGCAAGTGAAGCACAACTTAAAATTTTGTGTTATTAAAAAAAAAAAAAGCCATTTTGTTCATTGCCTTGATTGTATAGGCAAATAGATAGGCTAATTCATATGCATTCCTATACTGCATGCACATATGAAAGGACTCATTAGACCTAAACAGCCATCTTGCTCCACCTGAAATTGCCTATTAGGTCCCATCCCCTACTTGTCAGCCCTACGTGGATGCTGAATGTAACCAAAGGTATATTCAGTGCCATTGGATTCATATTTTAGGCAACAAATTTAGAGTGAATTGAGATGAATTCTATGGCTAATCCTTAATATTTTAATATACTGTTTTAACAAGTTAGGATTTCTCTGATTTCTTGAAAATGGAGGCAAAGTGCAAAATGGTTTACATCTACCTCCTTTCTGAGAGGCCCTCTATGCCCCCAACTCTTTGATGGGTATCCATCTTTCTGAGGTTTTAGGCCCAACCAGTCCTTCTTATATTTCCACAGTGAGGCCCCTTGTCTTCCCAGCTTGCTGATGCTCATCACAAGGCTGCCCATGACCTTACACCACCCCTGACAGAAGTGGGCTCCTTTATGCTTGCTGTCACTGCTGCCTTTGGGGACCTCCTAATTAAAGTCCCAGGATGTGGGAGTTTCTGTGCATACTGCAGCCAGAGAGTCTGATTCACATCCTGATTTAGAAACTCTATGATGATCTTCTCTCCAACTAAATAAGTTTTAATTTTTGTGTAGATGAAACTCATGTTTTCCTAAGATCCTGTCATCCTCATCATTTTCGATGAGAATTAGGGGCTTCAATACGAAATAATTTGCAAACCTTTATTTGTTGGTTTGTTTATTTTCCATGAAGGGGAGTGAGCTCCTAGTGTATTGTACTCCCTGCTATCTGGGTTGTGAACTTTCAGCTTCACTGTATCACCATTCACCTGTTTTTATCAAAAATGCCAGAAGGCATTAATGCATTTCAAACTGCTGAAGATGGGAGAGAATGACATCAGGCCATGCAATCTTCTTCCACCTCTCACCAGATCTATTTTAAGTCATGACTGAATTTTCTGTTTATTATTTATTCCTTTTTTTTTTTTTTTTTTTTTTTTGACAGAGTATAAGTCCTGTTCAGAGCTGATACTTATCGGATCATAACTGACATTCTAATTTTTAAATTAATGCTTGACAATATTCTGACTTTGAATTTTACTTTATTAAGCAGCTCTTGGGGAAAAGTGGCATTAGAAGCAGTAGGAAATCAGTGGAGATGCACTTATTACCCCATTGAAAATGATATTTGAATCTACATTCCCCTGCTGATAGCTAAAATTGATTTGCTAATAACAGACATGAACTATGCAAGAAGAGGTGCAGGAGATACTACCACAGCTGCAGGGGAAGACTATTTAAACTGCTGCAGGAAAGAGAGGTGTTGCTGGAGACCCTATTAGTGCCTCCCACAACAGCATATACATCTCAGCTATCTTAAGGGATTGGGCTTCATGAGTATCTCAGCAAACATCCTTCATATGTTTACTCACTTACTTACCTGCCCCCTGCTTTATGCAGTGTATATGGTGGGATTTGCCCAACCTACCCAACCTATTTTCATGTATCTACAATCTAGCTGACTTCTGGCTGTCTACTTTCTGTTCACACGTCCAGAGACTGCAGGATTGCTACTCTTCCAAGGCCCACAAATGACAGCTCTTGCAGTCATTTATACTCAGTCATCTACCGCAAATGATTCAAATTAACATCCATCAATTTTGTAGTGTCATTCATATGAATATCAGCATTTCTCCTAGGAATACACAGAGGCAGAGTTGAATTTGCATTTCTCAAATATTTTCTCCTGCTGAGAAATGTGGGGCTCATTCACTGTGCAAAGGAAGTCCCTGATAAGGTTCCTGGTATATTATAACCCTTACATCAGATATTTGTAGAATCATAGAATCGTAGCATGACAGAATGACTTAGGTTGAAAGGGATCTAATAACCTAATTGCCAACCCTGCAATGGGCTGTTTGCCACCCATCAGTTTAGGCTGCCCAGAGCCCCATCCAATGCAGCCTTGAATGCCTCCAAGGATGAAAAAGTTTAAGTCTTGAAGAATACAGTTTATGATTGTACTTCAACCTATTATTCATTATTAGTATTCATATTATTACTTCTGCAAAGCCTTTGACGTAGTCTCTCACCATATCCTTCTCTCTAAAATGGCAATATGTGGATTTGAAGGATGGGCTGTTTGATGGATTAGGAATTGGCTGGCTGGATGCAGCCAAAGGGTTGTGATTAATGGTTCTGTGTCAGGGTGGAGGCCGGTCACAAGCGGTGTCCCTCAGGGGTTGGTTGTGGGACCAGTGCTCTTCAACATCTTCATCAGTGACATAGTCATTCTTGGGGCAATGAGATCTGCTGCCTGCTTTACGTTTTACCAAAATATTTCTGCCTTTCATAATCTCACTGGTAGTTGAAGTACTGATATTTCTGTATCTTTGCTCTTTTTCAAATTTATTTTTTGTCTTACAGCACTTCAGAGAGCAAGGAGTATTACTGCAGAACTCAGTTTAATTGTAGCCTGGACAGCTCATGACTTGAATTCATTTGAGAAAGAATATCTGCGAAAGGGCATGGAGCAGAGCTGTGTTGCCCACGTGTGCCCCTATCAGCTCCAGCCTCCTCCAGTTGTTCTGCCTCTGCTTCTCCTTTTGCAGTTTCCTCCCATCACATCAATCAAGGCCAAGTTGGATAGTGCCCTGGGCAGCCTGGTCTAGTATTAGATATGGAGGTTGGCAGGCCCGCCTGCAGCAGGGGGGTTGGAGCTTGATGATCTGGTGATCCTTGAGGTTCATTCCAACCCAAGCCATTCTATGATTCTATGATATTTCTATGATATGATTCTATGATATTCTATGCTATTTTATCACAGTGATAAAGGACCTCTCCCATGTTAAGCACTCTGTTTACTATGATGCTCCTAATATTCCATGCTTTTCTGACTCTGATACATCTGAACAAGATTTCTCTATTGGTCATCTGATTATTACAAGACCCCATGCTTCTTTCCATTTTGACGTCTAAACAAAAAAGATCTTTCCCATGGAATTTGAATAATATTCTGTCAAGTTTTAGGATTAGTATTTTAAAGCTCGAATACCAGCTAGAACCCATTTTCCATTTTCCTCCATGTCCACCAGTAACCAAGCAGAAATCTTCAGCTCTTTTTATGTGGAACAAAACTCCTTCTGCAGCTCAGAACTCAGTCTAATCCTGGGCTGGATACAACCAGACTGGTTAAGACAGCACATTAAGATGCCAGTGCATGCCTCATAGTAACTTTCAGTCAGTTTCTATTTGCAGTTAACAGCTTTTTTGAAAGTATCTATCAATCAGAAGGAATTCTAGTACTGAGATAGATGATGCTCCGACGTTTTACGGATGGCTGTCTTTCATTCCCAGTAAGCAGGCTAAGTGGTCTGATTCAGAACAGAGGTCTGAATCCAGGTATGGGCACCAGCACCTCTTGTTTTCTGTCCTTACCCTTGCACTGCTGAACTCAATGCTCATAGTGATTCTAATCCCTGATTTTTCTTAGGTGCATTTCTATAACACTCTTCCTCCTAAGGCTGCTTTGGGGCTTGATTAGCTAATGATTTTAAACCATTCAGAATGTACTACAATTTTTGTGGATTCTGTCAAAATGAGAAAGGGTCACATATTATTGCATTTCGTGGGATGAGCTCTCAAGAATGACAGTAGGTAAAGCTCTTCTCTAATACTAGAACATATTGTACAGTCTGCTAAAAACACTCGCAATTGTTGGCTTATTCCCTCAAACTATAATAGGAAAGCAGACAGATCAATGCATTTGACTGATTTTCCATTAACCCAATACGGTCAAAGTAGTTGTCCATCTTCATGAATTCCTATGCTGCCAGACTAATGCGGCAGAAAAATATGTTGAATATACATCGTAAGTTTTCAGCTCAGCAGAATGATGTCATCAGGAGGGAAACAGCAGGGTGGCTAAAAACGAGTGAACAAATAAAACAAACAAACAAACAAAAGGCAATATAATCAGAGCAGACAAGCCCAATTTCTACACGATTCACATTTTACGTAAGTGTCTACATCATAGTTGACTAGTCCTAAGTCCCTCACAAGTTCTGAAGTCAATGTTTTTTGTCTTGAAGAAACTTAACCATCCAATAGCTCTTTCCTCTTTTCGTGTTGAGGGCAAAAAATCAATATTGTTTATACTATGATACATACTTCCTATCAATCAGTTTGAACTCTTGCTCTCAGTATCTTTCAGCAAAGTTCTTTCTTCCTTTTTTTTTTTTTTTTTTGTTCTTTCAGGTTTTCTTTTTCCTTCCATTTTAATGCATAGACAAAAAAGAAAAAAAGTAAGTCATAATTTCATAATATGTCCAAATTCAAATCAGTGTTTTAATGTGTCTTTTCATCACATATGAAATGTGATTATGTGGGTCTGAGGGCCACTGTGCCAGTTCATCATCAACACCTAGAAGTCTTGTCTCCTTGAGAGATGGGCTCATTGTGAGATATGTTGCTCCTACAAACATTTTAAATGAAACCAGAGTAGTCATTAAAAATCAGAGTAAGCAAGCCAATATAAAGGTCATCTTATTGCACATAAGGTTATTTCTTCCAAATGACTCACATTGGATTAATCTCAGGTTCTCTAAAGGAGGAATATGAACACAAGCTCGCAGAGTGAGAACTCTCAGCATGTTGATGAAACTATATGAACTTATCAGTTAGGAACATGGGAACCCATACAGACCAATTTCACATGAGAACACACTGCCTGCAGCAACATCAGTGTGTATATTTACTGAGCTCATGCTGAAAGCTAAATGATTGATTTAACAAACCTGCGCAACCTCAGAGAGACACACCAGACCCAGAGCAGCAGGAAACTTCTTTCTCAACATCTGCATCGTGCAGGGTAGGTATTTTGAAACTGGATAGCAGAGACAAAAGTATTGATTATGTTATGAATTAAAGAGTAATTAATGAAATTGCATGTGTAAAACATTCAGTTCATACCATAGAGGTCTTTTTCACTTTTCCAGGACTACATTTGTGCTGTCTACACAACATAAAAGCAAAGCATTGGCCATTATATATACAAAGAAAATGTTTACAACTAATTAATCAACTAGCACCAGGATTTAGGCTGAACATCTCAGTGTCTGTGTTCACAGATTCATAGAATCACAGAATCATTTGAGTTGGAAGGAACCTTTAAAGACCATCTGGTCCAGCTCCCCTGCAATGAACAGGGACACCTACAGCTCCATTAGGTGCTCAGAGCCCCATCCTCTCACCTTGGATATTACCAGGGACAAGGCACCCACCACCTCTCTGGGCAACCTGTTGTCAAACTGCAAACAAGATCCCTGCCACAGTAATGGCCCAGGCCAATTTTCATCCTCCAAGATGATTTGGGCATGGTCAAGAAGTTACCACAGATCACAGACCAGTTCCACTTGCCAGTGTGGATTTGGTCTGGTTTTGGCTAAGCACCTTGAGGATAATAATGTTTAAAATTAAGGAAATGGTCAGATTTTAACAGCTGGCAACAAAGATAGGTAATGGGTCCTGACCATTTCTCATCCTGAAGTATAGTGCTTGAATTATATGAATGTATGGAATTATTCTAAAGCAATTTTAGCTTCAAATGTTATAAGAGAATGAAGGGATAAGAGTGCTTCAGCTACGGATCTTTGCTCAAGATTTACAGGGAGATGGTTCAATTCTGAAAGTCTGTTTTGGGCAAGACACAGAGGCAACATAATAACTAAAAAATAATAATTATGAATAACAGTAATAATAAATTGTTCATTAAAATTAAGCCCAGTTTCTGTGTGTATACAAGTATGTATTGGATAACATCTGAGGAAAGGTCAGGTCATTATTGTCTACCTTAGATAATGACTAATCCTCATCTGCCTCCTTACATAGCTATTCAAATCTACTAATTTAAGTGACACTATTCCTAAGAGACGCAAATCAACACTAGCAAAAACGATCCCTTTAATTTATATGAATCAGGACCTATGAACACCTAAGCCAATGCTTTCATTCAGATTTAGATAGAAGTACAAGATTAACCAGTTAAGAAAAGAGTCTGGGGAATGGCACCTATTCCTGGCCACTAACTCAAAAAAGACTGCTCAGCTGGATGTATCTCAATGACATACTCATCCATCTACAAGGAAATGTGGCATTTACCACACTGAAGTATCTCAGAAACACTTAAATCTAAACTTTCCTTTTTAACATGTCCTTTGTATTTATTCGGAGTTTAAAAAAATTAAAATAAAAATAAGAACTTTTAAGTTTTCATTTGTTTGTTTGTTTCTCTCCTCTACTTCTTCCTTGCTGTGATTAAAATTGAGACTTGTGAGTCTCATGCACCGACCTTGCTTTTGTGCTCTGGGTAAACTTCTTCTCCTATACTCAGCAGGGAGCGCTGGAAAGATACCAAGCACGATTTATCCACATAGGTGATTAGCTTCTATTTTCTATTGAGCACTCCAGGAGATGTGCAAAAATGAGCATTTAATGTAGTTTTCCTCAAAGACAGCATAAATTCTGGAGTCCTTGAACTGAAGTGCTCTGCTGTGGGTTTGGCTGGGTTTCTCACACATGTTGAGGCAGGGGAGTGTGAGGCAGCAGGGATCTCAATCAAACCCAATGACAGTGCTACTATTTGACAAGGGAAATGCATCTCCCTTTTTCCTTCTCTGTCCTATGAAACGTCCTGCTGTGATTGTCATGTATTTTCACTTAGATAGCCTTGACCTAATTCTTAAGGATAGGAAGCCTTTATACATGCACTTGTCATGAATCTGAAATTTTGTGATAGTGCTGCTAGGGAGGGGTCAAAACACAATAAGAGGGAGGAAAAGACAACAACAGAGCATAAAGACAAAGTTATTTAAATGCCTAATTCTTACTGCGGGAAGTAGAAGGGAAGAGTTTCACTTATTACAGAATCATAGAATCATAAAATCATTTGAGTTGGAAGGAACCCTTAAAGGTCATCTAGTTGAACCCTCCTGCAATGCACAGGGACACCCACAGCTCCATCAGGTGCTCAGAACCCCATCCCCTGACCCTGAATGTTTCCGTGGATGGGACACCCATCTTTTTGGCAACCTGTGCCAGTGTAAATGTTCTCAGCAGAACTATTTAGCAAAATGGATGGTTAATATAGCCGGGCTCATAGAATCACCAAATAATAGAATCTTGAGTTGGAAGGGACCCACAAAGATCATCGAGTCCAAATAGTGGTTCATTGTGATTCATCTTGCAGTTCAGCTTGCTAACTGAAGAGCAGCTGCTGCTTTTTCATGAAAGCTATATCATTTGCTAGATATTCAGGCAGACCTGTGCCCTAACACCAACATATTCTTACAGGTCCTGTCTCATTAAAATCTGCTGTATAATAGGAATGACCATAAATCACTGGTCTTGATAATCGGGAGAAACATGTTCCTCAAAAAGACTTCAGAATAGGTTGTTTGGATTGTGATGTTTTTTTTCTCTCTGGCACTCACCTTCTTGTCCTGATTTTGAAAAGAAATTGAGGCAAAATCAAGCAGAATCAACCAAGTAAATAAATAATGCCATATCTTTATATAGCTTTTTCTATACACCAGTTTCACAGAGTGCTTGTGATAGTGCTATTTCAGGCATTTTGCATCTTATATAACATAGCAGTGCTACAGCTGACTCTGAAACCAATTTTATTTGACCTCCACATACTCCACTGACAATATACACTGCAGTTCCACAGTGCTCTTCCAGCAAGACTTAATGTTTCCCTGTGGTCCTGTTTAAAATGTGCAAAGGAAAAAGCAGCACCTTGCTTCCTCCAGGTGAATATTCATCTGACAGATGCATATTAATAACGGCCAAAACCTTGAAATTTTAGCCCCTATCATTCTTTATTGTTGAAGGAGAGGATAAGGAGTGGAGTTCCCCAGGGGTCGGTACTGAGGCCTGTCCTATTCAATATCTTTATTGATGACCTGGATGAGGGCATTGAGTGCACCATCAGTAAGTTTGCAGATGACACCAAGCTGAAAGGAAGTCTTGATCTGCCTGAGGTGAATGGGGGATTAAGTTCAACATGACCAAATGTTGGGTCCTGCACTTTGGCCACAACAATCCCAGGTTTGGGGCTTCCAGGCTGGAAGGCTGTTTAGAGGAAATGGATCTGTGGGTATTGGTTGACATTTGGCTGAACATGAGCCAGCAGTGTGTTCAGGTGGCCAAGAAGGCCAATGGCATCCTGGCTTGTATCAGAAATAGAGCTGCCAGGAGGAGCAGGTGTTCATCTCCCAGTACTTAGCTCTGGTGAGGTTGCACCTTGAGTGCTGTGTTCAGTGTTGAGCTCTTCACTACAAGAAAGAGATTGAAGCCCTGGAGTGTGTTCAGAGAAGGGCAACGAAGCTGGTGAGGTGTCTGGAGCACAAGTATTATGAGGAAAATATATATACATATATGCACACATATGTACACACATATACTGACACATATACATATATACACACATACATATACACAATATCTCTGTTTAGTTCTAAAAAGAAAACTGACCATAGTTAGTGCAGAAACTTTGAAAGTTCTTAAGGAGAGAGATTTGCTGTTACAGCTTCATTTTCTTATATTAGTTTTTTACATGCCTCAGGAAAGAACAGAGTGTTCATCTGAAACCAGGATGGCCTGTGCTGATTAAATCAAAGTATTTAAATAGTAGTTCTTATTATTCTGCAAAATATTGCATGCATTTATTCATTTTTTATGATTATTCTTCCAAGCTGAAAGCTGAGATAATCTACTGTACCCACTGATGATATGCTGTAAATCATTCTGGTCTACATCCTAACACGTCAAAAGAAAACATACTGTACGATAACAAACCAGTATCTATTTAAGCCAAGGACATTTTTACTGTTATTGTTCATAAAAACTATTTTGTAAATAGTTATATCATTGATGAATAGCCCTTATTACTACAAGGGAAATTGATCCTGAAAAATAATGAGAAAAAAACTCTGCAAGGTCATTTCAAAGGTTTCTTCTTTGTTCTTGCAAACCCACAAGGGATTGTTGTAATCATATGGTCTAAACACTGGCTGAGCCTGAAATGAAGCATTTTATGTAAACCTTCTGAGTTGGGCAGAATTAGTCTTCTCTGCCATATGAATACAAGTATGGCTGAGGAATATAACACAAAAGTGTTTGTGTACTGGCAGAGACTCATTAGCAAATTGGTTACAAGTAACATGATAGATGGAGGCGAAGCAGAAAAAAATCTGCGTGGCACATTGGAAACATTTAAACATGGGCAAAATTGTTCAAACTTGTGGAAATTTTATTTATTTGTTCATTTTATATTCCTCCAAAACTAGTCAACTAAGTAGGGTTGGGCTTGAGGCTTAAGATTCAGCATCACCATATGACAGCCAATACTGTTAACTTTTTGCCCCTCTTTCTGGATGGTTCTACTCCATGCAAAACATTTTATCCCCCAGGCTATACCCAGCCAGTATCTAAGGGGTAGCACAGCTCTAGAACCCTGTAGGCAGGGTGGGTGATGGGACTGTGTTCATTTCTGGTGAAGAACTGAGTTTAGAGATGCACTTGTGAGCTGTGATACATTACTGGTTCTCAAAGCCAGAGAATGGGCTTTGACCTCTTTAATTTGTGTATAGTCCATGGATCATTCACTCATCCATTTGTGAATCATTTGTCATGTTATTGCAAGATTGGTGCCTTGCTGTTGTAAACTACATCTCACTGCATTTTAGCTCTGCTATTTGTACTCCATTCTCTAAATGCGTTTACTTCAACTCAGGCTGTGAGATGCTTATCATTTATGAATTTGCAAACATTCTGAATATTTTGTTTGTACCCAGGCTATCTGAAAGGGACAGAGGCTGAAGAGAAAGAGATTTGGATGTTCTCACTGACAGCAAGCAATGTGCCCTGGAGCTAAAGGGGCCGAATGTACCCCAGGGTGCATCAGGCCCAGCACAACTGGCTGGGTGCTGGTGAGGCCTCACCACAAGCACTGGGTGCAGGTTGGGTACTGCCATCTCAGAAGGACACAGAGCTGTTAGAGAGCACCCAAAGGAGGGCTGCAGAGATGGGGAGGGGTCTGCAGGGCAAGGGGTGCAAGGAGAGCTGAAGGCCCTGGGTTTGTTGGGCCCAGAACAAAGGAGGATGAGAGGAGGGTTCATGGCAGCTGCAGGTCCTCATGGCCATACAGCTCCTGATGGCCCTAGAGCCCCTCACAGGGAGCAGACGGGCAGCACTGAGCTCTGCTCTCTGGTGACAGTGACAGGGCCTGAGGAAACAGCATAGAGCTGCATTAGGGAAGGGTCAGGTGGGGGTGAGGGGAAGGCTCTGCCCCATAGAATGGTATGCATGGCATAGCTCCCCAGGGCAGCAGGCATGACCCCAAGCTGTGGGAGCTCACAAAGAGTTGCTACACCGCTCTCAGACATGGAGTTTTATTTTGGGGTGGTGCAGTGAGGAGCCAGGGGTTGGACTCAGTGATCCTTGTGAGACACTTCCAACTCAAGATATTCTATCATTCTAAGAAGTATGCATTCAAGAAGCATGGCCTTGACATGATACACACACATACCAAGAGGATTTTTATGACAGTGAAATGTGGAGCAGTTTGTTTGCTGCAAGTAACTGAGATCTCAAACAGCAGCAAAATATATATAATTTCTTGCAGTGTTCACATGTATGGTCTGATGTTTTTTTCCAGTGTCGTGAGAGAGTATTTCATGTAATATGTAAAATAAACATGGCATAAGGATGTAGTTGGAAAAGAGAGGAAGAAGCTCTGCATTTGTGATTTTGTGTTTCTAGTGAAAGCTGCTCTTCCTCTAAAGCTCTCCCTCATGGAATGATTGCCAGAAGCCCTCCCTAAGGTGGTGCTCCCTCTGTACTGTTTGGTCTTTTCAATACTCAAAACCCTGTTCACTATTACTCCCCCACCCCAGAGCAGCAACTTCTCCCCTCACAACTACATCTCTGGATGCAAAGTGCTAGTTAAGGGGAAAAAATCACATTCAGTCATGCACTTAAAAGTTCTGAAAGCCTCTAACTGTGGTGGTAGCCATGCAAAAAATATTACATTCAGCCTGGTTGACCTGCTTACAGTTTTGAAATACAGTCTCTTTCACTTCTTTGGGATGCATTTGGATATAAGGAAGAAGTTCTGTACAGTAAGGATGGTGAGGCACTGTCTCAGGTTGCCTAGAGCGGTGGTGGATGCCCCATCCCTGGAGATATCTTTCTTCTGTTAATGTCAGGGTGGATGGGGCTCTGAGCACCTGATGGAGCTATGGGTTTCCCTGCTTACTGTGGGGGAGTTGGATCAAATGGCCTTTAAGTGTCCCTTCCAACTCAGTCAATTCTATGGTTCTATGATCAGATATGACAGACTGCAACTCTAAAACTTTTTATGAATGCTTTACCAGCTGCCCATTTCTGCCTTCCTGTGCTGCATGTAAAAATTCATTTCCTTTCCCCCTCTGGGTAGAGAAACTAAAGACAATAGCAATTCAAAATTGCACAGTATTTCGGGGGGCTAGAGAGAAGTCTTGCAGAAAGACTAGCTGATAAACAGAATTATGTATGGACGTTATTGCTTTTCTTTTCTCCAAATCATAGTTTGAATGAGGAGAAGGTAGTCACTTAGGAAAAATAATGATCCATTACCCCAGTGGTGGCTTTAAAAGGACATCAACAGTACCCATTGTGCAGCACATTCATATTCTGGTTGTAGCTGTGTGACTGTTCAATCCTTATTCCCACGACTTTTCTCTGTTCTTTTCTAACCCCCTATAACAATGTGCCTTGGGAGGGGTGTGGGAAAAGAGATGTGTGGAGCAAAAGAAGAGAAACTGTGAGAATGAAGTTGGAGAAAAGTGAGGTGAGGTTGTACAAGTGGAGTGCTTTGAATTCAAAGCAGAAAGTGAACAGAAGAACCTTGAATGAGGGAAGTGATATTGCTTCACGTGGGTGCTGCTCCATGTTACTCTTTTTTCCCTTGTTGTCACAGTGCAAATCCATCACAGTTGTGTTTGATCATCTCCATGTGTGTCTCGTCAGGCCAGAGTATGGGAAATGATACTGCAATGTGCTACTGGAAGTGAACTTCTCTGAAAGTGCCATGGGGCCTAATGTCATCAATGAGAATTATAACTTGAAACAGCAGTGATGGGGGACAACAACATGTACCTACCTCTCTACAACCTCAGCAGGGTTGTGGGGATGGCTGGATTTTAGAAAAAAACTTTGAGACAGGAAAAATCAATGGAGTTTGGGAAGCAGCTCTGTGAAATGACAGATTAACAGAAGACATTGATTTTAGTAGTGTCCGTGTGACAAAGTTGAGGGTAAAACCACAGGGGCTTAGACAAGATTATGTTTAACTGTGGCAGTTATCCTAAACCACAGTGGAGTTCAGCTTGTCTCTTAGTAGATGAATTTTGAATCCTGATAAACCCCTGTGCATACTTCAAGCAGCTCGAGAACTACCATAACTAAAACCATATTGTATTGCAAATTAATGCAAGGTCGTCCTAGTTAAACCACAGAATTTAGAGGTGAAATGCTAATGCATTAACAAAATGAGGCAGAAACAAGAGAAGATATATTTTTGCATTTAAACAGACTCCCATAGATGGGCACACTGTAAATGTCAAATCAGACTCATAAAACTGCTTCTAGGAGGGTGCAGACAGATTTCACCATTGTTCAGATGGGAAAGCTGAAGCATAGAGAGGTTAAATAATAGAGTAAAAATCTGAAAGCCCAGTTGTACTATTTGTTCTTGCCACTGCACTGATTTTGTCTTTATACTCAAGAATGAATGATGGTTGTAAATACCCCTGTATTTATTTTTACTTTGTACATTCTGTATGTCTACAAAATGCTTTTTCCCCATGAATGGGTTGAAAGGGACAAAAAGCAATTGTCAACATATTTAGTGGTATGTTCTTTAAGCACCTACTTTTTCTCTCTCAAAAGTATTATTTATCCACCCTTATAATAAGCTTATATGGTAGCATATCAAATATTATTCTGATGCGTTACGTCTCTGTGGCTCTCTTGAAAAGATCAAGATGTTAATGATAGAGAACAATTGATAACTGACACAAATGGTAAATGGAAGATATTTGATCTGCTTCTTCCCAGCTAGAAAGTTATGTGTAATTGTTTTCTTTAAATAAGAACAGAGTTAGAAAACTCTGCCAAAAGTCCAAACTTAAAGGTAAATATTAGTGTCAGAGCACAAGTAAGAATAGTACATTTTATAGCACTTTTCATCCAAGAGTTTCAAAACATCTCCTAGATATTGATCAAAGCTTTCTAAGGTATTTTATTTTTAAAGTTAAGCCTGTCAGTACAATTTTCCCATTATAAGGTAAGTAGTGAAATGAAGCTAGAATGGAAAGAACACTTTCTGCATTTGTTTTCTACCTGATGAAAAAGGCAAACTAAACCAAAACAATTTTAATAAATACTTTTTTAGAATAATATTTTCTTTTATGTTCTTGTTTGTGTTAAGGTACTTGGCTAGACGTACCTACAGAAAGATTCATTGGACTGAGAATGAGCACTACTTACATGATCCCTTTGAAATAATATTTTTTTTAGACTCAATTTAAAGTCTATTTTGTAGATCCTTGGATTAGTGGAGGATTAAGTGACACTGAGATCATAGATTCATAGAATCATAGAAAGGCTTAGGTTGGAAGGGATCTTAAAGATCATTTAGTTCCAACCCCCTGCCATGGATAGTGTTGCCACCCACTAGATAAGGCTGCCCAGGGCCCAATCCTTGAATGCCTCCAGGGATGGGGCATCCACATATCCTCTGGGCAGCAGTACCAGGGCCTCACCAAACTCTGAATAGAGAATTTCTTCCTAACATCTAGTAAGAAATCTAATATGCTTCATCTCATTTTCTTTTCCCCTGCTAAATTCCAGCAGTTACTCAGCTACTGTGGCCAAAAGCTTTTGCCCTTTCCACTGCTCATGCAATTGTCCTTTAACTAGTTTTATTTAAATTGATGTCATTGTTATAAATGTTTTCAATAAGACAGCCTTTCCAGATTGATTCATTTTGACTGTGAAGGTTTTAACATGATTAGTTGGCCAAAGTCAACCAGGAATTTGGAAGATGACCTAATGCCATTTGCATACACTGGTAATTAGCTATATATTTCTCATTATGAGCACACAGTACACTGATAGAGAGGCCAGCAGAGATAATGTAAATCTGCTTGGGTCATCTTCTGGGAGCCCACAGCAAGCTTCACAGAGAGGAAAGTGGCTGTGAATTCTTCTCCAAGCAGGGCTGGAAGAGGCTTTGAACTTTATGAATACTGATTCAGACCAAAGGAAGTGATCAAAGAATGGGTTAGTTATTGTAATTAGTTTAGCTCTCCAGAGATGGCTCAAATCCACATGTAGTACATAGGATCAGGGAGTTTTAACCAGCTCTACCACAACAGACATACTTCTCCCATCTGTAATCAAAATTTGCCATATCAGGTGGGAATACTCATGAAGATAACTGTGCCTCAACATGTCTTTCTTTCCTTTTCCTTTTTAAAGTTTTTATTCTAAGGATTTTTTTCTCTTCCATATTTATACGGTCATTTTCAAAACCTCAAGATCCTGGGAACAATGTACTCTTTTCTAGTAGGTCTATCATTTTTCCTCTCTCTCTTCTTAAGGCCACTGTCCTCTCATGGCTCTCCATTAAGCCTGTCTCAGCATTTCCATGCAAATCCACTTCCCCTGCATCTCATCCCCTCTATTTTTCTGCTTTTCTAGGGTTCACATCCAATAAACACCAAAAAGCTCTAATCTATGCTATTCCCTGAACTGATAATTAGAAATAGATATTGTGACACCCAAAGCCATAAAATAAACTTGTTTTTCAGGGGCTTTAACTAGAAGTTCCCTTCCATATTTTCTTGAAATGCATTTTTTTATTTGTGACATGAATGTTTCCTACCCATGCTGGAAAATGACTATGGTATAGAAATATATTCTTTTGAATTCTGATACATCTCATTATCAATGCACTTCACAACAATTCATTATTCAGTATCAATATCAAGCTTTTGCTTATTTATGTGATTTGTTCATTTCAGGGAAGGGACAAATAATATTCCACGCACTGGTAAGATGCTGTCTGTTCATGTAAAGTCTCTTGAGTATTTGTATTTACGAAAACTATTTTTTCATACAGTTGATGAAAAAAAGAGGAGTGAATATCTATTGATATTTTACTGTTGTGTTTCTTTATTGCCTTTTTTTTTTTTTTTTTTGCAGAGAAGGAACACAATCACCACTGTTTATTTCAATACTATTTGGTTTCAGTATTGGCAGGTTGATGACTCTTGACACTCAGAGTCCTCAAGAAAACGCTCAAGAGAGTAAATGCTGAGAGGAGACCCTCTTCTAGTAAAGCCAAACAAAATTTTGCTGATGACTTCACAAGCCCAGAATTTCACACGGAACTGTAAGTGCTGTTCAAACAAACTTGAGGATGCACTTCAAACCTTGATCACAACAGAAAAAAAAAAAGAAAAATACGAGCCAATTTCATATCCCTGTTTCATCCCAGGACTCTCAAGTTTCTTATGGCGATAAGCCTTACCACTGGTTCTCCCTCCTCATTCACTACTGTACAACAGCTATAGTAGTAACGCAGGCTTGATATGTTTACCCTTGATGTAATAATGAAAACAGAAAAATTGTCTATCTAAGTGCAGTCAAAATCTAAAATAAGTGTTCATAAATATTTTCTTGCCTGCCATCAACTGTTGAAAGAATGCCAATAATGTTTTGAGGGTTTTTTTCCTGTTTATGCATTCTGGATATTTAAAAAGTTGCATTAAATAAACAGGAATTTCAACTTGCAAAGTGGTGGGTGTTAGGAAGGGAATAGGAGAGGTAAATGTTGAAACAATTACACATGGAATATTAAAGATTTTTTGGTTGTTTTAAGGAAAGCCATTTAAATTCGTAAAAGAAAGAAAAAAAAAAAAGCGTATCTTTGGGAGTTAAATGTAAGCACAAATCTCTCTACTTGGAACGTTGTACTCTATGAGTGCTTATACCTTTGTCCAACATGCCATGACTCCTCCTTGTCACCCATGGCAGCCTGAGTGCATGAGCTGTCCCCTGGGACACGGCTTTACCCACCAAGTCAGCTTGTCGCCTGGGGTCATCACTTAACTGCCCCATGTTCTTTTTGCCAGAGCTGACATTTTTTTTTATTTTTGCCAAATAGGCAACTGAACAAAAGCAGATAGAAACAGGATTCAAAAATAGAATTGATTTTCTTTATAACAGAAGGTTTTACACTTTGTTCAGCTCTACAAAATCCATAGTTTTTTAACAGAAAAAGGCAGGTATCTTAAAGAAATAAAGATAAGACTGTGATGTAGCTTTTCTTATTTTCAGGTTAAAATGCCTTCAGCCTAACTGTCTTGTATCACAGCAGCTTTTAGTGCTTGTTAGGGATGTGGAAATGTCTCTATGGCTGCTAAAAATAAAGGTTGTACTCCAGCAATAATGGAATGAAATGCCATGTAATCCATTTTGTCTGTGCTTCCAAGTATCGTGTACTTGGCACTGGAAGTCGTAGATGAGATTTTACATAAGAAACGGGGGGAGACAAATGGCTTTTCTTTGGAATTTCTATGAGGAGTATGTTTTGTAAGAAGAAGGAGACTAAGATCTTAAATACAGCCAAAAAATCTGTAACATTTTGATCCAGAAATATTGCAATGTTTTAAACATTTTGTGTATTAATATAATCCAAAAAAAAAAAGTATCTATATAAAATGCATACAGTGTGGAACTTTTAAATAAAAGGACTAAAATGAAACAGCTAAAATGAAGCTTAAATGTTTCAACAGTTGGTTCAAAATGATGACTTTTGCCATTTTCTCTTTGCTGTTCAAGTCTGCGTGGTTCTGTAAAATATTTGGATTTAATTCAGATTTTATCCTTTGATGAAAGATTGTTTTAGTGGACACTTTCCAGGGTTGTCAGCACCCCCTTTAGCTGGAAAGAGAAAGATTTTCTAATAGTTTGGTATTTATTCAATTCTGTGTCTGCAGAAAGACCCACCTGGTCCCTGACCAGAGGTCACAGTGTCCTTTATGGCCTTCTTTATGGTCATCTCTTCTCTGTTCCCCCCCATAACATATTGTCCAGTGGAATCAGTACAGCAGATCACTATTTGTAAGATCGAATCAGAAAATCATACATTCAGAACTTTTGTTATGTCCCTTCAAATCCCTATGAAGCATAATTTTCAGAGAAGCCAAATGAGCAAATTTTTATTGATGGCTAAAATGGCTAAAAAAGTAAAATAAATGTCTCTTAAGGATGTTTTATCCCTGAAAGTAGTTGCCCTTCACATTGGAAGAGGTATCTACTTCTCTTCTGTGACTACACAGAAGAGTAGGTGATTGAAAATGGACAAAGAATGTAATTTCTAGATGGATGAAGTAAAGTGAAATCAATTTCACCTTAGAGTTCAGTTTCTAAGTACTGCTTCTGCTGCAGGGATGCTGATTTCAATACTCTGCTGCTTTGGATTTTTCTTTATTGCTTTTTTGGGGAGAGATGGAGAAGGAAAAAGTCTTAAATAATATAAAACCCACCACTTTAGCTGTTTGGTTTTTTTGGGTTGTTTGTTTGGGTTTTTTTGTGGGTTTTTTTTTGGCTTTTTTTCTGAGATGGAATTTTTCTCCACTTAAAGGGATCAATCATTTTCCTGGAATGTATAGTATATATGGGGAGCTTCTGAGAGCAAAGGAAAGAAAGTGAATGGTCTTTCATCTTTCACACAGTGCAATCTAATTTCACTGAGTGAAACACAATACCTTTATTTGGTCTGCGGACCATAAATGATGAAGAAGACCTTGCCTGCTGACCTTTCTAAGAGTGCTTTAAAAAATAATAATAGAATCACTCATAGAATCATAGAATTGCTCAGGTTGGAAAAGACCTTAAAGATCGTCGAGTCCAACCACAACCTAACCATACTACCCCAACTCTTACAACCCTCCGCTAAATCATGAATCATGTCCCTGAGCACCACATCCAAACGGCTTTTAAATACATCCAGGGATGGTAACAAAAAAATCCATTCTCTTTTTGATATCTTTCTACCTTAGAATCTCTCTTTCTGGCATTTTGATTCATCAGTGCATTTTTGTACTGACAGCCTGAGAAATGTCAGTGGTTATGTCAGCAGCCATGGCTCTGCCCCTGAAGATCGAGGACATTGGGTGACATTTGCCTGCCTCTCCTTCAGGTGTCTGCAGGGGCAATGCTGGGACTGGAGAGTCATAGCACTGTGATCCTCATTTTGTCATACGTGTGGATCTACAGCAACATCAGTTTGATCAGTTTCTAAGATCCTAAGAGGAAGTTATATTGAGAGAACTTCATTTCTTTCTCTCCAGTTGACCTAAGTGGAAAGGAATCAAAAGGACCCCAGTATTTTTAATGTGGTTCTCAGGGACATGATTTAGCAGAGGGTTGTTAGAGTAATATGGTTTGGTTGTGGTTGGACTTGATGATCTTGAAGGTCTTTTCTGTCCTGAGCAATCCTATGATTCTGTGACTCTAAGTCCTGAGCAATCCTATGATCCTGAGTGGGGAGAGAATGAAGGCCTGATTCTCACCACTTGCATGACTCTTTTCTTAAAGAGCCAAATTTTAATCAGGAAGCTTTGAGACTGCAGCCACAGGCCACCCCATTGAGAGATGATGTTCCCATGCACTCCAAAGGGAGCAAAGGCAAGCCTACAGCTCCATAAGCTCCCGTCCATTTCAGTACCCGCTTCATCATCATTGCAGTGAGGATTTTCCTATCCATTACGATCTGTAAGTGATGCCTGAGTATTATAACATGATAAATTATAAACCCACCTGGATGCCTTCCTTGCATCCTACTGTAGGGAACTGCTGTAGCAATGGGATTGGATGAGATGATCTCCAGAGGTCCTTTCAATCCCTACAACTCTGAGACTCTGTGAATTCCTACAGTTTTGTGATTCTGTGGATTTATATTTAAGGAGGGACATGAAGCACTGGTGCACTAGCTCCTCTTCCCATTGCCTTTGCTGCTTGATATAACATTTAGAGTTGGCTTAAACATCTAAGAAGTTTAAATCCTCCTCGGTGCATTGATCAGAAGGAACTATTGTTTTTCAGAGTATCTTGTTTATCGAACTTTTCATTCTATATCAGTGTGTTTGTATTTAAGCCATTTTAGCTCTCAGAGTACAGAGACACACCTTTCTGTTTTATTCTTCATGCTTAAATGAGTTTCGCCTTCACCTTGAACTTTTATGTCATCTCTCACTCGATTCAAAGGAAAGCAGGGCACTGTTCCTAGCGGTACATAACACACCAGTGTTGCATAAAGGCAAAAGGTATTGCACAAGCCTGGGATGGAGACTCAGATAATGGATCTCCTTGTTTTCAGATGTTTTCTTTGTAAAGCCTTAGCCAGAATGTGACACCCTTTACAAACTGAGTGACAACTTACTCCTTGAGTGACCTCACTGAAACTAAAGGAACTGTTTGTGGAATAGGTTCTGCTCCAAGTGAGCAGAGGCAAAAATATCTCGACCTGTGAAACTGTACAAGAGCGTATCCTGCCAGACAAGATTTAGGCAGCCAGATGGGTTAGGAAGTTTGTGCTAGATTGAGGGACATATCCTTCATCTGTCATGGTTTGGAATTAGTTGTCTTCTTTGATAGTCCCATCCAAGGTCTTCAGTTGCAACCATGATATTATGATGTTCATAGGAGAATGTGCATGGAGATGATGCCATTCCCCTTGTTCTTGGATGAGAGCATTACAGACAGGGAAAGTAACCCTTCTTCACATCTCAGGCTTGATTGTACCTCTCTCTTGTCAGGTACTTTATTATTACCTTTTTCTCTGAGCTTTTGTAGAAAACCTGTATCCTGAGCCTTGTAGGAATCCATACCTGGGACTTGTTCATGCTTTGTGTGTGGCGTTGGACTGACTGATCTTTGCGGGCCCCTTTCGACATAAATCTTACATTGGCTTTAATCCGAATCAGGATTAATTTAATCCAAATTAAAGACGTAGCTCAAGACAGTCATTTTACCAGCCATTCCAGTGATGGTGCCAACATTCAGACTCAAGTGAAGAATTTGTCTCTCCTCCATCATTCAGGACAGCAATGCATGTAACCAGAGACAATGTTTGGGGACCGGGGAGAGAGAAGTGTTGCAGTCTCTGGATTCAAGTTTTCTCACCTTTCCCAAAATAGAACTCCTCAGGTAAGTTCACTTCTCTCAAACTGAAGGCTAAATACTAGATGCAAGATGCTTGCCATCTGAAGGTGCTGTCCATTTGTAGACTGCATGTGTACTTTGCCATGGTCTTGCCCACCACGAGACAGTGTAGATGGTGTAGACTCATTTGCTGTTTTGTACCTACAGAGTTACTCAGTAATTTTTTTGATATTAACACCAGTCTAATTACTTCTCATGTAGGATCTAATCTAGGACAGAATTACATGGCTATCTGAGTCATAGCTGGTACTGCTGAAATCAAAGTAGCAGTCAATGCCAAAACAGACTCAACTTTTAAGGGCTTCCTAACAGCGATGAACAAAATGCCACCCTTAATGTACTCCTGGAAATATCAGAGTATGTTCTGCATTCACGTCTATTATTCTCAGTAATCTGAAATGCACCCCCTGGCACCCATATCAGTGTGTGTCTGTACATGTGTTGGCATCTGTGCATGTACAAAGTTGAAGAACAGAAGAAAAAAAGGAAAGTTTCCTTTCCACAGGACCTGAAGCAAACAAAAAGTAGAGAAAACACCTTGTCATTTCTCCACTCCATAACTTTTGATCCAAGCAGCTCTGCTTCTCATATTAAGCATCTTTTCCTGATCTCTGGCAGAACAGGACTTTGCTTTAGGCGGACTCTCATTTGTTATGCACAGGAGAGAAAAGCTTGATTTACTTTGCCAGATTTCTTATCAGTTCTTGACCCCCTTAAAGTCTTCAGATATAAAGTAATTCCAATTTATGGGCAGCTATGTTGCCCTTAAGCTAACAAATTCTGCAGACCTTTAGTTTCAGGTAAGAATAAAAACAATGTTTTTATGTGCATCAGTTCCTAAATGCCTACTATGAAAAGAGAAACAACAAGTGAAAACCTCAAGGACCTGGATTTGCTTTTCCACGACTGTAATTCTGGCATCCCATCATTTCCTTCTGGTCTTTGTACCTATTTTACTTATCATGGGAGTGGGACTGGAGGCAGGGATGGTGCACAGCAGGACCCAAACCTATAGGAAGGACATGGCTGGGAAATGTACCTAAATCCAAGAGAAAGGAACCTTTTTACAGTTTCTTAACTTCAGAGGCTGCTTTTGCAAAGAAAGATAAATTGCCTTACCTGGTTCTGCCTCACTTTACCCACAAGCAAAATGGGGGGAGAAATACTGACAGCAGCTGAAGTCCTTAATCAGCTTATGAAAAAAAAAAAACCCAACATAGTAGACTTATGTTTTGAACACGAAGATATTATTTATGAAGATAAAACCAAAAATTTCTTACATCCTCTTTTATCCATTTGTGTATTATACGATAAACTCGCCTGAATTACAACTTTTACTTGTAGTGTATCCATAAAAATTTGTGAGCAAGGGTTGTGGGTGATGATCTTAACAAAACAGAGTGGGCTTTCTGAGTGTCTTGACCTGATGCAGTGCAATAGGGAATGGTGCAGATTAAATTTTAAAGGAGGTGTTCCTCTCTTCTACCTTTAAAAGACAAACAAACAAATAAAAACAGCATGCACAGGTACGTCTGCTATTGTAACAGGCTGCAGCAGCCTCAATGCAAAAAAGCAGCTCTATGTTTTGTGTTAATAGCAACTTCAGGTGTTCAGTATAGAAAAAAACAAATGTCTGACAACATCAAGCCACATACATCAGAGCAATAACGAACATTGTTTTGCAGTGATATTTTTAGTCTAAACCAGAATAGCTGAAAGTCAGTGCTGGCAGCAGAGCATTTTGTTGCAAAAGTGATTGATACAGCAGGGATTGTTACTGTCTTTAATTAAAATATACACTTCCACACAGTTCACACATCTCCATCAAATCTCCTTTGACATTGTTCTGTATTTATTAAGCATATAAATCTTTATCAATGGCCAGTGAAATGTATAGCTTTTTCTTGGCCTGATGAGTGGTAGGTTTAACCTTGACTTTGAAGGAAGCAGAATGTAGTGCCAGCAAATTTCACAGTTTTCCACCTTCGTTATTTCATTTATGTTCTTTTATTATTATTATTATTATTATTATTATTATTATTATTATTATTATTATTATTTCAGTCATCCATACAGTTTACTTTACTTTTTTCTGATGCCTTCTATTTCTGTAGCACTCTCCATTTTTTTTCAGTATCCTTTTTCAATTGATTTATGCTCTTCATCAGGGCTTGAATCACAGCAGAATATTTTACATTTATCTGAATTTGATCCCATTTCTACCTGTACCATTGACCTAGCATTTAAATTGTTCTTGTTTTTCTACATCTGGCTACTCCCAATTCCTGAAAATATCAAAAACGTGGAGACAGAACAGATCCTTCCCCAAATCAGAGACTCAGATCTGCTCTGAGCTGTTTTCAGATGTGTGTGTGTTATGTATGACATATCATAATTAAATGTATGATATAAATGTATGACATTTACCGCAACAACCCTTAATTCATATTGGAAAAGATGAATATGTAAAAAGAAATAATGTCGGACAATTTATAACATTTAAGTCTCTTTTCCACTGTGCTTGGAAGAGAATCCAGAATCAAAAAGGAAAATCTACTGAAATAGTGTGCTAAAAACAAAAAATACTGAATGTCTAGCTCCAGGATGTCAAGATCCCATTTTCCACCAGAGGTTATAGTTCTCATCATTTGTCTTTTCAGGAGTGCATATTGGCTTCTAAGCCTGATCTGGTGGTTGGTGACCCTACCTGTGGCAGGGGGCTTGAAACTAGATGATCACTGAAGTCCTTTTCAATACAGGCCGTTCTATGATTCTATGTTTCTTTTCCTTGGAATATAACTTCTCCAGGACTACAGATCTTTATGAGCTGGGAGTTTGGGGAGGGAGCACTTAGGCCTATCAAGAAGAGTGGGGACAAAGCAATCCCTAGCAGACAGTATTCTAAACCAAAATATTTCCATTTCCTGGATGCAGCAGGACTTTTTTGATCATTACATTTGTACTTCAATTTGTGCACAGGAAGCCAACTCTCCCAGTGTTACCTGCTGCTCGTTTGTAATTTATGAACTGGGAGCCTTGTGGCATATTCTGCTGGGCACATACTCATGCTGGGTGTAGCATCCATGAGATTTTATTGCTCACAGGGCAAAGCTCGACTTGGTAGCAGTGCTGTATTGAATCTGTCTCACCACTTTTGTGACTCAGCTTGTATTTAGACACAAAGGACATACACACAAAATCCCATATTTTAAAAACAGAGCAGATATTTTTTGACATGCAATGAGTCCCAATTAGCTGACTATAAAAAACTCTCCTGTTGTTAGATGAAAGAGGCTTCATCAAAATACAGTATCATTGTGTCAAACATTATTATGCACTAGTCAGCTCACAGCTCACTAGAAAATTCAGGATGGAATGTGCCAAAAGATTGTTAAAATGCAGCTGTTCAGGGGCTTCTTGGATGCTGCAACTAAGACCCTTCTTATCTTGTTATCACATTGTTCATCTTTAATTCATCTCTGCTTCTATGTATTCACACTTTAATACCTATTAAAGGTCCCAATGTTTTGCTTGAAAAACAATAAAAGGTCCTTAAAATTATCTCCATAACAAAAATAAATGGGAAATGTGTCCATTATTAGTCTTCTTCTTCAGAGATAATTCTGGAGAAATCTTGTAGATCTGGAGCCTCTGCACTGCCTGTCCTCACAAATTTTACCTTTCCAATTTACATAGCATGACTACTGTTTGCTCATATTCACGAGGGAGTACAAACAATGATCTGATGTGTGACATGATTGCATAGCAGATCACATTTCTGTAACAGTTAAGACACTTTCCATGCTGATTCTTTTATTTTTCTACATTTTTTAACAGGGTATAAACTTGGCACACTCTATAAATGTATATATATCCCTAAACACTGGTGTCTTAGTTGTAATTAAATGATTCTGGAATGCTCTGCTTCAAAGATATGGAAAGATAAGAATAGGAGACTTCCAAATAATCAAGTTCCATTTTTGTTTGTCAGAGTTTCTATATTATATAACAACATTCAGAGGTGTTTCATGCTATGTTTTGTTGTCCTTTGTTCCTCCTTTTTTTGAGAGGCTGTTACAAAACTCACTTGCACTGAATACTGAAAACCTTATAGGCATGCATCTATACTCCATTTTTTGTTGTTTCATCCTGGCCCTCATTAACTTTTCTGACGAACTGCACTACCCTCTGCTTTCCCCAAACCTGTCCCTGCTCAGCTTTTCTTTTGCAAGGCCAAGCACTCTGTGCTGTTACCTGCTGCCTTGCTCCTGGAGAGCTGCCCACTCCACTGCCCAGCATGGACATCGCCGCTGTGGGTTGTTCCAGCTTGACCTGCAACTTCAGGCACAGCAGAAAGTCCAGAGGAATGAGTAAATAACCCTGATTACAGAAAATTCATGGCAATAGTTGCATTTTTTTATTGTGTCTGTGTCTGTAAGTGTGCTTATGTTTCATATCACTGAGGGAATTAGAAGTACAAGATCATACTCATAGCTGGGCTAGCCTTCATGATTGGGCCTGGATTGACAGTTGACGTATGACTACAGTGAACAATCACTCCAAAAAAAAAAAAAAAGAAACATTTACAATTACTGTTGTTATTCCCATGGAATTATTTGATGAAGTTATACCACGCACATTCTCAAGATGAAAAGCTTTCAGTTAGGGAAAACACAGCAAATGATGACAAAACCAGAGATCCTCCACCTGTGTTTGTTTAGATCTTACTGTCAAGAACATGTGGCACTCTCAGATGAAGAGGAGGTCATTGCTATAGTGAGGCAATTGCAACTACAAAATCTTTCCTTCCTGACTTCTGGACATTGTATAATATCCATAAAAATTCAAAGAGATGTGTTTACTTATTGCAAATAAAGTATTGGCATGTGCTGAAAGACTTTTCTTATTTTGGCATTTGATTTGTTTAGTTTATATGAAAGAATTTCTCTTTTAAGATAACTTTGAGAAAACAGTTTGGTTTTGACCTTTAGAATTGCACAGAAAATCTGTAAAATCCTTCTCCAAAGCAATAAATGAAATAAAAACAAATCTAGTAATAATGCAGCATGGAAAGTACTCAACAACTGCATTCTTCATCTCTAAAGACTTGGGTCTGCACAAACAATGTGGTTGTGGAGAGGTTGTGAACTAAAGAATTCAAAGCAAAAGAGGGCGATGAAGAAATTGAAACAGAAGAGCTCCCCATCCCCACCAAGAGTTGAAACAATTGTTGGTGTATAGGTAACAAACTGTTATCATTCCAAGCCAGCATGTTAGGGCTTAACTGACGTGTGGTAAAGAATTTACAGGACATGTAAAACATAGGCAAATAGAAGTATAACATACTTTTCCCTTTTTCTTTTTCTTTCTTTTTTTTCTTCTTTTCCAATTCTCTTCCTGTCTCTGACACCCAGAAGCGGATAAATATGCAATGAGTGGTTAAAAGTAGCTGTTGAGAAGTTGAATTTTGTTTATAATAGTTGTGGCCACAGAACTCGACAGCCCATCTGGGCAGAGCTAGAACGCAGGTGGGAGTTGCGTAGGGAAAAAGGTTGTGCACAGGTTGTGGCATTTTTCTCACTTAATGCTCGATCTTCCCAGCTGAACTGCCATTTGTAACTCAAGAGGAAAAACAGGCTATTCCAGGAGTGCTTCAGGACAGCTTTAGTCATTGCTTCAGGACCGATTAATTGCTCCCCCTGCTTCACTATTGACTGATTGTCTACTGACAGTAATGGGAATCATGATTGATTGGTTTCATTTACATAATTATTTGGTTGTTTTTTTTTTTTCACTTGTTTGCTATTTATTTCTTTATTTATTTATTTTCCTTTAGTCCTTTGAGTGAATTGCAATGGTGATGCAAAAATGAGTTTTTGCACTCATTTAACTTCTGGAATAAATATTTGACTGCTTGACTGGGGTTTCTTGTTCTGTATCTGCAGCTTTCTGGGTCCTGAGATAATCTCCCATGTGTCACTTGAGCCTACACAAGGCTTTGGGAAGTAAAACGGTAAGATGTGAAGTGTACAGCATACTACAAATAATATTCTTGTGCAGATTGCTAAGCAGTTCCTTTAAGATGTTCCCATGTTACAGAATGCTGCAAACTGCTTGAATTTATGATGCCATAAAACATTAGGTGTAATGTCTAGTTTGGATTTTGAAGATCGGCAGGACAGAAATTGAATTCATGTAGAGATTAAAACGAAAGTTGTTCCCAGTATAACACACCTCATGGACATTACTGCCCTTTGAACAATGCCTTTTTATTGCTAAAGCATTCATCAAACTTCCTCTAACCCACAGATTACCAGTGTAAATATTTGCTACATTACCAGTACATTGGATGACCCATATGTAATAAGTGAATAGAGATTTATTGATAGGAATGAAAAACATGTTAAAGAAAGAAAAATGAGCAACAGTCAACTCTTAATGGGAGTAACATTTTGAAAAGAGAAAACTAAATGTAGGAAGTATTTTGCAAAGAGAAAAGTCATCTGTCAAAATGAAGCTGTGTAATGTCTGGACAGAAACTTTTTTGAGACACAAACTTGAACGATAATTACTCTTTTTAAAGTTTAAATGCACACATACTTGAGCGTGATAAAAGTAAACGAGTTTGAAACACAGTTCTGAGTAAATAAAATGAATAGTAATAAATGCGGGAAAATAAATCTATATAACAAAAAAAATAGCAAAGCTTTTTGCTTTGCTGAAATATAGAGAACATAAATTTAATGCTACAGTAGGAGATGCGAGGAAGATGAGAGCACTTCTGGGCATCTGTAGAAAGGAATAATAAATGCTGAATAAATGCAAAGTGATTGAAATATTTGATGACAATGTGATAATGGAAGTAACATTGGTGAGCAGGAAAATCATACAATCATAGAATCATTGAGGTTGAAAACAATCTCTGAGATAATCTAGTCCAACCATTCACCTACCACCAATGTTGCCCACTCAACAGTGTTCCAAAAGAAAATATACATGCATATAAAAATTAATTCTGTCATATTAGAATCAAAGCTTGAGAATCAGGAAGAAACTTGGTGTAAATTCATAGTATAACTGTTTCGCAGACCTCAGGCATAAAGTTGTTGGTGTTTTGCACAATGAGAAAACTCATCAAAAAGAATCAATGTTTCTTTTTTTGCTCAGAATCTCAAGGAGGTCTTGATCCTCATATCCTTGCCTTCTACTTTCCCCTCTTTTTTTTATTCCCTTGGATGTAATGCAGACTCCTTAGTTCAATTTGTGATTGAGTTTTTTCTTTTTTTTTCAAGAAGTTTTGACAAACAGTTAGAGCAATGTATTTCAAAAGATAATTTGTTCAAAAGTTGATGTGCGCCAGCTGAACGTATCCCTCAGTCATCAGTGACTCTGCTGTTGGTTGTCTTTGTCATGGAAACAGCTGGCAAGAAATTTACTTGGGAGAAAAATCATAGACTGATTAATCAAGTATCAAATTAGAATATTTTCTGAGAGCTAAAGTAGCATTTAATTAGCTCTTCCAGTGTGTTGCAGGAAAAAAAATCTTGTTGCATTTTCTGTGAGTCTTCCTTCTTATAAATAGGGGATGCAGCAGAAGCCTCACTGACCATGATAAATCAGAGGTCTTGGTGGAGTCTCACCGTAGCAATACAAAGCACCTCTTAGCTCAGCCGAAGCCCAGCTAACAAGGCAGCATTCCTTCAGGACCAGAACTGAATCAGGTCAGGCTCACTCAGACTAAAAATAATTTCTCCTGTCAGTATTTTTTACCCAAGAACCACCAAAACTGTAACAGGATAGCTTATTTTTCAGACTTTTTCTTCTTGGATGAAGTGTGAAGTTTTGTTATGAAAACAGACATGTATTCCAATTTTTAGAGTGATAGTGTATCACTGAAAAGAAAACCAACTATTTTCCACTGTTTGATTCCAGTAAAGTGTTTTCAGCTAGCTCAGCTAGATATCAAGGTCACTTGATATCTCCTTTCCATAGCATCATAAGTGTAACTTCCACAAAGAAAGGAAGGACATGATCCGAAGTAATTCTGTTTAACACTAAGGGGACCTCATTTCCTTACAGTGTAATTTGTCTTTATTACTTCACCTGTGTGCTTGAACTGGGGGACAAATTATGAGCATAATGCGATGTATGTGATCTTTGTCATTCCATGGACTGACAAATGAAAACATGCTGGCACAGTGCATGTATGTCATTTTGGGGGGCAAAAGCAAAGTCGTGTTATGGAGGAGGAATGTGGTATTACTTCACAGAGGCAACTCATCTTGTGTCTTCTGCTTGAAACGTGAGTAGGCTTTTCCAGGTACCTATAATTATACAGTACAGGAGTAATACCATGGAAAGTGGAACTCTTCCCATTGGCATCATTTCTTCTCCTTCTTTTTCTTTTTTCTGAAGGGCTTGGAAATTTTTCTCCTAATTTACAAATACAGAATACCTCTTCTACATTTTCTACTTCTAATCTGAATCTTGTTTGATAACTACAGCTTAGGGATGGAACAAACAAGAAGAATTCTGAAAAAAAAGAACACACAAAGATCACTTCACTCATTCTGAAGTGATATGTTTGTTAAAAACAAGAAGGGAAATCCAGGAGTACCGATGATGTGGAGTGACCACACTTGTGACCAGCAGGTGAGGACACATAGGCACACTTAGAAGCACTCCCATGGTCTTCTGTAAAGGGACTGTCTGGAAACACTGTCTTCCTAGTTATTGTGTTTCTTTCATATTTCAGTGAAAAGAGTCAAAATCAAACCAGACTGAAGGATTCTTCAGTGAATACTGAAAATATCATACTGATACCAAGGGCTGGAACAAGATGATCTGTAAGGTCCCCTCCAACTCAAGCCTTTCTATGATCCTATAATATGGTAATTTGGAGTCCCGTTTTGCCACAGAACCTCCTCAGACATAAATTTAGAACTCACGAACTACTTGGCATCAGGCATCTACTCACTTTTGATATGGGTTGGAGGAAAAGGAACTTTTCTTTCAACAACATGAAAAACCCCTAATTTGAGATCTGGTAAAAAGCATCTGCAGAAACAGCGTGGAGATAGTGATGCTAAGAAAATCCACACTCATCCACAACATAACTGTCTCTCTATCCATTTATTACATAATCTGTACTTGAACATCATATTTTCATTACTTTGCTCCAAAATCCCTCATCTCTTGAGTTAAGTGACTCATTATATCTGTATTACTATTAGAATTAGTAGTAGTATTATTGGTTTTCCTATTATATTATTATTAGCTGTATTACTATTATTATTATTACTATATTAATAATATGTGGAAATTCTTCTCTGACACAACTGGAGAAGCTCTTTAATTTAGAGGACTTCTGACCATTCTTTCAGAAAGCTTTGACTGTTGCAAGCAGTTCACTTCAGGTTCCACGGAACTATCACTATTTTGGACTTTTGGAGAGTTTCCAGTTACCCTCCTTTCTCAGTAGCCTTTCTTACAGAATGCAAATAGCAGCCTATTAGTCAGCTGTGGTATATAAACATTAAATTATATATTGATATATGTCTTCATGCCAACTGAATGATTAGCAAAAGGATGTCCTTAAAGGAATTACAAATTACTCTTTTATGGACACTGAGAACCTCAGGAGTACTTTATAATTTGAAACAGAGATGAGGCAAATTTTGGTATCTTCAGCTGGAGTTTGTTTTGAACTTTGTGGTTGTACTTAAAACTGGATATTGAAAATCTAAGGGATATGAAATACTTGTACATAAAGTGCTTAAATTTTTCCCTGGTGCCTGCTGGATGAAACAAAGAAGCCTCAGTAATGTGCTGCCATTGTGACTTAGCTCTGGGGAACTGAATCGGCAACCACTGACATAATACATCTTCTCATTTCTTCCCTTGACACAAATTAAACTGGTAAATTTAACCCCAGAGAGAATGAGATTCTCTCTGAGTTTCATAGCCATGAAGACTAAAACTGGACTTGGTTTTGATCAGTGCTTTTATGTATTTATTGTCTGACAAATTTCTGATGACCTTTAATCTTCTACTATACTTCCTCTGTTTTCCTGATGGATCTGTATGGGAAAACAATATAAGCTCATTAAAAAAGAGACAATAACATTGTGGACCTTTCCTTGGATGTCATGCAATACCTGAGTGACAAGGGAGAGTAAAACTAAAGTAAATGTACTCCTTCCACTATACTGTAGAAAATTATTTATCACTGATCTCTCTGAGGGAGTTAAAGGAGGCCTGGACAGAATCAGAGGCATCAAACATCCATCATGTTAACACTGTTTTCTAATAACTGAGAACATATACAACAGAACTTTGTGAAGACCACTGAGAGTTTGAGGAGATAACTCTGTGGGTTTACTAGTCTAAATACCAAGTTGCAAACCTTTGGTAAAGTTCTGTCTCCTTTCTTGATACCTTCTTCATATCCAGGTCTTTCAAATGCCTTTGTAGCTCTAGTTCTCATAGCGGTCCTCTCAACTGCAAATGAGACTATTGCAGACCTTGTTTCCCTTTTTCTTCTTTTTCTCACCCCAGAACAGCTGCAGTGTTACACTTTTCTCAAATGAAGAAGACAGAAAGACTTTTTATTTTCCATAGGAAAACATTAATAATTACCATGTGAAGAAGTGGCAAAAGAACCAACAGAGCAGTACATATGGGCTCCAAGCCCACGTAGCGGATATACTGCCATAAGTTCACCCTTATCAATTGAGCATACTACATTTCATTTTCACCATTTGCTTATCAAAGCTATATTAGATGAGCGTTCCTTACACCACAGCATATAAAACATGTCTTAACATGGCCTTGAGGAGTACTATTAGCATTAATATGCAAGCTGAATAATCACACTGCATTCAGTGCTATTTGAAACAGAAATATCTTCACACAGCCATTGTAAGGGTGCTTGGTGTTAGCAGTCGTGTTGATTAATTGATATTACTAAATGAAAAGGTAGCAGGCTATAGTTTTTCAGACATCTAACATTCTGTATTCATATTTTTAAGCTCACTGCATCTTTTTTTTTTTTTTTAAGCTATGAATTTGAATGAAGTGGGATTAAATCAATTTATAAAAACAATGTACAGTTATGTCTTCACTTCTGAAGGTCCTCATTCTGTGTACCTAAAATATACTATTACTAGTATATATCAAGCTTCATCTGGTGATGCAAATCTTTGTCAGAGTTTCTCTGTGCTATTTTCAATGACATATAGCAATGGTATATGAACATAAATACATTTCATGGCATCCTAGTTCTGACAAAATTGTTTTGCTTCTCCAGGCTATATAAATACCTGATGAAGGAAGAGTTCCACGTGCTTGGAAAATCATCCCTGAACTCTGTGGAGAAATATGCCTGCAGCCATATTTCTTAAATGTATAAGATTCCCCATCTCCAGATTTCTGTCCAGCCTATGCATGGAATCACAAATGACCTGTCTCCAAATCAGCCAGATCTTGGGAAGAATTTGTTTCAAAATTGATCTAAAATTAAAACAGCATAGAACCAGAGAACATCCTGAGTTGGAAGGGACCTGGAAGGGTCATCAAGTCCAACGCCTGGCTCCACATAGGATGACCCAAAAATCAGACCATACCACAACTAAGAGCATAAAGTTCTTCAAATGTATTATTAAGAAGCTATAGTTTTTTTGTGGTTTTTTTTTTTTTTTTGAAGTTTCTAGAACTTTATTTAGTAAGGACACTCTCTTAAAAATATTCCCCTACTAAGCTGCAATATTAGCATCATTTTATTTGTTATTCTTTTAGTGGCATATCCTCTGATAATGGCAAAGTATGCAGAAAGCTAAGGGCTTTCAATTTGGTGAACTGAAGTTTCTACAAGACTGTGCTTCAGTATGGAGCTTACTGATAAAGTTGAGCTTGAAAAAGAGGTGCAGACCTGGAATAGGAAACCACATCAGGAAGGAACCATTGTAGTGTAGGGAAACCATCTGGCTGGTAGTGTGGAGGGTCCACTGAAGTCAAGGATCTCAGGAAGCCTGCAGGACATCCCCAGTTCACTTCTTTGATGCAAACCCTTACCACAAACACTGAGCTAGGCTTTGCATTACTAAGACCTGCCTCTTCCTTCATCTCTGCTTCTCCTCTTTTTTCTGGGTATTGCAAAGCAAAGTTTGCAATCTTGGAAATGTGAAACTGAAGATGCCACAGGAGATCAAGTTGAGCGTAACACAACAGGCTTATGCTTTCATGATGAAATCAAAAGATTTCCTCGGGGCTCAAGAACTATTCTTCTTCTAGAAACCTCTCTTTCTGAAATCATGAAATGATGAGAAATAGTAACTTTCTGGTAGGAGAAAATCTCCCAGACTTTCATCTTTTGCTGCTGTGGAGGCAAGCTTGGTGAGTGTAAGATGTAACAAAAAAACTCGAGCACTAACAAGGGAGTATTAAGCACAAGAATACCCAGGATTTATTTACAAAAGCTCCCAAAAAATCATTGTTCTTTACATGCAGTACATTTTCAGTGGCTGTGACTGAAAAACAGACGTGGCTGCTAACAAAGCAAATGTTACTGAAGCTGATATGGCACTTGCCATGACTCAGTGATTTATGAGCAGCTTTCACACAGATAAACTTCAAATTGATTCTTGCTTCTCCTTGGATCTCCTTCTCCACCCGGCCTTGATGGCTATGATTTAGAATTGCTGAACCATAGCTAAGAGTGAGGTTTTTTTCTCCTGTATGATAATACTCACTATAGGAAAACAGGAGCAGCAATAAAACCCAGTCAAATCAAAAAAGCCAAAATGTTCAGTTCCATGAATAGGGTTTGAGTATATACAACAAAGTAACAGAGACCAAAGCAGAATGTAGGAAGATGCAACATTATTTACGACCTTCTGCTTTTAGCTTTGATGCTCTCAGAAAAAGTCAAGCTTGCTTTCTCCTGGAGTGTCTCTTAGGCTGTTTCAAGTAAGAAGAGGACAAACACTGCAACTACTGTGTGAGAGAGGTAGTGGTTTGCTCAAGGTGAACGCAAGAGTAGTTTGAGGTCTTTGGTTCCTAAGGCCCTAGCGATCAAAAAGTGTCATCAGAATCCGGGTTGGGAAACTAAAACTTGGTCCTTCCTATCCAAATCTCTTATTTTCCCACTATCTTTAGCTTTAAATTGCAAGCTCATTAGCTTGATTGTTATTGAGACATTGTATCAGCGAGCAGCAAGCTCAACAGAAAGAACACAACGGCTCCATTATATGACCATAATGTCTCCGTTTATCATGCAAATGATTAGAGAATGCTATTGCAAAGTATACTCAACCTGCAGAAGATTTTTTTTTTGTTTTTTTTTTTTGTGGTGTTTTTTTTTTTTGTTTTTTGTTTTTTTTTTTTTTTGGTATGGCAAGGCTGAAGTTCAGCATATCATCCTCCAAAAGTGCCATTTCTTTTCATAGAATCATAGAATCACCAAAGTTGGAAAAGACCTCCAAGACCACCCAGTCCAACCACCCATCAGTAATTCTCCCAGTAAACCATGTCTGTAGTACAGCATCTACATGTTTCTTGACCACCCTCAGGGATGGTGACTCCATCACTTCCCTGGGCCCATTCCAGCGCCTGACCAAACCGGCTGGGTTAGGGCATAGGTAGGTTACAACACTAGCAAGTTTTACTTATTTTTTTAGCTGGAAAAAAAAAAAAAAAAAAAAAAAAAAGAAAAATGATTTTAGGTAGGATCTGTTAGGCTTACTCCTAGAAAATCATCAGTCATCCATGGAGCTCTCCCTGTTACAAATAAGCAATCCTTTTATGTCAGTGGAGAAGGTCAACAACCTTTTTCCAGGTCCTCCTCAGTTTCAGAGGCCAATCATTGACATTCACTCTCTTTAGGAGGTGAAAGATGAGTTGGCTGACATACCGGAAAAGAGTATTTATGTGGGAATTCCCTACTGCCTGGATTGGACTGTAGGGAATTGTTTACAACCTTTTACAGATTCACTCAGATAAACGTTTCTTTTTGGAAATTGCCTATTGTTAGACTTGGTTTCCGTGTCTCAGTTCAGCAGTGTATAAGTGCTGGCAATATTATGGCAATATAAATACTTTCAAGGAATGCATGCATGAGGGAAAATTACTTCTGAAACACAGGGAATAAACCACATTTACTGTGCATAAGCCTGAAAGTGTTTCCTCTAGCTCAACCTGTAAATGCCAGTGGTCTCTTACAGCTAAAAATGTAATAACAACATGGCTCTCATCGTGGTTCACAGTCCCTAGTTCCCATATAGTTTGTGGATTTATCGCCTCTTGCTTTCTGCAGCATCTGAAATTTGCTGCATTGTGCAAGAAAATTCTCATCTGGAAGTTTGCCGTTTGTGTACCTTTCCTTCTTCCTCCCTTGCTAAGGTGTAAATCAATGCAAAGCAGCACTATCCGTCATAAAGAGGTGGATTTGAGAAGATGATTGAGAAGTGCTGCCCTGGACTCCCGATTGCTTACATTTGTTGAAACAACTTGAATTTACAATTATGTTACAGATGCAAATGTTACACATCTTTCCAAAGCTACGGATCACAACAGGGTTTAATCCATACAAAAATATCCTCTAATGTTAATTTTCATTCTGGCTTTACAAGAGCCTATTTAGCCCTTGGCAGAACTAATTGAGAAAAAGTAATTCATTTTGGAGCAATCACATCAGGGCTGTATAGATGGAAGCATTTTAATGACAGTTATCATAATAATTATGAAATGACCTTTTATTTCTTATTGAAACACAGAATTTATGAGTGTTTTCCCAAGAAATAAGTACCAGGTGGCATAGAAGGGTAAAGGAATATATCAAAGCCTCATTAGCATTTCTGTGTCTTAGTATTTATATGCCTCAAGTTTAATATTCTGATCCAGTTTGAAGTTGCCTTCTGCTTGCTACACCTTGCTATTGGATGCAACACCCTCCAGTGGGCCACTCCGGGAGCTGTGTAATTGCCTCTAACTATCAACAATTACCTGCCAACAAGCTAAGTCTGGTAGCTCATAGCAGAGCATCTGCTTCATCTTCATCCCCCAGGTCCAAACAGGAGAAAGGCTAAGCTCATATTGCCAGTGCACACATATATATGAAGTGCACAACATCCACAGGGAGAGAAAACACAGCACAGACAAGCTCAGACAGCACCAATGACCTCATCTTCTTCCCCTCTGTACCAATGACCTACTGCTTACATACAATTTTTTAAATGCTTATTTGTCTTCTAGTCACTTCAATCCCTTCCTTTCCCTGTCTGTGGTCACTCCTCTAAACATTTCATAATAGGTTTTTCACCTTTCCAAGATGCTATTCCCATGCATCCCTTCATGATTAAACCTAAATTCTAACCCAAGTGGGAAGCACTGAACCCTAACCCAAAAGGGTTACCCTTAAGTCTTAACCTTAATCCAAATGGTTAACTGTTAGCTTTCAGCACAAATGGGTAACTCTTAACTCTATCAGACAATGGTAACACAGAACAGTAATTCCCCTCAGTACGTTGGGTGTTTGGGGGACCTTCTCCCACTGACTTATCTCACTCACAGCCCATGGATTCAAGTCTCTCCCGGAACATCCCTGGAAGCAGCCAGGGCTTTGTTTCTCTGTCCAATTATTGTAGTTCCTCCAATTGCTCTTATTCCTCTGCCTTTGTGCACATGAGCATTGTATCACAACGAAACCACCTCCGACTTTGCAGCAAATCCTTCAGCTATCAGCAGGTGATTCTATCACACTGAAAAGGCTCCTTAGCCACTGCCAAGGCACAGCATGACTGAGACTCTGTACCCACAGGTGAGTGAAGCTCTGCCTTAGAAGCAGCACAAAAGCATGGCCTAAATCTGTCTGCCTCAGATCAAGGAGAGACGGAAGCCTTTATATTTCCCATTCTTAATAATTTCTGCTAGCCATTAAGATATAAGCACATATGTTAGTCTAAGTGCACTTTAAGATAAAGCAGACAGAAATTACTTTTCAGGCAGTCTCAATTTTGAAAGATGTATTTTAGATGTGCTTTATGGATTGTCACTGCATTTGAAGGAGAGGAATGTGCAGCTTTCCAGTCTCCTTTGCACTCAGGTAGCAGAGTGGTTCAAGCAGAGGGAGGTTCACCTGGAAGCAGAGTGGGATGCATGATAGTCAGATAAGGTGTCTGATGGCTGTAAGTACATAGGCTGCTCCAAAAGTAATGCCTCCTATTTATTTTTGTGGAAATTACAACAAAGAGCAGAGTAACACTATTTGATCGAACACGGTCTCAGGCACAAAATGCAATTTTTCACCATAGCAATCACCATGAGCTATCTATTTTAACCAGTGATGAACAAGAGCCTGTGTGCCATACACAAATCTGCACCAGCAGAGGTGACCCACTGTTGCTGTCACCACTGCTGAAGCACACCACCCACCCCTTATTGTGCTCACATCGACTGTTTGACCTCCATAAACGCTCACAAGCGTTGATGAATGTCAGTGGATACAATTATTTCTGCATGAAGGAATTCAATTCTGCATCCTTGCTCCATACGTGCTTCCATGTTAGACACCATTGTGTCAGACTGCCCCTCTGCTGCCATCTGTCACATGGCAACAAAGTGTAATGGAATACTGGTGGGAAGCTTCAGTCTCTACTGCCATACCACCAACATTCATCCCTGACATTGTGGGCCAACATAATAAAACAGGAGGCATGACTTTTGGAGCAGCAATCATATTTTCAGTGTGAGAAGCAGAGTTTCTTTTGGCTTACTACCTTGGTTTCTCCTGCTTCTCTCCAGCTACACCTTTAATTTTTTGTTGATTGTTAGAAAAGTGACATTCTCCAATGGCATTTATGAAATACCGTGGCCTGAAAACAACTGTTGGTATTTTCCCCACAGCCCATGTAAATAGGACAAGGAATTGCTTGGGTTGGAAGGGACCTCAAGGATCATGAAGCTCCAACCCCTCCACCGCATGCAGGGCCACCAACCCTCATATCTAATACTAGACCAGGGTGCCAGGTCCCCATCCAACCTGGCCTTGAACACCTCCAGGGACAGGGCAATGCTGAAGAACAAAGACCAAACACCGCTTCTTGTGTTGCTCTTGCTGAACCCAAATGCTTATTGTCCTCCCCACACATTCTCATTTAGTCAGGTATCTCTGTTGTCTGAGAGTGGGTGCCAAAAGTGGGAGCCATGAGTATGAAAAGAGATGAAACACTCTGTTTGAACTACTCAGGTTGGTGGCATTATTTTTCAATAAATCACTGTTGATTGGAGAAAGTACAAGAAGTCCAAATAAGAGCAATCGTAGCAAATAAATATGCAGAAATGTTGCAGAGTCCTGCAGTGCCGCAGGCACATAATAAATAGCTTGCAGTCATTTTTATCTTGAAGAAATATAGAATTAATTCATGATGATATATTTCTCTGAGTAGAATAATTGGCACGAAAGTAGGTTACATTGATTACTGCGTGTTTAAATGATTAATTAAAAGTTTTATAGGTTTTCAGTCTCATTTTGTGTGGCAACGCTATAAACCAGGCAGGACTCCATTAACACTGATAGATTGGCACTGGTTTAAATTGAATTGAATGAATGAAGGAAGATGTAGGTGTAAACACCTAGAGGAAAAGTAATCATATCCTGAGCTGATACAGATCTGGAGTCTTACTTATTGGACTAAGATGATCAGGGAGCTGGAGCAGCTCTCTTATGAAGAAAGGTTAAGGAAACTGGTCTTGTTTAGCTTGCAGAAGAGAAGGCTCCGGGGAGACTTCATTATGGCTTTCCAATACTTGAAGGGAGCTTACAAACAGGAGGGGGAACAGCTGTTTACAAGGGTGGATAGTGGTAGGACAAGGGGGAATGGTTTTAAACTCAGACAGGGGAGATTTAGATTGGATATTAGGAGGAATTTTTTCACACAGAGGGTGATGACACACTGGAACAGGTTGCCCAAGGAGGCTGTGGATGCCCCATCCCTGGAGGCATTCAGGGCCAGGCTGGATGTGGCTCTGGGCAGCCTGGTCTGGTCTGCTGGTTGGTGACCCTGCACATAGCAGGGGGGTTGAAAAGGACCACAGTGCTCATCTAGTTTCAGACTATTCTATGGTTCTATGATTCTATGACTGACTCTGTACTGATTTCCACCAGGAGGGAACTGAAATTCAACTTTGGAAATAAGATCAAATGTGGAATAAGTGGTGTCTCAGGAGAAGAACTATATTCTAGTAATTCTTGTATCGAGATAGAGGTTGGCATCTTTTCGCATGTAACTAGCAATTGGACAAGAGGTGATGGCCTTAAGGTGCACCAGGGAGGTTCAACTTAGGTCATCTTTGTGCAAAATTAAGCACTTGTCTAGATGAGGTCATCGGACCTGAATTCTTTTGAATTAGTCATCTCAGCCTATGCTCTGCATGACATCAAATTAAACTTGCTGGACAATCTATGGCATTTCTATACAGTACACTGAAATAATGGGATCAAGAGTTAAAATATTAATTCAAACACTTTTCATCACACTGGTCTGCTGAGGCCATCAATAAGGAAAGTAATAGTCTAGTGGTAATAATTCATGCTGCACAGTGAAGTACCAACAAGCTATTTTAAAAACAGCATTGCACTGGGGAAAGAGTATGGAAATGGCAAGAACTAAAATAGCTTTTTATAGATCACAGGATCTTGTAGTATCGGTATATTGGGTTTGTGAGCATTTTTACTTTCTGACAATCCTACTTCATAGGCAAAGGGAAGAGGAATAAATACTTCAGGAAAAAAAAAAAAGGTGATTATATGTAATGTGCAAGAGAAAGTAGAGTGTCTGCTACTTTAAGGTATCTGGAATAATAAGAAGGGGAGACAGAGATGGGAACCAAACCTGGTCAGGAAATTGATGGAATGTGGAAATGTTGATTCAAGCAAGGTTATATGAGTGAGGATTTCTGGATCAGGATCGTATATGGAAAGATTGGGGAACAGTAAACACGGATCTGGGAAGGCAAAAATTGAGACGGTGATGAGAAAGAGACGTTCCATCTCATGGATTGGTACTATGTTGAACTACAGGCATCAATTCTGGGAGGTGGAGGGGGTGAGAACCTAAATGTATATTTTAAATTTGAGTCTAGTCCATATTGAGGTATTCCAAATAGGAGCATCACGTGTGGGACAATTGGAGAAGGACCTTATCTTCAGCTATAGCAGCCCTGCCAGTACAACTGCTGAAGGAAAGTGAAAAGCCAACTTGGTTGTTAGCTCACTGTTTACTGGGTTAGAGGGTGTTCTGCAATGGGAAGCCTGGCATTAGCCCAAGAATTAGTATAATCTCTCCAAGTCCTTGTGATAGTGACATGTCTATAAAGTAGGCTCAAGCCAGCAGTGAAAGAAACAGTATTGTGTAAGAGCTCTGCAAGCTTTAAATTGGTTACACAGATACATTCTCACATCTCCTGAGTGAAGGTGTTTCATTGTTTGGAAAATGATGCTGTCTTTCACCTGACAGCACTGTCTAGCAATCAGTCTTTAAAGCTAGGCAATTTCCAAGTTTGTTTTTATCATGGTGTGTCTTGGAGATATCAGGAGGTAGCTTATTCCTACTGGATTTATTTTCCTCTCCAAATTGATTATACAGCAGACTGGGAATGACTCATTTGATACACTAAAAGCATGTGGCCAAAGGAGCCAGAGTCCTGAATTCCTCACTAATGTGTTTTGAGCCACTTTCACTCAAATGGGCAAATGCATTGAATATTCATACAGCAAACCTTCAATTACAAAGAAAAATGGCCACCAGCTGGGATTTCCAGGTATGGGATGCATTGTTGCTGGAGACTCAGGGACTTCTAGTCTCACAGCCATTTGGCTGTGTTGGGGTGGGCATAGTTGAGGTCTCCTTGGGCTGTCCGATGACATCTTATTTCCTCTTTAATCTAGGCATTAAAGATGTGGTTAGGATTTGAAATCAGCTGCCTGTGAATCTTAGAATCATTAAGGTTGGAAAAGACCACTAAGATCTTCTAGCCCAATCGTCAACCCATCCCCACCATGCCCACTAACCTTGTGCCCAAGTGCCACATCTATTCTTTTCTTGAACACCTCCAGGGATGGTGACTCAGACACCCCCTGGGGAGCAGTTTCCAATGCATTACCACTCTTTCTGAGAAGAAATGTTTCCTAATTTCCAATCTAAAGGTGAGCATAAGAAGATAAATGCATAGGTCTAGCCTCCGTTGATCCAATATACGTATATACGCAGCACATAAAAATAACTCACTATGGAAGAAGGCCTTCTGTTATGCAAACATCCCACATATGCCTGAAGCCTGATCGCCTTGATGATGCTAAAAAAACACTAGTTTAACTGTAACTGATGTAGGAAAGAAGCTGCTAACACTAGACCAGATTCAGTCATCATGTCAGTTCGCAAACGGAAATAAAAATGAAACGGCGATATGCTGATTTATATTTACTAAAGGTCTGGCTTCAAGTTTCCCACAGAGTAACTATCAGAAAAACAAAGTTCAACACAGTTTTAACTGTAGATTTCTATTAGTCATTAAAATTTGTCAAAGGTAAAATACAGTAAGATGCTAAAACAGATCAAAAGAAAGCCATAAACGAAGTAGTAACCAGTAGGCTCAGATAAGTGTCTTTTTCCTTCACAAAGATTCATTATTTTTCGTACCATAAAATAATAAAATACAGGCTTTCCAACAGCTCATAATCTAAATCCTTTCCAAGACTGAAGTAAGAGTAAAACTTTGAGTGGATCAACTATAGTTGTTTTCGTTGGTGTAGTCATTTTGGCTATTGTGCCTAAACACATATCAGTAATAATGTGTATATATGTGCTCAGAATATCTGTACTGAGCATTTTATAAAAGTGACAACTCCATCAACCCCCACCTCATCCCCTTTGTAGACATTTTTTGCAGACACTATACTTGTATGGAACCATCTTTTGTAAAGATAATTGGTTTGTTGGGTTGATTTTTTCTCATCAACAGCTCAGCCCCAAGAAAAGCCCATAATAATCATAACATTGAACCAAGTGACACAAACAAACATTGTATTCCCTGGATTCAGAGATCAATGACCCAACACACCAATGAAAACTGAAATAATATTATCTCCCATGTTCATGGGCGTGTTCTATTTAGTAGTGATGAAAGATCAAAAGGTAAACGCATTTGACTAAATACAAATGTCTGTGAAGATATTAATTTTTCATAGAATCACAGAATGGTTTGGGTTGGAAGGGACTTTTCAGATCACCTAGTTCCAACCCCCCCACTGCAGACAGGGACACCACCCACTAGACCAAGTTGCTCAAAGTCCCTGGGCTCTCTTCATGGGAGATCTGACCAACGCTGTAAGTTAAACCCACGACACAATTCACTTTACTCTGGAGCATCACATCTAAGGAGATGTGATGAATCACTCTGGAAGCGCACGTTCCTTTCTGCTGACTGTGAGAGCTTTGCAGAAGGACCAGCTGAGTTATCAAGTGCAGATGTCAAAAAGTAAACGAGATGAATCTTATAAGCAATATACGTAAAGATAAATAACCACACATTTTATTTTGCAAATATTGATGTTTTCCCTTCACTGGATGTGTTGATAAATTGCTTTCAGTTTGTGTTTTGGCTCACAGTGTTGTGTATGTTTTTAACAGAATGGGATCAGACACTCAGAAGGAAGAATATTTAAACCATGCTCTAAACCTGATGCACGGCATCAAAGACCCCTCTTAACATAGGTAAGTCTGATTATTGTTTATAAATCATAGAATCATCAAGGTTGGAAAAGACCTTCAAGGTCATCCAGTCCAACCATCCAAATCCAGACTAAGGAATTTTTTGAATGAAGCAGATAATCTCCCATCCTTAAGGAAATCTTAAGGTAGTGTGTGGCTGCCTTCTGTTTGGAACAGGAATATCAGGGAGAGTCATCCAATTTCCTTCTCAAATGGTCTTGAGAAAGAAACTTTTAGCATGCATCCAACCAACTATAAATGCTAGTGAAGGAGTCACAGCATCTCTGGTGGGCCACATCTGACTCTCATCTGAGCTTTAAAGCCTTTCATGTGTGATTTCTCTCATCCTAGCATAGAATTCAAAAATAGGTCAAGCACAGCACAGCCTACAAGCACTCATCTCTCTTCATCGACCATAAAGTCATCACAGCTGGGCTCAACAGAAATGTCCATGAATGTCTGAAGGCAGGAGACGTTAATCCTGCCCCTTAAATACTTTAGTACTGAAATTATTTATCCTTCCTTGAGACCATATTGAGCTACTGTATTTTAGACTTTGCAGTTGCAAGTGTACCCTATCTAAAATGGGGCAGGAATTATTCTCTTTAAAAATGTTGGCACAGCACGGCTCACAGCTATTCAGCTAAATCCTTTCCCTCTTCAGCACATATGGCCTCATCCAAACTACTTTGAAAAAGTAGTGATGGTACACAATTGTGTAATCAGTCCAGCCTGTGCTTGGGCCATGTTTGGTTATTTTGCTAAACAGAAACTATGACGTTTGATTTAAACAAAACAAAAAAGAAGAAAAAACCATCAAGGAAATCCTGTTGCAACAAGCCCTGTCAATTGATCTCAAAATATCATCAGTTGCAAGAATTCAGACTGAAAGTCCTGAAACAAAACAAGAACATTTTAAAAGTTTCAAGGTAGGCAAAGAACATTGCAACTTCACAAATCTTTATTTAGTGCAACTACTTGAGCAGTTACAGATGTTGCCTAAGAGGCATATTTATTAAACTAACGGATTGCTTAATGAAAAAAGCTTAATCATTCCAACCTGCAATTAAACATCCTTCTCCAGACAGGATAACTTCCCATAGAAAGTACTGCCTGAATGTAACCATTTCATCCATCACTGAAAATGACAGCTCCTAGTGACACATCAAAAATAGAAAATAAAGACAGGATGAATCTGTGCTCAGCGTATTCTGTAACAACACCATCAACAGAACCCAAGGGAAAAGTATTTGTCAGAGACTGTCAGCTGCAACAGCTGCGTAGTCTCAATTTTTCTCAAAATTATAAGGTTGGATTTAAGTACTTTTTGTAGCAGACTGGAAAAAATAACATGTAATAAACAAAACTTCTAATCAGGAATAAAAGACCCAATCAAATTGCTAGCACTAACCCCACAGCGATGATGATTTACAGGAGGTACTGACACTCATACTGCACTGTGTAAAGTACTACAAACACACAACATTTCCTACAGCGGTCTCCAGCCTAAAGACACCACTTGAACCAGAGCTGTAGGCTGAACATGTACTGAGCACGGCCAGGTCAACAATGAACAGTTTTAAATAGTTAATAACTACTGTTTCACTGAGAATGAGATGCAGCTGGTAGCTCTTGATCCCAGGGTACTGAGCAGCCAGAGTTGCACATGGGTGTGACATGGCACAGGCAGCATGTCTACATCTCGAAGTAGAAGACGTAATGTAGGCTCTCTTCCAAGACTTCTTTTTTCTTTTTTTTCTTTTTTTTTGGTAAGAAAACTGAAGATTACACAGATTAGGAGAACATTTCAAATGAGTCGCCATTGTGTTTTTCTGTTTTTCTATGTAAGTAAAAACTGTGCTTGTTCAGGAGGAGGCATCCAATCCTTACGTGTCTGGCGCTATGATCATTTTTAGTAACTTTGAATGGAGTAGAAACTGAAGTTTCAGTTAAAATGGTGAGATTATAAGCAAGCTCAACCATTCTCAACATCATCTGTTTTGTTACTGTGGATTTCTGGGGTCTGGAGCACAAGTTTTATGAGGAGCACCTGAGGGAGCTGGGATTGTTCTGTCTGAAGAAGAGGACACTCAGGGGAGACCTTATTGCACTCTACAACTCCCTGAAAGGAGGCTCTGGTGATGTGGGGGTCAGCCTCTTCTACAGTGTAACTAGCGATAGGATGAGAGGGAATGGCCTCAAGTTGCAGCAGGGGAGATTCAGGTTGCATGCTAGGAAAAAACTTCTCTGAAAGAGTGGTCAGGTGCTGGAATGGGCTGCCCAGGGAGGTGATTGAGTCACCATCCCTGGAGGCGTTCAAGAAACATGAAGATGTTCCTTCATACACTTGTGTGGTTTTGTTTTTATTTTATCATGTGAAGCATGATTTAGACCCTCAGTTCCAATAATTCCATGTAAATATTTCACTATCATATCTTTAAAAAAAAAAACTATTAACCTTTAAGAATGTGCTTCCTATTTGGACAATGGTCCCTAAATGTATGAACTGTGGAGCCAGTGAAACACAATAGACTGAACATTTCGGTAAATACATTAATAAACCTGGGCTTTATCTCCTTCATTCAGCTAACTGTAAAGGCAGGATGATATATCCCTATCTCTTAAAAGAGCTGTCGAGATTAAAAAAAAAAAAAAAAGACTGCGAACATCTCAGATCTCTCCATAATGGGGTCATGTAAACATCAGAATTAGATAAGAAGTTGTGACAATGTTGATAAACTACAGGAAGATTGTATGGATATTCCAGCATGTCCCATTTAAACTATAAAAATATTTTGCTAATGTTACTCTCAATAAGTAGAGAAATCAGTCTCCCAAGATCAAGCCAAGTTTAAATTATCTAGAGTAAATGCCAATGTCAGTGACAATATTAACATGAAAGAGAAAACAGAATAAAACACATCTCAAGCCTAAGAGATGCTGAGAGTAGTACAACTGTGCGGTATGTGTCCAATTCAACTATGTTAACTTGTTGGTTCAAAAGAAAAAGCATTGGACAGCAGTGGGGGTGAAATAACTCTTAGGCTGTTAGCTCCAGCAAAAGCAGCAAGGAATGGGATACTAATAGCAGTAAACTAGATCCTGCAGGAACAAGAGACATACTCAGATATCTGAACATTCTGTACTGTCAAGTTTATTCAATTCATACCAATAGCAACCTCACAAATGTAAGGACCAGTATTTTTACTTGTAGTGTCAAAAAGATAGACTTTGGTGTGCTGGTGGCCAACAGGGCGACTATGAGCCAGTAGTGTGCCTTCATGGCCAGGAAGGCCAATGGGACCCCGGGTGTATTGCACAAAGTGGGCCAGAAGGGAGTGGGAGATGATTTTCCTGTTCTGCCCCGGGGAGGGCACATCTGGAGCACTGGGTCCACTTCTGGGCTCTCCAGTTCAAGACAGGGAATTTCTAGAGAGAGTCCAGCAGGGGCCACAAAGATGATAGGGCCTGAAGCATCTCCCTTATGAGGAAAGGCTGAGAGCTCAGGGGACGTTCTATATGGAGAAGAGAAGGCTGAGGGGGGATCTCATCAATACCCACACATATTTGAAGGGTATGAGCCAAGCGGTTGGGATCAGGCTATGTTTGGTGGCGCACACCAACAGGTGGGCATAAACTGGAACATAGGAAGTTCCATATGAACATGAGAAAGAACTTCATTACTGAAAGGTTGGAAAAGCCCTGGCACAAGCTGTCCAGAGCTGTGCTAGAGTCTCCATCGCTGGAGATGCTGAAACCCACTTGGATGCTTTCCCATGCAACCTGCTGTAGGAAAGTGCTTTAGCTGGGGGTTGGACTGGATGATCTCCAGAACTCACTTCCAACCCCCACAATTCTGTGATAATACAAATATTTGTCAAATTCCAGAGCAGAGGACAATAAAGAAATCCTATAGTAATGCTAGTAGACGTATTAGCTGTACCTAAGAACTTAAGTCCATTGGCTACAGTGAAAATTTGAAGTCCTGTACTGAAGCTGTAATGAAAACCAGTAATACATTCACACAGAAGTCTCTTGGAATTTATCAACTTCTACAAGCCTCCAACAGCCTCCAAGAAGAGAAAGCACAAGTTTCAGGATTGCACTCCAAGGTATTTTGAGACTGAAATTTTGACTTGTAGTAAGCCACCTTGAAAGTTTTAATGCAGAAATTTTCAGAGAGTAGCAGAGCCACAAAGCAGTTCACTCTTGTACTTAGTACTGGAGAAAAATGTGGAAGGGATATTTGCATTGCAACACAATGCAAGGCTTGACTATATCCCATTGGAATAAAAAAAAACCCAAAAACTATAGCATTGGGATGCCTGCCTGAAAAAAAAAAAAAAAAAAAAAAAAAAAAAAAACCTGCTTCTGTACAAGGAAAACACAACTATTTTTGACATAAGTCAATTGAAAGCTACCACAAAGGGGAAGTTTTTCCACTTGGAAGACAAATTATGTCAAAGAGCACTGAATAATTCAGGAGATATTCTGGTTACTGAAAGGAGGCTTCATCCCTTCCTTTAGTCATAGATTGAGGCCATGAAGTTCCTTTGGGCAGGGAGAAAGACTGTTAACATACTGGAAGAGATCTTCAGTTATCCATGTCCAGTTTTGTGGAGAGCGTCGTTAGTAAAAGGCCCAGGACAAGAAATGTGCACCAAGACAACCGTCAAACATCCTCCATGCTGTGGATGGAGAACCAGCACAAGACTTGTATTTTGATACAATTCAGCTACTGACTGTTAAATTCACACATGTTTTCCAAGCTAGCTGTTTCAAACAACCTCAAAGAAGCTATGCCGTACCTGCCAGAAACCCTCTCTCTTAAAAATCAAAGGGAAAGTAGGGTGAGCCTAAATCCTTCACCTTCATAAAGAGGGAAGAATTTGGAAAGAGTTTTCCTACCTCATTTTCACTCCTAATAACCTGTTAATTTTGGCTTGATGGGATATCCTTATCTCTATTATAGACAACTTTGTGCAATGGAATCATAGAATAATAGAGCTATAGAATTATAGAATGGTTTGGGTTGGAAACCAAAGAGAGAGAGACTAGATAATGCCAGGAGGCACTGCACCTGTAAGGTTTCCATAGCTGCTCAAAAAAAAAAAGACATTTTTGTTGTGCTCCCACCCGGGAAAGGAATGGAAAGAACTCTGATGGTATTATGTAAGGCCAAGTAAAGAGTTATCCTATGAAGTCAGGGAGAAAGGTTTTCAAAAGTGAGAGATCACCTCCTGTGATGGTTTGGATGTTCAAAATTACCAGAGAAGTGCATGAGTTGGACAAGGTCTCTTGCCGCTGCTTTTTAGAGGTGAAGCCTTTGAGGTAAATCAAGGCAGTACTTTTAACAGCTGAAGTATTCAAACTCCTCAGCTGCTGTTAAAACACCTTATCCAGTGATAAGAGTTTACACACCAGATCGGATTGAAGACCCATTGACGTCTGTGTATACTTGTCAGCTGGAAGGTGACAAGCCTTAATCGCTCATCTAGCTGTCTCTGGAGGCAACAGAAGGACTGAATCCTCTCTCAGTCGTCATTCATCCCTTCTAAGCTAGCTTTTTACCCCCTTCATTTCAGGAAAATTTCAAAGAAATTTCAAAAAGGAAAATTTCAAAGAAAGATCTTTTAGGCAGCGGTACCTTGGAAATAGAAGGAAGAAAATAATAATGAAAAGAAGTAGTTATTGCAAGATGGTGGCATTCCAATTACATTTGTAATTGCAGATTATTGAGACTCCCTATGTCATATAGGCAATGTTAGACCTTTCAAGAAAGGATGCAAGATGAGCAGAAGATGGCAAGTGAAAGCCAGTAGGTAATCCTAAAGAACCACAACAAAGCTTTCCTCTTGAACTCTGGACACCTAACACATGAAACAGAGACACTATTTCACATAGCTTGACCTAGAAATAGCTGATATAAATTTCCTTTAGGAAGTTATCAGATTTACCATATTGAAAGAAAAAGGGAGGAGGTATAGGACAGGTCCTGTTGTCGTTAGTATAGGTAAGACTGAGCTGCTCAGTGACAGACAGTGGATAAATTTGGGTCCCTGAGGCATTTTGGCACTTAAAAGTAGATTAAGGTTAAATGGTCACTGTTAAAATAGTTTTACGATGGCACATTTAAAAGTAGGAACTCAGGTGCTACTCAGGGACAATTCTGGAGCTGTCCCTTGGGTCTTAACTTCGCAGAAGGGTTAAAGCATATCAGTAGTCTTCATGGATCGCATCCCTAAAATTAATGACAAGTATTGCTTGCATTACCATGAGCAATTAACACCTCACTTGATATCTGTCAGGGTTGAACCCTCTGTGGAACTGGCCTTTCTTACCTTTCTCAGAAGTGCACAGCAATGCTTTTATGGAGATGCCAGTAATTGAGCTGTCTCTGTCACCTCTTTGGAGGAGACACTCCTTCTCTGGAGTGTCCCTAGAGCAACATTCCTCTGCCCCTCAGATATCAACCGCTCGCCTCTAAAACATTTCATTGACTGGCCAACTTGATTTCAGCTCAGAGCAATTGCTCTTAGTTTGAAGTTTGCTGTTCCTCGAAGCCACAGAAAGGCAGGAGACATTGCCTATTCTCTCCAGCTATCTCAGATGGCCTGATAAAAGTTAATACATTTCACCCAAAGCTCTCCTTGCATAAGATGGATGTGAAATATTCCCCCTGTGAATATGACCAGAACTGCAGCTGTACATTTATTCAAGTCAGGCAGCGCAAGAATTTGAAAGGCCCTTTGATCTTTACAGCTATGTCTAGGAGCACAATCAGTCCTGTTGTCTTTAATTTGCATCATCAGTGGCTGAAATGGCTCCCTTGCAGAGATGTTCAGGTTTTTCCTATGCTCCTCACGAAAGAGGCTAAAAAAACCTGTATGTATGCAGAAGGCTACTGGTGTTTTCCATGAAGAACTAATTAGGGATGGCCAACTAGATATAAGTCAACAGCATGAAAGAATGTAATTGTCTAACAGATGCTTGTGGCTGCTTAGGGGCAAACAAATCAAAAGGCATGTTAATTGATCGATACCGTGTATTCTTTCACGAGTATGGTTTTGCTTTGTCTTACTTTACCTTTCAGGCTCAGTTTGCTGACAGCTTTGCTATGCTTGATTTAAATCCCACTGTAGTGTCATCACCAGAATGGAAAAAATCAATGAATATTTCTAAACATAATTAAATCAATGAGACTTGGAAACCTGTAGCAAATTCTGTACTAATGTTCCTTGCTGCAAAAGCCTTACACTCCCTCCTACTTTGATTCAGTGGGTCGGGAAATGTCCCACATGAGATTCTTGATCACATAAATGTCAAGCAGCCTTCAGGGTTGAAACCCTATCAGTGTGGGGAAAAATCGGAGCCTTGTGTCCATGTTCTAAGTAGGTGCATAAAATCCTTTCACATCTGTAATCATACTGAAGATGTCCTCTTCCAGTCTTCCATGGCATTACACGGTTTGACATTCAATAGTAGAGTAGAGTACAGTAGAGTAGAGTAGAGTAGAGTAGAGTAGAGTAGAGTAGAGTAGAGTAGAGTGGAGTGGAGTGGAGTAGGGTAGGGTAGGGTAGGGTAGGGTAGGGCAGAACAGAACAGAACAGAACAGAACAGAACAGAATAGAATAGAATAGAATAGAATAGAATAGAATAGAATAGAATAGAATAGAATAGAATAGAATAGAATAGAATAATAAAAATGTTCTTGTTATTAATATCAAACAGCATAAACAATGACTTTAATGCAAGAACAGTTTGATGGAGTTAATATTTTCCACTAGTAAAAAGTATACTGGAGTCCTGAAAAGCTTCTTTTTTCCTTTTTATACTACCTAGTCTATTAAAATTTACTAGTACACAAAAATAAATGGTCTGCTAATAGACATACTCTTGCTTCTCTGCCTAGAACATAACAGCTCTAAGACCATTACCATTATGACCTATAAGTTTTCCATCTTTTCTATTCATTAATGATGTTTTTTTGAAGCTGGTCACTGGTCACCAGGTTTTCAACAGCATTTATATACTGAACTGTGTACGTAGACACGTAGTGATGTCATCATTAGATATCTCTCATACTTCCATTCACACTTAACATTTAGTTCCATTGACTCCCGTACTGTTTAGGCACCTAAATCCTATACAAATCGTTGTGTTTTTCCACTAATGGGCTGCTAAGCACTACTGTGGCGCTCTCTCACTCCTCCTCCTAAATAGAACAAAGGAAGAAAAAAGAAAGGAAACAGCTCATGGGTTGAGATAAGGACAGCGAGGTCATTCACCAGCTACTCTCAATGGCCAAAACCTTGCCATGTAAGCCCAACAGTTAGATCTACTTATAAGAGGTTAGTTTCCTGTTGAAATTTGCTGCTATCCAGTACTTTTAAATGTTTAAATGTCTGATCTGAAAGGCATTCTGTGTATCAGAAGACAAAGTTTTGCACTTTGGCACTCCTGTATGGCTCACTCAAGACAAGATAGTCAGTGCTTCTAAATTCAATATCTGATTATTGAAAGGTTGAAGGCCTGTAGATTTTGTGGTCAATTCAACATAGGAAATAATTGCTTTGACTTCTTCAAGTGCAAACCACTGCAGAAAAGCAAAGGAGTGAGCACTTATATATATTTTTTTAAGTACACTGTACATCTTTTTACTACACTGCAACCTCTTCATCTCTTTCCTGCCTCCATCCACTGTAGCCTGCCACAGGTGACAAACTATTCCCTTTATATATATTGGAACGTGCTAGCATCTTGTTTGAGTTTGGACAAGGGTGAATGCAGTCTGCTGGGACATAATCATGGAAGAATTAATGCTTGGCATTGTCAATTCTATTGCAGTATTAATTTTCTGTCAACTTTTGCATTCCAGTGTGATGGAACTGCCCATCCTATTACAAGTACATGCAAAAATTATTTTCAACCTCAGATCCACACATCTGTGAAAATCTTAAGCTATTTCTAAAGGCTAGACGAGAAGCTAAGCATATTGCAAGCTAGCTCAAAGTCACTAATTAAAGTGAATAGGAAGGGAACTCCTCAGAAGAGAGCAAAAAAGAGACTTGCGAATCCTCTCCTAAGCAGGTACCCATCTCAGGAAAGGAAACAAAAGGGGGGAGTAGAATTCAGGTAAAGAAAAAAAATAAAAATAAAAATAAAAATAAAAATAAAATGAAACTCGTGGTTTCAGAGGCAAAGTCACCAGGACTGGATGATCAATCGAGGCCCCAGTTTAAAGGCCAAAATATAATGTAAGAAAAGTTATTTAATGACCAATGAGCAGGGATATGTGATAATTTTATGGTAGCTTTATATCTCTTATTGATTGGTCTCAGCTTCACAAAAGCTTGCTACAGGCTTGTTTGCTTTTTTCTACAGACGTTGGCTGAACATCATTCGCTGGAAACAACACATTGCTCACTCTTTTTTGTTTGTGCCCTATGACAGTGGTCAGAACATTTCATCAGAAATAACTTTCATTATCACCATTTAAGTCTTGCAGTTGCTGTCGTTTTCATTCCAGAAAAATAACTGGGATCCAGTAACTTAATATCGTGCTGCGAACTGATCACAAAACCAAACCTAGAAAAGTCCTTTAAATGGAATGCCAAAGTTGACAACACAGACTGGTTCCACTTCCTCCTCCTGACCAAGGTCAGAGCCCTTTTTGTCCCTATGGATCTCCTTGAGTCATATAAGGATTCCTTCATAAACAGTATTCATACTAATAGACACTTCAGAGGAAAAATATCCCCACAACCCAAAAAGAAACAAACCCCTAAAAGCCTGACTGTAGTAGAAGTGTATCTGTAGATATCAAGTCATATCTTTATGCTATTCTTCAAGGAGATGAAAATAGGACAATTAATTCATGACTATGTCTGCATTGTGCTAAGAAGCTATAAACCATATCCAAATCTGAAAGAAAGGAAAACAGCTCTACCTTTGGCTAGGGCAGATTAGAGTCTTCGGAGATCAGAGTGAACAGTTGCAAGTGGAAAATTCTGGGTCAGAGATGCAAATGCAGCTTGTAAATGAGGGAAAGAAATATTTTGAAGAGCTGGAAATGGAGCAAGTAAATGGGAGAGAAAAAAAAAAGAAGAGCAGATATTAAATACATTATTAAGATCCCCTGGACAGCAAAGAGTATTTCATTGACTAAATTAAAGAAATCATGATAATGACAATATGTAGCTGATGGGTCCTCCTCCTCTTCTTCCCTTAATCATGGTTTTCTATGTTGATCGCCATAATTATATGCCTCAGCTCAGCATGATCCTCTTCTCCCTAATATGTTGAGTGCCTTAAACCAATGTGACCAAAAGCCTAGGGACAATTCACTAAACAGAGCAGATCCCCTAGCTGAGGGAGCTTCACTAAGAGAAGCCTAATAGACTGATAAATCACTTTCTCTCTCCCCCTGCAATCAAAATTCCCATTAGTGGCTGTGAGTGGATGGCCAGTAGGTGGCAAGAAGAATGGTAGGGTTAGAGAAATACTAATGGCAGTGCACAGCAGGCACAGACTGGGATCTATGTGCCAAAAGATGGTTGTAGGGGGCTGAACTTCAGCGTATAATGGAATAGTGGACATCTACTTAAGTCTGCTTGTTTCAAGGCAATCTACTGAATTAAAGAAAATGTCCACGTTGCAATGGTAGGGTGTAAATCGTGATGTCTCCCATCCATCTCACAAGGAGACAGGCACAGGCTTTCAGGCCCAATAGTTCTTTAAAATCAACATTTATATTCTAAAGCACTCTGGAGATTGTAAAAAAAATGCTCTGCTTTGAAATACTGCAAAGAATCTCAACCAGTCCTTGTAAGCTTTTATGTCCATCTTCAGTGACCCCTCCAAAGGATATTGTCTCAGACGTTGTGTGCCTAGGAAAGTACTCATAAGCTGATCATGATTTTTTCTTCCTTGTGTGTCCCTGACCGCAACCAAACAGCCTGTGCCAATGACTGACTATGCTAACCCATCCCTGCACCCAGGGATTCAGAATCCCATGGGCTTTCTTACCTTGCTGCTGTTCACAGATTATTAACAGGCCATTAAGTGGTCCTGTCATGCTGGTGGGTTTGATCTAGATAATTCTCATTTAGGATAGACTCAGCCAATGAGCCAGCTGAGATATATCCACACATACCACATCAGCACAGGAAAGACATAGAGCTGTTGGAGCTGATTCAAAGGAGGGCCCTGAAGATGCTCAGAGGGCTGCAGCCATGGATGGGGCCCTGGGCAGCCCAAGCTGGTGGGTGGCAACCAGTCCACAAGAGAGAGGTGGAACTGACTGGGCTTTACAGACCCTTCCAACACAAACCATTCTGTGATTCTATGATTCTGTGATAATTTTACACCTATAATGAGTATAAGAGAAGTCCTGAATGAGTGTAGTCTTCTTGTGCCAGTAACAGCTCTGATGATTGTTCCCCATTTTTTACAGCCTCTTGTTAGATAGAAGGAATTATTCTACGGCTTCTAGATTTGATCTGGGGATAAAAATATGGCTAATTCTGGAAAATCACTGCAGCCATCAGAAAAGCCTTCTCCACATGTTCAGGTGAAGAGAAGATGTCCTTAGCATAAGTGGATATTTTAGGCAAGTGAGTGATGCAGAAAACAAGGCTGAGAGAAAGCCAGGTGATCTGGATCACCAGGTGTGATGCTATAAAGACACAGTAGCAGGAATTACCTGAATGAGAATGAAACAAGAGGACGTAGCTATTATCTGTAGATCTAACTCTCTTTAGTTAATGGGGAACACAGCAGAAAAATCTGTACCAGATTTGTGTGGGTGCATATAAATTAACAGACATTGAAGAGAACAACATTTCTGCATCAGTCCCCTCCAGACACTCGTCCTTGGATTTGACACAGCAGTGAGAAGGACCTTGACAGTTATATTTCAAAATGGAGGCATGCCAAAGTGCTCAGCACACTGGGCTAACAGGTTGCCTTAGATGTGTTCACACTCAAGGATGCCTGAATTTGTCCATATGCAGAATTTGGTTGTGCAGATGAGAAATCAAAAGGGCAAGGAGAATGTTAAGAACATGAAATGACAGTGCTATGGTCAGGCAAAAAGTTCATTTCACACAGCAGGCTGTTTCCAATACATAGAGAAGGGACACAAGAATTAGACAAGATTCCTTCCAACGTTCACTGTCTACAGCTGATACTGCTAGAGAAAAAAATATGGACAAGCTCTCATCTATCTTCATCTCAAATGTAATAATAAATAATATTACTTTCTCCTAAAGACCTTTGCCTAAAGACTTTGCCTACTTGTGTCCAGACATTATCCCTGCTACAAAACTGTCATCGTTTTTATAACAAAAAGCTGAAATATGTTCTTCAATATTGTTCATTCATTCCATTTGTATGAGAATATGTAATGGATGACATTTTTCTTTACTAATCTTTGGGTGGAAAATATCTATTTTTTCCCTATGTCTACTGTTACTCAAAACTAGCATTTAAACAGATCAAAACATTCCAAAAATAAAAAAGACATTCCCCCATACCTGCCCAGCTTTCCTGTGTGGGAGGTGTATGCACTATTTTAATGACAAATCTGATGCAGCTTTCTGTCCTTTGATGGTGGCTCTCCAGGACTGAAGGAATCAGAGCGATCTGGACAGGCTGATCGCTGAGCTGAGGCCAATGGGATGAAGTTCAACAAGACCATGGCCAGGTCCTGGACTTTGGCCACAACAACTCCAGACAGTGCTACAGAACTGGGGCAGAGTGGTTGGAAAACTGTGTGGAAGAAATGGACCTGGGGATGTTGGTCAACATTTGGCTGAATCAGGTATGCCCAGGCGGCCAAGAAGGCCAATGGCATCCTGGCTTGTATCAGAAATAGTGCAGCCAGCAGGAGTAGGAGGTGATCGTCCCTCTGTACCCAGCACTGGTGAGGTTACACCTTGAGTGCTGTGTTCAGTGTTGGCCCCCTCACTACAAGAAAGACACCGAGACCCTGGAGCGTGTCCAGAGAAGGGCAACGGAGCTGTGAGGGGTCTGGAGCACAAGTCTTAAGGGAAGTGACTGAGGGAACTGGGATTGTTCAGACTGGAGAACAGGACCCTCAAGGGAGACCTTATGGCTCTCTGCAACTGCCTGAAGGGAGGTTGTGGCGAGGTGGGAGTCAGCCTCTGCTCCTGTATAACTGCTGATGGGACAAGAGGGAATGGCCTTAAGTTGCACCAGGTTCAGGTTGAGTACTGGGAAAAAAATTATTCTAGGAAAGAGTGGTGATGCTTTGGAATGGGCTGCCCAGGGAACAGGTGGAATCACCATCCCATGAGGTGTTCAAGAACTGTGGGGATGTGGTAGTGAGGGACATTTTTCAGAGGGCAGTGTTGGTGGTAGATGGATGATTGGACTAGATGTTAGAGGTCTTATCCAATCTTACTGATTCCATGATGCTATGAATTAATATCTTGCTTTGAAACAGCATTTCACAGTTGTTGGCAGTCACGGCACATAGTAGATTTGATATAAATCAACATTTGAGGTATGCTAATGTTTCAGTCATGTTAGGCTGGAGATACGCAGTTCATAACATAAGCAACACATAACGAAGTAGCATCATATGCAGAAATATGCTCTGAGAAGATGTTGCCTGCTGGGGGGGACAGCAGAAGGTGAAGACTCATGACTGTCCCTTCAATATCAATGGGCCCTTAAAGACAAGCAATATAGATAATACCTTGAAGGGAACTTCAGTTCAGCAGGAGACATGATGTGCTGTGATGATACACTTCTGTAATATGCTGTAGCTACAATGGTGTTGGGATATGTCAGAAGGGCTTTTTTTCTTCTATGTCAGCATGTACAGAAAACATTATGTCTTACATAAATATCATTTTCTTGAAAGCACAGAGTAGATATGAAGGAAAATAAATAAATAGATTAAAACATTTCTTGCGCTTGCAAAAGATTTCCAAAAATGATGATATCTGGGAAGAAACATTCCAACATTACATAGCAAGTTCTAAAAAATACAATGACAAAGAAACAAATGTCAGTCCTCCAAGGCCTTGTTTTAATCATCTGTGTTAGTTTGTGGGTTTAGGTCATCAGCCTGATCTTTTTCTCCCTATCTTATTCTGCCAATCTCCCCTAATCACCTGTAGGCTAAATGAAAACTTAAATGGTCTCTTAGAGACTTTCTCACAAGCAAAATCAGTGCCTGCCACAGCATGGGACTCTTCTAATTACAGCCTTAATTCCACTTCTCTGCCAGCAATGGTCATCCTAGATTAGAGCATAAGTGACTTTTAATACAGGAAAACACTCCTACAGCAAAGCATGTTCCTACTCCAGCAGCAAGGAGGTACATTAATGATATTCAGAACAGACACACCGAAGGCTTAAAGAAGAGAAGCAGTCACACAGCATTAAGGCAGTAATGTACCCATTAGAGCTCTAACATGTTCCCTGGTGTGCAGCTTCTTTGATGAACTCTTCTCCCCACAGTCCCCAGCATCTTTGTGTTTTGAGCTCAGTCATACACTATGTAAGCTTATTAAACTGTTCTTGTAATTATCTTGATAGCAGGAACTCACAGTAGGGCTTGCTGGCCAGAGTTGGATTTTGCTGTTTTGTGTTCAGTCAGTTAAAGGATGGAACTGCTCCCAAGGGAAAGAAAATCCCTGATGTTCAAGGAAGATCATACAGCCTTCAAACACTAGACAGCCTTATTACATAAAAGCCATGGGTGAAGCATCCTGGAGATAAGCAGTGTTTTCCTACACCCCTAAAAGCCCTTAGCTTTGCCCTCAGGAGAGCAGGAGCTAGAAGCTGTTGCTACACCCCCTCAGAAACACCTTTCATATTCTCAACAAACCATAGGAATATGAGAAAACATAGTTTTCTGAATCTCCCTTACTCTATGGTTTGTTACACAGCTTTCCTTCTGTGACTTACTGTTCCCTTGTTCAGAGGATTTTACATAACAGAAAGGTAAATACTGACCTGAGCCCAAAGTCGGGCTGACAGAAAAACATTAATGACATAAAGTTTTCCAAGTAGGAAAAAAAAAAAAAAAAAAGAAAGAAAGAACACATTAAGAACTACCTACAGACTCACACAGAGAATCATGATTTTTCTCTTTTACCAGAATCTGCTTTTACTTTTGCTGAGGCTGATGAGGACAGCTAAGTTAAACAGGGATCAGTTACCCCTGAGCTCTTTTGAGGGCTGGCATTGTCACTACTGCTGTCCCAGACTTTAAGAGAGTGTGCTCTGAGCATTTGCTTTTTCCAGTTGTGTCTGCCATTCTACTGAAAACTATCACCTCTGTTTCCAGACTTTGCTTCATTAATGCTGGAAGCAATCTTGCTGTTGACTTGCTGGGAACAAGGTCAGATTTTTAATACTACCATCTGACACAAAGCAGATAACGGACATGTGAGTCAAAGCTACTCACAGATATGCCCTTTTCAAAGAAAGACTCATTGGATCTCATTAAGGCAGATAGCCATTGCATAAGAAATCAGTGGAAAGTATTTTGTGGCTACTACTGCAATTGAAGGATTCCCACATATTATTCCAAAAAGTACATTGAAATCTCAGTGCAAAAAAGAGCAAACGGAAGAAAGAAAAAGAAAAGAAAGTCTTCCCTCTCCCTCAACAACTGTCATATTTGCCTAGCTTTATTATTATTATAATGGAGCAGCAAAGTCAATTAGTTCTCTCCCACAAATATACCCTCTAATTAATGACTGCAGTTTCTAGAGTGAATAAGCTGCAAACATAGAAATGTTTATCTTCAATGGAAAGAATATATGTACATTGTGCATATACTTGTATACAAATGCAGTGATGTATATTTAATATAGTTCATCTACTGCATAACTATTCACATAAAGTATTTGATTATCCAGAGTCATCTGCAGTTAAGTGGTGTTTTGTCATTTGATAAGAAGGGTGTACCTCTACCTAATTTGCTTTGGAGATGGGGAATAAACTTTAAACCTTGCTCTAGCATTGCAATTGTGTACATTATAAGCATCACGCTGGTTGCTATTAGGACAGTACCTGGAAGTTCTGACTGCACTGTGGTCCTTCTGTTGAAACAGCTCCATCTTCCAATCAGTTCCCTCAACTACAAGGCAAGAAAGTTAGAAATGGAAAAGAGTGATGTTTCGGCTGGGGTTCAGGTTGGATATTAGGAACAATTTCTTCTCTGAAAGAGCAGTAATGCACTGGCACAGGCTGCCCAGGGATGTGGTGGGGGTCATTATCCCTGGAGGTGTTCAACAAAAGTGTGGATGTCACACAGAGTGATATGGCTCAGAGCGAACACAAGTGATGGTTGGACTGCCTGATCTTAGCGGTCTTTCCAGCCTTAATCATTCAATGAATCTGTCCTGTCCCATCAGCCATGCCATCTTTATGACAGAAGCAGGAAGGAGGTATCCATATACCCCCTACGCTTCTGCACAGATGCACATCTTAAAAAGCCTTGTTTCCAGCAGCTCCATCTCTACTCTCCCATGCCCAGACTTCAGGCAGCACCCCGAGGCCGGCTTATCAGAAATAGATTGCTTTCACAAACACATCACTGTGCCCTTTATTGGCAATTCCCTCCTCTGCCTACTTCGAAAACACCACAATTTCTCAGTTGAGAACTTAATTTCAAAAAGTCCTTACTAGGTCATCGTTATTCAGACAGAATGAGTCACAACTTGCTGCCCATACAACCACTCTAAACCCCCAGCAGTTTCTTCGCGGGACTGAATTCCCCTGAACAATTTGGTCCCGTGTTGGGATCAGATGTGCGGAGCTGTGAAGAGCTCGAGTGCCCTCTGCGGACAGAAAGACAGACGGACCCGATTCCTTCAGCAGGTCCTGAGCTCCATCTAGTGCCATGCAGACGAATGGCGATGGAACGAGCATGGATGCAGAAAGCAACGGGAAGGTTGGCGTGGGAAGCTCATGTTGGTAGATCTCAAAGCACGATGGCAGGAATGGGAAGGAGTTTGCTCTATAGGAACGAGCCGTCGTGTTAGCGCACTGTGCCTACGGATCCTTTTATCATTATCATTTTATGTTATATTTTATTATCATAGAATCACAGAATCGTTTGTGTTGGAAGAGACTGTCAAAAGCAGTCTGGTCCCCAGCAATGAACAGGGATGGGACCCTCTTCTCTTCTCTTCTCTTCTCTTCTCTTCTCTTCTCTTCTCTTCTCTTCTCTTCTCTTCTCTTCTCCTCTCTTCTCCTCTCTTCTCCTCTCTTCTCCTCTCCTCTCCCCTCCCCTCCCCTCCCCTCCCCTCCCCTCCCCTCCCCTCCCCTCCCCTCCCCTCCCCTCCCCTCCCCTCCCCTCCCCTCCCCTCCCCTCCCCTCCCCTCCCCTTCCCTTCCCTTCCCTTCCCTTCCCTTCCCTTCCCTTCCCTTCCCTTCCCTTCCCTTCCCTTCCCTTCCCTTCCCTTCCCTTCCCTTCCCTTCCCTTCCCTTCCCTTCCCTTCCCTTCCCTTCCCTTCCCTTCCCTTCCCTTCCCTTCCCTTCCCTTCCCTTCCCTTCCCTCTTCTTTCTCCTCTCTTCTCCCCCCTTCTCCTTCCCTCTTCTCTTCTCTTCTCTTCTCTTCTCTTCTCTTCTCTTCTCTTCTCTTCTCTTCTCTTCTCTTCTCTTCTCTTCTCTTCTCTTCTCTTCCTTTCTTTCCTTCTTCCTCCCCCCCCCCCCCCTTTTTTTCCTTTCTTTTTTTCTTTTCTTTTCTTCATTTAACTTTTTTCCCCCACTGTTTTGCAAGTGATAACTGACATCTCCAGGACTGCCATGCGACTTACAGAAGAACAGTAGTGCTGGAACCGAGTACATCTTAGCTGAGGGCAGAGCTTTGGTCCTTTGGTGGAAAGCACAGAATGAGAAGTCAGTGGGGACTGACTTCTGACCCAAAGGCTGAGTGCTTTGGGTTTCGCCCTCCAGACTTTGGTATTATGAGTGCATTCCATACAGCTACATTATAAGAAAGGTATGGTACCCAAGAGCAAATCCGAGTTTCAAAAATCTCTACACAGAATAGGCCCAGACACCATACACTACATTTTCTTCCTTTTTAAATTATTGATTATTATTTTAAATTATGATCCCAGAAGCACTTGGCCTTCATGTGTGGAGGGAGATTTAGCCTTTCTCACAGCAGCATCTAAGCCAGACCTGGAGCATGGCAGCTGACTGACACTGGCATTTCTTTGGCATCCATCCCAGAGGTTCCAGTGGGTATGCAGCATTCTCAGAGGCTTTCTTTTGGAAGAAATAGCTGTTTCTGGCCATTTTTAAAAGGTATCCCAGCATGGCTGTTTTATCAGCCTGCCTGGACTGAAAGTGATCTTTCCCAGTGCCCCTTGCTGTGCCCTGCCCCATGCTGAGGACACCTTCCCTCCATTCTCTCAAAGAGTGTTTCATGCAAAGAAGAAAAGTTCCTGAGCTTGATGTGAGCCAAATCTGAGGTTATCCCCAATGAGCACAATGGATATACTGACATTTCCTCACAAGAGGTGTAGAGACAGAGGTCAGATATACTGTACTTGGGATTTGGGAAACAAACTCCATTTTATGACCAGTGGCATTTGTTTAGCATGTGCAAACACAGACAAGTAGATAACTGATGCTGTGCTTAGTTTTCATTACTGAACTTCAGAAGTTTCAAAGTCAAAGATGAATATGACTGTGTCTAATATATACATATATGTGTGTGTGTGTATATATATACATATATATATATTTTTTTTTTTTTGAAAGGTTGTATGAGTGCTCATTGGAACTGGAAGCTCTTCTGCTTAAATTTGAAACATTCCTAAGATTTCAGAAGATGATGTAAAAGGAAAATAAATTTTGAAGCAGTTGCTTATGCTGAATTTTAGATATTCTTTTCTTTATTTAATGAGAAAGGCCTCTATTCTTTACTTTTAAGCTATTCAGATGAAAAACCTTGATGGAGGGAATGGCTTTAAACTAAAAGTGGGGAGATTTAGGTGAGATGTGAGGGGGAAATCCTTATTTCAGAGGGCAGTGAGGCCCTGGCACTGCTGTCCAGAGCTGTGGGTATCCCATCCCTGAAGGAGCCCAAGGCCATGGCTCGGCCCCAGGCAGCCTGAGCTGTGGGGGGAAGTCAGCCCACAGCAGGGGCTGGAAGAAGACGGTCTTTAAGGTCCCCTCCAACCTCAGCCACTCTGTGATTCTATGACGGAATTAACAGTGTTTTAGTGTTTCACCCACGTGGTCCATTTGAATCATCGTTTTTCAAATACAACCACTGATCTCAAAGAATACCACACAATATAAGGACATAAGTCTTTGTGAGTGACAATGATACAGTTAGAGCAGGTTGGAACAAAACATTTTAAGCATGAAAGTGTTCGTGGAGAAATACAGGTTCAATATAGCCATGATATTCTCAGAAAATGAGTTTTTCCATTTAAATATCTCTTACTACCAACATATTCCTTTGCTTATTTCCAAAAACAGTTTGCTTTTGTGATTTGTCATGAACTTTACCTCAAAACACAGAGAATGAATAAAATGTCAGTAAATCATTTCTGCTTGTTCTCATCTTTTAAACTTTTTTTTTTATTCACTGGTATACGTGAAGAGGGAAAGAAACCCAAACCCTCTCAACCTGAACATCCTTTCCTATTTATAAGAATTAAAAAGAGGCTGAAAAATCAATTTTTCTTTCACCTCTGCTTCAAAAATCCCAATTCAGCAGTGCCCTGACATGCACACTCCTTTGCTTTGCCAACCAGCACCACTCACTCTCCTAAGTATGACAGCCCAGCATCAGCTCCCTGTTGGAGGCAGGACCTTTGCCTTCAAGGAAGGCTGACAGTTTCAAACAAGCACAAAGCTGCTAACAAGATGTGTTGCCAACCCACCTGCTTGAGAGGTCTCACTGCAGAAGTGAAGACCCTCTGCATCAAGGAGCTTTGCATGGCACAGTTTCTTTGAAGGTTTTCCACTACTTTCCCCTTTTTTTCCCCCCCATAGACCCTCAAAACCTCTGTTGCATGAATCTCTTTTTAAGTCACTGTCAGAGCTGGTACAACATAGAATTGTAGAATCCTTAGAGTTGGAAGGAACCTTTAAAGGTTATCTGGTCCAACTCCCCTGCAATGCACCACAGGTTGCCTAGGGCCTGATCCAGCCTTGCCTTGGAAACCTCCAGGGAAGGGGGATCCACCACATCTCTGAGCAGGCCATGCAGGTGCCTCACCACCCTCATTGTAAAGTACTTTTTCTTTGTATCCAATCTAAATCTACCCCTCCTGAGCTTGAAGACATTACCTCTCATTCTATCACCACAGATCCTGCTAAAGAGTCTGTCCCCTTCCTTCCAGCAGCTCCTATTTAGATTATCTATCAGGTCACCTCACCACCTTCTCTTCTCCATGCTGCACAGCCCCAGCTCTCTCAGCCTGTCCTCATAGGAAAGGAGTTCTGCCTCTTTTGTGGCCAACCTCTGGATACACTCCAACAGGTCCACATCTCTCCTGTACTGACAAGTCCACATCTGGATGCAGTACTCCAGGTGAGGCCTCACCAATGCAGAGCAGAGGAGCAGGATCACCTCCCTCAACCTGCTGACCACACTTCTCTGGATGCAGCCCAGGATACAGCTGGTTTTCTGGGCTGTAAGGGCACGTTGCTAGCTCATGTCCATCTTCCCAGACACCCCAGGTCCTTTTCAGCAAAGCTGTGCTCAACCCTTTCCCCCTCCAGCTTGTATTAGTAGTGAGAGTTGCCTCAACCCAGGTGCAAGATCTTGCATTTGGATTTGCTGAACCTCATGATGTTCACCTGGGCCCTAGCAAATACACTCCAACCTAGACTGCCCAGAGTCTTCAGGCCATGGAGTAGTTTCACATTTTGCCAAGACAAAAGAGGAGAGTCTTTCTTTTGCTGCTTCGTGTTTCATGAAATGTCTTTTTAATTACAGTGATTCTACCTCTGTTGCTTTTCTGCTATAATAAGCCCTCTAATGCCAGAAGGAGAAACAATAATAACAACAAACTCTGCATTAGGAAGAAACATTTCAGTCCTTGATACAAAGCTTGTTGCCATCTATTAATTAACAGAGGCCACAGGAGCTGTTTTCTCCAAGGAGAATTGTATTTACAAGTGATAGCTGTTTCCTTTGTAATTGGAGGCTACAGAAATAACCTACTAATCACCTGATTACTTCAACCTGAATTAAGGTAGTGATGTTTCTAAGAAAAGATCTGAGGATGTGTTTCCAGGCCAGGCCTGGACTCAAAGGTATAATCATTTAACTTTTCAGGATTTAAATATCTGCCTGAAGAGCAGTTTTAAGAATAAGCTAACAATCCAGGCAGGAAAGCCTGGACATCTCTGTGCATTCACCCTCACTTACCTTCTGCTGTTACTTCATTTGGTGAAAGTTTACATCAGGAGCTGCAGGTTTATCAGGAAGCCTATGTCGATAGGAGTGGTTTTCGTATATATGTGTATGTATGTATATCTGTGTGTGTGTACAATATACATACGTAAAAGCTTAAGAACATGAAAACCAGCTGTACAGTTCCATGGTCAACAACTTAATTGTTGCGCAAGTTGATTGCTTTAAATACAACTCACTAGGCCTGGTTGGTCATATGTGAAGGCTTGTTGACCCTTTTTGGGTCCCTAAATTGACAAGTGATTGCTATTAAAAGCAGGTAGTAATTAAGGATGGTGTGGCAGGATGATAATCTTTTTCTCCTGTTTCTGCCATCAGCTACTCTGGAATTTTAGGTGGCCTGTGTGTAAATGTTGACTCTTCTTAGTGATCAGAGCAGCTCTCAAGATTGTTTCACAACCCTTGTTACACAGATTTTTGTGATGGACTTGTTTCCTATTTTCATTGTCGAAGATTATAGTTCCCCGGAGAGGAAAAAAATAGGTAAAAAAAGGTATTGAAGCAATCATTGTAATTTCTGCATCAACAAATTAAGACCAGTGAATAAAACTGTGCCATGTGCCTGAAGTCTTCGGTCAAAGTTAGAATCATAGAATCGTTAAGGTTAGAAAAGACCCCTGAGATCATCCAGTCCAACCATCTACCTACCACCCATATTGCTCACTAAACCACATCCCAGAGTACATCTCCAGGGTTCGTGAACACATCCAGGGTCAGTGACACCTCCCTGGGCAGCCTGTTCCAGTGCCTGACCACACTTTCAGAGACTTATTTTCTCCTAATATCCAACCTGAACCTTTTCAACATGCAAGAATTATTCACTGGTTTTCCGATAATAATCTGGGGAATTAAAACCTGGTTGTAAACAATTAAGGAACACGAAAATAGGTTTGATGATTATATGTAAATGGTGAGCTGTTCATGACATTCAGCATGGAAGGCTAGTTGTTATGAGTATAAATGGATTTACCCATGTTTAAGATGGGTGACAGGACAAGGGGGAATGGTTTAAACTGAGACAGGGGACATTTAGGTTGGATATTAGGAGGAAGTTTTTCACTCAGAGGGTGGTGATGCACTGGAACAGGTTGCCCAAGGAGGCTGTGGATGCCCCATCCCTGGAGGCATTCAAGGCCAGGCTGGATGTGGCTCTGGGCAGCCTGGGCTGCTGGTTGGCGACCCTGCACATAGCAAGGGGTTGAAACTAGACGATCATTGCGGTCCTTCTCAACCCAGGCCATTCTATGATGATTCTATGATTCTGTGAAGAAGAACCTGATGGTTTTATATTCTCCAACATAAATGATACAAGCTCAGGGATTTCTGCAGTTTTGAAATATTTTCAGAGAAAACAGGAAAAAGCGATCAGAGTTGTCATTTAAAGAAAGGAAATTTTGAACAAGGAAGCAAGTTCATACAATAGGAAGCTCGAAAAGGTAAATCCTCACCATCCCGAAATGTTGGATTGTCCTCTAACTGTGCTTTATGGCATGTTGTACTGCTTTGTATTCCTGCTCTCTTAGGTATAATCAAGCTGAATGGTGAGTTGGTTTTTGTGTACTTTCTGTTCATTTGTACCTAGGTATAGCTCTGTCCTGATGCTAACTTGATTTTCATCTCAATATTTTTCATGGTTATTTACAGTAAGAATTTTCTCAAATTGGTCAATTAACACAGTGGTAAAAAGCTCAGTTTTCACGATATAATTTTGCATTATGGTAATTTCACAGAATGGTTTGGGTTGGAAGGCACCTTTAAGATCATCTAGTTCCAACCTTTCCGCTGTAGGCAGGGACACTAGACCAGGTTGCTCAAAGCCCCATCCAGCCTGGCCTACTCTACTGTAGTCCTCAAAACAAACAAACAAACAAGAAAACCCACGTGTGGTTGAATTATATGATTATTTCAATGGAAAAAAAAATTATTTCAAGGAATTTTCTCATTGATGTTTGTTTTGTTATTTTATGACATTCCCCTAAAAAAAGCCACAGGAGTAACAATTCGCCAACACTAAACAAAAATGTAACTAGGAAACAGTGCCTTACCCGCACAATTTATGATTAAAAAAATCAGATAATTTTTTATCACATGGAATTATTAATTGAGTAATGATTAATTTGTTAGATGCTGCTCAAATAAGGCCATTTGATTTGCAGAATTAGACCACATGGCATTCTGCTTCCACTACTTCTGTTTTCCTAATAAAATATATCCAGGAAGTTCAAGCAGATCTCAAAATTGCATCTACTTACCCTTAATATATCATATTGCTGAGCTAAAAATATTTAATAGCAAAAAAAAAAAAAAAAAAGGTAGCAGATGCAGCAATAAAATACGTAACCTTTTCTTCTGAAATGTTCAGTTCTGAAAAGAGGATCTCATTTAAGCAATAACTGCAGCTGTAAATTTGACCCCAGATGGTATTTTCACTTACTGACTTACCAAAAGTTTGAGCACTGTTTTCACTTTGACATCAAGATCTCTCTTTAATTGCCTTATAATTACTAAGATAGCAACAGAATGCAATTTTTTATTGCTTTCCTGTCATTACATGTTCATGAGTTTCGAAGTATGCATTCTTTGTTCCATTCTTAAAGAAGATTCCTGGAGTTTTCTTCTGCTGCTTACAAATCAGAGGGAAAGGGGATAATTATCTACTGCTACCACACTTGTGTCAATGTAATACAAAAGACTAGCACTAAAAATTATAATATTCCATGTTATTTCTCTCATGAATTTTTCATGATGAGAGGTTAAGCAACTAACAAACTGACCTCTTCAGTAATTATTAGCTTTGGTTGTGATTTTAGTTGGATATATTCTTTGAAATGCAGTTTTTGTCTAAAAGCAGTCATTTAATAACCCTTTGAGAGCCATAAGATAACTTTATTTATATATTTAATCCCCCTAAGAAGGGGAAAAAATGGCCTCAAGTTGCTCCAGGGGAGGGTCAGGTTGGGTATTAGGAAAAACTTCTTCTCCCAAAGAGTAGTAATGCACAGGCTGCCCAGGGAGTTAGGGAGTCACCACCCCTGGAGGTGTTCAAGAACCATAGAGATGTATCACTGAGGGCCGTGGTTTAGTGGGCAACATGGGTGATATGTGGACAGTTGGACTGAATGATCTTAAAGGTCTATTCCAACCTTAATGATTCCATGACTCTATGACTCTACGAAAACATTTAGAGCAGAAGATGAAACAGAAGGAAAGAAAGGGAGAGAAAGAGGAATAAAGAAAAGAAGAAATAAAAAGAAATTATCTCCCAGTAGCAGTGATTGTATGCAAAGTTGATTTTCATTTTGATGATGTTTAATCCTTTCTCATGATTAACCTATCAGAGATTATTTGTGAAGCAGGAAGCACTTCAGCTCCCAAGAAACCAAAGGGATTGTTGTTTCTTAAATATGTGATAGTTCAGAAGTGCTTTTCAAGATAGCATGTAGGGAGCACATTTTGCAGCATCCATTCTGTTGAACTTCAGGTGTGTTAGGTGTGGGTATGGTCTCCATAGGTACTCTTGTAGTCCATGGAAACAGAGAGAGAGAATTCTGTTGTACAGAGCAGAAACCTAAGTTTAGCTTTCTTAGACTTTAGAGGGAATTAATATAAGGTTTTCTTCCAAAATGTATGTAATGTATACATACGTATATGCAGATATATATTTAAAAGTTCTATGGGCCAAATACTTATGTACAAGCAAATGGATTGGTGTTGACGTGTTTTGCATAGATATCAAAATATTTTATATTTAATCCTAGAGATTGATGGCCCTCCCACTTTCCTGCAGTCATTAATTTTAGGCAGTCCATTAAAAAACATCTGAGCCAAAAATCAGTGCTCTGTTGACTATGTCTTCATCTGAAAGACCTACAGGAAAGTTTTATCCCTATAAGACTTGATTCTGCCCCATTTGAAGGTTATGACTCAGATGTCTGTAACTACAGTATTTTGTACTCATTTTGCAGAATTTGAGTCAAATAATTTCCCCCTACGCACAGCTTACACCACGCTTGCCCTTGAGCACACAACACCTCTCTCTCGCAAAAGCTCATGCTTCCTGTTATGATTTCTTTTTTCTTTAGTTTTCCTTTTCCAAAATGCCAGCACTCAGAACAATGAGTCTCTGGGGGGTAGAACACACAAAAAGATTTCTGTGTTCGATTCATTTAGTGAGTGTTGTCAATGGCACACAGGATCTAATTGGGCTGATGTTTATATATATATAAATATGCCTGCTTTTATTCTTTATATACGTAGGTCACTCCGAAAGTAATGCCTACTATTTATTTCCATGGAAACTACATCAGATATAAAAAATACAATAACGCCATTTGATAGAACAAAGTTTTAGCTACAAAACACTCTTTTTCAACATAGTCACCACCATTAGCTCTGCATTTTCATCAGCGATGAACAAGAGCCTGCATGCTGCACTCATACAAACCTGCATGGCCATCCAGAACGTGGCTTGTCTTTCATGTCACTGTCACCCCTTCTGAAACACACCACCCAGACCTCACTCTGCTCACATCCACTTGGTGGGTGTTCAGTAAGTGTCAATGAATGTCAATGCGTGCCTTTTTTTTCCGCATGGAGGAATTCAATGCCACACCTTTGCTTCATATGTACTTCCATGTCAGACACCATTTTGTCAGACAGCCCCTCTGCTGCTATCTGTCATATGTCAGTAAAATGTAATAGAATATTGGTAGAAAGGTTCAACCACTACTGCCATACTACCACCATCCACCTCCGACATTGTGGGCCAACATAATAAAATAGGAGGCATGACTTTTGGAGCAGCCTTCATATATAGCAAATAAAGCTATGCCATGACTAGCTCAACTGTACATATCCACAATATAAAAAATGAAAGAAAGTAAGAAGAATCTCATATTTTCTAGGGTCAGCAATGAATTTGTCTGCAAGAAATAGTGGCTGAACGTATATTGGAGTTAAACCCTTATATTTATTATTTATATTTTTTGCACTATTTAACTAAAAATCAATCATTGAATAAAATCTATGTTTACATTCTTTGATAATGTTCCAAGTGTGTATTTCATACCTAATTTCATACCTAACTCATCGTCTTAGGTAGTACTTCTTTACGTTGTCCTCTGGCTATTAAGAAACTATCCAGTACATCATACCCATACATAAAGAGCTTACATCACACTCCTATATTATCTTGTCTATATTGTTTTATCACAATGTTTCTCCCATATTTAACCTTCCTAGAAGTTAAATACATCTCTGAATATGTCCACAGCCTTATCATCTAGTGAAAGCACAAGGGTGAGTTTCTCTGAGTTAATTTCCTGGGTAGAAGTAGCACATGTTTTTGCTGTAGAGGAGAACTCTGTGTTCTTCTCTCCACCTCCACAGGCTTTGAAGTAATAAATCTGCATTAGTTCAGTCTCATTTCATTAGGACAAAATTCTTCACTCAGACGATGGTGAAGCGCTGGCACTGCTGCCCAAAGGATTCGTGGATACCTCATCCCTGGAGGTACTCAGAGCTATGGATGGGTCCCTGGGCAGCCTGAGCTGGTGGGGGGCAGCCAGCCCAAGGCAGTGCCATCACCTGACTCCAAGCTACAAATCTTGGGATAAATTAAGGTGAAAGGACATCAAAGAATTGGTTCAATGTTTATTTGTACTCCACAACAATACTTAGATTTATATGTTTATTCTTTATTGTCAATAGGCTATGATGAAATGCCTTACGTTACATTAAAATACAACTTGAAAAGGGAAAGAGAGGAAGAGAGCACACTTAGATCCAGTGACATAGTCAGGATTGTTCCTGATTGTTCCTGGTGGGTGTGCACCCAAAGTGGCAGTCTTCTGCCTTTGTGTGCTCGTGCCTCCCACTCTCCCATCAGTGAGGGGCTCAGTCACTGGATGTAAAGAAACCTGGATCTTGGGTGGCCATCAGGTCCCCTCTAACATTGCAATCAAGGTATGGGCCTACTTCTTCACAAGCACATTTTGAGATTTGGAATATTCTGGAAATGGGCCAGGGGGTTGGAGGGAGTTTCTCCCACTGCCCAAATGATCACTAGCTGACCTGACCCACTTTGGTACTCGGGTATAATTTGCAAGCACTCTCTTTCTCCCACTGTGTTTGCCTCTAGTAGTTCAACAGGTTTTCATATAAGAGAAATCGGGTGGGAAAAGTGATGCCTTGTCTTCATACGGCCCCCTCCTCCAACCACTCCTTATATTGTTACTGTGGTGACCTCCTTTTACTCTCCTATTTGTGTTTGGGACCTTAACCCCTTTTGCTTCCCAGTTCCAAGAAGAAGAGCTTGGAAATAAGTGATCTTTAAGGTCTCTCACAACCCAAGACATTCTTGATTCTGTGATGACTGTGGATCTTTGCCTTCAGTCCTGCCAGTGATGGGTTGGCAGGGCATGTTTTTCGGACTAGGTCTGTGTGTGTAATGTGAATGTGGTAAAGTGAGGGGGGGTCAGGAATGGAAAGAAATGCTGCTGTGTTTATGGCATCTGAACTGTTTCAGTATTAGCACGCTGGCATGGCTTTGGTCTATCACTCTTTTAGGTCACGCTTAGGCACTGTTTAGGCAGCTTAGTCCAGAGACTGTTTCCAATGGGCAATATGGGTGGAACAGGGGCTTTCTGGGGAAACCATCTCTAACACTTGATCCTGCAGCCACAGATTGAGCCTTCGCTTATTTTGATATGTGAGGTCAGGTGGAAGATTTGAACCTAATGAAGTCCCCAGAAAGCCCTCTCCATTGGCTTGGGTTCTGGATTAAGGTGGGTGTAATATGTACCTCCACTAAGATGAAATACTAGAAAGAAATTCTAAGAAGATTGTGTTGTACAACAGGAAAAACAGGAACACCTCAAATTCCTTTATTTATTATTATTATTATTATTAATTCTTATTATTTTCTTATGTTGAATGTGACAAGTAGCATGGCAAGGCACAGCAACCGTACCACCAGAGTTTTTGACAGCAGAGCACTCTGGCTTGTATTACCAAGTAGGCCCCATAGATCTCCTGCCATGGCCCACGTGACAGGTCTGCTCTCCTTATCATCTTCCCTTCTAAGCAGTAATATCTTCTGTTGAAAGAACAGAAATGAGTTACAACAGCACTCATCCAACTGCTTATATTACCTTTTTGCATCTTGAAAATCACCTCAGAAACTGCTTTCTACTTTGAGAAGTTATTTTACTATGCCTAGGAAACAAATTAAGAAAATTAACATTGTGGCCAGCCTCCTGTGAATGAAATCTACTAAGGCATCTTGATTGGCATAGGTCACCTATTACCAGGCAACTTAATTGAGCCTTGAGATGTATAAAGTTATACAATAGCAAATGAGCTCTTAACTGATACAGTCAATTGAGTCTAAAGAACTGACTAAACTGAAGATGCCAACTTTAAGATGATTACGGACCCAGATGTGTTACTGACCCTTATCTGCATCATCATCTGCACTTAGGCACCTACATGTTGATGTCTAAACCTTTCAGTGTCTGAAATGATCGCCAGCTCTCATCAAACTCTGAAGTGGGTTAAGAGATACAGGATGGTCTAAGAGTCTGTGCCTCACACCACGACACAAGAAGGATGAGCTTCAAACTGGAACTTCCTATCTCATCCCCATAACTGTAAAGCAAGCTTAGGTAATTAGCTTAGAGTGTCGATTAAACCCAGCAGGAGTTCACTTTTCCAGCGTACATATCCAGATAGATGCCTGCATTAGATGTCTATGCCAGCGTGTGGAATCTCACCCCTAAAGTAAACATCTACATCTGAGTGATCATCCTACCCTCCTTTCAGCGACAGTGGAGAGGAGTACACCCTGGGGAACTGATTATCTTGTCCTATGCAGACACCTAAATTATGTCAGGCAAATTGCATTTAACGGTGCCTGTGACTGTGAAAATAACCTGGAATAATCAGTTCACATTTATACTCCTAATGTCTCAAGTTAGAGGGGAAGGCTGCTACTGCAGGGATCCGGGATGATTTTATGGTTTTATGGCTTGTGGTCTGAGCCCACCTCTAAAGTTAGTGGAGAAAGTGACCATCAAACTGAAATGTGTAGATGAAAGATGACCTGTATTAAACAGAAAAGAAGCAGAGACAAGCATAGACTAGTGACTGAATTCCTATACTGTGAAAAACAGGTTACTTGTGTTTACCAGTCTTCTATTCTGTAGTCTCAAAGAACACCAAGGAGAAGCATAAATCTGTTCTTGGCCCTCATGAGGCCACCAAGCTTAGCCTTAAAGCCATATTTCAGTGAAGAAGAAAAAAGCCAGTGTCGTTCTACTTATCAGGAAAAAGAAACAGAAGTGATTTGGGGTTAAAACAGCCAGAGGAAAGCAAGAAAACAAATGAATAATATAATACATGAAACTATTTCCGAGGACAGGAACAGCTGGGTTGTCAGCTCTTTAGAGACTATTAATAGGAACGAAGATTGCATTGTGTGTCACTGGGAAAAGCAGCTTCCCTTAGGTTTGAAAAAATGTCTTGCCTATTCAACAGAGAAGATACAATAGGAGTAGGGAAGAGATTGCTGACGGATTTTTTCTTTTTGAATGAGAAACATCGAAGATTCAAAGAGTGGTGTCTTTCCTTTATTCCCTTTTTTAACATAAAAGAACATAAATAGCATGCTTGTGGTAGATATATGCAGATAAGATGTATTTTTCAAAATCAGGAAGCTTTTTAGATATGTGGGTGGAATTAAGTTTACAGCTTAAAACACACGGGGGAAAAAGCCAGGTGTCTTTGCTCATACAGCAATTGGGAAGGACCTAAAGGGCTCTGCAAGTTCAGAGGCCTGGGATGTTCACATGGGTCTTCCAGGTATATCAGAAGATCTATGGGATAATTGAGTGTCTCTGGGCCAGCAAGTGGAGGGTGGATGGGACATCCTACAGCATCTAAGAGGGAAGTAAATGTACAGGAGGCAGATCCCAGAGCCAAGTTATTAAATGCTGGTATCTCAATTTGCTAGTCAAAATTCACCTGCAAGTTTCAGAGTGGATAGAATCAAAGGTCCTATTCTACTACAAAACCTGATGTATCCATTGTCGTACCTCAAGACCCGGAGACCCTTCTTATAGCTGACTCTAACACTTATATTAATGTCATGACCCTGCGTCTAGTGTATTTTCATGGTTGTCTGATATTATTCATTTTAGCAAGCTCCCTTCCAGCCAGGGCTGAGGTACAGAGCTCTGATATTTTACTGGAAATTGACTTAATGTCCTGTTTATTATAATTCCTGATGACTTCTTTCTGCATCTCTCTACCACTGTGGTGTATTCAGCGTTGCTTGCCTAACAGAGCCTAACAGAAAATGCATGTGTAAATGATTGTCTTTGGATAAATTGCAGTCATTCTCTACTTAAGTGTTTTCTTGCTCATCAGCCACAGAACAATTTCACATGTCCTAGTGTGTTATAAGAATCATAGCAACACTGATTGTGGTCACATTTGATTCATCAACAACTGAGTGCCATCAGTTTTAATAGGTATTTGTTTTGCTATAATTAATTGTCTTTATTTTCCTGCCCTCTTCAACTCCCTGAAAGGAGGTTGTGGTGAACTGGAGGTTGGCCTCTGCTCCTGTGTTATGGTGTTGGGATGAGGGATAATGGCCTTAAGTTGCTCCAGGTGATGTTCAGGTTGGGTATTAGGAAAAATTTCTTCTCCAGAAGAGTGGTCAGGAACAGAAGCAGGATGTTCGGGGAGGTGGTGGGGTCGCTGTCCCTGGAGATATTAAGTAACATTTAGATGTTGTACTAAGGGACACGGTTTAGCGGGGAAATACTGACCGTAGTTGTATGGTTGGACTGGATGATTTTGGAGGTCTCTTTCAACCTTGGTGATTTTATGATTCTATGTTAATTATTTTACTGATCCTTAATCAATTAATTGTATGTATGTAAGTTCCCCTCTGACAGTCATGCAATACTCAAATATACTTAAATATTTGGAATGTATTAAAACTCTGGAATACCCCAAGGTGGCCTTTGAATAGCTCTCACTGAAAAGATGAATAACCATGCTTGGTTTTCTTGAGAAGAAATAGCAAGGATGGACTTTGTTTCAGTGCGTGAGTACTTCTGAGGTACAAATACCAAGTAAGAAAGGTTTCTTTTAGGTGAAGTAGGAAGTTCTGTTCCCTTCTGATGTTCATTCTTACCCCTAAGTTACTTCTTTCTTGGGCCAGAAGAGGTATTTGTAGAACATATGGGAAACCAGGCTTGAAAAACCTGGCTGAAAAGTATCATGGTAGAAAGAAAAAAACTATTTTCTGTAGGGAATCTTCCTAAACCTGCTTAACTTCAGAGATGCAGAACCTGCTCAGCTAAGATATAAAAAGATGGAGAGAAACGGGGGTAATAAAAGAGGAAGAGCAAAGGGTGCTGTGCTTTTTAACATCAGAGCATGTTTTTATGAACATCAAGCTGAGTTCTAAACCCAAAGAAATCCCTCATGAGTTGTTTGTTTTATATGTTTGCTTATTTGTTTGTTTGTTTGTTTTTGCTTTTGTTTCTCCTTATTCCTGCAATATATTAGTAGCAGATTAAAATACAACAGTTCTTGACTCATCCATGCATTGGGATCTGTCAGCATGTGGTATATCTTCCATATTGAAGAGCATGAAGTGCAGTGGATCCTTTACCTCTGAGATCTTGCACACTAAAAAGAAGACAGGAGTCAATAGAGATAGAAAGAATAGGACAGAGAAACAATGAGGCAATACATCTGGGGGATGGAGCATCATACCCTATTTAAACCATAATGACAATGAAAGAAAACAAAATAGTACCACATCTCTGCCTGTATGTCCCTGTGGTCAGGCTGGGTGAAGGTAGCAGAATGTAGGATCCAGAGCCCAAGGACACAGCAGGAGTCAGTTTTACCCAGAAAAAATAGCAAGTAAATAATACAGCTAGCATATACAAGGAAAATGTACTTATTTTCTGATATTCAGAGTTCTCTTTACCACCTTCACAGCAAACTATTTACCCAGTTGTTTTATCTTCCTCCTTCCCATTCCCCTAAACACCACAGAGATCACCATCTGAAATAATGCTTCTGTCCTTTTTGTATGCCCACCAGCCTCTGAATACAGTGGAGATTTTAATTATCGTTGCAATATGCTGCTCTGCAATGTCACGTTCTAACCACTGGATTCTGCACTTTCAGTAATTGCAGCCTTTTCCCCATACCTCTAGGGCTTTTTGTTGTATGCATTTAGTCAGATTCATCAAAAGACTCTTTGAAAATGTCAGTAGACTCACCTTTGTTCCCCAGCTGATGGCTCGTATTGCAACCTGCTGCTGGAGCGCTGCACCTTCGTTGTCTAAGGTGTTTGTATACGCACCCAGAGGAAAGGCTGTTGCATTTGGAAAGGATTTTTGTTAGGGAAAAGCATTATTCAGGTAGCACTATACGGTAACAAAAGCATCCACGTCCTCCAGCTCCTACAAAAGGTTCTAAGCAGCTTAGTAAATGTCAAGTCATTCATGTTAAATGACATTAATTGATTCAGAACATCCATAATGGGGACTAGGAAGAATCAGAAGTCTATGCTTCTGTTGATTAAGTTTCAGATGGATGTGGTAATTAGATCCCCCTCTGATGTTAACAAGAGGACATACTAATGTGTGTCAGAGTTATATAAAAATGTGCAGAGTAGGCTTACCAGGGGAGGACCCATTTTGTGATAAAAAGTAGAAAATCAACAAAGAGTACAGCAAATAACGTAAATGAATACAATGAACAGAAATTAGATTTCTAAATAAGGTTTTAGTCTAACAATGAATGGGCATAAGTGAGGAACTCAGAGACTCGAATGTAAGTGAAATTTCCAGCGTTAGCTATACTGATATGTTAGAGAAACCCAACGAGAGCTTTGTTTTCTGTATCAGCATGGACAACAACCCATGCAAAAAGGAGTTTCCAGCTAGTCTATTAAAAGCTCAAGGACTGGAATGTGGACTGTGGTGTGGATGCTGGGGATCAGGTAGGAAAACCTGGTGGAGGAGAGGAAATCCAGGGGGAAGAAAGCACAGACACAGCAATGCCTTCTGCTAATGACCACCCATGTCAAGGCACTACCCTCCCAAAAGAAAAAGCAAACACAAAATTGTCTCTCATTTGGTTCTGCTCCAGACTGGGACACTGGACCTAAAAGGCTCCATCAAAGTGATCTGAGAGGCCTGAAATAATGGAATCCTGATGGGACATTCTGGATTGGAATCTCATGCTCATATTCATTAATTGCATCTACATTTTTACAGAGACTCTTGACTGAAATATGCTTTAAAACATGGCAAGCAAGTCCCTGAGCAACACGACCGAATGCTGAAATTTACCCTGCTTTGAAGGGAGGATTTGGCTGGGACCAGACCCCCACAGGACCCTCTTGATCCAAATTATTCTGTTCTATGCCTTTGTACACTCAGCTCTCTTCAGCAGGAATTCCGATCTGTTCTTTTCTCCTCAGACCTCTACTTTTCATTTTCTTTTGGAACTGTTAGAATTAAGAACTAATAATACTATGTGGTGCCTGCCTCATGTAATGGTGCCTAAATTCTTCTTCCTGTTGGGTAAGAATTATTAACTTTATTAACTGATGAGAGTTGGCCATAGCTTCAGCTCATCTACTAGAGATGTGAAAAAACTGTCAAAATCAGTCTTTGAATGATTTTTGGGGTGGTTTAACTACTTGTTTTTATAACCAACGTGATTTTGGAATAGCATTTGAGGCTTTTCTGTGCAGATGAGCAATCAGATTACATTATGCAGTACTGAAAGACAAACATAAAGAAAAGAGGAGAATTGGGTTACCACTGCTACTCTACAAATGTCTGTTTACATCTTCCTCTTTATTGTGCACATTTTGACTCTTCAGTGTGAATTTGACAGTTCTATTTGATTTTAGATCCAAATTTCTTTCCATGTCTAAGATGAGGTACATACTGATACACAGCTTACACATTTCACTATTTTAATACAACAGTCCACACATTCCCATTACAACAGAGAGCAATATGGTTAGGACTACCAAGGTACAAAGAAAGAAATTAATAGATATCACTGACACGACCCAGTTGCCCAAGCATAGGCAAGGCATGTTGTGTACCTGAAATATCTACAAAGAGCTGGCAAAAATGTCATGGGACTTAGAGACATCTATACAGAGACAGCTGCAGGAATATGGAGTTCCAGAAATGATATAAAGTGCCTTCTTTGGGGTAGCTTAGGTGATCCTCAAATAATGTTTAAGCCCACTGGGAAATAATGAGTGATAAATGGAATATGAAGCAGCACTTCAATCTTATCAAGAAAAAAGACTTCTGTTATGCCCATCATTCTTGCTCTTTCAGGCCCCGAGTATAACTCGGTGCAGTATTTTCTGTGGCAAAACCCAGAACAAGTGCTCAGGTCCTGTGAACTCTGAAATTTAAATATTACTGTTTATCCTTTTTGTTGCCTTTGATTTGATGAAGAAAAGAGTCTTAAAAAAGCCTTTCTGAAGCTTTTTTTTTTTTGGGGGGGGGGGGGGGGGGGAGGGGAGGGGGGGGAGGTGGGAATCCTCTGTCAGGGCTTGAGATCTCCCACCTGAGAGAGCTGGATGCCAAAACTCCCTCATGGAGAATGCAGAGGGAATGCCACACTGCAGACCCTTCCAGAACCCACTGCCAGCAGCCCCAGACAAAGAACAAGGGCTGAATGCACCATCTCTTGTAGCACAGGGAGCATCTGCCTCCAAACCTACCCGACAAGAGCAGCCGGTGCTACAGCTCCGCACATTTTTGCAGAAGTTCAAAGAGGTGGGTCCCAAACCCCAAAAGGGGATGCTGGAGAGCATCCCTCTCTCCACCTAACCCCGCGTACCACGAAAAGTTGCATTTGTCGGGTCGCCCAGAAAAGAGCCGGTGATCGGGAAGGGAGGTACAAGGAGCTCCGGGGCGGGTCTTGGGCAGGTGTGGGCGGGCTGAGCAGCATTTGGCAGCCCCGGCAGAGGGAGAAGAGGGGAGGATGCTGCGGAGGATGCGAAGTTTGTGCTGGTTGCTGCTGCTGCCGCTGGTGAGTGTCCGGCGGGATGGAGGGCGGGCGTTGCACATCTGGATGCTGCCCGCAGCTGGAGGGATCCACCGCTGCCCCATGGGGTCCTTGGGGGGAATGGGGGAGACCTGATCCAGAGGCAGGGTAACTTTTGTCAGTGCAGGGAGCGGGCAGAAGGAAAGGGATGTAAGGAAAAGAAGGGGGAAAAGAAAGAAAAAAAAAGAGGAGGAGAAATAAAGCACATTCGTGAGTTAGGAGGTTAATTTCTATTATTATTATTATTATTACTACTACTATTATTATAGTTTTCGAGCCTTAAAGTGTTATTAAAACATGTCTTTCAGTTCCCACTGATTAAAAGTGCAGTTTCCAGAGGATAGAAAAGCAACCCTAAATCAGAACAGCTGTAGTATGGCTTCAGAGTGACAGGAAGGGACAGCTTGCCAGCTCCTTTTCCATATGAAAGGCAACTTTGCTGAGGGAGGATAACTAGAAAGGAATACTTTGTCCTGATGAGTGTGGGACATCTATCTCTTTGAGAGAGCACCGATGTTTTTACTCCTGAAGGCACCTGTTTTCAACATCACCAAGCAGGAGCACGAACCATCTCGTGTCTGCTGTGCTCTGGAGGCAGCAGGTGAGATCGTAATGTTAAGCACCAGGGAAGATGGATGAGCAGAGGGACGTGTACAGAGAGTGTGTACATCCCTCCCATGCCAGCTGCTGGGGTTGCCTGTGCTGATGAGCCATAGCAGGTGTAGGTGTAAGTAGAGCCATATCTCCTCTTCATTGGCCTCAAAGAGTTGTTTGCAGACCTTCCTGTGTGATTCTTGGGGGCTCATTAATTCTACATTGAGCCACTTTGGAGTTAAATATTTAGCATAGACTGGGATTCAGGCTCCCTCTGTAGTCAATGAGGAGGCCGTTACCTTCCCTGGAGGCATTTCATCTTGTCCTGCAAAAGATAGATGGGGTGAGTGCTCCTACAGAGCCTGATTTCTCCTAGTAATGCTAGGTGGTCACAGACTGGACTCTGCCCTTCACTTTTAAAAGGTGAAAGGATGCTCATTCTTACCTCCCATCCTCTGGTACACTCACTTTTTCTCTGTATTTACATAGTTTTATTTTCAAGTGTTATGATGCAGATTCTTGCCACCTAAACCTTTGTTACCTATGGTTATTATTCAACCAGAATCATCCTGCTGCTACAGGTAGAGTGCCTTTGGCAGCTGGATGGCCTTTTTTACACGTATCATTGGCACAGTGTATTCTTGCAGATGTCTGCAGAGCAGAGCTAACATGAAGTGATGTATCATGCACACCTGTGGGCTGCCACGCATCTTAACACTTCAGCATACTGCAGCAGGCGGTGCCCATCCTAAATTCCTTATCAGATGGGGTGAGAGAAGACAAATGCCAGTTTAACGAAGTGAATGCTCCTTGTAGGCTTTGTGATCGAATTATTGGCCACATATGAACTCTGTCTGGGAAGAGTCAGTGTTCTAAATTCAGTGACTTGCACACCTCAGACTTGGGCTGGTGGGGAGATCTGTACCCAAAGCCCAATTGTCAGAGAGGATCAGAGATCCTTGGATGTTTGGGACAAGCAGTTTTATCACGTGCCAAAGGAACACATCAGAGAAGAGAAATAATCATAGCGCAGATTCTCCAAATAGTTCTTCACTCAGATATTAAAATAAACCAGAAATGTAATCCTGAAAACTTCCTCTATGTATTTAGGTACTTCTGGCTCCTATCAGCTCCATGGGGAGCTGCATGTCACAAGAGCTCCTTGGTGCCTTGGAGAGTAGTCCTTGACATTAAAAATTATCATTTGCTTGTAAGTGGCAAGTAACAGAGAGCAGTGGGTGTTGAAATGCATAAAAAAGACTTTTCCTGTCTTAAAGAGCTCAGAATCTCAGGGAAAAGAGGATGAGGCACTGAAAAGACATTGCATTCACCATCCATCCTGCTGAGCTAAACTGCTTTCTTCTCCAAACACTTAGCAGCTTTTTCACATTTCTGGGAAAAGACTTCTGTCTGATTTAATGAGTGGAGGTGAGAATGGAAACAGAGGTGGGTTAGCATTGAGGTAGTAGGCACATAGATCTGAATCCATGCCAAGGTGCTGTGCTCCAATAAAAGGGAGCTGGGTGCTTAAATTCCTGGCATAGCTACTACTCGCTAATTTGAGTTTAAGGGATATGCAATTTTCTTCTAGGATACAGCCACCCTAAGTTCCCCATCCATAAGCAGCTGGAGGGGTGGAAGGAGCAGTTCAGGTGTTTTGTTCTGGAGGGAGTTAATGGAGGGAAACGGGTTCTGTATGGTGAGACTCTGTCCTCAAAGAGAGATAGGAGGAATCCTACCCTTGAACTGCTTGTCTGCCTTCATTGATTATCAAGGGAAGCTTGAATAAATCATCCGAAATTATCCATCAAAAATTTGGAATGAATATCTAAAGCTACTCATTTTGAGTCCCTTCATACTACTGGGAAAGGGTAGGAAGGCTCCAAGAGCAATGGCTATGGCTTTGGTGGAGTGAGTTTCCCAATTAACTTTAACATCCAGCTTTCAGTTCTTTGGGAATGGGTGATATGATCCCCACCCTTAGGCTAACCCCCTACACACGCAGCAAGAGAGAAATTTCTCTATAGTTTAAGCAATTGAAATAGCAGAGTAGAAGGATCTTCAGTTAGTAGTGTGCTTCTATTCTTTATGTATTGGTGGTAATTAAAGGGTCTATCAAATTTATGCTGATAATGCGTTCATTTTCATTTTCCTCAAGATATTACTAATTACACAGAGTTTACAAACAAAATAAGCTATTATGTCTGTGTTGTCACATACAGAATTACCTATGAGTAATAGGTACATGACACTAATATACATACACTGACATACACAGATACATACGTATAAAAAACACTGTTCTGTACAAGGCTATGCAGTTAAATACAGTCCCATAAATACAATCCAATACACAAAGGAGTATTCAAGCATTACTCCAATGTCTTAAAAGCAATCTTGAAGAGATATTCCTCTAAACGACTGCAAGGCAATCAGTGTCTCATCTTCTCTTGTTCCATAGGTAATCAAGTTAGAAAGAGGAAACAAACACTGAAAATACCCTCTAGATAGTCATTTTCAGCCAAAAAGACTCCTGCAATAATCTATTTAACTGGCTGAAGAGAAAGATTGGAAATAGGACTTTACCTTTGGGGTTGAAAGTTTTGAGGATCGAGGCTGTGTCAGAACTCTCAAGTTAAGGACAGGATTTTCTATGATAACCAAACACGCTGTTGGTGACTGAAGCTATGGCACTGCTGTGGTGAGCTCAGGCCTTACATTCCAATAAAATCAGGAGTGGCAAACGGGTTTTGGATATGGTAGAAAAAAAGTGGATACTGGCTGTTTTTTACATTCACATTTAAGCTTTGATGGTCAGAAATTGTGGCTACTTTTCTATAGTTTCTTCCAATTTTCCAATAGAATGGAATTCTGTCTCAAAATCACAGGATTGTTGAGGTTGGAAGGGATCTCTGGAGATCACCTCGTCCAATCCCATTGCTAAAGCAGTTCCCTACAGTAGGATGCACAGGAAAGCAGGTGTTTGATTTATCATGTCATAATACTCAGGCATTACTTACAGGTCTCAACAGACAGGAAAATCCTCACTGCAGTGATGATAAAGTGGGTACTGAAATGGACAGGAGGTTATGGAGCTGTAGGTTTGCCTCAGCTCCCTTCAGATTGCATGGGAACATCATCTCTCACTGGGATGGCCTGTGGCTGCAGTCTCAGAGCTTTCTAATTAGCGTTTGGCTCTGTAAGAAACATATCAGGCAGGTGGAGAGAATCAGGCCTTATGGATGGTTTTGATGAGCTATGTACGTCCGACTGAGAAGTTTATGAAAATGTCTGATGATTCCTTTGACTTCTTAAGTGATTAGAAGCATATTCAGAACTTTTTGTGAGCCGCCTTTCATCTTAAGAACTTATTATATTCATCGACAGTTCAATGTTGAAGGAAAAAGGCATGCACTTTAGAGCACATTTTGCTTCTCTGAACTGTCTTCTACACAGCTGGCCACCTTACAGGACCATTGTGCAGTTAAAACCAGGTAGGGAATGCAGGATTTTTGAACGTGCCTTTCTGTGTCTCAAAATACCAGGTAATGTTTAATTTACCAAGGTGGGAGTCTGCATGATACAAAGGGCAGACAACTTTGGCTTGAACGTGGGAGAAAATATTCAGGCATCAGAGTCGTATCAGGAAAAGCTGAGCAGGAGAAGCACAGATATAGAGAACAGAGAGTACAGAGACGGCTTCAGAGGAGATCTGAGATGAGATCTGAGAGATGAATGCAAACTGTAGAGACAGACACTGAAAAAGCAGTAATGAATATTCTTAGTGAAGGATTTATGGACTTGATACATAATCTGTTTTTCAGATTTTAGACTTGGACTGCATTAGGAACTCACCAGATCACTGGAAAGACTGTTCAGGTTCTCGAAACACTTCCATCTTGCCAATAAATTCAGATACTTCTTCCATTATTTAATGAATTTTCAAAAAGACTAAGTGTTACCAAATTCCTCCTGGCTCTTTGATCCCATTGAATTGCTGTTTCAGAAGTGACTAATATATTAGTGCCCAGCTTTGAAGTGTTTTCATTATTTTTAGAGAGCATAGAAAACATCCCTACTTTTTCCCACATGTGATAATAGACTTTTTAATGAGTGAAGATTTGTCTCTTATGCGTCATCTGAATTTATGGTTTCTCTACCGCCACAACAGCCTTCAGGCACCATCTTTGGATGGGCTCTCGTAAACGGCTGCAAGAGATTTTGCAAGAGCTGCTCTCTTCCCAGGGCTTGCTAAGTCTGGTCTTCTCCAACAGAAAAAAAATCAAAGCCCAAAGTGCCATTAGCTTTACTTTTCAAATTTGGTCAAGTAAGTGAAATCATAGAGGAAAAATTATGCCTCTTACTACCACTGAGTATACTGCTTAAGGTTTCAATGCAGTATCTTTATGAATGAGTGCAATCACATAGTGTGTGGGGGACAAGCAGGGGATCAGGACCAGACAGCATGGGATCATGAAAGACAGATACAGCACCCTGAAAGGAGATGGTGATGAGAGGGGGGTCGGCCTCTGCTCCCGGGTAACAGAGACAGGACAAGAAGAAATGACATCAAGTTGCACAAGGGGATGTTCAGTTTGGGTATTAGGAAAAACTTCTTCCTTGAAGAAGTCAGCCATTGGAATGGGCTGCCCAGAGAGGTGGTGGGGTCACCATCCCTGAAGGTGTTCAAGAAACGTTCAGATGTGGTACTAAGAGACATGGTTTAGTGGGCAATATCGGTGGTAGGTGGACGGTTGAACTGGATAATCTTGGAGGTCTCTTCCAACCATTATGATTCTATGATTCTATGCTAAGATAATGTTTTTCAAGAGTACCTACAAATCTGAAATCTGGCTCTATAAACTGTCTCAGATTTTTAGCATTCCCTTTCTTGTCATAGGTAACTTTTTCATGTTCACTTCTGATTGTTGTTTTTTTTTTTTCCAGGCAAGACTGTTTCAGTGGTTAGAACTCAAATGTAAGACACCCCTGTGAGCTCTGGCTGATTGCTAATGTTCAAGCCAGCTCAGTAGCTCAGCAATGCAAGACCTCATTCCTTTGAGTGCTGTCCACAATGCTGCATGAAACAGCTGAGCTTTCTGTATAAGCCTTCTGGTGAAGGCACTCTATAATGGAATTTACGGTAAACTCAAAACCAGGTTATTACCTTGCCAGCAGGAAATGATGATCATTGAAGCACCATTTTAAACCAGCCTCTTTGGCTTATTACCATAGCTGTGAAAACTCTATCAGATTAGACATCTTGGCTTTGGCTCCTAAATTATATAATTTATATAAATTATATATATATTACTATAATTTGTAAGGTGAACAGGAGAAACTCTTTTCCTACAAGAGCTCAGTGGTTATAGAAGATGTATCCAAAATTGCAGAACTATGTCCCTGACCTGGCAAAACAAGAAATGTGGGGCTCTTGCTTTCTAGAAAACCCCATCACCTAACCACTGCAGGCACAGGTTAGAGCAACAACAGGCACTTTTATCTGGAGGCCCTGTGAGATTAATAAGAAAAAAATAAATAATCCATACCTGACAAATCACAAATAATGTTCTACCCAGAAGGCTTTTCTTTAGCTGTAAAATGGTTTAATGTCAGTCTTTTTCTTAAAGCCAGAGGAAAACCAATAAATTGAAGCATCATCACTGTTCTTAATTTCTTGTATATGTGTCATTTGTCCTTTTTTTTTTTTTTTTTTTTTTTTGTAATGATACTTTCAGTAAGGCTTCCATACTGTTTCTTGACAACACCATCCTCATTTTTGCTTCTTGTAGAGTTGGCCATAGGTTACCTCTGTAACCGCACTTGATGTTGATTTTCTACCACCAGACTGTCAGAAATATTTTATTTATGCACTGGCCTATAACAAAAACTCTGGTTCTGATAACCACAGTTACCCTCACCCCAAATCCTATCCCCTAAAATCAAATAAAATGTGTGCATGCTAATTAATTGCTAAACCACTGATAGCAGAGGCATTGACTATAATCTCACCAGTGGTGAACATCAGCAGTAGTTGTCCAAGAATTTCTGAAATAAATCCTAAAATTGTGTTTAATAATGATTCGCCATTGCTGTCAGAGTGAAGACTATGTGGTCTAGGGATCTGCTCTGCTACAGTAATTTCTTTGTTGTGTGTAAAACCAATGCACAACGTCCCTATAGGTAGAGCACAGGCTTCTCCAACCACTGTAAATTAATTTCACTCATTTCAGTGCAGCTCTGAGTTACAGTGACTGAGGGACTGGTTCAGCAGGTGCGGATTTACCAAAAGAGGGAAAAAAGAAGATGCAGCCTCCTTCGAGCAGCAGGCATTCTGGCACACGTGTTCCCCATTTGACAGTGCATTTAGGAGAGCACAATTGCTCCATTCCTCATTATGTGTTCCACCTGTGAATGCTGCGTGTGTTGCTTAGGTTGGCCTTTGGAAAAAGGTATCGCTTCCCCCTTTTAGACCTTTTATCAGTAATTATTTGTCTGCTTTTACCATTCCCCACACTTCTGGCATGAAGAGGAATGTAAGGTTAACCCATCCATCCCCGAATGCTTTTATCTCAAAAGCATTTCAATTCTCCATTCTTGGTTTTGATTTCATTTTTGGGCTCTGGCCATTGCTTTTCAAGTCTTTTGCCAGAGGACTCGATATAGATATTGTAACTTTCAAACATCAAGCCTAAGAATAACCCATAAACAAAATTTCTCATTAGCAGCAGCAGGATCCAGGAGTATCAGAAAATGAAATAATGACTTGCTTTTTGTCCATCTGACTCCATCCCTGTAAGTAGAAATAATGGATTTATGTAGTAATCATTTGCTTACTACTACTCAAACTTTTTGTTTGTTATGTAGACAACTGAAATGCATTTTAAATGGCAAAGTAATAAATGGGACTCATATTAAATCTGAAAAATTACATTTCAGAGTTGTGTTACTACAGTAGAACAGCAAGAGGTACTATTTTAAGAATAACTTATGCTGATTTATAAAATGTATTTCAAATTACTGCTGGAGGGATATTATGCCTGAAAAAAAAAAAGCAATGCCTTAAATTTCTTTTCATACAGTGTCCTTAATCCTCTTTCTGTTCTAATATTAGGATGTATGAACCATCTCTAGGGCCCCATAATTAAATGCGTTTGTCCATGCTACTTTAAAACCCAAATGTAGGCACAATTTTAGAAGGCTTTTGGAGACAAATTTGTGTTCCTACTTTTTTATTCCTCTAGGCAGATAATCTTGTAAAAAAAATCTACATGACTTCCAGTACCACTGTCGACTGAAAACATTCTGAAAGCCAATAAATCAACTTCCAGTGACTGAAAAGGCAATAACGCAGCGATGTTTTCATCTGCACTGTGTTTTCAAAGTCATTAGAGGTTTAGAATGGCCTACAGTCTTCCTCAGAAATGTCTCAGAAATCCTTCAATCCATCATTTCAATTAAAATCACTTCCCTCAAAACCTTTGGCTTTATTTTGAATAGCTTGCTAGTTTAGAAGAGCTGCACTATTCCATGATTCCATATGTCATGAAGATCCCACTACAGCCAAGGAAGACTCCGGTGATCTATTCATTTATCTGGACTAAGCTGATACGCTTTCTAGGCTCTCTTGACTCTAATGACTTTGATTTAGTTGCTGGGGGGTGATTTAGTGAGCTGGGGGTCAGCCTCTTCTCTCATGTGACTAGTGATAGGACTAGAGGGAATGGCTTCAAGCTGCACCAGGGAAGGTTCAGGCTGGACGTTAGGAAATACTACTTCTCTGAAAGGGTGGTCAGGCACTGGAATGGGCTGCCCAGAGAGGTGGTGGAGTCACCAAGCCTGGTGGTGTTCAAAGAGCGTTTGGATGTTGTGTTGAGGGACATGGTTTAGCGAGAACCATTGGTGAAGGGCAAATGGTTGGACTGGATGATCCTGTGGGTCTTTTCCAACCTTAGCGATTCTATGATTCTGTGATTCTATGAAATTTTTAATAGTCTGGCAAAATTAACACAGGGCTTACACAAGACATTTGGGATACCTTATGTCACCCCAGATGTCAATTACCCTCCTGGATAAGTGAAACATCCCTTGGATTTCTACTGACTGCAAAAGAAGCTTGAGTAACAAGGTCACATGCAGGCACCAGCAATATAGAATTTCTCAGAATTTAATGGCTCCTAAAGAAGTACCTGCCATCACTATTGGATGTTCTAGTCTACAAATAACATCTTCACAATGAGAGCAGACATGATGCAGGTCTACAGATGACCTGAAACTTTTCAGAGTAGGAGATGGAGACTAAGCAAAATACCCGAGAGTGCCTAAATGACATTAAGTAACTGTATGTAAGAAATTGACCCAGTCAGCAATGCTGCTGATGTTTAGAAATCCACTTAGCTGATCAAATGTAGGTATCTTTATCTGAGAAATAAATGTAATTCCTTCAGTTCCAAAAGAAAATAACTCATTTTTTTTCTCTTTTTCTCATCTGGTGAAATGGAAGCAGTACCTCTGTGCATGTCCTCAGGAAGTATGGTGATAAAATCATGTAGTCATTCAGTTTCAACTATGATCAAGGGTACATTTTTTCTAATTTCTGTAAATACTTGGGCTTTAGTATTGTTTATCGAAGTGCACATGGACACTTAAGTTATGTGAAAAACACGGGTATAAGGAGGAACTGGTATGAAAGTCCAAATTATAGAAAAAAGTGCTACATAAGCAGTGCTACAATGGAAAATCCCAGCAAGGATGCATACCCACACATGTATGTAAGCTGATATGTGTTCAAGATCACAGTCTCCTTTTCTCTTTGTCCATCCTTCTGCCATTTACATGTCCTCTTTGCAGAAAAATCTTCAGCTTGGGTCTGCAAGATTTTTTACCTCAAATTACAAACCCTAAGTTACAAACTGGAAAGAAATCTTGCCCTGTTTGCTCTGGTAATCACTGGAATTCCCGGTTGTTTTGTCTTTGTATCATTGAGGTCGTGGGAATCCATCCAGAATGCAAGATATTCCAGCAGGTGGTGAAAGAAGAGGCACTCTGCTTAGAAAGGAACGAATCTGCTTCACCTGATCTTAAAGGTAATGGTCCAAGATCCACTATTAATATGAATTGTATCATTTCAGATGCATGGTGTGAAGATATCAGTTGTTCTTTTGGGTCATGACTTGATTCTACATTCCTATTTTTCTACATTCCTATCCTCTATTCCTTTTTGGTATGAAGTGCTTCTCCTGTTGGCTGGAGATTTACCCCATCTGCTTTTGGACATCTTTAAGAGCTCAATGTCTAAGTCAAGATGTGTCTTCTTAGATTCCCTTGCAGTCAATGGAGGAAGGTAGATGTCCCTAGAACATTTTTCATTGCCTCTGGCTTAGATGCTTATTTTAGGATGTGGTGAATCATTCTTTGCAGTCATATTTCTCTTTACTATCTACAGGATGAGACTAAGATGATTAGTTCATACTCTGAAAAAATTAGATGCAAAGTTTGGGTAGGAAAATTATACTTGGATTATTTAAAAAAAAACAAACATTGAAATAGAATAAGCTTCCAGAGAATATACTAAAAACCATGCTCAAATTATATTATGTTGGAAATCATTCAAATTTTGGTGAAAATTTTATTTGTTAGAAGCAAAAAATAAAATAAAAAATCCTAACATCTTCAAAATATTGTATTTCTACTTTTTTAGAGATTATGTTGGACTGGATGATCATGGAAGTCTTTTCCAACCTTGGTGATTCTATGATTCTGTGTATTTTTCTGTAGCCTATACAATTGCTTTGGTACCTGGCATTCTTCTAATTCTCATCAATTTTATCTTATTGTTATTTTCCTCTCACTCCTTCACTCCCTTTAATTAAGTCCAGAATACCTCCTGGATAGATTCTGTGCTGGGAACACCCACTAAGAGTCCCCCTAAAACTCGTAGAAACCAGGCATCTTCCACTGTGATTTATTGGATGCTTTTTCTCTTTGAAAGGCAGAGAACAACATTCCAGGTATTTTTTTTCTTCAACAGAAAAATAACTGCATGACTCTGGAATCTTCTTTGTAGTAAAAGCCACTAAAAGAAACACAATTCCCTCAAATCTCTGTTAAACTATTTAAAATTCTTGAATCTTTCCAAGTGTGATTTTCCCAGTGGTTCCTTTCCACATTAATTCTCTAGAGATGGAAAAAAATTTAACAAAAATCTGTTCTGGTATTTAAACCCTTTCTCAGTATAGTTTGAAATGAAACATGAGACCAGGAAAAACAGTTCATGCTCAACATTGTATTTATGGTACTTACCTCATTGGTAAGAGTCCCTGACTTGTTTCTCAGTTTGCAGGAGATAAACTGAAAGGTCACAAATCATACAGAGTTACTTCCTGGCAGACGGGAATCAGAAGAGGAATTAATCTACATTGCAGAGTTTTTGATCTAAAATTGTTACGCATTATTCTCATTGTACGCAGCAATGTCCAATGAGTGTCATCAGTAGAGTCCAGGATATAACTCTCTTCTTGGAGTATGTGGGTAAAACAGGTCAATCGATTCGATCTCTAAAAATGCAAATCAAGCTCTAACAATGCCCATTCTTCTCTGCTGTCTAAAAAGGAAAGACTGACTGAAGAAGTCTTAAATATTAATGATGTCGGCATTCTTGATGCAATTGCTACTGCAGTCATCTATATGGAGTCTCAGGTGACTGCCATTCATTAGTCTCTTGAAAACCTCAGCATGCAAAATGTTCTCTGCATTCAGTGGCCTATCCATCAATTTTAAATGACTGGAAATGGAGGCCAATATGAGACTGAAAACATCCCGGTTTCACTCCCAAACAAGGTTCTGTTGCTTAACCCCACGTTGTCAGATAGGCTACATTTTTATCCAAGAGCTCCTTCATGGTTTTTGAGTGCTTTTTAGAGGGACCCTTTTTCTCCTAAGACGCATGGACTACTGCATGTCTATATGGAGCTCAGCTTACCTAATTTTGTTCATTTGCAAATTAGCAGCCTAGTCTATAATCATCAGAGAGACCTGGGTACATGCAGTGAGTGATTCATCCTGTCCTCAGAAGGGAGCCACCAATATATGGGATGAATCATCCACTGGAAGTCCCTGTCTCTTTATGCTGATTATAGGGGGAACATAGCTAAGTTTAGCTAATGTATTTTAGACAATTAAAATTAGAGATAATGAATCGGGGCTTCTATTTTCCCATCCGGCAAATTGGAGATAGCGGGAATTTCATCCTCAAGAGGGTGGTGTGAGGATAACTCAGTGAGAGACTCTCAGGATTCTCCTTTCTGAAGCCAGAGAGGAACTCTGCTTTGCTACAGGCAAGTAATATTGCTTCCACATTTCAGCTCCTGACAATTTTAGATTCGCCTTCTCATCAGTCACAGAGGAAACAGAAAAGAATCGGTGAAAGAAAATAACACCTCCCAAATGAAACTCATGCACTGTTTCATATCTGCCTTATAACTGCCTAGAGATTAGTTTCTGCTACAGCATGATGCTTTTTTTTTTTATTGTTTTGGGCACCTTTACGTAGTTGGTAATTTTTCTGTGCTGCACCCACACCTGTTTGACAATAGCCAGTGCATGACGACAGCTGGAATCTAAATGTGAGGCATCAGTGACAAAGCCATGATTAACCGTAACTTCTGATAACACTTTTTATTGGACACATAGTGCTGTATCTTCAGTCAGCCATCTCTGGTGTGGGGAACCTACAACTACGAACCAGGCAGGTCTGCTCCTAATGATGGTTGTTTCAGAAGATGATCAGAGAAGTTCTCTTGCTTTGGGATTGATCTAATCCCTATTGAAACCCACTGCCAAAATATTGGCTGACTAACAGCAGGATTTCAACCTCTGTGGGTTTTTCTTTTAAATCAGTTGAAATGGATAGACTTAAAATGCGAAATCAAGAAGTTAATGTTGAATTTTTCAATTATTTTCATCTAGATTTTCATCTAGACGCCAAAACCATTAATGAAAAATCTCAAGAGCTAATAATTATTCCATATTTTTATTTTATTGTCTTCCATTTTGTTTTGTTTTGACAATAGAAAGAGCTGCAGTTGATTTGACTTTCAGATTGTGTCTGCTTGAATTTCATGTACATTCTCTCAAAACAGAAGGTAGAAGTGCACTTGTGAAGGATGATACACTCAAGAGGAAGAGTAAAGCAACACAATCCTTCATTTGTAGAGCTTTTTGGCCTCTTCTGACTCTTCTTCATGAATACGTATAAGTGGGAAAGCCACAGACAGTCTCATTATGGCAAATCAACTCTGTACATAATTTCTTTACTTAGAAACTTTTTTTCTCTCCAGGATGCGCCAGAGATTGGGATGGTCTCAGCTGTTGGCCCAGAGCTGCTTTGGGGGAAATTGTTAAAATTCCTTGTCCAAGATTTTTTGAAGAAATCACCAATATCCATGGCAAGACTTTTTTCATATTCTTCTTATCTCTACATGCTTTAGAAATAAATTCTAGTAGTTAAAGATTCAGTAACTTCCATATTTTCATGAGTCACAAAGCCATCCCATGTCAGCCAACGATGTGATGCACATATACATCTTGGTTTATGGTGGATACTCGATACTTTTTTGTTTTGTGTGCAGTACTGAACTACCTAGTCTCCTTGGTCTAAAAACTATGGGTAATTGCACTAGGTTGCTGAGGTTATTATAATGGAATACATCACAGAATCACTGACTTATAAAGTCATGAAAAATTAAGTTTAGAAAGGACTTCTTAAGGTACAGTCGGAGCAGGACCAAGTTCAAAAATTATATCTAACTTCAAAGCTAGTTCAAGTGGCTCAGGGCTTTTTTCATACACACAAATTATGTTGTAGATGCAGGATAGATTTCATAATTTGATTTCCTCTGTGTGAAGATTGAATTTACAGAAAGAATTTCATTTAGGTAACACAGATCTTCTACTTCATGAAATGAATGGGAATATCTGTGTTAATTTTCAAAGGATAAATGTTCAGATTATTAACTCTCTGTAGCTAGTTTTTCTCAACATGACTAAATTGGCAAGTATCTAGCTTAAGAATCAAAATTATTTCTTGTCAAAACATAAAAATAATTAACAGCAGAAAACAAACAAACAAAAGCCAATGTAACATCCCCATTCTCTAATTAATTCTCTGCAATATTTTGCCATTAAAGGCTTCCTTCAGAGAAACTGCACACAGGAGGCATATTGGTCAGAACCATTCCCATCATATGCTGTTGCCTGTGGATTTGATGAAGGTTCCAGCAAAGGTCCTGAGGATCAGGTGAGTTTTTATTTCCTGTTTGTGGATGTCTCCACAACACACTCTCTTGTTTATGCTGAGTAGACAGATATTTCCACATATCTGAGCCCCACTAGAATTCAGTAATTACCTTTCTTCAGTGATGAGTTCAAACCTATCAGGTAACAAATTAGGCTTAGTTAGGCTCTCCATCCTATGATTCTCTTGGTGTTACTCAATAGATTTGTGGCTAGATCACCTTCCTGTCCAACAGAATTTGTTTCTCTGAGAGATAGGATTTGAATCCACGTCATCTTTCAAGGAAGACTTACCAACCTGTAACAGGAAACCACTGTGTGTGGTTCCAGTGCTTCACACTGCATTGGTGGTGGTAGTTCTTTAGTGGATGAGCTTTGCATCATGGCTGAAGGGTACTGATTTGTAAAGTCATGCTCACTGCCTCTGTCTCGTGAGTTCTGATCTTTACTAAATGGAACATGAGAGAATAGGGGGGATTCCTACTCCTGGTACCCATTCTGCATTGGGCAAGGCTCCTGCATCTCACACAAATGCACTAGACCCTGTACGATCACAGCCCCCTCCTCTTATTGGGGTATTTTGATAGAAGCAATGGATATCCGTCCAGTCTGTGAAAGAAAAGACTAACTCATACAACTCCTTGTATGTGATCAGTCATGACTCCACAGTGGGAAAAGGTGATTAGCCACGGATCAAAGCAAGACAGAAGAAGTTGAAGAGGATTGTCTTCATTAACACTCCAGCTTTTTTTGTTTTCTGGAGTAAGCCATTTGACTCTCCAGGTGTAAAAGCTCAAATACAGAAGTAATAGTTCAATTTTCTAAATCTTTAGGGAGTATAGACATAAATGGATTCATCCATTTGATTCCATAAAGTTGGAAACACAAGCTTGGTTGTAATAGGTAGTAGAAATATCTGGAGCAAAATTCCCCAACTGTAAGCCAAAAAAAATATTTTTATTTCTCTGCTATGTGGAGAAGCTGAAAAGAAAAATGCTTAAAAAACCCTTCAGGTTTGTTTTCTCAGTCATACCCTGAAGGTCTATGAAGTGAAGACAAGATCAAAAAGCTCTACTGTTCTTTAAACAGAAGGAAGCAGGTGATAAGAACCCCACTTATGTTCTAAGAGGACTACATGTTTCATATGTTGTATCTTCAGTGAGAACATGAAGCATCTTCTGTATATAGTGTTGATTTTTATCTACCCCAGAAGAATATATAAAGCACATCAAAATACTTCCTTATTCAGCTGAAGAAGCTGTTTTCTAATTTGAACCTTTGTTTTGAAAATACTATATAAAACATTAGCGGTATTTCAGAAACACCAGGATGATTCCTACGTTGTCAGGGTTACCTGATTTATTTATGGATCTACTTAAAATTGCTAATATATTGCCTCAACCTAGAAATGCTGCCTTTGGAGAAACAGAGATTGGATCAATTAGAGAACAAAGTGTCCACTGCATTTCCAAGGAGGAAAATTCAGAGAATTTGGTTTCTTGGGATTTTGAATAATCAAGGGATCCTGTAGTAAATCAGCTTATCGCTATTGAAAGAACTACTTGTCCAAAGAATTAAAGATAGCAAGGTTGCTTTCATAGCTTTAATTTTCTCACTTTCACTGTGCCATGAGTATTTTTCACAGAGTTCTGGTTTCCTCACCTTGCAGCGTGCAAGCTGCATTTCTTTTTTAACCATAGCTCAAATCAGCATGAAACATCCTTTGACCCAAAAGGAGTACGGTATGGCCCTCATCTAAAGGTGCTGATTCACAAATCACCCAACAGCATGTTAATGTATCCTCAAATCCACATATACCTACAGGAGAAATTGTAGTGGTTTAACAAAATTAACATGTTCCAACTATTTTATGGTCACTATTTCGAATGAGCTGATGGGCTGTGAAACCTGGCTCACACCTAAGGGTATTAAGGCTTTAAAGTTAAAAAAAATCAAAAACATGTTAGTGATGTAGTGAGAAACCTAAATCAGGTCATTAGTACCTAAAGCAGTGTGGATGGGACTGACAAGTGAGGGTAATTTTATCTTACTAAAGCACACCAGTATGCATGCTGCATAACCACCAGCATCAGTGTGTGTTCTCTTTTTCTCATAGAAATCATATTATTCTGCATTTTGGCGTGTCTACACTGCTGGCTATGCAGCATCAGTGACTTCACTCATTACAGCTCTAATTGTCTTTGCTGCCTTCAGGTAAAAATAATTGGTCTCTTTTCAAGATGTCTATAGACAGCCTCATCCTAATCCCTTTCAAACTCTCTGTTTTTGCTTTTGTTTTTACCTATTTTCAAACCTTTCTCAGATTCTATAGTGTCAATGGCAATGAGTTCTTCTATATTCATGTGGTGTCATTTCCCCACAGATGCTAAAATAATAAAGCTGGCTGGACAGTTTGTCTTAGTCTCTTTAATTGCACCATACAGTAGAAATGCTCCAAGCTGTTTTTGCTATTAACATAACTATTCCTCCAGCACATAGCAGGATGTACTCTACAGAAACTGAGTATGTCTCACTTCCTAAACCTGTAGTCATTATAAGCTGTTCATTCCTTCTGTGAAAGACAGGAGCAATGGAGAGAGGTTTAAATACATTTATATGTCATGTTTGATAATGTTAGATATTAGGAAATGAATCCTGGTTTTGATTGGCTCCAATGAACCTGGACAAAAGCTTAAGCTTGCTCTCCAGGCAAGAGTGCAGACAACAGAAGCAACTTCCTAGATGGAGTGGACAGTCTCTCTTTTATAGAGAGACCCAGGATGTGGAGGCTGATATCCCCAAATCTTGAAGGAGATTTCTTCATCTCAAGGTCAGACTGAGGACAGGACCATATAGGGAAATTCAAACTTGGAAGGTGTCTGAAGTAATACTGCATTCCTGTCTGAGTTTTGATGGGATGATGACAAATTTATCTTGCAAAACAATTTTCCTTTTCTTTTTCTATGTCAGAAAATTCCACTGTACACGGAATTACATCCATATGCACCTGTTTGTCTCCTTTATCCTGCGAGCAATTGCTGTTTTCACCAAAGATGCTGTTTTGTTTGCAGATGAAACTATGGACCACTGCCTGATGTCAACGGTACTAAATTTCCCCCCTCTCTTTCCTGGAGATAATATTTAATTCATGTCTCGAAGGGAACATGGAGACTTCTTAATCCCATTTCTCTTTAGTTTGCAAGAATTATAATCTTAAAACAAGCAATACCACAAAGCACAAGACCAAGTGGTATGGGTTACATTCAGCTGTAGTATCTAATGTACAACCTTGTTCTATTGGAGCAGTATTCATTTCTATCGTATAATCATATATATAATCAGATAGTCTGATTCATTCAACCTTCTGAAACCTTGTATTAAATTCCTCAGTTTCTGTTTGGCAAAATTTTATTTTACTTATACTTGTCGTGAACCAAACCCAATGGAGAGTACATCTAATAATTTTTTTTCTTCCTTTCCATTTCCAGGTAGCTTGTAAGGCTGCAGTGGCATTCTTCCAGTTCAGTATTTTAGCCAATTTCTTCTGGCTTCTTATTGAAGGAATATACCTTCAGACACTGCTTTTGCTGACCTTTGTTTCGGACAAGCAATACGTGTGGTGGTTCATCTTTGCTGGCTGGGGTTTGTACTGTTTTCCACTCTGTGTTGTTTATTATTTCCACTTACTTTTAGAACTAAATAAAGTATTCTGAGATTTTCTTTGATAGTTTCCTTTGAAGAAAGGTACCTTTTCATGGAGGGGCACTACATCAAAACCATACCATTATCCACATTTCTTATCATGTTAGGTATTTCACCATTTAAAACTTTGAAGGAGAAGGCAGAATGGATCATTAGAAGCATTAGGATATGCCTGCTCAAAAGACTGCTGCACTCCTCTTTATGACTGGAATTAATTTCATGCAACTAAAGTCATTATAAGTTAATCATCTAACCTAAGTTATCTCTCCAGGTTTCTCCTGCAGTCAGTAGGGTGAGGTAGGCATGCTGCGGTGGTGATTAATCTGTTCCTCAAGCAGATGACTAATGTGCCTGGATAACAGCCTGAAAACGTCTTGTCTCCCCCCACTGACTAAAGAAGTTTGAATGACCAACTTTAAGATGACATTTTGCTTTTGTGAGGCAGAAAGAGATTAATCTGAGATTGCATGAGGTCAGGTCTAGGAATCAAAAAATCCTTTTTCTTCTGAGTTTATACAGAAATTTAAAATATCTCCCAATACCAGATTAGGTGCATGCAATGCACAAAATTTATTTCAGTGCAGAGAATTGCTGACTGCGACTCTCTTATCTTCTTGTACCTCACTTCAGCTATTCTAGAACAGAATCACTTAAATTGAGACGTTACGCAGCATTGTTATTTGGAGAGTGAAATCCAAATTCTCACAAGTTACATTATAATTTCCTTTTCTTCTTCAGATTCTCAGACTTTATTTGACTATATTAAAAAGAAAACAACTCAATTTTATAAAAGGGATATTAATTTGGAGCTATTCCAATTATGATTGCCAGAAACAAAACGCTTAGGTCTTGATTAATAACAGCTAACATGAAATAACAAAGAAACGCCTCAGTTAATACTGCAGCAATGCTCATGTCCTATAATCCATCAAAAGAGAGAAATGTCTCAGGGGCAACTCAGGTCCTAGGTAGTATGAATACAAGTATTTCTCTTTGTTAATTAAAACGTCAACTCTAACTGTACATTTAAAACTGTGTTTTGAAATTACAGTTCCACAGCACCCCCAGTTCTCTTTCATTTTGGTTTCATTCTGCTATTCTACATGGATTTTTTTTCTCTGAACTGAGAGTTAAGTTTTCTGTAAAGTAATTTGACTTGCCCGTTGTCTGTGTTTTAATGGGGCATCCAATCTGCTGTACTGTGAACATTCTTGAGATAAAGTTTCTGTGGAACACAGCATTAAAAAAAATCTTTTCCATGTTGATTTGCCCAGGAGCTCCTACTGCTGTGATGCTTACTTGGGTCCTCACAAGACTCCATCAACAAAACACAGGGTAAGTCAGTGTTTGTGTAAGGAATACTGGCAAAGGTCTTGGAATTATCATTTAAAACAGTGTCCATCACTTTCCTACTCAGTGACAGAAATAGTTCTATGTGTTGTGAAAAGCTCAAATGGTGTAGGTAACATTATTACTTCTGTTTGCCATTTCAGATGTTGGGATGATGACGAAAATGGAGTGGTGTTATGGATCATCAAGGGCCCCATTCTGTTAACTGTGTTGGTATGTTTCTGCATTTTTTCTTGAGTATGTTCTGAAATCTGACAGCTATACTAGGGTTTCCTTCCAGTAATGTAGAAAAAAACAATGCTGTATGCCATATTTGACTTTTTTGAATGTTAAGGAGTTTGAAATTATAGTGTTGGTTGGATTTTTTTTTTTTTCCAAAAACCCTAAATTATAACTGAAAGGGTATATCATACATTTTCTGGAGTCGTGCTAGGACATTACAGAATCACTTTGACACACCCATTCCATATACCATGTTCTTGCCCGTGTCTCTGTGTCTCTGTGTTCCATTTCTAAAGAGAGGATATTCATATTGGCATGGATACTACATAATATGAAACTGATTTAATTCAAGAAATATCTATAGGTCATTTTATTTAGTGTATTTGACAATGAGTTCTTAGGATGTAAACTAAAGAAAAAGATTCTCTCATGCACAAATTCATTCTATCTAAATTTAGGAAGAAAGTAGTATGTCATTTAAGACTGTCTATTATAATCTCTGTTACAATTAATGAAGGAAACTGGAGAGACTACTTAACATAAAGAATCTTCTAAGTGTTTACAATGAATGCAATGAGATAACATCAGACACACAGCAATACTGAGATTTGTATACTTGATTCATCCAGCAAAATTTTGATCATATCTTTATACATAACTATATATTGGTGGGAAAAAATTAATACTATTTCTAATGATACTGATATGATCTGAGAGCAAATCTCCACTGGTTTACAATCAGTGTGTTTCCTATTAGTAAAATTTTTTAGTTAATTTATATCAATTGAAGATACTTCCTGATTTGTAGTAAATTTACACATTCTGTCTTGCCTTTCAGATTAACTTCATTATATTTATTAATGTCATCAGAATTCTAGTCCATAAATTGAAATCTCAAGAAGGTGGGGGGAGCAATTCAAGCCACTTTGTGTAAGTATTGTAGCGTCTCTTGAATTTACCCATTTTAGCTGCTCTAAGATACTGTTTTACAGGCAAGGAAACAAACGTTTTCCTGGTTACAATACCAGGAAATACAAGAAAGAGAAGTCCTCAGAGTAAATAGTAAAACTAAACTTGCCTTTTGATCCTAAATATCACAAGTCTCTTCTTTGGGGAGAAGGGAGGAACCTGGGAGGCATGGAAGGGGGTGGAGGGTAGGAAGAGAAGTCTAATGCAAAGTATTACAGCTGCAAAAAAGATCAAACTTGAATGAGTAAATGTATTCAGGTAATGCATCCATCTTGCTTCCAAATGTTTCTACACAGACAGTCTCACAGGGAAAGAAACAGATAATTTTCATTAAATCCTCAACAGTAACATGCTACTAGTCTTCTAGTGACCGAATGTAGTCTGTCTTGTTTACTAACCCCTTTAAAATCAATGTGGATCTCAGTGATGCAGTCAGAGGACTAGCAAGATATTTGATTCATCCCAAGATGTCTTTTAGTTACAGTACAAGACTATACCCTTCTGGAATGAGCTGAATGTCAAGCAGAAAACCCTAGCACATTGTCCACGGCTCTGGCACCAATGTTTAAGCAACAGACTCAAGTCTTCTGGACAGTAATAATCAGACCATCCTTGGCAGTTGTGGAAGTTTAGGCATTCACATGGTAGAAACCTTCAAGGGATTGAGACTGGTCTCAGGAGGGTGGATTAGAATGCCCAGTTTGGTGCCTCAGCCTTTGTCTGTATAGCATGGAGAAGAACCCTTAAGGATCATTCTGAAATACTTACATGCTGATTTGTTCATCTCTTCTGGCCAGATGCTGACAATGGGAATGCCAGAAAGCAATCTTTCCACAGCTTCATTGGATGTAGTTGCTTCCATTCTGGACTGCAGTAAAATTTCTTCCAACACATAATTGTTGTCACTAATTCCACCTACCTAAAAATGCCTTCTTCTTTGATCCTTGACTTGCCAGGAGACTTGCTAAATCTACGTTGCTCTTGATCCCACTCTTTGGAGTGCACTACATCGTATTTGCGTTTTTCCCAGAAAGCACTGGTTTGGAAGCTCGACTTTACATTGAGCTAGGCTTGGGCTCCTTTCAGGTAAGCAGAACAAAAAGTTTGTGAGTCCTGAGAGATTTGGGCTGAAGCACCACACTATTTCATTATTTAGGTTGATTATCAGAGTAGGTGTTAATAATGTGTCTAAATTCAGCACACACATTCCATCTCACTCTCAAACAAGCTCTTTATGTTGTTTGCTCTCCTATCTTATTATTTAAAATCTCACAGTACTTCTTAGTTCTGACTCATTCTTCATATCATACAGAAGATGTACCTACATTTATTGAATAACAATGACAGTGCCATGAAGATCAGCCTGTGGGTTAAGAAGGACCGATTGAAAATAATTCCACATGTAACAAAGAGGATGATAAGAGGATTGAAAACATAATGATAATATATAGCAATCTATTCTGCTCTCCTTCATCAGTAGCGAGTCCATCATCTGAGCACTGCCGTTTCCTTTTCCGTGCTGGACACTGTTTGGAAAAGTATCTGTTGGCCTAAGCCAAATCTGTGCCGTGGACCATATTAATAATTTACCAAATCAATAATTTAACAGTGCTCAGAGCTGTGACTACCGGTGTTGGCACAGTCTGCAGAATGGTTTGGGTGTGGGCTGGCTAACATTAATAATACTATAAGTATTCTGGATTCTGCTGAGACATTGAATCCAGATATGAAAACCCAGTAAATAGTGCCATGTCACCTAAGTCAGAACAACAGAAAAAAAAAATATTGTCACTGTCTTTCTCAAATTTTGAATAAAAGATGATGTCTTTCCCTGTTTCTATGCTCCAAATCACAATGGCTGATTTTTTTTTTTTTTCACTCTATTCTCTCTGTCCTAGGGCTTTTTTGTTGCACTTCTATATTGCTTCTCAAATGCGGAGGTAAGTAGCAAGTATATGAGATTATCAAAACTTCTGTAAGTCATGGGTATTTTTTTCTGTTTCCAGAATGGATCTGTGCTCTGATCTGTTCCCGAATGCAGAAATACCCCAAACTCTTTTTCCCTTAGTGTCTTTTTTGATTCTAATTGTATTCAAATAATTCTGAAAGAGGGACAACTGAGTCAGCTATGAAGCAGTGACCCTTTCCAAATGGTTGGTGAATTTCCTGTCAAGGGACATTTTCTCTACTCCACCTCTGATATTTATCACGATGTCTCAATGGAAAGCTTGTAACACTTTCTTCAGGTTTATTTTCTCCCACAAGTTTATTTTCCTTCCCCTTTCCAACAAATAAGGCCAATATTAACTCCTCTGTATTCCTCTGAATTTTGGAGATTGTTTATTTTTCAATGTGAATGTGGATGTAGTTTCAGTCCTTCTAAAACTGCATGAAGTTGATTGATTGATTTAAGTGCATCTAGGCCTCAAAGCCATGCAGGAATCTTGGCATATTTTATCTTCAGTGCTCACTCTGTCTTTATTTTCTGATTCTTTGTTTTTAAATTCCTTCTCTGTAGGTTCAAAGTGAACTCAAGAAGCAGCTGTGCAAATGGCGGTATCAAGAATACCTGAGCTTCACACACAAACAGGGGACTGTGTCCAGAGAAAACAGTCCAGTCAACTATGTAACTCAGTTATCACTGCTTGAAAAAAACAGTCCAAAAAGGAAAACATCTGCCTACCAGAATGGTGTAACTTCTGTTTGAACTTATCTAGCAGGCCGAGTTGCTGTGAATGCACTAAGACATGGCTGGTTTGGATTCTTCATGGCTTTCAAAGATTCAGTCAGTCACAGAATAACTTGTGTTGGAGGGGACCTTAAATATCATCTAGTTCCAATCCCCCTGCCATGAGCTCATTGCCAGCCACAAGATTAGGCTGCCCAGGGACCCATCCAACCTGGCCTTGGGCACCTTCAGGGATGGGGCACTTTCTGGACAGCAGTGCCAGGGCCTCACTGCCCTTTGAGTAAAGAATTTCTTCCTAACATCTGACTTAAATCTTTCCTCCTTTAGTTTAAAGCCATTCCCACTTGTCCTGTCACTATCAAGTTGCATATGAAAGTCAGTCCCCCTCCTGTTTATATGCTCCCTTCAAGTACTGAAGGCTGCGCTGAGGTCTCCCTGGAGCATTCTCTTCTCCAGGCTGAACAAGCCCAACTCCCTCAGCCTTTCTTCACAGCAGAGGTGCTGCAGCTTTCATCACCTTCATGGTATCCTCTGGACCAATTCCATGTACTCCAACTCACTCCAACAGCTTCCCATAGCATCAACAGATTTCTGAAAATTTCCCATCCTGAATGTGAGCTGCTTTTCTCACCTGGTACATATTAACATCACAACTCTTGTTCCCACTCTCCCTAAACACACAAAATCCCGTTTCTTTTCGTTGTTATTGTGAAACGAGAGACCTATAGCTCCTGGGCATCAATAGAATAACACTCAAATCAAAGAAGCTACGTTCATTTCTTTCAAGTTCAGCACTTTTGTCACATCTTTGCCAGTGTTTCCTGAAATTTCCAGTTTTCAGCAGTTCTGTAATTAATCTTCATTTGAAAGAGTTATAGAGTGGCAATGGCTTGCAAACAATTACATTATCTGCTTGTTGTTGTTGTTGTTTTTTTCTTTTGTGCCTGTACAATGGAGAGATTAAGTCAGGCCAGAGGACCCCAAACCTTCTCCATGACAAAAGCTGAAGTAACTGAAGATTAGAAAGATTATGTGTGTACAAAGGAAGAACACACAGCGAACCTTAGGCAATATCCCAGCTGGTCTACCTTGAGCTCAGAATAATTTACAAACCTTGTGTTTGATCCTCTTGTAGCTGCAATAAACCTTATGTTGTAATATCCTTGAGGGTTAGCTGGATCCATCAATTAAATCCACAGATAAACTGTGTTTTTGCGAGTTTTTGGGCCCTCCTTCGGAGGATGAACTGATCTTCTGTGATTGCTGTGTTGATTTCACTTCTGCCTGCCATTTCTCAGCTCATTACCACTCCAATTAAGAATGTTTTTGAGGTCAGAAGTGATGCAGAGTATGGTCTAATAAATCAGGTCAAATTAACGCTGTGCTAATATCACTACATCACCTCCAGGGTGGCCTTTCTTCTTCTGTGGGACTGAGTTGGGCTCTACATCAAACTCTCCAAAGCAGCGTACAAAAGGTATACAGAACACATCTGTAGCTTATTACAAGGTAGGACCATTCCCAAAAGTGCCTGCATCCAATCTTGAAAGCACTGCTAGAGATTCTAGCCATTCAAGTACAGGCTACACATTCCATGAGCTGGAATATCGGTTTAGCCTCAAAAAGTAGAGCTCTCGTCCCTTTTTGTTGTTTGACTGAACTCTTGGTTATTTTGGCTAGGAGACATTTGACTTTGTGGAAAACTCCTGATTTTTTGCTTCATCTTTAGCCTCAAGGCTACAGCAGAGACAAATGCTTCTATACACATAATGCAGACCGCTCCTTTATTGCTTAGGCATGTAACTCCTCGTTCCCAATGAATCACATGCCTTGCACAAGGTGTTACCTCGTCTGTTCTGATCACGCTATTAGTTTTGCTTGTAAAAGTGAACCTTGCTCCCATGATAAGTGCATGGTGTAGCATCGTGATTTGAACACAGCTGTGTAATTTACATCTATAAAATATAAGTGATAATTAAAACTGTTGTGTTTGTGTCTTGTGTCACTTTCCATGTTTCCGTTGGGACTTAAAAAACAAAACAAAAAAAGCACAGTCATAGGATCATAGAATGACTTGGGTTGGGAGGGACTCCAAGGACCATCAAGCTCCAACCCCCCAGCTGCAGAGTATTACAGTTCTGTTTGCTATGGTTATACAATTTTGAAGCCAGTGAATAGAAATAATTATGACCTCTTTATCCAAGAGAATATTTACATTATAGAACCTTGATCATGAAGCTTCAGTTAATGTCTCACTCCCCTTCCAAGACACCATCATCAAGATGCAACTCTGTGGTAGCCTGCTTCTATAAATCTATGTTCAGGTATCTGACTACTGATGAATGTTTTCTCTAGGCAATAGCTGCATTGTATATTGTATGACATACGAAGGAACAGACATACCATTTCCCTTCCTCTGCCTTTGGGATTAGCAAAGTTGGAGTGAATTATGCTCCTGCTTTTGACTGACCTGAGAACATTTCCTCAAAAAAACAAAAACTCACACCAAACTCACAGTTAAAAACTGTCATGAGGTTTGATGTTTTGCAAATTTCTGCTCCCAGCACAGTTCCCCCCACTATTTTGTCTTTCCGAGCTTTGTGGTTTATTTGGTGGACATATCAGCCCTCTTGTGTTACACAGGAATTCCCACTTCCCTGTTGAGCTCCCAGAATGACTTGCATTTGTCTTTCAGACTAGCTATCTACACCACATATCCCTTCCCTTTATTACTTGCAAGACTCTCTGCTGGACCAAGGATACAGGGAAGGGAAAACTCATCTCACAGAGAACAAACACAATACCCCAAATGTTCTCCAGCAACTTTAGCTACACAATCTGTCTGGACCTTGTCCAGAAAGTCCCTGCATCCCTCCTTATGCTTTCAGCATTTCCACGTCTTGTAGTTTCAAACATTATAAGTAAGAAGGGGACGTGCTCTGTAGCAGGATCCGTTGTGATAAGGCAAGAGAAAATGGTTTCAAACTAAGAGGGCAGATTTGGATTGCACATAAGGAAGATGATCTGTACAATAATGGTAGTGAGGCACTGCATAGATTGCCCAGAGAGGTGGTGGTGCCCCATCCCTGCAGACACCCATGGTCAGGGGATGGGGCTGTGAGCACTGATGGAGCTGTGGGTATCCCTGTGCACTGCAGGGAGTGGGACCAGATGGCCTTTAGAGATCCCTTCCAAAGTGAACCATCCTATGATTCTATTATTTTAGAACAGGCTGTCCAGGCCATAAGATGGAATTGAGGGCTATATGAAGTTATTCTGCACATACAAAAAAACGTTGACTGCATAACTTACAGAAGGGCATGCTTGGGAAAACCTGGCGATGAGGCTGATAATCCCAAGCAGTGCAAAAGTTTCTGAGATTTTACGTGGGTGACGGTGTGCAAATGGTAAGGAATGTGCTAGGGATGTACTGCTTTATCCCAGCGCTGTGAAGGCAGCTGGCACAAAGGCTGTCTAACAGTGCTGTGCCATCTATGGGAAGGCACTGCCGCCTCGTGGTGCACGGGCTGTGCTGAATGTGCACAGTGACCACTGAGCATTGTGCTCAGGCACTGCTTGCTGCTCACAGCACAGTGAGGGGCAGAGATTTGCCCTCTCCCGAATGTCAGACTGATCTAAAAGTTGTTCTTTCAGTTAATGACCTCTTAATAAAGTTGGAAGCAGGACATGTCTTGCTCATAATGAGAATAAAACACTACCCACATTTTAGAGCTCTCTCTTTGTAGGTCTTCACACAACTTAAAAAGGAGTTTGGTTTTAACACCTCTTTTTTACCACTGGGGAGCATAAGGGCCCATAAATATCTCCTCAAAGAAGGGAGTTGTTATGAGGAATGCTGTGGGATATTCCCCAGTCTGGGAGCAGAAGCAAGAGACCAAGAGGGCAACAGCATCTGAGAGATGCTTGTCTGGGGCTGCAAAAGCAGCGGGGTCCTAGGGGTTTTGGGGGGAGTTTTCTTGTCTGTTTTGGCATGGACTTGCATGCTACAAGGTAACACCCATCAGAAATCCAACTGGGAAAAAGCTCTGCTTGCCAGGCGGGTGGTTTGGGGTTGACATCCTTAAGTCCATGATTTGTGGCATTGAGGGTTGTGGTCAGCGGGCATGGTGGGGATGGGCTGATGGTTGGACTAGATGATATTAGAGATCTTTTCCAGCCTTGATGATTCCATGATCATTAAGTGTATTAGCTGGGAAAAGATGTCTTCCTCTAATTGCCTGGCATCTTTGATACAGTTTAACTCTTTGGATATTATTTTTAAATCACCTTGCAAATTGCATGAACAGCTGGGAAGATTAAAAGCAACAGTTTCAGCTATTTCTCTTGGGGTTCTAACAGAGACAGATTGATGAGGCGACTGAAACTTCTCACCAAGAGCAGATTTTGAACTCTTACAGTGTCAGTGTCAGCATTTTTTTTATTTTTTTTTCTCTGAAAGCCTGACTGTGTGTACTCCTCATGCAGGCAGCTTGCCTGCTCTGGCAACACTGAGCTTCCCTAGGGTTGCATTCCCAAGCCTACATAATCCTGAACCTTCAGAGCAGTGCAGAGAAACAGCAGAAGGTATCTAAAAAACAAACAAAAATCAAATAAACAAATAAATCCAGGAAAACAAAGGAAAACAAAATGCTTGAAAAACATCTGATTATTGCCAGCACAAAATCCAAATGGAGGAACTGGAGTCAGTAACTGATCATACTAGCACATCATACTAGGCACATCATACTAGGGTATTTATGATCTCATCCTGGGATCAGAGTCAGCCAAGACATTGTAAAAGTGGGATTTTTGGAGTGGACATTGCTGAAGTGTACCATTTAAACATGTTTAGTATAAACTGAGTACATGAGATAGGATGAGAGGGAATGGCCTCAAGTTGTACCAGGGGAGGTTCAAGTTGGACGTTAGGAAAAACTTCACCAACAGAGTGTCAGGATGAGGAATGGTCTGCCCAGGGAGGTGGTGAATTCACCATTCCTGGAGGTGTTTAAGGACCATGGAGATGTGGCACTGAAGGGCATGTCAGTGGGCAGTATTAGTAGTAGGTGGACAGTTGGACTGGATGATCTTCAAGGTCTTTTCTAACCTTAGTGATTCTATGATTCTATAGGGATAGATACGTCTTACTGAACGCTGATGTTGTCAATGCCTCTGAGCTATTCTCCACTTAAAATCAGTGGGTACCTGATTGATACAATCTCTGTTTTTCTTTTCCTGCTTTGACCCCTTAGAAATAATACACAGGCCCCAGAAGACCTGTGGATTACGTTTTAGAACCAGAGATTATTAGGTATAACAGATAATGTGTTGCATTCATTTTTTGGCCATATTAGACTATATCCATCCTTGATATTTACATAGTAAGTTACACATCCTCCCAGCACAACTAATTTATGGTGAAGGAGAAACATGCATGGACCACCAATAGTGAAGATTTCATGACTGGTTACTCCAGGACTGACTTTACCAGGCAGAATCCAGACCACCCTTCTCCATGAGTTCCAAAAAGTTCTCTTTGATGTAATTTTATATCAGAATGGACTTATACAAAATGATAATACATTTATTGTGTCATCTACAGCAGTTTACATGTTAAAAACAATTTCTCAGAACACACAAAAAAAAATGCTAGAAACCAGCAATTGATAAATGTGTTTCCACCTTGTAACAAAGCTGAATAACCCCAGATCCCATTACCAGTTAAACCAGTTTTGACCCCCAAAAAGATAAGTATTAGACCCAACAGGCCAGTACATTTGTACCTTGACATAGTCAAAAGCCAAAATACAACTTTCCATATGATAAGATCTCAGAGCTATGGGATGTTTTGTTGCCACTAAATTGACAAAAAGAAGGGGATAAGAATGAACACGCTAAGTATTTGTTTTTACAGAATATATTGGTATACAAAGGCCTCTTCAGACTCTTCTGCAAGGACAAAGTCCAAAGGAAAAGGCATATTCTGGAAGCCTAAGTCATTTCAGACACCGAAGAGTGTCACACGATGTCATATCACACAGTAATTCTTCACGTGGATGAATTCCCCAGAAGAAAGCCAATGGGAATTTGCGATATTAATCATAAGAAAGGATCACAAGGTTCAAAACATTGTTTAAGCTCTGCTGGTGAGTTTCCATACACAAAGTACAATGTGTATTTAGCCAAATGTAGTTTTTTACTACAGATATGCATGGAATTTGCCATCAGATCATCATTAACTATTATCTCACACTCCGTATCTTCTCAACATTACTCTAAATACAACTCTGAACAGCCTGCAAGTGCCCAACTCCTAAAAAGGGTAAAACGCTATCTTTTTTTCACTGCATGTGTACTATATGCCATTATTTTTTTTTCTGGGCACAGAAATGCATATTACATGACCAAAATCAGACAGAGAGCAAATGATCTTATATACTCTAATTTCTATGGAAGTTTGTTCATAGGATCAAACCTCAAGACTGGAAAAGAAAGTCTTAGTAACTTGAAATCACGTAGTCAAAGTGGGGAGAAGTTCAATTTGTTGAACAACAGTAGGATTTAATACTCCCTGTGATTAGAGATGACTAACAGTAGTCATGCTCTCCTTGCCAGCTCTTCTCCACCACTGTTTTTGACAGTATATTTCAAATGGGAGGGACTGAGGAGTTCATCATAGACTGAATGGTGCTATATGCAGAAAGCTGAGAAACTCAATACAGTCCTGTGGACTTGTGCAAGGAAAACAGCTCATAATAACTCACCATCAGCTTTCTGCAGGTTTCCAATCTCTTCTTTTTTGTCTGTGGGAGCCTTTAAATAATCACAGGTAAGACAAAGGTCCTTCAGAAACCTTACAAACTTCTATTGCTATATATAACATATGAATTTATATTCCTTAATGATCCTCCACTGACACTTCATTAACAGTCTATAGACTCTGAAATCTCCACTGACAGACAACTACTGCCATAAGCAATTATCTCTGAAACACTATTGAGAAATAATTTAAACCAACAGGCTTGATGAGTTCCTGAGCAGTCTGATCTAGAGGTTGGCAACCCTCTCCACAGCAGGGGGGTTGCAATCAGATGACTTTTGAGGTCCCTTCCAACCCACGCCATTCTGTGATCCTATGACTTCATGTGAAATAAAGCTGTTCATATTTAAGGGAGGGTGAAATGAACTGGAGGCAAAACTAGTTTGAAGAAGAGAAAAAGCAAGCCATGAGTTATTTCAATTTGGAAATTAGAAAAATGCTTCTCACTGCCAGTTTTACAATAACTTTCCAGTGAGTGTGGAAGGTGAGAAAAATAAAATGGTTACTGAATTTTAAAAGGGAAGGTTGATACAGTGCCAAAAAGAGAAAGATGTGGACGTGCAGCTGGCCAACAGTTTACCACAAGCCAGCAATGTGCCCTGGTGGCCAAGAAGGCCAATGGTACCCTGGTTGACCAATGGTTGACCAACAGTTGACGAAACATTGACCAGTGGTTGACCAGTGGTTGATCGTGACTATGCAGTGTGCCCTGGTGGCCAAGAAGGTCCATGGTTCCCAGGCTGCATTATACAGAGCATGGCCAGCAGGGCAAGGAAGGTGATTCTCCCCTCTGCTCTGCTTGAGGAGGCCATATCTGGAGCACTGCACCCAGTGCTGGGCTCCCCAGTTCCAGGTGGACTGGGAACTGTTGGAGAGAGGCCAGTGAAGGGCTGCAAAGATGGTGGGGGCCTGGAGCATCTCCTGTTGGGGCTAGGCTGATAGCCCTGGCGCTGTGCACCTAGAGAAGGTTGAGAGGGATCTGATCAGTTCTGATCAGTATCTGAAGGGTGGGGATCAAATGGATGGGACCAGGCTCTTTTCAGCGCTGCCCAGTGATTGAACAAAGAGCAATGGGCATAAACTGGAACACAGGAAATTCCATACGAATGTGAGGAAAAACTTTACTGTGAGGGTGTCAGAGCACTGGCACAGGCTGCCCAGAGAGGTGGTGAAGTCTCCTTCTCAGGAGATATTCAAGACCCGTCTGGACACCAATCCATGCAACTTCCTTAAGGGAACTGCTTTATGGAGGGTTGGACTAGAAGATCTCCAGAGGTCCCTTCCAACCCCTACAATTCGGTGATTCTCTAACAATCTATACTGGCCAAAATATAATCGCTCCAGCTGGCATGAATGTATCTGGAAACAGAAAGTGGCCTGAAAAAAAATCTGTTCAACTCATTTCCCTGGGCTCTGAAGCACTTTGAAATCCATTTCTCTATCACCAATATATCAGTTATCATATTAATTGGTAAAAACTCTGCTGGATCTTGGGCAAAAAAGTCAATTCACAAAGGCTGATGATCCATACCCCTCTTGTTACTTCTGAAGAGGACTGAGAACCCAGTTGTGCTCTGAGCAGGAGTTTAAGGAGCTGCTCTACACCCCTATCTGGAAGTTTTTTCCTACTTGCCATTGATGGTGGAGAAAGTCCAAGGAGAATTCATTTTTACAGGTGTAATCTCAAATCATCAGCCCAGTCACTTCCTGCCCACTTCTGTCATATAGTAAGTAGAACTAAGTATGCTGTTGCCACACTTGTTTTGTTTCTATGATGAACAGCTGCTGAAAAGGAGGAGCTGGACACCAAGTACAAGTGAATTTAACTGCTTGCATCTTTCTCCCTTCTCCCACCACCACATTTTAACACCTGGTTTTCAGATACAAGTACTTACATAAAAGCAGAGTAAATTGGGTATATTTCTTGTATGAAATAAAAACACCAACAACTGAACACATACAGATGAAGGCAGAAAGAGCTGAGGTCACCAGGCAACGAGGAAACAAGCCTTTTGAAACACACATCTTGGTTTTCATTTTGGGATGTTAATTTTTCTGTCATATCAGCACTCCACATCAAAAAGTCAATAATCAAACAGTAAATACTCACAAAAGATGCAGTACAGTAGGCTTTTGAACAGTTACAAAAATGAAGTAAATTAGACTAGAAATACATTATGGACATGGTAGAAAAAATGGCTCAAGGAGCACTGCACACTTTTGTTTCTCTTTTAATTACATACTGTTAATAACATATGCCTTTCTAGCTCCAAAATATATTTCACAGTGGAAATCAAACAAAGCACTGTTACACTCAATCGATATTTACAGACACTTAGAAGCAAACCACTTTTGGGTTTCTTCCATTCTGGAATGAAGAGACACGGCAGCCACTGTGAGGGTTGGCTGCACACGTCCAACATTTCAGCTTACATTCAACATAAAAGTTTCTGAGAGAGCAATTTGTGCGATGGCATCAGAACCTGGTTTAGATAACTCTGTACACCTGAAGCGTGATCTTTCCAGTAACAATGAAGAAGTCAGACTGACTAAGGGGAACAAGGCCAGGCTGGATGTGGCTCCTGGCAGCCTGGTCTACTGGTTGGCAACCCTGTCCATGGCAGGGGGGTTGAAACTAGATGACCTCTGAGGTCCTTTCCAACCCAGGCCATTCTTTGATTCTATGAACAGCTTTTGCAAGCATTTCAATACTTCGAATAAAAAGAAATCATAATAGAAGGGGTTGTTTGTATAATATAGTATATATTAGAAATGTAGAGATACATCAGTTCTTCTCATAAATTCAGTGCTGGTGAAAGGTACCAAAGACTTCAATTTGTCCAATGAATGGTAAACACAAGGATTGCAATGGCAGAAATTTCCTTCTCCACTGCCCTCCAACTCGCCTTGCTCCAGAGCATTAGCTCTGTAAGGGACAAGTCTAAGTCTTCGGGACTATTCAGTCCTTGGCCTCTCTTGCTGAGAATACAAAAACAATAATAACAGCAGTAATACTGTCCTGAAGCCATACTCCAAGCCAAATTGAAGTGGCTTTGTCCTAACACTAGCAGTGTTTTTCTATACTGATTCTAACATAGCTGAGGACCCGGTCTCCATTGTGCGTGACCGAAAGGTGGTTTTGGTGTTGTGGACACATGCCCATAAGGCACTGGACTGAGATCCACCAACTCAAATTTCAGAGCACTGCAGAATGGGAAATAAACCAGCAGAATCTAAAAGGAAGCTCAGAGAAAGCTTCAAACAAATAAAATAATATAAAACAAAGTAAGATAAAACTCAAAATGAAAATTATAAAATGCACATTCTTGCTATGGACTGAAACATGGAAAAATTCTCCAACCGGAGACAGTTATTTAATTTCTTTTCTTCCCCCCCAAAGTTTTGAATTTATTAATGCTTGAAAATTAGCCAACAGCTATTCATGCAAAATATACTTTTAGGATTTTTGTTTTTTTTTTTTAATAATACACTCACAGTACTGTCAATATAAGTCCTTGTGAAAGGCCATACTGCAGAAAATACAAAACTAAATATTATCTGCTCGTCTAATACTACATAATTCATTTCCCAAGTCCCAAGTATTCATTTCTCTGATAGATCTGACTTAGTTATTCTCTCCCACTTCAATGTCCTTCTGGCACGCAAAGAGTTTCCTGGAGAACTCTGTCACATTGCTTCTAGCAGAATCTAACGAGACGAGAAACTCTGATCTATCAGTTAAAATACTTCAGAGATTTTTTGCACATGGTCTGGAAGAGGAGGAAAGATTCTGCTCTCAGAGCAGCAAGACTTGCAGAAAAGGTATTTGTACCACCTAACTCCCATCCAAGTGTAAGTAAAGTGATTTTTTTTTTTTTTTGCTGGTCCTCCGTGCCAGGGTAGATTTCATCTGACTGGAACATAAGCATCTTAAAAGAGTATGATCCTGTACTGATGTGAAGTCAATCTCAACATTTCTGCCTGTTTCAAATTATTTTTACATTCATTTACTCTGCTACAAGCAAGAGCAGAGTATGTCCCATAAAGCACTATGTAAGAGTTAAGTATTATAATTAATACTTCTTTTGCAACTTTCTGGCCCTTTTTTTCCTTTTAAAAAAATAAGGAAACTATTGTTATTCTTAAAAACCTGTACTTAAAATGACATTAAAACTTCTTTTTTACCCAAACTAAGAAAAAACAGAGAAATTAAAAGTTCAGCTCATAGAAACATTCTGAACCATTCTCTTTTCTTATTTTTTTTTTCCATGATCAGGCTCCAAAGAACAAGCCTGAATTTTAAATTTCCTGGCTACTATTAGTTCGAGTTCATACCTTCACATTTAAAATATCGTTTTCATTTTTTTAAATATATGCACACATATACATACACACACATATATATATTTAGATATATATATGTATATCAGTTCATTAATCCAAAATGAAGAGAGAGCTAGTACGGTTATCAAAGCCTTTATGAGCTGTATAAAGACTTGTTAAGAATTGACATCACTGACATTTGACTGAAGTAGATGTGCACCAGTTGTGGCTTTAACTACAAGGCAAAGTTGGAACGAACGTTTTAGGTTTTCAAAGAGAAACAGTAAGAACATCAATGTTTAAACAAATGAATTATCCAAAGAGAGGGGAAAATGCCAGATGTGGGAAGTCATCCAAAGGCTTCATCCTTTCTTTCCATAGCATCTTATTGTTCAGTTCGATTGCTCAGCAAAAGCAGTCTTTTACCTTCCAAGATGATCGCGCCAGATGCCTCTTGTGCCTCTTGCAGAGGAGAACCAGGACACGCAGAAGTCAACCAGGTTGCAAAGGCACCACACCGCGTGACAATACTACATAAAAACATGCTGTGTTTGGACATGGATGCAAAAGGTTCACGGTTATCTGGAGGGAAACACTGTCTTGGAACTGACTTTTGTTCTTAAGGTGGGAAGGAGGGGTTATTTTTATTATTCAAACAATTCAGTCAACCCATCAATCAACTCTCAGTCAACCACTGCCAAAAATATAGATATATCTCAACTACATGGCCCTTTTAGAAAACTCACAGCTTAGCTAGAACATAAAGCATTCTCAGAAGCATCCCTGGATATGGAAAAAGTCAGCTGATCCCATTGGTCTTGCCTGGAGCTCCCCCATTGGCTGATGACAGCTGTACAGCTTTACATTGGCACAGCAGTTCCTTTAAGCCCACTGGGCACGTCTGACTGAATCCAACCACGAAAGTTAACGTTCTGTGTGTTCTTCATGAATGGGCTGGTATGATTAACTCAAGCATGTTAGCTCCATCCTAAGACTCAAAAAAGAAACACTGCGGAAATTCACATGCCAAAAGTCAGGTGATGGGCGGAGATATGTTCAACTAGGAAAAAAAGAATGCAAATACAGAACTAAATGAAAATCAGTTTGAAAAATAACCATTATGTCCATTCACGGATTAGGATCAGTTTGGCAACCGAAGATCAAAACTGCACAGCAATCACTTGTTACTTTTGACTGACAACAGATTACTTGCAGATGCTCTGAAATGTAAATCACTGAGCAAGTGGGCTTGGCCTGTTTTTATCTTTTAAATATTTTTCCATTAATGGCATTGAGTACAGTTGTGTATTTACAGTGATTGTTAAAAAGATATATATATACACTTCCTTCACTTTTTTTCACCTCTACAAACATCAAGAATGTTCTGGAGGTAAGGAAAGGGAAAGGGGAAGGGGAAGGGGAAGGGGAAGGGGAAGGGGAAGAAAAGGAAAAAGGAAAGGGAAAGGGGGAAGGGAAATGGGGAAGGTAAAAGAAGGGAAGGGAAGGGAAGGGAAGGGAAGGGAAGGGAAGGGAAGGGAAGGGAAGGGAAGGGAAGGGAAGGGAAGGGAAGGGAAGGGAAGGGAAGGGAAGGGAAGGGAAGGGAAGGGAAGGGAAGGGAAGGGAAGGGAAGGGAAGGGAAGGGAAGGGAAGGGAAGGGAAGGGAAGGGAAGGGAAGGGAAGGGAAGGGAAGGGAAGGGAAGGGAAGGAAGCCTACACCACCACCAAAATGATGTTTATTTTTTTTGTTTTCTTTTTAAAGTGATGGTTTTTGGTTTGCTTGTTGATTGATTTGTTTTCCTTAGCTGCTCATGTCGCTAGATTCTCCGCATTTATGCTGGACATCCGAATCTGAGAGCTGCTCTTGCTCAGAATGGAGAGTTGTGTCCCCCCGTTCACTCCGCTGCTCGCTAGAGAAGGATGACGATGTTTGAAATCCACAGCAAAATACCGGTTGACTTTCCAGCTCCTCCATTTTCTCTTTATTTCTGATTGCACCTTTAGGGAGAAACTTCAAAAGGTCATTTTTTATGTACTTAGCCGCTCGAGGACATGCTGACAAGTTATCAAGTTCAGAAAAAGAATAAGAAAAAAAAAAAAAAAACGAGCAATTTTGAAGGCTCTTATTAAACTCCTTACTTCAGAGAAACCTACAGTGATTTCTGCATGTCTGAATGTCGTGGGGAAAAGCATGTCGTGGGGAAAGCAGCCTGGGTTCTGAGTCTCTGACTTCAGATAAGTTGGCATCAGCCCATAGGTGCTGAGAAGATGTGCTCGATACTAACCCAAATATGGTTTTGGAGTCAGCTCTCTGGAAAAAAATATCCCATTTTCATCAGTGGCCAGTGGCAAACATGTAATAAAGAGCCAAAGATGATGGACAGCAATCAAATAACCTTTCCACAAAGGACTCTCACCTGCAGTTAATGGATACATGTCTACTGAAAACTTTGCCTGCTGTGTTCAGCTCACCTCTAAGTAGACAACAGCTCTTGAGTCCATGTACATCTATGCAACACTCCTTTCCCTGGAGCTTTTTTTTCACAGGCACAATAAATCACGCACAGTAAAGTAATTTGTGTTCAGAAGTCCAGTTAGAAAATTAATAAAAATAAAAATTAAAATTAATAAACACTTTGATAATTTTTCTGCTTTTCATTTATCACTGATTTCCTGGTGAACTTTCTAGGTGAATACAATGTGTACATCAGTACAGAAGATAATAAGGTCTTCACATAAGAAAGATCGTACTGGCTGGCACCAGTATTTACTCATTTGGTTACTCATTTCCAACAGTATCCTGTAGCATATTTAGGAAGGAAATAACGTAAGAACTGACAAATGTGGAGATATCCTCCTAACATTTTTTTCCAGCCTTCAGTGAACTTGTGTATCAAAAGTTATTTTTCCCTTTAGCAGAAATTGCTAGATTTTTGTAGACTAATACAGTTGTTATAATGAGCATAGTCCAATACGCTGTACAAGTGCTTTAACAGTACGGGCACTAACTGCAGGGAGAAAAAATCCAACTGGAAAACTTATGTTCTCCTTCTAGTACTTCAAATTTTCTTTTTTTTGTTGTTGTTGTTATTGTATAGATAGGAATAGATAAGATAGAGTATGGAAGTATCTATCTGGGTTAGTTTGGTTAAGTACCACTTCCCCAAACCAAACCAAACCAACAAAAAAGAATAAACCACAGTGGTTACAAGAACATCGACACACCATGCAGAATCTTTGAAATGTCCTTATGTCAAGATTAGTTTAAGACCAGACCTTCTGGCTATTCTTTGAGTGTGCATGAAAGATAATACATGAAACAACAGGTTTAGGCAGGAAAGACAGATATCCAGTGCTACCAGCTGGTGGAATATGAATGCAGCCATCATAGGAACTATAGGAAGATGTGATCCAGAGCTCACCTTCTGAGCTACACAGAGCCATGAACAGTGCTCATCTACAAGTCCTTTCATAGTCTTCCTGACTATGCCCATGAGCAAAGATAAAGTATACATATGTTTGCTGAACTCAAAGGAGATTGTCGCTTTTGTCTGAGAAGGAATGTCTTGGATAAAGAAGCTAGAATCCCACTGAGCTAGAGACCACCTATTACACACTGTATTGGAACAAACATGGAATATCTACTGCAATGAAACTGGTAAAATAAATGATTGCAGTCTTCCTAAATAGTAAAACAGAAGGTGGCTTTATTCCTGTTGGACTGCACAATAAATTTGAATCCACGGAAGAAAGAATGGATGAACTGCACGTATTCCCTTTTAGGCAGAATTGAGTTGAAAGTATTTTTCCATTAATGGAGAGAAGGTTTGTCTCATTCATTTAGTTCAATAAACAAAGTCAGGATAATTTCAATTTGTACATCAGAACAGGTGAATCAGAAATTAGGCCTAATTACAACTGGCACACAAATATGCACAAATACATACACACAAACAGATTCAACAAGAAACAGTTTCAGACTTTCAGAAATTCAAAGATGGAGAACTCTTTGTAAACACTCCTTTAAACTGTAGTTCAATATGTTATCTAATATTATCCTAAGCTTAACTCTTTGGCCCAGTAGGAAGGTAAAGACACAGTGTTGGTCATTTGCATGAAAAAAAAAAAAAAGGTTTTCATATCTCTACTCATCATGGTAGATTCATCTTAGTCAAGTTTTTCAGTCTAGCTTACAATCACCATGGCAAGGGAATATGTAATGTGAGAAGCCGTGACAGCAGCACTCCCTGTTATCACCTCCACAGCTGCAGTGCTTTGTAGTACTATAGAATGAAAACAGACAATATCAACTGGTGGAACTCCATGGAATGAAGCCAAGAGAGAGTGTTTGGGGATTGAGTCATCTTTTTTTTATTATTTTTATTTTTTATTTTTTATTTAGCTGATCAGATATTAGAAGTTTAAGTAAGGAACTAGTCAATTTATAGATAAACACACACCTCTGGAAGACTTACTAGTTTAATCTGATTTAAATATATCACTTTGGAGTGAGACAGAGTATTCTAGAAGTTGATTTTTCTCTACATAGATTACAAAGAGAGCAACAACTGTTACCCCGAAGTTAGTTGTTGAATACTTCTACACCTAAGTACACTTGAATGTCATTCTAGAACTCTAATATTTCCTAAGCCTTCATTACTTAGTAGAAGTGTATAAAAATAACAGTGATCTCAGTTTCTAAATAGCACCAAGCCTGATGGAGTTCAAGAAGTGTTTGGACAATGCTCTCAGACATATGGTTTATTTTTTATGTAGTTCTGTGTGGAGCCATGCAATGGACTTGATGATCCTTGTGTATCCCTTCCAAGACAGAATATTCTATGATTATATAAAAAGCGTCACTTGTATATAGCAGAACAATGAAAAACAGAATTAGACTTTTGGTTTCAGGGACAAATACTTCCTTCCAGTATGGGCAAATCGATCATTTTGTGAAGTTGGTCAATAGAGAAAGACTGTCCTATACAAAAACTACATTGTCCTTCACTTGTAGATAAAAGAGTTTGTTAGATAACACAAAGTGCCCAATCTTCATTTTGTGAGAAGAAATCTAAGTGGCTTACTAGCATGGTCAGATTGACCAGCATTAATTTCTCTTAGCATTAACCATTTAAGTAAGATGACTATTTGTATAGTTAATGGGAAGACACAAGCATCTGCAGAGAGAGAGTCAGCCCAGCTAAGATCTGAGTTTCTCTTTCAAGGCGTTCCTGTCAACTGCAGGACCCCTGGGCAATAAGTCCCTTAACAAAATAATTGCCTCCATTAGGAAGCATTAATCTGAGCCTGGCAATGCCAATGTTTTGGTTTGATAAAGACATCATGCATCCTCCTCCTTTTTCCGAGACACTGTGAAATTCATACTAAGATATGAAGGAATATGTAGATGATGATTTACAAGGAGGGATTAGAATAACAGTTAGTCCCACAAGGAAATGGGATGGGGATGAAAATAGAGATGGTGGGATGAGGGAGGTTAAATATTAAAAGTCTTACCTCCCCGTTCAAGAAACAATAGAGAACAGCAACAACAAAACCCTAGGTAAATGGGAGAGAAAAGAAAAACTAATTCAAACCCTTCAGGAAATGCTGGATAACAGCTGGAGTTTAATAAACAAACAAAACAAAGCATACACGTAAGTGAATAAACACGCAGGCTGAGAACTATGCATGCACAGTCAGAATAATGAACAGACAGACCTTTTTAACAAAAGCAGAATTCACTGTATAATCACCTGGAAAGATCCCAGTCCCAATTCAAACACAAGTCTCTCCCGCTTACTGACATTTTCCGGAGAAAAAGCAAACACCGTGTAGTGAATTCCAAACAAGGGGATAAGCAGTAGTGTAGAGCGAGCCAATCTCCTGTTACAATAGAGTGAAAGAACTTTAATGCAGCCTTGTAATAAACAGCTTGCGCTTTAATTAAAGCAGAAAACACAGAAACTATTTCATTGCTTCCCTTTCAGGGAATATATATGCCATATAATTATACAAACAAATATTCAGCGTTCCCATTTGTTCCCTAATAGTGATTTCACACACACAGTGTAGTTTGCTCCCACTTCCTCAGACTGGTACAATTATAGTAAATCAGTAATGTGTTACTCTCTGTACTGTTATTTTGATTTTTATAATTATAAGCAGGGATTTCTTTCTCCGTGAAGAAATTAATCTTGGTATGGGATTCAAACTACTACCACAAAACAATAATAAACCACTCATGAAATTGCGTAATTCCATTGGAGGGTTTGTCTGGGGGAAAAATAGTACTGATTTTCTTCAAGGTAGTTAAGGAGGTATATGGAGGACAAGGAAATCTAAAAAGCCAGAAAGACCCTCAGAAGTGCTCCATACTATTTTGAAATTCAAATATTCCACCTGCTTACCTGCATGGAATACATTGCAGGCTGATTTGAATTGGCTCATTACATGCTCTAAAATATCCTAAAAATTGCGTATTTTTCTTATGAATGAGAATTAGTATCTCCAAGAATTCTGATAACATGTCCTGTTATATCCAATACTAAACTAGAAGTGGGACATCAGTTCATTGCTATTGTCCCTCAGTCAACTTTGGGCACTGATGATGAAAAGCACATCACAGACCTTGCACCGAGATGGCACTTTGCACAAATGATGCCTGTCAGATGCAGACCAAATTTCAAGTCTGGGTGAAAGACCCCATAAACAGGAGAGCACAGTTCTTGCACATTATCACATTAAATGTTGGCCAAAAGCTTTTTAATAGGAGAAAGAAGAAAACACTGAAGTGAGTTGACATACAGAGTCTGCATCTCTGGTGCCCTCTGAAATAAGTTACATGGAAGTAACCCAGCGCGATAGACTGAAAAACCTTTCAAGGCCTCTTCTAGACCTCGCGCTCTATGAACATGCAGTCAGATTAATGAAAAGGAATGCTAACACTGTGAAAAAGATTATAGAATGCTATCTCCATGAAGAATGTAAAGAATATAATAGCATCTTAAGCTAGGAATGGAGCACAAAGAAATCGAATGGAGGTAGTAAACTGAATAAGCATTCTTTCTCAAAGTCCATTACACTTTCAGCACAGAATTAATTACAACAACAATAAAAGGATAAATGATACTTCGATTCAAATGTCACAACATAACTGTGGGTTATTAAGGCTTATCTCTCTGCAGCCATAGGGGATTCATTTCGGGAAAGATGCAGAGAAAAGCTCTTTCTATAGTCAGCTTTCTGGCATTAATTCTATCTGATTAGTCATAGAATTAGTTTGTAGGATCTTGAAATACAATGTCATCATCAACTTATTTGAGATGTTGTCTTCAACAGTGTCACAGAACTAATGAAGAAAATACATGAAATATAAGAAGTAGCACAACCTGAAATTTGTTGATGATTAAGATCCATCAATCTGTGATTCTGTGGTTCATCAAAAGGAAAGAAGGACTTTAATAATAAGAAAAAAACTGAGATGTTACTTGCGGCTGCACTGCCGCTGCTGAACTGTGTTTTTCTAAGAGCATTAGAAAGAAAACAGAATTAAAGCAACTGCTGTGAGATGGGTCAATTTATGTACAATGGTGAAATGAGGATGTTAAAGATAAGAATACAATGAAATTCTCAGGAGTGCAATGGGGGAATGGCATCCTCTTGACTGGCATCTTCTTTACTTCCCATATTCTTTCAGACAAGGAAGGAGCCTGAGGGGAAGATCCGATAGTGCTGAGGACAATAATCAATTAATGGGGTTTAAAGGGAAATGTTTGGTAGAGTTGTGTTCTCCAAAGGCATGGAAAAAGCTTTGTTTTCACCCCAATAGGTTGAGGAATGTTTCACAGTTATTTATTAAAAATAATAATTATTAAAAAAAGGTATATTTCAATTTTTGTTGAGGCGGACACTCTTTATTTTTTCATCCATTTATTTCCTAAAGAGCATCTCACAAATCAGACTCTCCAATAGTATGGAAAGTACATTCCAGTAGAATGTTAGTCCAGAAAGTCGCAGGCAATAGTGTTTCCTGTTTTTTCATATTCTGTTCTGTGTACAGAAAGACATCTTTATGGTAAAAGAAAGAGAAAATAGAAAGGTCATCTAACTTTGACCTGTCTCTGGAGGAACCATGCATTTAGTTTGTCATTGCAAATCCACATTTTTTCAGGGGACTGCTGAAGAGTACATGGATGTTACATAGGACACAACTAGGAATGAATTGGAAATTGGAAATGAAAACTCATTTCATGTTGGATTGTAGGCTAGAATTGCCAGTAATTTCTACTAAATGTTGTAGATTGTTCCTATTCCACATTTTAAAGCCTGATTCCAGAAGACGTTATGATGTTATGATCTAAATGAATGTAGTAACTATAGTTACTGTGATCTAAATGAATGTTGTAACTATGCCTCAGATGAACAAAATAAATACTTTGAGACACTGTGCAATAGGAAACAGGAACCAATGAGTCTGAATAGCTTCTTCCAGCCTCTACGAATGTGACACAGTTAATGTATATCTCAAGATTCAGAACTGCAGATATAACTGTAAGAAAATCTGGTTTGGGTATGTTAGGATGTTACCTGGTGTGAATGAAGGCAGCTATCAGAAAATACGAGCCTTCTACACCAGGGGGATCTGTAGCTCCAGAAGTGATTGTGTGAGGAACTCTGGTTTTAGTCTTGTTTCCATCATAGAGAAAATTACATCTCAGAGCAAACTCTCCAGATATCCCCATCACACTGAAGCTGTGTCTTGTGTCACTTCTAATGGGACTGGAGGTGCCTCCATTGGGCTAATTGCAAGTCCAAAAAATTGTGTCAGTCACAGACTGTCAAAAGAAGCAAAATATCTTCAAAACCACAGCCTCTAAAGAAGGACTGTGTACTTATGCTATTTGGGAAGTAGGAATTGCCTGGTTTAAGTGCTACGCCTTCAGTGGAATTAATTTGGCCAAACATAAACTTTTGGAGTGGTGAAATGAAGGCGTGTGGTGGTCATGTCAACAAGGTTTGGATGTACACAGTATAGATTTCCGTGTTTAAATTATTAATGTAATGTCTTTAAGACATCTGCAGAGGAAAAATGCACTTCCAAGGCATAGTTCTTGTCTGTTATAGATGTCTCTTTAAGTAGTGAATCCTGTTGTAAACTTCACTGATATATATTGAATGAATCTATTTATCAGAATGTATCTATTAAAGTTACTATTTTTAGGTAAATTAATTCTACACTTGCTTTCCCCTTACTGTCAGTAAAGAGGAACAGGCACTTACATGTATGGATGAATTATCTCCCTAAGGAAGGCCTTAAAATATCCCACCCTATGTTTCTCCACTGTCTACAAAGGGGATCTAGACTGAGTTTGTGACATGAATTGTGATATGTAGACTTGTAATGTTTAAATGAGAAGAGTTCTATAATTTTGGTGCTAACTTGGTGATGAATACATACAAAATTTCTAGCAGAGGTGTTTTAAATAGAAAGATAAAGAACAAAACATGAAGATACAGGATGCCATTGTTAGTATTATGCTTAGGAGACCTGCTGTTTAATAAACCAGAGTATCTACTTTATCTAAAGGATGCTAATATCAGTGAAAGTGACTTTCAGGAATTCCAGGACCCTCCCTGACAGACATGTGTCCCATCTGGAAGCTTAATCTACACAACTTTTGTATATCTGAGGAAACACCTAAACATATTGATTGTGACTTAATTCCTCCATGTATAAATCACATCTTCAGCACAAGGGCTTAAAAAGTAGTGGAGGGTTATGGAAATTTTCATTTTGGGGTATGAAAAAGATGATCTAATTTTGCTTATGAGAAGGGCAGAGAGTTTTTTCTGGCCTGCTGTAGAGGCTGAACTCCTCCTGCTGTTCATGAGGTAGAGAATTCCACCTCAGAGAGTTGTCAGTCCTTCGCACAAAGTTTGTTTCCCTGCAAAGGCCGAACAAGAAGCCCATATTGCATCACATTGCAGATTAAGTGAAGGAGTTTATATTTAAAAGTGTCTCCTCCTGAATGTACCTCTTATTTTTACCACTATTTCTGTTCGATTAAAGCTTCTCTCCTTGCAGAAAATGGACCTGCTGACTGCTTGTCTATTAGTCCTTATTTCTTTTCTCTGCTTTCACACACTATCAGATCATTGACCGAATCTTTTCAGCATCTTCACTGATCCATTTCTTAACTACCTTGAGGAGATGGAAAATCATAAACAGCAAATGCCCATTTTCATGCTTAAAATGGGCTTTGTTAGTGGGTAGACCAATAAAATAAGCAGCTACAAGTTATCAAATATATTTTTTTCCTTAATGATGTCAGCAAATTCTGTTCTTCAGCGAAATGCTGTCCTTCTGGATCACTGCAGCAGGAGATCCCTGAGTGCTGCTCTGCATTCATAAGCCTGCTGTACAGTTCAGGAGGACATCCATCGGAAAGCACACAATGTAAGAGATTTCAGGAAGGTACCCATCTCATCTAAATGAATCCCGTGGGCTTCTGGCACAAGTAACAGAGAGTGAGATGCACAATGAGAAAGTGATTAATTCTTGCCCCCAAACTAATACATTTTTTTCACTTTTCTAGCTGCCTTACCCTCCAGAGGCAAATCTCTGCAATGACTTCTGACTAGACACTGAATGTTAAGTTAGTATATTAAGCTAATATTAAGTTAACCATAGTTTATCTTCATTTCTAGGTGTATACTGTCGAAACTTCACTTCTTTCTACAAAAATAAGATGTTTTCCACCAGCTGAGAGTCTGATTGACTCAACCCTGCTCTACCCATGTTGTCTAGAAAACTTTGGGTGAAACATTTCCTCTCAGTATGACCAGAGATCAACACTTTCCTGTATAATAAAGAGCAACTATTAATAGTTTCTATACAGGCACTATCCAAAACCGTAAGAAGCATCAGAGATCATTACAAAATTTCAAAAAAAAAATAGCCTTAAAATCCTTGATCATGGTGCATCAGCAAAAGCACAGAGTAACAAAAAATTCTACATGCAACAAGAACCAAAGGAGTGCTTGCTCTCCAGTTACTACCGCTCTGCTCATATCAAATCATTTACTTGCAACATGCGTCATACAAACACAGTAATGTCACAGGATTGAGTACACTTACAGGGTAATGGTTGATAGTTCTGACATCTTGCAAGAGTGCTGGTTAGCCCTCTTAGGTTTACAGTAGCATTTCTGAACGCAGCTGCTAAATATGACAAGATTAGCATTTTTTTCAGCATATCGTGAACAGGCCAAGGTAGGTCACTTTCAACATATTTCATGAGACAAATCACAAAGATGGAAAGCGGACACGACAGGATGGAATTACAGCACAAACCAGCTGCTTGACTGAAGCAAAAAAAGAAACAAATCAACGTAAAAATAAAATGCACTGGCAATCGGGATGCGCTGACTCACAGACAAATCAAAGATCGAACAACCTGGAGGCAGGCGGGCAGTGTTACACGTCCAAAACACACACGGCCTTTGCAGTCTGGTAGTGTACAGAGGGTAACAGAACAATATATTAAATGAAAGTTGACTGCACGCTTGTAGAGAACGTTTAAATATAACATAAACTTGTAGGATGGAAACTAATCTCAGGCAAAGTTGGATCAGCTGTTCTTCCTTTTCACACGTAGGTACTCGTGGTGGTGTGAATCTCTTTTTAAGATTCCTAGCCGAGGGCATCACAGCACTTCTTTGCCCAGCTTTCTTGACGTATGAGCTCAGGATGCAAACTATGTCTCATTGCTGATTCAGAGGTACCTCTTATTTTTGTCTCGCACACTAAGGGAGGTGGGATGATAAAAGCAGCAGGCTCACACAATATGGACCAGGACCATGATCCTAGCACGCTGCACTCTAGAAAGGGCTACTATGGAGTATGGGATATTTATATTTAAAATTAGCCAGATAGAAGCTAATCTGACTCAGCTATCAAGAAGGGTAATCTTGAAACAACATGGGAAAGCACTGTGAAGGATGTGAGGGAGAGATATTTCTCAGCTGTTGTGACAGACTAAAAACCATGAGAAATGAAAATAGGATTTTGTTATTGACATTTACAGGGGCATTTTTCTTGTTTGTTTCGTTTTGTCCCCAGTCTATGGTTACTTTGGTGGAATTCACCTCAAGGAAGGTTGGATGTCTAGGTGAGATCGACATCCATGCTCCATGGATAATCATCAAAGGGAATACGCAGTCAAGAGAGAAGTACACACTTGCTGGTTAGGATATACCTGCCCTATTCTGGATGTCCACTTTAGAATGGGATGGACAACAAGGTCCACTAACTGCCCTCATTAAATCTCCAGTGACTATAACAGATACTCTGCCCACAAGGCAAGCATCTATCTTTATTCAGATAAACCAAACTCTGCTTTTGCTGCCCTGCTAATATGCATGGTCTAAGATTTGTGTTCACTCAGACATAAATGGAAGAAGCACTTTATAAGTTGAACCATGAAATAAAATAAATTGAAAACAAATTAAGATTCGGTCTACTGCCGACATTTTAAAGTAATTTCCATTTAATGGAGATTTCTGGATTTGGTTTTGCTTTCCCTTTGGGATAATCAAAAACTGACACTATTATTAGATATTATAGCTTAAGAGCTGGAAAAAAAAATACAGTATTGTGGAATGGAAATATTCAGCAGACAGAAAAAATAACTGCGTTTCAATCTGCTAAAAGAATGCCTTTTATTGGATGAAGTTGAGAAAGTAAATACAGAAATGACTGTTTATTTTACAGAATCATGTCTGTGATAAAGACCTGCAGTTCTGCTATCTTTTACAGAACTGAGCTGTGCATTAATTGATATTTAAGACTGACTGAAACTGGGGATGACAGTTTTAGGTAAAGTTTCTCTCTACTATGGCGGAGACTTTCAAAAGCAATGATGGATTTTGATAGTCTCATTTTTGGATCACCTCATCTGAAACACATTTTACCAAAACAACTCAGCATGTGCTGGGAGAGCTAAAGCTCATGGAGGTGTTTTGTGGCACATAACCTGAAAAGGAACTGCCTGAAATCAACAATCACTTTTAAATATCTCAGTCATGGGGTGCTGTAATGGTATGTTCTCTTCAATGATACTCTTAAGCTGCAGAGGTAATCTGGAACAAAAAAACCTCCATTGATTAAGACCTGTTCCTTTCTTGATTATGCCCTGTTTTACATGGCAAGGTTTGATTTTCATCATGGTGAGTATAACTAGCTTGACAGCATTTGTTTTTCTGATGCAATTACCAAAAGGTAATACTTGATTCTGTAGATAACTACTACTCTACTGCCAATGAGGTTAAATTCACATGTGGGCTTTTAATGGAAAACTACCTGATTAGGAAAACGCGAGTATTTTAGCAGGCTGTTAGCACTGCTTTCTGCCATTCTATCTAATTCATTTAGAAACATCTCCATGTCGTCAGAGATTATAAAGTTACCCAAAATCTTTAGAACGCAGAACTGACAGAAGTTTTCCTCTTTTTTTTCCCCCCACTTTTAGTTGTTCTATTATTTATTAATTTTTAAGCAAAGTTGAAATACTGATGGAAAGAAAGGGAAAAAAGAGGGGAGAGACAGAGGAGGCAGGAAACAAAAAGGAGAAAAAATTGGCAAAATAAGAGAAAAAATAATATACATGAGACTACGGAAATCAAAACATTAGACGAATTAGGGCAGGATTCTCAGATCTCTGTAGGCATAGACATAATGGAACTGGTCACATCTAACTACATGTGACTAAGAAGGATTAGAACCATCTCCTTTATCTCACTCAATCACAGAAAGAATTGAGCAGTTCCAGAGGTTGGGTTGACCTATGCAACAGAGGCATCTAAGACATACAGGATGCATTGTCTTATGGAGGTGCCCTGGTCTCCCAGTTTGACCATAGACAACAACTAGACTGCTTAGATTAAATACGAGACTTTAGACAGCTAAAGGCAAACAAGCTGAGTCTCACCGCATGTGTCCTGTGCATGGACTGCAGCTGCATCTGGGAGGAAGAGGGAGGGTGCTAGGGTGGAAGGGGAAAGAAAATGTTAAACATTCCCAGGATGAAATGAGTGATGCATGACGTGGCTGAAGACCATCTTGTCAGACTGAACACCCTGCTGCTGTTAATGGAGATGAGACCGTATATAAATCTGCGGTTGTTGCAATTCAGTCAAGGCTTTGCAGGTTTCTCAGAGGTGCTCAAGAGAGCTAAAATGAGAATGCTGATTCAGAGGAACAATTATTCATTTTAACCAAGGCTTTGTTGATACATAATGAAAAATCAGGGTTCTGGGTTTAGGTCACTAATAAAACATGGGGAATGACAGTTTGTGGCTTTTTTTCTGAACATGCTGAAGGTAAGGCCTTGGGAAAATAGAATAAACATAGAAATTAAAGCTGTGTCTCAGTAAGAACCTTTTTGCACCCTGCTCAGATACTTCTACATAACCTCACTATAGATAGGCACCTTGGGCACTGAAAAAGAAAAACAAAACACAAAGTGTAGCAGTAGGAAAGGAATGCAGAAACAAATCAGTGAGATAAAGTACTGAAAATGCAGTACAGAATTAACCAAAATTAAAGTAGAAATTTTGCATGGTAGAGAGAATAGAAAATATATATATTTATATGCAACCCTGCCATCTATTATTCATGCTTAATATTTTCTTGGATTTTTTTCCTTTGCTACTAGCTAAGGAATTTTTGCAGCTAGACCAAAACAAAAACAACCTTTAGAGAAATCCTGGATTTACAGATTGGATGTGGGCAGAAAACAAAGGCTGTGCAATTCCACCTTGCAGCAGTGACACAGCATGCAAGCGGACTCATTCACCACCCTCATCCAGACACAATGAACAGCACTGGTGCTCCTCTGTAACACTGTTCTTTAGTGTAACTTTTGAAGCTTACATTACAGATATCTGCCTCTCACCTTGTCATCCTGTGCTCAATTTGCAGTCCATAGTGAGAAACAGACCATAAAGCCAGATTTGTCTGGCCTATTTTAAACATCTTGTTTCTAACAAAAGGAGTTGTAATCAATGACTTTCTTAATGAACTGGGTAGATCTCTACTGACTGCTCTGAATAAAGCTCTACGATTGAAAACAGGTCTGTAAGTCCAAGTCCAGTCATGTTTTGAAGATCTCAGTCTAGTTACCTATGGATCTACTTCCTATTGCTGAAACCATTAAACTGAAAAACTAACTCCTGACATCTCTAAGGGATCTGAGATATTTTAGGGTCATCTTCTGTCTCGTAGGAACTATCTGGAAACAAGTTTGGATAAAAAATGCAAAGTATTACATTTCCTTCACACTCTTTTTCCAAATAAATCAGTTGAAATCAGTTGACTAAAATGTATGTAGGTTTTTTTTTTGTTTTTTTTTGTTGTTGTTTTTTTTTTTTTTTAATCTGGCTTCTTGGTCTCTTATTCTTTGAGGGATCTTCCATTGGTTTAACATGAGGGAAGTCAGTTTTCTTTCTCTTTTCTGTTCTGAGTAGATGTGTCTTACACAGCTCAGTAGATTTTTCTTTATTATCCCCAGTGATTTGGAGGACCACAAAGATTTTTGCTTTTTGTTTCTGTGTACTTCAAGATGAAAACGAAGACGTAGGAATTCTCACAAGATTGTTCAATGGATTTCAAAACTACCACACGTAAAGAAAATGTGGAGAAAAAAAATTCACCAAAAGTAGATCTAATCATCATAAATGAAAGCCAGTATGGTAATTACAACAACAACAACAACAAAAAAATGACATGGAAATGGTATATCTGTGTGGAAACCACCATCACCTCTCCAGAGGATGAAGCTGGATTACTGATTGCAGACCAGAGAGGCAGTTGAAAAGAGATGTTTAACAGTAATGAACTGAAACTGGAACTTCTTGGCCAATAATTTTGACTTTTGCCCAGAACTGAATCATGAGGATGCAATGGAGAGGTCAAAGAGTGCCAAAAATCTGCTCTACCCTGCTCATTCTTGACTTTACTAACACTTATAGCTGGTCATGCTAGGATGGAAAAAGTAATTGTCATGCACAGAGCTCAGAAAGTGAAGAGATAAAGCTTAGTGTTTAGCTGTGCTCCAGAGAAGAAACTTGGTACTAAATAATAGAATACTTTCATCAAAAATAGACTTTAAATAATCTGTAACTTTGAAGTTACACGCTCTGATCCTTCCTCTATTTTAACTCTGGAGACCGTATTTCCACAAACTAGGCTATTCCACTGGCTCTAGAACCTAGACTAATGTCATGCATGACGAAACAATTTTGATAGAGGTGCACTAACATACCTTCAGGGTAGAATAGCATGTTTATTGAGAAAAATGTACTGCAGCAAACAAGATACTTAAGTAGTCTTCAATTTAGGTTTACACTTTAAAACGATAACTATGCATGCCCAAATCCAGCCACTAAATATCTGAGAATGTGATTAGCCTATGCCTCACTGTCTTTAAACCAAGGAAACGAGTAAAATCTGCAGTGCATTTATTGTCTCAAACTGACAGAAGTGGACATTCAAGCATTACAGACAGATCTTAGCCTGGTCAGTTGGCAGAGCTCAGCACTGGAGTGACTACATCGAGTTCATATAATTCACAGCTCTGTGGCTACAGTGACATTGTAGTGCCTCACCTGCCTTGCTCACTAATGAATAATCCTATAGGCAATGATCCAAGTTTCAACCTATCTCCTTAACCATTCTTAATGAAAAAAGAAAACAAAGCCTTTGTTGAAAAGACCTGGCCTTGCAGACTTATAATTAGCCAAATAATCCCAGTGTTCATCAGAAATGTGTAAGATGAATTACAGTTTGGAAGCTCTCTCTGTAGTGACACTGGTGCACAGCAGCTGAAGTACTAAGACTAGGATGTAAGATAAATGTACAACCTTATATTGGCCCAATCAGAGGTAAAATATACTTTGCTAAACCAGTTTCTTTAAGACTGAATTCAACATTGAGCCATCATAATCTGATAGACTTTGAGTGCTTGTACTCTCTATGGCAAGAATTTGTTCTGTACAATTAACCAGTAACCCAGTTACCACCACACAATTACTACTATGAACAACGTCACTCACAGAAGCCTCATTAGAAGTTCACTCTTCCAGACTAAAACAAAACAAAACAAAACAAAACAAATTCTTCACTGTCTGCACCATTCTTCTTGTCCCTTCCATACCTCAGGCATTAAGGGACTACGTCCTGGCTAGGATATGTCTACAAACCGTAAATCAAATAATATGAAGCATGTTAGTTGCTAAAGTGACACAAGAAATCAATGGTAAGGAAAAGCAGAGACACTGAGGGAAATTCAAACTCCTTTTGTGAATGGTAGCAAAGAGTGAATGGAAAACCATGGATGCTGTTGTTCATCAAACTGTGACATAAATTGAAAGCACGTTCAGGATCAGAGATGTCAGAATTATTCCCCATTCTCTGCAGTCTTGTAACAACTACCGCATGGCCAGTTGCTTCCACTCTCTCTTTTAGCTTTACACTAAGTAACCAATTTCAAGAAATAAAGGTGCAAATCTGGAACAAGAAAAATTCCAAGTTTCTCCCTTCCAGCCTCACAATGCCTTCAAAACAACTATCATAGTTATGAGCAGTGCAGAAGGGAGAGGGAAAAGAGCCTTGTTTTGTCATGCCTGGATTCTCCTAAGTTACAGAATCACGGAACCAGAGGGGACTGGAGAACATAACTGCACTCAAATTGATGGCATTTTATGAAGACACATTGCCTTTTGGTGGCAATTCATGAAGACATGTTGCCTTTAGCACTGGACATTCTCATTGCTCACTGACCTCAGTGACAACTGAAGTTTATCAATGCAGATCAAAATTACATTAATCACCAAGGTGAAGTACAGTAACTTCAGAAACACATCTGAGATCTGTACGTCATTTTATTTAGGAAGCCTACCTTAGTTTTGTTAATTAGTAACTTGAATAGATGGCTAAAGTTATAGAGATTTAGTCGGTGTAGTTGGTTTCTTATGAAAGGAAGAAGTTTTATATTGTGCACATTGCTAAAGTATTTGTGGTCTTATAAAAAGCAATGCTGGAACTATTCTGAACATATATATGGCATTTCAAATAATATATGTGTAGATAAGGGCATATATTTATGTGTGTCAAAAGGCACAAACACATATATAATGTTGATCTGAGCATTCAGTTATCGTGAGTGCCATTCCACACCAACTATGGCTGTTAAGCCACAAGATTTTAGGTACCACAATGTTGAAATAAACGTGATGCTGTCTGTCCTCTCCCTCACTGACGTACACATCTCCATCCTTCTGGAGAAGGGCTATGTGGCAATGAATTTTTTTAATAACACAAACACTCATTTCTTAGCTAGCCCTTGTAACAGACAGGATAAAAAAGTTTGTGTTTTGATCATTTAGGACAGTCTGTGGACACAGAACTTCATTTTCTGAGACTGCCACAGAAGCATGATAGAGTCAAATGGCAATTTTGAGTCGCTAATTAACAAATGTTAAGCAAGAAACTTCAGCAGATTTCAAAATATTCAGCTAATTTGTGAACCATGTGAATCAGAGTTGTTTCCTTTGTCCACATATGCATTGAAACCATGAAAGAACCTATAAAAATACCTTAAAGCAATGTGCACAAACAGTGTTTAAAGACAGAGTTGTCCTTTTTCCATTCCTATTACAAAATAGAAAATAATTGTCAGCTTCCACTGTATGGATGTCTCCTGTGCAGGCCAAGGCACAATGGACTTGCACTTTAACCACCTTCTAAGGTTTTAAAATAGCAAAAGCAGAGCATTTTTTAACATTTTGTTCATCACAGGTGATCTTGTAACCACAAGGAACAAGTTTTGTGATCAGTGGTTTCAAAATGAGAGCCTGTCAAACCTCCAGCAAAATGTTTGTATATCACTGGAAATGGATGGAATTCCCTTTAAAAATACTGACTTGCTCTTCTGGAACATCCCTCTGCTGAGTGATGTACAAAATAAAACCTCTTTCAAGGTGGACAAACTTTTAGGCCTGATCCCATCAGCATGGTAAGAATGGAAAAGATGCACACTGGGTGAAAAGTAAACCTTGGGGCTGGGAAGATGAATGTTTAAGGTCTTCTATTGCCACAGGCACCTGGCTAGATTTTAAGTAGCCACTTCTGTATGTTAGGCCTCAGCTGCTAAACAGGAGCAACACAGAAGCATTAATACACAGTATGTTCTGTGCTGATTGACTTTATACTTCTTGAGACCTCAGTCAATCTATAGTTGGACCATCAGAGCAGAATTTTCAATTACTTTACCTGAAAATAAATAAATTCCTGTGCAATCATACTCTTGCTAATTATGGTTCGTAGCCTACATGATCTTAGATTCCTACGGATTTTATTCAGTTGTTTGTTGGTTTTTTTTTCACATCCCTACCTGAAAAGGTTTGGCACAAATGAACACTCCCATCCTCTAAAAAAACCTAACAAACAAAATCAAGGACAACTTACCCCTCCACACAAACACACACAAAAAATAACCCCCAACATAATTGTTTTCCTTAGGACATGCCAGTGAAAAGTTTAGTAGTTGTGAATGAGAACATTTTGTCTAGAACATTAAACAAATTCATCAAGAATTGATTGAATCCAAGTAGTAGAGACCAGCTCTTGTACTTCTTAGGAATGAAAACTAGGTCACTGGTGACCATTCACTGACACCAAATGATCACTGTTTGTGTTTTCCGTTGTATTTTCTTGTGGTAGAAATGGGTTAACAGAGGGACATGAGACCCCTTCATTATTGGGTTAGTGGGCATTCCAGCACCCAACTGACAATACCTGACGTTTGGAAATTAAACTGCCCTGCTAACAAGTACACCATTCATCAACCACCTGCCCTTTTCTTGTCAGAAGTGAGACTTCTTTCCATGAGGTCCCTGTCAACAACTGTTAATGCCGGCAGTCTGAGCACTTGCAGCAAGACAAAGCAGTAGCAGAATGAATCATTGAGTGTCCAGTGACTTTGTAGGTGAACTGCAGAGGAGTGTTGTTTACCAAAACATTTGTGTTACAACATTGCTTCTCCTGCCCTAACCCTCTAGGTTGCACCATAGGGAAAATCATACCTACCTATGATATATGCCATGTTTCTCCTTTCTTTCCAGCAAGATGCTGATTGGAGGAATGACGTAGACCTGAATTAGCTAGGTATATGTGGGGTTTATTTTCTTTCTCATTGAGCTTTCAACATGTGATACAAAATTTATGATGCAGAATCTGTTAAAGCAAAAGCAGAAACAAGCTTCCCCCTCCCAGGTTATACTATTCAAGACCAAAAATAGAAGAAAGAAAAAAAAATAAGGTTTTTTTTTCCGGTCAAATGTACTTTGATACTTGAAAATGAATAAATAAGCAAAGACTTGATGGAAATGTGTGGGCCTTTTTAATCTTAAGGATAATTCCAGCATGCATCTACACCATGCATATCTACTTCATTACAGCAAGAGTTTATGGTACCAATGTCATTAGAGGATCTTCTGCCTATGGTGAAGGTTTCAACAATGCAACTATGCATTTGGATGTATGCATTTGCTCTTGGATTCAAGTTTCTGTAGACATTTCTAGTGGAATATGGCTTTCAGGGAGGTGAATGTACTTTATAACCATTTGATTGAAACTAGGATGCTCGAAAGCAAATTCTGACAGACCATATTGCACACTGTTGACTCACAGGAAAAACAATGAAGAGTCATTTATTAACTATTTCCTAAAATCCCGGTTCGGGGACTGATATCTGAATATCTGTGCATACAACACTGATGTGACACGCTGTGTGCTAAGCCAGCTAGGTTGTGTAACGTTGTGACTATTGTGTTTCCAGTCCCCATATTTCCAGTGTGAGTGCACACTGGATTTATTGACGCCTGATGAGGTGCTCCTTAGCTTTCAGTGTCCCTAAATAGTTTACTACTTCTTCAAAATACTTTCAAACTATGCAACTGGATACGGCTAAAAATCAGGCTGTGTTTCTCTGTGGAAGTGCACTATGTAAAATCTACCTGGGTTGAACATACAAGTATGAAGCCAAGATCCTTGTACTACAGGATTAGCAATGTCATGACTGTAACTACAGTAAATTAAAATTCTTTGTGCAATTCATTTACCAAATGGGGCCAGAAATCCATCTGGACTATGAAGATAGTCATTTAATTCAACAAGGAATACGAACAGTGTCACTATTTACTTCTCAAGCAACTGAGGATATCAGACCTTCTCACTCAGACAAAAACCTGTTGCAGTTGCATTACTGGGTTTGTTTTGATGCTTAATTTGGAGTAATTATTCAGGACTGACACAAGATTAACTGAAACCAGAACATGGTCCAAGAAACAAATATATATGTCCTTTTTTTTATGGCTGTCTGTTCACTTCTAATACTGAAAGGTAAAAAAAACCCAAAACATTATGTTGACTAATGGGAGAAAAGATGAACGTTGCTTGGAATTCATGGCTGGGGGAAAGGAATCCTTGAAGTAAAAATACAAATTAGTAATGGTGACTTATTTTCTAAGTTCTACTGCAGCTGCTTACATGTTTTTGACAAACCTAACCCCCAGTCATTTCAAACACAACGAGGAGTGTATATCAAGAAAAAAACAGTAAAAACAAGAACTGAGTTATAGTTCTCCCACAGTTGGACATGTTCTGAGCTGCTCAGTAAGAAATGGGCTCAGCAGCACGCAGGCAGCTCGGAGGGGAACAAGGTGTGTGATGGAGGATTGGATGGCCATGAGACTGCTCAGGAATGACTGAACATACAAGCTGGTATCAAATGGAAGTTTACAATCTCTACAGCATGTGACTGCTGTAGAAGATCATTAGGAACTGGCTATGTTTCCAAGTTTTTGTCAGCCTAAAGGCAAAGGCTAATGCATGTAATAATCATCAGGAAGGCTTTTAGAGAGAAAGCAAATTTTTAGGGGAACGAAGGGCTCATTACTGCTCTGTGAATTACACAAATTATTATTATTATTTTTTAAAGCAAGTCTTGCCATCTCTGGTGGCTACAATGTGTTAATTAAGCATGAGTTCCCTGGCAGTGAGATCTTCTGTTGTGTTCCTGTCATAGCTCGCAGCTAACTTCAGTAGTGGGAATTTTTAATTAGGAGTGCACAGTGGTAACAATATATAATTAATCTTTGGATTTAAACATATCCCTAAGGCTTGTAAAGTTAAATACACGCTTAAGTGATTTGCAGAATTATGACCACAGCGTATATAAAATGGAACTGGATCCAGATTTTCCAAATAGAAAATGATCATTAAGAGGGCCTGAACCTAAGCATGTGCCATGTATATAAGAAAATTAATCTTCTCTGAAGCCAAAAACCAAATTATTGTGCTCTACCTTTTTCTTTCTTTGCTTTTGAGAGCCAAAGTCCCTGAGTTACAGGTGTATAATAGACAACATGGGTGGCTTCTAACCACTGTTGCATTTGCTCATAATCTGATCATGAATTATTCATAGGCAACTTGTGGGGAGCCAGGGGTCAGACTCCAACATAATCTTTTGAATCCGAAGTGTCTGAAGACTCTGATGCAGCAAAATGTTTTGTTATGTGCCTCATTCTTCTCTGCTGAGCACATAATCACTGCAAACATTGCGTGAGATTTCAGTTTCTTGTTCTTGCCAGGAAAAGCGAGGGACTGTTTCAGCATCTTTCACCTCCACTGGTGGAAGTGTAAATTAGACAACAGCTGAAGGTTTAAATTCTCCTTTACAGCTGTGCATGAAGGTGGATCTAGTGAAAAGCACTCTCCTGGTTGCTCGGGCTCAGCCGCAGTGATGGAAGCCTTGGCTACAAGGCCGTTCCAACAAGTGGAAGATGGACAACAGAGCAAATCTCAGTTACTGCTATAGTTTTTATGTGTTGTCACCTCTAGAAATGGGCTGAGCACCCTTCGTCAACCACAGCTCATCAGTCTTGTGAACTAGGTACTTAAATATGTCATGGAATAAAGGTCTGGATGAACAGTTTGGTCTGATGGGATGAACTGAATGGGAAATTGAACTACTTTTTCTTATTTTTTTCATTGTAAAGCCAGTGATTCTGTTGAAGCCTGTAGTGTTCAGCCAGATACTGCAGGGAAGAGAACTTTACTATGAAGTTCTATTTGTTTGCCTTTTTCTCCATGCAAATAATATCTGTGATTTCAAAATGAGAATGGAGAAACATTCCCATTTCACTTGGCAGGTTTGAACAGAACAGCAGTATTCTTAAAACAGCCTATCAGCACGAGGAGATAAGGTTCAAACAAACAGCCATGAGCATGCATTTCGTTTGGGGTTTATCAGCCTACTGGGAAAGGACTGGAAATTTTCAATCTGTATTTTGCATTTTTCAGTGATAATAAAATGAGCTTTAAACAGTCAGTAATATGGAACAGCAAAATAGGACATGGAAAATGTTTATTTATGGACGACAGTCTAAAATGCTGCAGAGATTTCAATATGGTGACATAACCATTCTATGAGCTGTCCTTGTCCTTTTCTCCTCCCTTTTCAGAGGAGATGTATGCACAAATAGCACGTATGCCTGGTGTATATCTGCATAGACTTATTCACTGCATTTCTGTGTGATACCTCTGTTGTTGGGTCTGTTTGGATAAACAACACTCCACTTCATAACACATACATAAATGCAAGATCGATTTACACGCACCCATTTATAAAGTTGCAAAAAAATATGAAAAAATAATGGCAGCGAATGAAACAGAAAATATGATGTTTTTCTCTTGGTTTTAGTTGCTAACTATACACATAGGAAAAAATCTCAGTAAAACTCAGTCACCATATTGATCAAGAATGATAAGGATGTTTCATCATCTCATCAAATCGCGGGAGCCTGTGGCATGCTGTGCTCCATACGAGTGAGATGTGCAGCAGATAACAAACATGCAGTCAGCTGGTCTTAATCATAGCACCACAGAATCACTCAGGTTGGAAAAGACCTTAAGGATCATCAAGTCCAACCACGACCTAAACCATACTACCCTAACTCTAACAACTTTCTGCTAAATCTTGTCCCTGAGCACCACATCCAAATGGTTTTTAAACACATTCAGAGATGATGACTCAGCCACCTCCCCGGGGAGCCTATTCCAGTGCTTAATCAGTATTATCCCAGCACATCTTGGGTGCTAATTACACTTAAACATCTGGCATTTGACCTCCCAGCAGCACACTACATGGGAAGTCTTCATGAAAACCATAGGGAAACTACGCATGGGAGACAAGGTACTCACTACGCTTTCTCCTGAGTTCTGAAAATAAACATTTGAGTAATTAATTTATTCTATTACTTATGTCTAAGGAAAATGCCTGAGCTCATAAAAACCTGCATGGAAAACATCTGTGTTGTTTAGACTGGGAAGCCATGAAAACACCAGAAGTGCTGCCCCACTCACTAGTTATTCAAAATAATTTTGTATACAGATGCATGCACTCCAAATAGAAACAGAACCTGCCTCAAATGACCAACCTCAATCCTATAATAAGGTGGAAGAAAAGGATATAAGCTTTAAAACAAGTTTTAATACAGTTCTAAAACTTGCAATTGAAAACTTTCAGGATTTCTTTTTCTTTTTTAACCAATTCTAAGTGGGGAATCGTTTAGCTTAATTGGAAGAGATTCAATGATACCAGAAACATGGACATAAGCATAAGCAAATTTAGGAGATCTAAAATAGAGTTCAGGCTACAGGTCCTGACATCCTTTCACCAAATCTCATTCCTTTCAGTGAACACTGTACCATACCTATGGAACACATGAAGCACTAAAATCTGTCCCGTGAGTGTAGTAATATTTATGCCTGGTCAGTACGTTAATTTACAGATGACTGATCTGTAAATAATATGTAGTATTATTTAATCCAATATTTATGCTTTCTTCTGTTTTTTTTTTCTTCCCTCAACTTTTTACAAAGGATCAAAGCCAGTGTTAAAGTGCACTTTGGTGAATTTTGGACTTAAGAAAATTCTAAATCAACCAAATAGATTGAGTGACTCCTTTAAAAATCAAATTAACTCCGATGTCTTTTTTACTTTTTATTTTTTCCTATGTGTATATTAGAAATCTCAGCTGATTACTGCTTCATTTGTACTTACAAATAAATGCTGGATTCATTGCCTCCAATATCAGGTGACTGGAGTTTCTGCACAAGTATCACAATGATGCCAATAAAAAGCACAAAGTTTATCTGGGGGAAAAAGAAAGGACATTACGATGACCAGGTTTGAGATGAGACTTTCTGTCAGCCCTTTCTTGAAACTCCTGACTTCTGTTACTTTCTCTCCACTTGGCTGGATCTATTCCACAATGAGATGACCTCTAATGTCTTTTTTTTTTTTTAATGTTTTTCTTCATATCTTTTTTTTTTTTTTTACCTCATCCTGAGCATCTTCTTTCTCATAGGTTCATATTGCTATAACTACAGTTTTAAAACCCTGAAGAAGAGCAAAAGCAGATCTGGTTGTCACCAACCAGCTCCTTAAGGCCAGAAGAAAACAGGAAATTTAAGGTTTTATGTTGTTTGGTTGAACATCTCTTTCAGAATAATTTTTCTATCTACTTTCCTATATGAAGACTACAAGTGCTTGGAGATGCCTAATATTATTAGTTCAGTTACAATGAATGTGTCTGAAGGTTACTGTGCTTAAGATAGCTGTCCAAACTGTTAAAAGGAAAAGAACTGCACCTGATGTAGACATCTGTCTGTTTATATTCCCACAACACTCAATGGAGACCTTGCTGACACTGTCACTGTAGTATGGAGAGGACGTTAGCATGCCCAGAAGTAGGTACCAATGTCCAGTAAGCTAAACAACTCATCAGGTGCCAAGAACCATATTTATTTGGTGCTCAATTTAATTTACTATCTGGAGCAGCCCAAAGTCATTTAAAGATTCCTACTCCTTCAGATGCAGAAGCTGGAGATCAAATGGGGTAAATCAGAGACAGCTCTGTTGTCCGTACACGGGTACCTTGCATCATTTGAATAAAACCAAAGGCTGACAGTAGAACATCTTGCACTACATCCACTACACTGTTTCAGATCTAATATTACATACAATAATTTACCTGCAAAGTAAATTGCATCCTACAAACCCAGTTCAGTTTCCTAGGCACCTCCGTCTAGTGTTACTTTAGATGTCCCCAAGAGCATGGTCCTTTCTCTGCCATCCCAAACGATTCCTAAAAACAAATGCCCTAGATGCTGTAGGATCTGACATATGGCATTTGGTGCATTTGTTTGAGCAACATATGTCCATACAGCCTTTGACCACAGGCAACATCATTTAATTTGTCCTGCATCTCCTTGGCATTATGTATTGATCAGAAGCCCAGCACAGCTAATCCAGCATAGCTTGTGAGGTCACTGCAAGAAATTGCATCAATTACTCTCCCTTGCAAGTGCTGAGGAAGGGCCTCCTCCAAGTGCTACTTACCATGATTGACCCAACCACAGGACCCTTGATCACCCACCACAAGGCAGTGTTGTCATTCATGTCCCAGCAGCTGCGGTCAGCGATGGCGGAATGGGGTGGGGAAAGAGGAGGAAAGAAAAAAGATTAAGACATAACATGGAAGTACATAAGCTTGCAAACATTTTTAAGGGGGCAGAGAGTGGGATGTTGGCTTTGTAGCTATATTGCCTCTGTGCTTATTCCTGTGTCCACCAACCATAAAATTTTGGAATTACCCATTAGGGCCAACATCTCTGTAGAGAGGGTAAGAAGACAAGAACACAGGGTTAGCAGACAAAAAAGGCCCAGGGTTAATGGACACAAATGTTCCTGACTCTGACCTGAGGATTCTGACACATTTCTAGCACACCAAGATGTACCAGGCACTAGTCACATACATATCCAGGATTGATTTTCCACTCACTGAGGTGCAAGTCCTACCAAGGAGCAATGATTCATCTGAGAAGCTTCGAGTTGTAGGCAACAGTTGCTGTCACCTCCTTTTTTAAGCTGTTTGGAGTGAGTGCTCCTAAATCAAATGGCATTTCTACCTCAACATGGACAATCTTCTTCCAGATTCATTGAAGGATTATGCTGAAGTTTATTCCATCTAAGTGCATTTGGATATTTACCCATGGAGCAAATTAATTACAGGACCCATATATACATGGGTTTAAAACTGTATTTTTAAGCTAGAAAAGCAGTAATAATGAAACAAGAAATGTTATTTCCCCTGCCACATCACACCACCCCCACTACACTACTTTAAGTCATTAAAATTTTGATTGCCAGTTAAAAAACATATTTTATTTGTCTCTGCTTTGTTCCTCTCCTGTTTCCCTTCTGGAAAACATAAAAACACAGAAAAATGCCTTTTCTGTACCTGCAGTTCTGAGAAGGATGGTTTCTTTCCCTCCCACTGGGACAACAGCCAAAAGTCCCAGCAGTGGTTGTCATGGTACATTTGTCAGGTGCCAAGTAACCATTTAGAATTGAACATTGCTGATCCTATGAGAGCTTAACACAACTTTTGTGTCATTCAAATGGTAGTTCGGTGACATTTGGCAGGGGGGGGAAATGAAAACCTGTACTTTAAACAAAACTATACACAGCTTTAAGCATGAGGCAGCAGAGCTCAAATTCCATCATCCAAGTTAAAGTGAGAGAAAGTCCAAGGAACTGAGAGCTACGTCTGGTTTAGAAATTTCAGTTGAATTTGATAAATGCAACATTTCTAGATTCTCATAAAGCAAACAATAGGTATGTATCTGGTAGAGCAGGGGAGAAGAAAGCAAACGTAAATATGGGATGTTCAATTTGCAAAAAATTACATACTTTTCTCTCTGCCCAAAGACTAAAAGCTTAAAATCTCCCTATAATCTATGGAACTGATAGCTGAGATTTTCAAATACAAAGTACCATTCCTGAGTTATCTCACTTTTGATGTCCCACTTAAGTATCTCAAAGGGGACTGGTGTTCAGAGGGAACCCACAGTCTGATGAGTTTCTTTAAAGCTATCAACTGTTGTATTCTGTAGAACAAAAGTTTCTAAATTCAGTAACTACTTTTGAAACTCTCTGTATGCATTTCTAGGTCAGGTGGCTTCTCCTAAAAATTCCCCACTATTTGCCAGTCTCATCCCCTCTAGGATATATATTAATCCAACCTGAATTTTTTTAGCAAGACGACCAAAACAGGAAGAACCTGGACGAATTCTAATATGATTCTGTTCATATAAATAGGCATTAATATATGCTGATTTGTCTCAGTAGAAATGTGGAATTACAGAGGGTGGACTCAGTTGCTCTTGTTTTAGTCATCTGCTGAAGATATCTCCAGGCCAGCTGATTAGCTTAGACTCCAGCTGAGACACGCAGGCACATGGAGGGTGGGTATTTTTTCTTCTTTTCTTTTCTACTGCTGTCTTTTAAATAAGTACTCTATAGTGATACATTTTCTCCTAGAAATGACTTTCTTCTCTAAAAAGACTCTTCCACAGGATCGCTTCACGGCAAACTAAGTTGTCAATGTCTACGTTGTAGATGTCAACAGTGAAGCTGCTCATGCTCACACAAGGGTTTTATTAAGAAATTTTTGGCCCTGCCCATGTGACATGTATAGGATGGATGTGGTGGAAAACAACACCATCTTCTGATGAGAATCACCAACAGGAAAACTGCATTACTAATGCATTGCTACAGTGAAGATCAGGCACAGAGAACTATTTTTCAGGGTGGATGACAGAAAGAGAGCCAGTGAGATGAGAGAGGGATGTGGTTTCCATTTGGAAAAGCCAGAATCTCGTCTCTGTTACATCTCTGGTGTACATCTGGAATGACTCCATTTAATTCAGTAGCACTGCCCTGGATAAACAGACAGTTGCATTTATCTCCACAGACTTGTCGCTTACAATGAGGTGAATCACAAGCTGAAATCAAGGGAGCTCTGCCAGTTTCATAAGGAGCAAGCAAGAGGAAACTCAGACTCTGAGCCTGTATTTCGGTCCGTGCCTTTGTCACTGTGCTTTCCCAGTTCACTAATTTCTGCAATGTTTTCAGGCTTGTGCTGGCTTTTCCCCCACCTCCAGAACAATGCTTGCTGATTTTTAAAAAGGAACCACTGAGACGCTCAGCTAGAATCTGACTCGACGTGCTGCATGCTAAGCAGCTTCTGTAACTAAGAGAGGAAAGGGCAGTTTTTCCTCTTTTTCTTCCTTTCCTTATGTGAGATATTCCCCCTACATGCAAAACACAAGGACTGTTGAGCTCTGAAGGAAATTAATGCCTCTAGGATCTCTGTTGTAACCATAATAATGACACAATGGGGGTTTCTGGCTTGTTTTTCAAGGAAATAAACAATTTCATTTGTCCTGATGTCAAAAGAGAACATTGGGACAAAGCACTGGTATCCCCAGAGGAGGATGGGCCTTATGTGTTTTCCAAAAGGAGCAAGATAGGACAAGGATGAAAAACAACCTGGCAGAACAGCGAGCATTGTGCAAATTTTGGTTCCAAGTATCTCCAATAAAAGCAGAACTGTAAATACGAGCCTAAATCTATTCCAAATGGGTCTTGGGTACGTAATGACACCATTCGTATAGATCAAGGTTTTCAAAGGACCATGACTGGATTTTCCAAATGTTACTCAAAATCCCTCACTCACCAGCATTTTTCCTACAGTGTGACCAATTTCAAACACAGTTGTCATGAAAAGAAACATGGATCCTTTGGTATTTTTAGGGTGCACACCCTCCTACTAGATCTGCCTGCTGCTCTGTCATACCAGTCAGCCTAATGGTTACCTGGATGGACAAGACCATCTCTGTGAGCAGATCTTCCTTTATTTAGCAAAGAATGCAAGATCTTTGTAGATTTTTCCCCAACAAAATATACCATTCAGGAAAGAACTCCAGGTTGAACGCTTGGCTTAAGCTATTTCCAAACTCAAACTCAAACTCATATCAGCACTGGAAATGGAAGGGGAAATTAATTCACAGAATCACAGAATGGTCTGGGTTGGAAGAGACATTTAAGATCACGTAGTTCCAACCCCCTGCTATAGGCAGAGACACCTCCCTCTAGACCACGTTGCTCACAGCCCGATCCAGCCTGGCCTTGAGTGCTTCCAGGGAGGGGATATCCACAACCTCACTGGGCAACCTGTTCCAGTGTCTCACCACCCTCACAGGAAAGAATTTCTTCCTAATATCGAGTCTAAATCTACCCTCTTCCAGTTTAAAACCATCCCTTGTCCTATCACTATACTTCCCTATGTGAAGTTGCTTCCTGTAAGCCTCTTCAGGTACTGGAAACTCTCCCCGCAGCCTTCTCTTCTCCAGGCTGAACAGCCCCAGCTCCCTCACCCTGTCCCTGCAGGGGAGGTGCTCCAGCCCTCTGATCATCTTTGTGACCCTTCTCTGGACCTGCTCCAATACCTCCATGTCCTTCTTGTGTTGGGGGCTCCAGAACTGGACACAGTACTCCAGGTGAGGTCTCATGAGAGCAGAGGGGCAGAATCACCTCCCTCGACCTGCTGGTCACACTTCAACCCAGCACATAGCTGACCTTCTGGGCTGCATTGCTCGCTCATGTTGAATCTTTCATCAACAGACACTCCCAAATCCTGCTCCTCAGGGCTGCCCTGAAGCCATTCTCTGCCCAACCTGTATCTGGGCTTGGGATTGCTCTGATCTAGATGTAGGGCCTTGTACTTGGCCCTGTTGAACTTCATGAGGTTGGCATGGGCCCACCTCTCAAGCCTGTCCAGGTCTCTCTGGATAGCATCTCTTCTCTGTAGCATATCAACAGCACCACTCAGCTTTTTTTTTCGTGTGTGTGTGTGTGTGTGTGCTTTGATCACTAGATTTACATTTCCCCTTTGTCACTGTCCTGAAACGTGTTCTCACACCATGATACATACCCAGTATCATCAAAGTGAAGCCTCAGCACTGCCCAGACAGTGACACAAATTGTCGGGGTGCCTGTAGAAGACAAGATGGTGATGTCATTATCAGCCTAGAAACAGTCAGTACTCACAGAGAACACTTCTTAGCAGCTGCTCCACTAAGGTTTTATTCCCTGAGAGCACTCATGCACCAAACAACACAACCCACTGCAGTCATTCAGAGATCTAGAAACATCTCCCTCAGTCAGAGGACAGGTGAGCCTTGATGGGAATAAAGTTGGTAACAGAAAATAGAATAATGTTTGTTTCAGATCATTACTGCTCAAAGCTCATGTCTTGCATTTTGATGCTTCAACAATACAACGTAGCCTGTGCAAAATAAAAGCAGAGACATCAGCTTCTGTGTCTAGAGCTCCTAAAATCCTGCAATGGCTGCAGAATGGCAGATGCTGTAATGGTATTATTGTATTCTTCGTATTCCTGTGTGCTTTTGTCGTAAATGAGTTTCATATGTCACATTTTCCCTGTTATTATAAATAAGAGACTTCTGCTTTACTTTCAACCAATAGAAATCAGTAGAGGGTTAGTTTTCCTAATAAAACAAAAAAACTAAGAGCAAACAATTAGAAAAAAAACACCAAAGCAACCCCAAATCTTGGGAACAAGAATGTTTCCTTCCTACTTCTGAGATTTCTCTCATCTTTAAGGAATACATTAAAATACAAATTAAACCAAAAATTCACTGAGAAGCCTGGATTCATTTTCCCATCTGAAAGTACAAAAGCGGTGTTTATTCAGTGGAAATATTTTTAAAAGTGAATGCTTTCTTGCTGGAAAACTCTGGGTAAGTTGTTTCTGTCTTTTATGGCAAAGAAAATTGTTGACTGGAAGAATGTCTGCATCTACTGAGGTACCATTGGAAAGAGGTCATATACTGAGCTACCATTGGAAAGCAGTCATTTATTGAGGTAGCACTGGAAAGAGGTCATTTATTGAGCTACCACTGGAAACTGGTCATTTATTGAGGTACCACTGGAAAGAGGTAATTCATTGAGATATCTTTGAAAAGTGGTCATTTACTGAGGTACCATTGGAAAGAGGCAATTCATTGAGGTATCTTTGAAAAGTGGTCATTTACAGAGGTACCATTGGAAAGAGGTCATTCATTGAGGTACCATTGGAAAGTGGTCATTTATTGAGGCACCATTGGAAAGATAAAGCGCCGAAAAGCAAATACAACAAAAGACCTTGGTAACTCCAGCAAGCAGCAGTGAACAAGACTGTCATGAGTTGACAGGAACAATTATGCTTTATACATTTTGCAAAGCTGCATTGATGTTACATTAATTAGTCTTTCAGCTGGATCCGCTTAAGTGAGCCTTTGTCAAATCTCATATTCCCACTCTCAGACATAAGAATATCCCTGTTAGACCTCGGTGACGGATGAAGCCTTCCTTCTGTCACAAAGTGTACACAGAAATATTTGAAAAGAAAATGATAAGAAGAAATGAAATGATAGGCTTTGGATGGAAGAAATCATGCGTGTTGTAATTTAAATTGATGCCTGCTTTTCTCACATGAGAATACCTGGAAAACATTAAGGTCTTTGTGCACCTAGATGCATAATAATAATAAAAAATTCTTTAAATATCAGGCATGAGTCTGATATGCTACATAGTGCATAACTATTTGCACTACAGACATTTTGTTGGTAGAAATTGATTTCCAAGTCTGAACAGGGACAGAACAGCAGAATTAGACTCAAGGTCTCAAAATAAATAAATAAAAAAAAACTTTACAAAAACATATTTGAGACTTTGAACTGTCTGCTATATGAATATACACACACTCACTTTTCTTCAATCAAAGAGACACATACAGTGTCATCGCAACCTTTTCATCTTCTGAGTAATATCTGAAAACAGAGAAACTCGAAGGGCTGCAGGAAAGAGCTATTCTTGCTGACTGCATTTCTGCCCTCAGTAAAGAGCATTAGGAGAGATCTCCAGAGGAATCTTCTGTCTGTCCAACCCTCTCCATCTAGCAAACCATCCAGTGTGCTTACCAGCACCTCACATATTTAAGAGGGCAGAATTGGATTGATGCAACTGTACACCGTTCTCATTAATTACCCATGGACAATGACATGCTCAGCACATTTTGAGAAACAGATAAACATCCAGATGCTGCAAAACGCTGAGCTGCTGCCCACTGCTGCTTCAATGCAACCATTTTCCTAGCAGCTATAAGCCAGGGGGCCTTTTTTTGCCCTTCAAGGGTTCAAAACAGGAATCCAGAGTCTGGAAGAGCCTCTGTTCTTGCAAAGCACCAATTGCTCCTTCCATGTCTGGGAAACCATTACCCAATTTGAAATATTCAGTAAATAACAAAATACTGTACTTGAAAATAATAAAATAGCCCATGTTGGGAGGTTCTCTTAGTACTATTAATGGACGCCATTTGATGTTGCTTTGAATATGAAGTGGTATCTCTAAACTGAACAGCTAGATCTTCGTTACAGTATTCAACTCAAGTGCAAATTTTGAGGCTGCATGAAAGAATGAGTCCATCTGGGTAGCTCTTTTTTACAGATCATGTTTTTTCTTGTCAGTTAATACACAGTGTTGTAATATCCTCGTATCCAGATGCACTGACAGACAAGAAATTTATGCAGACTCAGCTCAACCACTGATATGTATCTGCTTTGCAAAGATGTACATTTTCTTTTATAATTATCATATTTTTGTGTATTCATCCCCAAGTTCTCTAGGAGAACAACTTTATATTTCAGCAGTAGTGTAATCAAACATCTGTGCAGAGCACAAAGGGAACTTTGAAAACCCTTCATCAATAGTTTCCCATCCTTGATGTGCTATTTCTGATTATTTGTTCTTTCTTCTCCATTCCTTTGCTCCCATTGCAGGGAGTCTGCCAGGACTTGGGAATTTTTGGGTAGGCACAGTTGCCTCAAGAGGAAAAAAACAACAACAACGTCAACTGAGCAAAACAAATTCAAGCAACATCATAGCAAAACGCTCACAAGCTACCGATCACTTCAAAGTCCACATTGCATGGGGATTCCTTTTCAAAAGAAAACTCTTTAAGGTACATGGATTGTGTGTAGATTTTATGCATGAATTTGTGTTGGGTTGGTTTTTTTTGGTTTTTTTTTTTTCCCAGATAATGACAGAAACAGTGTTGTTTAAGTACAAATATGAAGTTCAACCTTCCTCAGGCATCTTTAAAATGAATGGATTCTTCTGCAAACTACAGTTTGCGTTAGCATGCTATCGGAATCAATTTAGCTCCAGGAAACCACCATGAAAAATAACTGACTGGTTATCACCTTACAACCAATCTTCTGAAACAAATCTTACCTCTTCCCAACACTGCAAGTTTTCATTTGCCACCCAGGTATGAGGAGCATATGTGGGTACCCTTTGAACGTGCTTTCAGTTTCTCTACTGAGTGGGAGAAAGGCACAAAGGAAGTCTTAGAGAATGGACAAGACTTAGTATTCCAGCCTTAATTAAGCTGGAGAACTTGGTATTAAGGTCATATCTTGCAGAAGGAAGTTCTGAACTGTGGACTAGACATCTGCAAGTGATGTGATGTCCTCCAGGTTTCAATTCAAATCTATCTAAATAAGCACAGCATGGTTTGGCCTGCAAGGGTGCCTCTAAACAAAGACTTAACCTGCACTTTGGATCTGTGTGTAGGAATATTAGATGGTTCATTCACATGCCTGCCTTCAGGATAAAGAGATACGTTATACACAAGGATTATCACCTACCCCAGCCAATAATGGTGTACCAGTAGAAATACCTCCTCTCTGGGAAAAAGGTTTCTACCAATAACGTGAAAAGGTACAATCCCTCAATGAACAGCCAGAAGTAGTTGGACATGACACAGTAGTGAAAAAACACCATCACTGCTTTGCATTCCACCTGCAGAGAACCAAGGAAAAATAAAAAGTTATTTTCATGCTGCTTCTTCTGAGATTAGCAGAGAAAATGCTTTCAACCTCTTCAAATCTGTTAGCTGAAAAGAACACAGCTGGGACTACTATAACACACTTTTAACAGTAAAGTTTTAAAATCATGAAAGGAATGTCAAGGGCCACTTAGAGGGAAAAGCTGCGAAGGGTATGTGGCCAATTTTACCAGTGGGAGGTGGCCAGCAGACAGCCTGAGAACCTCTTGCATTAGTTGGGAGTTTGTGTTGGCAATGGACCTTAATTGCCAGATTGGAGCTCCCCTCCCAAGTACTAAGTGCAGACAAGAAAAGAATCCAGTTGTGCACTAAGGAATCAAAGGAAGGCAGTGAAATGGAAGGAGGACTGTGGGAAGCCCTGAGCGGGATCAGGAGGGATGCACCTTCTGTGTGCACACTTGAGAATTTCACTTTCTGGCATGGTTCGTTAGGGGAAGATAATGAAAGTGTACACGTAAGTGTAAAGAAAACAGAGCAGTTTGCTGTGCAAAATGATAGAAACATTTGTTCATTTACTGGGGGGAAAAAAATAATGGACAAAAGAAAAGGGAAAAAAATGCCAAGGACTTAAGTGGAAACTGAGCTCTACCCTGACTCTGTGAGTGTAGGACACACTTATCTTGACAGCGTTTCATACCAGTGAGACATCATGAGACTTACCAAAGTGATTTTTCAATACATTACAGCAAAATTGGTATATAAACTGGGAGCTCCTGTCTGGAACAGTGGGAGGCTGGCAGTTCAGACTGGTTCCAAACTGCCATCCCATCCCATCCTCTGGGGCAAATCTGAAACCAATATGCCTCAACTAGAAAAACATGAGTTCCTTTACAGAAGCTCTACCAGTTTATGCCAGCTGAAGATGTGGCCATTAGAGCTCTCATTGTAAGATGTTTTATACTTGGAGTGTGTTAGGACAAAGAAGCAGGTGGCATTTTCAAAAGAGAGTTATGAAAAAAGTGTAGATCTAATATGGTTTCAGATTTTACACAGAGAAGCATTTAAAGCTGAAACCAGTTTTAATGACAAAGAACAGGCTAAGAATCTACACAGGTGTGATTTTCTTGTGGAAGTGACTCACAGAGAATTTGTATTATAAATGGGTGGATGAAGGACATTTCAGTTAGTGAACTCTGTATAATTCCATCATCACTACACCAGATGAGTTAGTTTGTCAGAGCAAATATTACCCTTAAATGTGAATCGAGTTTGGATTCACACGTAATATATAGCTAAGTGCATTCATGAAAGAGACTGCTCTCCATGAAACCACACAGTGAACAACTCCCCTTCAGAGACAAATACACAGATAATATTAACAATTTTAATATTAACAATTTTTTTTCTTGTGTCTGGATGTTCACATGCCTTACAGGTGACTCTTCTCAACATCCAGAGCAAATAAGGCTCTGGAGAAAATCCAGTCCCCACATGAAGAAAACTGTCTCTGCTCTCTTCCCATTTATCACTACATAGATTAACAACCAGGAGAAACAAACCAAAGTCAGAAAATGAAACTTGTAGATTTGTGCTAATGCACACTGCTGTTTAAGTGGGACTATCTCATTCACAGTTTTATTGTGAACTGGGAGGGAAGTTTACTACCAATTACCTTCCCTCCCAATGGCTCCTCAGACTCTGATAATCAACAGACTGCTGCCTGCCTCCAATTTTTTTGTTATTTCATACTGGAAAAAAAAATAAGGGAAAAGGGTTTGGTTTTAGTCTTACTTACAGTGGAGATAAAACAGTGGTTGCCATCTTGCTCAGCATAAAGAACCCCATCTTTAATGAATACTGATATTGCACGTAGGATGAATGAAACAAAGAGGTTCATGTGAATAAAGTTCCGAGTGCAGTGAAGCTTCCTAGAGAGGAAGGAATAAAAGAAAGGAAAATGGGTGGTGGGAAAAAATATATATATCTTCTTTTCTTTTTGTGGAAATAACACGTAGGCCTGTCTACACCTATGGTCAGAACTCCAAGTAGCCAGGTACTAAGAAAAGAGACACCTGAAGAACAGGAGTGTGGATAATAGTGACCCTAAACACAACCAAGAGGAGGATTTTCTGGGCTACGTTAAAAAAGGGGTGGCCAGCAGGGAGACGGAGGTGATCATCCCCCTCTATTCGGCTCTTTTGAGGCCCCATCTGCAGCACTGCGTCCAGGCCTGGGGCCCCCAGTACAAGAAGAACATGGAGCTCTTGGGGCGGGTCCAGAGGAGAGCCACTAAGATGGTCAGAGGGCTGGAGCAGCTCTTCTATGAAGAAAGGTTGAGGGAACTGGGCTTGTTCAGCTTGGAGAAGAGAAGGCTGCGGGGAGACCTCATTGCGGCCTTCCAATACTTGAAGGGAGCGTACAAACAGGAGGGGGAATGGCTGTTTGTGAGGGTGGTAGTGACAGGACAAGGGGGAATGGTCTTAAACTGAGTCAGGGGAGGTTTAGGTTGGATATTAGGAGGAAGTTTTTCACTCAGAGGATGGGGACGCACTGGAACAGGTTGCCCACGGAGGTTGTGGATGCCCCATCCCTGGAGGCATTCAAGGCCAGGCTGGATGTGGCTCTGGGCAGCCTGGTCTGGTGGTTGGCAACCCTGACCATAGCAGGGGGTTGAAACTTGATGAGCATTGTGGTCCTTTTCAGCCCAGGCCATTCTATGATTCTATGATTTTCCTACAAAACCATGCAAATTAGCATGAGATAGAGTCAGTCCAGTGCAGAGTTGCTGCAACAGCATCTAGAGTCTACTAAATTATGACCAACACAGTGGGTCCAACAAGGGGGACAACTTGACTGAAGGGCTGCTTCCTACTTATCGGGTAACTTATGAGATAAAAGCTTAAATGTTGTCTGGAGTCGATGAGTTCCAGCCTACTTTCAGCAGTGATAAGAGCTACTGGCACTGCTTTTGTCCCAGCTCACCTGAAACGACACAGGATCACCATGGCGGTGGTGAGCGAAACGAGAGACGTGCTGTATCCAACTGTGTACAACGCCTTCACAGATAGATAGTAGTAATCCTTGGAAGACAAACATCACATGGTTAAATGGTTCAGCTATGGTCACCTCTTCCTCACCGCATCAACATGCAGGGGGAAGCACTAGCAGGATCTGTTTCTCAATGAATATTTCTTAATCTGGTATCTCAATGTGTGTTAGAGCACTGTTTCATGTTTGGCATACCCTTGGGTTTCAACAATGTGAAGTTTATGTGTCAGTAAGCTAGCAAAAGCTATATTTCTGTGACCACTGCTTGTACTTGTAGAAGAAACATACTAGTTTGCTAAAGGATTCTTTAGTCAACTGGGGATGAAATGGGGCAAACTCATGCTTCTAAACATTACAAGCTGTATCAACAATGTTTGCATTCATATTCCAAAAACATAAACTGAGCTAAGAAGGATACAAGTCTTATTCCTCATGTATTTATGCCCATAAATATTTGATAATCATGACCAGAAGCTGGACAAAAGGCAGTTTCTCCCATCTCCCACTTCTTTTAAATTATAAGAATAACACCCACCTGGTTGTCTGACTCTGTTTCATTTTCATCAAAGCCACAGGCATCATAATAATGAGGAAAAGGTTCAGACCAGCCATCTTCAGTGCAATTTCTGCTGATGTCCCCTATGTCAAGTGCAACAGGTACAATTGTGAATGTCACACTGTTGAAGCAAACCCAAGGACATACCCTCTATCCCCTTGAAACAACTCCACAGTACCAGTCGGAGTACTATCAGAGTACCCACAAAAGGCTTTAACAAAGCCTTTAATCTTTAATGACATCTTTAATGACATCTTTAATGACATCTTTAATGACATCTTTAATGACATCTTTAATGACCTGGTTCTATGCTAGGCACTGCAGATGTCTACTTCCAGTTGGTCACCAAAGAGCAAAAAAGATCTAATCAGCATAGTCAGGGCACCAAAGAACTCATTCTGAAGTGGATACAAAAAACAGGGTCGGATAAATGTCTGTGTCTCTTCATTGACTCCAAAAGGGAGACTGGAAATGCAGCCTCAGAGTAGACATTTGCACTTCAAATGGCTCAAGAGCAAGTCTAGTGCTTAATAATATGCACTTTGTGTTATTTGTGATGATCTATATCCAAGGCATTTGCATGAGACTGGCAAGAAAACATGGTGCTAACATGATTTTTTTAGAACAGGGTCTGGAAGCCAGACAGCTCTGGGATATCTAAACTAGACATTATATATCTGAGTGAGGCAGCTGGATGTGTCCCTACAGTCAGATATCCCACCCATGTATCTCCAGCCTTGGCTCTACTCTGAGGGACCTGCTGCTCTGTAGGAAAACAGAAGACAGAGTGGGAACTTCTTCCCTGTCACTATCACTAGTCTATTATTCTATGATTCTACTATCCTGACAGCAATAAGTTCATTTAGATCTCTTCATTTAGAAGCCCACTGTGGCTTCACTTGGCAATCACCCCCTTCAGATTTCCCTCTTCCTATTATTAGTGCCAATAATAGTTTATGGCCTCGTTCTAAAAGGTGTGTTTGCTAGGAGGCTCAAAACTGGCTCAGAAAAAACCTCTTTCCCTTTTTCTCTCGTTTTCCTGTTTGACTAATTTCATTTAACAAGTAGATCCTAAATGGCTTTCACCAGTACTGCCAAAATGCTTGAATCTGCATAGGAAGCAGGAGCTGGCTGCAGAAGAGGAAAGCATCTCCCAGCATTTTCTTTGATACCAAGGTGGGATGTTGCCTCATTCGCTGCACTCTGTAAGCACAATTAATTTAGTCAGAGCTCAGTGAGCAGGTAAAAAACTTAGAGCTGGGCTGCACTTATTCCTCTCCAAAACAAATGAACAGATTTCATTTATTCAGCTATTTTTTTCTTCTTCTTCTTCTTTTTTTTAGTTTAAGCAGTTCTATGACGTGAATTGATGGAAATGACAAACTTTTTTGTTTCTTCATTTATTTGTTTGTTTGTTTTTTTTAATGCCAAGATTATGCTATTTCACATTCTTAGAGCAATTTAGTCAATTAGCTTATGACACTAACGGTGACCTTCTTTTCAGAGAATGTTTGCCATCTGCATGGCAGAATACATTGATTTAATCACTGCAATCTTTTTACATTGCATTACCTGGCAAATTCTGGTAAATTAATCCTTCACATTCATCTCCAGTTCTTCATGGAGAATAACCACTGAATCATGGTGTTGAGTTTCCTCAACACTGCTTAGTTCAACTATTGTTCAGCAGGTAGATATAATTTATACCAATTTTCTCGCTAGAGCACAAGACTCAATAATGGATGAATACATTTTCATAACACTGTTAAAATGTAAGCTCAAGAAAATGTGTCACCATCATTAGAACTGATTAGAAAATAATACCTAGAACTGATTAGAAAATAATACCTAACTGGCAGGAGAGAAAGCTTGGAGCTTCCTTTTTAAGGGAGCTAAAATAGAAGAAAGAATGATTCCATGGTTCTGCTGCTTACCTAGGGGAGTCTCGGCTGTGCTTTCCAGCAGGTCATAATCACCTATAAAAGTGGAAATCCGGTATGAAATTGTTTGGATTGCATTTTCTATGAGGACCCCAACTGGTCTCTGTGGAAGTCAGTGAATAGAATCCATTTGATTTTTATTTGTTTGGGTCAGGCCCAAAGGCAATAAATTCTTAATTCTGTCTTTTGAGGAAGTAAACATTGGTTTACTCGTGAGTTTAAATCAAGATGGAAGCAATAAAACTTAAAAACTGCTACTGAAAGCAGTGAGTTCATGGCTAAAAAAGACAGTAGATCAAACTGGGACAAATTTTATTAAAAAATATTTAACAGTTAAGAGTTATTCCTTTAGAAATCTTTAGAAATTCATAGACATTGAAGTATGGACAAAACTCATGAAAAATTATTTCCATCTATCAAATGATAATTAGTTTTAATTTTGTGTTTCTAGGCTAAGATGACAACGAATTCTAAAAACATGTCAGATTTTTTCTTTATTTTTTATCTCACTGTTACAGAGAGCTACATGTATTCATTATCATAATAATTGTTACACAGAATAACTTTTCAATAATCTCAGATTATCATGTCCTTTACAGATGGTTTATGAGAACAGAGCTGTGTAGGGGGTAATCGACACCACTGGTCCTTACCTGCATGAGTTTGCCCCAAGTTGTCTACTTCCCAACCTGAAATGAGAAGAAGAAAAACAATTTGATCTTGAAGCTTTGCTGCCCATAAGAGGAATGGATGTAGCAGAGTCTATGGATTATAAAGGTTGGAAAAGACCTCCAAGAGCTTCCAGTCCAATTATCCACCTACAACCAACATTGCCCACTAAACCATGTCTCTTAGTACCACATCTACTCTTTCCTTAAACACCTCCATGGATGATGACCCCATCACCTCCCTGGACAGCCTGTGCCAATGCATCACTACTCTTTCTGAGAAGAAATTCCTCCCAATATCCAACCTGAATCTCCTCTGGTGCAACTTGAGGCCGTTCCCTCTCGTCCTAGCAAAGAACGGCAAGAGAATTTTGTTTGTTTTTCAAGTTAAGTAATCTATGTTTACAGCTAGAAAGTGGTTTTCAGAAGATGGTCCATCACACTGCATTATTAAGCCTTTTTTATTAATGACCTGTATGCTGTTCGTATTTTTTTTATATGGAGAAAGGTCCTGAAATAAGAATAGGCCACATATTTCCAAGACAATGTGTCAAAATCCATGCTGATCTGCATATTTAGAAACACAAACATCAGAACGGGGAATCTTGAAAGTTTGGGTTTGCAATTCCTTTTTTTCATGTTTTTCCTTGTAAAAAGCTGATATTACCCCAAAGCAATCTCCCACCCACCTTGATGAGTACTTAACCCCAATTGCACTAGTCAGACTTTTCCTACTCCTGGCGGGTTTGGGCTGGATGGATGCTGCAGGCTGAGTGCAGAGCAGCTGCCCTGAGCCGCTGCGTGGTGCTGCTGCATCGCATGCAGTGAGACTCAAAGCTGTCTGCAGGAGCTCTAACAGCCGCCCACTGATCAAACAAGACCAGAGAAAAACCCTTGTCAGCCATTCATAGGCTTCCACATCGGGTTAGATATATTATACAGCTTAGCACTGTACCCCCCTGGAATAACCACTGAGCTTCAGCTTGTTCTTTAACACCAAGCATACAGTTATTTCTTAAGCACGGACTGCAAAGGTCCTTCACCTATTTGTGCGAGAGGCTTTGCATTGAAAAGTGAAATTCTATATAAAATTAGTTTTGTTTCTGTCTGAAAAAGAGAAGGGCAGCATCCAAGGAAGAAAAACAGTAAAGGGACTCCTTCCTGCACAGCCTGAAGTGCATTTTATACTTTATTCTTTTCCAAAGCCCTTGTCAGTTTTGAATTCATTGATTTCTCTCAGTGCTTTAAAATAAATCAGAGATACTTTTAGATCTAAGCTGGAAATAAAAGGGTTTAGTGTGAAGATGATGCTAGAGTCTAGAAAACAAAGACAAAGCTTTTGCTAAGGCCTCTTCTTTTCTGGCATCGTCCCTTTCAGGCTGTAATGTGTCTTTGAAAGGATGTATTCAGCATCGACCTTCAGCAAACCTACACATCCTGCAGCTCGTTACTCAGAAGGGTTAATCCCCAACACTGTGATGAGAACACCGTTGTCTCTTGGCTGCTCTGCCCAGCTCCAGCAGCTTTCCAGATGCCACACATATGAGATTTTTTGGATGTTTTCAAATACTATGAATACTGAAGATAAGTCACCAGTGCATTTTTCAGCAAAGCTCATTTAACCTGCTGCATCACACTGAAGTACAATATGTTGCAGACAAACCATGACACTGCTCAAGATTTTGGGCAGAACAGCAGGGATGCCTCTGCAGAATATTTGGACAGAGCTATGTCCAAATATTGGAGAGCCACTAAGATGATCAGAGGGCTGGAGCACCTCTCCTACGACGAAAAGTTGAGGGAACTGGGCTTGTTTAGCTTGGAGAAGAGAAGGCTGTGGGGATACCTTACTGCGGCCTTCCAGTACTTGAAGGGAGTGTACAAACAGGAGGGGGAATGGCTGTTTACGAGGGTGGATAGTGATAGGACAAGGGGGAATGCTTTTAAACTGGGACAGGGGAGGTTTACATTAGATATTAGGAGGAAGTTTTTCACCCAGAGGGTGCTGATGCACTGGAACAGGTTGCCCAAGGAGGTTGTGGATGCCCCATACCTGCAGGCATTCAAGGCCAGGCTGGATGTGGCTCTGGGCAGCCTGGTCTGGTGGTTGGTGACCCTGCACATAGCAGGGGGTTGGAACTCGATGGTAACTGTGGTCCTTTTCAGCCCAGGCCATTCTATAATTCTGTCCCTCCTGAGCCAACCGAAAACCATATTTATTAAGAATGATTGGCTCAGCCATATGTCTATCTTGCTAAAATCTGAATGGAGGTGACCAGCTTCAGGATATCCCCTGGGAATTTTTGATTTTTGCCTGTGGTTTTACTGGGTCATGTATTAAAGAGCAAGACACTGTTCCTGAATCACTGTCCATGTTTATCCTTTAATGTCACTCAAGTTAATAGCTCATAATGGAATTTGTTCCTTAGAGGAGGTCACCTCACCTAAAAGCCTGGATCCTTTGATGACCTATAGAAGAAGGATAAGAAAAAGCTGCAAAAACAAAAAACAAAAAACAAAAAACAAACAAAAAAAAACCCTCCAAAGAGCCCTCTGACTCACAAAAAATGTGACTGTAGTTTGCCAATGCTGCAGAGTGACTTAAAAACTATGATGTGATGCTACAAATTTTACAATCTTCTTGTTAGAGGAGCATTGTTAAGTAGATTGAAGGCCAGTATTCCTGGCATCTTGGCTTATTACACTGATGGCTCTGAATAAATATACAGATAGATGGATGGATGGATGGATAGATAGACAGACAGACAGGTAGGGCTAGGTAAAAATGAAATATAAGTGCTTTAAGTGTGTTGTTGTTGGGTTTTGTTTGTTTGCTCTTCCCAGTAACCTAAAAAGGACATAAAATCTGCTGTTATTTGACTCTTAATACAGGCCACAGTTGGCTGCAGAGTTGGTAGAATACCCAATTTTAATTCAATTTTACTGTCATGACCTCAGTACCAATGGAACATTATGTTAATGTAGCTTTTTGAAATGAAAAGGCTTTTTATATTAACCATTTTCTCTACAGCCAGATTGTTATTGCATTTTAACTGTGTTTGGGCAACATGAAGGGATTCACATTTTCGATGTTGTTCACTTTCTGATTGCTGTAGGAGCAAGCTTGCCATTTATTAACATATTTGTCTACATCTGAGTCCTTGCTAATGCACTGAGGAATGTTCCAGTACAACCTTTTACTACACAGGCTTTCAAGCTTGATCCATCAAACTAATTCTCTCTAATAAGTTGCACCACTGGAACGTCAATTAGATTTACATTGAACATTATAGTCTGAATTACAGTGAAAAGTCAAAGTCTACCTAATGAGTAGAGAGATAACATGTCGACATATAGAATTATACGTGCTTATATGTCTGTATGTATAAAAACCATGCAGTGAGGGAGCATACAGCCACCATGGAGATTCAGATTTATGTGTGCTGGTCCTACCTTTCTCTCTGACACTGTGCATTGAATCGCCCACCACCACAATATGACTGCTCACATCACCATACCAATGAGTATGGTTACACACAGGTATGAAGATTGTGATGGGCTTTATGTGGAATATTTGTAGGCTTAACATATAACATTGAATCATAGAATCATAGAATCACAGAATAGCCTGGGTTGAAAAGGACCACAATGCTCATCCAGTTCCAACACCTTGCTATGATCAGGGTCGCCAACCAGCAGACCAGGCTGCCCAGAGCCACATCCAGCCTGGCCTTGAATGCCTCCAGGGATGGGGCATCCACAAACTCCTTGAGCTTGCTGATCTGGGACGGCATAAAGATTTTGGTTTGAGTTTCTCAATGCAACTCTGAAATTCTGCTTCTTTTTTTTTCTGCCTCCAGAAGTCCTGAGCAAATTTGCTACGTTGTCAGCAATGTAAAGGGGAAAAACATAGGGCACCTTGCTGCGTGAGCTTTCACACAAGTTCTTGTAACACTTTTCTCTTGGGATGCAGGCAGTGAGAAAGTGGTTCATTAGGCCTGAGCAATGCAAAAAGGGAAGTCCATTGAGGTGACTGTAAAGCAGGCTAGATTAATTATATTACTCTCCCAGAACTGAACAATAAGTCAAACGCCCTTTTCAGCTGCATTTTGACTACTAGCCTGTTTTTCAGTATTTTAACTTCAGGCTTATATACATTACTTTCTTCAAGCCTGTGCTCCTTGCATACGGTTAAATAACAGCACAGTACAGACTACAGAGAGACAGAGCCAATGGTAGCCATTAAACAATATCTTAGAAAACCATTTTTAAATCAATAACTGCCTGCATTAGTCAATATCTTGAGGGAGCTAATGCTATTCTTGACAAAGGATGGCTGTCCAGTGCATTGACAGATAGTGTTATTCACTATTTGATCAGCTTGAATAGGAAATTCATTCGTTGAGAAGTAAGGCAAATTTTCCATTAGTACTTGAGCTGTCATTATTAATTAGGTGTTATTTGCAGTACTACTTAGAGGCACTAAAGAAGGTGCACCAGAATGAGGAACTGTTAGTCCCAAAAACTGAACAGAGAAATCAGGTAGAAAATACTGCCTATTTCTACTTTCTACATTAGGGGGTAGAATAAAATAAAATAAAATAAAATAAAATAAAATAAAATAAAATAAAATAAAATAAAATAAAATAAAATAAAATAAAATGAATTCAAAGGACTCACCAAGAGCTACACATAGTAGCAAAGACCTGGTACTCTCATGTCAATTTCTTGCATGTGTGTCATACTTTTTGCCTTGTTCTGTATTTGCTACACCTTAGAAAGAGCAGATACCTTATCCCTATCTTCCAATGAGGATAAGAAATGTAAGGCAAGGGATTGTTGCTTCTGTTTTGAAGGGAACAGGGCTCACAAAGTGAAAGCCAAGAAGCGGGCTGTGTATGATGAGCCTCTGAGCTCCGTGCAGCCTTTTAGATCAGCTCCTACATGCCAACTTTGTGCTGGCTGCTTTCGGTGTCAGCTGGCATGGCAACTGCTTTATCTCCCATAGATTTGTTTATCTGAGCACAGCAACTTGCATTTAACCCTTTTGTTCCAGCTTTCACCCATTATTAGCTCAAGAAGGGGAACTAAAGGCTTAACAAACCATTCCATCCTAAAACGTTTTGCCCACACTTTAACCTTATTTCTGTCCTCACCTCAGCATCACTTGCTGGAGGGGTGAGTGATGGAAAACATTTCCCCAAATCACTTGTCATCATCATATCCGGATCTGTGAACGATGAGCTAGCTAGGCAGGGATCAAATTTTTCCCTGTTTTCTATAGCACCGATTAGAAACCTAACATTTAATTTAGAAACATAAAATAAATCTGCCAGCCATCCTGCTCCCATCCAGCACAAAGAGCCCTTTCCCCATCGCTGCATGCCACTCCCCTACACCAGCAATCTGTTCAGCCAGCCAGCAGAGCAGCAGTGAGGATCAGCTCTATACATCTGTAGCAAGTGGCAGCCAGACAAGGTTCAGAGTGAGAGAAATTGGAGGATCCCATAGTTTTTCCCTAGGCTAAACACTCACCCCCTTATTTCTGCCTCTAGCCTCACGCTCCATTGACAGTACTTTAAACTACATACTCAAGTCATTAGTTCACTCAGTATTTATCGTATACTGCCTTTGTCATGGCCAAGGGGGAAGAAAACAATTAAGGAGAACTAACTTTCTGCATCCTCTTTGTTCACCAGTGTCTTGTGCAAAACACTGCAGTGAAGACAGAGGTGGAACTGATATACAAACCTTCATGCCCTATACTCCATATAGGCATGTGGTTTCATGACAGGCTGGTGAGAAGAACCAGGGCACTATGGCTGGAGATCATGAGAGAAGGCCAATGAGGTCGTGTATGGATAACACAAAGGCCGTCATACAAAGGTCTGGCAGTGGCAAGATTTATACATAGATATGACCAATAATATTTAAGGGGAATTATGACTTTTTTCTTCCCTTCCCTTTCTTTATCAAAGGCTTACAAAACTGTCAGTGGACTGAGGTCACCATAGCAACTACTAGGCATCGTTTAAACATGAAGTGCATCCTTCCTACCAGGCTGGCTGTCAGAGGAGCATCCATCAGCATGTAGGTCAACGCAAATGCTACCAAAGAGGCTCTCAGCTCAGAGAAGGGCACGGGTCACATTTCAGAGAAAAGCAGATGTTTTTCAAGCAAGAAACAAAGAAAAGAAGACATATTGTCCAAGGCAGATTATCAGTTGTGAGAGAAGTCTCAGAGAAGAAAGCATATTCAAACACTTGCTTAAAGGCAGGAGTGAATGTGAGCCCATCACACCTAAAGCCTTGCAATCAAATGGAATTCCTTCCTTAATTATTTGAGACTAGAGGAGAAACAGCAACAGAGTGGAGGCTGCTGGTTAAGGTTGATGCAGCTGCCCATGTTGCACCAACAACGTAAAAGTAAATAATAATTCAGTGCATTATCTTTTGCACATCTAAGTGTTCTCCAGACTGCTTAGCACCTCTTGCCTTGTTCCATCCTCGGATACTTTCCAGAGGAGCCCCATTTTTTAATTCTCCAGAGCCAATTAGCTTTCAGGTCACACTGGCAAAGGTCTTGAACTGTGTTACAGCTTTCCCCTGGTAACAGTAGGATGTTGTCTTGCCTTTGACCAAGGACTTGATATTTAACTGAACTGATCAGAAGAATTTAGAGCAATTGTTGAATTATTGAACTTGTTCAGTGAGTATCAGAGGCACAGAACCCTTTGTCCCCACAGTTTGGTGGGAAAGGCCAAAAATGTCATTCCCCTGTTAAAAAAAGTATTCACGAAACCATAACTAGAAGATTGGAAACACAGATGCAGTCAGTATTCTCTGATGGCAATACCTGCATTGGCAGTATTTCCTGCACTGCAGACAGACTTCGTGATTCTGAGGCAGAAGAGACATGCTTAATGATAAAGGGTTACCCTTTTAGGTAGACTTAGGGGTTATGGTTTAGCATTTTGGGTTAGGGTTAAGGTTTAAGTGTTAATAGATTGGGTTAGGGTTAAGGGTTACCCTTTAGAGTAAAGCTTGGCATGATATCATAGAGTGGCCTCCTCAATTTGGAAAAGTCATTACATGGCTTTACTGCCTAAGGAAAGCCCAACGAGAAATAGGAATAGGACACTAACTTGCTATCTAGTAAGCACTACTAACTCAGCAACTGGAAAGAGAGTTTGTAACATCCCCACTTGATAAGTCTCCTATAACTCTTTCATACCTCTGGGACTTGCTGAGCACTAAGCAACAATAACATATATACCGTTATTATTCCTAAGATGGACATATTATGGGATGGCCCATCCCTGTAAAACAGAATGCTTCCTGCTGCTGGTGGTTTCCGTCCCCTGGTTTTCATAGAGGATGCTAAAACACCCACCACGGATGAGACATATTTGGACAGAAAATGTCGACCTTTGCATCGATCTCTTCCCTTGCCCATTTGACAGGCAAACACAATTTCCAATTTCAGGCAGCTGCAATGCCAACATTAATTTCAGCCAGCATCAAACAAATCCTGCATCGTCTACTTCAGTGGAAAATAAGTGCAGGATCTTTCCAGATACATTTTGCTGGTTAGAAGGTCTCTAATCTTTAAAAATCACCTTTTTGTTTATATTAAAATACATCAATAAGGAGGCCAAATTAATAGCAACTGATCTGCAAAGGCTCTGAACAACAGATTTTCACATCCTTTCACCCTGTTTGGGAGTTATGTACCACGCGTTGTCAGTACTCCAGGACGATTTCCCCAGAAGTGACACAGAAACACTTTCCACATTTGCACACTTAGTACTGCTGCCCCTCTCATTAACCCTTGTCTTGTCATCTTGTTTTGTTTGATTAGGGATAACATCCAAACTCAGGCAGGAGAAAAGAGCCACGAATGGCTTACCAAATCCAATTAACCTTGCATTCATAAATCTCACACGATATATGTAGTGCACATTATACGAGGGTTGGTGTTCTAGTGACAAATTAGTTGAGCGGCTCTCAGTGTTTTAATGGGATCAATAATGGGCTATTTTCAGTTCCGTCTCAGGGACAATGAAGCCTGGTGGCTGAGCAATGAAGACACATAACTGGCAGAGCAGCAGCAAGCCCAGCAAACATTTGGGTTCAAAAATTGAAGATGGGATATCATTCTCCCTTAAACTCTACAATACCTGGATGGACTCTTTATTCCACCGAATTTTAATGAGAACCCTTAACCCTGGTACCAGCAAAGGTCAGTCATGCTCTTTTGGATGTAGCAGGCAATGTCCTAGACTGAGCACTGGATAAACAGTCTGTATAGCTAGAGGATTCTGTAGGAGCTAATCGTATTATTCATTTGTATTTTGAAATGAAGGCAACTTCTCCATGTGAAGCACATGGCAATGCTCAGAAACTGCCTATTACCATTTGTATTAGACTTTACTGCAAATCAGAGACCTAAAAATATGCTCATTTTTTGATCCAGTTATTGGGTTTCTTTCAGTGGCCCTTTAGAGTACAGGTTTTATCGCTAGAATTTCTCAGCTGCACAGGGCAAAGAAAGAAGAGCTCTGGCATCTGTGAGTTTCCTCTGCCAGACACATCACCACTGCCTGAAAAAATAAAAATAAATAAATAAATAAAGGAAAAGAATAAACCACAGAATTTTCTAGTTAGGAGTGTGGATAACTACAGATCATGGCTTGCCCCATTTTGTTTTCCTTTTTTAATTGCAAAGATACCGTAGAATGATTTAAATGTCCTCTGTTGCTGGAGGGGTTTCCTCTGGGGTTAGCACTTGGAAGGCACTGAAGAAAACATGATTTGTAAAAGCAGCATGATGGAAGTTATTGTTTCTAATGAAAATTAAACTGTGAATTGATGGAAGAAATGGATTTTGAAGAGAAAACTGTAAATCTTTAACCTACTACATCGGAAAAGATTGAGGAGATACTATGACTTTTCAGGTGGAGAGATTTTTAGAACAATCCTTTTGTTCACAAAGAGAATCTGAAAGGAAAATAAAAATTTCTCATGACTTTGAAGAAGAACTGAACTGAAATGTTACCAGGAAGGGTCACACAACATATATCATGGGATTTCCAAAGAATCATAGAATCACAGAATCACCAAGATTGGAAAAGACCCACAGGCTCACCCAGTCCAACCATCCACCCATCACCAATAGCTCTCATTATACCATGTCCCTCAACACAAGGACTCTAACTTTAGGCGTTCCTTATCAGCAGCTCAAATGTCAGTCCTCAGTCCAACTGCAATGAAGGTCACAGCCGAGTATATTTTCAAACCCTCAACAGCAAGAGGTGGTCTTTTCAGCTAGATCCACTGCACTGTTCTTCAAGAAAACATCTCTGTGGATGATGGGAGTGGAATTTCATCGGTTAGTTTTTATTTTTAAGTTCATTTTCTTTGTCATCTTACTGAAAGCAGAAATCAGACAGCCAAGTCAGGACAGCCAAATTCCTTTCAGAAATTCGGCAAACAAAGAGGCTCCTGCAGTGACTTCATTCATCTCAAGATACGAATTTGACACAGGTCAGATGAAATACCTTCTACGATTCCCTGTCAGAAGCTGGACTCGATGAACCTTATGGATCCCTTCCAACTCAGGATATTCTATGATTCTAACACTTCCTTCACTGATCCAGAAGTCCATGTGACCAGTTGAGATTTACACATATAATTTCCAGACTTCCAAAGGCAAGTAAGATAACTTTCCCCTCACTCTTTAAAATTAATGCTGCTGCATGTGGTTCCTATCTTACCCAAGCAGATGTACCTACTGGTGCTTCAGTGCTTCATAAGACAAACATTTTTGAAGTACAAACCAAAATTATTGCTACTGTTCGTAAAAATGATTTTTGGTCATCTGAAAACTCTGCTGAATTAAGAATGAATATACAATTAATGGGCACTGGGGTCACTGCCTATCCTACTTACATATTCTAGAAACACAGCAGTAGCCAGAGAATACAGTAATGATTTATAAAATGTGATTAGCCATGTCTTAGAAACATTTTAATTATCTAATAACCCTTTATTTAAGGAATCCTCATAATATGTGACTTTTTTCATTAAGCCCTCATTGAAGCAAATATACTTGGTTAGCTAAAATTAGCAGCAATGAGACTGAAAATTCATCGTGATTCACCCAGAAGAGTAATTACGGATGTAGATATTTCCACCTTGGGGTCACTAGCACAAATCCAGCTGGGTCTGCAAAGGTTTCAAGCTGCTCCAGATTAAATGTTTATTTGTTTATCTAACAAATTATGAATCTTGGTTTTGTCTCTACTGAACAGATGTCCAAAAAAAACCCAGTAACAGCTGTCACTTTTATTAGTGATCCTGTAAGAAGATAAAGAAGGCAGAACATTTATTTACACTGGACTGACTATTCCTTCCTTACGGTCATGCCATCACCCTCCTAGAAGCCAAATGTGAAGTACAATTTACAAACAGGACTGGAAATACTGGGCAAAAACCTTATTTCAGCCCTTCAATTTACTGAGCTTTTTTTATGGCAGAGTTTTCCTCTTTTAAGTACAGTGTTACTACTTTTCTAAAATGAATATTGATTTTAACTGAAAAAATATGGGAAAAGACCTTCCAATATTCCAGTTAAAATGTTCATTATACACTGGAATTGTCCATGTTGAGCTGACACTATCTTTGAGAAGGGAGATATGCTAGATGGTTTCTCAAGAGCCCTCCAAACCTTAATTACTTCAGAAACAATGGCACCACAGAAACGAAATTTCATCAATAGAAGGTACTATATTTGGGTAGGATATAATTATGAGCATTGGAAACTCGAACTGCCCAGAGAGGCTGTGGATACCCCATCCCTGGAGGCATTCAAGGCCAGGCTGGATGTGGCTCTGGGCAGCCTGGTCTGGTGGTTGGCGACCCTGCACATAGCAGGGGGGTTGAAACTAGATGATCTTTAAGGTCATTTTCAACCCAGGCCATTCTATGACTCTACAAAATATCCCTTGAAATAAAGAGAGCTATTAAAAAGTCTGCAGCTGAGATGTGCTGATAGATTGGCAGAGAGGAAACAGTTCCTGTGCTGTAGATACAGACAGCATCACTCTCCATGTTATCAAACTAGCGATATCTCTGATCACTGTACTCCAAAAAGAAAGGAAAAGAGAGAAAGAAAGGGAAAAAAAGTATTGCCTATGTTACCATGCCTATCTTGAGGATAGGCAGAGGAAGCACATCACAAGCCACCAAAAAGGAGGGGTCCTAATTGAAGGTTGGTCAGGCATTGCGTTGAGCAGCAGGTCTCCTGCATTTATATCAGAAGATAACAGAAGATGGTGCACAATAAATGATAAAAAAGCATTATGCCTGCAGGCTGCAAACATCACTGATAAATGGATTGCGGAAACTTTTGGTTATGTGTGTATCTTGTGCAAAGGATGACCAAGACTGGTCTGACAATTAGGCTGAATGACAAGCAGTCACTGAAAACAGATAACAAAGTAATAGAGAATAATGTAAATATATATATATACCTGTATGTGTGTGTGTGTGTGTGTGTGTGTGTGTGTGTGAGAAAGAGGGAAGAAAATTTCCTTTCCCGTGTTGGACACAAATCCTCTTAGATCCTCTATGATGTCTTTTCTATTATGGTTGACTATGATGGTTCAGTAAGTGTCGTTGTACTCACTGAATTTATACTGGACCAATATTGCAGCAGTAAAGATTATGTGTATGTATATAATTATACACGTTATAATTGAAGCACACAGAATTACAGGAATAATCATGTTTTTATAACTGATAATTTAAAAAGGGACTTGTCTTCCTCCCGTCAAAAATAAGATGCCTCATTTAAGGGAACTGCCTCCATTACTTGCTGGGTAGAGATTACCTCCAAATGGTAATTAACCTCATATTCTTGAAATGAGATACACTGCCTTCCATTGATTTCTTTCTCTTACTTTCTCCACGTTGACTACAGATGGAGTCCAGTGAACTAACTGAGAGAAGACACTTGAGTTTCATACGGGTATGTTTAGTGAGGTGGTGACCACCCTTACATTCCTCTCCATCTCACAAGAGCATTTTGGTGTTTCCTTCACCATCTAAGATGAATTGAAATGTCTATTTTTAAAGGTGAGGATTTCAGCATGCCTGGAGCTGTGTATGAAATATTTACCATCTACCACAAATTGTGTGCTGTCCGTAGCAACACCAAGAAGGTGAATTTTGGACTCAAGATCATGTATGAATAATTCATTGGCAAAATAATCTTTGGGAAAAGGATCCCAGAATGAAAAAGGTGAGGTTTTTCCTCCATGAGAAGTGCTCATTAAGTGACCTATGCTGGCCTACACGGGTGCTGGGATGAGATGGGCATTACTGTTAAATATCAGCAAAGGCTTGTTGTTAACTAATAAGGGACAACTCTTACAGGGAGTAATGCATTCTGGAAGCAGAAACAGTCCACCTCACCACAATTCAACCTGAGCAATTTTCTGACCTTTCATTTACTGCTGTTTCTTTGCTTGGCTGCTGGTGCCTGCTGCAAGGAGCAGCAGGACGCTGACATCTCATTTCTACAGAGAACAAAAAGGCATGATGGAGTTCCTCCACCTCTTCTAGAACTTTTAATTTTCACCAGCCCTCCACTGGGCCTGCAAGATGGCAGCTCCTCTGATTGGTCATTTCATGCATACCCATTCCTCAGGCATGAACAGAACTCAGCTCTGAGTTTTAGTTATTTTCTAAGATAGGTTACAGTTGTGATGACTAGTTGTCTGACACCTCCACACAGTCTCAGGTCCTGTTGATCTCTGTGGATACCCAAGGGCAGAACATCCTGTTTAGCTACTAGATCTTGTGATAATTTCACAGTGACTGAGACAGGTTTTTTTTCCACACATCTCTCCCCCTTCTACCCAACGTGTGCAGATAGATCTACACACAAACATCCTGTTTTTTTACTGCTTTCTTTTGAACAGAAGTTCAAACCAACCCCAGGCTACTGTAGCTCTTACTTTCCCTTTAAACATAGCAATTGAATCAGGCTCTATATGGCTGCTGGCCATGCAGTTCTACAAGGCAGAAGCAAAAAACACGGAGAAAGGACTTTACCATCTTCAGAGATGATAAATCTGAACAGCGCAGGACACTTGACAAAGACAATTTCACCCACACTTGCAGGTTTCCAGCATGTAATATTGTCCCACATTCCTGGGCAACCTATAGAAGAGAGAAAAGCAAAAAAAAGAGATAGATTAATGGTGCAAATTCTCTCTTTTATTTTTTCTCAAAATGGTTTTAGTGGTTGGTTCTTCCTTCTATCCATCAGTGTGTAGTTGGTTAGAATAATAAACAGTATCACTTTCTAACAAGTTTCCCTGGCCCAAAAAATAATTTGCATCAGTAAGAATAGCATAAGCATACATACAATGTAGTTGTGTCATAAAGTAATGGACAGACTCCACTCCGGCAAAAAGCGAAATCTGTTAGTCCCAATTAAATTACTCCATTATACGTAAGAAACCAATTTTCCCTTTAGTGTGGAATTCACAGCCACTGTCTACCAAAAGTGTGTTAAATCTGTGGGGATTTGATTGACATTTTTTATCTCAATTCAGTGAATTTCTGCAGACTTGAATCCCCATCACAGGTTGGATACTGACACTTATTGGAATTTGGCCCAGGGAGGTGACTAGAAACTGGAGAACAGATTCTGCTTCATCCCACAGCTGCTTTTGAGTTGTTTTTTGGGATGTATATGAGAGAAGCTTCTCTCTTTCATTTTGTTCAGTTCTTTAGGAAAACATTCAGTACAGAAATGTAGAGAACCACACCTGTAGCATTCACTGTCTTTACAGCAGTCTTTAGTGCATTTAGACGCAAAATAGCAGAAGGATTTCTTGCATAACACAGAATCAGACCCTCCACAATCATTCAAATATTAGGCTTCATGTCACCAGCCTTTAATTAAAGATCTGAGGGATACACAACCAACCTCCCGTTACAGGATCATGTCTTTTATTCCTAACCTGAAAATGTTTATTTCCAGTTTCTAGTCATTATATGGAACTGGATGAATGTTAGCATCAGAAGCACGTGGAAATAGGAAGTGATAATGTTAAGAATGGGAGTTTTTTTCTCTTGGGACACAGGAAAAAGAAGGGTACTAAACATCAGAAATAGGACAAATTAGGACTGGTTTTCAAGAAGCAGCTTTCTATGCACAATCCAGTCTGCATCCGTGTAAAGCTGAAGTCATCTTACTAGCTTATAAACCCAGAAAACTTCTCTAGTGTAGAGAAAAGCTCAGAAATTTCCCTCGTATTTCCTACTAATGTCCAAAAAACTTCTCATCAAAGGAATCTCAAATGGGGATTATCTTCTACCCCAGCAGGAAAAGAAAGACAGACTGGATCACAGAATCATTAAGGTTGGAAAAGACCTCTGAGATCATCTAGTCCATCTAAGTATCTCTCAGAGATACTTTGATGTTGGGATTGAGCATCTAATCTTACCAACTGTTAAAAGGTGCAAGTTCCACACTTGGAAAAGTGTGGGGTTCTGTTGATATACTTTCTCTTTGACAGCATGCTGGAAAGAATAAGATCTTCAATAAAAGCAGATAATATTTCAAAGTGTCATATTTTCAGACTGGGAGAAGTAAAATAAAATGAAAGTCGGGTGATCAGCTGCTAAAAAACAGCGTGGGCTTTATCAGTTTTGTCAGTAGTAGGGGATTGCTATTGGTGCAGAATGTATGCACAGAACTGGGCTTTGTGTAATTCTTTCCATCAGCTTCAGTGGCAGAAAATCAAGTCCTCACGAAATATAAGCCAAGTACTACGACGTGTGGTGGATAGGGAAGTTATGAGTTGCACAAGGTTTGAAGAATTAGGTCAGTGTCAAACTACAATGCTATAATGATGTCCGTATGATAAGCAGATGGTAACCCTTCTTTCAGATGAAAGGCTGCAGCACCAGATCAGGACTTTAACTCAAAGAGAAGAGATTTAGGCTAGATGTTAGGAAGAAATTCTTTACTCAGAGGGCACTGAGGCCCTGGCACTGCCAGAGAGCTGTGGGTGCCCCATCCCTAGAGGTGCCCAAGGCCATGGCTGGGCCCTGGGCTGCCTGGGCTGTGGGGGCAGGCAGCCCACCGCAGGGGTTGGAGCTTGATGATCTTAAGGTCCCATACGACCTAAGCCATTCTATGATTATGAGGCTGCATAAAATAAACAGCTGAGTATATAAAATTCCAGTATTTAGTCACCACAGGAACCGCAAAAGAAAAACCTTTACATTTTCCTCTCCCCATCGTTCTTCCACTCATATTCCAGACTGATTCCTTTGTCAGATGAGTATTTCATTGTATGCATGCTATGACTGTTCTGGATATCTCTGAAGGGCTCAAAGACTTCATGGTTTTTTACGATTTGAAAAGTTCAGTGATACTAAATATGAAAATCAAGATCAAATTGGGCATTGTTAGATTTTACTGTCTTTGATAGCTATAGTTTGTCCACACAGCAGGAATAGTATTTACCATTTAAATCTGAAGACATTTGGTAATAGGTTTATAGTTCACTGATGTATGGCAATCTGTATGAAAGTAAAGCATATGTAAATATCCGTGGTAATGAGACATTTGCTTACTAGAGGTGTTAGAGACAATCAAAGAGCCTAATGAGATCTTCTGAGAACCACCTGCTAGCCTTGCTCACTTGAATTAAATGGCTGTGTTAGAATTAGGGAAAGCTTACTTATTCGTTATTACTACTTTAACATCAGCTGTCTTCTAAATACTGGTATAACAATAGAAAGTGCAAACCTATCTAGAGAAATGAGCACAAATCCTCATACTGCAGAGAAGAAAGAGAAGGAAATGAATAAATATTTCATAGAATCATAATAGACTGAACAGTAGTCTGCTATTGTGGCAAAACCAAGCATAACTAAAATATTCCAATTTTAAAAGACATTATAACTTTGTTGTACTAGAAAACACTGATGTGTTGGCATTGAAAGAGAAGAAAATAGGAAAAAAAGAGTCAAGTAATTTGTCCAGTAAGTGACAAAGATTGGAAAGAATTTATTGTCAGTAAGAAATTTGCCTGATCCTTTCTGGTAAAATCAAATTTGAAAGCAACCATTTAGAAGAGCAAAAAATACTAAAAAAAGATATATATTAAATATAATACACATCAGCATGGACAATACCCTTACATTTGTAAACCACAACACGGCCAGGAACTCCTGCTGGGTGAAACCTGCTCACGAAAATCAGTGTGATTTGAGTGTGAAACTGCACAATAGGGTTCTCCTCTGGCTCTGATGGTACATCTCCATTGACATGTGATGAAGGGATACCCAAACTAGCTTTGAAAGAGGTGGCTCAGACAGTGCAAGAAGCAAGGCACAGCATCATGTGGACTAATTTTCCTGGTTCTTAGCATGCTTGGAATAAATAATGCCAACATATAGTTTCAAAAAATAAGTTTTCATGTAGGCCAGAGCATAAAAATAATAAATAAAAATGGTCTTAATACAGGATGTCGTGCAGGGAGTGGAAATTCAGCTTTACCTTCCCAGGTCTGTACTACAACCTGTAGACAGAAATCTGCTTGCTGAACTTTGTAGGATTCATCTCAGCTAAACCAACTTATGTAAAGCTTGGCATCTGATCTTGGAAAGCTATTTAGACACTCCTCATGGCATGGGAAGAATAAGGCTAAAAATTCTTATCCTAAATAGTTGCCCCCGAATACCAATTTCAGCTAAGGAACTATATGCATTTTTTAACAATCTCATGTGAAGCTCAGGACAGCTAGGCTTAAATATAATATTGTTGAATCTGATGGGGTTGCCCCATATACCTACTGACCTAAGGATGCATCTGACTTGACAACAAGTGAAAAAGAAAAGCTCTCCAAGAAAGAGGTGCAATTTCACAGCAAGGAGAAAATAATGGAAGTTCCATCATTGTAGAGTTTTCAGTTGTAATTTCAATATTATGCTTAGCAATGAAATGATTGTAGTCATCTTCCTTCTATGGAGGTTCACACAGATCTTCAGCTTGGAGACTACTACTTCTCTATCAAATGTTGCAATGATTCAACCATCCTAAAATTGTTGGCTGAAGTTGGGGGGGAGAAGGGGTGAAAAAAGAATGACAGAACAACGGGCAAAAGCATTTCATAGAATCATAGAATCGTAGCTTATTAGCTAATAGTCTACGGGTTGGTACATAGGAAAAAAAGGAACAGATGACAAATTTGCATAAAATGTTTCCTTGTATGTAAATATGTAATTCTGATGGTTGCGTATTTTTCATGTACAGAATGGAAGCTTGAAGTACAAGTCAACCCATTTGGCTTACAATGTTCAGATTTAGTTTCAGTTCTTCTCATTTATTAGTTTAAAATATCACCTTCAAGGTCCTATCGTCTCCAGGAGTGTAATACCAAAGGAAACACAATGCTACAAGACAGAATATTAAACTGAATTATGTGATGCTTAGTAACTTTTAAAGGGCAATACTACATATAAAGCCCTTCAGAGAGAGAAGGAATACAAGACAAGGTCTTTCTGTTCTTACATAAATCCAGGTAAATAACGAAATAAATAAAAACTTGAGCAAAGGCTGGGTATGAAGCCAGGCTCTTTAAAAGTGGTTGACATTTCAAAGCAGACACGCCGTATAGGAGCTCCTGTTGAAGCAATGGCATCTCTGCTGTCTCTCAAGACAAGGCAGCACAATCAGAACTCAGATTCAATAGCCTCTTTTTAAAATCCAGGATATAAGAGAGCAGAAAAGAAAATTCAGTGGGATTTTCAGAATAAGCTATAAAAATGGGGAAAAATACTAAGAGAGGCACTTCTCCTAGCTCTTAGAATTATTTGGACAAAGTCTATTGATGCAGCATATGCCATCAGATCAGCTATTACACTGAGAATTTGTTCCTTTATCCAAATTTTGCTATAGCTGCACCAAAAAGCACCTGGCATTGTCTAACGTGCTATTCATTCAACAACATAAATGTAAGATATGCAAATCCGAGCTAAGCTCCTCTACATCTCTTTTACAGCACATGAAGAAAAACAGACACCTCCAGAGGGCACTGCTGGAGGGTTTCTGAGATATCCTGTCCTGTGGAGATACTTATTTTCTGCTGCTGATTAGAACAGGCATCAAGAGAAAACAGAGTCTTAGGCTTCAAGAGGCTGGAATCGGAGCAGAGGAACTGCACATGTATAGTTCAAGTGATTCAACGAGGGCTGTATATGAAGAACAAGAAACCTTACCAAGTTTGCCCACATTAATATTTTCCATTGCCTTTCTCTGGATAATTACTGACCCAGTGTCAGTAATCAAGTTATGCAATGAAGTTGTGACTGTTTCAATCTATCATATATATGCTGATAACCGTATAAACTATGGTGATATTTTTTACAATATGACATTATCAGTCCAGCCACTCATTCTATACGATGATACTTTCAGAGATCCAAGACTTCCTGCATGCAGTGCTATTTTCAAACAGCTATTAACAATAAAATGATTTGAAATAGCTCACTTCTCACCTATCAAGGATATCCCAGATTGGATTAAAAACTAGAAGTAAGAGAAACAATAGTTTTTTTTTGGCTATAACAACGTTGGACCGTGCTCCTGGGCACGTGGTCTGATTTTTGGGTGGTTCTGTGTAGAGCCAGGAATCGGACTCAATGGGTCCCTTATGGACCCTTCTCATGGGTCTCTTCCAACTTGGAATACTCTATGATAACAATGAGTTTTATAGCATAGCAGCGGAAAAAAAGATGAGCTGAAGATAGTTGGCTTTAGATCTCAGGAGATTAAATGCCGTGCATTTGCCAGACTTGAATCGTGTATTTTAGAATCAGAAACTAGTCTTTTTTGTTAGAGTTGAACAGGAAGGATTTCACCTGGCTCGGATGTTTTGCATCACTGAAGAACTTCAATATGCCTCCTCAGTGTGTCCTAACTTAGGAGCCACACAAATTACCAATCAGAACGTTATTCCTGCTGTAAGGTTAGGAGAACAAATAGATACAAAGACATTAACTAATCACTGCTTGGCTACCATGTGTCTCAAAGGAGAAAAGAAAACTGAGATCTTCTCATCTGTCCACCAGTTCAGGCCATAGACCTATTCTCCTTGTGACAGTGAAAGCCCTTGTCCATGTCTTACCTCCATCTCACACCTCAGCAGGAAAGGCTAATACCAAATCACTGTTGTTTTTCCTTAAATATTTTATACATAGAAAAGATCAGCTTAAAAATGGCAGGAGCTATTATCTATAATTAGAAATAGCTACAGCTTTTCTTTTCCTTCCCCTAAAGCTCTTTAATTCTTTACAATCACAGAATATTTATTCTAAGCTCACACTTACTACTTTTCTTGCATTGTTACCAGCCAAGAAAACCTCATCCAAGAAAATCTCCAAAATCCTTTAAGTGCTGCCAACCAATTGGCCTTCGGTGAGCTTTGAAGAGTTTTAAAGGGAAACTTCCGTTTGGCAAAACCTTTGGAACATTTCTTCATCTAATTATGCAGAAGAGTAAAAAGCCAATCGAGAGGGTTCTTCTTTTTTTTTCAAGAAAACTTTCTTTAGGAAGGGTTGGTTACTGTGAGGAAGTCACCATTTTGCAACTCTGGATGCCAAAAAACGTTGTGAAATTATTCAGAGAATTGGGAGATTTTATTCTGGTGCTGCTGGAGGACAGAACAACTCTTCCAAGCTCCCAAAGCTGACCCAGTGCCAAGCTTGCCAGCTACAGGTAATCCAGCATCACTCAGGACAAGGGTGGTGGGAGATCATGGGTTACTGCTGTAGGAACAGCTGGTATCCCTCATTCCTCTCACTGCTGGTGGCAGCCAGGATGGTTATCATCATCCTGCCCCACCACCATGTCTGACTCACTTCCCTCCTTCCTTAGCAGAAGTGCAGATAAGGCACTTGCCTTTATCAACTCTGTTTTCCATTAATTCTCTAAGCTGCGAGAGAAGGGAAAAGACAGCCTACACCGCAGTGCCAAGAAGGCTTTGTGTACATCACAGTGCTATTAATCTTCATCCTTCAGTCACCTGGATCAAGTCACTTCTGGGAAGAGTGCAGGAAAAATACTGGCTATAGAATTAGTTGAGAAGAAAACAATGGAGTGAGAACCAGAAAGATGCGTATTTCCACAAACCATCACCTTCTCCTGTCAGATCCCACCCTTCACATGCACAATCTACCTATGAATAGCAATTAAGTAAGGACAAGATGGAGCGTTACAAGTGGTGTCCAACCTTTCTCAACTGTTTCAGTTAAAAAATAAGGCTATATTTTTTTCCATGTTAGTGGATAGACATACATGTCTGTAAACTTTCTATGCAAAACTTACATGTATGTTAATTTTTCACCAGCATTCATGGGCCTTACAGTGAATCCTGGCTTTCAACCATCGCTACAAGAAGGAATCTTTCCAAGCTGTGTGGTTAAAAAGTCCACTGCCACCTCTGTCACCCATGCATAGTTTATATTTGGCCCATTGTGATTCTTGTGGGCCTGTGAAGAAGACATCTGTAAAGATCAGTGGGATTTATGAGTTGCCATGGATACAGATGAAGTAAAAATGTTATCGGTGTTTTGGAGTTTGTGTTCCTTTGTAAACAGAGAGAGGATTTGGCTGTATGGAAGAAGATGAGAAGAGGATTTGGTAACATCTTTTGAGCGTGAAGGTTTCCCAGAAATAAATTCAGCACTTCACGTCTTCTCTGTCACAAATGGAGGCAGGAGGGAACAAACGAATTTTCTTCATTTGTTAATTTTTAGCATAACTCATAACAGCACTGAACTGGGACTAAAATGGGACACAATCCTTCTAATGGTCTCTCATTATGGGGTTGTGTTTTGAACTTAAAAAGATCCCAGCAGAGCTAAGCAAGATTTTCAATGGGACTCAGACTGAACCTGAGGTGAACAGCTCTCTCATCAATTAGATTTGTAAAAATTTGGATTCATTTCAGTAAAAGGGTAAATAGGGTAAATAAACCAAAAAAGGTTTAAAAGGGTAAATAAACCAAACAAAACAGACAGGCATTGCACTACTGAAAATAGCAACCAAGCCCTATGGCTAAATGATTGGCAACTTCAGAACTTATGCTGCATTCTATTCTGTATTAGCTTCTCTCAAAGGCATTTATAGATAGCAATTACTTAGGTCTCATAGTAACTCTGTGGCTAAGAAGATTCTCTGCTCTTTTAAGAGCTGGAAAACAAAACAAAGCAAAACAAACAGAAGAAATGGTAAAAGTGAAGCTAAACACCCTCCAAGCTAGAGTTGTAACAGATCTCAGAAGAAAGCTGCCACTTCATGTTCACATTCTGTTCTCCCCCTATTCTTGCTTCCCTATACTTTGTAGAGTAACTAAAAGGATAAGGCACTTCTATAGTAGGAGATAAATTATAACAAATCTTGTGCCAAATTCATTTTTGATGTAACCAGAGTGACGCCAACATGGATGCACTCGGGAGGCATTTATTACTTGTTTACTCCTTCAAATCTTCTGAGAATGAGAAATGAGTGAATTAAATAACTTAATTTCTTTCAGTGTGCAAATTCCATCATCTCTCCTGGAAATTGCGGCAGTGGTGAGTCAAACAACTCCTTATTAGAGCCCATGGGACCTGATGGTCTACTGGAGGAAACAGAGAAAATAAATGCACTTTTAAAAGCTCGTTAAGAGGCATGTTAACACATAGTGTGTTTCCTGTTTCGTGGTGAACTCCTCTGACTCTGTCCACAGAGTATTCATAGAGCAGGAAAAACATCACTGAAGCATAAATCTAATCCAGCATTGTAAGGACTGGCATACACCTCAGAAATTTTGGCCGCTATATGAGACTAATGGAATTTATTGTTCAGTAAGTTAAGCTACATAATATTTTACAGACAGAATCATAGAATCATAGAATCCAGAATGGCCTGGGCTGAAAAGGACCACAATGATCATCTAGTTTCAACCCCCTGCTATGTGCAGGGTCGCCAACCAGCAGCCCAGGCTGCCCAGAGCCACATCCAGCCTGGCCTTGAATGCCTGCAGGGATGGGGCATCCACAGCCTCCTTGGGCAACCTGTTCAGTGCGTCACCACCCTCTGAGTGAAAAACTTCCTCCTAACATCTAACCTAAACCTCCCCTGTCTCAGGTAAGTAAAGACAAATGGCTTAATTTGGGCAGTTTACAATCGGTAGTGAAAAATGCAATGTGAGGGGTATCAATAGATGAAAATGGAGGTAGAGTGCATGGTGAAGAATGAAGGTGTTGATGAAGCACAGAAAAATATCATGATCATTCCCCTGGTAGCTCGATAATAAGCAAAAGATGTCTTGTTGATGTTGCTGTTTGTTGTTTTTTGTTTGTTTGTTTGTTTTGCTTTGTTTTGGAAAAGTTTTCAGCATTAAGAGAATGGGAAAAAATGTCCAGTGCTATCGCAGCTAGCCCAGCACTATCCCCAGTCACCTGAGGCCACGGAAGTGTTCAGTCCTGGAAAAGTAAATGTTTACACTCTACATACAACTCTATATTGTGTAAGCTACAGAATGCCACTTTCCTGACAGCATATAGTAAAGCACATAAAAATAAAACCCATAAACATAACCAGGAAGAAGACAAAAATATTTCCAATGTCTTAAATACACAAAATGTGCTAGGTCAGAATGCCCAGAAAATCATAGAAAGTCGACAAAAAAAGGTCCAAGTGGTGTTAATGCAAAATCAGTACTGGAGATGAGACTGTTCCCCTGCCTTTCTTACAAGTTGGATCAGATCCTTTGTGAACAAGTGTTGTGAATCCATCTCTGTCTAAACATCAGGAGGACAGAGGAACAAATGGGAGGCAGTTATTAAGGACTGCTGAAGCTGCCATCACTACCTGACCACTTGTGCTATAGTAACAGTCACATCATTTCAACGTCCAAATATGTAGACGGTATTTATAGACATAGGTCTGGAGTACAACTGTGTATATATGTATCCTTAGACATATTTGTTCTCAGATTTAGTGTTTAAGTTACATGTGAAAGAAAAATTAGAAAGCATACAAGCATTTGTCCCACTTATAAACCAAGCAGGAGATCTTATTCATACATACTGGAGCAATCAGCTATCGTGACTGCACCATTTTAACTTTTCTTTATCAGCTCTTGATGCTTGAATAATAATGTGAAACAAGTAAATGATTCTGGTACATCCTGTATGAGGATGATTATGTAATCAATTCCACGCACTGGCAGCACTGTATTTAATTTTGTTCTAGCTTATTCAATTATAACAATGGGTTCTGTCTTAAGCAGTTTGCAGGTTAGCAGAGAAGGGACTGAATCATATTCGTCATTTGGCTGCATGACCAAACACCTGGTGCAGATTCAATATTCCTGTGTCCTGGGAACAAAGACGAGGCATGTCCTCAAAAGGTATGCAACAGTCCTTCAGTGCATTTTAATTAATTGTTTGTGGTCATTATTTCAGTTTGGCTTTGCTCTTGTCACGTCACTTGGGCATACTCTTGTTGCACACTCTAATAATGGTTTTTCTCTTCTAAAGCATTTCACTATTAATTGCGTTTTATTTCTAGTAATATTTCTTCTCCCCTGGCACACACACACATACGCACACACACACATACACACACACACACACACACACACACACACACACACACACTTGGCCTGGTAATCACATCTCACGGTACCTGCAGCTTCTCCCTCAATCATAAATCAAGTATTATTCTAACCCAGTCTTTTGTTTTGTTTATGATCTCTGCTCACTTTGTTCCACTGGGCTACCTTTGATTTGCTGTTCTGTAAAGGAAGCGTATCAATCAGTTCTAACAACTGTGTGAGTATGAAACGTGTGGCTTGGATACAAAAAGTACAAGCTGCTAAGGAGTGGCACTAAGGAAGTTTGAAACCACTCTTTGTGTAACCAGAAAGGCAGGGGAAAGGGTAGATGAGAAACATAGCTTTGGATCATAGAATCATAGAATCACAGAATGGTTTGGGTTGGAAGGGACCTTTAAGATCATGCAGTTCCAACCCCCTGCTATAGGCAGGAATACCTCCCTGTAGACCACGTTGCTCACAGCCCCATCCGGCCTGGCCTTGAGTGCTTCCAGGGAGGGGTCATCCACAACCTACCTAGGCAACCTGTGCCACTGTCTCACCACCCTCACAGTAAAGCATTTCTTCCTTACATCTAGTCTAAATCTACACTCTTTCAGTTTAAAACCATTTCCCCTTGTCCTGTCGCTACACTTTCCTTGCACTTGGACTTGTTGAACTTCATGAGGTTGGCATGGGCCCACCTCTCAAGCCTTTCCAGGTCCCTCTGGAGAGTATCCCTTTCCTCTAGCATGTCAACTGCACCACTCAGCTTGATGTAGTCTGCAAACTTGCTGAGGGTGCTATCCCTCTGTCCCACTGTCCATGTACACTATAAAGATGCTAAATAACACCAGCCCCAACACCGATCCCCAAGGAATGCCACTCGTCACTGGTCTCCACTTGGACATTGAGTCATTGACCACAACTCTCTGAGTGTGACCATCCAGCCAATTCCTTATCCAGCAAGTGGTCCATTCATCAAATCCATTTTTCTCCAACACGGCAACCAGGATGCCATGTGGGACAGTGTCAAAAGCTTTGCACAACTCCAGGTAGGTGACGTCAGCTGCTCTTCCCTTATCCACTGATGCCTGTCCACAAGATTTATCTGCTCTTAAAAGTTGATGACTGCACTAACTTCAGACATCTGCCTTACCTGGCAAAATGAGCTGGGTAGGCTCCTCATTTATTTAGTTAGACAGAGAGCCAGGAAAGAAAAAAAATAGTAACATCAGCAAGTCATGGAGAATCGAGCATCTGGAGTGAAATATGAAGCTAAACTCTTTGAGAATGTGGATACAAATTGATTGAGACTCAGCACACAGATAAAAACACCTTAATTTAGATGTTTTAGTACGCAAACTCATGCAAATCTCACTATCTGTCTATCAATTATATAAGGAGTTGTGGGAGACTAGCCAGTTAATTTAGCCAACAAATTAGATGTCTAACATCCACTGATCCCATCATTCCCAAGGAGATTGTTTTCCCCTAAATACAGAGCCAAATATTGTTCTCTTGACTGAAGTACACACTGAAAATGCCTACCAAAGTCAGTGGGAGATGAGGCTGTAGACTGTGAGCAGTAGAATTATAACTGGATAAGAGTAAGTGCTGTTCCTCGGGACCTACCAAAATACATTTGCAGTATGGTCTAAGAGATGGGTAATTGCTTTGATTCATTTATAGTTCTGTGTATAAGGCACTCTGTATTCATCAAGTTGTCAAGATCACAAGTTGCCATGACATTTGAGAACAAAATTCAGAGATGAGAAGAAGAGAATACTTATTTTAACTGAGGTCAGTGTGAAGTCTGGATGATAACTTTACTAAACTCTAATCCTTTCCTACTATCTTGCAAGAGTAAGGTATACCCTCAAAAACTAAAGAAAAACAAGCAATAATTAGAATTGGACCTTAACTTTTGATATTCTCATAAATCTGAAATGGAAAAAAATCACACATCAGTAGGAGAGAATGAATATTATCCTACTTCTGAAATGTCTCAAATTAACAGATTTAATTAAAATACACATCAAAGATGGAGATAGGACTGTAGAATCTCCCTCCCCCTCTGATTTGAAGAACTAATTACACAAAATATTGTGATAATATATCCTTGTAAGCATAGCAACTGAATTGTTGTATAATATGATTAACGTTTGCCTGCAACACCATAGAAGCCTTTAGATGTTGTGGATGATAATTGTGATGTAGCATTGTAGATGGGGAGGCATGTTCTAAGACTGTTCTGCTTTAAAAAGGCAAAAGAAACAGCAATGGAAAAACTGTGCACCAGTTCTGTGGAGTCCTTATCACTTATCAACATCAAAAGAAGCCAGGATCCACACATCAGGAGGAATTTGTCTAAAATGTGACAGACAACATCAAGATATTTCCCTTTGTTTTCCTTATCTGTGTGTGCAGAGACTTCTGCATGTTATCCCTGCATTCTACAGCAACCTCTGGGACAAAAGGAGTCTTTGCATGGCATCTCACATAGAGATGAGCCAACTGTGGAAGGTGAATCAGTGGGTTAAAGATAGAGACTGTTGTGTTGGAGGTGACCACCAAGAACCAACAATGAACCATCAAGGTGCTAGAAGAATGCTAGATGACATCAATACCACCAAATAAGGCTATATCTGTTGGGCAATCATTGGGAGTGGACACAATAATGATTTTGGAAATGTAACGAATATGTTATACATATGAAAATGTAATATGTTCACAAACGATCAATTGGGGGTGCATTTTTGGAGTGTTATCCCAATGCTATCCCAGCACTGCCAATGAATTTCTGCTTAATGTTAATAAAACTTCTGCTGTTAAGTCCCTTCACATCAATTTCTTCGATTCATTTCCCACTCTCTTATTAAAGAACCTACATGTTGGTTTTCAGCCAGAAAATACAAGCTGAGTTTAGCCTCTAGAGCTTGTTGTGGAAGTGTTGCATCACTGAATTTTTATGGTAGAATTCATATTAGACAGTAGTATCTCAAGCTGAAAAGCATAAAAACAACACAGGCCAAATCTGTGTCTCTTCTGGTACAACATACAAAATTCTTCTCTCTAGGATGAAGCACATGTTACGCTGTATGACCCCAGAAATGAAATATGTGAGAAGAGTTCTTCAGTCTCCCAAAAGGATGGATGGAAAACAATGTAAAATTGAGATATTTCCAATTTTCCTTTCTTATTCCTTCTCTTTTGCAAGAGGAATTTGGGGAAGGAAATGCACATTCTCTTTTCCTCCCTTTTGGCAGGAGCAAGAGTTACCACACACATTCAGAGTCTGCCCACAGGCAAAGCCAAGGATCTCCCTTTTCCCACCCACATTCTCCCTAGCTCAGAAGCTAAAAAATATATAATGCATATAGGACATGCAGTTCCTACTGCATAGCTCCTTCAGTGATGGAAAGACAGTGAAGTTAAACAGTTGCTAGAGGACCATCTCCACATTTTATCTCTGTTCAACATCCTATATAGGAAATTGAGATATGACCCATTGCAATTCTCAACAAAAGGGCATAGCTTAAGTCTACAATGAAGAAGAAATACAAACAGAAGAAATAAGGCATACATACAGAGCAAGGGCTCACAACATTATTATTTAAGGTATTTTTATTTTTTATTTTTACTTTTGCAAGTAAAACTGAATTATGTCATTTTTGCCATGGTTGGAGGAGAACATGCAGATATTTTCTTACTGCTTAGCAGATGGAGTTGTTAATAACTCGTTATACTGCTGTAGCTTGCTTATTTGTCTGAGAATGATTTAACTCACTGCCCTTCAGTCTTATTTTGCTGAGGAAAAATCAATATGCAGAACCTGTCAGCAGTCCAAATTATTACACTTATTCAATTACATATATTATTGAGTAGGCAGTTTTACATAATGAAGTTCTTGGCTTAAGTTTGTAAGGGAGTTATATTAAGAGGAAGCAGATATATCTCAGAATGAGCTGAAAGAAATGAAATTGTACAGTTGGGTGAATTTAGTCATCGGCCACCTATGTTAGAATATTAAGTGTTTGATGAAGTGCTAAGTGAAAAAAAAAAACCCACAAAACCATTTGATAGTAAAGAACAGTCTAAATCTTTGGTCCAGCACTTGGCCCACGATTACAGCTTTCCGAATGATCCTACAAAAGATACACAGAGACCCCAAAAGGAGTGATTCTAAATATTCAGAATGTGAAAAGGAAGTTGTTCTTAAGAACTTAAAGAAATCTTCACATTGAAGTTCTCTACTAAAAGCCACTGAACTTAGTGCTAGCCATAAAGACTGCCAAATGTGCTTTCCAGAGTGAGACCCATCTGACCAATTGCCAACATCTACATTTGAATGGCCGCCAATTTTTTTTTAGTAGTAGTCAGAAAGAGGTAATCCCAGAGAACAATCATCTGAAAGTAGACATCTGAAATAGGTCTGATGACTCATTCCCTCAAAAAGCCAACTTTTGTCCATTGACTGAAGGCAGCTTTGGGACAACAGCCGAGATAAAAATACCTATGGCATAGAAATCTGCTCTGATAGTGTTCTCATCTTCATAGCAAGCTACAGAAAAAATAACAAAGGGAGTTCAAACAATGCCACCTTTATGGCATGCTCACACACCTCCCACTGTGTCCCAAACAATCAGTTCATTTTCTGGGCTGTGCCACTGCTAGGTCTTTTCAGTCCAGGTGGAAATGGATGCTGCAGGATAGTTGATGACCATCACTGCCATCTCATTCAAAAAGATGACTGGCAGACCATAATATTCACGTGTAAGATAAAAGGGGGAGCCGGGTCAAGCTTTCCTGAAGCAGGTCACAAGTTGGAGCACCATTCCATATGGTTCTCCTTGAGAAGCACTGGGTGTTCTACGAATTCATAGCCCTGTCAGCCAATGAAAAAACAGCACTCCATTGGGTTTCTGCTCCAAGGCCTCTATTACCTTCTCAACACCAAGCCACAAAAAGGAACAAGGGTCCATCATTACTATCAACAGGACATGTGTGGGATTATTTCAGGGTGGGAAGGGAATCTGCAGGTCTACTAAAGATCCTTCGTTGTACCAGTGAGAAGAAACACATCCTCAGAACAGCTAAGACTAATTCCAGTCTGTATTGATAGATCCTATTATATTTCTTGACCGTACTTCATTAATTCATTAGCAACACAAGCTCAAATCTAAGGAGTTACAGAAATAACCAATATCTGTGTTTTGTCTTTATTATCTGCCTGCATATGAAGCAGTGTCCTTTACATCCTTCCGGCTTCTATAAGCTCAAGAAGAGCTCAGAAATTTCTTATCTCTGGTTAACTCAGCTGATATGGCCAAACTCTGCAGACAAGTGTACAATATTCTGGTAGCTTCTCTGTTAAAAACAACTAATTGTGTTCCCCGTTAACCAGTGCTTATAATGATGCCTTAGTAATCTGTTTTTTCTATGTCGCTGCAATCGATGCAAATACATAAGCAGGTGTTTGTTTTCCTTTTTTTTTTTTTTTTTTTTTTTAATAGGTTGATTAACACCGTTCAGAAAACAAAACAAAGAAACAAATGAATGCACAAAACCCTGCTCTTACTTTGTTAGAGGACTCTCCTAAGAAACGTGACTGGCTCTCTGGAAATGTGCATCTATTTCCATTGAACTGCGTTGAGAACTACAGCTCTTCAAGCTCACAGACTAAGAAATCTAAACGTAGATTAATGTATGTGAAATGAGGTAGGCTTTGGCTGGCTCACTGCAGGTAATGAGAGCCACCTGAACCTCATTATCTCCTGCTTCTGCTTTAAAATTGTCACTCCTGTAGGTCTATGCCACATCTTCCAGTCCTGTGTGGGTTTCTCAGGTACCCAAAGCACCTTATCTGACACTGGATATCTATCTCTATACATTAAACCCTCTCCCCACTGCCTCAGTTTCCATTATCATCTTTGAAGTCCAGATATTTAACGATATTCTAAAACCAATTCCAGGGATAAAATGAAGGTGTCTATGGGTAATGGTCCTAAGAATCTCCAAAGTAATTCTGCGCTTCTCTTGCTTCAGGAACTTAATGGAAACCACAGTGAAATAAACAAGCAAAATCCAGGGTTCATTCAAGAGTCCTCTGAAATGCAGTCACGGCCAGTGCAGAGAAATTGAATATCCACCAGCAGAACCTGTGTTCCATCTCTAGAAACACAGATCCTAGAAATAAGTCAACCATGCCATTGATTCAAGCAAGAATCAAATTCCCTCTCTTACTGATACATAGCCTAAAAGGAGCTGCCAAGATCTGATGAAAATCATACTAAAAATCATGGATGGTCATTCAGTTATAATTCAGATTAATTCTCCCCTGTGTTGCTACACCACTAGGTTAGACATTAAAAGCTTAAGTAATTGCAAGTCACAGCTTCCAGATGTCCATGAAATGAAAGGTACCAATAGATAGAATAGTACAGGAAAGACCACCACCTGTTTCATTGCATATGATTTACTGATATTCACTGCTCATTTTTTAACTGCAGTGACTTGGTCTACCACGGCTGCAATTATACGTAATGCTTACAATTACAGCCTGGGGAGACGTGAATATGAGCAATCCTCCAATCTACCCAGCCCACATGAGAAAAAAACACTGCCAATGGATCTTCTGTAATTTTCATCTGAATATTATAATATTTAAAAAAATAAAAATAAAAGTATATGGGGTAAACCATCACTTATTGATAGGTATGCCCTAAAGAAACTCCCCCTATTTACACTTGATCAGCTCCACATGGTACACTGTGTGTGCTGAGTAGTGGAAGGTAAGATCAGACTTCATGGCACCATCGAACTTTGGACAAAAGAGAAAGAGATGCAGTGTGGTTTAATGAACTGTCACCATAGAAACATGGAACTCACAAGCAGAGCTGCACAAATAAATGATATTTTGCTTCGATAGTTACAGAAAAAAGTTGGAAATAAATTTAAAAAAAAAACATTTTATCTATGTGGTAGGAGTTTTTCCTTTCTTTTTGGTTAATAAGAAACATAAAGCATTGAGAAGGCAGACGGGAGCTTTTCTTTTTAGCTTTCTATTTTTAGCTTTAGTGTCTCTTTTTTTTTTTAACGTTATTTAAATTTAGTTAGCTATATTTCCGATATTCCTGAAACAAGTGTTCTGAAACACTTATTTTCCTTAATTTTTCACCAGAAATTCTTCAAATGTGTCACTGGAACCTACCATTTTTAATGAACAAACTGTTTGCAGATAAATATTTCTATTTAGTCCTGCTCCCAGAAATCAGTCTTATCAGGGCTAATATCTTCCCAAATTGCCTAGACAAAATCCATTCCGCCTTCTACTTTTGTAGGTAGGAGGAGCATTGGATGATATGACCTTAAGAGGTCATTTCCAACCTTAATGACTCTGTGTTCCTCTGTCATTAAAGAAGGACTTCCTAGCAGTTCTGAGGATTACAAAAGGGACAGCTTGAAAGAAGACAGGAGGAATTGTTACTCTAAGTATTTTATGGGATGGGGGTAGTAGCTCATATACATTTTGTAATTACTAGTATTCTCAGAATGGCAAGCATCAAATTCCAACACACGTCCTTTCCTTCTCTACTCATCTGAATTGAAGTTGAAGGAGGGCAGATTGAGGTTGGATGTGAGGGGGAAGTTGTTTGCTATGAGAGTGGGGAGGTGCTGGAACAGCTGCCCAGAGAGGCTGTGGATGCCCCGTCCATCCCTGGAGGTGTTCAAGGCCAGGTTGGATGGGGCCCTGGGCAGCCTGGGCTGGTATGAAATGGGGAGGTTGGTGGCCCTGCCTGTGGCAGGGGGGTTGGAGCTTAATGATCCTTGAGGTCCCTTCCAACCCAAGCCATTCTGTGATTCTATGATTCCATGATACTATCCCCCATGGCTGCTGCTTCTCCATTTGAGAACAAGGCTCTGAAGATTGCCTCATGCCCAGACGGCAAAGATTCTGTTAATTCCAACACTGCTGTATTATAATCAGTATGATTCATACCACCTAACTTCAGATGTCCTGTAATTATTGGTTTAATAGGCAGTGGAGAGAAATTGGCACTTCCACACACAATCTTCACAAGATAAGATGGGTGTATAAAATAAGGCAAGTTTGTTAGTACTTTTAAGTGTGACTTCAAAGCACCTGTCTTCATCTACTGACTATAAGCAGACTCTAAATAACTAGCATTAACTGGTTTCTACTTCAGACAACTATACTTAGGTGACACGAATCCATCCATTGCATCTAACGATCAGATATCTCTGAAGCCTGCTGACAGACACAAAAGCATTCAGCAAGGAGCCAAAGAAGCAGACAATGGTTGGAAAACAAAGATCGGTGAATCCGTTTCTCTTCTATTTCCCTAAGAAAGAGTAAGGCTTGATCACAGCTCAGATACTGATAGTTGCACAGGTGTCTTGTTTATCTATGCAGGACAGATATCTGAAATGGACATGGATTCTATCCCAAGTATAGCATGGTCTCTATATTCTATCCTGAAACTCCTTGTTTCTACTCGAGCATATTAGAAGAGACTCTGCAGTGTCACATGGATAGATCCATCAGCACAGAAAAGCATCTTTGACCTAAGATGGGCCCATTCAGGTAGATCAAAGCTATCAGTGTCGGTATCTTGGTTACAACAGGAGACAGGTAGAAAACATTTAGGGGTAGAGACACATTCTGAACCATACCCTCTCTGCCGTGGCAATTCAATAGATTTAAAAGCTGGGTGAGAGAAGAACAAATCTAGTCTTTGTGCACAGCTGCATCAACAAGGGAGACACGTGCACGCGTGCACAGGCACACAGTGAAACAACACCTTCCCAGGGGTGGCAAGGGGAACAAGAGCAAATAACTAAAAGGCCCAAAAAGAACAGGAGGCTGAGGAGCCATGGACGGGAATGAAAACCTAAAACTGATACATGATGGTCATATAAAGATGGAAACACTTTTCAAAGTCCATAGTGGTTTCCTCTCTCCCTAAATTACCACCATTATCTTTTAATTACCACCTTCTACCCTTTGGTGCCTTTATCAGTTTCTCTTTTGTTAATCTGTATCACAGGGGTACTTGCTGATAGGATTCCTCTTAGCAATTGTAGACACTGTATCTCTACATGTACTTATTCCATTTGTACTACTTGACTTGCCTGGCAATGCTATTGCCCTTCAAATTATTCCAGAAGAAGGACAAGAGGGAATGAGACTACCTAGCTAGGACTACAAGATCAAGATTAATTTGGCAGTGAGTCATGAATCACTTAATCACCAATGAGACCTCATCACGTCTGTTTCTTTTTATTCAAAATGTTGTGCTGTATCACACCTTGGCTCATCCCAGGATAATACATTTTAGGCTCTATAAACCACAGAATCATAGAATCACAGAATGGCCTGGGTAGAAAAGGACCACAATGATCATTGAGTTTCAACCCCCCTGCCACAGGCATGACCACCAACCAGCAGACCAGGCTGCCCAGAGCGACATCCAGCCTGGCCTTAAATATCTGCAGGGATGGGGCATCCACAACCTCCTTGGGCAACCTGTGCCAGTGCATCACCGATATCACCCTCTGGCATCCAAGGCCAGGCTGGATGTGGCTCTGGGCATCCTGGTCTGGTGGTTGACGACCCCGCACATAGCAGGGGGGGTTAAAAATAGATGATCACTGTGGTCCTTTTCAACCCAGGCCATTCTATGATTCTAGGACTCCCTATGTCTAGCCTAAATCCCACTTTCCATTTAAAACAACCACTGTATGTCTTCTTAAAAGACATATTTCTGTTTTTTCTCTGTATTTCTTAACAAGCCCCTATAAGCCTCCATGGAAGGCCACAGGAAAGTCCTCCCTGGAGCCTTCTCTTCCCCAGGCTGAACACCCCCAGCTCCCTCACTCTGTCCTCATAGCAGAGGTGCTCCACTCTCTGAGCATCTTCGTGGCCTCCTCTGGACTCTCTCCAACAGCTCCACATCTTTCTGGGTTGGGGCCCCAGACCTGAACTCAGTGCTGCAGATGGGGCCTCATGAAGGCAGAGCAGAGGGGGACAATCTCCTCCCTGCCCACTTCTGCCCCTCTGTTGATTCAGCCCAGGGTACAGCTGACATGACCCTGGAAACCTTCACCCAGCATCTGAGTAACTCCTGTACCACACCAGACCTCAGGGCTGACAACAGCTCAACAACATGGAGGAAAAAAATAAAAATCAAATAGAAAGAGATATAAAAACACAACAAAACAAAGCACATACATATTTTATAAGACCGCATATGGATCAATTCTTTATCAGTTTCTACATGGCAGAAAGTCCACTGAGGACCGCTGACAGCTACAAGAGGGTCCAGCAGAAACTTGTGCAGCTCAAAAATAAAACAGAGACTAAAACTGGAACAAAAGGAGACCGAAAATACTGATATAAGACGTAGTCTTGTCCCTCCACCTGGAGAAGCTGGGGAATCATTCCCCTTCCTCCTTTCTTTTCAGCTTTTGGCTTTCATTATTTGTCCTTATCACTTTAATTCCCTCTCTAGAGCAAAGGAGTCAGATTCTGGGTCCTGCTGAGATCTCATTTTCTTCAAATTCTCTTTCTCAAGTATACTTTGTAGGTGATGGCTGGACAGGTTTGTACACATAGGGTCATCGCATGCTCCTTATTTCTTTTCATATAAAGGCATCTGAAGAATTTAAAGCATTTAAGAGGAAACAGTCAACATAAAGTAACAGAAAAAAAAAAAAAAAACCCAACACAGAAAATCTCAAAGCAATCAGCTTCTGAAGCATTGCAGGCAGAGCCCAGCAGCAGAGGGAGGGAAAACAGTACTGTGAAAGATAAAACGGTAATGAGCATAACAGCTGGGCATGAGAAGCAGAGTGGGAGAAAAAGGGGAAAACATCAGAGCCCTGATAATCTAGGGCTGGCTGTTTTCTCTAATAGAGCACCAGCCTTGCTCTTCAAGACCCGTGGTTACAGTTGTAGCTTCAAGACTGTGTTCTGCTGGACCTCATCCAGACGAGCTACGGGGAACCATTTAGTTTATGTCTGCATTCACAGATGCTGAACACAGCAAGGGGTGAAGTAAAGGCAGGAGGTTGGAGTTATTGCGAAATGTAGGAACCCATAATGTGTTCTTCCACTTCTAACTTCGAAGTGCATCACCTTTCATGCAGCACTTTTAGCTATATGAAACATCGCTGCAGAAAAATGGACCACAGAATCTACTATTAGTATCATTAATTTTTACCCTATGTAGTAGGATCTGTAGAATCACAGAATCATAGAATCATCCACGTTGGAAAAGACTTCTAAGATCATCTAGTCCAACCAACAACCCAACCCCAGCCCACTAAACAGCGCTCTGTGATATAATTGTTCTAGATTCTGTAGAAGTATAGATTACACAGACAGTTTGGGTTTGTGTTTTACATGCAGTTATTTGACTTTTTATCACATGTACCAGAAGAATATGGAGCTATACTACTTTCAGAGCAAGGTAGTATAGTTTAGCTCATTTGGAGGATAAACCACAGTACCTGCCATCATAAATGCTTGGTGACTTTCAAGACAGGTTCGACTATGGTGAGTAGCACTCCATTCCACTAAGACTGGAAGCAAAAATGCTTTGGAATTGGGTGCTTCCCAAATATTGCAATGCATTAATTCACTGTGGGGGGAGCATGTCATATTGGTACATCACTTGCCAGCAGTCACCAGCAAGGTATTCTTCTAAACAGAGTAAGCAGTATGTCAAAGTTATTGAAAAAACAGGTCTGCTGATGTCCCATCCTTCAATAATGGAGATATAGCCTTGCTGGAAATGAGAGTGGCAGGATATGGCTTAAAATAAAGATCGGACTTTAAAAGCAAGTCTTGAAGGTGAGGGCTTAGAGGGGATAGAGTGGGATGTTACAGTACCAGCACTGAAGGTGAAATGAAATACATGTAAAACACATCCACGAGGACTAATAAAGTTACAAAGAAATGGCAGCAAAGAAGATCCCTTGAAAGAAATGGCTTGCAAGTGAGAAAAAAGGCCAGAATTGTTCACTGGAAAGCAAACATCTCAGATGAAATGTGGTTTCTTTTCCTAAAGTCCTGTATACGGTAGCATTCTTTGCCTCAGGAAGTTGTCAACAACAAAAAAGGTGTCTGGGCAAACTTATGAAACTCAAATTCATTGCCCTTGTGTATGCAACAGTTCTCTTCCCACTGCAGAGGCATCACCTGTTTACCTTCATGTATTATTTAAGAGAGAAGACAAAATGTGAAGCAATGAGCGAAGAGCCCCTCTTCACATGACACATGCTCCAGAATACCAAAGCACAGTAAACCTGGGAAAAGTTGATGGAGCCAAAAAATAGATGGGGAACAAAATAAAGAGCATTACTTGTTTTGCTGAGGGAGTGCTTGAAAGGATGTAATCTTTCCCTGCCCGTGTGGATGATACATTTTCATCACACTAAGATGCGAAAGGCTTCCCAATGGCACTCGACCTCCTCTATTTCTGAGCTGTGCACTTTGAATTTGAAATAGGTAGGACTCAGAGTTTGATCCGATTAGTACCTTGGTTACCAAAAAGCAGAGGGTTATTCTGGATGTCAGTTACAAAGAACAACTACATGATAAAATGGTCTGTTTTGACCCTGGAAAATCCATGAATTCTTGAACCCATATAATAGTTGCCACATAATCATTAAAAGTAGGGCTCATTATTAGTTATGATATCATTCTGTGGAGAAGAAACTGTTAATTTCCCTTTTGTTTTTGCTTGTGCCACTACTGGGCTGAGGAACAACTCTTCAGCAATGGACAAAAAGGGTCTCAAAAACACATTCCCTGGGCTGGAATGAAACATCCAAATACATCTTTTCCTCCTTCCCACCAAACCATCTGGTTCATTTGTCTAAAGCTGGGAAACAGAACAAAACTGAGCTTAAGAACGTGCTAAACAGGAAAACTCTAATGGACATACTCTGAGCAGCTACAGTGCCTTGCTGCAGGGGAAGCTCCAGTAACACATTCATCATGGTTGAGTCACCATCCCTGGATGTGTTTAAAAAACATTTGGATGTGGTGCTCAGGGACATGATTTAGCAGAGGGTTGTTAGAGTCAGGGTAGTATGGTTAGGTTGTGGTTGGACCTGATGATCTTGAAAGTCTTTTCCAACCTGAGCGATTCTATGATTCTATTATCTGCATCATACCCCCTCTTGCTAAAATATCTGGCCAGGAAAAGAGAAGAGAGATCTCCCCTCTTTTATGACACACACACAGCATGTTTTATCTGCAGTTCTCAGCAGTTTTACCCATTCAAGTCACAGCAGAAGCGGTTTGGACACGACTCAGAAAATAGGCCCTGATTTCCAATTAGCTGCTTTGTCATTCTTTGCCCTTCCCTCATTGGTGCTGGCCATCAGCAGCTCCTGCTGCAGTCAGTGGGAAAAGAGACAGGATATTAAACCATTAATTTCTTTACTTGCTGCCTCAGTTTCTTAGCAATCTGTATCAAGATTACAGTCACCACGACATTCATCCCTGTAAAGGTCTTCAGATTGTGTGATAGAGAGGCAGAAATTATTACTGAGGTGATGAGGGGGAATGAGCAATTGTTGCTGTAGAGCACGTGAAGCACTTACAGCTTAATCCCCAGCAGCCCCAACATCCTATCAAGACATTTCCTTCCAATGCACACTGATTCTTGTTGCTGTTGTCATTATGGTTTCATTTGGTAGATATATGTCACTGCATCACCTAATGTATGGAAGCAAATCCCTGACCTCTGATCATAACCACCTATCGACGTAGTATGTCCCCAGTGATTGATTTTTTCCCTGTCCTTACAGTGTCTCTTTAAGCTCCAGCAACTGCAGTGACGGCACTTTTTCCAGAAAGATGTTTGCAATGACATTGCTGGAAAACCCTGCAGGCATAACAGGAAAGCTCTAGAAACCCTCGCATCAATGCATATGGCATAACCCAAGTTGAACCTCACCTGGAGTAGAGTCATTAAGAGGGTTCAGGGCAGCTGCCCTCCGTATTTTCTCCAGACAGGTTTCTTGCTCCTTTTTAATTATGCAGTTGGAATGTGTTGCTGTAACCTGAAATGGGAGAAAAAAAAACGTGGTGAAAGAGCAGTTATAAATGCAAAATAGCTGGAGAGTTTGTGAAGAGACATAAGGAAGTTTTGATGTTCCCTTCCAGAAAGAAGAAAGTAATAAAAACATCTTTAATAGATGAGAGGAAACTGCAACAAGCTCCTTGATGTTTATTTGTTTGTTCTAGACAGAAAGCTTGAGAGTGTTCATAAGACTGTTTTTAACACTGCTCTCTATCAAAGTGCAATCTGCAATGTGTTTGCTTTGTTTTATTGCATTTCTTCCTCATATAAAGCAGAAGTGAAGTTACCTCTAAATAAAGAAATAATGTAAAGAGGAATCAGAAATCATTTGAGGCTCTGTTTGATCTTCTGCCACTCTCTTATGAGTCTCACACAATCCATTAACCTCACTCAGGACCCTAAACTAAATTAAAGTTCTTGCTCCCAGTCTTTCACCCCGTCCATTCTTTAATGCTTCCTTCTTCCTTTCTTTCCAATGAATACAAGGCAGCTTGCTTGCCAAGAGCAAAATGCAATGCCAATGCAACTGAAATGACTTGATCCAAAACTTCTTTTCTATCTCTAAGGCTCTAAGGCAGCCCACTACAATTAAAAAAAAAAAAAAAAAAAAAGAAAGAAAGAAATGAAGAAAAAAAAGGAAAAAAAAAATAAAAAGATAAATGAATGTACAAGAGGAACATTGTGGCCAACAGAATGCAGGCAATCCCAAAGCAGCAACAAACTGAAAATGGGACCCATTCTCAGAAATCAATAAAAGATTTCATTCCTGCTGCAGAAAGTGGCCAAGGGATATCAATTCAGGGGAAACACAATCTCGGGTTTCATTAGACCATTTCACAGGGGTACTGCTAAAGTTCCAATCAAACTCTGCGGAAAGTCTCATGAAAATCCACACACTAGTTGAAGATGGGGTAGGTCAACACAGCTGACTGCAAGCTACTTGGCTGTTCTGTATTTCCCATCCCATTTTCTTCACTGTAGATACTGGAGGATTACTTAGGGAGTGGTGTGTACCTGCCAAGTGATAAACAGAAACAAGCAAGTAGGGAAAACAACACCTGAATCCAATCTGTTTCAATTTATTTTTGGAATCCAATCCACACAGATTGCCTTTACTTCCCTCGCAACCCAAGAGATGGAATGGAATGGAGGGAATGGTTTGGGTCACTAATGCATCAAATAACCAGCACACACCGAATGCATGCTTACAACACATCCCACAGCATACATAACCCAAGTTTGGTTACACTTTGTTGTGCTCTTGTGTATGCTAAGAGGCAGGGACCCACTGGCAGACTTTTGGCATTATAACAGTTACCAATCCTACCTCAAAGAGAGGATTCCATAATGAATCCCTAATGGAAAGCCTTCCTCGCCATTGGAAAGAACTGCTATTGCTACACAGTTCCACCTCCAAAGTCCCAGTAATAAATTTAAGCTCTCTGTCCCATGGGATACACCAAGCACAACCATATTAGAGTTGTTTATCTTCAAAGCAAAACACATTCTGTCTTAAGGGCTCCCAAGGGCCAGGAAAATATATACCATCCCAGATCTCTGCGATCTCTCAAGAACATAACAGCTTTTACTACATCATCCCCTGAACCTCAACAAAGATAGGGAAATTTTTTTGGTCACACAGCTGTCCATGTCTGAAAGGAGTGCCTGGGAGCTGTCTCAATATAAGAACTTCATAGTTCCTATACACTTCAGCATGTACAGATTGCAAAAGCTTTCATGTTGTAATTGCCAAGCCTGCAGAGGCAGAACACAAGGAAACAATAGGAAATGTCTCTTCACATGCTTATTGTTAAGTTGCTGAATTCTCCGAAGCTTCATATCGTCCATGTTGAATGTCCACTAGAGTTCATAGCATATAAATGGATGGATGGATGCAAAGTCCATCAAAGGATTCAAAACATACAAAACCCACCATGCCTAACTTCTATCCTATGGGAAGAAGAAGATTTAGATTCAATCTATAATCAAAGGACAGAAGAGTGTGATTTACCCTTCAATTTTTGGCGTCTTCCTTAGTGAGAAGTAAATCACAGCCGAAACTACTGACAATAAATAGAGTGTAAGGTGAGCAGCCCTGGTTTCATTCTTTTCTTTGCAGACATTCAAGTCTTGCTCAGGCAGTACAGAGATGCAGACTGCTGGATGTAGGGAGAGCACTGAAGTCCTATGCTTCAGCTGTTCCTGCAGCCTTATTTAAGCTTCCACAATCAGCAGAATGCTTTGATATACTCTCCCATAAAAAATTTTATGTTGTTACGTAGCGCTCATCATCAACAGACAACACCAAGTTGGGAGGAAGTGTGGATCTGCCAGAGGGGAGAAAGGCACTACAGAGGGACCTGGATAGACTGAATCAATGGGCCAAGGTAAACTGAATGAGTTTCAATAGAGCCAAGTGTCCGGTCCTGCATTTTGGTCACAATAACCCCAGGCAACCCTACAGGCTTGGGAAGGAGTAGCTGGAAAGCTGCCTGATGGAAAGGGACCTTGGTGTACTGATGGACAGTCGGCTGAACATGAGCCAGCAGTGTGCCCAGGTGGCCAAGAAGGCCAATGGCATCCTGGCTTGGATCAGGAATGGTGTGGCAAGCAGGACAAGGGGAGTCATGCTGCCCTATACTCGGCATCAGTGAGGACTCACCTTGAGTACTGTGTTCAGTTTTGGGCACCTCAGTACAGAAAGGACTTTGAGGTGCTGCAGCAGGTCCGAAGAAAGGCAACAAGGCTGGGGAAGGGCTTGGAGAATATGGCGTATGAGGAGAGACTGAAGGGACTGGGGCTGTTTAGTCTGGGGAAAAGGAGGCTGAGGGGAGACCTTATTGCTCTCTTCCAATATCTGAAAGGTGATTGCAGCAGAACAGGGTTGGTCTCTTCTCACTGGTGACAGTGACAGGACAATGGGAAATGGCCTCGTGTTGCACCAGGGGAGGTTTAGTTTGGATATCAGGAAAAATTTCTTTACAGAAAGGGTTGTTAAGCACTGGAATGGGCTCTCCAGGAAGGTGGTTGAGTCACCATCCCTGGATGTCTTTAAATATGGTGGATATGGTTAGAGTAGTATGGTTTGGTTGTGGTTGGACTTGATGATCCTTAAGGTCTTTTCCAACCTGAGCTTATGATTCTAACAGACATTTAAAATGTTATCAAGGAACAAGGAAACTCAGACAGAAAACAAAGAGAAGGAGAAAAGAGCAACCTCAGTGAGAGAATAGAAGCTGCCTGTCATCTCCGCTAATTAGCAGTGTCTTTTCAGAGAAAACAAAGCCATGTTTGGATCGCTTATAACAAAACATTTCTTTGTTGAAGGCAGAGATGCTTTGAGGTTATCATGTTTTCCTGAAAGGATCCATATGTTCCACGTGTCTCCACTCACTACGTACTCGTAGAGTTTATGCCTTTCATCTGTCAAGCCAGTCTTTAACAACTGAACAGCAGAGCACAGCCGAAATGGAAGAATATGCTCAAACTTCATGGCCTAACGATGTCACTTCTTTCGCCTCAGGGACATTTATGACTTCCTGAGCTCATTGCAGGCAGTCTGGTGTCTGCTTCCCAGAAGACATCAGTGATATGTGCTGTTAAAGAATGTTTTGATAAGTACCAGAAAAATCAAGAAACGAGGTGGAAAATACAGGAAGTTCACATTTGAATTGAAAATGTATGTATTACTCTCAGTGATGTGGAGGAGATTGACTCACACCAGTTTTGAAAAGGAATATATTTCCAATAGATTAGGTGTTTTTAGTTCTTCTATTTCTCACTGCTCTAATGTGTTAGCAACAGACAATAAATTACATTATGTTACACTGAGCCTGTTTCGCCCTTGAAGGTAATTGGTGAGTGATCTCCCTGTCCTTATCTCAACCCATGAGCTTTTTTTCACTGTATTTTTTCCCCATCGCTCTGAGGAGGTGAAGAGATCAGTGTGGTGGAGTAAATCTGACCATCAGTGTGAAACCACCACTCGAAGACTCTACAGATGTGCAATACATCGACAGCTTTCATTTTTTCCTCTTTTATTCTTATTAAAGCAGTCACCACAGAAATCAGCCGATGAGTGATGGCTGATCCCTTGGCATGACAATAATTTTAAAAACTCATGCAATCTTGCAACAGCATAAATATACTCTCTCACATCTCAAGGTGCTGCCTTAATGGGAACTCTTCTGTTACGAAAGCCACTGTTAGTGCACAAGCCTGAGCAGCACACCTCTGCCACATCCAGACCTGACCTAGCTGCATGCATATATCAGATCAGCAAATGTTTAGAGCCAACTGTTCAAGAAAGGCATTCCTCAACATATGGATGCTCCAGGGAAGCAACCATGTAAAAGGCACTATGCAGATCAGAAGGCTAACATACACCTTTTTAATGGAAACAAATAGGTGTAGACAGCTTCTTCCAGCAGGAAACATAAAAACGTTCTCTTTCTTTCAGTTCAAGAACACCAAGCACTGGGAACTGGAGAGGTGAAGGTAAATTTGTGAGCAACTTCTTCCTCTCCACACGATTTCTGTATTGGAAAGGCAACATGGCAGGCTGCTTGATTTGGTGCATAAAGATCTATTTGCAGTGCACTGTAATAACCCTTCATCTCTTCCCACCATGTACCATTCACTGTGCCCTGATTTAGGTATGGGGTGGTGTAAGTCAGTGACATTGCTTCCTGGGCCCTCATCTCCTGTAAACCTGCAAATGGGGAGAGAATAGTTCTGAAAATACATCCAAGGAGAACAAAGCTAGGCTGAGAGTAGACAGCTCCAAGAGAACAGTACTGGACTGCATTAGGAAGAAGCTTCCTAACCACAGGAGTTGAGGAACAGAAGATATAAACTTAAACCAAGCACCATGCTTAGGCAGCTGTCTTGACTTCATTTATGACACTATCTGACATATGGCTATATCCAAGGGGAGGAAGTTAGAAGACTCAGTACAGATGTCTAGACCATTTAACATGCCTTAAGGTATCTCAATTCACCTCCAGCTGCTGCTGTCAGCATTGGACTTTATGTTTGCCCTTTGTCAGGATATTTTGGACCCTGTAATGCATATATAATGGAAAAAGGCTTTTACACTTCAGCACTTGACTCAATTTCTAAGTTATATATCAAGTACGTGAGCATCTTCTCAGTGACATAACAGGACATTCTTTATGAAAGGGAATGCAATCCTTGTGCCACATTCATATTCACTGATAGAAACTTGTGCATAAGAGAGGTTCTTGGGTGGCTGGAAGAGTTTGGAGGGAAAAAAAAAAAAAGAGCAGTGAAAGATGTCCCAGAATTATCCAAACTAATTTGGATCATCTTACTGGTGAGCAGTAAGAATATAATCAAAAAACCTGAGCTGTCTTTGGCCACATGCAGTCATTCAAAAATACTTAAGAGTTCTGCTCATTTTGCTCTCTACAAGAACATTCCTATTTGTTTTAAAACATCATCTCCCTCTAGGAGTTAACTCAGTGAAACCACAGGAGTGAGAAAAGTCAGCAGTGTTCCTGAGATACTCCAGGGTCAGGCAAGATGCTCTGAAGTCATAACAAGGAAGTGATAATGAATTATGCAATTCCTTTGGCATCTTCATTTTTACAAAGGCTTGATCAAATACAGTGATTCAGTAATACGAAGTTTTCTTTCCAAGTTCTGCCTGTAAATACCTGATCCTTTTTTTATTATTATTTTTTCAAAGTGATTGAGAATATTTTCATACCATTCCAGATGTGTCACATCAGGCACCATGAAATAAGGAGAAGGGTAAAAAACAGAGGTTAGGGAAAAGCAAACAAATCATCACTACTGCTACCAGCAAGAAAACTTCACTAAATCTCTCATGCAAAGTCTTTTACATCAACATCAAGTTGATGCAAAGTAATGCAAGCAAGATGTTTAATCCACTACGCTTATAAGATCATTCGCTTTGTACTGAATTGTACTTGGTGATAATTTTACTGTGACTCTTCCCTTTACAGTTAGCTCAAAAAATGATATATTAATATTTGTGAGCATTTCAGAAAGAAAAAGAAAAAAAAAAAAAGCTTACTTTGCAATAGAAACAATATCACTAGATTTACTCCCTATTCCTAGCAAGTATTCCTGGTCAAACCAGGGCCAAGACTTGAAAAACACTATTGAAAGTAGAGGTCTTTGATAAGAAGCTCTGATTACCTGTAGGGTTTTTTTTCAGAACTGATTTACACGATCACTGGTACCCACAGCACTGGCTTGGCAGTTGAGTAAGTTGTTGTCTCCAGGAAAACCTTATGTTGTCACTTGGTTGTGTTTTTGTCTGCCTGGGTAAACAGTATGCAAACTACTGTTCATTTCAAAACACTTCAGACTAAGTGAAAGGGCAAAGTGATTAAAAACTTATTCAAACCAAGGAACAATCGTACAATGCTTTAAGTAACAACAAGAACCCAACAGTGCTAACTACCAAAACAGAACACTGATCTCTTTCAAACGGGCTTACATGAATTTAAGATATGGTTATCTTCTTACATTGGCAGCTCCTGCAGAGATGCAGGTCTTACTGTAGATTGCAAAATAGATACAGCATAATCAACAGCTCCCTTCACTCAATGTGTACGTTTTGAAGTGGCAACTCCGGACAAAACCTGTTATGCAACATCAGGAAAATCCATTTCTGAGTTTTTCTTAACTGGTTTTCTATCCTATAGGTGGGTTGGTTGAAAAACCTTTCTTTAAGCATGATAAGACATCATCAGCATAGCTGGCAACTTCCGTAGGAACCAACACCTTGAGTTAAACCATAGTACATCTTTATCCTATCTCTAATGGCCAGCAATACCAATTCATGTTTCTTGAAGCCTGGTACTGAAGGGATGGAACCACCCATTGGACAACTGCTTAGAAATCCTTTCAGACACAATGTGCTTGAAGTGAAACTAAAGACTGATAATAATTTCTGATTGTTACTGTATTATGTAAGCTGGATTTCTTCCACTTTTTCTAAGACTTTCCTCTCCAAAGTTAAAAAATGTCAGTCTTGAAAACCTGACAGTCTCCTGACAACATCACAGTTTTCACTTATCTTCAAAAGTATTCAAGAGTAATGGGATTTAAGTGTCTTGGAGGGCTTTTATCCTTTTTCTTTTTTCCAGCTGAAAACCTCCAAGAATGGAGACTGCAAGACCTCCCTATGTAACTTACACTAATGCTCACCTGACGTTCAGGTAAAACAGTAATACTTTATATTATGCCCATAGTCTTTTGTCCTCAGGACACACATCATGATGAAGAGCCTGGTTCCACCCTCTGGATGACTTCTTCATAGTTATTGTAAGGCTCCTACTAAGTATCCCCAGCAGCCTACACAAGGCTGTTTTCCTCATCCTCTCCTCACAGGCCATTTGGATGGCTCGCCTCTGAATTCATTGACTGGCATCTTTTGTGTATTGAGGAGCCAAAAACTGGAAGTTTCTGAAGATAGAAAGGGATAACCACTCCCTTAGATCTACAGGTTATGGTCTTGTTATTAAGTCCAGGACACTGTTGACTTTAATCCGATTTCCTCAGCATCTGTGTACAGTGTGCAGAGACAAGGCTATCAAATAGCTGAATGCTTTATCAGATTGAATAAAACTCACGATGAGCTTCACTGTGTGAAGGCAGAAGGAACCTGTACTAACGTAAGACTTCTCTCACTGAGGGGACACTGATAAACAGAAAAGCATTTGGGATTTCTGTATTTGTCATGCTGCCGGATGCCACATTCATTTGCAAGGCAAGTTTTGTTATTACATGTTATTATTTGTCCATTGATACTTCATTACTTTAAACAAAACCCCAAAGAAAAAAGATCTTAGACAGGAAATTTGTTTTGTGCAGGCTCCCAGAAAGCTCAATAGAAACCCCATCTGAGTCACACTTGGAACAGAAATGCGTGAAGAACAGCTACAGGAGGCTGAGGAAACACTTTCTCCACACACACATATATACCCTACCCAGGGGAGAAAGCTTTAATTAATCCACTAATTAAATTAAAGCTATTTGCCCTCAACTATCACACACATTCTTCCTTTTCAGTCCTCCCCACAGGCGGTTCCAGTAAGTGCGCCGTGCTACAGCTTCCAGCCTGATATTCCCCAAAGGGGCTTTGGGACTGGGGAGAGTACTGAAGAATGAAGGCAAAGAGCTTATTACAACACTGCTAATAACGGGAAGTACTCAAGCTCATTCTCAATTTTCCTCCTCCTCCTTTCAGCGCTAAGAGACGTCGGTTCAGATATTGTGCCAAAGCGAGGGGAAAAACCAATGACAAAAAACTCTCAGATCCCACAGGGAATCAAAACCTGGTACAAAAGATCTCGCCTAGATTAGCTTTCTCAACAAACCCTCCTTTCTCACTCTCGTCTCTGGAGTGTTTCACCACTAGTCCTCTATAAAAGCTCAAGGAGGGGAATAAAGTTTGTATTCACGAAGGAAAGGAAGGAGCAGTGAATGGTGCGTTGGAGCATCAACACAGCGAGCTGAGCCAGTACGCAGCTGAGCAGAGGGATTAGAAAGGAAAAGAGACCGTGTAGGAAAACTTGCTAATGATGATCAGTGGGACCGTGCACAGAAAAAGCAACACTACCAGCAACAAATCTCCATTTTTCAGAGAAGGATTGGGCTTAAGAGGTATTTAGGAGCAGGTGAGGAAGAAACTTGAAGATGGGGTTTTGGTTCTTCCTGGGCTACGGGCACCGTGCGGCAGTGACTGTAAGAAGATGTCTGGCAGCGCCATGGCTCACAAGATGACTTGTTCTCCTGCTGTCCCAAATTATGACTGTAAAGAGTATGGCGTATCTGTACTTTGCCAGGTGTTGGTCACATTCAAAGTCATTTAGCATTGACACAAAAATAAATAAAGCAATAAAGTGACATTAAACATTGCACTGATCTTTTGAGGAACTGGGGTGCCATTCAAGTAATACAGTTAAGAGGTAAGAAATGTTTTTATTCTGCTTAAAGATGTCAATCTTGCAATTAAAGTTTTAAAAGGGGATGTGGGGAAAAAAAAAAAAAAAAGAGAAGTCTAGATATATGAACATATTCCTGCCGGATGAAGATGACACTGAAACAATGGCCACTGAGTGAGTATTCCATAGGTTTGAAAATTCCAAAATTTTGCCAGTATAAAGATATTAACCACAATAATCCTTCCACCTGGGTTTATGCCACAGAGAATACGTGACTAATTCTACTTTTATTAGGTGATCTAATAAAGAAAGGTTCCTATCTTTATGATTGTCTGCCTCCATGGTCGGTGCCTTAACTCCAGACTTAGGACTGCATCAATGCTATTGAGTTATCAGAAACACCTCTAACAGTCAGTTAATGGTTTAGATACTCAGTGTTGGTCAGTATTGATGGCTGTAGAAATAAACTTGCAGACTCAGTACTTGTTTCTTGCTAATAACAAAAATGAGAGCTCACTGTGACTTGTGCAGCAGTAGATTACTGGAGAATCCCATCCCAGATACTGTTATTTCTGCACTGTATTTCCACCACAGGCAGGCCAACAGAAGTACTGCACCATCACTGGGCATGGATCACAGTTGATCTTCAGTATTTGAATATCCAACCATATATTCAGTAATAGTGCTTAAATGGCATTTAAATGTCATTGCAATGTCATCTCAGAAAAGAGAATTCTCCATTGATATACAGCAATATCACAATAGTTGTGAAGTTCTGGGTAGGTAAACCACTGCCAAAGGAAGGGGTGATCACAACTACCAACACAACTCCCACCACAGACAAAGCAGTTCAATAAATTTGTGATTCATAGTAGTAGTATGTACCTTCACTACATGCAAAATAAGCACGATACCTGCTTTAAGATGCCCTAGGCATAGTTGAATGCAAGCAGCCACATTACTTGTTGTGTAGCATTTACCTTCTTAAAGACTCAACTCATCAACTCATGTACATAGACAAATAATACTTTACAACACGACATCTGGCCTTTGCCTTTAATCCTATTACTTATACTTTCCAAACCTGAGAACATGAGGCTTTGAAGTTGGCTCGTGCTTTGTGACATGGACGCAGCTCCAATGTGCTCTGCTCGAGAACAAGCAGTGACTGAGGACAATATTGGACGTCAGCTGCCTGCTAATGATATCACAAAAGAAAAATACACTGTTTTCATACAAAGCATTAAGAAAGAAATGCATATCCAGAGTAACTATCAGCAGAGGCCCACGTCTTGGCCACAGTAAAACCACAACACTCAGCCCCTGCCTTGCTCGCTGCTCTCTGACCATCACATACGTGCATCATTTGTGTCCTGCTCATGAGGTATGCTTAGAAAATCCCACTGGTGACTGTGCTATGCTGTGTGAGCTGAGTCTCAATCAGGTTTCAAGGCGTTCTGACATACGATACGTTACAAAATGAAGCCTCAAAAATTACTAGAAAACCAACCAAACAAAAAAAAACCACAAAGTGCCAGATTGCATACCCGGCCTCAAATTCCTGCATCACTGCAGGATGCGATTTGATTTAAGGAGGGACAACACACAGTGACAGAGATGGTCTTCTTCTAAGAACAGATCTCCCCCTTAAAGAGTGACTTTGTTCCAAATAAGCCCGCAGGACCTGGATCCATTTCAGATCCTGACAGCTAAGCCACAGGTCTCACTTTCAGATTCTTATCATGACCTAGATTCTGCTCCAGCATTTTCTGCTCTGCTGCTATACAGAAACTTGCTCACATAGGTGATACCGTAGTGAATAAGGACAAATTCTGGATGCCTTCCATTATCCTCATGGTACACCTCTCCTGCTGTGCTCAGCCCCAACAAAACACAGCAGGCAGCTGAAGCGTTAAGGCAGCCATCCTGGCTGGCAGGTACAAGGGCATTCATGCCGCAGAACACAGTGGCACAGGGGCTCTCTCCAAGGATAACAGATGCTTCAGCTGTGCTGTTTGCAGCTGACTGCAATGCGCAGACATTTCAGACTTGGAATCTTTTTGCATATTTAAAGAAGAGACAATTTTTCAGTGTCAAAATTAAAAAAAAAAAAAAGAGGAGAGGAGAGGAGAGGAGAGGAGAGGAGAGGAGAGGAGAGGAGAGGAGAGGAGAGGAGAGGAGAGGAGAGGAGAGGAGAGGAGAGGAGAGGAGAGGAGAGGAGAGGAGAGGAGAGGAGAGGAGAGGAGAGGAGAGGAGAGGAGAGGAGAGGAGAGGAGAGGAGAGGAGAGGAGAGGAGAGATTGAAACACAATAAAAACTTAGAAGTCTCAGCAAACATGGTTACTATTCTACACTAAAGATAATAAATGTTGACCAATATATTTAAGGCTCTCCTCCCAAGTTTAATTTGCCAAATGGACTGAAATTGTCATTCTGGAAAAGGCTCTTCTGGAATATTTATATATTCCAGATCTAACAGAGCCCACTAACTTCGTGTGTTTGGACTTAAAAATGTTGGACGCTACTTTCTCAGTGACAATGACCACACCACAATCTCAGTGAATTCTTGTTATGAAATTTTCAGCCATTCTGGATTTCAAAAGTCTTGATGTAGTACACATCCCAGCAGCATAAGCTAATTTTTTCCTCTATAGATAATAGCAGTGTCTGGTGAGAGTCACGCAGTATATGTAACACGACCTCAGGAAAGAGGCAAGAACTGCTCAGCTATGAGCCTTATCGTCTTCATTTCCAGCTTCCTAACCCACATGCTTTCCTCCAAAGAAGTTCACTTCTGATAATGTATTTCTAATTACGGAGAGAAAATTCATTTCCACAGAGCATTTTATTCTTACTCCTCAGGGAGTTCGGGTCCTTACCTTGCCTTTTACAGATATATATGTGCAAGGGATTAATGCTGAGCAAAGCATTTTCTCTAAGGTAAGTAGTCTACATTTTCACAACCTCACTTATTTCTGAACTGCAGTAAGACGTATGAAAAAGAGATATGGAAACACTGAATTGAAGTAATCGTTTGATTTGGTTCAAATTGTTGTTAATGAAAAAGCTTCATTTTCTGTAGGGATAGGTAGGGTCAGAAACAGAAGGATGTTATTTCAGTTTGCTTTGGTTATCCTGATATCAGTAGAAAGCATAAATAAATGTAAATACAGTATGACTACTGTATACTGATGAGAGAGAGAGTGAGAGAAGAATTTCCCCTCCCATTTTAATTTGATTCTCTTTGTTTCCCAAAGCAATGATCACAGCTGGATGTTTGCCACTTTACACTGGTCAACATCCAAAGGCCTCCAGTTGCAAGCACTACCATGTAGCAGGAGTTGACCCCAGTACACAATGACCTGTTCCTCTAATATAAGTTGTCATCTACAAGGTGGTTTTTTGGCTTTTGTTAACAGCAATAAGTGGACTCGAGAGAATTCCATGCCTGAATGCTTGTCTTTGTGTCTTGAAGTTAAATATCTGCAGAATTACCGATTTAACAAATAGGTAACAGTGAGTAAACCAAAGCAAAACCAATATTGTAGTTTCTGGTCTCCATCTACCCCTTTAACTCACAGAAGAAAAAAAAATCTCAAAAAAGTAGCTAGTATACACAGTTGAAAAAAAACAGAACAAATAAACGTGTGAAGTGCAGAAGAAATATACGTGCTGATACAAAGATGAAAGCATTCATCAGATGGAGATTTACACGGGACTTCATATCAGAGTCGGAAAACTCAGTAAGCAGTGCTTTCTCCACAGTGCCCTGTTCATATTCACCTGTGGTTTTCCAGAGCACCCAGGGGTGCCCTCCAATGCACATGCATATGCATTAATTTTATGATATATATATATATACATGTTAAATACAATCCTCAAAAACATCTGAGAGAAAAGGCAGAAAAAGGGGGATGCTGGATGGTCAGTTCAATATAGCAAACACGACAAATTATGTCATGTTTCACTCAGAGACAACTGGTGATTCTTCTTATGGTTCAAGGGACAATATAAACCAAATACAGAACCCAACATTATTTTATTAGGGTTGGCTGAACTGACAGACCTCAGCATCTCTCAGCATGTTGAGAGAGCTGGGCATGTTCAGCTTGGAGAAGATTCCAGGGAGACCTCATAGCATGGAGATCAACAAAACCTTTTGTCTCTCATACACCTGTCTTGGACACCATCACTCTAATTCTTGGACACACGTAGCCTGAAGTGGATTTGTCTTTTCCAGACCTTTTAGAGGCAGAGCAGCAGAGATGGCCTCATTTCACAAAGAAGGAACTGAGGAACAAGAAGCTGAAGCACTACTTAAAGTAAATGTTAATCTGAGGCATAAGGAACATTTGATCTTGCAGCTCTCATGTCTTAAGTTATTGTTGGAACATCAGGGATCCAATAATACCTAAATTAGCTGTAAGATCTTGTTTGAAAACAAAGCTGATGAGTTTTGTGATCAGTAGCATAAGGCTTTAGTCATTGATCATATGGATTAGCATCTCCCAGATGAGATCCTGTTCAGATACTGCGCTTTCTTCTATGGCTTAAGTTTATTCTGAAGTAAATTTTTCGATAGAGAATTAACAGTATCTCTGTCTTTAACAAAGAATTCCCATCAAACATTTAGAAAATTAATTCATCTGAGAACGCAACCCTTCTGCGGCAGGGGGGTTGGAGCTTGATGATCCTTGAGGTCCCTTCCAACCCAAACCATTCAATGATTCTATGATTCTGTCAACTTTAGCTGAAATCACCCATAACACTCAGAATCTGTAGATAAATAGATGACCTGGAAAAATGGCAAACTAAACATATATGCACAGGTGTGATCATGTAAGTCTTACTTCCTTAGAATATCAAAGGTCCATCCACCATCTTACAGCCCATTCCCATTGCTGCAGCCTTCCCTCCCACCGCTGTTCTGCAAAAGAAATGGACAATGGAATGCCTACTGCCATGGTAAGTCATAGTGAATAATAACCTCACCATTTCTTTTATCAAAGCTGCCAGATGGAAGACATGCAGTCAGATCCAACAGTTATTTTAAATGAGCTTGCAGGTAGTTTACAGAGCATATCTGCTGTTAGTTCAGGCATAATAGACAATACACGATGGGTAAGAAGGTTTAGATTTTGTATATCTACACAGCTTGAAGAGACACTAAAAAGGGCTACTTTAGCCCAAAACTGAATGAGAATTGAGTTTGTACTGCAGTACAAAAACGTGTTTTGTTTCATTTGTTCAGTTGTGTTCAAGAAACACTTAGATGTTGTACTAAGGGACATGATTTAGCGGGCAATATTTGTGGTAGGTGGATGGTTGAATGGGATGATACTCGGTCTTTTCCAACCTTGATAATACTATGATTCTATAATTTAAATCTTATAACTAAAACCAGATCAGCAAGGAAATATATATTTATGAGGAGGTAAACGCTATCTTATACCTTTGAGCTTCAGTGTATTTCTAATCTTATCCAATAATGCATTCCACATTATTACTTATCTGGCAAGCACTTTACAAACAGTAAAGCCAAAATAAAGGTCTGAACATCTTTAAGCCAAAATACGTGACATGCTTAGATGTGTCATTTGGGTAAGAAAAATAAACACAAACAAATAAATAGATAACCCTGTATTTCCCCTTCCCAAATCTACAAATATCAATAATTCACATGACTTATAACCTTCTTCAGGAGTCTTTAAACAACCAATCCACCGGACTGCATTTAGCCTAAATAACCTCTGAATAACACATTTTGCCCACAGATGCTGAGTCAGCATATAGAGAAATGTTTGACAGGACGTTGCATAAATATGTTATCAGGAAAGCCAGAAGCAGTGAAAAAAAAAACCCAGTCACTTTGCAATCTTAAACTTTTCAGCAGTTCAGTGCACTTATATAAGGTGTATTGGAGGAAGGAATGAACTGATTGCATACGAAGGCTGATTTTCTTTCACTGTTTTAAAGACAGTTAAGTATTGAAAGGTATGGACTTTTTATTATTTTTTTACTAGAGATTCAATGTTTCATTGACATCTGACTTTACCCATGCAAGAAAACACATGAAATTGTTGATTTTAAAAATGTATTTTGGGAAAGATAATAAACAGCATCTGTGATAAACCTGACAAAGATGATGAGTCTCAAGATATTGATAATACAAGACAATCAATTGGGCAAGGGTGACTTAGTCACCTACTCAGCATTCATGTGATATTCATAAAAGCTGCTTAATGAGGATGAGTTTTCTAAAAGCTAAGGAAACCAAAGCCTCATCTAAGCTAATTTTTAATTACCTTGCAATAAGGAGATTACTAGGAGGGTTTATGAGAGGTCACAGCAATGTCTGAAGGTGCCTGCCTCTTACAACTGACTATCATTGATAGGTACTAATAATGATAAATATCTTCAACATTCATCATTTAGATGGCTAAATATTGGTGCATTTGCTGACGGCAGTACACAGCTCCGCTCTAACAAGCACAAAAAAGTACACAGACAGTTCCTATTCATTAGGATGGTGATATTCTGTTTTGGGCCCAGCTAACATATTACAAAGAATAAATATGTCATAGAGATCACTATGCTTAGTGCAGAAGAGGACTCATATCTCACCAATTCTCTCTTCCAAGCAACTTCCACATGGCAAAAAAAAAGCAAATGTGACCAAACCCCAGTTCTCTTTTCATGAGCAGTAGCAAGCCTGGAGTGTGCAATTCACTCTTTGCCCACTGAGACAAAGAGGGGTTTGTTGAGCTGGGTTCTCTGCCTTCAGGGACTGTAAGGACAGCAACACTTGGGCTTTACAGTTGGCAGTGCTTTTAATAGGCTTCGTAGAGCTTGATTAAAGAGCTGTCTCCAGTGGTTTGAAAAAGAAGCCCTAGAAACATCCTTAAGTGCAGTACATTCTGCCTTCCATCCCCTGCCTGTTCCAATGGGGATTTCGAGGCAACCTATGGACTGCTCATCTGGATGGTCTTGTTATGTAACCCTGGGGCAAGCACCAATCCTGTGTGTTCCTCCAGGAAGAACTCCTTCATCCTCAGGAAGGTCCCAGTTCTTCCCATACAATGCAAAGCAGTGGACTCTTTACAGATTGGGAAGAAAAGGTAAAAATTGCTATTCATTGCATACAAAGGTGAAAGGGATGAGAGAATATATAAAAGGCCAGATCTCCAGCAAAATGATTGCATTGTAATGTATTTATTTAGCTACTATTCATTTCCTCTCTTTCTGCTTTTTTGCTTCCATCTCCCCATTCTCCATAATGCAGCTTTGGTTCTGCTGCAAAACTACCTCTTCAACCTGACCTTAAGGAAAACCTTTTTAGGCTGCTGACTCTGCAAACCCAAGGAGGAAGAGGTCAGTGGCACACTTACTAGAGACTTGAATAACATCCCTACAGATGCTATATATTAATAGCTAAGAAATATGAAAAATCACTGATTTAGATTTCTTTTTATAGGCACATTTTCTAAGACATCTGTTTTATTTCCTAATTTGTTATTTGTTATTTGACTGCTCACCCAATACTTCTCCAAGCTTATGAATACAAAACCAGCAGGGAAAAGAATCATATTAACGGCCCTAAATCAGTGTTGTCATCATATTATTTGCCTGTTACAGAAACTATTACAACTACCAGAGGGCAGAAAAGTGAAAGCATTAACGTAGGGCAACCATTTTCTGCTTCATATCCTGCTGCTGTGCATTTCTAAGACCTGGATAGATTATCTGCTTAAATAAGGAATACTACCTGTGATGTGTGTGTGTGTGTAGTATTGTGAAAAAGAGGTGGGTAGAAAATTCTCTTTTTTACTTCTGTTCTTGTTTGTCTTTCACATTTTGTGCTTGTAAGCTTAATATGCTTTAAAACATTTTAACCAAGTGTTGTCTTCCTTCAGCTTCTACAGTAATCCTAACTAACAGCTGGAGTCCCTGGGGTGCCAGAAAATGAGACAGAGCACCAGTGTAATGCCAAGGGCCCCTACCAGCTCCGGGCATCCTTGGAGTGCCAACACATGAAGCTATTTCAGAGAAACAAAGAGATTTATTGAGTTCTCAGGTGCAATCAGTCACCTTACGGAAGTATTCATCCTACCTGCTGACAGGGTAAGGACAGTCTGGAACCAGGATCCTAATTTTTGTTCCTCATGGAAGTGCTTGAAGTTGGGCTGTTTCAAGGGCACTGCCACTGTTATGCAACACAGAACCACCCAGATATCTCTGGGCCATACCTTACCACAAATTCTGAGCCATATCTCTGAAACTACCTTATCCAGTATTACATAGCTTAAGACCTCTTTTTTTTTTTTTTTTTCCATTTTATTATTTTTAAACAAGTCATAGGCTTTGAAGAGGTTCCTAGCCATGTTTGTACAGGGAGCTGCTGCGGTATTCCCTAAGAGACAACTCCCACACAACAGAGCATCATGTTAAAGACTGCTGTATTCCTGCAGAGAATTTGACTTTTCTAACAGGATCATGAGATCTTACAAATCACAAGACCAATAAACTCATTAAATGCCATTCATTTAAAAGACTTCATTAAGTCTTAAATGGAAAAAATAGGTTGTCCTACACAGCCATACACATTTCTGTTCCCACTGGGAAGGGAACCTCTCACTTAGGCTAGAGATATTCAAACAAACACAGCAGAAGCAGAACTGGTGAATGTGTCTTCATACACAAGTTCTTCATATTTAGAAAATGAGAGGGACTGAAATACAGATGGTCCTACTTGAACGTAGCCCAGCACTGGAAAGGACAGCCACAGATAAGGACTAACACAGCAGGTTCTCTTCATTGTAGAATATAAAAAGCTTAAAATCCTTAAAAACCTTAAAAAGCTGAGATATATTATCACAGTAAGCAGAATTAGTTTCTCTCCTCATCTCCTAATGAACGGGGGCTTGAAAACAACCCGTGCAGGATCTGGCTCCCTGATCCATGAGATGCTGCCTACACATCCATCTCACCTCATCCCCATAATGCAACTGAATTTCAGTGCTTGTATACAAATGACATCACTTACACCTTTCTCTTTTCATCTCTCCCTTTTTATTCAGATTTTAAAAAGAATTTTCTAAAAAAGTCTTAAAAAGGCCACTGTGCATATGCTCACCAGCTAACGAAACACTGCAAGAAGCACCTTTTCATTTGTAACCTTAAGCTTAGCAATATTAAAGACACATCCCCAAGAATTTCCAAGTATTAGTTGAAGAAATGCAACTGATTGAATTATTTCAGACAGTTGGAACACCTGCATTGCAGTTACATTTAAAATTCAGTTCATACACTAAGCCAACTTTGTGAGTCATGAATTTCATTGTTTCTCAAGTACATTTGGAACCAGACAAAGGAACCCTGGTTTAGGATCCTATCTCTTCACTGATTTTGTGATGACTTTTGTTGATATTTCCAGTTAAAAAAAAAAAGCACACACAGAAAAAACAAATAAAAACAAAAATCCATGCCTACTGCTATCACGAATGAAACGAGAAAAAAAGTGATGTGGCAGTGAATGGGGGGATATAAGAATGAAGGGGACAGATGGAAGCATGGTCTGCTGTGATAGCACAAGGGGAAAATTTAAACTAAAAGATTTACGTTGGATATAAGGAAAAAGCTGTTTACAGTAAGGAGTGAGGCACTGTGCAGGTTGCACAGAGATGTGGTGGTGCTCCATCCCTGAAGACACTCAAGGTCAGGGGATGGGGTTGTGAGCACCTAGTGGAGCTGTGGACGTCCCTGTGCATTGCAGGGGAGTTGGACCCTGAAAAGTCCCTTCCAACTCAAACAATCCTATGATTCCACTAATTCAGAATGAAAGTAAATAAGGTGAAGAAAGCAGATGTACAAACGAAAGACAGAACAGAGAAAATAATGTAGCTGCAGTGTAATTTTGCACTGAAAATAAGCAGCATAGCTAACAACAACAACAAAAGGACTAAATACGTCTAAAATATCAGAACAGATTTTAGTTAGGAAAACATTTTAAATGGGAAAAAAGTAGATTTCAGAAATTGCTTTCAAGGAGTTTTCTGTACAAGCCTAACAGGTCCCTCTATTCCAGATCTTGCATCAAGTCCCAGGCAATTAACAAGAAGGTGGAATGCCTTTGATATAAGAAAATACAAAATAGTTTGTTAACCATACCAGATATCTAATCCCTCGAGTCTCTGATAACTAGAATTGTCCACGTCTAAACATGGTCTAAATTTTTATTCATATAGTGTTTTCTTGGGATTTGGTCTGAGCCTAGAACTGAGGGCACCTAGAATGTTCTATCAATACACTTTTTTGCCTTTTTCTTTTTTTTTTTTTTTTGACCTTTTGATGATTGTGGACCTTAGTTCGGGTGGACAATCAATTGTTGAAACCCAAAACTGCACATCCAAGTCACTGCACAGATTCAGGAGCTCATGGGATGGAACTAACCCACAGCCAAAAACAACAGCTCTCCCTGAAAGTAAAGAGGGACTTCTTGAACAGTCCCAGGTATGGTGAAAGAAGACTTTTTAAGGAACCCTTTGGGGGATGAGATGACAGTCAAGTTGACTCAAACTTTTAAAAATGTCACTCATTCATTTTGTAGAAAATCTCTGTATCTGCATGATAGAATGGTATCAATTTAAGGACATCAGCCCAGCATATCAGAGATGGTTTGAAGAGAAAACAAGACTCAATAGAGGGAAAACGTTACCCCAAGCATTATAAAAATTCTCAGCAAGGGAAGAACCATACATACCATTGAGCCATTCCTGAGCTCCTGTCGTTGAAAACAAACTTTAGAAGAACGTATACTATACACAAAATATGGTACAGCATCTGTCATGGGAATGAGTCCCTTCACTGACCAAAGAAGTGTGTATGCATATACACAAGTTCACTTTTGAATCACTAATTTCATTACCTGGCTTCTTACAGATTATGAGAAAGTCTTGCAGCCATAAAAAACACTAAAGTAACCTCACGTACAAAACCATACTTACTCTTAGTAACTCTGGTTTGCTTCACAGAATTTCATTAGGGAGCTATTCTGTCCAAAAGCTGGAGCAGATCACTAATTATCCAGCTCAGTAATCACAGTTATGTCCTGAAATGCTAAGAATTGGAAGCTTGCTGTCCTTTTACATTCACCAGGAAGGTCATCCACCTTCTAAAAGCTCAAGAAATACATTCAGTCGCATTTATTTTCTTAATTAAAAATAGTTCACTTCTAAATAAGAAGATACCTTCTGTCTGTCTCAAGCTGGATGCCAATAAACTTGAAATGCCGAAGAACACTGGCCATTAAAAAAAATCCTTTTGCCTTTTAACTCACATGATCACATAAATAAGTTTGTTCTAGTCTGAAAAATGTGATTTCTTCCCAGAAATACAGCAGCTCTACCAATCTGCTCTCCAATTTCATCTAACATAGGTTGCATCTCATTGACATTTATTGCTGAGTCAACACTGAGGTTGTCCGAGGCTTAGCAGTAAGGTGGGAGCTCCTAAGGGACTGCTGTAAATAATGCCTTCTATCTGCCCAGAAAAGTTAAGTAATAGAATACTTAACATAGGACGGAAAAAAAAAATCACAAATCAGGTATTTATAAAGTGAGGTGCTAAATTATTTAGATGAACATTCTCATTCTAAATAATATATCTGAATAATGCTACACTTCAGATTTGTAGTCAATTAAAGTGGTCTCTAAATAAGACCCAAGGGGAAAGAGTGTGCATTCATGTGTGACAAAATCAAGAGGAGTGCTATATGCTGACTCCTTCACATTGCAAAAGTTACACAGTCAATATGCATGAGCAAGAAACTGTAAATACATCACAGCCATATAATGCAATTCTTACTTAAAAATAAATCCAAGATTTATTTCAGTAATGCTTTAAGATACTTGGATATCAAAGGTACTTGGATATCAAAGAATATTAGGCATTTGCAAAGAATTTGTATGGAAGCAAAAGAAACTTATTAATAAGAATCAGATAGAGCATTTAAATGGTAGTGCTGTTTCTCACAGTATTCCTTTGTGAAATGCTTCCCGAGACGTAACAAAAAGCACAGTTATGATCAATGATCCAGCTAAGAGCTGAGCTGAAATGCAAGATGGATTTATTATACAGGTTGTATACCATTGCCTATGGTTGCAAAGTGAAAAAAAAACATGCTTTATTCAACATTCTTACAGCTTTTATATGAGGCTAGACAGAGCCATAATGCAGATGGGGGCAGTGGGCAAGCATGTACTAATATGACCAATCCCCTGACATGTTGGGATGGAGCTATTCACAGGATAGCACATTATTTGGTAACTAGAGATTCATGACGCAAATAAATCCCTGTCCTGTTCGTAAAAAGCCCAACATCTTCATCACAGTGACTAACGAGTTGGAGGGTCACTATCTTTAAGGGCCACGTTTTCTGAACACTGACCATCTGAAAATGGAGGCAACCAAAAGTACTGGCTGATACCTTAAGGCTTAGGCTTCACAGTCCAATTGCATCTACAAAGGAAGCTAGAGAATGCTTAACAGAATCTATAGGGCCACAGAGAAACAAAACCAGAGCTATTATCAATAACAGAACCTTCATTGTTAGCGAGTGCTACTCTTGAGAACATATATTTAAATAATGGCAGTGTAAATAAGAACATCTATCCTTACCATGGGAAGCAATATGAGAGTGAAGAAGCAGCTCTTCCAACAGATGGCCATCTTTGTCTCTTGATTTTGATTTTTAGTCAAGCTTAGCTTTTTTAACACAGCTAATTAGGGCTGAAGCACACGCTCTCTGAAGATCTTCTTGTCAGTGTCTTCACGTCAAGACTCAAATCTCTGCAGTGAAAGAGAAAAACAATTATAAATACGACAAACATGGAAGAGTACGAGAAAGAAATGGAAAGAAAACAGAGACCACAACACTTGAACTGAGTTACCCATATCAGAGGTCAGTCATAATTGTCTGCATTGCAGTTATTACAGATCGTCTAGGATATTAAATGTGAAGCCAAAGAACGTGGCTGTACGATCAGTAGCTTGCATCATAGAAAGTGTTGGAAGAGATTCTCTAACAGCAGCTCTATCGTACCTATAGGGAAGGAATAACGGAACATTTTGAACTGGTCAGCGGGTCTGTATGCTTCATTTCTGCAGTCATTACTTGATCTTCTTAATTTCAGTAATGGCTCAAGATCACGACTGTCTGAGGGCTCCTTAAGAGGCTGTACAACTTGGTGATTTCTTCTCAAAGATCACCCATCCAGATAACAAAATCCATGGCAAGAGTTGTTAAGAATCAGAGCTTTTTTAAAATGCAGTAATAGGAATGGGAAGGAATGAACTGTGCTCTCAGGTTTAGAGGTCTCAACTTGCTGTCCTACCCACCATCATGTTTTAATATGAATTTGTCCATTACCTGGGATGGAGCCCCTTCACTTTAACTCTACCTTCTAGACCTCATTCCTCTAAGATGAACTCACTTTGAGGTCCTTTGCCTCTGAAAGATTAGACACAATCTGTTTTCTTAGGAAGGTATGGGAGTTCAGCCCTTGGGCATGAGCTGTGCCACACTATTTTGTCTCAGAGCCAGAGAACTATTCTTATCTGTTTTGTTTACACCTGTAAATGAAAACTTTGAATGCAGAGGTGCTCTTTAAACTCTTACTGTGTGATGCAGGTTTTCTATACACCACCATTCATCACCTAAGCAGGCATAAACATGACTGACACACCTTCCTAACAAGCGAAATGTTTATAGAGGTAAGTAAATGTAAAAAAAAAGTAATGGGTACAGGACATGTAAACAATTACAGAACCAATAAAACATTTAAAAATCAAAATGTGGAAAAAAGAGAAAAGGCTGAAAAGAAAATGACTGAAGACAGAAAGTAAATAAAGGAGTGCCAAAGGCAAATGTGAAAGAACTTTTGCAGTCAGTGGGTACTCCGTTTTTATATTAATTGCAACATACAGCCAAGACATCAGCATTTAGAAAGTAGAGTCTTTCAATTAAAAAACAGAACAGAAAATTAAGTTCTCTTTAGATTTTTGTCTTCTCTATCCAGACTCTGACTAAATGGAGAACAATGATTCATAAAACTCTCTGATCTGCCTTCTTCCATCCTCACTCGATCAGTCACTCTCAGCCTGCTCTGGTACTGAATTTAATTACTTAACTGCATTTCTGATGGTTTATCAAATAATGAAGGACTGATAAGATCTCAGCTGAGGAGGAGAATACATCCATGGTGACATTCAGTAGTGAAAAGACGGAAAAAGAAAGTCACTGCATTAACAGAAGCAACAGAAGCAACAGACAACCAGGCAGACGCATTAGCAGACATTTGGATTTGAAATTATTTCTTGGTAATTTGCACTCCTGTGCTCAGGCAGCTCCAGCCAGAGAGTGGTATGGAGATTGAGTTTTGTCCTCAGATTCTGCCACTGTAATGAGTCAAAAACAAGACCGAAACGCAACAGAAGAGTGGGAGATGGACGACTAGATGGATGGAAGGATAAGCTGTGCTAAAGTGGTAACCTTTGCAGTGCACTCTTTCCAATGGTTGAAGACCCAGCTTTACTTTAACGTGGCATTCACTAGTTTTGAAGAGTGGAAAGAGGCTGACTTCTATTTTCTGTCTGTTAGCTTCAAAGAAATTTCTAAAGATGTGAGAACATCTGCTAACCATTTCGCTGTGTTTCTTTGACATTTTGCAGACAAAAAGAATCAGCTTCATTTTTTTGCCCTCAAGGTAGTCATGGAAACCCACATCAAGAACTGGACTGAGGCCTCTGTGTCATCCACAGAAGTCCAAGCACTCTTTTAGGTAATACCAACCACCAAGCCTATCAATCTGTGTCTCGGACCCACAGAGAAATCTGTATATAATGTGTAGCAGCTGCTGTTATGTATGCCACACATAGGTGCAGAGTCAACCCATTAGCAACAGAAGGCTAATTAACTCACAAATAAGTACATTCAGCCAATTATTACAAGAAGAACTTTTCAGAGGTAGGGACAATGTCTACAAAGCATTTACATCTCCATTCAGTACTGCGAGAGTAAATAAAAATATGAATACAAGGCTTGAAAGGAAAGTCTGAATGATCAAAAAGACTTCATAAAGCCACATCATGTAGTTTCATTAGCAAATTGGAGATGTCGGTGCTTCATGTTACTGTTTTATCTGCATCTGCTACTATAATTAAAATCTGTAAAGCCAGAACAGCCCACAGCACAAGGATTGCACACTTGAAGGAAAAAAATACTATCCTTAAAGGGCTTCAGAGAATTATTTCAAGCACAGCTGAAACACGAGAATTACAAAAGACTTGTTGGGGTCTACTGATGGATTAGGAAAGTCATACACCATCTATGAAAGCGATTCAGATCTCCACTGCAAAAGTTTTCCATGCCACAGCAAATTCTTCGTGTTACTCCATGGGCAATAATGGGTCCTTTAGGAGAAGTTTGGAGGAGCTCTGGCAATGTGTTTTGCTGCAAGTGCCCATTTCCTTCTCCCGTTTAAAAAGGGCTTATGTGGACTACATGTTACAGAAGCCTAAAGGCTGGTAAGGAGAGACCCATCATGAGAAGTGCCACGTATGCCAATCCAAGTACATGTGCATACTCACAGGTAGGTATAAAAGGATCACGTCTGAAAAGATTCAAATCTCACCACACCAAGTAATAGATGGAATCGTTACACAGTAGCTCAAAATTGTACCCATGTAGGATGAATGAAAGAGGATTTCAATGACTATATGAAGCAGTTATGAGCTGCGACTGAGATCTCACCCAAAAGAAAGAAAAATCAGATCTGCTAGGCTCCTAGTTATGGACCTCCGGGATGCATGCCAGAGGTCTGAAAGGAAAGCAATAAATTACAAAGCTGACCAACACTGGCCTTGACCAGAGGTGATAAAATGTGAATTCTTTACTTAACTAATCTTAATTCAGCGTCTGGTCAGGGCTGCCCACCACATCCTTGTCCTGCACCGTATGGGAAAAGTACAAGTGCAGACATCTGAAAGCTTCTGGGATATGCAAGATCAATCACACTTTTGCAGATCGCGTTGCAGCAGAGTCACACATTCCATGCAGAGTGATCTCAGTACTTCTCAGTGGCATGAGGAGTATTCCTCTATGCAGAATACACCATGGACGGAGAATGATGAGGTGTAAAAGAAAGAAGCAACCAAGAATACTCCAGCCATCACCAGTCTGGTCCTCACACCACTCCATCAGTGTTTCTGAGTTCTCCACAGGGAAGGGAACTCTATGGCTGATTTTGCCACAGGTTTTGCTAGATGAACATCGTTGGCTTAGATATGAACAGATGGTTATATAATTGATACACCATTTATCACCTGTAGGCTGTCAATATAAGGTGTGGAATTCAAAGGATTTTATCATCTCCCTCCAAAAATACCCCTATGTCAGCTTCCTAATTTATATTAAAGAACACGGTGAACCTCTCTCATGTCAACTGAGACTCACACAAGCAAGAAATAAACAGAGAAGTAACCCTTCAATGACCTAGGTCTTGTCAGCTAAGTTTAGAAATATAGAAGACGTACTCATATATGAGCTCACTGTCAAGTCTCTTTTTATATAGCCAAGGAAGTAGACATAGGAACAAAGCAATTTGTCTGACCTATTTTAGCTGTCTACTTTAAACATTCAACTTCTATCCCTTGAGTATAGAGGAATTCTGAACAGCTAGCTCATATGTTGACATCTACATTGTCAACATCTCTATTTGGACAGAATAATTCCACCTATAGCCTCTTCTGGATCAGCAATATAAAACCCAAATAGCAATGTCTGAGTTACCACAAAGGATTAAGAACGAATTAGTTTAGGGTGTCAATAAACTGATGCTGGGATATTTAAGGTAACGGAGAAACTGAAAGAAAACTTAATACCAAATAAGTATCGTAAAGAGCAAGAGCACTAAAATCTCCCATACAAAGTAGACAGCGAAGAACAATCCTATAAAGGCAGACAACAAGAACAACATCATGTCCTTTCTATTATTTCTGATAAATCACTTATTATTTTTAGCATTTTAAATATTTTGAGGATGTCTTGTTTAATTTGTATTGAACTTTGTAAATGCACCGAGGTTAATGAATCTGCACAGATTCACAGTACCTGAGAATACAGCGCTGCCTTTCCCTTGAACGCCAAGAAGACATTTATTCACCTTTCTCCCTCTGTGTGCCAAATGAAAAAGTCCCTGGAGTCCTTGTTCCCACTCAACATGCCTGCTGTCAGTGACAAAACAGGCTTTGTACAGTAATTACATCAGGGGGCTTAATCAAAGAGATAGATTTTCGGAAAGCATTTGCTGCCACAGGGGGCAGGCCAGTCCTTCCAGATACACCAGAATATTTTGATGGCATCAGCCAGAAGCGCCACACTTCTACTCAAAAAAGCTGATAAAAAGCAACCTGGATTTTCTAGCAGGACTGTGCACAAGGAAGGATCCAGCCAATGCTCTAACACATGCACTGATGCGTGGGTCTTGTGCAACCAAACATTCATTGGTGGCAGATGCAAACAGGTTGTCTCTTCTAACTGTACTTGACCACCCGAACAGTAAAAAGCTTTATTATGTTAAAGGTGAACTTCCTGTGTTTCAGTTTGTGCTTTTTGCATCTTGTCTTGTTGATTGCCAGTAAGAAGAGCATGCCTCCATCTTCTTTAAATGCTCCTATCAGATACTTCTACACATTGATGAGATCCTCCTGAGCCATCTCTTCTCCAGTTTAGCAGTCCCAGCTCTCTTTGCCTCTCCTTGTAATTCTTGGATACAGCATTCCATCTGTATCTCACCTGGGTTGAAGAGAGAGGAAGAATCACCTTCCTCATCACGCTGCCAATGCCTGTCCTCATGCAGCTCATAAAGCTGTTGGTCCTCTGCCTCAATTTCGCTCAGGATCAAGGTGATGACTACCAAGAACCCCAGATCCTTTTCTCTAACACTCTTTTTCAACCACCTGATTCCCAGCCTGTCCTGGTGCATGGGGTTGTTCCACCCCAGATGCAGGAATTGCATTTATTTTTTCTTGAGCTTGATGAAGAGTTGCAAGTTCAGACTTGCTGAGCCCTTGCAAGTCTGCTGAGACTTGCACTGTGCCCTTTCATTCAGGTCATTAAAACATTAAATAGCTCTGAACCTACCCACATCTTAGACACAGTTCAGCTCAGTCTAACTTGTCTCTCTTCACAGTCCACAGAGTAGATATAAGAATTCTCAAAAACAATTCCCATATCTTAATGCTATTTTTAGACAACAAAAGTTACTGCTTTGACACAGTATACATGCATATATATATATTTTGGTCTCTTTACTCAGTCTGACTAGGATAAACAGATAAAATTCCATCTCTGAAGTTCAAGACGTCAAAGTGCTAATGGTAAGCAAAGCTGAGCACTGATTTCTATCAATGTCACGGCCTTTTCTTCCTTCCAGTACTATCTTTATTCCTTCTATTAGCACAGTGTAATAACTTATTGCGTGTTTTACTTTGGCTGCACTCAATTATAATTTTGGTAGAGTTTTCTTTTTTCTTTTTCTTTTCCTTTGAGTGGTTTCGGTTAAATTGAAATTCCCTGAAGATGTAAAACTGTCATAATTGGTCTTTACAAAGTACACTTATCATTTCTATATACCCTATCGACTCTTCTATTTCCTAATTCTCTAACTTTATAAATTTTCTTATCATTTCAAGAAACTTTTCAAAACCATTCTAGAACAGTTTTACATAAGCATCCCTCAGCCAGTTAAGGAAAGATATTCCAACTAACACCTTCAATATATCTAAATCAATTCTTGATCATCTGGAATATTCTAGCATAAATCCCTGTGTTATTCATTATTACTACTGGGAAAAGACCACCTAATTCTCCTAATTTTTTTTCCTCTTTCTCAGACACAGCATAATTTTTCAACTTATAAAATCGTTCTCTCTCATATGATATGCAGTAAGCATATATATATCCTTGGTTCACATCAAATCCAAGGCATTATATTTAAGTTTTGGTTCTCTTTCATTTCCAGTAAGTCAAGTTTTGATGCCTTGCATTTACCACAAGCAGAGAGCATGCACAGGAGGTTACTAAACCAGCAGAGGTATGGAAATCTGTTACGTTCAGGTAAACCCATCATGTCTAGGATACTCAGTTCTAATTTCAGCTGATACCTACTTTCTGTAAAGGTAAAATCTTTCTTCAATAAAGTCATTATCAAAACTTGCTGGAAATTCATATTTACTCTATTCTGTATGTTTGACCATCAAGCTCAGATTTCCTTGAGCTTTGAAAGTCTATGACTTTCCACAACAGTGTATGAAACTAACCCATGCTTTGTTTGGTTGTTGTTTATTTGTTTAAGCAAACTCCACTTAAAATGCCTGGCTTTTACAAGTGACAGAAAACTTCATTATATGACCATTCTTCTTAATATTATGATGTTTAAGCCATACAGGTATGAGTGGACAATAGAATATTAAAAGTTACTGATATCTAAAGGACTCTTCTGGGTATCTAAGTATTTTGACCTTTTAATGACTTTAGAAGTCTCCACTGAAAAGTTGGAAAGGTACAGGCTTTCAGATGGACACAAGTAAATCATTTATCTATACGTCAAGTTTTTCTAGCTTATTTTTGCAAGTGTATCACCTACAGACTTAAAAGTAGAGACTATGGAATGCAATTCATAGCTCTCTTTGTAGAGGACAGCTACCCTTAGCAGATTTCCCATACAACATCACCTATAAATTTCAACCAGCAATTCTTGCCTTGGTTGGGATTATTTTCTCTGTTCCATTTTCTACCATTTGGGAGATGCTCCAAGCCATTTATCATTATTGCCCTCCACTGGACTCTTTCTAGGAGATCCCTGTCTGTTTTGAACTGAGGAGCCCAGAACTGGACGCAGTATTCTAAATGTAGCCTCATAAGGGTAGAGTAGAGGCAAAGGATCACCTCCGTCAACCTGTTGGCCATAGTCTTCTTAATGCACCCAACTGCACCCAGTTTAATGCACTCAGCTGCAATGAAATATTTTTGAACTACCATGTATTTAAGAAGCATTAGTCAAAATAGAAATATGGTATGAGAAGCTTTCTCTTCATCATCACAGGCAGGCCAATTACCCTTACAAAGCATCCGTGATATATGCAGCACTTCAGAACTAATATGCATCTAATATGAGATCATAAAGGTAACTACATGCTGCTCCACTCCAGCAGAGCTTTAAGTGCTACTTGGTGAGGCTCTTCAAAAGCATTACACTATAACCAGTAAAATGTGGTCCCTACCTGGCATATCAAAATTTTGCATCAATTGCTGATCAATTTGATTTCCTTGATAGGTCATCTATATTTCCTTCCCTAACCACAGGTGTATCTATTGCTTTTTCAGTATTACATTGGAGCTCATATGGTCTCTGCTAATTCATAGTCAACACTGCCATTGGTCTCTCGGATTTGAACTCAACTAGCCAGCTAGAAATCTGCCCAAAAAACACTACCTGAATTATTATGTTCCCTGTGCTTTCCAAGTTTCCAAGGAGGATGTACCAGGGTTATCTTTAATAAGGCATTTCATCACGTAGAGAAGTGGTTCTGCAGTTGGTGACAGACCCACAGACAAGATGCAGTCACTGAACTCCAGCACCTGCACAGACAACTCATGTTATCTCCGACCTTTCCCATCTGAAAGAAGAACCAAAGCAATAAAATAACAAATGAAAGGGACATATCAGAAGGTGGTAAAATCAATAAGCAATTGCCTGATGACAGAGAAGTTAATGCATGCATGACTTTGGTCTGTCAGAACTTAGGTACTGGCAGAGGGATTTTTGGAGGTCTAAAAAATCACCGTGTTGTTCAGAAAGGATGACCAAATGATCTTTGTTTGCTGTGTATGTGCAATTCCTTATTGTTTTCTTCCCTTATTGTTATTGGTATTTTCTCACAAACACCAGTTATTCTGAGTACAACAGCTTGTAGTTCATTGAGTGGTTGGACTTAGCAATCTGCAGTGATGTCCCAGGTGAATACCCATTGGCTTCCTCCACAAATATGAACAACAACACAGAAGGATTTCATGAGCCAAAGTTCAATCTATCTCAATGAAAAAAGAATGGATATAATAGGTTTCCTGACTCCTCGCTGGATTGAAAAATGATTCCCCTACTTCGTTGACTCGAGCATATATTGTTCAGTTGTCAGGGAAATGTCTCCCAGAACAGGCCTGGAACTGCTATCCTGTCTATTCTATCTTAAGAGATATAGAATTTTTTTTTTTTTTTTGGCTCTGCTTTTATAGAAGAGTTTCATTCCTACATTGAAAGATAATGTTAAATCACTGTATAAGCTCTGGTAAGTTACAAAATTCCTTTTTCTTCCATCCATATTTCCTACAGTCTTCCTTTTCTACTGTACCTCAATTGGCATAAGATTCGCCCAGCTGCATCCCATCTTGTGGTTAATGGTCTCATTACGTCTGGACAATACTAAGACCTTCCACAGCATGTGGTCTTGCAACACCCATGACAGAATTGGTGTTCATCATACAAATTCAGCTGTCTGAAAGTGAAACATCTACATCTATATTAGATTCTTCTGGCTCCCTTCAGAGTGAACAAAAGATAAACAGTTCATTCCAGCACATGGGTTAGCCTTGCTCTGGAACAAAATGTACTCATCTTGGTAAACAGAAAGTCAATAAAGCACAAAACCAGTATGGTTAGCTCATAAGAATCTTGGGTTTAGTAGGGACAGTGCTGAGCATAGCAGAAGTATAAACAAAGGAGGAAGAAAAGCAATTGAAATTAAAATCAGTGTTGGGACAGAACCCAGCAGAGAGAAACCCTGGAAGCGTCTTCCAGAAAGAGAAGCACAGTCAAAAAAGGCTGCAGTTCAAAAAGGATGCTGTATGATCTGAATATCTGAAACATCCCACTCAAACAGAAGGCTGCCCAGGAAGGTGGTGGAATCACCACCACTGGAGGTACTCAAAGAATGTGTGGATGTGGTACTGCGGGATGTGGCATAGTGGGGAAATATTGCCGGTAGGTGGAGAGCTGAACTGGATGACCTTGGAGGCCTCTTCCAACCTTGGTGATTTATGATTCCATGATTCTAAGGCAGATCTCCTTCCTTTGGACTGACATAGCAAGAAGCAAAAGTGAGGTCAGAGAAAATGCAGGATTCTTCTTCCTTTTTTTTTTTTTTTTCCTTTATTTGAGCTTTGCACTGTCTCACAATGATGAGAGAATGTTGCAGACAATCCCAGGCCTTTCAGAGTTCACTGAAGCTATTTACTTCTCTGGATTGTTTGTATAGGGAAATAATAATAATAATAACAATAATAATAATAGTAAAATCAGGCACTGCAAATGCTTCTGTAACAAGCTGGAAATTACCCTAATATTTTGGATAATACTGCAAAATTATTCCATGCTACAAAACTGATTTTCTAAGCCATAGCTGTCAACACTTACTTAAAATGTCTCAGCCAAGATCCAATTTCAGAGTACCTTAAAAAGGTGCAAATACATCTACAGTCTTACAGCTGTAACATTTCTTATGAGGATTATGTTTTAAAAACTAGAATCTAGACTGTAAATATTCCATTTGATTTCCACATCATTGCTTCACCATTACCCTGAATAGAGCAGCACTAACTACTGTCCTAGAAAAACTAAATGTAAATGAATGGAAGTGATTAATTCCCACAGAACCACCTTCTCAGCCTGTGATTAAAGTCAATTATTCCTATGTTCGTCTTCATGATCTACTTGTGCATTTTGATGTGACAATTCTAGTAGATAATTCAGCACAATCTAATCTTAATTAAATACCTGGGAAGGATGGAACAATACAGGACCAAAATAGTTTACTACAAACATACTTGCACACATAAACATCTGCACAAGTGAAAAAAAAGATGTGGCTGAGATCTGATATGCTCTCTTATTACTCCAAGAAGTTTCAAAATAAAAAGAACTCAAACCCACAAAACGAAACAAAAGAAACCCACTAAAACACAATTAGCACAGACTAGCTGTGTCCATTATTGCTTTGGTTTTGTTTCAGTGAAACCTCAGTTCATTACAGCAGAATTTTCCCTATATAAAGCATGAAAGCCACGTGAACAGGAGTCTGTAGGATCTTGAAAAAGTGGGTTATTGTGCTCTACTGAAAGTTGCAATTGAGATGAAAGCTAGAAACCCTGGTTACGGATATTGAGATGTGTGATGCAACAGTCTACAAATTGACAGAATGGTCATAGACTCACAGAATCACCAAGACTGGAAAAGACCTCCAAGATCATCTAGTCCAACCATCCACCTACCACCAATATTTCCCACTGAACCATATCCCTCAGTACAACATCTAAATGTTTCTTGAACACCTCCAGGGATGGTGACTCAAACACTTCCCTGGGCAGCCTGTTTCTGTACCTGACCATACTCATGAGATCATATGCAACGGGACTGCGTATGATTCACATTTGAAATCTTGTGGAATCAGAGCATTCCACGTGGTCCAGAAGGCAACCAAATCATTATTCCTTTTCACTGAATAGCTTGAAGACTGTACCGTTATTCGTACCAGTAAAACCTAGGATTTAAGGATGTAAACACAACTAGGCTGAAACCTCTTCTCAAAAATTCCCACTGTGTGGTATGAAAAAGATTGACTCATCTTTCAAAGGCACAATGAAAATATCCCCTCCCCAGTCTTTCAGGGCCTTGGATGAGCGCCGTTTCATTAAAATATATACATCCAAAACTGAGCTCATTTCCATAGATTCCTTCTACGGTCTCTGAGACATATCCAGCACAGCCAGCAGAGTTCAGAATACAAATCACCTGAAATCAGAAATCTTCTGGAATTACATATCTTAAAGCATTATGAAAATTGCCCCGTATTTCTCAATATTTTCTATGAAGGAAAGTTTCAGACTGGCCATTGCTTTTTATATTAAGAACATTTAAATTTGGGTAACATTTGTCCCATCTGCACAGTTCAGTAGTTAATTTAAATATTTGCTTTGTGTAATTCACAAGTGCTGATTGAGAAATGAGACCAATTTGACCTCCAGCAACTTTATGCTAACACAGGGAATAACTTTAGGTAAGTTGTTTTCTATATTTCATTATCACAATCAATAAAATCTGCAAGAGAATAGTTCTTATGGACACAGGACCACCAAAGTCATTATTTTATGTCTGTTGGAAATGCAGCCTACACCTGAAGTCATCTCTTCTGACAGAGCACCTATTTCTGAAACAAGGAATCATGATTAAGGGCAGAGAATACATTCTTTACACACCTATTTTTCATGACACAGATCTCTTCTCTCTGTAGAACCTAACATGATAGGTTCTGGTCTAAGCCTGGTCTCCTGTGAACCACAGTGGTTTAGATGAGCTCATACTTTAAGCTTATCAGTTTCTCTCCCATGTTTACCAAGGAGGCCCTAAACATCAATTCCAACTGTGAAGGACTACACCATACACTGTCTGGCAGGTGAGATTAATTCCATTCAGTAATAGAATCATAATGGTTGGAAAAGACCTCTAAGATCACCTAGTCCAACTGTCCACCTACCACCAATACTGCCCACTAAACCATGCTCCTTAGTACCACAAATATTAACATTCTAAGTACTCACTCATTTGGGGAATGAAATACGAAGCACAAGGCGATTTTATCAAGGCATTCAGCATGCTTGAAGTTCAACCAAATTCCTGCTCTCATTCAAGCTGAGGAATGCTGTACCTCTATAGAAAGTTCTGAGTCTTGAGTCTATAGCTCTGACATTCTGGGCAGACTGTGAAAATTTTCCTAGTGTATCCAAAGACATTCAGATTAGAGAAACACTGACCTGAGACAGACAACATAGGACGTACTGGCAATACCAGAAGCCATCCTTTTGCTCCACTGAATTTTTAATTTCCACTTCCAAGGCATGGAGATAGTAGAAATTCTTAAATAAAAGAGTCAAAAAACATGCAAAAAAAAAAAAAAGTTTGCCTTAGTTTTACCTTCAAATCATCTGTTTTATCTGAAATGAAAGGAGGGAGGGAGGAAGGGAGGGAGGAAAATAAAGGGAGAGATTTGAGACAGACACACAGCATACAAAATTTCAGCCCAGACAGTAAAAGTTTGCCAAAGCTACACTCAGCTGATTAGTAGCATCTTATTATGGGAAGCCAATTAAGGTCAAAAAGTATGAAGCATCCAGCAAAGAATTTTCCTCCTTTTCTCTCCAGTCTCCCTTTCCTTTCCTCATATTACATGAGGTCAAGTCTGAATTACCTTCTGGTCTTCATTTTGCCCAGTGTTGATTTTAATGTCATTTGAATGCAGCACAAAAGACAACAAAGAAACAATGCTTTCAGAGTAGTGATTGCAAGCAAGTTTATTTAGGTTAATTGCTCAAAAAAAATTAACTAAAATCTGTGGTAAGACCTCAAGGTGATAAGTTCCTTCCACGATGATGACCACCATGTGTCCTTGAAGCACTCTGAATACAAAACTTTGACCCTCTGAAAACTCCTTACAAAGATTTTGGCCAACATTTTTGCTATTTCATGGTAGTATATAATAAAGTAGCTCTCCATTATTCCACTATTGTATGCTCCACAGAGAGGATTTCCTCTAATCTATTCAAACAACTACAATACTATCGCTGGAGGCAAGCACCACTCCACAGGTTGTCTGCTCAGAGAAACACAATACCTGCCCATCCTAGCCAGTGTTTTACAAAAACGTTTTAAAAAGAAAAACAACCTAAGAAAGAGAAAGCATTATTGATCTCCAGCACTGGGAGACCCACTTCAGCAGCCTCCAAAGGATGCAATTTATTAAGAAGAAAAATAAACATGTCCCTAAGCTCTCGTTTCCATCTGCTGCATTATTAATGGCCCTCGTGCCTGCGGATGGTGAAGACCAATGTACAATCAGGCTTTGCAGGTTCTCCCATCCCCAGAAAGGTGAAGAATTAAAGGTGGGACAGCAGTGCAAATCAAAGGAGAGACCACCAGTGTTACGGGAAAACTTGCTAGAATAACACTGGCTGGAGTTCAATGGTTCATCTGTGCACTGGCTAATAGCCTGCTAACTTCATAGAATCGCAGAATGGTTTAGGTTGGAGTAGACTTTCAAGATCAACCAGTTCCAACCTCTCTGTAATGGGCAAGGATGCCATCCACCAGATCAGGCTGCCCAGGGCCACATCCACGGCCTTGGGCACCTCCTTGGGCACCCATAACTTCTTTGGGCAGCCTGTTCTGAGACATCTCTGATTTTAAACACAACAGCAGTCTCAGAAACTCCATAGTTGTAACACAAAGAAACTCTGAGTCACCATTTTTTATTTTTTTTTTTTTGACCAGCATCTCACCTTAGGCATCATGCAAAAGAAAAACAACCAGTGAACACAAAACCAAAACCAATAAACTAGCAAACAGAAAAACACTCTGTCTCTACGTGCAGAAAAAGTAAGTTCACATTTCAGGGTATTCATTTCATTACAATCCAAAGTTCATGTTTGTCCCAAGAGTTTGCAGCCAGATGGAGGAAATGAAGCATGGGACGAGCCTGTATGTTGTTCTGAAATGCATCACTTGCTGGAGGGAGCAGGCTAGAGGCACCTAAGGGAGAGGGAGGAAATGCTCCTCTTTCAGCAGATAAAACTAAACATCTGATAACCTGAAGTCAGCACAGTGGGAGTGTCTTTTGGAGAAACTGAACAATGTTTATGATGGAGTCTGGATAAATGGCTGCTGTTTGACGTTCCTCAAAGAACTGCATGTTTCGGCTAACACTGCCTTATTCGGGAAATAGCCCTGAAATGAAACAGTCATTTGAGGCAGAGAAGAATTGTTACAGTAATATTTTGCACATTTTGTGTCAGTGTATGTCCACCACTGAGATGAAACCTAAGTTTTGTTGCATGGTTTTAGATGTCCTTTTGATTGATTAATTGAATCCAGCATTGCTTGGCTCTAGTTCGTCCCAAAATGTGCACAGTATTGTTTCTGTTTCCTTGGTGGGTAACGGTCACAGGCTTTGCAGAAATAATTCTGGCTCATCTTTTGTGTGGGATGGTTGTGTTATGTGTTATCCTCAAGCCAGTTATGAAAATTAAAAACTATGTGAGTATGTAGAATGGCATTAAACCATCTCTTCCAAAAAAAGCCCAATCCAAACCAAAATAAAACAAGATATTAGGACTTGCACGTCGTAAAAATGTAGGTGAGTAAACCCTAAGTGCAGCAATCCATTATCCAGTATCAGTCATCCAACTCCACTGCGAAAGGACAGAGTCCTCTGTGTATAATAAAACAGATCAGCATGTCTCTGAAATGAAAAATAGTATCATTTTTTCCCCTTTTAAAAGATCGGTTTGACAAAACAAACAGAAAGCAAACAAAACATCCCAGTTTGCTCACATGTAAACAAACCCTAGAGGCAATCGAGCCTTTTACCTACAAAGAAACACTTGTTCAAGATACAATGCCTATTTGCACTAGGGTTACCACTCCTATTGCGTTTATCAATGAAGCTAGGAAGCAAATGAAAAGCTCGAACTTCTGAAGAGATAAGCAGAAACATCTGCTTGAGTGACTTGAGTGAGATAGAAAGACACTCAGCACTTCACTTCTAGACAGCTTCAGTATCAGAGATAAACAAGGGATTACTTTAGCTCTGAGTACCAAATATACCTCCACTGACCACCAATGCAGGCAGTACCACAGAATTTTCTTTGTAATTCTTTCACATTGTTTTCCTTTTTGGCTATTTTCCAGCAAGTTAATAGAACTTGTCTCCATTAACTGAAGGGCAGCCAAGATTCCTTCATAAAAACACGTGGTTTCTTTCCTTCTGTTGACCCTCTCAAGAAATTAGTTTCCCATCATTGTGTCTAAATCCTGTAGAAAAGCTGGCAACAGCTGTCATCTCTTGACATCTATGTTAGGCTATGGACATTTCACTCTCCAGCTGCACCTATGCCAAAAAGAACATTTTAGAGCCCCTAACCCATGCCACATTGCCACCAATCTGTTTGTTCAGCTGGTCATATGAGTGTTCATAGAATCATAGAATGGCTTGGGTTGGAAGGGACGTCGAGGATCATAAAGCTCCAACTCTCCTGCAGCAGGCAGGGCCGCCAACTTCCATATCTAATACTAGGCCAGGCTGCCCAGGGCCCCATCCAGTGCTGGCTAACCTAATTCCCCACAAGTGACTGGGTTAGCTCCAACAGTAAGGCTCTGTTAACCAAGGGCAATCCAACTGAGCCAGGTTAGGGAGTGCTTGTACCACCAGCTTAGCATCGTGACAAGGTGGTGGGCTTGGCTGGAGGTGGTGCTGCCTTCAGACAGCTCATAGTCACTGCACATACTTCAGACAACAGAATTGATTAAACCCAGGACTTCATAGGATAGAACTGGTTTGCATTTGTTTTCTCGTATGTATTATTTCTCACTCTTGATGATCATAATTTTAACTACCAGTTGGTCAATTCATTCTGCCACTCTTGACAGAACTGGTGAAAATGGGTCCTGGGACAAGAAACATACTTCAGTAAGAAAACAAGCAGTGAACTCTCTCAGTATTGCATTTGCCATTCAATCAATATATTCTTATCACACACATTAAACAATGCGTTGTCAGTTTAATTTGTTAAACTCTTGTTGTGGCCCCTTTTCCATTTGCCTACGTTCCCCCTCCTCAATACATAACCAACATATCATTTTGCAACCCAAATGGCTCTTCTGAGATTTAACCTAGTAAATCTTTTAATTCCTAATTTGGTATTCTGCTCTAATACGTTCACTCACAAAAGAGCCCAGAAGGCTGAAACTAAGAAAAATCACTTTCATTTTCCTAGACAGTACTGAGCGGTTTAATGTAAAATACACATGCAGTGCACAGTTTGTGATCTCAGATTTTATCACCCGTGCATTTCAGAGCTGAGTCAGTCCTGATCAACTTTTTGATGAAAGGATAAAGATTCAAGTCTAGGCTGGAACTGCTTAACAGCAACGGGCTACTGAAAAAAGTAGTTGCATAAGAGCAAGGGACAGCTCACTGGAGAGACTGAAATTCAGCCCCAAACCACTGATGTGAAATGTAGATATCAGCAAGCAGTCCAAAGCAGGATGTTAAGTTTAATTAACCTTCCTGCTTAGTTGCCACTGATTTCCATTTAAATTAATTGTTCAAATCGAAATGTTAAAGTAGCAAATGGGCAATCTATATATTAATAAGTACTATTTCTGTCATTTGCATTTTTAGCTTTTTTCCCAAGGGAAGTGTTGATGCTAACTGATTTGTGACGCACAGTTTGGAAATTCTTTCTGATAACAGGGGAAGGTATTTAAAAAGATTTGAAGTGGGTGTATATTTTAGTTATTATCCTAATCCATTTTGCTGTATTACAAAACATGCCATGGATGCATTTTGATTTATTTATAAAAATTCAAATTTTAATCATCATTTACCATGTCAGAATTGAAAAAGAAATTAGATACGTGTTTGAAACCACACAAACCCATCCCCAACATTTTAAGCCCCAAAGCTCTGACTGCAGAAGGAAAAACGATATTCCTCATGATGCTCCATTTTGGTTATAATTACATGATGTCCTGAGCAAATCAGACATCACATTGTACAAGTGAACTGTTTGCACCACTCCTGGTCACCAGGCCTTGGGTTTTCCCCACTCAAATACTGGCATTTAAATTATAAGCAGAGATGTTTTAATCTCCTACATTCAATGAAGGAAGCCAAGCACATCCATTATGTGAATCATATTTCGATGTCAGTCACTCTTTGGAGGTGTCTAGCTCTCTTCTTCAGTCAAAGAAGAAGTCTATGCTAACTGCACTCCCCATATGGACATTACAATACAGTTTGTTCTTTAGCACCACCTCCAGGGATTTGCAACTTTGGACTTCCTTCTGCCATAGCTCAAAGCTACGTCCCTTGTTAGTTCTGTTTCATTAGTACCTAGTAACGTCTCAGAGCTGTCCAGGCTTTCCAACTGCACATTTTTTGTACTTGTGCTAGTAACAAGATCTCCTATTAGCTAGTGTAAGCTACAAAATACAAGAGGAAAAAAACCACCAACTTTCTGCTGGGAAATGCCAGTTGCATTCTTTGACTTCTGACCGTATCTAAACCACTACAAGTAGACATGAAGAAAACACTCTAAAATCATTCTTGTTATTGTCACTAAGGAAACAACTTCCTAAGAGTTTACATTCTTTGATATGCAGACAGCTGTTCCAACACACTTCCAGCTCGCCAGAGAATCAGGTCTGCCCACCAAGCAAGCTCTTTCCTCCTGACCTAAACTGAGTGATTACATCATGTGAAGACTGAACTCTGATGCTCCAGAAAACCCATAGTTCACACTTGCCAGAACGTGAGATAGAAGAGCAGAGTCATGACTCAGCCAAGGGATGTCACCATAGGACACTCCCGCTGTGGTCCAACAGCTCTGCCAGGACACCGAGAATAGTACAGGAGCTGAGGAGCATGCAAGGCACAAGACAGATAGAAGCTTTGCTGTCTGTTCACTTGTGCTATTTTCAGCCATGATTTCCCTGCATCCCCATCACAGTTTAGACAAATGATAGTAAAGTGACTGTAACTTTTTCTGGCATTGAGGCCAGGTGGCACAGAACAGACTACACATAGGTTGCTTAATGTCTTCAGTCCTTCAGATAGGCTTGTCATCTGTGAAATGTCTGCTGGGAAGGATGTATGTAATTTGGTAATCTCTGAACAGTGCTCAGGCATTGCCAAGGGGAAATGGTTTTAAATTGAAGGATGGAAGATTTAGGTTGGATGTCAGGCGGAAGTTTATTGCTATGAAAGAGGTGAGGTGCTGGAACAGCTGCCCAGAGAGGCTGTGGATGCCCCATCCCTGGAGGTGTTGAAGGCCAGGTTGGATGGGGCCCTGGGCAGCCTGAACTGGTATGAAATGGGGAGGTTGGTGGCCCTGTCTGTGGTGGGGGGTTGGAGATATATGATCTTGGGGTCCCTTCCAACCCAAACTTTTCTGTGATTCTGTGCTTCTGTGATTCTGATTCTATGATTTGGCCATGTATATGCCATGCAAATACTTTAACATTAATTAAATAATTAATAACTGTTTAGCGATTCCAAAGGGCAAAACAATGTGTTCTGCTAAAACTCATCAAAGCAGGGACAAGCATGCAGATATCCCATCACCTGCTCAGAACCACTCAGAAGCAAATAGGCTCTGAAATCTCTGAAAAATACATGTAGCTTATAACAGTAACCAAGGAACAGAATTATTCAGTTTAATCAGTAGGGACTCATCCAAGACGTGCAGACAATGGGCCAAATGGAATACATGGAAAGACTCCACCAATATAAAAACATTTCAGAGCATCTGAGCTTTGTAAATACTTTCTCATTATTGCTGACAGGTGTCCATATCAGATCCTACCTCCTAATGCTCCTTGGCAGGAGCTTACAAAGGCTTATGTGCTACTGTATTTATCCAAGACACAGAACATCTCCCCGTGGACAGGGTTGCTACTGCTGTGTCCTTAGCTCCTAGCAGTCTGCAGTCTTCTACTGAAGAAGCATAACTTGTCTGCATCTAATTCTCCTTTGTGTGGTCTCTTGTCCAGAAGTGCTTAGAAGGTCTAAAAGCGAAGATGTTTTGTCCAAGCAAACAGCTGGACCACAGTGAATCCATCTGTCAATGGCAACAGTTCAATGACCACTGAGCAATCCTATACCCATGTAAAAATCTATATGTCCAGCCAGCCAGGAGCCTTTCTTTTTATGCTAAATTCATCACCCATCTTTGTATGAGAAGTGTTTTGTCAGCTACTAGCTTGTGAGTAAGGAGCCTAAGGAAGTTAATTTAGCATCCCATGAAAGACAGTGGAGTTTCATAGCGGTGGCAAGGAAAAGAAATCAGAAACATAGAATCACCAAGGTTGGAAAAGACCTCAAAGTTCATCTAGTCCATCCCTCCACCTACCACCAATATTTCCTCACCAAACCATGTCCCTTAGTACATTTATTAAACATTCTAAATGTTCCTTGAACACAACTGAACTTTTATGTTACAAATACACCGCTACATAAGCAAAGTCTGGGATCCTTCTTAAGGTTAATCCTTAAGGTTAAGTAATGTGTCATCATTTTTTCCCACTCTTATATACTGATCGACCCCCAAATCAGAATGGCCTCACCCAAGATGCCTATATGGGAACTGTTTCTGGGCTGTGGTTTTCCCTGAACACTATTTGAAAAGTTGCTGCTGGCATTTATTTACTAAATAGTTATTAAATGTTACATAGAGAGCAGCTCATTTGGAAATCAGATTCCTCAGGTATACAGCAGACTCTTCTTGTTTTCCTCCCATTACAGCAGTGGAAATTATTATCTATTTTCCCAACCATTTCCAATCTAATTGGCATTCGTGCTGGTGCTGAATCAAGCAAATGCACCGCTGCGTTTTTTACTGAATCCTACTGAAAGCAACTTTTTCCACATCAAGGGAGACTTATTTTATCTCGAAAAGATAACAGAAATTTGTGTCATTACATACCATAAAAATAAAAAGACACATTGCAAAACCTGAGCATTCGAAATAAGGTTGAGGATGATATTCTGCTTCTCCGAGCACTCAATAGCTCCAAGGTGATACATCTTCTGCAGATTATTTCTTATTAACTATCAGTTTGGGATAATGATGATACTTTTAAGAAATCTTTGGGAGGAAGAAGAGAAAATATTCTGTAAATCTATAAAGGATTATTATTGTTACTATTATACTGTAAACGTATTAACTTTAATGAGTGGCAGACCCACTATCGGGTCTTGGCTTGGAATGTCTTGTTTAGTAAATTCATGAGGAGAGTTAAGGGAATGTCACAATAGTAAGTTTAGTTGACTGAGGGGACTGAGGTTGAAGAGAAATTGAATCCTATATTCTTATAATCCTTAGAGGAGGGTTGTTAGGGTAGTTTGGTTTGGTTGTGGTTGGACTTGATGATCTTTAAGGTCTTTTCCAACCTGAACAATTCTATGCTTCTCTGAGAGATAACTTGCAGAAATCTGTTGGAATGCAGATGTCTCATGTGCAGGGTGTTGTGCTTTCGCAAGAGAGCTCTCACTGCTGTTGGAACAGCATGTTGAAGACATCAACAAATGAAGAAATCAGTTTCACTATATGGACTGATCCAACTAAATAATTTATTTTAAAAGAATGTGAAGAACATTGGTAGGATATTTGCTGAGAGATGTTAAGAAATCAGGGTAACCTCCTGACTCAATGCTTTTGTAGTAAGGCCAAGTTGCAACAAGCAGGAAGAATTTGTTTGACAAACATCTCAGCACTGTTCCCATTAATGACACAGGTTACTTCCTGCAGCTCATTGCACAACACAGCTCTTCCAGAACCGCTTGTGGTAAACTAAGAAGGGAATGCTCCAAACAGCAGGTGGAACAAAGTGTAAGTCATGCTGTACTTGGACTGCTTTTTATTGTTACTTACGGGTCTATAAAGACAGCAGTCTGCTGATACAGACGATAAAGAATAAGGTGTGGAATCATATAGAACATTCTGTAAAGCTTGGCACAAAAACACAGGCCTGCCAGACATGCATTTCATCTTCATGTTAGTTGAAATCACGACATTAATAGAAAGGGACTGAATCCCAATGCCTAAAGAGGGCACATAGTAAAAGTGGTACTGAAGAAGCATGGTGCAGGAGAGAGAAGAAAGTAGTCAGAGGAATGCATATTCGTTTACTCTTTTTCTCATTTGATTATCTAATGGCCTGGCCAATTACAATGTCTCATTTTCCTGAATACAGAGGAGCTTGTATCTTGTTTAGGGAGAAGCTATTTGTGGAAGGTCAGCTTAAAGAGACACCACCACTGGCAGTCCCATTTAGAACATTAGATATTATTCCTTCTTTGTGTTGTCTCATATCCAACATTTTTTTTAGCCTTCTTGATCTTAGAATATAAAAAGATGCCGTGAAAGTTGCTATAATATTTAGAAGTGCTGTAAATCAAGGTAGGAAGGTGATTGGGATTCCACTGCCTATCAAGACAGTGTATGAAAAATGGTCACTATCTCCAACCCAGAACTCTGCAAACAAAAAAAATACATTTAAAGCAAGTAATTATAAAGCCAAGTGAAAATGAAGTACGGCAAGATTACATACAAATGTTGGAAAATTCAAACAACTTCTGACTTAACTGAAATGAAATGTTTGAAATTTCAGTGTTTTGGTGTGTGACATAATATGGTGTAGTCTGTCCATCAGGCAGAATATTAGCTGAGAGTTTCTCCAACAAAATGGATGTCAGGTTGGCATTCAAGTGAGTTTTTTTATCTACCTTTCAAGAATATAGGCATGTGTTACAAATGAGCTGATGGAAGTTGTGTGGTTGAGCTATCACATTTCCTTTCATATCCGTATTCTTACACACATTTCACTTGTTAGATTTCCGTGGCTGTGAATAGATTTGGCAGTGGGTCAGATCTATTGGATTACATAATGCACTAGTGGTGCGCACGGAATTGCTATACAGTAGCCTAAGAATACAAATACTGAGGTTTGTCTCAGTCTCTTTGGGAGGGTGGCTGAATTATGCCCTCATTGCTCAATTCAGAACGGACAGTGGAAAGGAAAGCAAGAGGTCAATGTAAGAAGCTATGAGGAACACATATAATTAAGACAACGGAGTCAAAAGGGAAGCTCTTAGTCTGGACAGTCTTTTATTGTTTCTGTTTGGAAGATATGAGGCTTGCTTTATCAGATCAGAAAGCTACAGATCAAATGGATCTTCAAAAGTCAAAACTCTTTCAGGGAGGGCTTTTCCTTCAGAAGAGCTTTAAGACATTGGTCCCGTCAGAATAATATTAAAGCCTGACGCTTGGAAGCATTTTGCTTTAATAGGTCATGTTTTGCTTTAATAGCCTTGGACACAGCTCCATGTCTTTCGGAGACTGAAAACTTGATGGAAAAAATAAAGCAAAGAAAATCAATAACAGCCTTCACCAGAACAAGTGTGTAGCTGACATTCTCCATCCCAAACAGGAAAGCTTGGAGAAGCTGAGACAACCATGTAGGGAAGTCAACAGCACGAAAGAGATGGGGAACTTCAACACAAGGTCTTTTTGTACCAAAGATGGATGAATGATGGGGAAAAGCTAAGGTAAACAGAGTCAGCATGGATGAGTGAGCAGTAGAAAGTAACAGGGTCAAGGTTGAAGTACAGGATGGGAGTACTTCAGCTGTAAATGACAAAGGAGGATAAAAAAACCTTTTGGATTAGTCAGTCACAGGATGATCAGCAGCTGCTTGTGGTAGTTAAATCTAGGAGAAAGGCAAATGGAGCCTCAGGGACGTTCCAGGCAGTGTAATTCCAAGAGTGATCTGGAGCCAGGTAGAAGTACTTGCAATGCAGCCATTCCTTTGTGGCACAGTGTCTTAGTTGTGATATTCAGAAGTAGCAATAGCAAAGGGCATTCCCAAGACCTGTGTGAGACTGTGTGCAAACAAACACTTTGAGTTTGTGGTAAGAGCACCAAGGCCACAATGGACCATTCTCATTCTAAACCATCAGAAAGGATTAGTAACCCAGAGCAGGATTTAGAGTGCAGATTAAATCACATCAGTGGTATTTATTCATGACTGCTATGGCTAAAGAGTAATGGAAGTCACTCTACAGTAAATACCTGGGTTCACTGTCAACGGGAACATACCTCTGATAGACACTTCAGAATACATACTTATCTTTACATGAATCAAATCTGAAAGCTCAATCTCATTTTTTGGTCAGCATTACAGAAAACACCACAGTAAAAGACCTGCATGTCTTCCATGCAGAGGACAGGGTGTGAAAATCCATCAGGGTTATATCTGTTCGGGAAACCAAAAAGGCTGTGATACTCACTTCTTCTCCTCTCTCGTGTAACATTCAGATTTGGATGTCTCCAGAGGCTATTTTCCATCACCATCATTACTACAACCCACTGTGGTGCAAAGAGCAGGCCAGAGGGCAAGCAATAGAATTTAGACCAGTGTCCAAGATTTGAGTGGTGCAGAGAAGCAACTTCATCATAGCTAATATTGGCTTTTCATGCCACTCTCTCCTCTGCCATCATCAAGCACTATTCTGTCAAATGAAGTTTATTCCAGCTGTTCACCCACTGTACATAATCATCTCGGTTAACTAACCCATTCACTAGCACAAAAACACCATCCAAGCTGTCAAACTTCATGCAACTCGAATGAATGAGTGTGGATTGTGGAATTCAAGGCTCGGGTGACAGCTGTGACACATTCCCAGCCTTAGTCATGATGAACTTAAGCATCTGCGGTATTTCTGATGCTCTCTCATCTCCTCTGCATCTTAAGTTGGAGCACAAAACTGGAAGAAATCCAAAGATCCAGCTCTCTAAAACACAGGAAATGAGTAACTTTACTAACTTTAACTTGGTCTTTTATATAATGCACTTGGTGCTGGCTTCTTTATATAATTTGTTTCTAGGCCAACTCTAAGAGCGAAACTCTTGCTTTGTGTCCAGCATCTTAGAAATGAGCATACAATGTACTCATACTTGGCTTTTGGCACTTGAGTAGTATCTCTTTAAGAATTTATATACGTATATAAATGCCATCATTACAATCACTTTTTAAAAGGAAATATTTTTTTTTACCTAACAACATGAATGTCATTTTAATTTGTAAATAGTAATTTAAAAAGTCCTTTGTAAACATATGCCAAAAAAATAACAGTAAGAGCAGAAATATCAGTGTTATAATTTAATAAAGCCTTACCATTCTAGGAAAAGGAATTTATAGTTAAGGATATCTTAGCTATTTTAAACTGCCTTTCCAAATAAATATAATCTCTCTCTGCTGTGGAGAAGTATCTGCTACTACTGCAACTTTAAGTCCAGCCTACATACCACTGTGCTGTGAGAGGTGCACATATACATTTTTTTTTTCATTATTTGGACTGCTGTAAGTATTTTTACAGCCCATAGTTAAGGAGGAAGGAGCTAGTTAAATCCATTTATCAAGTGACAGTTGGATCGTGCTAGCTTAGGACAGAGGGTTGATGCACCATAACAAGAAAGCATTAAGCTATTGATTTATGGCAAAATCTGGCTTCCAGGTCACCTAATTTTAAGCATATCATGTGCTCCAAGCTGGCCAAAATGTATTTTGCAAGGTGCCAAGCTTAAGCAAAAGAGGTCTGGTCAGCATTCATCTGCATCTTCTTGCAACATACAGTGTAGCTATTCACGAGAAGGGTATATGAGATCAGTCTTGGAGCACTGCAGAGTTTCTGGCTGGCTCAGAAAACAGGCAGCACGAGCTCGCATCTGCCTGCAGAAAATCATGTCGCCGTCCTGAATGTTCTCCCGTCCTGATGCATCCCCACCTGCTCACAAAACGACACACAGGCTTCAGCTGGCAAATCCCTCCTAGAAACTGGATGCGCTTTGAAGACGGGAAGTGTCAATATGCCAAGGAAGCATCTGAGATCCAAAGTGATCAATGAATTAAAAACCAAAACAGCCCCCCCCCCTCCCCCCCCCCCCCCCCAAAAAAAAAACCAAGAGCTGCAAATAGATAAGGTGTTGCCTGGGACGTGTGGCATGAATTCTCCCTGCAGTGGACAGGCTGTGGCTGCTGCCAGTTGGATAAAGGGAAAATAGGGGAGAGGTAGCTCTGGGGGTCACAGCTGCAGGTTTGGGCTGTTCAGAAAACGGAGCATTTTTCAGGATTTGCTATCGCTATGAGGTGGCAAAAAAATACAAATGAAAGCAGTCTTCCTTGTGAGCAAAGATGGGAGCAAGAAAAGGGCTGTGCTTCAGAGGTTTATCTCTGATACCATGGGACCGCGTGGCTGATTCAGCATGCACAGGTCTGCGCTGCGGGAACCCCTCCAGAGGGATTCATCTGAGCCACATCGGGATGAGATGATGCACCTTCCCCACTGATAATACAGGGATGTGGGATTAGCCTTTTTGGGCCTATCTAATTTCAGATGCTTAAGTGAGAGTAGATAGGACCGTCTGCATGGGTGGACAGTGATAGGACAAGGGGGAATGGTTTTAAACTGAGACAGGGGACGTTTAGGTTTTAGGAGGAAGGGTGGTGACATATTGGAACACGTTGCCCAGGGAGGTTGTGGATGCCCCATCCCTGGAGGCATTTAAGGCCAGGCTGAATGTGGCTCTGGGCAGCCTGGGCTGCTGGTTGGCGACCCTGCACATAGCAGGGGGTTGGAACTGCATGAGCATTGTGGTCCTTTTCAACCCAGGCCATTCTATGGTTCTGTGATAGATGAACGACAGCCCAGACTGCCCAACACTTGTGAGTAGAAGTCTTCCTCTACGCGCAATGAATGACAGCTGAATAAGGGATCCCTTATGGCCATGATTTCACATGCAGAGTGGGGCAATTTACACCTCATTACATGCCTACTCCCCGAAAAGGAGCAACTCAATATTGCCACATTTCCATTCAATGAGACGTTGTCCTTAAGAATTCCCAGTAAATCAGATAGGACAACATCCTGTCCTTGGGAGGGAAAAGAAAACAGCAAAACGTCTCAGCCTGAGGAAGCAAAGACTAAAAACCTGGGCTATTAACCCACCACGCAGATTAAAAGGACTTTTCCTGCCTTAACCCTCAGCTCTACTTAGCAGTCCCAACAAATCATGGATAACAGCCTATAATTATCCTTCCATTTGCGGCTCGTAAGCAATTGTGACCCAACATTCTCTAATCACAATGGCTTTTTGTGGACTGCCTCAACAGCAGACAAACCAACCTTCAAAGAGATGTGTGCTCCATGTTCGGTATGCAGCTCTTAGACTTCAAAATTCCCCACTCCCAACACGTTATAAACAGAAATGTTATAGTGACTGTTCCCTGTACTATTATTAAGAAGAAGAGTTAAACCATACAACCACTTATCCCCTCGTAGTTTTTTAAGTGCTGGTTTTAGGGTGACTTATGAGTTACAACAGTGCAAAGCAGAATTTTTGATTAAATTTGTTTTTTTTTAAAAAAAAAAACAAAACATTGATTTTAAGTGGAATTGTTCACGCTTCTAAAAAACATTAGTTAAAGAACTGCCAGATGAATAGATCAGAGCAATTTGAGATCACAGCCATAACACACACGCTGATATCCTAACCCACCCAAGAGTGACACCTGAATGAGCAGCAATGAGATTGTTGGGACGACCCCAGGGCAGATAAACTCTGATGTTAAATGCAAATCAGTTCGTTTCATGGTACAATTACGTCAGGAGAACTTGGATTCAATGCTAGCATAGAATCAGAGCACCAAACAGCAGTCCCTGCAACTGCATCTGTACGTTTATGCAGCATCCTTTCCAAAAGAATATTTCCTGGCACAACAGCCATGTTAGCTTTACATGCTACAATGTTTGCACTTTTCCTTCAGGAAATGGAATGATTTAGTGCCTCCTAAATTCTGCCCTGGAATTAGTAATCCAGTTACCCTGTAGATCAGCTCATCGTCTTGCATAGGAATACAATCATAGAATCATAGAACGGCCTGGGTTGAAAAGGACCACGATTATCATCTAGTTTCAACCCCCCTGCTATGTGCAGGGTCACCAACCACCAAACCAGGCTGCCCAGAGCCACATTCAGCCTAGCCTTGAATGTCAACAAATTGAAGTGAATTAAGTGAACAAGACTCAGAGAATGTGCCTTGCTTTACAGGAGTTCTTAGTTTGTTTTGTGGAGATAAAACTTAAAGCCAAAGAAGCTGGATGGACAAACTGCGAAAGCAAAAGGTGGTCAGAGAATAAAACACATGCAAAGCAAAGCGTGTATGTGTGCGACCAGCAAAGCATTCTGAAAAAGGTCTGCCTTCCCTCCCATGTATTTGTGCCCACTCAACTACAATCCAATCTGTTTCAACAGCCACCACAATTCTAGCACTTGTTAATGATCCTCGACAACCAAATACCCTTCTGTATGCAAAGCACTTCTTAAGAGCAGTACAAGTTCAGCACAGAATTGTAAATGTATCCCATCAGGGGATGCTATGTATATAGGATAGCGGTGCTCTGGATAGCAACGCTCTGAATGAACGTTAAGCAATCCTTGCCCGCTTATTATCAGTAAAAATGACTGCAGTCGTGGATAGAATGAAAGAGACTTTCTCACTGGTGCACTTACACCCCTTTTGGTAGATCAGTTGCACTTTTGCATTGGTGTGGAAAGATCCTGTTGAGTTCAGCGTGCACTCAGTCACATCTCTGCTGCCTTCACAGGTGATGCAGGATGCTTGGATGTCAGATGGGCAAGGAGAACTGGGAATGGAAATAAAGGAACACAAACCAATGCAAAAACATACTCTGTTGATGTAAAGGTTGATGCTGTGGTCCCTGGGCCAAGTGCTGGGGTGAAGTAAACCCTTTATCTTCACTGACTGCTATATCCTGCCATCAGCTTACCTCTCCCGAGAATCACAGAAGAAAAAAAAAAGGGAGTAAATGGGATATTTCTGCAGATCTTTCAGCCATATATGATAGACAGTGTGATCGTGTCCTGAGTTTACTTTTTCTGTGTTTCTTAACTCAAATATTCTGGTTTCATCAGAAGATAAACTGAGCTAATTTAGGAATTAGACTGTTTGTACTAAGTGTGCTCAGAAGGAAGGAAAGAAAAACAAAATCTGCTATATTCAAATGAATCAGCCTGGGGACATGGGGCTCAACTGATCAAAGGCGTAGGCACATATGGAACTCAACTCCAGAAAAAATATCTCCAGGATGCCGGCTCACTCAGTCAAATTAAGAGAGATGCAACGAACAAAGGTCTGAACGTGACCATCTCAGAGATCTCTGTGCTTCTCTCCCTGGTAGCATCCTACAACAAAGCTTCTGCCTTCGTGTTTATGAGCTTCACATGCATTCTGACAACAGCAGAGCTACAGGCGGCTGTGGCACCACCATGAAAACAGCAGACATCATAAATCTACAGGGAGATTTAAGGTTACTTGCAGGAGACCCAGTGGAAGGCTGGAGCCAAGGAGCAAGCACAAAACCAGTCCGTGTCTTAAGATAAATACGTTGGGGTAACTGGCTCCCTTAGAAGCCCCCCACAACCTTTGAGCTTGCTCAGTGCCAATGGTTATCCTTCCAGTCGCTGCACACATGCCTTAGGTTGGAGAAAACAAAACAACACAAACCCTGTGCTCCGTGATGGCCAAAATAGATTGCCAGTACAACAACAGAACAATCACAGCTGTCCTGACTGAACAACAAAGCAGCAACCACTGTTCTCAGCACACAGAGACAGGAAAAAAAACGAGAGAAAACCATCAGCCAGAGCTACAACCACGATACAAACAGGCATCAACTTTAATCCAACTGCTGTTATTGCACTGAATAGCATTCCTTAATTATCCATCAAATTGGAGCAGCGTTGCTTTACTCGTCCTTTAGGACAACTTCATTCAAGGCAGCTCCGGTGTGTTTCATATCAACCAAGGATGCCTGTATAATGCAGATGGATAATTATTTACCCATAGCTATACCAACACCACTTTAAGGAGTTTGCCTTCCTGCTATCATTGACAGTAACCTTAGGCAATCATACATTCACTCTGATTAGCCATAGAAACATCAGCCCACAGTACCCGACCAGCGTTGCATAGGCAGAATACAGCACTGAGATGGCTGTGGACCCAGATAACACCAGATGAAAATCTATTTGTTGTTTGTTGACAACGACAGGCTAAAACAAACAAACAAACAAAAACTATAAACAACAAATAGGCAAAAAACCCATCTTCAGTTACATTGCCTATTGCAGCATCGGTCCAACACATGCACTGTAATTAGCAAACACAAGACGGATGGCACTCCATAATGCCCTAGGAAAGAACCAGGTCATTTTGCCACCTTCTTTCTTTCGCTGACTATTTTTTTTATGACTATCATAATTACCTACAAAGCTATTCCGATGAATGCTTCACGTTAAGGGCCAGGTCCTGTTTACCAGCAGATCAGATGCAGAGGAAAGCTACTGACTTCCAGGGAGTTCTTCCCAATGTACTTCTATGTCAGTGGGATGGATCATCTCGCCATAAACACCACTACGTCTCCAAACACATCTGTCTCTCTCTTTTTTCATGCATTTTCCACGCCTGACCACCACACTGCATTATCCTCCTCTCCCTGGCAGGAAACTCTCCAGATTCCAGCACATACCTGAACTGCTTGCATGCAAGAAGTCTGCCTACCCCTCTCCCTTAAGATGTGCTGTGCATAAAATTGGTATTAGAGCCAGCTGTTCCAATGCTGATAAGGAGAAGTGCCCAGAGGCATGCAAGCAGAGGTCAAAGGCACATTATCAGCATTTTTTACTACGACCCCGCAGTAAAAACAGAGAAGTCCTGGTGCACCGGCTGAAGGGTGAATGGGAGTTTGTGTGGCAGGTGAAGATGCAGAACTGCAAAGGTAGCCTAGAGCCTGCAAATGCCAACAGCAGCAACGGGTCTGTTAGCAATCAGGTTTTATTTACCAGCCATATTGTGTTAAAATCAGACGTGATCCCCATACCAAGCACGTTAACCTGTCACCGCTTGCAAAGGGAGATTTATTCGTTCCGAAAGAAACCCATCTATCTCGCGGCCGCATTCTCGGAGCCTGGCTGGAGGCAGAGAGCCTGCGTGCCGTTCCCCCCCCCCACCTCCCCTCCCCAAAAGAAGCACTCTCAGGACATGGGGAAAATCGGGGAGAAGCCGATAAATCACTGTCACTCCGAGACGAGCCGGCTGCAAGAAAGCGGCTCTCGGGCATCCCCGAGCAGAGCGGCTCCCCAGCCCGGGAGAGGCCGGAGGAAGGCACTTACCATTGCAGCAGAGATCCGTCCCGGTGTTGGAGATGCTGCATCCCGCCGTGCCGTGCCGGGGCGGGGCCGGAGCCGGGGGGACGCGGAGCTGCTCCGGGGGAACGGAGCGGCCGGAGCCGGGCTGCCCCCGCCGGGCTCGCACCGGCCGGAGGAGGAGAGGAGGGGGGGGAGGGGTCGGAGCCTCCGGAGGGAATCACAATTCCTCCTCCCTCGCCTGCCGGTCATGTCCAGGCTGCTTTGCTCAGGGGATGGGCCAGGTCCCGGCCGTGAAGGAATTTGCCATCGCTAAATCCAAATAATAATAATAATATGAAAAAGGCAAGAACGCAAGGCGGAGATTTGCAAACTTTTTTTTTTTTTTTTTTTGTGGGGGAGGGAGTCTTTTTTTTTTTTTTTCCTTTTTTTTTTTTTCCCCTCTTTTTTTAAGGGGGTGCTATTCTCGCTCGGGAAGTGGGGGAGGAGAAGGGGAGATTCGGGCCGGCTCGGATGCTGTGTGCCTGCGGGTCGGGGCTGTGCCGTGCTCCCCCCGTCCTGCTGTGTGTGTGTCTGTCTGTCTGTGTGTATGTCTGTCTGCGTGTATATGTGTGTGCGGTTCTCGTACCTAGACAATGCTCCGCAAAGCGAGAGGCTCCTGCGGAGAAATGCAAACACCTCCTCCCCCGAGTGCCTGAGCAAAGGAAAGGGGACGAGGAGCCAATCGCCGCTCCTCGGCTTCTTCATTAATATGGAGGAGAACGAAGGCACCAATGAGGAGCAGAGGGAGGAGGGGGTTATTTAAATCGAGTTTCTTAAATCAAGCACTTCTCCGCCACCACAACCACCACCACCACCCCTGTTTGTTTTGTTGTGTGGTTGGGGGAAGTCATTGCCGCTGGATGGGAGGAGGTGCGAGTGCAAGGTGAGCGGAGGCTGCTTCTCCCCAGGCTGCAGAGAGTCGTTAGCAAAGTGACAAAAGGGACCTGAGGGGAAGCGAAGCAGGACGTTTAACGGGAGCAAGGGCTGGATTTATGTTCAGAATGAGGGAGGAGAGGCCGGATGGCAGCCCCACAAAAGGGGCACTGGGGGCTGCATAATGAATGTGAACCCACAGTGTGCTCTGGAGACAAAAGGGCCCCTGGGGTGCAGCTCCCTCGTGGCCCTACAGCTCCCTCGTGGCCCTACAGCTCGCTCCTCATGGCCCTGTAGTTCACTGCAGCCCTACGGCCCCTCACAGCCCTACGGCCCCTCACAGCCCTACGGCCCCTCACAGCCCTACAGCTCCTCATCGCCCTACAGCTCATGGCAGCCCTACAGCTCCTCATGGCCCTGTAGTTCACTGTAGCCCTACGGCCCCTCACGGCCCTACAGCCCCTCACGGCCCTACAGCTCCTCACGGCCCTACAGCCCCTCACAGCCCTACAGCCCCTCACGGCCCTACAGCCCCTCACTGCCCTGCAGCTCACTGCGGCCCTACAGCCCCTCATGATCCTACAGCTCCTCATGGCCCTACAGCCCCTCAAGGCCCTTCAGCTCATGGCAGCCCTCCAGCCCACACAGCCTGCAGCCCCTCACAGGGAGCAAAGAGACAGCGCTGAGCTCTGCTCTCTATTAACAGCAACAGAACCCGAGGGAATGGCATGGAGCTGTCAGGGGAGGTCGGATGGGGGTGAGGGAAAGGCTGTGCCTCAGAGGGCAGTGGGCATGGAGCAGCTCCCCAGGCATGACCTCAAGCTGCTGGAGCTCACAGAGCGTTTGGACACCACTCTGAGACATAGGGCTTGAATCTGAGAGGAGCCAGGAGTTGGATCCTTCCAGCTGGAGGTATTCTCTCATTCTAAGCAGTGTTTTCTAGATGGCATTTGCAGATGGACATGTGGCCCACATCCAGGACAGGCAATCTGAGCTGATGGAAAGGTTGTCTTCCTCTCCTTTTTAAATGGGAAAGATAAGGGTTTGAAGGATAGCCTACTCAGCAGATAGGGAATTGGTTGGATAGTCACAGCCAGAGGGTTGTTGTCAGTGGCTCTGTGTCCAGGTGGAGGCCAGTGACAAGTGGCATCCCCCAGAGTTCCATCTTGGGTATCCTGCCCCTGTTCCCTTCTACAGAGAGCAGCATCCAAGGGTAAAGCCTCTCCAGATCTGGGGAATTATCAATAACAGAATCTGAACAGCTATAGTAGGAGTAGAGGAGCCCTTGGCAGGATATCCCATGAAAACACTTTGTCCCACACTGCTTTTGCAGCTGTCAACCATACTTGTCTCAGGACCCACAGATCCATGCCAGGGACTTGGTATGGAACTTGCATCCCAACACATACTTCCTGAGAGCTGTGCTGTAGGAGCAGCTGCCCACTGATGAGATTCTTCTAATCACCTCAGTATTTCCCTGTGCTAGGATATCAATACTGTTGTTCTTCCCAAAGTGGGAACCCTTCACCTTCAGTTCCTGTGTCTCCCACTTTCCTCAGAGTACAAATTCATTTCAAATCCTCTTTGCCTTTACTCTTTTCTCAGATTAAGCAAAATAAAAACAAAGCAATTCATGCAGCGGAGCAACTAAATCCATTACCTGTCCTGTATGAATATCCCTGACTCAATTACCTACTTGTGTGTTACAGTCCCTGTGGCCCTCAGTCTGTGTGGAGCAGACTGAGGAGATGTAGGTCCAGAGGCAGAAGCACTGAATGAGGCAGCCCTGCTCTTGTCCCTTGGGACCATAACAGCCCCATGGCTGCATAGGTGCCTTCTCCTGAGAAAAGAATGCAAAGAATGCACAGACACATTATGAATGCATCCAGCTCCATGGAAGCATCATGGAACAGTCCAAATATTCATCTAGACTTTTCAAAGCTCTACTTTGTACTTTCTCTTGCTCCATTTATACCAACTTCCCTAGCCATATCTCCCAACTTTTAGTAAATTTGCTAAATATAACTGGAAAAAAGAGTATGAATTAAAAATCTGATCACCTTGTGCGTTCTTTAAATTAAAGACAGAGAAGTGCTTTTATGATGTAATCCGTTGCACCTACTTTGAATATCTACCAAGGATAAGTGCCCAAGCTAGATTTCCACAAAGTATAAAGAAATTCAAGAGCAAATAAATCAGACATCAATGCTATTTACTACTCAGAAGGATCTCATCAGACCTCATTTTTCTGTATCCTAAGCCTGTACATCAGAATATTTGTTCATCCCAAGAAAAGCATTCTGCAGAAATCAGTAACCCTTCCAAACAAAACAAAACAACCAAACAGCATTTACCAGATCCTTTCAGAACTCTCAGAATTTATGACAATTGTACCTGAAAAAACAGAAGTCCCACTATGGAACGTCCCTTTGGAATGGAAGAAGGTTCCCAGCTGTTCAGTTATTATATGCCACTACAACATCTGTTCCCTGCCTTTCCCAGGAGAAGGGCAGCAGGCCAGAAGAATCATCTAGTGGCCCACATCCAACTACAGTTGGACTGCCTTAGATGATTTCGGCTGCGATCCGTTTCAGGTTTCCTACTGAAGTAGTAGGAGAGTCTGTCGAATAGTTTTGCTCTCCGAAAAAGAGAATTTTCTTTGGGAGAAAACAATTAAGCCATTTTCAGGCAAGCGGTGCTTTTTTTGTTATCCTCATGAGCAGTCCATTAAATAGCTCTTCATTATTTAAGTGTGTGTGAAGCATGATAGCAATTATTTTGGCCAGCGTGAGGGACTGGTGAGGACAGAAGAAGGCTTCCTGGGAGAAAAGCATGCTTTTCTGCTACATAACCTAGACAGCCATCTGTCATCCTTCAGAGGGTCAGGACACTGGCAAGCTGGCTCCAAGAGTATTTGCTGGGACTGGGGTAAAGGTATCATTAGCAGGTCCCTGTCCTTTTATTTTGACATCTCAGGTGTGATTTAGTTGACCAGACAGCTAGGTCTCAGGTGGTTAACCATCTCTCCCTTCATATTAGAGTCAGGTCTCATCAATGCAGTCACTGGAATGCAAAGCTCGATCCATCTCAACCCAAAGAAATACTGAATATAGCTCAAAGGAATTGTGTCCTAAGTGTACCCATCTCTCTCCAATGGGGATCTGATCAATGTTTATAAGTGTCTAAAGTGCAGGATGCAATTGGATGAGGCTAGACTCTTTTCAGTGCTATGTAGTGGTAGGAAAAGGAGTAATGGCCAACAACTGGAACACAGGAAATTCCACACAAATCTGTGGAAGAACTTCTTTATGGTAAGGGTGACAAAGCACTGGCACAGGTTGCACAGAAAGGTGATGGAGTTTCCTTCTATGGAGATACTCAAGACCCATCTGGATGCCTACCTGTGCAACCTGCTGTAGCGTTTCTGCTATAACAGGGGGTTGAACTTGATATCTTGAGGCCCCTTCCAACCCCTGCAATTCTGTTATTCTGTGAACACTAGCCCAGCTTGCCAACACTCACAGAGTAAGCTTCTAAGGTCTCATGAGATAAATCCATCTTTCGTTATGAGGTTTGAGAAGCCTCAGCTACTCAACCAGTTATCCTGTTCTCTACAAGGATAAGAGCTACACCAGGGTAGTGCTCTGGTCTGCATTTTCCTTAGTAATTTCCTACCAACTAGTAGATTGCTAAAGTCAGAAATAGATGCCTCCTAGTTCCTGGAGGCAAGATCTAATGGAGGTAAAGAGTGGGAGAAAACAGCTAATTATGTAAGGAAAGACAGTCATTTATACCCTTTCTAGCTATGGAAATGAGCTGTACTGTTTAAGACATTTCTCTTAGTAGAACTATGTCCACATCCTGGGAGAACACAGTATGCTAAATACACCATCTGTATGGTTAACTGGGACATAGTTGGTGTGTAGGCAAAGGTCTACAACATTGTCTTAAGAAGAGGTAACTTGAAGTGTGAACATGAAGAGCAGAAGGTATACTGTTGTGTACCTACTTTTACCCTTCAGTAAATATAAGGCAGCTCAGCCCACATACATGTTTATCTCAGGATGCTGGGAAGAAGCAGAGGGTGTGAGAGAAACCATCAGTGAGAAGATGAGCGGCAGTATATTCACTCTTAGCTGTCTGGACAGAAGTCTGTTGATCTGGGCGACCTTGAAAGGGAATTAAATTGAAACAAAGCCTTGATTCCTGCATCCAGGAGCTCTTCCTCCCTTTATCTGCCTCCCCCCCCTCCATTATGGATTTTACCCACTTTCCTCACTCTTGTTCTCTGCAGATGCCATATTTGATTTGACTACTCTGAAAAATTGGAGGGGAAGCCACACGTCAGGCTTGGTTTGTAGTACATGGAGATGATGCTAGAAGTCCCAGGGGAATATTTGAGATACCTTTAGCCTGCTAAGAGTGTTTAGTTCAGGTGGTCAGTGCGGGGCTCTTATACTGTACCTTTCATGAAGTCAGGAGAACTGTTACTATTAAAATCAGAGCTATTTTCCCTGTTTTCTACTTTCCAGATCCATCAGCCCACTGGACACAAAGGCAGAATTTGCTCATTCCTCTTCCCAGGTAAGCAAGCTAAAGATCTGGTCCTCTGACAGACTCTTGTGACTCATGATCAGCTGGTTAAAGAAATTAAATAGCGTGAATCATCTCCCCAGTGAAAGTTACATCCCCACTAAGGGGAGTCTACAGAAGGGAATATGCATGAGCATCACTGGTAGAGAAAAAGTGGGCAAAATAGCAACATAGAAAATGGAACAGGAGGTCGGAAAGTGAATTAAATGTGTGGAATGAATCATCTATAAAAACTGGCTTGATGAGGATTCTTCAGCTTTCCAAAGAGACTACCAAGAGGGAAAATGGTAGAAGTTTATAAAAAACAACACTGAGAGGGTGAATAAGGAAAAAAAAATGTCCACTCTCCTTCCTAATGCAAGAATGAGAATGTATCAAACAAAATCAGGGACCTTTGGCTCAAAACAACACAAAAATATTCACTTAAGAAGTTATATGACCTGGCAGATGCTAGAAGCTTCCAAGGGTTCAAAGCAAATCCATAGAGAAAGGTCTATAAAGGTAGTTAAATACCAGATGGCTACTTCTGGCTCAGAACATGTCTGAGACATATTTCAGTTGCTGGGAGATAGATTAAGACATTCGTACCTTAATGCCTGCCCTTTGTTTATATTTTTTTCTAGAGACTTTCAAGGGTGCCCATGGATTTCTGGTGGAGCAGTACAGATATCTTCCATTTTCTACTACCATACACTGCCACACAATCCACTCTCCAAAAGAAGAAGCTTTATGGACCTTTATTTTGTTGTTGTTCTTTGTTTGTTTTCTTTTTTTTTCTTATTTATGTAAATGATTAAATATTTATGCACTTTTAGTTCTAGATATCTAAATTGTGAATTCCATTTGACATCTTTCGAAGTACATGCTGATGTCCTCAGTCAAAGTACTTCAACATTCAACTTTTTGTCCTTGAGCTTCATAGTCAAAACAACAAATATTTAAGACTAATTAGGACAAAATTAGAATTCCGGGGGACAAAGTGCAGTTTTAAGATATAAAATTATTGTGTAATTAGGTTTTGTTTGATGAATAAGTGGAATAAAAGGACAGAGAGGTTTCTTTTCAGTACTTTCCAACTGAAATGTTGTGACAGTTCAGGCTCCAATTTGACATGCTTAACAAAATGCTTGAGTTGATCCAGAAAGAAAATTTGTCTTTTTTTTTTTTCAAACTATGTGGGCAAAAATATGCTTTGGACTGATCCAGAATGATAAATATATATCATATAAATATTTATTATATAAGTGTATGTTATAAATTTATCTATCTCCAAATATATATTATGTAATTTATTATATAACTTGCTATTTAGACATGAACTGAAAACATCCAGCATTCTTTGCAAGTCAGCTTTATAACCTCTCCATTGCAACATGGCTCTTACAGCCTCATGAGAGATACTTATGAGTGAGTTTCTTAGGACTTTCCTTGCTGCATGGCTCCTGTCTCTAGAGATAGATCTCTACTCTGAGTGTCAGGGTACTTCTAAGACAGTCCTGTCTGCCCACTGCCCATAAATAAGAGCCCAAAGTGTCTGTACTATGAATCATATTGCAATGCTTCGAGTTATATGTGATGTATACTTTCTGATATGAGACTACTGAGGAGAAAATGATTTTCAAAGATACTCTTTCTAAAAGAACGTCTCACTCATTATTAGGCGTGAACAAATTATTATATTCAGTTCCTTGAATCTGTCCTTCACTTGATGCATTTTTCTGATTAAGAGCTCTAAAACACTCTGTGAATGGAAGACACTCTGTAATCTGCTTCCAGTCCATAAACATAAGAATTCTTGATTTGATTTTTGTGGTGTTATGGAATATTACTGCTCTTTGATGGGATAAACAAAGGACCATGTGTGTGGATTTAAGATTAATGTCAATGTTAAATTAAGATGCACTCTTGAAATTTGACCAATCAAAGCTGCAGAAAATCTGGAGAAAACTATGATTTTTTTGTTGTTTGAGTTTCTGAATAAACAAGCTCCCTAAAAAAAGTTGTTAATAACTATAGGGCGTATTTCTTGACTTCAGCCCCACCTCATCCTCTTCCTTAATAAGTTTTTTGTTTGTTTGTTTGTTTGTTTTTTGAGAGTTCTGCTGATCTGTGCATGAGGATGAGAAACATAAGTTAGGGTAAGTTAAAACATCCAGATGTGGATGCATCTTTCTTCTGGACAGTAAGAGCTGCCAAATCACTGCAATTATGTGAGAAGGAACATTGTGTCAGATGGTACCAAAAGGCAAGGGAAAACAAAACTAAGAACAAAATGAACAATTTCAAGAAGTAATATCCATCTTCAACCACTCATCACTGCGCTGCTTTCCCACATGCATTAAGCCCAGAAGATGTGTTATGTATTGTTAGCTCTGGTCAATGGAAAGCAGCTACCAAGAGCAGTTTTTAGCACAATATTCTTGTCTTATTGGCTTGTTTCGTTTGTTTTGGGGTGAAGGTTTGTGGAAGGAATGGCAAGAGGAGTTGATATAAGAGAGTATTATCTTTAAATAGCTCAGGTTGTCAATGATTTGGTCAGATTTTGCAGAATATAAGAAAAATATGTACCAATGTATTTATTATTTCTTAAAACATAAATTCAAATACATTTTTCTTTAAAGCAGTCACGACAAAATATTTATTTGTGAACCAAATGATCAGAAAGAGCAGCAATAATATAGCAAAGCAAAAATAGACATCTATGACTTCTCTGATAATTAAAAAATCTGTAGCTAGAGGATCTCTGGAGAACTCTCTCTGAATTTCCACCTCCAAATTTGATGAAGTTCAACATAGAAAAGTTTTAATAATAGTATTTTTTTAACAAGGTTTTGTGGGTTGTGTTTGTTTGTTTTGTTTTTCAATAGAAATTGTGCAACCATAAATAAGAACATGTGTGAGGAGTATTCCCTATCCATATTTGTCTTAAGAGAGTGGGTATCACACTAGATTAAACCAAAACACTAAAATAAATAGATGCCCACTGAAAAGTGAATGTTGCTTGCCAACAAGTATGGGAAGAGCCTTCCATAAGCACAAAAATGTTCAGGGATATTTATCAGGATGCGACTGATAAGCAGAAGACTCTTTTCAGAGGTTCATACTGTATTTGTAGAGTGTAGATACCTATCAGAATTTCTCAATTCTTTCCTTAAAAGCAGATCCACCCTAGAAAGTTTTCAACTCAAGCTTCAAACTGAGAAGGATGTTGTCGGTGATTCTTGCCCTATAGGTTGCTACACTGAGGATTTGTGGCATAAGCTCTGACCCTGACATAAAGGCACTAGAGAACACGTTGAGGGAGAAGTCACTAATCCATCCAGTTTCCAGCCAATACCTTCCACCATCTTTCAGACAGGTTCTTTCGCAGTGGCTGAACGATGCGTTATATCCTCCTTAGACAGATCTTGCAAGAGTTATTAATGACCAGCTTGTTGCTGAATTAAAAGGTCTCACTTCCCATCCGAACTGTCTTGATTTATAAGCTGTTTTTGTCACTCTGGATCGTTCTGCCTTGCTTATCTGTAGGCATAGACAGATGGCTCCCCTAATCTTGCAGTCAAATGGTTTTCTTCTAACTTGTCTGACAGGATATAGTGAGTTAAATCTTCTACTGCACTCCTCCTTATAAGGTGGGAATAGTCCAAATGTTGTGGTCATAGTCCCTGGTTCTGCCACTCAAAATGACCAAAGTCTAACATCTGTTGTTCTAGACTTGCATGAAAGACCTTTGGAGGGAGATTCTCTTCTACAAAAAGAAGAGAAAAATCTCAGCTATGGAAGACTAGGAGATCTCTTTTCCTTCAAAACAGGAGCTGCTGGAAGCAAATAGCATTCTACTGTGGGTTGCAGTAGGTGTATGATTTGTATGAACTTCACATCCATTCTAGTCAAGCCATAAAGAAAAGGCATTAATGGCAGCAGGTCACTGCTATGTCTCTAAATGCAGCTCATGGTTTTTTTTCTTACGGTTGTTTTACCTGAGACAATTATTTATGTGGCATAATCCAGTCATCTTTTATTTGAAGAATGTAATTTGATCATTTCATATTTCCTTCAGAACTTCTTCACCACCTCAATTTCTTACACGTTTTATTAACATTATTTTTCTTACTATGCTATTTCAGGTCTTAGGTGTTACACAGCATATCACAGAATGGCTTAGGTTGGAGGGAACAGTAAAGATCACCTGGTTTCAGTCTCTCTGCCATGGGCAGCGTTGCCAGCCACTAGATCAGGCTGCCCTGGGCCCCATCCAACGTGGGTTTTTTACAATGATTTATTGTACAGGATAGTACTTTCCACCATGAGTCATTAGCAGTAAGCAAAGATGGGACCTTAGCCATTACAGAATCTATCCTACTTGCACTTGCATCAAAGGAATGTTTGTGACTATTACTAGTAGATTTTTCCCATTTCATAAGCCAAATTTTGTAATAGTGAATATACTTTGTCTCTGGACCATGAAGGTTAGTTATATTCAGATATTTTCTTTTTTCTTTCTTTTCAGCTTTTTCAATGTATATGTGCTTTTTTCCCTTTCTATGTAAATTGTCTTCCTCCCCTTCAGCTGAAAGTTGACTGCCTTACATCAAATATGACAAAGCCCTTTTCTAACCATGAAAAAACTATGCAGACAATCAAAGGCAAGTTCATACAGTTTTTTCTGTCTTCCTCTGTTGCAATATGAACATATAAAGCACTGAATTAGATTACATCTTCACAATAATAATACACTTACTCCTAGGGGCCTGTCAAACTCTGCAGAGGGAAGAAAAATAAAAGCTAGGGGTTGGAAGCAAAAGAATGTAGAGTAGCTAGCTGTATTCTACACTTGAAATAAAGAGTTCCTCACATCTTGCTTATTTTACACAAAACTTTTGCATCTGCTCTCTGTTCATTTGAAGCACCGGCTGATGCTAGCAGTTTGACACAGCATAAGGTAGGTGTAGCACATTCTTGTCCTAAAGTATTGGCACTTTATGAGGTGTATTGCCCTACAATAAGATCAGCAAGAATCAAATGCCATCTATGTCCAGGACAAATCTTTTTTTTCTTTTTTTTTTTCATCAACATATTCATGCACTCGATCTCCACCTTACAATCTGATTACTTTCTTACTTAAACAGCATGAAACCCAATATAAAGGCTATAGCATCCTCTCTTCAGCCAGCTCAGAAATTTGTAGTTTAACCAATCACAGCTGTTTCCATCTCCCTTCTATTTCTCATTCCTTTGGCTTCCATCCACCCATGTTGCTGCTTTAAAGACATTCGTTGCATCTGCTTTTATATTCTTTTACATCCTCTTTTCATTGCCTCATTCTTCTGCGAGCCTTTCCAAAGAAGAGGATTAGTTAGGCATTCATCTGATTCCCTTACATTATTCCAGAAGCCTCTGCAGCACTCTGCAGTGCCATAGCTGAGCATCTTTCAACCTTCAGGAGTAGTTCCCCACGTTCCTTATAAGAAGTGGTGAAAGAAAAGTATTAGAAGTGCTGGCATGGATAAAAATCTGGGATTCAACCAATTTCCCCTTAGTGAAGAGATTCTTAAAATAGTTTGTCTCTGCTGAAAGTGAATATATAGGATATGTTTGTTCTGCTAAGTGAAGCTGTCTGCCATATAAATGTTTACCATATGAATGTGGAGGGCCTGTCATTACAGCCTTCTCCTCCATATGTGCACACACTCAGTACAACTAAGGTCAGTAACTCCTGTTATAATACACATTGCTCATGCTGTTTTTAAATGCATATAACAGCCAGAGATAAAATACACCCCTCAGATGTCTCCCATGATATCCTTGGCTTTTCACCAAGTACTTGTGTGATTAATACTGTTACATCGACGTACAGAGTGAATTTCCATATTGTGAAGTTTCTGTGTTGTGTTTAATTTTCTGCAGTAATTTATCTACGAACATTTCCCTTTAAAGTCAAAAATATGTGCCCTGCAAATACATTAAAAATCAAGCCAAGATGGATTCTTTTGCTGGACTAGGGCTATGTTGAGCTAAAGCTGTTCGTGAGCTCGAGTGAATCAGAATACTACAATCCTTAAGATTGGAAAAGAGGGAAAATTGGGAGGGAGTATTGCTCTGCCAGAGGGTAGAAAGGCACTACAGAGGGACCTGGATAGACTGGATCAATGGGCCAAGGTAAACTGTATGAGTTTCAATAGGGCCAAGTGTCAGGTCCTGCATTTTGGTCACAGCAACCCCAGGCAACCTACAGGCATATGGAAAAGTGGCTGGAATGCTGCTTAATGGAAAGGGACCTTGGTGTACTGATGGACAGTCGGCTGAATATGAGCCGGCAGTGTGCCCAGGTGGCCAAGAAGGCCAATGGCATCCTGGCTTGTATCAGGAATGGTGTGATGAGCAGTACTAGAGAAGTCATCCTGCCCCTGAACGTGTTTAAAAACACTTTGGAGGTGGTGCTCAGGGACATGATTTAGTGGAGGGTTGTTAGAGTTAGGGCAGCATGGTTAGGTTGTAGTTGGACTTGGTGATCTTTGACATCTTTTCCAACCTGAGCTATACTATGACTCTACGATCAACAGGATCATCTAGTCCAGCCCCAACCCATCCCTACCATGCCCACTAACTGTGTCTCTCAGTGCCACACCAACCCACTGAATTGTGCCCTTTCTCCTTCTACTCCTTTGTTTCCTTATATGAAAAATGATGATTAAGGTACAGAAGCTGCCCTTCTAGAGGGCACCACAAAATAACTATGAAATCTGTTTTCCTCCTTCTCAAAGAAATACATAAGAACACGTGCACACAAGTTGCACAGCCCCTGGATGCTGCTGATTTCTCTGAGACTGACACCTGGCACTTGGGTTTGCATCAACCCACATATTAGAAAGGCTTTGCCATCAGCACGCAAGAGCCAAAATGAGAGCTGCTTCTCTCTGTGTTTGTTATTATCACAGGTCATTTTCAAGCATCAGTTTTGCTGATAAATATTTGAATGAACCACAGAGGCAATGACATTGCAGTATTATGTAGTTTTCTGCATTAAGCATGAAAACACATTCCAGCTGCAGCACCTCTGAACGCCGACTGTTCCTTTTATTCATTTCTAGCTCTTATTTTTTATGAGCAATAAAAAATCTATCATTTATGCTCTCTTACACTTAGGACCATAATGAAACGCTCCAAATAAACATGGATTGGAAATCTAGAAAAGAAAAAGAATGGAACAAAATGTCATCACCAGCAATAAAGACAACACTGTAAGCTGTGGAGCTGCAATTTCTGCAGACATCTCTATTGGGATTTTTTCTTTTCAGTTTTTTTCAGAAAGCTTTCCAAATCACGCCAGACAAGCAGGCTGGCTTAACACAATCATTTTCACTTTGCACACAATTGTCTCCGAGTAAAATTGCCGGTGATCGTTGTGATTTGAAACACTTCATAACATTCAGGCGGAAATCATAGGCAGAAATTTGCAATATGAATCAGAAGTGGCTCTATGGGGGAACCAAACATCCTGGAGATTCCTGAATAATGAGCAAATTGATGGTGAAATAATAATTATCCTCCGTTCTTGCAGTATGGTTCATCACAGAGCCCTGCAATGCCCTCTGGCAGTCAATACTGGGTTCATATTCTGCGTCACTGAAGAAAAGCACATCACCTGCTAACAGCACATCACCCACTTTCTCTGGGAAAGAATCTTCTTATCATGCAATATTTTCTCAGCAGTGTAATTTAGGGGCCCATCTTTATCTCTTCATCAGTAAAACAGCTACATACAATCCAATTTCCTACCCTATTACGTATAATCCCTCTTTCCAAGTTCTGGTTACCTTTCTGCCACTTTCCATCCACCTCACTCGGAATACCTCTGATCTCAAAGCAACATCGATTTTAATTTCTTAGCATGTAAGCAAACTTCATCTCACTCTGGTAGGTGTTTCTCCAAGGAGTGGGTGGCAGCTTCTGTTCGTCTCTTAGCCAAGGCCTCCCAGTCGTGGCCTGAAAAGCTCCTCTTCTTTCAAATAAGGTTTTATTTCACAGAACATTCCTTGCTGGGCAATAATTACTTATTCACAAGTCAACTGTGCATGAGGTGAGTAGCAGTGCAACCGTAGCAAAGGACATGTAAAGAGTCACAACTCTTTATGAGGGTAGATAGTGATAGGACAAGGGGGAATGGTTTTAAACTGAGACAGGGGACGTTTAGGTTGAATATGAGGAGGAAGTTTTTCACACGGAGGGTGGTGACACACTGAACAGGTTGCCCAAGGAGGCTGTGGATGCCCCATCCCTGGAGGCATTCAAGGCCAGGCTGGATGTGGCTCTGGGCAGCCTGGGCTGCTGGTTGGCGACCCTGCACGTAGCAGGGAGTTGAAACCTAGATGATCACTGTGATTCTATGATTCTATGACATGTATGTGCACCTGCATCTCCTTTGGGAGGAAATAAAAAATGTCTTCTGTAAGCCCTGCAATGTGCCCCAAATCCCAAGAGTCTTGATTTATCTCCAGCAGTGGATGGTTGGAAGACAAAGGATCAGGGAATTACCTCTGCTCTCACCCTGGAATAGCAAACAAGTACAACATGCAGCAAATCGAAGCCGGGTTGCCCCTGAGTGCCTTGGGTCTGTTGCAGCGTGTTTTGCTTTTCTGGTTTCTGGCAAGTTTATATCTGGGCTTGTTATCTCTACCTTGCTGTGTCCCTTGCTGCATATCATGTGCCTGTGCAGAAGAAAACACAGAAGAGCAGAGCAATGATGGAACAGAAGTGCTGTTTGGGATCCCCAGACAGGGTGTTTTTACCACCACACATCAGTCAGTGGCTGTAGCAGCACTTCCTTGCTGTGTGAGGTGGTTCAGTGATGTAGGGTGAGGTCTGGAAGGCATGAAAGATGTCACTCCCATTAAAGTGAAATGGGGAGGGTTTTCTAAATGCAATAAGGGGTGATAGTAAAATATTGCGCTGCCAATCCTAACTGGCAACAGAAGGTACACGCAGTCCTAAAAAAAATCTATTAAAGCATTTTAGCTCATGAAGCAACAAATGGAAGTACTTTAAGAGGGAAGGATAGAAGCTGAATGTATGATTCCTACCCAGCTCACTGGCGATAAGTGTAAATATGATTTCATAGAGCGCAGAGGCAACCTTTTCAGTCCCACACAAAGGGATTAATCAGGAGGGGAGCTCAGGACTGGAATAAAAACATGCAGATGCTTTGTTTGAAATACAACCATTTTCTGATGTCCAAATCTCCTTTTTATCACCACTAAAGGTATTACAAGGACCAGCAGCTCCGAGTCTCTTTTTCTTTGCAGGCAATGAGACTAATTGACAGTTGCAGCATCCCATTAAGGCCTAGATGCAAGATGAAATGTAGGCTCAGATGCAAGATAGCTCTAATGACTAACAATAACAAGGATGCTGACTGTTATTAAATCTGTATTTTCATGGAGAGGAAATTAAAAAAAAAAGAAAGGTTACTTCCATAGGAGGTTTATTTCATAGCAAATAATTTAATGACAGCAAAAGGAGCACTTCAATCCAGGAAGACCACTGCAATGATTTGTAGTGATCTGGAGTTATGCATTTGACAGTTATGAATGAAAGACACAACATGGAGCGTGTCTTGACAAGCAGTAAGTTCAAAAAGGTCTTGGAGAGAAGATATCTTGTGATCTTTTGTCCATCAATGCACAAAAAAAGAAGAGTGGAAGCAGTATTTCACCAAATCACAGAATCACTGGGGTTGGTAGGGGCCTCTAGAGATCAAGTCAAACCCCCAGCTAAAGCAGGTACCCTACAGTAGGTCGCAGAGGTCGGCGTCCAGATGGGTCTCAAATGTTTCCATATTAGGAGACACCACAACCTCTCTGGGAAACCTACTCCAGTGCTCCATCACCCTTATCATATCTGTATGGAACTTCCTATCAAAGTTTTAGGCCGTTAGTCCTTGTCCTATTGCTACACACCACTGAGAAGAGCCTGGCCTCATCCATTTGCCTCCCACCTCTCTTCAAATATTTATAAACATGTATCAGATTCCTCCTCAGTCTTCTTTTCCCCAGGCAAAACAGACCCAGGTCGTTCAGCCTTTCCTCATTTGGGGGATATTCCAGGCCCTGTATCATTTTTGTGGCCCTCCACTGGACACCTTCTAGGAGATCCCAGTCTTTTTTAACTGGGGAGCCCAGAACTGGACACAGTACTACAGATGTGGTCTCGCCAGGGCAGAGTATAGGGAGAGAATCACCTCCCTCACCATGCTGGCCACACTCTTTTTAATACACTCCAGGTCCCATTGGCCTTCTTGGCCACCAGGCACACTGCTGGCTCATAGTCAACCTGGGATTTATTTCATCTAGACACTCTCTGATGAGATCCACCTTGACCAAGGGGAAGTCTTCCATTCCCCAGACTCTCTCTTACCTCCAGGGTCTGGGATTCCCAAGAGACAGTCTCAGGAGTAAAGACTGAAGCAAAGAAGGTGTTCAGTATCTCTGCCTTTCCAGCGTCCCCTGTTAATGGGGCACCCACCTCATTCAGTAGTAGACCCACATTTTCCCTAGTCTTCCTTTTACTACTGTAATTTCTTGTGATTTCTTGTTATCCTTGACCTCTTTTGCCAATTTTAATTCCAAGTGGGCCTCAGCCTTCCTCATTACATCCCTGCAAGGTCCTGACAGCATTTCTGTATTCTTCCGAAGTAGATAGGCTCTTCTCCCACATGTTGTGGACCTTCTCTTCACCTTTATCCATGAGCTCCTTGCTCATCCATGTAGGTCTCCTGCCACCTGACTCTGATTTCATACTCTTAAGGATCCACTGATCTTGAACTTGGAAGAAATGGTATTTAAGTGCTGACCAGCTCTCTTACTTTCCTATGCTCTAGCCCAAGGGATATCTCCAGGTACGTCCTTGAAGAGGTCAAAGGTAGCTCTCCTGAAGTCCAGGGTAATCAGCTGGAAGAAATAGGAACTTTTCAGGTGCAAAGCATATAGCCTATATAGGGTATTTATTTTAGGATGAGCTAAACTGTGTTCTGGTTTCTGGTAACTCTTTTCACTGGCTTTCCAGTGAATGCAGAGTCAAGAGGGACTAACTCTCAAGAGGGAGATATTTATATTGAAATAAATACATAAATAAAATTCATTATATAAATCACAAGCTGAAGGGCAAAAAAAAAAAAGTTTTTTTGTTCTTTTGGGTTTTTTTGTCATGAAGATGACAGAGATGATGATCTAATATTTCTATAGTGTATGGGAAGGAAATGGAATAGGAGAGACATCTCATACATCTCATTCTCCTACTGAGCCTTATTTCTGTATATCTCATAAAAAGAAGGGTGGTTTAGTATTTTGTATTACAGTCAACTGGGAAAAAACACCACCAATGCCAAAATAACGAAAATAACAGTGAGAGCGGCAACAATGAGGGAGAGGCAAGTGAGAAAACAGAAAAGGAAGGGAATAAAGGGGAGAGGTCAACTTTCCACCTGGCAGAGGAGCTGGACTGCTTTATATCTGCTGCAGACTCTGCTCAAAAACACAGGTTTTGGAGCCACAGTAGATAATATGTCAAAAATACTAACTGCATATCCAAATTCCATTTAATGTTTAAATTGCAGATTTATCTCTTGACATTTTTCATGTTACAATTTGTAACATAAATCTCGACCTCCAATTCATTAGATTAATATTTTTTCGTGTATTTAAGAGAAGAACATACTAATAGGAAGATAATCAGTGTGCTGTTATAGGAACTTCTTCCCAAGCAGAACGAAGAGCCCAAGCAAAACAGCAGAGAGGAAGGTCATTGTAAAGCTTTGTGAATCCTTACCACTTGAGGATGGTCTTCAAATGTACACTTTGGAGATTAGGATCTCTGTTTTGCTCCAAATGTCTGACTTCTGACCCCCTTTGCAGAACAAATAAACAGATCTCATGACTTCTTCAGTTCTACAGTTTTGATCTGCAATAGGGATCATATGATAAGGGCCCAGCTCACATTCTTTAAGGGAAAAAGAACTAACAAGAAAGAAAGAAGGGAAAAAAAAAGCACACAGACATACATTGAGACAAATGAGCCACAATACTTTTTCAGAAGGAAATGGCTTCTTTTGTGGGTTTTGCATCTCTTTTGTTCTATAAAAGGCCTGTAATTTGGCAGCACAGTACTTAGTTATGGACAATACTCCAGACACCTCTGCGCTCTGTAAATAATATTTATGCTGCCATATTTTTCACATTCACAGGAAGTTTTTTATTGCCATTATCATGATTCCCTTGTGTGCCATGTCTACCTTCTGACAGGCAGTCACTTTTATTGCTTTCCTGTGAAGAACTTTCTCTTATTTCCGACTTCTTTTCAAAATGAAATACTGATCTGGAGGACACTGAAATTTTCAAGAGATCTGAATAATATATAGAGAACTTAGTCACTTCCCTTTTGATTTTAGTTTTCCAGATAATTTTTACTGGTTTTTTTCGTAATCTCTTCCAATTGAGCTCACAATCAGACAATCAGTTGGAGCAGTCTTTGCTAAAAGCGTGATCTGTGTCATTAAATTTTCACTGCTTTATTCCTAATGCAGCTTCTAACGACTTCTCAGCCATCCTATGTTACAGGGGACATCCACATGAGGCTGGATGATATCACTCAGCACCTATGAGACAAATGCCATCTAGACAAGCATTTGGAAGACATTAGAATACCCTTAACGAAACCAAAAAGTCACGAAGAAGAGGCTTATTTGCTTAAAAATTACATTTAGGGTCCATTGCTTGGCTGTTAACCAACAGAACATAAAGTTACAGGTTTCCGATGAGTCCTGTAGAATAAGTAAATTGTCCAAGATGATGGTACTTAGGCAGTAGTCTCCTATCCTGTCCCTGGGATCTTGTGGATACCTGTCCAGCCTGAAGCAAGCCACCCTAGATTTCTTAGATTTACCAAAGGGATATTTGTGCAGTCTATTTAGACATAGCTCAAGGCAAATATGCATAAGCAAAGGTGATAGGACATAGTGCTGAACAACTAGCCGACATCAAACGCTAAATTTTTTATTAACAGCCTGCAGTTAGAGCAATGTAACCTGACTGAAACTGCAGCCTTGTTGAGAGCTCCAGGTCCCAGCTGAGATGGGGAAGAATGTAATTTCTTATACAGCTCTGTCTTCAAAAAGAGCCTAGCCATTCTTTTCAGGGTCTTTTCACCACTATTAATGGTTACGTTGATAACAGCAACAGCAACAGCAGTAATAATAATGATAATAATATCATGACCCTTCTTGAAATAACTACAGGAAAAAAAGGAAGTTGGACTGATTATTTGGGGTAAAATTTAGAGGATTCTTAATCAGGGATTTTCACCCTTGTATTTCTGTTTATTTTGTGAGTTTTTGGGGATAGCTTTTTGTAAACTGCAATGAAGGTCATCATCCTGATCATCATGGAACAGTCATCCTGACCATCTCAACCTGTAGTGACTTAAGATTCTTTCTCATTCCCATCTGTAAACTTGGGCTTCCACCCAAAAGAAACTATCATGCATAACGGCATAGATTTGTCCCACCGTGCAGTTCAGATGTATAAATGTGCACCTCCTTATTATATCTTCACCTTCTGGCATAGCTGTGGTGGTCAAGTCACATAACGAGACCCACAGGAACAAAATGAATCCTGTTCTGTGTAACACTACACTGTGCAGTGTTATTCAGTCGAAATAGTGTATAGGTCCAAACCCCTCTACACAGAAATTGTTTTAATTAATTGTGTAATTTAATAATCTTTTGAGGTAATCCTAGGGTGTTCAGTAACGTTTCTTTGTTTTAAAATGTAGTTTGCAGGGTTATTTCATTAAATATATTGAAGATCTCATTTTCATGAGATGGTCATCAATGTGACAGGAATCATTTAACAATATGAAAACAGTGATGACTCAAAAGGGCAAATAAACAAATAATTCCTCCCTTCCTCCAATTTTTTAGAAAGAAATGTTTTCAAGAAGGAAAGGAAGATGGTTAAAATTATAGCTCTATTTTTTTTTTCCATCAAACATCTATTTAGAAACGCATTCCTTTCTTTGGAGGAAAAAGTCTTTTCACTGGAAAGATAAAATTACCAACATATTAATCCCATTTGTCATTAAAATTTCAGTTTGTTTCCCATGTCATTCAGGGAGCTCTTTGAAAAAAGAAATAAAATAACATCTTAATTAAGGAGCTTTCTAATGCTTTCCTTCTGATAAAATAGGAATCTAACTGTTTGGAGCTGAATCAAAGATAGTCAGAAATGGGAATGAATTATCCCATGTGAGTAAGATTCACTATCCTAAACTTCAGGGGAAGTGCCTGTTTACCTACACAGAAGGGCCCACTGTCATCTGAGATGCTCTTATGTTGAGTGCACCAGACATTGACTCAGATATAGCTAACGTGCTAGAATGTGTGGGAGGTTTGTGCCCTTGGACCACAGCCGTGAAGCTGTCAGGACACCAGCAACAATTTATTTAGGAATCAGAATCCTGCTCTACATCCAGTGCCTATAAATGAAGCATTGATACCCACCTCAGAGTTGAATGTCTCTAATATCGGTGCCCATATTTAGTGAGCTAGATCCTACTCATCCTCTTCTTACAGCTGGATATAACATCAGCTGAAGATAATAGACCAGATTTTGGTTTAGCTTTGGCCTCATCATTCTGTAGCATCAGCACAAAGAGGTCAAAATTGAAGAAGCATAGAATCATAGTATGGCTTAGGTCGGAGGAGACCTTAAAGAACATCAGGTTCCAACCCCTCTGCCATGGGCTGGTTGTCAACCACCAGATTAGGCTGCCCAGGATCTCATTGAACCTGGTCTTGAATGCCTCCAGAGATGGGGCATCCACAAGCTCTCTGGGCAACCTCTTCCAGCACCTTACCACCCCAAGTAAAAAATTTCTTCCTAACATCTAACCAGTAGTTAGATGCCTGTAGTTTCCCAGGTCTTCCTTTCTCCCTTTCTTGAAAATGGGAGTGATATTTCCCTTTTTCCAGTCACTGGGGACCTCACCTGACAGCCACGAGTTTTCAAATATGATGGAGAGAGGCTTGGCAACCACATCAGCCAGCTCCTTTAGGACCCTGGGATTTGTGACATCTGGCCCCATAGACTTGTACACATTCAGCCTCATGAGGTGGCCTCAGACTTCCTCTGCTCTTCCACTGGGAGGCATTTTGCTCCTCTGACCCCACTTAGAAGTTCAACGGGTGTGAGAAGCCTGACTGGCCATGAAGACCAAGACAAAGGATTCATTAAGTACTCCAGCCTTCTCCATGTCTGAGGAAGCCAGCTCTCCCTTTTCATTTATCAGAGGAGGTGTACTCCCCTCTGCCTGTCTCTTCTATGTCTAAAGGAACCCTTCTTGTTGTTTTTCACATCCCTCACCAAGTTCAGTTCCATTTGCCATTTGGCTTTCCTGACTCCATCCTTGTACAGCTGGACAACATCCTTATATTCTTCCCAAGCCACCCATCCCTGCTTCCACTGCTTGGAGTGGTCTTCCACTGCCCTAGAAGAAGCCCGGTTCACTTGTGAGTTCATTGCAGGGAACATTTGTCTGGTCTCCCTCCAGTGTAGGCAAGAACTGTTACTTTCTCCCTGATCTCCCAAGGCAGAGAGAGAGTGTCTGCACTTTATGGCTTTGCTTGTGTGTCCAGCAGCCTCTGGGGGACATATGCCAGGTGAGGAGAACACATCTGCAAATGCTCCAGTCTACACTGACAGCTGTATCCACAACCCATGCTGCTTTCGGGTAAGTATTTAGATGAGGAAAAGTGAGCTAAACAACCATCCACACTGACAGGCAAATCTGCTTTCACTGTGTGATTTTCTTTCAAGCACAGGTTCAGCTGCTCAGACAAGACGGTCAAGTAAAATTAGCTTCTGTTGTGCTGTGCACAATGTCAGTCTATTTTACACGCCTCAATGTGGTGACCTGAAAGGAATGTATTGTTTACAGCACGCAGTTTCACTTCCATCTGGTTTGTTTGAAGATTGAGAGGAGGAAAAGGAGAATGGGTGGAAGAGGTGGAGCGAATACATGCTGCCCTGAGTGTTTTCAATAGAGCAGTAATTGAAATGTTGTAGATACTGTTTGCTTCAGCTGTGGCTGCTCATAATAATTAGGGTGATGGATTCAGAGAGAAACACACACAAAAAAATCTCCCTTCTCAAACAGAAATGAATTAAAGCACCGGGATGGAGATCTGGGAGTCTACCAGACTCTTGAGCTTGGTAAATTGGACATTTACAAGTCCTGCATCTGGTTGGGATGTATCTAGCTGGGAGCTGGATGATAAAATACTGTCACTCTGTTTCTTCTTTGAAAGATTGCAATGATCAAGAGAGGACCTCGGTACCTCAATGCCTAAAAAAAAAAAAAAAAAAGAGGAAAACAAAGGCAAAATGCCTTTCCTTAAAAGAAGACAAGGAGGAGGGTACAGAGAATTACGTGTAATTAATTAACTTGTTTTTTTTTCTTTGAGAGCATGAGTGCCTCTGTTGCTAAGTGGAAAGTTGTAAATTATGTTTATCATTACTTTAACTTTCAAAATGATCTTCTATAGCATTTTTACAGTCCAGCCTGGAGCTAGTCTAAGTAGTCCAAATAGTTTACAAAGATCATTTGTTCTGTAAATCTGTCTGCTCTCAAAGGGCAGTGGTCAACAGTTTGAACTCTAACTGGCATCAGCTATGACTGAGGTTCTCATGAGGTTGATTTTGGAGTACTACGTCCATTTTGAGGTCTGCCAGTACAAGACAGACAGTGACAAAATGGAAAGGGTCTAGTGGAAGTCCTTAAGATGGTCAGATTGCTGGAGCACATAGCATGAAAGAAGAGACTGATGGAGCTGGGTCTTTTTAGCCTACGGACAGGCTGAATAGGAATCCAACTGCTTTCTGCAGTGGTGCAATGTGAGAATGGAAAAAGGCTGAAACAGAGGTGCACAACAAAGGAAAAGGCAGCTGTCAGTTAAAGAGCTTGGATGTAAGAAAGAAAAATCACTGTAGAAGAAGCTGAACACTCGAACAGAAGCCAAAAATGTCTGTGAAACCTCCATCCTAGGAGATTTTCTAAACTTGGTTCGATTCAGTCTTTGGCAACCTGATCCTATTTTGAAGCTAGTCCTGTTCTGAGCAGGAAATTTAATCAGAAGACCTCTAGAGACCCCTTCAAAATTAAATTATTGTATGATTCTAAAATTGAGACACTCTGTAATGCTTTGAGTAAGTCACTGTGCTTTAGAATGCAGAATGGTTTAGGGCTCTACCTTGGAGAATGGATTAATAACTTGTGTTGATAACTGATGTTTGAGGTCCCTAGACAGAGAAAAGGGTGATGGAATTATCACACAGGAAAATATTTCAAGACAGTTTGCATGTTGAAAAGATATAAGTGGACTTTGTTATTCAGGGGAAGAAAAGGGATTTGGTAACCTTATGACTAAGAGTGATGATGACAGAACATATAGGCACAGATAGTGGGAAAATGCAAAGCACAAAACCATATTCATCTGCAACCTTCATTCTCACCTCTGTATTTTAGAACACAGAGTGCTTTCAACAAACCAAAAAGCTTTTTTTTCCTTAATGAGGGAAGAAAATCTACTTATATTTTAGCTTGAATGAAGAGAAAATCTGCAACTTGTCACAAAATAAAAGAAAAAAAGACTTCTGTTTTCACAGTGAGTGTAAGAAATGTGCTGTTCAGTATATCATTGTACCTTTTTACCCCATGGACAGAAGAAATATGTAAAAAAAAAAAAGTGAAATGATTTTTTAGGCATTTGTCATTATTTAGGCATTTGAATGGACTGAGTGCAAGCTGCTTTTTGACTAACTGTCGAAGTATGTAGTGATTATTCAGTGTTAGATGACACATGCGAATAATGACTTGAATCCCCTGTCATGAATAAGAACAAACTTCTGCTTGGTGCTACACAAATGCACAACAAAGACGTTCAGATCTTCAGTGCTATTCACTACGTCTTATTAGACCACAAATTAGAGTTGAACTGCATGAGATGAGCTGGTAAGACTACAGAAGGCAAAAGGACTGGAAATCAAATCTCCACCAAGGCTGTTCTGTTGCCCATTAGATTGTTCAAGGGATGGAACATATCCCTAAGAGGACAGGATGAGATCTGGGACTGTTCAGCCTGCTGAAGAGAAGGCTCCAGAAACCTGAAAGTGGTCCTTCAGAACCAAAATGGGCTGTAAGAAGGAGGGGGACAGACTCTTCAGCAGGGCCTGTTTGATAGGACAAGGGGAAATAGTTTCAAACTAAAAAACCAGAGATTTAGATTGGATATAAGAAAAGGTTTTTTTACAGTAAGAATAGTGGAGCACTATTGTCCAGAGGGGTGGCACAAGTTGCCTAGAGGGGTGGTGGAAGCCCCATCCCTGGAGGCACTCAAGTCTAGGCTGGACTGAGTTCTGAGCACCTGATCGAGCTGTGGATGTGCCTGTTCTTTGCAGGGGAGTTCAACTAGATGACCTTTAAAGATCCCTTCCAACTGAAATATTCTGTGATTTTCACCTCCAGTCTTAACCTGCAACACCACATGCAGATGATTCCTGACTTGCCAAAACCTCCATGCTTTACCTTTTTACATCTTACAGAAATCTCTTTGGCAGAAGGGCAAAAACATATGGCAAACCCACCACAAACAATCTGATGACTTATGTCATCTCTCACAAGGACCTTTTAGCCTAATGACCTATTTAGCATTGCTTGGGATGGGTGATTTTTTGGTTATCTTCCTTTTAGCATATCTCTGATTGCAAAGCATATTTTGTGCAGAATGCAAGATCTGTATTGTTTCAAGTTATTTTCAAACAGTTATGCCTTGCACACAAATAAGTCAACATAGAATCATAGAATCATAGAAACATAGAATGACTTGGGTTGTAAGGGACCTCAAGGATCATCAAGCTCAACATGCAAGCATTTGATGGTGATGGATCACCATCAAATGCTTGAAATGATTGAAAATGAACAGTAAAAACTTTATTCCATTCACCATTTCCATTAAAATCACTGAGAATTTGCACAGAATTTTCATCCTGCCTGGTTTCTCTAAAACCAGCAAATATTACCAGGATCAGAGTAACTACTCTGAAGTCCCCAAATCTGCTACTCTAATGAGGTTTGTGTCCAAGACATTCCACCCCTCTGCTCCTGAGAAATGGGAATTTTTGTTTCATTGAGTGCAAAGCCCACATTCATTACAAAGGAGGGATAGTCTGCCCCATTGGTCTATGCTTTCTTCAATTGGACAATCCCAGCTCTGATTGGACCTCATTCTGTTTCTCAGATTTCAACTTGTTTTTCCTTGACTGCATTCTGTTGATGCTTTTGGGTGGTTTGTGTTTCAACTACACCTTGCCTTCATTCTTCTGTATCTTCCGTAGCAGCTCAGGAGGGGCGTGGGATTCCAAGAGTTCTTTTGCTCTATCTGCAAATCTATGAATATATCCTGGTAATAATGTGGATGGAAAGTGTGGGTAGTTGAGAAACAGGCATGTCTCATTCTCTGAGGAGTGTGTGAAATGTGGCTCCTGGCCATCAGCTCACACAAGATGTATACTGTCACGTGGATGGCACTATCGTTACAGCTGAGGTGTGGTTATTGGTAATTTCTGGCAGTTCAAAGTAAACTGGGGCTGCTTAAGTCCTTCAGGCTGATGGAGAAACAGCAAGCAGTCAGCTGTGATACTGTGGCATAAAAACACAGCAACTTCTCCAAACTCAGTCACTCATGATCCTCTGGCTGTGCTCAAAAGCAATCATTTCACCAAAGAAAGGATTTACAGCTTGTTAGACCACGGTATGTTTTTACAGTGGGACAGAGGACACAAGATCACTGTATGTGCAATTTTATCTTGGGCAAACCTCCAGGGAAGCTGCGTCTCAAGAACAGCTTAATTCAATTGCCAATGCCATGACCACAACCATACCAGAATAAGTAATTGCTTTTCCTGGCAAAATAGGAGACCATTATGACCTTTACCCAATCTGTATCTTCTTTCTCCAGCCATGGAACCATGTTGTCTGCTGAATAGGAAATTAACCCAGTAAACATTCTGTTCCTTTCTAAGAAGTCTTGACAAACTGCAGTTGAGAGAGTATCTGGGTCAAAAGCAGGGTTCCCTCCACTGACCTGCAGGCAAGGTCCATCAGACACCATAGATGGAGGATGACTCCATCCAGCTGCACTGTCAGTTCCCTGTGCTATACAAAGCTGGTCACTCTGAGCTACTGTAATGGTGGCACTCAGCAGTGCACTAGGAGCCTGAATACAGCCTGTATTTACTTCCTAATTCAGATGCCTAAAGAGGTTGCTACAAAACCCCATAACAGACTGCCTTTTGGCACTTCCTGTTGTCCACTTGCATCTCAAAGATGGACTTGTGAGGTCTGGAAGGGAAGCAGTGTCTTCAACTGGCTCGATCCAGAGAACTGCCAGTCAGTGCATCAACACTTCATCTTAGGTATCATGAGATTTCACTGTAAAATGTGACCTGGGTGGAGAATAACATTTTTCCATTGAAGGAATGCTTACCTAGCAGTTGTGCTTACAGGTTTTGAAGCAGTAACAGCTTTTCATAGGAAGCTCCTCCTGCAAAAAATAAAAAGAACTACTGAAACAAATAGCAAAACTTTTAAAATAAATAAGTTATTTTTATTTTGTTCTTTTATTTCTACAGGTATTTCATCATGCATTTTAAAGTTCTCATCAGGAAATGTGTATACTTTTTATTCCCTCATTAATGATAGCCATTTTTTTTCTATATTTGTATTAACACAGGAACGTGGGATATTAAGAAAAAGACAGAAATGTGGGGAGTTCATTTATCTTTAGACTTTTGTCTTACAGTGTAGACTTATATCAGATATGAAGTGTCTAGGCATAATTATACACAGAACCCAGTCTCTTTTCACTGACCATAGAGGGAGCATTTAGATGCCTTTATGTAGCTAAACTTAGACAAAATGAATTCAACCTGCATTTCTAAGACTTACAATAAATATCACGACAATTGGGAATGCTCTGCTTCACACGTGGCAAATATTATTTTTTCTGTCATTGTCATTCCTGTGAAAGGTTAGAATGATATTTTTCACTTTCCTGGCTAATGAATGCTGGGCATTGCCTTCAAAGCTTACACTGACCTGAATAGATCAGAAAATGAACTTTCTTAAAAACAGTTTCATTTCGATGGTGGATTGTCTTTAGTACTTTTAGTTCTGAGCAAGCACACATAATAAGTTCAGATCTAAATTTCAAATTGATGTATTGGGATTCAAGAGCTTCTTGCACTGTCTACTGATTTCCTGCTTTTTAGTAGCAAGGACAGGTTAAGAAGAGGGTTATGCTCTCAAGCTGACATTGGAGTCATTTCTTTTGAATAAAACAGGGCTGGGGATGCTCAGAACCTCTGAAAGGAAGACCAGACAGTACCTCTCCTGCTTGCAGCCACGTACTTGCTGCTGCTGTGTATTTTTCAACCAAAATAACAATCCTTAGCTTGAGAATCCCCATTAGTTGCTGTGGAGAAAATTATGAGGCCAGAGGAAAATGAAAAAGGCAATTCTGGATGAAAACATGAAAAAAAAAACCGAAGAAGAGAGAAATTCCTAATGCAGCATGGATTTTATGCACAGATTTCTTAATACTACTATTAATAAATAAATAAATAAATAAGGAAGCAAAGAGAAGGCTCTGGGCTGGAAAGCTGAAGGATCCATATTCAAGGAAAACAAAGACAAGATCTGTCACAACGGAGAGGAAAGGATTCACCTCATTATTTATAAGCATCTGCAAAGTAGGCACTTCTGCCTGAGCCATCCCCTGGGCCTCCTCAGGAGATCTAATCAGTTCAGTCAATGGACTCTAAGCGGCCATTCTTCTCATCCTCAAAGGGACATCTAACACAGGCGAGATGAGCCATGCACAACAGGGGCTGTTTTTGTCCATTGGCTGTCAGGAAAGCTTTGGAGGAAGAAGCTCACAATTGCATTGATTACACATGGTGAGACATGCAGGAAATCTACACTGGGGGAGGACAGCACAGCCCATAAATCCAACACTTCTAATGTAAGGATCATCCAATGCCTCCTCAGACTCTACCTTTCAGTTTGGGGTTCCACGGAACAAAAAGGACATAAGACTATTCGAGGGTGTCCAAACACCCTCTAAGATGAAAAGATATAATATCCTTGATCATGTCTGCAAAACATGAGAAAATCAGAAGAAGTGCACACTGGAATTCACATAGAATCATAGAATCACAGAATGGCCTGGGTTGAAAAGGACCACAATGATCATCTCGTTCCAACCCCTCTGCTATGTACAGGGTCGCCAACCACCAGCCCAGGATGCCCAGAGCCACATCCAGCCTGGCCTTGAATGCCTCCAGGGATGGGGCATCCACAACCTCCTTGGGCAACCTGTTCAGTGCATGAATCTTGGGATATATCTTAGATGAAGGGAAAAAAAAGCAACCACTCTTCTACACAGCCATCTGCGGATTTGAGAATGATCAGGAAGATATGCTGTCACATAATAGACTTATTCTGAATACGGATCCAACATGGAGAAGCAGGTCCAAAGGAATTATATTTTTTCCAGGGCCTTTGGGCTGTAGGGTGCTGAACTCCTGAGCAGCGCTCAGCTCTTTCAATGATGGTTCGGTGAAGGAGTCTGCTCTGAGAGGTTGGACAAAACTTTCTGGGCACAAAATATATGCTTCCTAGAAAAATATTTTTAATCCCATATAAAACATGGCTTTCAGGGAAAAAAAAAAAAAAAAAAAAGACCTTTTCATCCCAGGTCACAACTAACTGCTTTACTTCCTTCCTTCTCCTCTCCCTCAAATAGAACCTTTAACATTTTCTTAGTTAGTTTTCTTAAAACAAAATTAAAAAGAGTCCTTGGGGTAGATTACATCCAGGTTAGAGTGTTAGGAATGCGGAGAATCACTTGCTATCTGCCTTGCAGCCTTTTTGCAGGATAAGTGGAAGCTGAGAAAGATGAGAATAATTTAATGGATAAGAGGATCCAGGAAAAAAAGTGGAATCCTCCTCGGACTGCTGAAATTATCGTGAGTCTGTCAGCTTCAGATTAATTTACACTTTTGTATGAAATATTTGATTCTGACCATTATAACACATGCCTAGCTGATCAGATCAGGATACAAGTATGTCTCTCATTTATAGAGAATATGTTCTGGCTTTTACCAGTAGTTGATAGTTTAGTTGGTCAGGTATTAGTTGAATTCATCTGAAGTCATTAGCTTTTTTTTTCAGAGATTGCAATGTGCAATTTTATAGGGCTGTAAAATGCTCCCCTGGTGGCCCCAGTCTAAATGCTCACATCAGGAAGCAAAACCTGGCATGTTAACCTTTGCTGCACTGACTGTATGTAAACAACTTGGTTCAGTGAGCTACAGAAGAACATTTTTAATAATAATAATTAAAAAAAGAAACAACTACAACCAAAATGTCAACAGATTAAAAATTGCTGCAGTAAGAACAAGAAATCTGTGCAGAGTCAATTCTCAAATGCAGTAAATTGCTGTCATTCCAGTAAAATCAATGGTGCTGGGTCAAATTATACCAGTAGTGGATCTGGACCCAAGAGGATAACTATGTGATAGCACTACTGAATCAAAGATGGATGAAAACACTGCTAAATCGAGCTAAGTATTCCTGTCTCCCTACAGAATATAGAAGAAAAGGAAAAACCAGTCATGTTACTGCTGTCTGCACAGCTTCCAAAACATTCATGGTTTCCTGCTACAGCTCACTGTATTTTAGCACTTCATACTGCTGTATTTATGCACACACACACACACACACACATGCATGTAGCACCATTTTCATCCACATTTTTCTCATTTCTCTCCATTATCACAAATTAAATTATAGCCTTAGTGACTCTGGATAATGCACAGTGAAAATACTCTCCTTGAGCCATGATTCTAAATCCCCCTATTGTATTTTTGTAGACAAAATGCTGAGGTATCATTCCTGTCGTTTGCTGTATCAAAAATTAGAATGTATTTTTCCTGTGTGCTCATCTGAAACAGGAAATAATTCTCTTCTTCCTTCGCTGTAGCACAATCAAAGTTTGTAGACATCCATTCAGTAGTTTAGCTTAATCATACTTATGCAATTACTGTCAGAGTATGACATTTTCCTTTCACCTTTGCTATTCCTTAGAGATTAAGCTATCAGCCTTTCAAGATCATTACAGTTGTTTACATGAAAGGAACAAAGAGTCTCAGACAGCTAAAAATTTTTGACTGTAGCATGAAATAAACTCTGCACTTCTTTTGAGTTTTCATTTTGTAGCATGGAAGAAGTATTCTATAACTGAGAAACAGACTAAATAGGGGAACAGTAATGTTTCTCCCTAAGAACTGTAGAACAGTAATATAAAAGTTATAAAGAAAAGGTACTAGAAGAGGGACTCCATTTTCCATTGGTGAGGCATTTATCCATGTTGAAATTTGAGGTCAGGAGGTACCACTATGATCATACATTATGGAAAACACAAAGTCTCACTTTGCAATTCCTTCGCTCAGGATATGGTGGGCCTATGGGGAGGGGAGATGTTAAGTAGAGGAGGAAGAAGAAGGAACAGCAGAAGAGGCTGTCAGGTTTTGATCATCCCTTTTTGGTTTCATACCAATTAAGAAATACCTTCTGCAGCATTCCTCCTTCCGAGGAGGTTGGGCACTGTTGAGTGGAAAGGTTGTTCTGAGACTGACCAGCACCAAGACTGTGTGGGGTTCTGAAATGTCAGGTTTTGAGAACAGCAGATGTTTTTTTTTTTTGCAAAGCTTGCGTAGCTAAAAGGAGTTGGCAGAGACCTACAAAATCTGTCTTGTTTCTCTTGCATCCCCTTGCTTGACCTTTAGAAAGCAGTTCTTGCTCAGGTGAGCTATTCTTAAAAACACACACACACTCTAGCAAACCCCTGGACTTTCATATACTTTCTTACAAAGATCTGCTTAAAAATACAGCCTTATAGCATCTGCCTAATGATATACCTCTTCTGTTTTAATTACTGCGCCAAAATCTTCTTTCAGCTCCACTTTGACCTGCTCAACAAAATGCAAAGTATTTAAAGAAGGTTTCATCATTTTGCTTCCTAGAGAAAGGAAGCTTTTGCAATGATAGAATCATAGAATCACAAGGTTGGAAAGGACCTACAAGATCATCTAGTCCAACCGTCCTCCCATTACCCTTGCCTCCACAACCCACTTAAACCATCCTGTCGCGTGTCTTCCAGCCCCTACTATTAATTGAATTTTTTAGCCATTTCCAACTGTAATTAGAAAATATTGCACAAATACAAATTATGCTAACAATATCTATGAAGAAAGAGTAGAGAGATCACAGCTGGTGTTGAAACTACAGGAATAGGGTGTTCAGGATCTCAGTCACATTTTTGACAACAGAGAATCAACAGGGTGGAAAGGAAACAAGATTTTGCAAGACTTCCTGTAATGAAGACCGTCATTTTTTTCTTTCTAAATTTCTTTGGCAACCAGGGAAGTCTAGTGAACATTTGTATTGTTAGCCACAGTTTTGCTGCTCATGCTGTATAAATACAAAGATTGTTTAATGACTCCACTCTCTCCAGTTGTTAAAAGTATACCAAGCTACTCTTCATTTCTCCATGTATTGTATCCTGAATTCCATGAAACCAAAGGAGTTACTAATTGCACTTAGAATGCACATTTAGGTTTAGATCTTCAGCTGGATAAAATGACTCCAGGAAAATAAGAGAAAATAAGAGAAAATAAGAGAAATGACTCCAGAGAAATAAGAATTAACTGAGGAGCTCTCCTTCTTTCAATCACTATATAGTCCTTAGTTGCTTCATGGAGTAAAATTAAGTCTCCTATTACTGTTACTGAATATTTCAAAACAAAATTTGAAAACAATATTAAAAAACAAGCTTGACAAATGTTTGGAATATATCATTTGGAATAATATCAGCTGAACTTCAAACAACATATCCTGCTTAGAAACCCAACAAGATAATTACATTCTTATAAACTTTTATCAAGAAATCCTTTATATGTCAGTGGTGGATGGAACTTGAGGATTTAACGTTTCACGTATGGAAATACAGGAAATTAATGGACAAAAATAATGCTTTCAAAGCTCAAATTATCGACTGTGTAACTGGGATGCATGACAAATAAGCAAGCAGCAGTTTAGTCCCTCTCTGACTAACGTAGGTTCAGCATGTCAAAGAGCAAGGAGACAAACACAGACAACAAGGGTCTATTGGCATTACAATGTCTGTCATGTTAAATGAACGTAATTCTTCAGACTCTGCAGAAATGTTACTTATTCCCTTTTCCTGCATGTACTATACTGTTCAGGTTGCATTTCACCTTTTGCTGTGCAGTACCTTCTAAAAATGTGAAGGTATTCACTATCGATATTAAAATGGTATCGATGTCAATGACATTCCTAGCAGAGACAGTTCATTTAAGGATATTTAATTACAGGATCTGCCTGCCTTAGAAGCTTCCACAAGTCTTGTACTCTGAATGTCTAGAATCTGTGATAGAGAATGCTCTTGCAATACTCAAGACGTAAATCTCCAGGCTTATTTTTAGGCTCTTATTTCTTAAAAATGTTAAGTAAAAAGCATTCCAAGTAGATATACTCATTTCTCATTAAATTATTGCTTTTATTTATTTATTTATTTTAGCTTATGACTGCACAGTGTAAGGAAGTTGTCCTTAAAACTGAGAAGACTTCTACATAAACATTAGTAAGCATGGGCAAAATGATGGTGAGCAGTGTGTTCAGTGGACTCAGTCCAGTTCCCAAAGGACTACAGCACCGCATTAGGCAAAATATTTCCACAACTGCAGAACACTAAGCAGAAATAGAAAAAGCATGAACATCCTTTGATCTTTTCTCTGAGCAAAGATACTCATAAGAGTATGGGAAATTTCACCTTCTTCTTGCCAACACCTTGTAAGTCTGGTGTTCATCTTTCTTGCTGGGCCTTCTCCTGTACATTTCCTGAACACTTACTTGTATCAGATTTACTCGAAATGTGTTTTTGTATTATTATTTTTCTTAAAATTAATCTAACAGGAAACAGATGGCATCTAAGTAATTCCTCCTCTAAAGTAAGCAAAACAAATAGCGAAACAGAATGACGACTCAAACATTTGCTTAGGTCAAGTTATTAACTGTTGCTCTTTTGGTACTAATTGCTTCTTTAATTATGCTGGCAGTAAGTGCAGCATGTAAATCAGACCCTTTAGGATGAATCAGTAAAATATTGGGTTGTTCTTGGTTCTGCCTTTAAACTCTTGTGTTAAATATATCAAGTCATCAGAGCTGAGTCCCATATTTCAGATTCAAAGCGAAATAACACTTTATATTTCATGTTTGTCTGACCTATTACCTGGGGCCTGGCACCATCCACATCGAAAAATAACAAATAATGGGGACTGACCTGGCTAAATGCAGATATTCTTGCAAGTTTCCAGTTTTGCCCTAGTGAATCCTGGACCCCCCTGTAATAGAAGGAAGGGAAAAAGTAGTTTGGGTACAGGTAAAGTCTATAGTAGGTAATATGAATTATTTCTCCAAAGTGCATCCGTGAGCTAAAAAGAGAGTCTGAGATGAATGATAAAAAATGTGAACATTTACATGTTAGTCATGAAAAGCTTTGTGACAAAATTCCCATATAAGATAACAAATAATCCAATGCTGTTACAACTGGAAGAGACTTATTTGACTTGCAACTACTTTAAAAAGCCAATAAATGCAAAAAAAAAAAAAAAAAAAAAAAAAAAAGCACACTTATGAGCATATAAATATAACTACACACATACAGAAATAGAGACAGAGCATATGTATGCGGCTATGCATGTATAAAAATAGATTTTTATACACATTTTCAAGGATATGTTGAAGTTTTTGCTTTCCTACTATAGCTAGTACTCAAGAGACGGACAGGAAAAAGCTTATGTTCTATTATAGGTGGTACTGGTGTATGGGAGATGAAGTCCTCTCCTAAACACCATCAAACTCAAAATCCTCAGTCACTACAATCTCACAAGCAGTCTAGAACATACAGTCTGACTCTTCCATTCAGTGTAAATTGATAATCTAAGAACTGAGTAGCTTTATTCCAGACACAGGGAGAAAAGTTACTTTCCTAAGATCCTGTAGAACACAATCAATACTTGAATTCATTCCATCAGGCACAATCTCATTTTATGCAACAAGAACACTCAATATTCTCCAAGTATCTAAGCTAAAGTGGGCTTTCCGCACTGCATATTTGCAGATACATTGCACTCACCCATGCTGTAAATTATTCTTTCACATTCTTAAGCAAAATTGTAGAGGTCTTTGCTATAAAAATATGCAAGCAGGCAAAAATGTGTTGGGCATTTTAAGCAGAGATAACCTCCCGTGCCTTGTTCCTGAAAAAGAACAGCTAGAGTGTTGCCAATTATCTCTAATTACAGTTGGTATAAAAGGTTTTTCATAATGCACTTCTGTATAGTGTGCAACCTTGAAATGAAGTCCCAAGGCTGAAACATTTGTTCCCTTTTCTATTAAGTACCTTTTTATAAAAATATATAATTAGAAGTTCATTCAGGAGGGAAGATAGCACTCTGACATGGTCACTTAGTAAGCACATAAGACTTATTATTTGCCTCTCAAGAGGCCTGATCCTGTCCCAGTGATTTAATATTAACCACCACAGAATACATTTCATTCTCAAAGCTGAAAGAGAAGGGAGATTAAAAGTATCATTAAACCTTTTTTCTAGATAATGAAACTACTACCAAAGGTTCTTTGCATGCACTCATCATCAGAGTTTAGAATCTCACTAATCTGCAAACTCCTACTGCAGAGGTGAGGTATACAACACTGATAACTTTTCCAAGAACACTCTCAACGTCTATCAACATCAGTTGTATCTGTGTATTGATTATTATTCTGTTTAAGATTTTCTCCTGTCCACATTATGGCGTTTAACCATAAAGCAAGGCGGTCAAGACCTCTCAAGAACGCAGTAGAGGAATAATCTTTCAGTGTCTGGATGGTGAATACAGCACTGGACTTGTCAAACAGATACTGCTATTAGACCCTCTTACCAGATGCTCATAATTTTGCCAGTCCATTAACCATTCTGGCAAGGAATCACTTTGTGGACATCATTCTCATTCTGAATGCTGTTGATAAATAACTGTTTCTGAGAAAATATGAGGATTAAAAATCTGCCTTTTCTTAAGAACTCTTGATAGGACACACGTGGAACCTGACCTTGTTTACATGCTCAAGTTAAAACTGGGATCTCCAGTATGTGTCTGCTCACATGCTCCTCATGTAACCATAGGTACCATAAGACCCTCAGTGTTTGGTGAATCGTAACATTTACCTGACCTGCTGCATTTACTGTGTTAAGAAAAAAGACTGCCTTGAATACTCTGCTAAATGCAATTACTGGGAACAGCAAATATCGAGATGTTAATGTCATTCCCTGTATCTCTTTGTTCTTAGAAGTGAGTTCAAATGTCTGTTTGGTTAGAAAACAGCAAAAAAAAAGAGATGGAAAAATAAAAATGCTAATCGTCTATAGATTCTCTCATCTCATGATTCTTTCGAAGCACTTTCCAAGTAATAAAATCCATGAAAATCTGTCTGAAGAAAGTGAGCATCAACATATTGTTTTTACTTAAGAAAATTAGATAATTTTAAGGGTCTGATTCTGAAGGAACTGTCTGATGTGGTAGCGAAGCCACTGTTCATTGCATTTGAAAAACTGTGGCTGTCAAAGACTACAGTGACTGGAAAATGGGAAACATCACTCTCATTTTCAAGAAAGGGAGAAAGGAAGACATGGAGAACTACAGGCTGGTGAGCCTCATGTCTGTGTCTGGGAAGATCATGGAACGAATTCTCCTGGAAGAGATGTTAAGGCACATGCAAGAGGTGCATATGGTACAAAATAGCCAGCATGGCTTCACCAAGGGCAGATCATGCCTGTCCCATCTGGTGGCCTTCCATGATGGAGTTATAGCATTAGTGAACAAAGGAAGGGCAGCAGATGTTATCTACTTGGACTTGTGCAAGGCCTTTGACATGGTCCTGCACCACATCCTTATCTATAAACTGGGGAGATATGGATTTGAAGTTTGGACTATCATGTGGCAAAAAAAATGGTTTGGATAATTGCATCCAGAGGGTTGTTGTCAATGGCTCTATGTCCAGGTGGAGTCCAGTCATGAGCTGTGTCTACCAGGCATCTGTTATGGGGCAGGTGCTCTTCAACATCTTTATCAATTACATAGACGTGGGACTGAGTGCACCCTCAAGTATGCTTGCTAGCTACCAGTACTTGAATGGAACTTATAAGCAAGAGGGGGAATGGCTTTTCACATGGTCGGACAGTGAGAGGACAAGTCCAGAAAGATTGTGGATGCCCCACCCCCAAATGTGCTTAAGTCCAGGTTGGATGGGATCCTGGGCAGCCTGATCAGGCGGCTGGCAACCCTGCTTATGGCAGGGTTGTTGGAACTAGATTCCTTCCAACCTAAGCCATTCTATAATTCTATGTTGGCCTGCAGCCCCTCATGGCCCCACAGCCCCTCATGGCCCTGCAGCTCCTCACAGGGAGCAAAGGGACATCACTGAGCTCTGCTCTTTGGTAACAATGACAGGGCCCATGGGAACAGCATGGAGCTGTAGGGGAGGGTCAGGTGGGGGTGAGAGAAAGGGTGTGCCCTACAGGGCTGTGGGCATGGAGCAGCTCCCCAGGGCAGTGGGCATGGTCCCGAGATGTGGGATCCCACAGAGCATTGGGACACAACTCTTAGAGGGTTTGGCTAGTCCTGTTTGGAGCCAGGAGTGGGACTCAGTGATCCTTGTGAGACCCTTCAAACTCAGACTGTTCTACGGCTCTGTGATTCTTTCTGTCCTCTTCTTCCCTGCTTCAAATCGCTTCCATTTGATTCATAAGAAATACTATCTTTTAAGGCCTTTTTCTGCCTAGTGCACTCTGAACAGCAACTGACAAGAGATTTTTCCTTTTGCAGTCTCCAATCATCCACTCAGGTCACTCCCTGATTAGCCACCTTGGGTGGTCCAAGTGCCCTTTTAATTATGTGTTGCTAAGATACCAAATGTGATAACTGTCTATTTTAATACAGACTCCTAAAACGTAGGTATCTAATTCAGAGCTGCTTGTTCTCAGCACCCTTTCAATCAATTGAAGGACCTATGTAAGATATCTAAAATTCTACTGGCGCTTAGGTTGACATGACCTGAGTTGTTGGCTGGTAATTATTTATCTGTAAAATGAGCTTATCATAACTAAATAAAACGTTTAACTCTTAGGCAAGATGATCAAAATTCTAACCCAGTATCATGACTTAGAGTAGGAGGAATGTATCTCAAAGGAGATGAATCCTTTTTGTGTCTTTTAGTGCAATGGTTTTGATTATAGTTTCTAGCACTGATACTGGGGGAAAAAAAGGGTAACGTGGAAAGGTTACTACAGATTCATTCACCCTACACTTTAATTAGAAACTCCAAAAGAGCAAATTGTATGTTTAATCAAGATGACAATGCTAATATATGTATACTGAAAAATAACTATGATTCTGTGATAACCCACTAATGACAGGCTTAGTTGGTAGCTTATTCTCTGGAGATAAAAAATACTCCTTGACATGAGAATTTTCTTTGATTCTGTGGTCTCCCAATGGGCAACACCATTTGACATATCCACATTGAGCTGCCAGATATAACAACACACCTCTTGGAACTGTAAAGAAATTGAGGCAAGATAACCCGTGGTGTTGCAAACAGAATGAGGTGCAAAGGTGTGGGCAATTAAAACAGATCTAGCTATCTAGCAAGCACAGAAAGTACAGAAACAAATATCCCATGAATGTTCAGTTAAATGTAGTCATTTACCCTTTGGCTGAGTCTCATTCCACCTCCTGTACCTCCAGGTAGAGTCAAGTAAGCACATTCAAGTATTCTTGATTTTTATTTATTTTTTATTTTTTGCATAAAGCAGCTTCATCATTTCAGAGATGTACATGGCATATAAGCCTGTGTGAGCATCACCTGTTTCCTACACCAAAAGACATCTACTGTGGATGTGGCTACGCATAGTGACGGAGGTAAACAAAACAGCCCAAACACAAAACCAGTCCCTGCCTTGCAGCAGAGAGGAGACATGGACTGAATTGTAATCAAATGGAGCAGCTGTAGTAGAGGTTTTGCTACAGAAAGCCCAGCAAGGCCACAGGGAGGGTGGTGGAGCACAGTTAATCCTATTATAAATTAGTTTCTGCTTCCTGCTTTGAATGCTTGGGCTACCCTCTTTGTTTCTAGAAAACATCATTTGAAAAGCTTAGCCAGCACAAACAACTTAGTCAACAAGTCCTGTGGCTGCAGGAAAGAAACAAGACAGCTCTGTCTTGTACTGATTCATAGTTATTTATTCAAGGTTTAAAGGTAGGATTATAAGTCACCAGAATCTGGATTCCTTTCTTAAAAGATAAAGCTTCAATTAATTGGTTCATTTAGTTGTTCATCTCTAGCATCTGTCAGTGAATCACAGCTTAGGACATACATCAGAACTGTGGAATCCAGTCTAATAACAAAATAGGTATTGATTTGCATTGAAGTTAAACATGTGTCTAGTTAAAAGTTTGACCCAACGTATAGCAAAAAAGCAAATAACCCATAAGAATCCTGGCCTGAATCAGAAACTGAGTGGTCAGCAGGACTAGGGAAGTGACTGTCCACTTCTCTACAGCACTCATGAGAGTACATCTTAAATACTGTCATCAGTTTTGGGCCACTCACTGAAAGAAGGATGTCAAGTTGCTTGAACATGTGTGATAACAAGCATTGAAGCTGGTGAAGGGATTGAAAAAACAGATATATGAGGGGTGACTGAGGGAACCAAGGCTGCTTAATCTGAGGAATAGGAAGCAGAGGGGAGACCTCATTGCTCTCAGCAACCACCTGAAAGGAAGTTGTAGTGAGGGGTACTGATCTTTAGTTTAAGAAAAACCAAACTAACTGGTAATAGCCAAAGATTGGGTACTTTATAAATGTCGGTTCTTTCCTTACAGGTTTCTGTATTTTTAAAAGGAAAACTAAAAGAAGTTAAGGTTTTTGCTATATGGAATAGATTTAATAATACAGTTTTACATTTAGTGAATATTAAGTAATTGTTAAATGAGCTCTTCAGGCTCGATAAGTAAATAAGAGATAAAACTAGTTGTTAAATTATTACATTAAAATTATACATGCAGCCATATGAAATTAAAACTATTCTTACAGCCATCCTTAGAAAAGAAAACCATAGAATCATAGAACAGTTTGGGTTGAAAGGGACCTTACAGATCATCTTGTTACAATCATCATTAACCTCTATATGCCAAAGCACTGCACTAGAAAAGCAAACATTTCTGAGTCTGGACCTGAAACATATTGAAGAAGGCTCCCTTAGGCCAGATTTTAGTTAAATAACTGAATTGTGTGAACTGTAGGCACGTATGTACTGGGGTACCATGTACTCCCAAAAGAGAAAGAAATGTATCTCAAGATGTGATTCAGCATAGCTATGATCAAAGTAGGTACCCAGCAACCTGAGTGGGGCACAAAAGGGCCTGGGGGAGAAGATAACTGCTTAATTCTGCCATCCCCTTTAAATGTCTGGTATTGGCTGGACCATCAGTAGCTCTAACTGATGATCTATGCACAGCAAATATATAAAGTAGCCATACTTAAATGTGCTGTCTGTGAATATCTGAGTAATTCATAGAATCATAGAATCGCTAAGGTTGGAAAAGACCCACAGGATCATCCAGTCCAACCATTCTCCCTTCATCAATGGTTCTCGCTAAACCATGTCCCTCAACACAACATCCAAACGCTCTTTGAACACCACCAGGCTCGGTGACTCCACCACCTCTCTGGGCAGCCCATTCCAGTGCCTGACCACCCTTTCAGAGAAGTAGTATTTCCTAACGTCCAGCCTGAATCTTCCCTGGCGCAGCTTTAAGCCATTCCCTCTAGTCCTATCACTGTCACACGAGAGAAGAGGCTGATCCCCAGCTCACTACAACCTCCCTTCAGGTAGTTATAGAGAGCAATAAGGTCTCCCCTGAGCCTCCTCTTCTCTAAACTGAACAATCCCACTTCCTTCAGCCGCTCCTCATAAGGCCTGTGCTCCAGACCCCTCATCAGCTTTGTTGCCCTCCTCTGGACACGCTCCAGGGCCTCGATGTCTTTCTTACAGTGAGGGGCCCAAAACTGGATTGAGATAATTGAGATGAAAACTTTAATTCTGGAGAGGATTAATATTTTTGAATTGTATTCTAGAAACAAATAAATTCAAAAAGGAATTTCCAAATCATAAGGTCTAGATCTCAAAGAGAAACACCTCACTGCCTATTTATCTTTCATGTTGAAATGACTGCATTCTGTGCTTCCTAATCTGACTGTGAACTTGCTTAGATGCCACAAAACATACATACAGAGAAAATATGTTAAATCAAACTTTGCAGAGGTAAAGGTAGAAATATAATGGCTTCTGCTGAGCCTTTAAAGTGTCGTAGCTAGCTGTGACTTACTCTGAGTCAATCTGCCACTCACAGTAATGCAGCTGATGCTAGGATTCATCTAATTAATTTTAGCTGCCAAAAAGTTAGCTTTCAGTTCTAAGACAGTCATTTAAGCTGACTCTGTTGTCAACACACAGAGACAAGTCCCCCTAGAGGGCTATTCATCCAACCTTTCTCTTTGCATCGACTCCAGAGATAACATAATGAATGGCTTAGATTAGATACCTAATTATTAGATGGTGAAGGTTAGGCAAGATGAATCCCATCAGACAAACAGTTGTAGGAAACACTCTGTGCCAGATTAGGACTCTTCTGTGCAGTGACATCTGGCAGTGTTCCAGCTTGCTTTCTCTTCCAAACAACGTGTGAGGGAACAAGCAGGCAAAGGGAACAACCTGACTTATATATTCCTAGGGCACTGTTTTTTTTTTTTTCCCCTTGTCCCTGTAGAATCACAGAATCATAGAATCACCAAGGTCGGAAAAGACCTCCAAGTCCATCCAGTCCAACTATCCACCAGTGGTGAGCTGAGAAGCAGGAAGAGATTTTTGGAATAGCACAGAGTGAATAAGCTGGGGTTAGTACACCTAGGCTTATTTGCTCTTCCTTATGCTACTATTTCATTGCATTGTTTTTTTCAACTTGTTTCTCAGATAGACATCAAAAGGAAACTTCTTACTTAAAGGGTGGTGCCCAGAAAGGTTGCGGATGCCCCATTCCTAGAGGTCCTCAAGGCCAGGTTGGTTGGGGCCCTAGGCAGCCTGACCAAGTGGCTGGCACCATTGCCCGTGGCAGGGAGATTGGAACTAGATGATCTTTAAGGTCCTTTCCAACCTAAGCCATTCTATGCTTCAGTGAAAACAATTGCATTCTCATGCTGTAGCCAAGGCATACACTGTTTTGAAACTGCACGAACAGAAAATATCCATAGATCAAAAATGAAAGTCAATTTTCTGTATAAATAGCATGAGCAGGCTGTTGAGGCTTTCAGGGTAAATAAAACCTAAGTGTTATTTCACCACCATTCTCTGTCAAGTGATCAGAGCACTGAACCACTGAGACTGAGATGTTTGAAACAGGGTCCATGCCGCGATTACTATGCAAGAAGATTCTTTCCATCAACTTCTATTTCATTGTCTAAAATAAAGCTTTTTGTATTAGTTTTCAGGGCTACAACATTTTTTTTTTATGGTGACCAAGGGTGTCAGTCCTTTTTTATCAGCATAGTAGCTTAGTCGTAGTATATTATGCTTATCTACTTGCTTCAATATGATGTCAACACAGGAAGAAATTCCTATTGCTGTTACTACCATGAAACATTATAGTGAAAATGAAGTTGGAAATGTAAAATCAGAATAGAATAGGGGAAGAAATATTTGATATGCTAGGGTACACTGAAGATAAGTGGGGTTTCTAACCATCTGCTCTTGTGCTGCCTGCAGTAAGACCAGCCTTCTCACAGGTAATGAGGAAGAGTTTAAATAAGAGTATATGTTTTAGGATCTGCCATCAGAACCAACAGCCACTGAGCCTAGAAGAAAGCATGGAGGAAGCCACAGAGCAGGAGAGCAAAGCAGCCCTCTCTGGAGTTTCCATCCTGTATTCTATATACCAGCAGCATACCCCGAGGCACTGCAGATGAAATGTGGTACCCCTGTTTAAGTAAGTGCATCCCACCTAGTTAAGCTATCCTGGGCAAACTGAGGAGGTTTCATCTTGTCTCATGTTCCTTTCTGTAGAAACTTGTATATTTGTTTAGCACTCTGGGTTACAAGAACAGGAGAGAAACTTGTGGTTTTAAGTAGGATTCATCTGACATTTCAGTACTGCAATTAAGTTACAGTTTATGACATTTTTCCCCCTATATGTACACGTCTGCAGGTAAGCTGTCCATTATGCATGGACAAGAAAGCTATTTCTCTCTGCTTAACACGATATTCCTATATCAGTGACAGGCTGCACAAACCCCATGCTGTTAGGAGTCAAAGGAGTGAAACAAACATTTCTAGAAAGAAGCTCATCTGATCTCATTTCCAAAGCTCTGAAAGGAGCTGACTGACCATCTGGAGAGTTCCTGTTTCTCTCTACTGCCTGTAAGTGACAGACTCATTAAGAAACAGATCCATAATTTTTGGACATCTAAAATGAGATCAATTCAATTTCTAAAAAAGATCAGTTAAACTCAGTACTGCAGGAAATCTATTGGCTGTACGATAAGCCTAATGATCACCTGAAACCAGCATCTGACCAACGTTAAGGTATGTGAGGTGAAACAAACCAAAGCCATCCATAATCCTGACCCAGGCATCCTTGACAAACTCTTGGCTCGTCTCCTTTTGTGCCAAGGAAAAATATTTTGTTTTCTCTGGACTCTCTTACTGCCTCAGTCTCTGAGAAATTCCTCCTCTACTGTCCAGCTGGGTTTTTGATTTTGTGCATCTTTCTGTAGAAAAAGGATTCTGTGAAAAAGAATTCAAGCCCTCCATGTAGCAACTCCTCCACCAAATACAATTCTCAGCATGAAGAAAAGAAAGCACTATGCCTTCGCTTTGGCAGGAAGAAAACAAAGCCGTTTTTACTCCGACCCAAAGTGCCCACCTAACTGAGAGTGTTAATGTCAAACTGATTAATTCATGGAGGTTTTCTGAGAACTCTGGAAAGCTCTTGGTGGAACGAAGGGACGTGTTCAGTGCATCAGTCTTTTGTAAATCAGCTCCGGTGTCTTTCAGATGTTTGCAAATATTTCTGAACCGTAACTGCCCCGTGGTGAATTTCAAGTACTCAACAGGTGCTCAAAGCAAGGTGCATTTCTACACGCATCTCATCTTCAGTGGAAATGTGCTGTGTATCCGTGAGCAATGCTAACTGAAATTCAGTGCTGGAGCATTCGTTCTTCACCTCCTTCATCAGTACAACAAATGGATTTTCACCTTAAAAAATCCTGTAAGTTTAAGATAAATCTGCACGGAAGATGAGAATCAGCAGTCCCTACAAAGTTAATCAGTTCTCCTGAGCAGTCTTTTATCAGTGACTGTTATCAAAGCTAATCATCAGAAGATATAATCTACAGATTTCAGCCTTACTGCCTTCTTCAAGATGAAATTATGGATTCCGCTCAGTCTGTGTGAATTCATGGTTGTGTTTATGTGAAGCATTCACTCCTTTTGCATGTTCAAAATGCTTATTTCACCTTTCTTCCATTGCTAAATAAAAACCTTGGGAAGACAGAGGACATCAAACAGCGGTCTGGAACAGCCAAGCTGTAGATTTCTCTGTATAATGCTTCATGTCAGCTTTTACTCTGCCGTTTAGAAAAAGGAAGAAGAAAAAGAAAAAAGGAAAAAGAAAAAAAACATCAACAAAAATATCCACATGATAGAAAAACTGAAAAAAGCCTCTCATTAAGTGAAAAGGTTTGTAGTCACCTGTCACAATAATACACTGAATAACAGTTTTATCTTTAAAAGAGAAATATTCAGTTCCTAAAGAGTATAACTTTCCAGTTAACATCAATCCAAAATGAGATCAACTTCTGTGGTTGTATGTGATGATGCCAGGAGTTGTGTGTATGGTTGCAAGGAGTTCTGTGGCCATCTCTGATATGCCTGCTATCATCTCATTCTCCTGCATCACAGAACCATAGAAAGGATTAGAATCATGCAATCATAGAATCACAAGGTTGGAAAGGACCTACAAGATCATCTAGTCCAACTGTCCTCTCATTACCACTGCTACCAGAAGCCACTAAACCATATCTCATTGCTTCTCATTCAGACACCTCTTGAACACTGCCAGGGACAGTGAGTCTACCACCTCCCTGGAAAGATTGGAAGGTACCTTAAAGACTACCTAATTGCAACCCTCCTGCCGGGTACAGGGCTGCCACCCACCAGATCAGGCTGCCCAGGGCCGCATCCAACCTGTATGATCAGTGTTGCAAGCAGAAGCAAATGAGGACAGGGGTTGATAAAACCAGACTGAAGCAGATGCCACTCCAGGTCAGCAGTGATTCTGAAGAAGTAAGCCCCAGATTGCACTGACAGCCAACAGGTAGCTATTGAAGATGGTGGGTGGATGGTGGATGATGGGTGATGGGTGGATGATACCGACATTCGAGCACATTATTTTCCTCTATGTTTCTTCAGTGATGAGTCAGTTGCACTAGGGAAACTGAGGCACAGACTTTGCTCTCATGGGAGGTGTGCTGAGGTTTCCCTCAATGCTTTCTGTTTGTAAGCCTTCCTGCATGTCCTGCACAGACTTGAAATCATTACTGTGGCATGGAATTACTCAGAAAGCATTTTTTCCTTCCTTTCAGTTTCTCAGCATCCCTGGAGGCAGGCGTACCTGCTAAAGAGACCAAACCAAAATGAGAAGAAAATGCCATAGAAACCCTTGCCAATGATGATGGTAAGAATCACATTTTTGAAAGCCATCAGGAAGACTGAACTTGGAAGGCTTATTATGTTAAAGGGCCAGAGTAGCAGCAAACACCAGAGAATGTGTGGACTGTATTACTCAAAACAGCAGCTAAGTAGTAATTTTCCATTTTTTCATACATTATTGTTTGTCCTCAGTTATAATTCATTGCTAACCTACCTTATGTCTCACTGTTGGCATCGTAATCATTTCTCGGCTTGTTGACCAGCTGAGGGACTCGTGTAGATGTCCATTTATCCCAGCTCCTCTGTAATAAACATGCATGTTGCTTGTTCTTTCACAGTGTGTTGAGCAGCTAACTGGGCAGCTAGCGAGTTTACAATGAAACATTTAGAGAGTGATTCACTTTATCTGTTTTCTACATCTATACTGTGACGAGTAAAATTATGCCTTAGAATTTGATGATTACAGTGATCAGTCCTTTACCAACTGTTAAAGAATCTGCTGTATGTATCTCATACAGAGACTTATATGTTGCCAGGTTAATCCCAGGCTTGATATGGTCCCATAGAAGCAACGGACAACTGGATCTTCAGTAATACAGAGAGGCATGGTGGAAACTTGGCACGTGGTTCTGAACACTACAAATCAAAGATTTCCAGTCCTCTGAAGATATGGGGAGAGTGGCAGTCCTCTCAGCAGTTTGGCAAAATAAGAGCAACCTTCGGCAGGCTCAAAATAAATGTTATGAATAGCTGGATTCTCGAGTTTGGTCATACCTTTCCCTGATATTGCTTGCAACTCTTGGATTTAGTTGTCAGCTTTATGAGCTAGTAAATTGTTGAGCAGTCTTTTCAGACAGCTATTTAGGCTGACAAAAGCAGCCACTTTATTGAGAAAGTACCTCCATCTTGTATGACATAAAGAGAGAGACGTCTTTTTTCTATAAAAACCTAGGAAGCATGTGTGTGCCCTGCAAGTGCTTATCTGATCTCTATGTCTCATTGCACAACTAACCAACACTTGCCTTGGTTAGTTATCTCCAATGAGTATAATTATTAATAGAAACTCAAAAAATAGCATTTAGAGCATGCTTATCAGCATCTTCAACAGCCTGATAAGTTGGCAAGCAACAAAATGACTTAGGGAAAGTTGTTCATCCACAGTACCTTTAAAAATAAATGCAGGGTTTGTAATAAACACTGTTGATTTATTTTTATCTCTTATCTTGAGCAGTTCCTTGCTATGAATAAGCAATGAAACAGCAAGCCACTGAGCAACACTACTGGAAAAGAAAGCTTGAGAGCAACGTCAGAGCTTGTGGATCTTATTCCATGCTCATACACACAGAGAAAATAAATTGATCAAATTTACTTCACTTCTCCACTATTCTGTTCCCTATACAGCTGCTGATACAGAATATTGGTTTGCAGAAGGAACAGATAAAACTACATCTGCCCTTGGTCTCTGGAAATGAGAAGGAAAAAGGCATGTGCAAATCCGTTGCTTAAGCAAAAAAAACTGTTTCATGCACAAGTTGATATTTTTCGATGTGTCTTTTCTGCAGGATTCAGGCATGGCCAGCAAGGAAAATTAGCACCATAACTGATTTATTCATTTCTATTAAGTTGTTCTCTACAGAATTATAATCACTGGGAAGATATAGTTACTTGCAGAGCTGATTTGTTTAATCCACTCAAAAGTACTTGGGGAAAAAAGCATTTTTTCATTCCTCTGATTCCAAAGTGAGCTTAAAAATTGGTATTTACCTTTCAACTTCTTAAATTCAGGCTAGATGGATTCCACCCTACGTTACCCCTATTCAGGACATTGAGCTCAAGGGTTATAACAACTTCCAAACAGCTTCTAAGCGAAGGAAGAACACAGAAGATATTGTAACACAGAATTGAATTTCCAGTTAACAAAGTAATTGGTTTTCCACAGCCTTGCAGTTAGGCAAGAAGCCCTTAGTCAGTGACTACAAAGCCATTAACTGATTCATCCCAACCTCAACAAGTGCCTCGTCCTGGCAGAAGTGAGAACAACTGTGAAGAAGGAACAGTTATAGGGCTCCGTCCAAAATATTGCCTTTCACAGGATTTCAGCTGAGTACGGTTTCACCTCTGTATTGATTTGATTCATCAGCCTAGTGGTAGTATCTCAATATAAAAATAGGAACAGTGATGATGTCACCAGAGGCCTGAAGCTACCCACATTGCATGGTAGTAAGTTGTGTTGCCACGACTAAGAGCAGAAGTATTCTCTTCCTATTTCTTCAAGAGGATCTAGAATATGAAGTATTTTGATGTAATACTTTGTATAAATCCATTTATCTTTCTGCTATAGGCAATGAGTAGTCTTGAGACAGATGGAAGGAAAAGCCACCCTTGTGTTCGCATCTATCTCAGTAGAGGTAAATTATTTTGTTTCTCCTCTTCTGCATGATTCTTTTCAGACCAATAGAGATTCTGCTTAGATGATGTTTCACACCAAAAATATAAGGACATATATAGCAGCAAAAGAGCAATAACGTATAAATTCCTCCTTGGCTCCTGTATTTTGGAGTGAGAATTGTTGTGGGGTTACTACAGTGTCTTGTTTGGCAAGGAAACTATTATTTAAAGGAATAATCAGCTCTGCCTTGAGATTGGTCAAAGCATTTAGTAGCAGCCTACAGGCACTCAAAACACTGTTTTTTTCTCTGCTGTTCCCATGTTTGCTGGCTTTCCAGTTGGCAGCTGCAGCCTATAAATAGCTGGAAAGATGATTAGCCTGAATGACAAGACTAAATGATTCACAAATGAAATAATTACATTGCATCTGGGCAGAGCTCTGGAACTGAACTCATAACAGTAATCACTGGGCATTGGGCACAAAAGGGGAATAACCCAGGATAAGATCAGAACCCATTTTATGTCATTGCTCCTACCACGCTGCAAAAGATATTCATATCCATGGTTACTGATTTTAAGCATCTGATCCAAAGCCCATCGTCTTCTAAAAAGCTCAGGACTTGGTTCTGCATCCTCCTACCAGCACATCTTTTCCATGCACATGTAGAAATTCAGCTGCAGGCAGCAACAACACAATTAGGTTTTATTGAGTGGAAAATCCAATCTTTTCATGCACTGTTCATACAGCACACTGTCTTTCAAATAATATTATTGTTGACCTTGCTTAGATAGCTTAGTGAGAAAAAAAAATGTGTGCTTTTTTCACACTGACTCTTGTATTGATTTCTCTCCTGCAGCTTGTAAAACATGCTTCTTTTCACTGTTTCCCAGGAATTCTTCACTGCAGGAAGCAACACCCAGTTGCGAAGGTCTCCTTGTGTTGCTAGAGAATGCCTTCACTTCACTTCCACCTTTTCTCTGCTATCTGAACTCCTATGACGAATTTCAGTTTCATTTACACACTCACAAAGATCTCTTAAAGAATAATAAATGAAATAAAGAAAATGATGACAAGATCGGGATCACTTTGCTTGAAAAGCTAGAAGGAAACAAGCCTATTGAAATGTATGTATTCAAGCAGCTTGTAAATAAATACAGATAAGCTCTGGTATTGCTAGTTGAGATGATTTTCATCAAATTCAGAGCTGCTCAGAATTGTACTCTGTGGTTATTATGTTGCTGTATGCATTACTCATTTCCTCTATAACTTGATGTGGTCTTATCTCAGTCAGATTTAGTGGCTTCTAGCACATCTAAATTCAAGATCTAAAAAAAAAAAAAATCTCAATTCAGCCTTAGCAGCAGTATTAACTTCTATTTGTGAAAATCTGTACCATTTTGAAGCATTCCTTCTCTCATTTACCACTGGTACTACAAAGAAGTTGTAGTTCTACAAAGGGCCTGGCATCTGTGTGTTTAAATCTTTCAGTCAGGTGTTGAAACGACACTCAATTTTTAAAATGCACCAGAAGAACAAAAAGGCAACACTGGGCTCTCATATCATTATTTGTCATTGATTGCTTCTCCAAGATTGCTGGGGAAAAAGAAAGAAATACCACAAGTATATTGTGAATGACACTATGTTTTGTGTCAGGTGGTTGGTAGATATGACATAGATGAGGGCAAAAGGGCCATGCACCCATCTGGGTCAGCATGGCAGAGGCTGAGAATGTCATATGTTCTACAGTTAAGACACATTCATTGTCTGTATATAGTAAAGTGTACGGGTGTTCCACTGCTGTAATATAATCATAGAATCACCAAGGTTGGCAAAGACCTCCAGGATGATCCAGCCCAACCATCCACCTACCACCAATATTTCCCACTAATCCATGTCCCTCAGTACGACATCTAAATGGTTCTTGAACACCTCCAGGGACAGTGACTCCACCACCTCCATGGGCAGCCAATTCCAGTGCCTGTCTGCTCCTTTGGAGAATAAATTTTTCCTAATATCCAACTGGAATCTCCCTTGGTGCAACTTGATGCCATTCCCTCTAGTTCTATCACTAGTTACTTGAGAGGAGTATGAATGTACAGAGAGCAGGGTTAATCTCCCCTTATTTTAGCCATTTAAAAGTCCAATTTGAGCTAATTCTCTGTACTTCTTTTTTAAACAGCCAAGAGAGAGAATTTCACACTTAAAACACCACCTCCATGAATGTGAGTATCTAAAAGACAGGTTACTTAATTGTCTTTATCCCAAGAAAAGCTTGTGATAATACCATTAACTCAGTATACAATCTGTAGTGTAACTCAGTTTAATCCTGCACAGTTCTCATACTTTGACAGTGAAGAAGTCAGACATGCTATGTCAGTCATATGCCATAAGTGGCATTGAGTAAGGTCAGTAGCAAGATAGAAATCAGAATAGTCTCTTAGTACAGCATGACAGCTAGGGTTGTGACATGAAGCTATCTATATTCTAATTGTTTTAAGGTGATTTGAGACAATATCCTTGCATCATGAGTGCTGGTTAATGTTCGCTTCTTTAATGTCTCTGTTTTTTACCATTTTGACATGTCAAAAATAGTAGATAAGATCCACTGAAATGATAAGTGTACATGTGGATCACATTATCCCACAGTAAACAAAATGGGAAGTAGTCTTCCTGCTTCTGGGCATATCAGTCAAACAGGATAAAGAAAAGTAAATACAATCAAACAAAAGAAAAAACAACTAAATTTCCTAAGACCATATAAAACTTCTTCTAAATCACTTTATACATGAGAGGAAAATGCTCAAAGATCAGAGCTGCCATTAGTTATTCAGCCTCCCCTGCCATCATTACCCTCACACACCTCTCAGAATGATTGAGAAACTGCTGAAAGTGCCACTTTAAATACAAAAAGTTGTTTCCCTCATCAACCACCAAAGGAAAAGTAGCTAGAAAACTCTACTACTAAACACTGAGTTCCTAGTTAGAGAATCCAAAACAAAACCAAACTACTGTGGTTGCAGTTTTTGACACAGAAAGAGGTCTGGGAACATGAGCAATATAACATAGTCTGGGTTGAAAGTGTCTAGAGGGCATAAGTCAGTCATTTATAGAGGCATCAGGGAAACATCCATACCATGAAATAGTCCATTAACACTCTCTACCTCACAATGTTCTGAATTGTCTCCTTGTTATGGAGGCTCCTATCAGGAAAGCTAACAGCAGTACAGGGGATTTTTTCTGCATTATGGAATCTGCCTCCTACGATTACTGATTCCCAAGCAAAAAGGGAAAAGTGATCCATCCACTTTCACATTTTCGGGAAGGAAGGTGAGTTAGGGAGCCCTATAATGTGTGTCAGGAAATGAGGGTACCAGCAAGGGGAGCAGGACATTGCCCTCACCAACGAGGGTGCCTGAGCGATGAGAATGGTGGAGGTCCAATAGAAGTAGCCATCATCATCCAAGAGTCCAGGTGACCAGAAAAATCTGACACGATGGAGCAGAGCCAAGCTCAGACTGATAAGCTGAGTTAGAAAGGTAAGGTAAGATTCAGCAGTGTACAAGGCTGCGTGGGCACATTTATCCCAAGCAAAGACCTTGGAAGAGGTCCTGACCTTAAATGTGGCTCCTACACATCTTCATGGGTGTTTCTCATAAGTGTTATTTATGAGTGCCTCTTTCCAAAGGGTGAATCTCACCTTCGTAAAGAAAATGTCTTAAGAAAGAGAAAATGGTATCAAAGCAACAGATTGCAGAGACCAGAGCAGTTACCATAATGTCAGGAGAAAAGAAAAAAGAACTTAGCAGTGGGAGACTATATATTCACTTATTCTGCATATACAACCGTAACATCTTACACTTGCCCATTCAGGGAACCCTTTGTAAGGATGGTAGATTTTTCAAACAAAGCTGAGGAATTCCTGAAAAATCAATGAAATACCTTAACCAGAGTAAAGAGAATGGGACAAAAAGGGAATGTACTTTTTACAGGGAGATGGGATAGCCCTGTCTTCTCTACACACCGTGTGTGTGCAATGATATATACCTAAAAAGGCGTAACTCTATCTTACTAGCATCAAGAAATGTGATGGGTGGCAAAGATTATGCCAAGACATGTTCTCTTGAGTCAAACTGGCTTGTATTTTCATTTTTAATACAAAGGAAGGATTAATTTATTCCAGCAGCAAGATTTATCTGGAGTTCCTACAGCCAAAAATACCACGTGAGCCTGAGTTTGGCATGACATGGAACAAATTAAAGGCAGAGGAACTAAGCAGAACATAGAGCAAAATTAGTAAAAAGCTCACATGTAGAAGGAATAACATAAATAAATTTCATAGAACCACATAATGGTTTCAGTTGGAATGGACCTTTAAAGACCACCTAGTCCAACTCCCTGCAATGAATAGGGACATTCAAAGCTCAGTCAGGTGCTCAGAGCCATGTCCATCCTGAAAGAAACCTGTTTTTTACATGTTCCTGAAGCCTGCACTTTTGTGCTTGGTGCCCTCTAGGTGTTCAACTCAAGAGACAAAGGAAAGGGAAAACTGCAACTGAATGCAGTGCTTTGCTGTTCTTCTTTGAAGCAAAATCACAATTCTGTGCACAGTGGATTTTTCAACACCACTGGATGTGTTAGTAGCTTAATAGAAATTTAGAGAAAAATGCAGAACACGTTTGTTAATTTGCCAATGAGATATCTGTGTGATCTCATTTGCAGTGCTCTGAGCCACCACCAAAACTATATTTATTTGCACATGCACTTTTTTTTTTAATATAATTCATCAAAAGTTAAAGCCTTATTCAAAATTTTCAAAAGTATCCGCATAGCAAACCGCTATGGAATTTTCTCCCAAGAAACTGCTGATGTGCAAAAATAACACATAAGCTAATCTTTAATTTACTGGCAAGACTACATTGCATATTTACAGAAAGCATTCCACTGAGCAGCAGCTTTGTGCCCTGTATCTACCAGTCAGCAGCGCAGGTCTCAGCTCACCGCGTGATGCTGACCATGGGGACAGAAGCAGCAAGGCCCATCCAAGCACTGCACTTAACAAGGAGGCACGAACCTACTGAGAAATTTCTAGAGTTAGATTGAAAGTAAACAGATGTTAATAATTTGTGAACCACTTTCAGGAACTGGCTGGAAATTGGGAAAGAAATATCAGCACAATACAGGAGCCCACATTTTATCCAGTTGAAAAGAAATACATTCAGCACTAAATGTCAATGTGAAGTCTTGCCTACTGCAGTGCCCATAACAAACTCATGCAAACATTCAGGCTAATGGCCCTTGACTAGCAAGATAGGCTGTTCTGTTTGCCAAGCAATTCTGCACTCTGGATATTCACTGAAAATATTATTTTTTGCTGAAGATTAAGCATGCAGAGATTAGCAAACTCTGGAGACAGTAACTTATCAAAAAATGTGGTGCTACTTCGGTCTTGAAAGCAGGTCAAGTCGTTTTTCTATCTTCTTCCATTAGTATACATAAGAATATGTGCAATTAAAACTTTCATGGACACTTTTATCGTCACTTTCTGAAAAACAAAATCCACCAGCTGTATTCCCATTCAGCTCACAAAGTAATCATGCAATCTGTATGCAGCAGGGCAGACAAACTTCAACATTACAAAGGTCATCTAGAATTCAGCTAGCCCAATTGCCCTGATTAAGCAGGGCCACGTACAGCAGGTTGTCCAAGGGAGAGCCCAGTTGGTTTTCACATATCTCCAAGGACTCCAAACCTTTCTGTGCAACATGTTCCAGTGTTAGACCACTCTCATGGTCAGAATTTTTTTCTTATGTTTAGAAGACATTTCATAGGATGAAACATAGAATGGCTTAGTTTGGAAATGACCTTAAAGCCCATCCAGTTCCAACCCCTGCCATGGACTGGTTGCCCCCCACAAGGTCAGGTTTCCCAAAGTCCCACCCGTGGCCTTGAGCACCTCTAGGGATGGGGCACCCATAGCTCTGGCCAGTGCCAGGGTCTTACTAACCAATATATTTCTTGTATTTCAGTTTGTGCCTGTTGCATCTTGCTCTGCCACCGAGAAGAGCTTGCCTCCACCTTCTTTCCCACCCACCAGAGGTGAGAACACTCACAAATGAGCAGGTAATTTCAGAACAAATATTAAAATGTGCTGTACGACACTTCTACTTCAAGGGATTGATTGGTTACATAGGGTTGTGTACAGACAGTGCCATGATGAGAATTGTAATTAATACAGAAACACACTGATATCATATTGATGCATAATATGTTATTTATATACACACAATCAATATAAATGGTAACTAGCTCTGGATTTGATGAGCCAGCCCTGCATTTGTTGTAGCCTCTCACCATGTTATTTTTGCTAATGAACAGGACAAATTGCAAAACTTACCAGAAAAACACACAGAAGCTTTCGAGCTTAATTGGCTTCTACATTTGGGTCAGCAAATGTTCCTTCTACAAAGCCAGCAAGGGATTCTTGCAACCTATTCATGTTTCTAACCAGCACAACAGCAGCTAAAATGATAGGCAACCATGGCTACCGTTGTGGGATCAGCAAACTTCCTTTCACAGCTGTAAATATTTGTAGTGGAGCCAATTAGAGGCGGCATGCTTTTGTCAGCATTGCCTAGGAAACATCAATACCTCCTCCAAAGAATCCCCCACCTCTCCTTATCCTGCCGGCATTTATTGAACAGTAGTGTCAGCTCTGGTAGTTAATGTTGCCTCCCACATGCACGGCGTTGGAAGCTCTGTTGGCAGTAGGTGAGAAACTGCCCACAGCATGGCACAAAGCTGCTCCTGGGGGCACCAAAACCTGGGCTCATGCTCCTCAGCCTTCAGATGAGCCTGTGAGACCAGCACGGAGGCAGTTGTGAAGTATCCCAGGCATGCATTTTCAATCGGCTGCATTCCAAACTGGCTGAAAGATTTGGGGATTATTTTATATAGCTGTTTGTACGCAAAATCCCTGTTCTGAGAAATGCCTTTCAAGGGTATTTGTAGACTGATACATCTGCTCACAGGTTGATTCTGTAAACAAGATTGCTGTGTATAGAAATCATAGGCAATATGCTGTCCCCTTTCACTCAGAGTGGAAAAAATATATATAACCAAATAAATCTCAGAAATATTCAGAAAACAACTCCCCTACATCCTTCTTTGAATAGTACCCAAAACACAAGGAACCTACAAAGAGCATACCGCAGGTACTGATTTTTCAAAGCACAGGCCTCAGTTTATTCTGACAGGTTTATACAGTCTTTTCCAGGTTTGAACATCCTCAACTTGCACTTGTCAAAAACCTCACTAATGTTCAGGGCAAAATCTAGTTCATGTTAAAAAAAAAAAAAAAGTAAAGCACATAGGGCAAGGCAGGATGGTAATCCCAGAGCTGATTATGCAGTTTTATGTCATGCAGATGACAGACCATTTGAAAAACCTACTGTTAGCTTCTTGCTGACATCTCCTGTCTCATATTCAGAAGTTTTCCAGCTCATTGCTGTGACTGTTCACACAGCTCCTGCTCAGATTTTGGCTAACACCAAGCAAAGGGCTGATGTATGCTTGGAGTGGTGCCATTAGGTCAACATGAGAGCAACACGACGGACAGGAGAGCTGTAGGCCATTTTGCACCTGCTGTCACCTGCAGCTTGCTGATTCCTGCAGCCATAAACCTCATGCACTGATTGTCTGGCATTTTCTTCAGAATCCACTAACTTAATCACAGAATCATAGCATCACCAAGGTTGGAAAAGACTTCCAGATTGTCCAGTCCAACCATCTACCTACCACCAGTATGGAAGTGGTATAGACCAAACTTCCAAGTCAGAAGGTATAGATGTATTGGCTTACTCAACAAGTCTTGAAGCGGGTCAAATAGCTTCATACTTCCCAGTGTGATACTGGGAATGCTTGCACCATGAAGGAAGATGAAGAATGAGCATCTTCACTACCAGCTGGGGAACTATTTTGCTCACAGTCTTGCAAGTTACAAGCTATGAATTGCGAATGATGAGCTATGAGTTAGAAAACGTGTGAGTTAGAAACCTCATTAAGCGATGAATTAGTGAATTCACATTAGGCTAGTCTGTACAATGAGGATTGAGCCCCTGTTTATCATGTTTGTTCTCTTTCCTAATGAGTTCATAAAGCATAATTTTATTGACAGAGTACATTGTCCTGTAAGGCAGACATTTCCCAGGATCCATAGTCTTATTTGTCAAATGGCTTTAGTATGGAGGATGGTTATACAGACATGCATTCATGTTCATTAGCCATCTCTGTAATTCCTCTGGTTTCATAATACAAAGGAGACATCATTCAAACCAGCTGTTGGTTGATCAGAGAAGTAGTGCTGTTGTTTCACAGAGGATATAGGAATACATTTATGAGAATCTTCTTTCTCATGTCAGTGATGGCAGAACCCATGGTGGTGCAATGGCTCTGCTGCCCTACAGAAATACAAGGCATCTTGCACTTCCCTAATCAGTTGTGCAGCTGGCAAGTGTTGCAGCTGCCCAGCAGATGCTGAAACAGGTTGCACCTGTATGACATGAAAGCAAGCAAGAAAAATGGAGGTCAAAAAGACCTTATTCAGTCAGGCCTGAAGCCTTCTCCTCTCTCAAGTGAAGACAGTCAGATGGTGTGAAGATATCAGATGGACTTATTTCTTCTGCAAGCATTTTGATTAGTGCCTTTTTCTGCACTTTCCACTGACGTGTTGGTTGAAACTCCAGTTTCCCAGCCAGCAGCAGCTGACAACAGCCACAACCACAGCACAAATGCTTAACAGTCAGTGTCGTTGAGTGAACAAGCAAGAGACACCAGCACCCCACTAACGTATATGAGTGTGTCAGTTTTACAGTCAGAGAAGTAGTACAGCTGTTTACCATCAGTTGGGATAATGAGACCATTGCTCAGGCACGCCAGGATGCAAACATCATCCACTCCCATGAACAGAAAGGTGACAGCTCATACTGTGGGAGCTGATATGGTATCTCACTTCTCATGCTGCTATTTAAATCCTCAGGAGAATAATGGTCAACAGATTTGCCCAAATACTCAAAAAAAGTCTGATGTGTCAATGCAGTCAATATAGATCTGAAGTGAAGCAGATTCCATTAGAACTGTAAGAAATGTATTTCCAGACTTTCCAGTCCAACCAAAGTCTTGCTATTGTTAAATATCATTAGAACAGACTGAGAGTAGCCCCAAGGAAAGGAACTTGGGGTTCTTCTCCAAGAAAAACAGGGATTCATATTCATTACTATAGAATAGATTGCAGATTTTTCAACCTACAGAACAGGAAAACCATTATCAAACCAAAGGTGAGAGAATTGCCAGTCCATTAATTCTGCCAGTAATTGAGCACTGCATGCCGAAGGACGTATCATCACTGGTGTTGTGTTGTCAAATGACTCAACATAAATAATGCTATAAAAAAAAGAGAGGCCCTGTTCCAATAGCTTCAGCCATTTGGAAAACTTGTGCAGGTGGCAGTTTATATTAAGTCTAGCATCTAAAACCAGGGGCAAAAGTCACTGTGGTTGAAGTCCTGCAGAGAAGACTAAAAGATGGAAGAGTTTGACGCATCATGTTATATTCCCTCTGCCATCACCAAAAGCCTTTCACACACTGTACAGATAACAGTAACCTAAGGAGAAGAGGGAAGAAGGAATTGGATTGTTTACTGTCATATCCCATCTTCTTGCTCTCTTTCTTTGCAAATGTTTCTGACAGCAGTGAGAGTTTGTGCCTCGGAGGCTACCTCCCAGTTATCCAATGGGATTTGCATATTCCCTGTAGGTTTCTCCCTTCTATTGCTAGCTGCTGTAGAATGATGCATCAACAAGGGCTTTCCCACCCTTTCTAATAGCATCTTTATCTATACATTGCATAGCAATTTAGTTATATATATATTTGAGACTGACACACCTTACCAGATACTAGTCCATTCTTGTTATGATACACCGGGTAAACACTCAGGATTGCCACAATACAAAGAGCATCACAAACACTGGAGGAAGATGGCATTTCATCCTACTGGTCCACCTGAATGCACCCTGATAGGTTTCTACTCAGCTGGAAAGCCTGTGCTAATGATCTGAAAACCCAGTATGCTGGGGGGAGGTGAGTCTGCACACAAATGTGACAGATGTGAAAAGACTCCAAACGTTCATTTAATGTTTCTGCCACAGACACAGGATCATCAAAGCGAGAAAGTGTTCAGTATCATTGTTCAATGAACACAGGATTCATTCATTTATTTCAAAGGCATTTTTTTTCTGTCAGGGATATCACAGTTCCTGTCATCGCATCTTCAACAGCTATAAATTGCAAAAAAGGGAAGAAAGCAAATAACAAGAGTAATAATAGTAGACCACCACATGCCTGACCAACCTTTCACTGTGCTGCTTCGTAAATGCTACTGGTAGAGTTTGGATGCCACAACTTCCTTCTTGTCCAATTTTGTTTTGCTGTAGAAAAATACCCATCTGCCTCTTACAGACTTCTACATCACAGAGATGTGGAGCTGGTCTGTGGATCCCAGCAGGATCCAGCTGACACTGGGGAAAATGCTCTATAGAGTATGAACTCAACCAGAACAGAAACAAACCGCAGAGATGTTATTACTGCAGAACTGAAGGCACCAATGATGAGCAAATCTGGCCAGCAGCGTAAAGAGGGAAAAAGAGATAAAAAATAGATGAGGTAAGAAAAAGCTGGAAGTTTGCATAGAATGAGTTGAAAAATCTGGTGTTGTATGGTGTTCAAGTTCTCTCCAACTGCCTGCATGGGATGGCAAGAGCACAGGTTTCCCTAAGCCACTGCAAAATACTGCTGGCTCTCTAACTAGGCCACATTCAGCCCAAGCTGTCTGTGCCAAATCCCTCCTAAACACCAGCCAGCCAATTTTATTTCTGCTGTTTATAAAATGGGCCTTCTTTCAGCTTTGATTCTACCTAGCAGTGATGCTTGTGTAATAATGCAAGATCTAATGCTTCCTGAGTGGTCTTTGCTTTCTGTGCTTTACGGTGAAAAAGGGATGGATGAGGTGAGGGAGAAGGGGAGACCAATTCACTCTGTGACATCATGATTGCAAAGCACAGCAAAGGGTGTCTGTGAATCTCTCCTTTTCCTGATACATTCCCCTCCTCGGTTGCTTCCATGGTGAACCCACATCACACAACCATACGCATTTCAAGATCCTTTCAGCTGATGGTCCCAAATACTCGGGGTTATTTTATGTAAAATGCACTTCTTACTTCTTCCATTTCCTGTTCCCTGAAAGAGAAGAGATAGAAAGGTGCAGTACATATTGTAACAGCAGTGTCCTTTGCAAAGTCCATTGCACCTACCCCTGTGACACTCTGCTCTGTTATCAGATAGGGAGTCAGTGGCATGATGAAATCCTCTCGTAGTTCACTCTCTCATCTTTCAAAGCTAAAAACTCAATTTCCAAACCTGCCACTTTCCTCATCCTCCAGAAACTCTCTGCTACGTTCAGTCCATTTGCAAACTTTCATTTACTTAAAGTAATAGGCAGAAATATCATAGGTGCTTTTACTGGCATTTTTTTTCCTTGTAATTTTGAAACAGATTCGTTTTTCAAAGCTTTGCAAATCTGGATAAGATAATGTGCCCTGCTTTGTACAAGGGAACAGATTAGAAGCTTTTAATGGCACTTGTCAGGCCTTAAATACCGTACCAGAAACAGCCCTTGAGTCTCCACATTAGAACTGGCTCAATTTTAGTTCTTTGAGGTGCTTTATGCAACTTGAAAGCACATCAGGCCTATTCTTTATGGAACAGTCAGTAGAATGAGGGAATCTCTAATATTTTGAAGGGAAATGAATGGGCTACAAAATATTGTTGTAAAAAACTTAAGTTCTTGGCATGTAAGATCTTTAAAGACCATTCTGGACATACACTGTCTTCTGTTTATGACTGTAATTTGATTTCTTTTCATAATGCATTTGTGTTCTTCTTCACTTCTTGTGCACTCTTAGCTCTTAGCATGTTGACTCATTTTAGTATCAGGAGAAAGAAAAATGTTGTATCTCTCATTTTGACATACACATCCCTCAGTATCTAGATCACTGAGTCAATTTTTTGGATACAGGTTACTTGACATCATCCTCATTTGGCAACAGAAAGTGCAGGTTGAAAGCAAACACAGATACATATTCAAAGTAATTTTCTCCACCAATGATTTCTCACAACTAGTTACTGAAAGATCATCTTCAAGCAGTGCCATAATTCTTCCTCTTTCCACAGCACATTGTTATCAAATCCCTTCTTCCAAAGGCTTTATCTATCCATTCCAGAGTGGATATACTGGCATGGGCACTGCAAAAAGGCAGTAAATGGTGAGACCAAATTTGTCTCCCAGCTTTTCTCATCCACTGGTTTTGTCCATCTAGGCACCCTTGTTGTTTTCTCCTGTAAGCCTTGTCCAGAATTAGCATGTATGGATAAGTGGACGATTCACTTACAAGGATAATTCTATCCTCCATGAATAAAGCAGTGGTTTCTATAGGCTCTCAGCGGAGCTACTATTTCAGAGGTGACACATGGGAATAATAGGACCAATATTTCACATCCCTTGGTTTTGACACCTAGTTACAAGCTGCTGTTGTCTCAAATTTGACATAAAATTTCTTCAGTTTGTTTACTGGTCCACAGCCTCCATGCAGTCATGGGAACTCACATCTCAGTAGATAAGGAATGTCAGCTTCCATGTGGTAATGGAATAGGACCATACATTATAACAACAGCCAGTGTCTATTCTCCCTAGGGAAGTAACAGCAGTAAAACAAAAAACTACTATTCCCCCCCCACCCAAGGTTCTCTATAAGCATAAATAAATATTTCAGAGACAGTGAACCAGAGATTGGGTTCCCAATAACAGGAGGGTGATTCTCCTTTGAACCTTTCAGGTTTTCTGGTCACACCACTGAGATGTAACTTTCAGATCAAGAGGAGCAATGTCTCCTTCATGAAATCTTCTTCTTTACTTATTAGAAGGTTTTTTTGGACAACTTTCCAGACAACCATGAGTACTAAACCCAGAAGTCGTCTATAAAATTACACTGCAGTTTTTCTTCCAGCATTTTATTTTTATAAACTCAATTTGAAACTTTTCAATGTGCTGTAATGGCTTTCATGGCTCATTGTTCAATGCAGTGGTACAGCACAGTCAATCCAATAATAACTCAGAGCCCTTTTAAAATTTAACTTGCTCTCTCCATCATTTCTGATAGCTTTTTTGGATGACTAATTAATAGTAGTGCAAGGCAGTAGTACAAAACTTCTTGTCAAAAATACAGTTAAGACAGCATGTGTTTACCCCATGTTCTGTTTTCAGACTGTGTACCCTTCCTTCCCCCTACAAATTCAAAGCACTGTAAGTTTGCCGACCTTGTTAACACAACTCTGCTGGGAGCCACACTTTAAAACTGAAAATATCTAACTGCATATATTGATTCCACAGCCTGCTGGTGTTCTGAAAAACTGAATTGCCTTTGGGAAAAAGCTAACCTTGTCATTGCATAGTGACAAAGAAAAAGCTCTCTGGTTAAGGCTAGTGCAGGCTCTGCCACCCGCCTGCAACAGGCAAAGTTAAAGACTGTTGATTTGGAAATGGGAAATAAAATATAATGGTAGGGAAGAAAAGAAGCTGGCAGTCAACAAGAGCTGATCAGGAGTTTTCAGGGATGAGAACAGTGAAAAATGAGCATGAAATGAGATGAAAAGAAAATGAGAAATATGTGAGTTGCAGAGAGGGGGAGAACTGAAAAAATATTGCGAAGAGGCTCATTTAGACCCTAGCCAAAAAAAAAAAAAAAAAGAAAAAAGAAAAAAGAACTCCCACTGAGAGCTGCATGGCAATGGAGTTGGGACTTTGCAAATAGGATCACAGAATCATAGAATCACCAAGGTCAGAAAAGACCTCCAAGATCACCCAGTACAGCTGTCCACCTACCACCAATATTTCCTCACTAAACCATGTCCTTTAGGAAAACATCTAAATGTTTCTTGAACACCTCCAGGGATGGTGACTCTGCCATCAACCTGGGCAGCCCATTCCAGCTTCTAAAGACTCTTTTAGAGAAGAAATTTTTCCTAACATCTGATCTGAATCTGCCCTGGTGCAACCTGAGGCCATTCCCCCTCATTCTATTGCTAGTTATGAGGGAGAAGAGGTCAACAGCAATCATTGACAAATATCTGAGATAACTGCCAGATGCAAAACTCTGAGAAGAGCAGTCAGATTTTCCTCTGCGTGTTCTGCTCCATGTTGGTTGGGTGGGGCAGCCCAAGGGGAGGTCTAGGTGAAGAGATTTTCCCTTCACTGTCTTTAGCTCTTCTCTGCACTCTCTTTAGAAGAAAGGAAGAAACAGTGGAGAAATCAACAGGGCACCAAAAATTGGAATTGCCATTACTGCCCTCTTTATTTTCAACCCCTCAGTTCTTCTTCATGCAATCTCTCATGTTTTATCTCAAATAACTACAGGTTTCCTCAATGCACACGGCAGTCATTTCCACTGTAATAATCTGTAGTCCATCAACACCAATCTGGAGGAGTGGCAGTTGCAATGTTCCAGCTATAATGTCGTTCCATTGATGTGATGAGGAAGATAAGGAAAGAAGAAAAAAATCATATGTAAAAGTTGTTTCTAAAAACCAAAAATATTGATAAATTAAAAAAAAAAAGCCAAAATAAAGAAAAAAATAAGTCAAAGTTAGTCATTCTGGAACCCAGATATGCTAATGTCAAGTGGAAAGCACATGTTCAAGAGCCAGTGTAGATTCCTAGGGCTGCTTTTCTGCCTTTGAAGTACCTTTGGGCTGATAATGAAACCGCTCTCAGCAGGAACAAGAAAAAAATACCAGAGGTTCTCAAAGAAATGAAAAAGCTTTCTACTGTCAGGCTGGTGGACCCTGTGGCTAGCTGGATGTTAAGGCAGAATGAAAGTTTATTATGTTTTCTTTGTGAGAGGCTCCTTGCTGTTATTTCAAAGACAAGAGAGAAAACTTTCTCGTCAAGATCATAGATGTCTCTCCAGCCTTGAGAAGGCACATCAGTGCCTACATTCTGAGAAGCATTAGAGAAACAGTGGGAACAATTTTTTTCAGATGTCCTGCATCTGGCCTGTGAAAGTACTTACCAGCTACAACAGCTATGTGAACAGACCACTGCCAAGATAACAAGGTACATCTGAGAAGCTGTTTATTCTTGGTAAAAGCAGTGGAAGTTTAATGTTCATTGAGGATCAGTCCATTCTGTGGAACAGACAGCACAGTGGGACAGAACCTGCCCAGGGACAGCCAAGGACCTCACCTTATTCCAGTAAAGGGAGGGAGAACCACACTCGCAAATCCAACAGAGAGTGTAAACATACAAACCAGTAACAGAGTGTGCGTTCATGTCTGCCTATGAGAAATAACTACGTGGTTCCCTGGTTTCTTCTCTCAAGAAAGGTCCAGAGTTTGAACAGCATCCTCCATTTTTTCTGCAAAGTGGAAACTTCTCCCTATGTGCTCCAGCAAAAAGACATAACATCATAAAAACATTCAGGTGTGGAATTTCGTTTTTAGGTTGTGCCATTCTGACAGAGGGAAGGAGCATCTTTTTTTCTTCTGTGGCATATGTCACAGTGAAGACAGAACTCCCACATGCACAGAAAGAAGGACTTGAAGAGAAGCACACAGAGATGTCCCCTCTGCAGAAGAAACATTCAGCATGGCCCCACTCTGGTGCCTGCAGTCAATTCTAACTCATCGTGCAGACTCATTCTCTCTTCTCCAGATGTCACCCTATGCAGGGTTAGACCTATCTAACAAGTTTGGGCAACCATTCATTGATTTGTTTTCCCTCTTGGCTTATAAGAGCTAAAGACATAAAGGCAAATATGGAAACACCTGCAGGAAGAGTCCATGAAATAGGAGGAGGAAACGTAAGTAGATACCAACCACCAACTTCAACCTTGAACTTCTTCACAAACACTATCTTGCCTTTGAAACTTTTTAATGAAAAGGGCCTTCACACCTGAATATCCTTCCCTAGACTTCCTCACTTCCATGAGTGCCAGATCAAGAGCCTTCTAGTTTCTGCTTCTGATTCCCACTGGATTGATGTTGACCAGTGTTTGATCACCAGGAGAGCAATATTAAGGGATGTAACGAAGGCTTGCAGTTGCAAATACCAAATATTGCATGTGGAGACCAACAGTTAAGCATTTCAGCTTCTGCAAACATCCCCATCTCTGAAAGCAGAACAAGTAGCCTGGAGAAATCATATGGTGTTAAGAAAAATAACTAGACTCAATCTTGAGAGAGGACAATACATTAATGCATACAAATCCACTCCTCGGTCAATACCTATAGGTGCTGTTTCTCTCTCTTTAATTGCCATCTTGATGCTGTTTTAGCAGTGTCAGGCATTTGCAGGAAATCCCATGCCCTATTAATTGGTGCACCTTGCTGAGGGATCCGGGCTTGGGTTCTGTAAGGCTCTGTGATAAATACTTGGATGAGAATGGGTACCATATTTCTGTTAAACATATCATCAAACATCCAGGGAGAAGATCAATGCTGAAAATGAGAAAATAATATATTATTTTAAATATAGCAACCATTACAAACTTTAAAATTTTGGCTTTAGCCTAATGAAATCAGACCTGAATTCAGTATGCAAAACAATAGAAATAAGTGCATCTTCTTTTTAAGGAAATAGCTTTATTACAGCAAACAGATAGTGGTTCTAGCAGCATACAGAAGACAATAATCCAACTCAGTCACTACCAACATTCTTTAATCTTCATGAAATCTACCTAAAGCAAGCAGATTAGGCTGGTGCTAACTGGTACTACTTAGTGATACTGTGGGACATGATTGAGTGGGCAATACTAGTGGTAGGTGGACAGTTGGACTAGATTATCTTAGAAGTTTTTTCCAACCTTAATGATTCTATGATTCGATGATTCTAAGCTTGATACAACTTGAGATCCATAATAGCGGATGAATGATTCTGATGGGGCCAACAGTGTAAGAGGATTTTGGTCCTGCTGCAGAAAACTTTGATGCCTTAAACAAGCATGCTCAGTGTTTCATCAGCAAACTGTCTTCAGTGTGAAAGCTTTCTGATTTCCATGATCTGCTATTTACCTCACCTCCAGAGATGTGATTCTGTTAGGAGAGCCTGGCATGTGGAAGAAAGCTGACACTGCCTAAAAGCATTAAGAAGAAATGACAGTTATATACAGCAGTAGCTAGACATGACAAAGACAAAAAACATTTTTACTGTGTACTGGATGAAAAATATTTTGTTTGTGGACTACATTTGAAGTCCCTGCAGGGTAGAAAGTGAAAATGTCAGTGTAAGTTGAAACTAAAGTGACAGCTGTAGTTAAACCATAGGCCATGTAGTAGTGGGAGTGAAAAATACACATAATAAAATACAAATATAAACTACAAATGCTAAATACCAACATAGTAATATGCAACATATGTAGCATAAGGTGTCCATATGTAATAGCAGCATGTATGAAGTTATTTCTAAGGCGCTGAGTGTTACATGGATTTGTATGGCAGCAAAGAAGAGGTTCCTTTCCAAGCAATCAAGAACTGGAGAGAGATTTCCTTCATGTCTCTGACTCATTGCCACTGATCTGAATATATAGTGAGTCTCTATATATTGAACGAGGAAATGGCAAAGGAATCACTGGAGTCTGAGGCTTGCATATCTGATAGCAGATGCTGAGGAAAACCAGAGCTGTTCCAGAGCCCAGGAAGTTTAATCTTCAAACATTAGAGACATAATCACCCCTCATGTAAAATGCCATGCTTTGCCACAGCATCCTTCTAGCTGGTCTCTGCTGAAATTTGAGGTGACCGCCTTGAACATGCCTTGATCCCTGAAGGCCAACTGTTACAGAATTCTAAGGACTATTATGAGGAATCGTTTTTACATTATGAATGGATCAATTTTTTGTGAAGTCATGAAGTGACAACATGGTTAAGAAATGTTACAGCATTGCAGCTCCATAGTGTTAAAGTCTTCTACTACCCAAAACCAGGTGGCCATGTGTGTGCCTGTTCAGAACAGACCTTTCTTAGACTGGCACCAAATTATGCCTCATCACTGTCAGCAGGGGGGTTCTAGTTAGCATGGATTTATCTATCTAGGATTCAGTAAGGCCTTTTGCATAGCCTCCCACAGCATCCTTCTCTCCAAATTGGAAAGTTATGGATTTGATGGGCACAACATTCAATGGATGAGGCACTGGTTGTGAGACTGAACTGAGAGAGTGTTGGTCAATGACTCAACGTCCAGGTGAATATCAGTGACAATGGTGTCCCTCAGGGCTCAGTGCTGGGACCATCTTCATTAATGACATTGACAGTGGATCAGGTGGATCACTGACAATGGATCAGTCACCCTCAGCAGTTTGTGACACTGAGCTGTGGGGTGTGGTCAACATGCCTGAGAGACAGGATGCCAATTCAGAGCCATGTAGTCAGGCCAAGCAGTGGGCCCAGGAGAACCTCATGGGGTTCAACAAAGCCAAGTGCAAGGGCTACACCTGGTCTCTGGAACTCCTACCATCGTCACAAGCTGGGGGTGTAAGGATTGAGTACCTGGAATACTGCATCCAGATGTGGAGTCCTCAGAACAGTGTTTTCCTTATATCCAGTCTAAACCTCTCCTCTTTTAGTTTGAATCCATTTCCCCTTGCCCCATCACACAGACCCTGCTACAGAAACGTTATTTATAATAAGGCAGTGCACAGGTTGCCCAGAGAGGTGGTGGTGCCCCATCCCCTGACCTTGGGATGGGGCACCACTGACCACCTGGTGGAGCTGTGGGTGTCCCTGTGCATCACAGGGGGTGGGACCAGATGGCCTGTAAGGGTTCCTTCCAACTCAAACGATTCTATGATTCTAGATCAAACCATGCCAGAGATCATGCTAAAAATTTAATAGCATAGATTACTGTCAACAGTGCTTGTTTCTCACCACTGTTTTGTTTCAGCAGTGCACGTGTAGCTCTCAAAGGCAAATAATAAGTAGAAAAAAGATTTTATTTTCAAGAGCTTTTCTCTGTCTAGCATTAACATGGGAGAACTGCTTGCTTTGGTGACTATTGTCCACCAGCAGCCTGACTGCTGCATACAGCAGTTGTGTACATGTTTTTGGGACACGTGATATTGCAACGTATGAAGGAAAACATGTCAGATTATGCAATGGTATTTTCATGGCATAATTCACAAACAGAAGAAAATGCTCTGTCAGTGGCTACAGAACTATGTGTTTTGTAAGAACTTTATGGCTTATAAGAACTTTATGGCTTTTGGGGGGGTAAAAATACCGAGGTAGTCTGTGAATATGCATGCAAGGCTCTGCAGCAGAGTGGTAACCTAGCAACACTGACAACCCAACCTTGAAAAGACTTTTATCTAATGTTCTGGTTCATACAGAGAGCAAGACACAGGGGGAAAGCGTGTGGCTGATGTCAGCAAAGTTTGTCTGTAAATTAGCTTTGATAATCTCTTACAGCTTAAGTCTGTGAAGCAGGAGCACAACAGCCCACAAAGCAGGATGGAGGTATTATCGCCATGCCGCTGCACTGCTGGCATAAAGGCATGGAGGAGGAGTTATTTGCTGGCAACTCCTTGCCCTTGTAGCTGTGTCTGTACTGCTGGAACCTCCTGGTTAGAAGGAGAATCTCCCAGTTATTTTGGCAGGGAATTGCTGGTGGGAGAACAACAGCTCTTTGGAGTGAAGTACACAAGACTGAAGAAAATGAGCCCCCTACCTTTCTTGCCCCTCCAGATGTAGATGCACAGGAAGCAACTGTTCCCTTAAGTGAATCCCAGCACAGAGGCAATCTAGTTGTATGCATTAATTAAGCATAAGATCTCTTTGCTGGTCCAAAATATCCTCCTAGCCAGAACTGAGAGTTACGGATCGGATCAGGTATCTGAAAATGTGGCCATACCAACAGGTTGCAGAGGCAGCCATAGATATATCTAAGCCTAACTGGTAGCTGGTTATGAGTGGTGGTCCTCAGAGGTCTCACATGTCCCACCGGAGTCACATTATACATAGACAGTCTTCAACATAGCTGGAGCTTTGGAAGCAACCTAGTTTTGATAAACCATGGCATTCAGGAGGCTCTAGTGCTCTTCATGTGGAGGAGGATTGAAAGCAGTAAGATAAGAAGATCCCATTACTGTGAAAAAAACCTACTGAAAAATGTTAAGCATGAGGTTTGTAGCACAGATATTAGGAACCAGCACTACGGACTGCTTAGTTATAGAGGGTGTTGCAGTTCCATGCAATTACTACATCAGCTTAAGAAAAAAGGAAGGACCCAGATGCAGACATCTGTTAACAATAAAAGCTGACATGATGCATTTATGTATTGCACAAAACATAATCAGGATTCAATCTGCTAGGTTTTATTTTCGGTGTTGTTAGGAATTCAAAGTGCATTTTCATGTATGTGATCATTTTGCTTAAAAAGCATCTGTCTTTCAGCCATTTGTACAGAAATTGGTGTATTTCTCACCAGACAAATTCTGTAACTGCTACTGCTGTCCCCCCTTAACATGCAGCAAAGATCAACTGCATAGACCGAGTGGGAAGTGAGTTTTGAAATATTGTCAACTACTCATTAGATGATGGGCTATTCTTACTATCTCTGCCCATGGGAGGGGGTTGGAAGTAGATGATCTTTGAAGTCCCTTCCAACCCAAGCCATTCTGTGGTTCATTCTATGATTTTATGATTCTTCGTTGAGTTCCCAACGTTGTAGACTGGACAACAAATGTATATTCCTCTTTTGCTAATGCATGAAGATGCTGTTCTGAAAAATAAACGTTCACTTTTAGAAATTGCATCCTGAGAGTTTTAGTTATACTAAAGACAGCTTGAGAATCCTTTTTTTTTTTTTTTTTTTTTTTTTTAGAGTAACTGATAAGAATATATATTGAGAGTAGGAGGAATGAAATATAAGTTAAAAATTTCCCAGGCTATGCAAGCAAGAAATATGTAGCTGAAATGAAGAGAAAAATCAATATTATATTATGCGTCTTTAATACACGTTGAGTATAGCCTGCAGAAATGTAATGGAATATTACAAATTTAAAACCAAGCAAACTTGAAAAATTTCTCTGAAAGAGTGGTCAGGCACTGGAACAGGCTGTGGTGGAATCACCATCCCTGGAGATGTTCAAAAAACATTTTGGTGTTGTACTGAGGGACATGATTTAGTGTGAAATATTGATGGTAGGTGGATGGTTGCACTGGATGATCTTGGAGGTCTTTTCCAAACTTGGTGATTGTATGAGTCTATGATTAATGAGATCATCACTCAGTCTTATGCCTCTCACTTCCTAAAACACTTTAAAAACCTGTCAGCAGTGCTCTATGCTAACCTGAACAATGAGTCCAATACTTATAAAATGTCCTGCAATTTTATCAGTCTAGCTGAAGAATCAGAAACAGCAAGTACAGTATTAGATATTGTGACCTCTAGTACATATGCTTATTTTTCTATATCTTCATGAAGAGAACAATGATTACAGAATCACAGAATAATTCAGGTCGGAAAAGACCTCTGAAAGTCCAGCCCTGCCCACCCCCACCATGCCCACTGACCATGTCCTCCAGTGCCACATCTCCTTGGTTCTTGTAAACATCTGGCATTTTTTGATCTTCCCAATTCTGAATTTGAAAGCAATAAAGTGGAAAATGCATCTAGAAGTGACAATTTGAGTGGCAGACCATGACAAGCTTTATCTCCATTCTAAGTAACATCACTTCAGCAGAAAAACAGGGAATGGTTTCACTCTTAAATATTCCTGTTCAAAAAACATTGTTTTGATAGCACCAAAAGGTAGAGATAAAAGTTATGCCCAGGAGTGTTCCTTGGGCTGTCCAATACTACCGTCAGCATTCAGGAGCAAAAGCTAATGCACACAGATGTTATTGATACTTCAGTGACAACTGAACTTGTGTGGTGCTTTTTCAGTGTTTATTCATTCATCTAGCAAGATAAGTGAAATAAGACAGCTCTGATTTTGGACTCAAACATCTTCTTGATGCTTCCATTCCATTAGTTTTCCCTTAACCATTCATTTTGATACTTTACCTTCAGAGAAACCCTTGAGCTCTCCACTTACAGCTTCAGCATCTCTCAGACCTCTTCTCAAACTAAAAAATCTGTTTTCATCCCTCAGAGACAGCGATAGGATCACAGCCAGAAAGGTTAATCGCTTTTTACAGGCAGCATGTATGGAACAAAGGAAAAGTATCCCTGTCTTTCATGTTCTGTGTAATTTTTGTCCTTGTTGAAAATGTAGCTGTGAGCAACAGAAAAAGAAGGACCTTAATAAGGTGTATTTATTCTAAATGAAAGGAAGTAGCCTCGGGACTTCAATGATCATTTTTCAACAGAAGGATGGTAGAAGCTGTACTCAAGGAGGCACAGGATGGAAAGCCTCTTCTTCTTGAGCTTTTCAAACAAACAGGTGGGGGGAATTAAAGAAGCAGAGCATAAAATAAAATTATGATAAAGTCCAAAACTGCAGCAAGAGTCTTAATCAAGGCAAAAAAGAAAAAAAAAGGGGGGGGGGGGGGGAGAAGAGGGGAGAGGAGGGGAAGAGAGGGGAGGGAAGGGGAGGGGAGGGGAGGGGAGAAGAGGGGAGAAGAGAAGAGAAGAGAAGAGAAGAGAAGAGAAGAGAAGAGAAGAGAAGAGAAGAGAAGAGAAGAGAAGAGAAGAGAAGAGAAGAGAAGAGAAGAGAAGAGAAGAGAAGAGAAGAGAAGAGAAGAGAAGAGAAGAGAAGAGAAGAGAAGAGAAGAGAAGAGAAGAGAAGAGAAGAGAAGAGAAAGCACCTACCAAAAAGAAAAAACCAAACACACACACACACACACACACAAAAAAAAAAAAAAAAAAAAAAACAAACCAGACAAAAAGCACCCAAAAATATCAAATCAGCGTTTTCAACGGAAATGAGCATGTTTGTTGTTGGAAGAAAGAAGCTACCACACTGACAAATTAAAAAATAGCTCTGCATACCCAAAAAGACAATGTGCTATGTCTAATCTCTGAATCTGCTTGACTGAAATTATTGAAATTGAGATGAAATTCCAAGGTGGCACTTTGAATCAGGAAGTATGGAACATCCACTGATTCCAGATGTCCTCCAGGGTATATCACGAGTAACAAGAAAGATGTTGGGCAGGAATACTCAGCAGCTCAGTGTGAAGTGTTGGCAACAAAAAGACATTGGTGTTTAATGTCTTCTAAGCTGAAGGAAATTGTACATATTTAAAACATTCAGCAAGCATTTTCCTTGTGGCCGGGATATTCATAGATTGAGGCTCAAACTCAAGAGCATAAGAACTACATGACAATTCTGTGATTCTTATGATTCTATATTTCTAACTTTCTTTTACTTTTCCCTATTCTCAGCATTACTTCTTCAAAGTTTCCTTGTTTTTGTGTCTGAATTCCTGGCTATTTTCTAAGGAGACTTCATTTTTAATTAATTTTGGCTTTCAGTTGCTATGTTTTTGACAGGTTTCTTTTTCTTTACTTCTTATAAAAAAAAAATCAACTGAAACAAACTGTAATTTTTAGATATTATGGAGAAGTTTTATGAAGAAAAGAATTAAAGCAGATAGTGACTTGAACCACAAGAAAGCATTTAAACTGATAAGTACATATATGCATTAATTAAATATCTAGGGAATCCACATGAATAATTTTACAGAAGGAAAATGACTGTTTCAAACAGCAGTAGAAAAACAGGCGAGAAAATTCCTTTATCCTTCAGACGATTATCAGGACTTTTGTCAATAAATTTGGGTTTTAAAATGAATTTTGAAAGTGAATTTTGAATCAAACATTTTATCAGGTCCAAGAGCCTCCACTGGGGGTTGAGCAATTCAAAGAAAACAGAGTTCAGAATAGCACACAGTGCTCAGAATTAGTTCTTGCAGTGGAGGAAGTTAAGTTTGTACAGTGGAGGAGAAAAAAGATTAACAACACATTAACATCAGAGAATGGTGACGCATCACATCAGTCTTCCCCTCTGGGCGGAAATGAAGTTGTACTGATACAGTCAACTGAAGAGACACTGCTAAGAACAAACATGGACTAAGACTTGCTATTAGAACAAGAGCGGGAAAATAGAAACAGAAGGAGAAGGAGGACAGAAAGAAATTGCAGTAAAAAACAGTAATATTGGGAAAGAGATGAAGAGGAAGATAGAAAACATAAAAACTGTGATGAGCAGAAAAGGACAGCAGAAAGTTGAGGCCTATAATGGAGGTATATCCTCCTAACTCAGGAAGTGGTAGATGGAAAGCTGACAGACCAAAGCTTCCTCTTGCTATTGATATCTAGAATATGCCACGGTACCATAGCTGTACAGAGCTGTGTTATTCAAATAAGATGAGAATAATTAATCATCAGTAGAAAAAGTCTGCATTTACACAGAATGTAAGGCAAAGTCATAATCATAGTAATTACTAGATAATCAGGTTGAATAGAAAATGGCTGAATTTCAAAGTCAGTAAAGGACAAAGTTACAACATACTAAAAATGAGATTAAAATGGATGGGCAATGTCATCTTAAAACAGTAGGGAAAAAAGAATTTAGAAATGCAACAACGATTTTAAAGGATCAAGCAGTAATTGTTTCAGAAGAGACGGGGTATTTTTGGATGTATTACAAATTTTGGTACCTTTAATGGAAAAAGGAAAAAATTAGTGAGATGATAAATAAGTACTTTTGCTTCAATTAAGAAAATTCCTGAATCGTGTCCATCCCCTACTTGTAAAAGAAATTATTATTAAAAAATAATAAAGAAAAAAGTCCAGAAAGGTTTAGGATCTAATGTTGTGAAGCTGTTCGAAGCAGTGTGAAATTTTGTACCATTAGACTTGTTAACCTCATCATTCAAATCAAACTTATTCCTTTCTCTGGAAAGAAAACAATTATAATAATTGGAATATTCATGGGAGAGTCACCAAACAATGCAGTGCATATAATTCTGTGATTAGCAGATTAATATACTAACAGATCACAGCAAAAGCAATAGCAACTAGACGAGATGGATATCCAGACATAATGCTGTGGAGCAATGCTTTTTACTTGTATGGCTCTTTCCTGAAAAACAGAAATAATGTGGGAGGGGGGAAGGGACATATTTCATCTGATTTTATTACTGTTAAACACACACGTACATAGACAGACATGATGTTTCTGCACACATATGTAAAAGCATTTATCTCGCACACAAAAGCTCTAGGCACGTTTTATTATGTCCTTTGTACACAAAGAAGTTTTGTTCCCCAAAAAGGGAATTTCTGTGGATGTCATTTTGGGGACAAAACTGGTTTCAGTATTAAATCCAGAATATCAGTGTTTTCCATAAGGATCCTTGAGTTTTCATGCTCATTAGAGGAACTTGCTCAGATTAGCAAGACAAAATGAGCAGCAGTGATTGTGTGGGTGGGGATGGCTGTCTTATCCAAGAAATCTCTGGCCTTTTTCTTTAGTCTCAGACATGAAGCAAAACAAGCTGATCAGGAAATGAACATAAGTAAACGTTCATTCAGATGGCATTGTTGTTTTTGTACTATACTCTGTCATACTTGACCTTCCCAAGGTCAAGAAGACAACATTTCAGATATTGTTTTCCACTGCCTCACCCTGCAGTGACTCCAGAATTCTCCATTCAACAACTGATTAAACATCCAGTTCATCATCTCATGGGCTTCCCATCTCTTCAGCAGCTCAGGTGTAAGGCAGCACTGTTCACTGGCTGATAGAAACCTGATGAGTACCTTTGCTATTGGGCACTCATTTCATGCAATTTTTAACCACTTCACAATTTAGAGTGTCTGATGTTCTTTTTGAATGGGATGGATAAAACATAAACAGCTTATGAACAAAATTGAACATGAGTCTTACATTTTTAAAAATACAAGTATTTTTAACACAACGGAGATGATTTATCACCCTTTTCAGAGAGGAAGTACTATAGAGAAACAATAATTATTCTGGGAAAAGATTCAATCTATGGACACTTTCTGCTGTCAGTTTACATTTTTCTTTCAGTATTTATCCACACTACCCACAGCACTGAAACTGCAATTTGTTATTTCCAAGTAGGAAAAAGGTAGAGAATAGTAGGGAAAGCACAAGACCATCATTTATATATCATGTCCTAAAACAAAATGAAGTTGTCTCTGGCCCACCATGGACTAGAGGAGGAAGGAATATAAGGGGACAAATTGGAAGATATCATAGACCTAATTAATCTGAACCAAATTTCGAAGCTATTTCTGCAAGCAGATGAAAACTACCTTGGGAGCCAATGGCAGGCAAGTTACGAACACACAATTAAATACCACTGTC